>NW_021163025.1:0-1327500 GCF_004324835.1 Dendronephthya gigantea | reverse complement strand
ATGTGTCAAGCAGATTAACACGCCAGAAAGGATCTTTGTCACTACTCCTAGATACGTATTGTTGATCTGGCCTGGTTATTTCACCATTGTTGGCAAATGTCGCCTTGGTATCTTGAGCGTGTCTAGTTGAGCCATACACAGGCTTCTTTAAAGCAAGATTAGCCAACGACGCTAAAAATTAACTGGCAGAGTTTGGATTTAGAGTACTAGGGAAATTGTTTGTGAATATAAAAACGAAGAAAAGTTTGGGGCGCGATTGGAGCCTACCCCTTCCCTATCCCATATTGAGGTTTCCTTAAAGTGCTACTGAAACGAAATTTTCATATTTGGGTTTTAACACGATCGGTTTCTTCACGTTTTACTGATCATTTTGAGCTATCGCACAATGAATTCTGTCGACGGGAATGTGTTTAGAATTGCGATCAAATGTGGCATTATTACTTGTTTTGATGCAAAATTGCGCGCTTGACGTCATGCAATGCAATTCTACTCCTGAGGCATCTAAAATTGTCAAATATCGGCGAACATTTCTTACGATCTTTAAGCCCGTTTTCCACTAGGCGAATTTATTCGCGCGACGCGAAGCGATATCTGAAACCTGCTTTTTCATCTGTTCGTGCTGAGCTAGGAGCGTCAGTAAACGGTAGAGCTAATTTCGGTTATTTGAAACATCAAATGACATTCCTTACTTGAAAATACAGATATTGGTCCGTATGAAAGAATAGCCTAAATGAAACATAATAGAAAACATTATTACATTATACATTCAGGCCGCTGCTTGCAGAGAGAACCAAAGCTTCCATTCGGAAAACTACAGCCGAGAATTGCATCCTGATGTTCTTAGGAGAGTGAAAATTCGGTCTGGTACAAAATACGCATGCCATTATGCCGACGGTGGCAATCGAAACTAGACCATTAAAAAGTAAACCAACACTGGCAACAGTCTCAAGACACTTACCAGAAACGGTATGGCGTAGCACAATTGCATATTTAAACGGTTAAAGATATCCTAGAGCATCTGATTCATGCGAAACTAACAGCTATAGACTTGTCGTCGTGATTTCAATCAGTTGTGTTTGCATAATTGCATTCTATGGAAACGTCTTATATTTTAGCCAAACATCTAACCACAGACAGGGTTGTGGCAGCTAAACATGCGCAGGTTGCAAGCTATACATTTATTACACCTGCTACATAACAGAAAACAAAATAAACATTCACTTTTACGTTTCCGCGCTTTTCTTAACTCAAACAACATTCCCGTGTGTTTGAATCAGGCCATCCAAACACGCGGAAACCATCAAGGAATTGTTTTACAAAATAACAACAAGGTAGCCTTCCAAGTTTGATTTCAAAAACCGAATTAAATTTCCTTTTTTGGATGACCTGATCCAAACAACAAGTTTCGACCAATCATAACACACGTTATAAACATGTTTTTTTTAAATAATAGATATTAATAGCCTTATTCGGGCAACGCGATTAATATAATTTGTCTGCGAAATGAATTATAGCTATATATTTTTTAAGAATCATATAAATTTATTTGGTCATCCGCTACTGTTGTTTGACTGTATGGCTAATTCCAACTCACGTTTGCCGGTTTGGTTTTAAAATACATAATATTTCGATGTTTGCCGGCTGACATTCAACAAAACACATGTAACCATACCTGTCGAAACATTTTGACCTTGTAGAGAACAAGTTGAGAAATATATTTCCTTTACTCTTTAGGCCATCATACCGTATTTCTTCTGTATAACCATGCACTTGCCATTAACTTTGCCTATGAAAACGGGGAAAGAAAGAGTTTGTCAAAGGCAGAGTTCAAAATAAAGTTCAGTTTAAAATCGCCCGATTATTTTTTTTACAAACTACAGACAACGAACTAGTTACAATGATATTTGAAAGTAAATCCTACTGGTTTACGAATGAAATCGAAAGAATGAGAATTTATGTTTGTCCTTTCCTATGTTTTCTTACGCATAAAAATCAACCCACATCATCCGGGTGATCTCGCGCTCATATTTTAGCCAATCAGCGCTCAGAAGAGTTGTCAAAATAGAAATCAATTCTGCAGACTGTATTTAATCGATTATATCTTTTGTTATTCTTTATGAAACTACTCGAAATACAGTGATTATATGTTTAATAAGAACTTAAGCTTTGACATAGTAAAATTTGAAACCAAAGTAAAGTACATTTCTTAAGAAATATTAAGTCGTTTCAACCGAGAAATGGCATTTTATTGCCGGACAAACAGTCCCAGTTCTTTCCCGCCATTTTGAGTTTTAAACACAACAATTGACCCATGCCAACCCGTATACATATAAATATATGAATAAAAACACAGATTGCCGCGCTAACACGAAACAGCCACATGAAATAAATTTTTTCTGAAAACTATAAACGTGCCCGCGCTATTTGCCATCCCGCGGCGAACGACTTCAACCGCCTGCTATTTATAAATGCTATCCCATGCATTCGTTTATGAACAACTACAATAGCGTACAAGGTCAATGAGCAATAAAAGGTGTTAATCTTTTTTTTTGATAGTATGTCAGCTTTTAAAACACACCTGGAAAAAGACCTTGAAGGAAAGTCTTTATTTCAACACGAGTTTATTGTTTACAGTTTTATTGTTAGAGCCATATGTATACTTCTGATCGATTATATATAATGTGAAATATTAAAAACAAATATATGTGCATCCTTGACTTTGAACCTTCGGACATCAAATGCACGCTAACAGCGCAGCTAACATTCAAAGTGGCATAAAATGAAGACTAACATTGCTTGATATCCACGAGTTTCTTGTCTATAAAAGCCTGGATATTTTTAAAGTTTATTTAACGAGAAAACCGCAGCCCAGTTCTTAATAATCTCTAATCATCAGGGGCCGGTTGTATCAAGTCGGCTTAACTTAAACGGTGGATAAGTCAAAATTTCTTACATCTCTCTTGAATGAGTCAACTGGAATCGACGATAGACTTGTTTTCTATTTTGAGCTGAACGATCGTTTAAGCTAAACGGTCTCGATACAACCGGTTCCAGAATACGGTTCTTCTGGCTCAATTTGGTCAAATAAGCCAAGATTTTGGCCCGGTGGAAATCAGGGTCCGAATGTAGCTATATATAGCTGATCTTCTATGTATAGCTAATCTTAACAATCATCAATGAAAACATAATTCTTGTGACGCTGTCAAATATGGCGAGCCCTTCTCACCCTCTCATAAGATGCGAGCCAAGCCGTCAGGAGGGCCTGGTATAAAAGTAAAGGCCAGCTCATCGTTTAAACTATGCCCCCAGCTTCAACAGAATCGTGAAGACTTGTCATAACCATATTTACGGCAAAAATTTGAAAGCAGTAATGGATGAAATGTTCTTTCATCAGCCTCGACAACACGTTCTTGATCATCACGAAACGTTGCAATGTAGAGTTGAAACAGATTCGAATAAAAAGAAAGCGAACTCGAAGCGAATTATTATTGTCTGGGGCGTGGCCTTTTTCTTGGTGATTTTCCTGGCCGGTCTTGGCTTAGGATTCTGGAGTTGTAATCTTAAAAAAGCGATAAACAAAGGCGGGAAAAGGGATAAAATCAAAGAGAAAAAGACGATGTTTCGACACCAAGATATTGCCGAGCTAATTGATAGAACACGAATCGAGAAAAATCTGAGGTTTGTAGTTTTGTAGGTACAGAATACGAGGCGAATATGAAGTAGTAAATACTAAATAATGCTCGCTGCTTTATTCATTTCCGGAAGGATTCTGAAACCAGGCTAGGAAACATTGTTCCCTGGTTCGCAAACTGCGAGACAACATACTTATGAAACAATGCAAGGCTTTCTTATTTTCCTTTATCGGAGGCACCGCTGAAAAACTCTCAATGATGTTCACTTAAAATTTACTTTGCAGGAATCTCACACAACTTCCCCACAATGCAGGTTCGCTGAGAAATCGCGAACTTGCCGAGTACGTGAGAGACACATGGCAGAACGAGAATGGAATCGAGTCGAAACTGATCCGCTATAATGTTTTGCTGTCGTTTCCATCAAAAGACAAGCTCAGCGCAGTGCACCTGATCGATGCCCAGGACCAGGTGGCGTTTACGACGCAGGTGACGGAAGAAGCGCTCGAAGCATCGGAACGACAAAAGGATATTTTACGGCCTTTTGCGGCATATTCTCCCTCTGGGAACATCACGGTAGGGAATAGCGTGCATGGGCCTACAGTAAAATTTATGGACTTAAAAATTTGCTGCAATGCAGTTTCAACGTCTTAATTGCGATCAATATGTGTTAGTTCGAATTGCTTGCTCTCACCTCGTTGATAATTTTGATCACAAAGGTGTTAATTTGGTGAAACGTTTGCAATACAGGGCATGATTTTCGCTTGGAATATTCAACTCAATATTGAGTTTTTTTTGGTTGAGCAGTTCTTAAATAACCCCGCCTGAAGGCGCTATAATCTTCCATTAACTTTCCTCTCTTTCCATAACGTAAGTGACAAACAGAAACGGCCTAAAACGACAACTTTGCCTGTTCCGACAAGCGTGATACAATCGCCTGTTGATCGAAATGCTATTCGCTTTTGCTATCCGCTGGTTTTGAACTTGATGCAAATAGGAAGTTAATTAATATATCGTTTTCTGTCAGACTTTATGCCTGAACTGCGAAGCATTATTTGGATCAGGCTTCGCCGTTTTTTAAAATATTAGTGCTTGAATATAATTCTTGTTTGTTTGAAACTGCAGGCAGACATGGTATACGTGAACTATGGCAGGCACGAGGACTTTCAATATCTGTTGAAACACAACGTCAGTTGCGAAGGGAAGATAGTGATTGTTCGATACGGTGAAAATTTTCGAGGTGACAAGGTAGCTAAGTATTTGACGCGATCATGAATTTACTATCTAAAAATCCTTAAAACACAACCAGAATGTGTTCATACTGATATGCAGGTCAACCAAAGCTTTTCTGAAACAACGGTATATTTACACAAATTTTACCATCTCCTGCGCTTTTGAGCAATGATATAAAATCCTTGCTTAATGATGACCTTAATCACTTGTGTTTTTGTCTTTTCCCTGATATTCACAGGTCAGGTTAGCTCACAGTTATGGAGCTCTTGGGGTGGTCGTTTACAGTGACCCAGTCCCTAACGCCGACACTTATCCGCGCACAAAATATCTCCCGTGCACCGGAGTACAGCGAGGAGCATTTCGAAACGCGAACGGTGACCCCGAAACACCCGGATATCCCTCAATTGGTGAGTTGGAAATTTGGCGTTCCGATTCAAATTAGGGACTTCCTCGTCACTCAATGTTTCTCCTGGTTGGTGACAGTGCGGTTAGCTAGCAAATTCCACAACACGGGGGAATTTCGCTTTCTAATCAGCAAGTTTGTTTACATTTTCAATGACCCAATCAGAATGCATAAAATTTACATCTGAGACCATCTTTCCTTTCGATTTGAAATCGTATCCCCTATAGTTGCTTTTGAATCAAGCTACTGATCGATGTTTCTATCTAAGATAGCACTCTAGTCTGACATGAGAAATACGATGATTTTTTTATTTTCTCTTGGAAACATACAGATGGCGTTTACAGAGTGGATAAAAGCAAGCAAAGTCTTCCAAGAATTCCAGTCTACCTAATATCGGCATGTGACGCGTTGAATTTCCTTGGGTAAGAGAAAAGGCTCAGTTAAGTGTTAGTAAGGTATATTCGACCTGGCAGACCTGGGTAATAAAAAAATAGTGAAGGTCGAATTTACGGGTAAATGTTATATTTGACCTAGGTAATAAAAAGTACGATATTAGAATGTTGAAAGTATTTTCCCTTCGTGAATTAAGCCCCGTTGCTTCAATTTTCCTCCTTCGTTTACCTAGAAAACTTCGAGAAGTTATCCCTGCACCTAGTGCTTGGCAAGGTGGATTGAATGTTTCTTACAACATTGGACCAGGATTTCAGGATGCTTACAAGAGATGGTAATGAACAGCTACTCAGCTAGCGTTTTTCATACGTATTCAATTTACACGAGGCCGTATCTCATCCTGGCGTATGATATTTTAGGAAAGTGCGTCTGGAAGTCTACAATGAGGAAAGGCGGGAGGATGTCTACAACGTTATTGGGATTATACCAGGCCAGCTAGAACCAGGTAGAGAATAATGAAAACCTGCCCGAAGAGCTCTATGCTCGATTTAACAAGTGAATACTATGTAAACGGGAACGATAACGTCAGTTACCTTTCTAATCTTTATAACGTTCACTGGATTTACCAGATTTAAACCGAAATTTCTTGACATCCAACTAACCTATGGAGCAGCTTCTAGAGCTAAATGGACCCGCCTTACCACAAAGAGCAAAATGAAACATAAAAGTTATTATCTTTGTCTATTAAATCTATGCAATCTTGTGAGGATAGCTCTCGTGTGGTCTATTGTCATCGTGTGTTTACAGTCAAAATTAATTTGGTCGAAAAATTTAGCGAAATTATAATTCAAATGCTACACATTAGAAACCCATCCAACATAGGAGATAGAGCATTATGATGTACGTTTTCGTAGACCGCCGTGTGATTCTCGGGAATCATCGTGACGCATGGGTATTTGGGGGAGTGGATCCAAGTGGAGGTACGGCATGTTTGATGGAAATTGGCAGGGCACTCGGACTAGCAATGAAAAACGGTAAGTTATGGCGGAAACACTCGAGTTACGCTTTCAATTACGCCATTTGCCGAGCTGATTTTCGCTTTTGCAAGATGTTAATTAATGATGAATATATTTACTAATGTCGTCCAGCTGACGTTTGTCGTGTATATTTGAAATAACATCGACGTGCATGCGAATTGCCCCCTACAAATCACTGTTTACAAAAAAGTAGCTATAAAAAGCGCAAGGAGAACCGTGGACTGAGAAATGTTCAGCAATCAAAGTGTTTGGTCTCGTTTAGGATGGAGACCGCGTCGAACAATTATGCTCACCAGTTGGGGAGGTGAAGAATATGGAATGATTGGATCAACAGAATATGTTGAGGTTTGATATATCGCAAGATCATATTCTTTTTTAATTAGCACTCCTCTCATCTTCATTCTCTCCGAAATACATTCCAACACGACTACATTCACCTCAAAGCTCCATTTCAAATAATCATCCAGAGAATTCCAAACCAATATCCTCATCTGCAGATGTTCATTACTTCGATTCTAGGAATTCTTCCAAAGTCTCCGAGAAGAGGGAGTTGCGTATTTGAACATAGACTCACCAATACGAGGTAAGATTAGTACATCACAAAGGCAACTATAGCTAGACAATATCAGCTCTACTCAGCCGAATGGAGAAAGGAAAATTCTCGCCGCGGTTCCAATCTGTTCAAATTTGATTCCAGTTAATTCCACAATAGTTTCTGTGATATTTTCCTAGAAAGCTAGAAATGATGCAACAATGTTTAATACAAGAAGGAATATCTGCAACGTATCAGTAAATAGTATATAAACTGAAAATTGTATAAATTTATTTATATTCACAGGTAATTTTTCTGTCTTCGCAAAATCAAGTCCTATGCTGTACGACGTGCTCTACAATGCCGCGAAGAAGGTACAGAGGGTCTCTAAAGACAGGGTTTCTCCAACGCTTAAAATATTATCTAAATTCAAACGCCTTCATTTGTCAGGTGAAGAATCCTGTGAATAACGATGAAACGGTATTCGACCAATGGCGGAGAAATCTCCCATCTAGGAACAATCATCCTAGGTAAAAGATAAACGTACTAATCTATACAAAGAATGTCGTATTACTTTTGTAAATATCATCAAAAGATCGATGAACCACATTCAAATAGATTTTGACACAAGAGGATTTCATTTCATTATTTATTCATGAAAATAACCAAGTTATATATTAAATGACTGATAAAACCTGCTATTATTTAGGGTGGATGACATCGCAACAGGAAGTGATTACGTTGCATTTAGCCAACACGTTGGCATGTCCAGCGCAGAGATCAGATATGTCAGCGCAAAGGTTGGTAAAGTCCAAAGAAACACTTTTTAGATCATGTTTCCATCTTAACATGTAGTCAAATATAGCACAGGCAAAAAGGGTAGGGAGGCAATAATACGTTCATAAAAGTCAAATTTCGACAAAAATTGGACGAGAAATTACTGCAGAAGTTCTTGTCTTGTTTTTTGCCACTGAATTTGCCTCTCGTTTCTAGGACAACTTCGGATATCCCGTATATCATTCTCTGCACGACACTTTTCACTACGTAAAAACATTCATCGACCCAGAATTCCACACGCATCGTGCAATTGCGCAGGTCGTGACGCACTCTTTGCTCGCGCTTGCAGACGACGAGTTCTTGCCGTTGAACGCTACCAAGTTCGCTGAACGAATTAGTTCCGGAATGAGAGCATTTCTCGAGAAATATGGAACAGTACTGACGAAATTCAACATTACAGTTGGTATGAATCATGCGATACCTTGTTTAAGATATTGTGTTCTTGATGTCATGCAGTAGATTGGATCAATTTAGAGCAGGGCCGTAGCTAGAAGCTTAATTAGGGGGGTGCATATTCATATATTCGTCTTATGCCCGAATGATTTCTTTTGTATGCTATTGTTCCTATGATATATTAACATGAATATATGAATATACACCCCCCCAATTAAGTGGTCTAGCTACGGCCCTGATTTAGAGGTGCTGTAAGAAAATTATTCATAGCACATATAAAGACGAATGCTTATGAAAGAAAAACTTGCGACAACAAGTGTTTCAATAGGCTTCTGGGAAATCAAATCAGCCCTTTTATGTAAGACTGCTGTATTTGAAACAGTGGACGATTTTTAGATAGACTTCAGAGGTAGAAGTTTAGGGTAGAAATAAAGTGTTGACCTAGTTTAGGCTCGTTTTATAGACGTCGAAACAGAGGCCTTACTTTCTCGTGTCTAAGATGTACAGTGACTAATATATTCAAATTGTTTTTTCATAGGATATTTAAAACAAGCAATACGGGAATTTAAAATGGCAACGGTTGAACTACAGAAGAAAATTAAAGAAGTGAATAAACGAGAGTACGTGATTTCTTCAACATTATTTTTGGTAGCGTTGACGATGGTAAAAACTAAGATCTTTCATTTAAAAATATATCCATGTTCTTATTTGACAGCGTGTTGACAGTGCGCATGCTCAATGACAGGCTGATGCTATTGGAGAAAGGTTTCATTAGCGGAACGCACGTGTTTGGTCGTCAACGAATGAGGTACATATCAGCAAATGAACATATTCTAGCCTTAAAACTTTCACCTGGGACAACCTACTCACCTGAGGCCAGTTGTATAAATCTCTTTAACTACATTTTGCATAAATCAATTGTGATTTTTGGCACTTCACTTGATGCATGTAAATTCTAGGGGTTTAAAGGGTCTGAATTTCGAGTGGAATTATACATACTTCAAATTCAAGCCAGGAACAGTCGATGGGAAAATGAGTCAACCATAGATCCTCCGGCAGGAAGACCTACAGTTGACTCGTTTTTCCTTCAACTGTTCCTGGCTTGAATTTGAAGTGTGTATAATTCTACATTTTGCATAGTTAAATCCTAGTTAACTCCGAAATACACAACTCTGATTGGCGAATTCTGTCTTTAAGTACAGTTAAAAGTTTTGTATACAACTGACGCCTGAGGTTTCTTAAGCCAGCAACACTTTCAATCTTAATTCGTTCAAATACTTTGACTACTAGTCACCTCGAAATAGAATTCGATGATAGCATTCGAAAAGGTTTTGGTTTTTCTTCAGACACGTTTTGTTTGGATTGGACAGTCAAAACTCTTACAAGACCGTGCAGTTCCCAGGATTGGTTCACGCGTTGATGCAAAAGACGCCAAATAAAAATGACATCGAAAAGCAGATGACAATATTGATGTCTCATATTTACAACGCTGCAAACTATATAAAACTTCTGTAAATAAAATTTGATGTACTTTGATATTGGATTATAGTTGCTATGAAACAGAAATTGGTGTCCTTGAGACACTTCAACTTTGAATATAGGAGGTGTATATGCATGTATTCAAAGAATGTCGACGTTGAACGTTTAACTGGGGCACTCATTGCATTAAATTGTTTGTTTGCAGAAGATTCCTTGTTTCTAAATATGATAGTTATGCGATGAATTTTATAATTATACAAACTTATCACTTATTTGCACCAGGCCTTTAAAGTGTTGATTACTTTCTGGGGCCAGTTGTAGAAAAAGTCTTTTTCACTATATTTGCGTAGTTAAACGAAAAATAAACTATTCTGATTGGCCAATTCTGTGATTTTGACTGACTGTAGTTAAAAGTTAACCGCCGCCTCTTCATGAAACCGTCTGCCGCTATTTCTGCCGCTTTTAAAATAAGCGAACATAAGATTTAGGTTGGGGCAACGACCACTGACAATACAATGAAATTCATAACATCAAAATGAATCAACCAATTCTAACACACAGTCATCTGGCATTCAAGACGTCGTCTCAAGTATCTGCTGTTAAAAGACGGTGAAATCTAACATAGTTGAGCTCCACTCTAAATCAGAACATTTCATAATATTACAGCCCCGATTGTCGTTAAACCATGACGCATTAAATTGATCGATAAGGCTAACAGTGGGCTAAGAGTTTGTTTGCAATCTTTCATACGAATTTATTTGTTTTAATCGTCCTTGTTGACATTGCTGTCCTCAATCTCCGAATGCGACACATCCAGCTTTAGATTCAGACCAGTGGCTGAGAATCCTGCAGATTGATAATCAGTTTTGATACAATAAAAATCCAGCAGATCATCTCCCGCGTTGTTTATGCAACGTCCAAGCTATGTTTGTTGCAGTTTACAGCATGACACCAAATTACGGTCTATTTATAAAAACAGGTATTTATGATGCTTGCTCGCCCTTCCTGAGCTCTACCGTGCAACACTTGACCTTCACAATAACTTCGCAGGAGAACACTTCCCGTTTTGACCAATTTCAACATGTTGGTATTTTAGCCGTGGTGCTGAACAAAAGCCCAGCGGGCGCGTCCCTCCTCCTAGTGTCCAAGCCCCTTATGTTGCTATTGTTTCGCGCGCGCTGTTGGTCCATCAATTTAACGATGTTTGAGTCACAGTCGTGGGGAGAAGAAAAGCGCTAATTACAACCCCACTTTAGTTCCAGCCCCCTCGCTGGCATGCCTACTGTTAAACATTGTTTGCAAATGGCGACCACCACTGCTGAAATTTTCCCAACAAATTGCTTTTGTTTGGCTAACACCTAAAATAGTTGTCAGCGATGAGCTATGCGGGTAACGTATCCATGTTTGTTTAACACAAACAAGCTTTTAAACTTTGCCAACCAACTCTGTATTCAAAGCGGTCGAAAGCAACCGAAAATGAACAAATTTATCGGCGAAGAAAAAGCAAGTAAAAATTAGTAATAACATAGAATTGATATCAGGAATAAAGAGCATCTATCGGTAATGACCCAAGGTGTATAATTTATAATTTTTTCGCCCAAAACAAACCCAAGCGTGGTTGTTCTAGAACTTTTCGCCGAAAATTATTGCATGCGAGAGATCATCTATTTTAAATTGTTTATGTTATATTCATAGCACTTTGGTTTACCGTCCATATTTCGTCCAACTTGACACATAGATTAGAATTAATATTAAAGGCAAGAGGCTAAGAATTAAATTGGGATAGGAAATGTGATTTAGTTTACTTAAATTTGAGAGGCATCTTCATTGGCATCAATCATCACATGAACTGGCTCGTAATGTCAAGCTCCGCAGTACATGTGAAGTATCGACATAGTGACACTATAGTAATACGTTCATATAATTCTTAACCAGGCGTTCATCACGAAATTGTGATGCAAAACAAAATTAATTAGGTTTAGCCTTTTTCAAGATGTTCAAGACCAAACTAAATAGGAAAACATTCTCCGAATATATAAACTTCTTGTAAACCCAAGACACAAGTTTCAACAAAATTCAAGATGACGTTTTAAACGACTGTTCACACGATCCAATTTTGTTGGATCCAATTCACTTCTGACGTATGGAATATAGTCGTTTATTGATAAAGCGGTACTTCATACACATTACAAGACAACAGATTATAAAACATCCATTAGAAGTGAATTGGATCCAACAAAATTGGATCGTGGGAACAGACTTTAACCCGAACTTTTCAAAGTCATTGTCAAACTTTTGAAATGACTTTAAAATAATGTGTAAATATCACTTGAAATTTTGTTGTTTTCAGTAACCTGGCATGCGCTAACAAGATGTTTACATTCAGACTGTGTTTTTCAAGATCTGTTAAATACAGAGGTTACCTAATACAACATTTGGCTTCTCTGTTTTGACATGAATGGTGCATGTATATTTGTTTCTCTCCCCGTTGCTAGACTTCTTTGAGGAGGCAAAAATGTGTGTTTGTTCACACCCAGCGAGCGAAGCTCTGGCCAGCTGTTAAACGATGCACTACGCAAGCACGGTTTGATGCCTTCTTAACCAAGCGTTGGGTTAGCAGCTACAATGGTTAACAAATATAGAAATAAAAGCGTTGTTAACGTACTTCCATCGCGTGTGGTCGCACAAATCATTGTTTTGAGAAAGTATATAATGAATAAAACTACTTCATTTTAATTTACTTTATGTGAACAATTACACCAGGTTACCAATTTAAAATTGGAGTTGTTTCACTATATTCAATTTCTTATAAATATTTTAAGAAAGTATAACTATTTGTGATAGTTTGTTTTGACAGTTGTGAAACATCGCGGAGGTATGGATTTTCAACGAGTTTATAAATTTAGTTTCATTCTGCGTAAAGGATGAACGAATGAATTGAGAAAATTATTTGCACCTCCAAAGGCGAACAGCTTTGAATTCATAAAGATATTTTGAAATAGCGCCATATGCAGCAGCATTTTTGTTTTGTCTGCTTCTTTGTGTGGAATATTAAAACCAGGTTGCATTATTTTAATTAGACATTATCACTCAATAAGCAAGTTTATTAGGGTCTTTGTGTTTTTGTGAAAATATTTTAATTAAAACTCTCCACTATAGACCAAAACTACTCCTTAAATTAAAACCTCAAAACTCTTTGTCGATTCCAGACAGCCCTTGTTGTCTGCATTTCAGAGCGTTGAACGTCAAAATGTATCGCTTGACTGGACACTAATGAGTCTCACATGCAGTCAACCTGTATTTGTGCTTAGAAGCCTTGCAAAGAAAGGTTATTCCTAGCATCACCATACTGTACAGCCTGAGTATTGAGAACCAAATTATTCAATATGTTTACAGAGCCACGAAGCCCCGTTCATACACGCAATTTTAAATCCTATGGGATTTTAGATGTAATTTTCGTCCTCTGATAGATGTTAACAAGTAGATACTTTGCCGATGCTCAAATATAAAAGCACTTATACATCAAAGCATTCATAACTATTTTCTCGTTTGCATCAATGGAAAGAAGAATATCGCGCCGAAAATCGCGACAAAAACTTCACGTGCGTGTCAACAGGCAACTCAACGGAAATCGCCTACTCGAAATCTCATAAAAAACGTGAGTTTTTAAACAATATTTACCGTGGGTCTATAATTATATCACTGTTTATATTAACTTGTTTCAGTTGCACTATCCTGCTTCGTGTGACCGCTGTGAGATAACTGTGAACCATAGCTTGACTTCTTTCGACTCGGAGTGATAAATATATTGGCCAGTTTCCTGTTTGTCCTATTCAGTATAAGCGAGGCTATTCTTAAACGATTGAAATTTAGAATAGGATGACAAAAATATGTCTTACTTAGTTTTTTATTGCAAAATAAGAACGGCTCAACTTTCTCAATAGCTGGAAACGCATGACAACTTGAGCCCGCGTGTCCTCGGTGATCGTCGTGAAAGAGCGGAATATAAAAAACTATACAAATGACTTCACCTTATATATATATGGATCAGTGGCCTAGGGAGACTTCAAGAGAACAAGGGCTGGACAAAACGCGCTCGAAATGCACCTTGGGCTTACAGTGTTGTACTCGGCAATTTTGCAACCTGTTTAAACAAAGTTAAATTCAAATTTTGATCATAGTTCATCAAACAGTATATATTTATTTCCTTCGTGGAAGCCAAAATATTTATGTTGGACAATTACAGTATATTCGTTCTTTGTGTTTCTACATATAAACTTATTTATTATGATTCATATGAGTAAACTGAAATACACAATTTCGTTTACATTAAAAATAAGAGCGTGAATACGATATATTTATAGAGTTGCTATATTCACTAGAGTTACAATATCCGAAGAAAAAAAGGCGATATTTGATATTGAATACTTTTATTGATATTTAAACATGAAACATAAATATAGGCCTGTCTGAGAAAGCTTGCACGAATGAGTTTTTTAACGAATTTATTTCTGGCGGTCGTTTAAGGCGCAATTAGAAAGCTTTAGCAGTGACAACGAGTACAAAACGAGCTGTTAACTTGGCCCACACAAGTGCTTGCAACGAAAGCTGCTTAGAAATAAATAAATTCAACTTTGAAATAGCATCTTTAATTAAAAAATGATCTCATTCTTATAACTTTGGTCACAGGTTTTGTGGCTTACATATGCTGCATATGTATGCTGCCAAAATCTCATTCGCTTTGCTAAAACATTCTAAATTTTCCCCTCCCTATATATAGCTGTTATAATGGCACATGCGTGCAGTCTATATAAAAGTGAACAAATATTTTGCGTCCTTTTTTAAGGATGTCAGTAAAATTCAAGACGTTATGTGACAGCATTACGGGTGCCCTTATACATAAAGGCTACATTTTTGACAGTTCGGCTTCAATTTTATTAAACAAAAAGACTCCTGTCCGCCGACAACAGGTATATACATCCCAAAGACGCTAACAAAGTGTTTTTAAAGCACTTCTTGATTATGTAAAGTTTGAAAACAAAGCGGGAGGAACTTTGTAGAACATTTCAAAAACATTTCGCCCTTGAAACAAAATAACAAATTACTGAAACACTTTCGATAATCGAGAAGTTACATTTTCATATAGAAGACGTCAGACTGTCCTTTGAATATTTTGAAAACGATAATATATCGTTGTAATATATAGTCATAGATATATAGCTATAGTTTGAAATTACACTGAAATTATGCATGCACATGATAAAAATATGCTGAACTCGTTATGTACATGTGTCGAAGAAACTTGTTACCATGCATGCATTTCTGCTAATATATATACCACCATTTTATTATTTCAATATGACACTCGACTCTCAAGAGCTCCCCTTGTGAAATGTTGGATATGCTTAGCCCGAAGTAAAAGTTCCGAGTTTAAAGAGCTAGCGATCGTGTCTTTAGCATTATAGCTTGTTCATGGAAGGGCGCGGCATATGAAGTTCAAGGCTCAAGATAATTTTTCGAAAAATTTGGTTTTGTTAACAGAATGCTACATCAACCTATAGTATAGTTTTTTCGTGAGATTTTTCAGACGCTGGACCGAGTCTGTTAGAAAGTTAACTGGTTGGACAAACTTAAACACAAAAGGACAAAAGCTTTTTACATCATAGGTTTAATTTATATATCGCATCAAATAACAAATATACACAGGCCGATAACTTTTTACATGCTTGAATATCTACAATTTTGTACCGCGTACAGTGTTAAATATATATTATAATAAATATGTACCCTGCAGCTGGGCCTCTAAATAGTCCAATAATTTATTATATACATGCACATATGTATTTATATTAAATGTTAAAATCTAAGCGTATCGATTTCTGACCAAAGACGGCGAATAAAATAAAGGTTTGGAAAGTTCTTGGGAAGCGGTTTGGGTCGGACTAAGTTGTGGGGCTTGCCATGCATTTGGGCAGGTCGAACCTTGGCAACAACGAGAGCGCTCGCGAGTTATATCGACTCTTGAATCATCGCACAAACAGCGTTGGGAGAAAGCTGTGTTCTCTTCAGAACGAGGCGAGGTCGACGCATGGCTTGGATAGGGAAAACGAGACGTGGTTAGGCCGGAGGAGCTGTACTCTGTATTCGGGGCGAGTTCGTCCAAGCTCGGGTGTCCAAAATGATGGGACAAGCTTTGCTCCGGCGAGGAGAACCGCGAAAGATAGGCATGGTTGTCCTGTAAGCCGTTACGATTCCAATATGGATCCCACGAACCGTAGTATTGAGAGTAAGGCCAGTAATTGCTATTCTGGGAGTAATACCAGCTTGGAAAACCTACAAATCCACCGGGTCGCTTCAACGCGAAGCGGTTTTTCAAGGATGGGTTCGTTCGTCGTTTCAGCTTGCCTGTCGTCCCACCGATTACTATATCGTCGCTGCTCGGATCCAGCATCCAGTAGTTTCCCTTACCCGGGTCGTCGTAGTGGCGAGGTACTTTCACAAAACATTTGTTCAAAGATAAGTTGTGTCTGATCGAGTTCTGCCAGCCCTGTCTGTTGTTACGATAATATGGGAAATTCTATAGAGTGAAAAAAGAAAAAATAATTATATTTATATCTATGCACCAGAATGCGAATAGGTTGCAAGGAATTGTACATTTTGAATGTCTATCATGAATTTAATCGATCGTACGAGGAAAAACTTGAAGAATTCATGAATTCAAAGAGTTAGAAGCGAATTAACTTTGTCAATTAGGTTGGAAGAAGAAGGCGCTGCATGGAATTTCGTTTAGTTTCGGTCTGAATTTTTCAGCCTAATAAATGACTGAAAATTTGTAAAATGATGCTGAAATGCATTGAAGTACATAAAGGTTTCTAGGTCAGTTTTCCTATGGTTGAGATTGAAAACGAAAAATTCACTTATTCACTTTTAAAGAAGCGACTTTTAAGCTATGATTAGCTCAGCCAATATAAACACACATCACAATAATATTATTGCAACAAAAATAAAAAAAAAGATCTCCGCGTAAAGACGGCGGTTTTAAGACGGCGGAAATTTCTTGTAATTCTGTTAGAACTGTCAAACAAAGCAGTTGAATTCTTAAACGTCGTTATCAATCTAACTTTCGCGCCTGAGAACACTTCAAAATAATCGATAAAACCCTTGATATTTTAATTTGCTCACAATCAACTTAGGCCAATTTACAAAGCACTTGTAAACTTAAGAGAGCTTTTCAACCGGACAGGCATACAATATTATTAGTTTCAGGAATATAGTCGTTCATTAAAGCTTTATCATCAAAGGATATCACTAACTATATATATAAACTTAGTTGTGGAAACAAGTTTTATAAACAAATATATATACGAACGAAAAAAAACTATATACATGCAGTCAATATATTTAAGTTAATCTGCGCTTATCCTTATAGCCGTCTAAAAGCAAGTATATCGCACTAGAAGATGATACTGATAACGGCCTTGCGGTCATGAAATACGACTGTATCTGAAAATGCGATCAAAACTCAAAATAGTAAATAATGTTATCTATATAAGACGTAAAATAGCATTATCGCCATGTAAACATATATTTCAATACAGTACATGCATAAGTAGGCGTTGCATGTTGCGTATTAAATATATTATGGATATTTAATCAACATACCTTGACTATAAACTCGTAAATGCCGCTAAGGGTCAACCTTCTTTCAGGAGAAGACCGTATGGCCATCATGATGAGAGCGTTGTACGAGAAAGGCGGTTTCTCCGCACGTTCATCTTTTGACTCGGTGCTTGTTTGTCGTTCGGACTTGGACGCTGAAGACGTCTTCTCTTGCAAATTCTCTTCGAAGACTTCAGGCTTATCGTGTTCCGCTTTCGGTTTGCTCAAGTCTTCATCAAGGTCTATGTCCAGCATCTTTCGTATGCTAAAGTTCTCGTTGAACACCGAGGGAGATCTTCGCGCGGGCATTTCAGCGTTCGGCATCATCGTGATCATAGGAGCAGGAGACAGCAAGTAAGCTAACAAGCGCGAAGCAGGTGATTAAAATATCGACTGTATATCCGTTGGTGACCTGTTTTCGGGGCGCTTGCGTAAGTAAGTAGGAACCCCACTGACGCAAGGAAAATACTGTTTAGAACCTTGTCGCGTTGCCACGGGGGAAATAAACACGTTTCTTTCGCGAGGTACGGCGCGATGGGGTCTCGGGGACTTTGTCGAGAAGTCGCAGGATTTATATATCACCGCGCGTTCGGACTTGCTGTGCTTTTTGCCGGCGGTTTGCAAATTTTCCCACTTCGACGCCTTTTGTATCGCTTATAAACGCAGCTCATTAAACGTTTAAGTGCTTGTGCGTCTATATTGCTGAAATTAGGCTATAGAATACAACTTCACAAGCATTTGCAAAGAAAAGTTAGAACAATCGAACAATAGCCATCATGCTTTCAACACACAAGTTGGCCTCTTAATTGCGACAAATTACACTATTCATTTCAAAGTGGCTGTGTTACAGAAACGGAGGTGAGAAATTCTTTATATTACAACGACGCACTCGCAAAGTGTATCAGGGAAGGTGTAAAAAGCTGTTAAATACGTGTTCGAGTATGCGAAACAACGCGAATATGCACAGAAGAGGGTTCATGGCAAAATTTGACGGCCGATTTGTCATGGCCTTTGTCGATGTAAACAATATACCTCCCTTGTAAGGGCTTTCTAAACCTTGAAACAATGACACAGCAATACTTAAGGTTGTGCACAGCAAGGTTATTATGACGTTATTAAGAAGTATTTAGCGCAGTAAAATACGGACAAGCCTACCTATTTCTTTAAGGGATTAGGAAGGCAAACAAAAATACACTTAGCGAAAGAACAGACATACAAACTGTTGATATTGGGCGTAAGTGCTGAAATGATTTATTACACGTTGTGCAAACATAGGCCAACACGCTGTGGAGTTTTTAATTAATTTTCCACTCATGTGTACTCCTCGTGTGTCCCCCAACAGTCAGAAATATGTCGTACACATTGCGAATTGTCGCACAACAGTAGGCTCTTTCCAGCTTGTTCAATTGTACGTGGGGTACGAATGTGCATGCCATTTATATACATCGAACAATTCATTCCACAAGCGTGAATTTCGCATAAGAGCATCGGAAGAAACGCTATTTTAATGAAGACAAATTTACTTTATCGAAAACATTCAGGAAAACTGCAAGAGAATTCTCGATAAAAACTTTCTGGATCATCAATTTTGATTTCATTCAGACCAGCGATAGCATTTTTCTTTCAAGCTAGCATCACAATAAAAACTAATATATTAATTTAAAGCGGGGACAACGTGTGGCTAATTTCGAGAATAAACATTCAACCGCAATTCAAAACTGCTGTACAATCTTCATCGAGAAAATACGAGCAAATTATAGGCGATATATCAGAGTTGTGTGTTCGTAAATATATACTAGCTTGACACTAAGTAACTTTATCATTACAACCTGAATTATACACTGTATATTCAATTCAAATTATATAATTATTTACCGGTGTATAGATTCTAAAAGTACCGTTATCAAAGCATACGGGATATAAAGTATTATCGCTAATAAAAAGCAGTGTATCTTAGAGATTATTTTGTTAAAGTTTTGTACACAAGTCTGGATCAGCGAGCCCTCAAACAGTGCTTAATTAAGTTATCTTATTTTTGATGTATCAATGTTTTGACACAATTGCATTGCATCAGCGGTGTGCAGTGTCACACAAGCGACGCATTGTTTCATGAACTAAGTCAGTGGGAGGATTTTTACATATATACTTATTTGCGAAGGCTAATTATCTCTGTCAGCGCGCGATTTTCGGTACAGAGGCTATTCAGACCTGTTCGACAGGTGTGCACTTGCAAACAAAAAGTACATCAAAAAGCGGTTTATCATTTGCCTTTTCTCACAAGTAAATAGGCCATTCAGCTTTTATATACACACATAGGCAAAGCTTTCACGATATTGTGATATATTATAGGAAGTAAAAGCGTGCAATATCTGTTTGTATATATTATATAACAATATACGCGGACATAAATTACATATGCTTGGGTTTGTATACAAGAATCATATATTTGTAGGCATGATGTAATGCACTGCTTTTATTGTAAGTGTTCAAAACTAACTCCGATATACATGCTGAAAAAATAATCGCGCGTGCATGTAGTAAGAAATAGCTCCTAAAAAGCCGTGTTCATTGTGTGGGACTGGATCTAAGGGCAAGGTCACAAGGAGTTGCACTGTTAGGATTTACGACTAGGAAAATAATTATTGAAAATTTTCTTTATTTTAATACTGAAGGTTTATTTTTTAACATCAAATTCATCTTAAGTAACAGCGTTCATCAGAAGTATTCTTTAATGCGGAGTAAGACTAATCTTTAAAAAGACACTGAGATCAGTGATCATAAATTCAGTACCAAATAAAAATTGTTCATCACATATATTTAGTGGATGATGGAGGAACCATGCCTCGGTTATTTTTTTCACAATGCACTCCCATGCACCAAGCTTTTCTCACCCTTCCAAAAAAACTGGGTCTATGGTTGCGTCTTGTATTAATATACATATACGCTCTCCTATACAACCTTCGCCCGTTTCGTAAATTCATCACTTGTTACACCTAAATAACAAAGAAAAAATGTTTGCACAAAATGAACAAATTTTGAGAGACATCGACAACTTGTTCAATCAAAAAGATAATTCCCTCGCGAATTTGAACCGATAACAATGTCAAAATAAAGTTTTTTGCTGCAAAAATGAAATTCAGTCTTTCTGAAACAGAGCATGTTAATAATGAGATGTCACTATCTTTCTCTGCACGGCCTTGCAGAGAATTATGCTTTTGTTGACGAAAATAGGTCGGCTTGTGGGGAACAAAACTCGTTCAAAGGATTAAGTTAGTCCTCAATGGACTAATGTCACATAACAATTGTTTTTGCTGCTGATTGAAATCCGCGGTCTTTTGTGCGAAGGCGAATTAATCATGCAAAGAGGAAGCATTTTCGCCCCGAAAGATGCATCGCTATAATTAGGTTGTATAATGTTTTATATACTTCCTTAAAAATATATTTTCTGCTTGCTTTGTGAGCGAATATTGGGCCGTGTGTAAATGGGCTTGTGCATGCCTTCTGTTTCTTGCGAATGTACGAAGCACACGCCAATCAAACGATCGTAACAATGTCAAGTGTATTAGTGCAATATCTCAACATAACATTGTGTGTATAGAACATAGATCTAAAACAAACATCGAAAAAAACAATATTTTTAACATGTTTCAAAAACAAATAAATTGCAGTGAAAAACATTTCATATCCGCGTGTAAATGTTTATTTTAAAGATCTTCCATAAGTTCCGCCCGTGGAAACGAGGTTGTGTGATTTTCAATCACTTACAGTACAACAGCAATATGAGTATATTACATTAATTATTTCCACGTTTTCAGGATATAAACTCGATTTCATATAATAGTAGTTGTACTTGAGTGAAATAGGCGAACGAGAGACAGACGAATGATTCTCAGCAAGCGAATTGTTCGATTTTAAATGAACCTCGATACTTCCAAACTTTGCCCGTCTAATTTTCTAAATTCACATTTTCTGAGTGGGGCAGGTGAACCCCCCGGGTCCCCCCTTGTCCCGTACGCCCATGCCCCATTGTGCTCGGAAAACATGCGTCAAAATTTGGGCAGCGAAACCTAGTTTTTACCAGTCGTAATGGGGTCTTGTACTCATAATCGTATCGCGTAACTATTATGCGCTTTTCGCTGAGCGCGATACATCTGGAGTGAGAAATCGCGTCTAAAGTGCAAGTGAGGCAGAAACTGAAAGTTTTACTTATGAGAATACTGCAGGAAGACTGACTTCGGCCGTTGATTTTCAGTTTTTCACTGTTGAACTTAACCGTCCGCTTCAAATTATGAACGATACATAGTCCGAAATGATAACAACCGTACTCCAGAGTCCAGGAGTATATATAGAGACCACTGGCGCGAACACAGATATACTACAAGACCCATGATGCCCAATCAGCCTTCGACGATTGTCAAAGACATCATTGTCAAATTTATCGAATAACCAAACATAGATTCATCTTTGTTCGCTAATTGTAAAAAATTATTCGTCTTCGTTTCGTTGCTGAAGTGCACTGAAGGTTAAGTGAAAAGTGAAATTTATCATGCCTCCATTAAAAACAAGACATTACGAATATAACACTCGTCAGTACCAGTTAACAATGATTAATTCATTCGATATCAGCATACGAGGCCTCTTAATGTGCTGAAATACGTGATCTTGTCATAAACTAATGCATGACTAAGCAATTTGTTTGCTTGAAACGAAAATACAACCACTCCTTTTTGCAGAGGTAATTACTATGTTACCACATAACAAAAAAAGACACTTTAGTTTAGGGAATCAGCTTCGAGTATTTATATCAACAATTCTGAAATTTGTTTTCCCTGCTAAATAACCCGTTCGGTCGAGTTTTATTAAGATTAACACCAAAATCAGGTGACGGGAAAAGGCGGACAAATATTTTCCGGCAAGAATTTTCGTTTGAAAGTTTGTTTTATGCCAAAATTAAATAATCGTAAATGAAAGAAATAACTAATAAATACAATTTATGAAATGTATACTTCGGCGAATGAAATAAGTATATAATAAATAAATGCACAGAAAGATATATTTTCTTTTCTAAATTTGCATCCATTAGTAACAGGGTTTGCTGCACGTATTGTCGATGGCTTACTGACGCAAGAGCTGTCACGCTATACAAGTAACCATGTTTTAGTAAAAACGCAGAAAAACATTCGCGCACGCTACATTGATATGAGTGCCTCAGTAAAATAACTTCCGTTATTAATAATAAATATACTACGGGTTAAGATATGAACCTTGTTTGACCCTGGAAACAAACATTAATGCAATATAACACGATAGCATAATATATACGCGTCAACTTAGGGCCAGCTCATATGAGACGGGCCAGCCCAGTTTAACCGGCCTAGCTCGCTTTTGCTGGCCCGCTTGATGTTTTCATATGAGCCCGTTAAAGGCGAGAATTCGCTTTGCTCAGGCGGGATCTCACCAGAGCCGAGCTGACCGGGTTCCATATGAATGCAATTTTACAAATATAGTGAAATAATATGTGAAGCGAAATCCCAGCGCTGCCGAGCTAGCCCGGCCCGTCTGATATGAATAGGCCCTTATATAGTTGGTTCAAAATGTCATACACACAAGGTCATTCTTATGATGGGTAAATTTTGTATAAAGGATATCAGGGATGAAAGTTAATATATTTTGAAAATATTTTATATCCGTTTTGAGACTAGAGGGACGTCCATGATGTTATTGCATGGCAGGTTGTTTTTAACCGATGCAAATTCGATGACTCATACACGATTATTTAGCAAACATCAACCAGTTTTAAATTTTGCTAAAATTTTGAAGACATAAAGAGTTTGAGTATCAAGTAGTGAAAACGTTCAGTTCAAAATATTAAAATATTGAAATAAAGTGAAATCGCATGCGAAAAAGACTAGAATCTAGCTATATGTTTAATAATGAAAATGTCATATAAAATTGATGAAGTGAAAAGTTTACTGAGCTTCCGTGTTCCTTGATAATGAAATTTTCTGCAGCAACTGGCCATTTTCACGAGCATTCAGGCCCGTTTACACTAGCAATTTTGCTGCTATTTTATGTGCGATTTTCTTCTTTTGATAGATGTGAACGAGTAATTCGTTACGGATGTTCAAATAAGAACTCTTATAGATCAGGGCATTCGTGACTAATCACTCGTTCACATCTATCAAAAGCAGAAAATTGCACATAAAATCGCGGCAAATATCGCAAGTGTAAACGAGCCTTTAAAGTAAAACCAGGGAAAACAAATAACATTGGGTCCAATGCCCCTAATCTCGCGTGAGTTATTATTCCAGTTAATATATAGAGGTCATACCCACCTTCCTCGCTCTGATCTCTCTTTCTTGCACTTCCACCGCAATCGTGCTCATCAAATGCCACCTCTTGCGGCAGTCGAAACGACACGCACATCATCATTTTCTTCGGAGCTACACTCCGTACGTTATGGACCTCACAATGTTCCAACTCCACCACTCCTAACCTCGACGAAACCTGCAACTTTGTGTCGAGAACCGGATCTTCTGCCTTCGAAAAACAATAACAATGCACCCTGGGAAGCTTTGTGGTAGATTCGACTCCAGTCCCAGTCTCATCACCCACCTCTAGTGGTTTCACGATCCTGTAAAGTCCTCTAAAAACGTCTAAAAACTCGACCGCGGTTGCCGGGAGATTCATAATCACATGATCAAAACACAATCTTCTGTCTTTCTGCAGCAAATGTTTCAAAATTTCCCGCGCATCCATGTTGAAACAATGCACATACTTCTCAACACGATTCACCTGGCAATTTTTAACCAATGCCGCAAAGGATTTGGGGTTTAGGTCATTAGCATAAACCACGCAACCCTTTTTCGCGGCGGGAATCGCAAACGGTCCCACCCCGGCGAACATGTCGCAAATGACCTCATCCTTTTGGAAGATGTCAACCAGCCGTTTGTGTTCGTTTTGCAGACGCGAGTTCCAGTAAACTTTGGAGAAATCGAAAGTGAAACTACAACCCCTTTCCTTCACCGTGGCGACCATGTCGTCTTCTCCAGCCAGTAATTCCATTTGAAAGAATCTGTACGTCTCGTCGATAGAGTTCACCTTGTTTACAACGGTTTTGATTTGAGGCAAGTTTTTGTCCAAAATAACCTGACCTTAAATTAGAAACCATGCATCCTCAGGAATACGAATTCTCAAAATCATATCAAATGTGGTATAACAACTGCCTAAAATAGACAAGTATGACTTCTTACTATCCTGACGAAGGCCCTCAGGTCGAAACGTCGAGATATGTTTTGTCTATTTTAGGCAGTTGTTATAGCACAATTGATCTTAAGTTGTTTGAAGATGCTGCCACGCTGCTCCGACAAACAGGGAAATATTCATTATGAGAAGTGTGATTTGAGCTTGCAACTTTGTACATCTATAGAACACCCTATACCAACTAGGCTAGTAAAACAATTTTTGTCGCTACAACTTAAATATTGACCTGGAGCAATTCAATTCCATACTCAGAAGTAGCCTTATAGATGTAAAAGCATATTCATTAATTCATTCATATTTACATTCATCTATCATTTTATAATGTAAAAAAGTATTCATAATTCTCAAATTTACCATGGCTGTACTTTCTGCATTTTAGAATTTGTAGCCAAACATTCTACCTTTACTATATAATTTTAGCATGAAATTTCTAGCTGTGGGGAATACAGTATAATATACTTGTTATTAAGAGGCAACACTTTTAACCTCGTAGACTAGTAGGTTGTGGTGGTGGTATTGAGAACAATATCGAAGTTAGCAATTAGGGTAATGGTATCTTTCACACACAAGAATGGTGTGGCATTCAGAGATGATAAAATTTTACCACCACTACTTTTTATTAATATTATTCCTGAAAAAACTGCTGGCGATGATGATGGATATGATAAAGTAACTGTCATGTAATGATTGTGACATTGGTGATTTGGATGGTAAAAATACTGAACTACTGATGATATTACAATTTAATTCTACAAATTGAATAGTGAATCTCAGTATTTGCCTTTTATTAAAACAGACAAACAGTAACTCACCAATTAACTTTTTGTAACTCAACTGACATTCCCTCAAGTTCATATGTGCAATATGACCCACACTTTCAAAGGCTGTAGTAACTTCACCAATATCAACTGGCAGCACAGCTCTGAGAATTTGATCAGAGCTCCAGTAATCGTACCCCAAACTCAACTCATATCTTACCCTCTCGCAATTACAGCTTTTTAACAACTCCTCTTGTTCTTCGTTCAGTAAAACTTCTGTATTTAACAAAACTATTTTCTTCTTCAAATCCCCTCCAGGATCAGCCACAATGTTTTTTAATTTTGGTTGATTTAACAAACATTTGTTGAGCTGTTTCAAAAGGACAGAGCAATGTTTAGCATCCACTTTCAGGCCAGGGACACCGATTTTCCTTTGAAACGCACTGTGATCTAATTGTTTCATTTCACGAACGGATTCTGGTGGCCTTAAATCAAGAGGCATGATAAGATTTCAAAAAAAATTTTAAAATATTCTCGACAAAATTTTCCTTCTTTGAATAAAAATCAAATATGGCGCCTTGTGAGCTGCCGTTTAGTCAGCTCAGCTGACGTGAACTCTTCATACTTCATGAAAGACCCTCAGATATAGTTCCTCTTTCAAGATTTCAACCATGAAACTATGGGTATTTCAACTGTCAGAGGACTGTAAATATGTTTGCAAAACCGAGCTTGTTTGTTAGGTTTGTTTATGTTTCATTAAACTTGTTACTTAAATTTCAAGTGTTGTATTTGTGCACAGAGAAGCTGACTTCACTTAAATACAGTGCTCTGTGCTTGAGCGATGCAAAGTTAAAAAGTCAAAGAACAACTACTCTAGTGTCTTTCTCGAATGTCAAAAAACAAGTATCTTTCTCCAACTACAGCGGTTTTTAGAAATTAGATAATTTAAAAACATTCCAAAATCACGTTTTCTTAAACTTGAAAATTAGTAATTTTGCTCCTTTCAAAACGACTTTTTCTAGTCCAAAATGGCACTCCCTACGAGCAAGTTACTTTTAATACTCCTCTCAGAACTTTACATGACAACTCTCGATCACCGGCCTCATTGTTTCTAATGCTAAGACAGGGTCGTACTCGTACATGTCAAAAAAGAACAAGATCTGAGGGCCTTTTACTTATTAGCTTTCAGGAGTCAGGACCCCAAAATCTTGCAACTCGAAAATATTTCACAAGCTTCGAAAAAAATACCATCTGAGAGTTAAGCGTAAGCTTTCAAGTCCATTAAATTTTTTGCTTTTACAATGGATTTCGTACGAATCCTTTAATGAATCCCAATAGTAAAAGGTTTAAACCGCTATTTTTACACGAACTAGTATACATGATATGGTTTGGTTTCTTAAATTCCATTGGCTCTTAGCTGTGCAGTCGTCAATGAACGACCAGAGACAGTGAAATTTAAGACCATTAGCTCTTAGCTGTGCAATTTTTTTTTATCACAATGCAACGTATCCGTGATCGTTACGCGCCGATAAAGTTAGAGCTTTTAACGGGGAAAATACCCGTGATATATGGCATGTTCTAACAGCAGTGCGTTAAGGTGGTTTTAAATTTAGGTGAAGTTTAAACGTGTCGCTAACTTTTTGTATAATAAAGTAATGGCATGATTTTTTGTGAGATTTAATCTTTCCCCACATTGCACTAATGAAAATCACACCATTACTTGTGTTAAACAAAGACCTCTTCAACTAAAAAGTCTGAACGCTTTTATTGATTTGTTTTTAATCGTCATCTTCCGAGTCATCTTCTTCACCATCTTCAATTTCGTCAATAACTTCAAAACCATCAATGGCGTCAACATCGCCAGCTTTTCCCCGTGGCGAGACCAGCCCCTCCCCGGTCTCCTGAGAGGAGGGGGCCACTTCTACCGGATCTGAAGCTGCTTCGGCTGGTGGTGTTTCTGTATCCGGCTCCTTCTCTGTTTCTATCGGAATATAGTTGAGCTCTTCGCGTGGCTCGCTGGTGCCAACGTCTGGCTCCGCAATCTCATCCTCTAGCTCGACAACTTCAACGGGCTTTTTCACATTCTTGGCCGCGCGTGGAGTCCTGCGTCTTCCACGCGTGGCTTTCGTGGCTCCACGTCCACGACGCGCTTTTCGTCCACGCCTGCTCGGCGTCAAGTCTTCGGTTTCTTCCGATTCGACTGCGGGTTCGCTAGGGGTTTCCGGAGTTTCGTTCTGTTCTGGCTTCGCATCAACTTCGGGGGTTTTCGCCTCGACTTTGGCGCCCTTCGCTTCAACTTCGGCTTTCTGCTCAATTGGTTCATATTGAACTGGGTTGATTGGACCAAGAAGCGGGAACTTCAAGAAAGATGAAATGTAAAACAATGTAGTTTGAATCACCCAAGGCATTAAGAACGGTGAAGACAGGAAAAGGGGCTGGCTCCGAAAAGCATAATTGTGGTTAAAAATGTAAAACGCAATAGGCCGAATAGCAAGAATTAGGCTGACCTGGTTGTCAGGACTGTATATCGACCTGATTGCAGGAATTAATATTACCAGCTTCGTTATGGCTTTGTTATTAACGCAAAGTAACCTTTTCCTATGTGATTTTATTCGATTTATACTAGGTCAATTTTGGTAAAATGACGACTTAGCGATACACAGTTGCTTTATGTGAAAAAATAAGGACTTACCTCTTCTTCTTCCTCGTCAGCCTCCATTGAAACCCTCTTCTCCCTTTCTCCCGTATTTTTTTCTTTTTGTTCATCTTCCATTTGCTTCTTCTCACCTTCCTCCTTTTCAGCTTCATTTACATCTTCAATTTCCATCTGTTCTTTTGCTTCACTCTCTTCCACTTTACCATCATCGGCTTCCTTCTTTTCATTCTCTTCGATGGAGTAATCCTGAATGGAATCGTGAAGAGCAGAATCGTTGAAACTGGCTTCGTCCGCCATCTTGGAATTGTCGTCAACTTCGGAGCTATCCAATCCCTCCATATTCAAGTCTGTTTCTTCCTCACTCTAAAAAGGAGATCAATTCCAGCGATTGGGTGAATGGCTCAACATTGAAGTGAATTAATATTATGATTGTGTTGGTCTAAGTTATATACCAGGCAACCTAAGAAAAGCCCGACTTTTAGTTTGCCAGTCAATTCGGCTTAACCCGAATTAACTGTGGTTTACCGGAGAACCGTGCCACCAAAAGCCATCTATTTTATATTCAAAGTACTCCCACAAATTTATTTATTTCAACTGCTTTCATGGACTCACTTTTGCTTGCTGGCTGGATTCAGCTTTGCGAGCATCGCCATTGCTTTCTTGAAGGACGACATCTTTTCCCTCGTCCTCTTTTAACATATCCACCAAGTTCTTGTTGACATCGCGTTGGTTTACCAAGTAGTCTGGGTGGTCTTTCAAATATTTCTGGCAAAAACAAAGTCGAAAAGTCATACGTTGCTATTTCTCCGCTTACTGTAAGAATCAGCAAGCATTAGAAAACAAAAGGTTGAATCCATTTTCAAACTTACAAATTACAAAGACTCGGTCACTTACTTCATAATTTGAACTGTGCTTTTTTCCTTTGAGATGTTGAATAATTTCGTTTCCATGTCGCATGAAGTTCTTGCACATTTGACACTTGAAACCAGAGACGGCCTTCACAAATTCGGAGCCTAGTTGTAGAGAAACAAGTCGAAGTTAGCTGTTTGCACTAAGTTGTTGCTGGACTACAATACAACATATTCAATTTACCCATGAAGTCTTGCTGAGTAGTGAAGTCTACAATCTTGACTGTACAGTCGGTCAAAGACGAGATGTAGATGTCATTATTTTCCTTTCTCGCTGTCTGTTTTGTGCTGCAAACGTAAGTCAGGAGCTCGCTGATGTCCCTTGCCTTTGGTGGGTCTTGTTGGACCTCTTGCTTCTAAAACGGACAGGAAATATGATTATAAAATAGCTCCCAGTTCTTAAAATATGCTCATGCAAAGGATTACCATTCTGCTTACATTGTTGGGATATTCTAGACAATGTATTTTTGATAAAAATATCAATACAACTTCCCATATTTACCTTCATAATTTCAGGATCAAATACTTTGCCTTGTTTCTCAATGGAGGCTTTCACATGACGTTCGCTCAAGAAATGCTTGTAAATGTTCTAAAGAGAACACACAAAGGAATATAATGAAGTGAAAAAGACCCTATCTATTCAAACTTTGAGATGACAAAAACATTGTTTACTTCAGGGGCTACTCAGGCGCGGATCTAGACCGTATCGAACGTGGCTCGAGCCACGGTCAGATTTTCGCATCCAGAATTTTCCCATCTGCAATCTAATATTCACACATTATTTAGAAGTACATATTAATTCTTTGAATCACACCAAAATTAAGGAAATATATGTCTAAAACAAATAATTTGAGTACTATCTTTCGTAATCGTTGTCATATTGTTACCAATTCCTGCTAAAAATGGGAAAAAATTCCCAATTATTATTCCTTGTTTCATATTATGATTGTTCAGTTAACACTGAACTATAAAATTCGCCGAAAGCTTGCCGAATTGTGCCGAGTATGTCCGGAAGCTAGTCGTGCATTCGAAGCTGCGATCACAGCAACTGGTTGACACGGTCAGCGTGCAGATTATTGCGCAATTGTTACTAAATATAGTAACGTCCGGACACGGTGCAGTGTAGCAAACCAATCACAGGGCAAGCTTTTGCCACGTGAGCCACGGTGCGACACGGTGGCCTGTTTTTGATTGCGCAATAAGCATGATAAACAATAAAGTTCGACACTTCTCGACTTCGAACTCGGATATAGTTTATAAATAACACGTTAAATTTGTCTGTTCGCTGCATCCTGGCTGATTCAGGCTGAATCGAATGTATTAATACATGAATCCGTCGAAATTTCTCAAAAGCAAATCTAAGCGAGCATATTTCAGGGGAAATATCGCTCTTCAGGCTACAACATGATGGAATTATTACTAAAGAAAGGCTTCGCTCGCTCGCGTTATACAATCGCAACGACAATTTTTAAACTGCTATTTCCCAAGAGACAAATACTGAAAATCTTTACTTAATGTCCTTGTAAGGTAAGACTTTTAGGTTTTAAATCGAACTATGGGCGCTCTTCTTTATACGGAAAAACGGCCAGACCGGTTCTGTTGTGTTCGGTAGTCGGTACAGACAAAAGTGTATCGTTATTTACATCTGCCTAACACGGGAAATGCAGTTTCACCGCTATATTCTTAACGAAATACTCTATTTCAATTTAAAATATGACCGGTCTGACCTTTTTGGCCGCTTAATGGAAAGCGCCATATGATACAAATTTGCATTTACGCTGTGAATAATTTGTGTATGCAAATCTCACGTTATGTTGAGTGTGAATGAAATATCCGTAAATACCTTAATAAGCCTTAACAAAAATTTTGAAAATGGTTTAGTGGTTTTATGAAAGTACAGGGATTTACAATATTCGCTTTTAAACGTTCCCCCTTCGCCATACGCCCCCCCCCCGACCGGAAAATTTTTAGTCCAATATGACACGGTCAGATTTTCGGCTGGATCCGCGCCTGCTACTGTACCTTTGACTTGAGACAAACAATTTTACAGAGAGAGCACCAGTAACGTTTGCCATCATAGTTTGTTTTAATCAACTCTTGGATATCTTCATCAGCAGCATTCTTTGATAACTTCGTTTCGCTTTCTTGATTTTTAGCATCTTTCCCCTCAGTTCCTTTAAAGTTTAAAACCACTACTTAAAATAACAAAATACTTAATTCTTCTATAACTGCATTAGTACAAGTTTTAGGGAATTATACCACATTCAATATTTCAATCAGTAAAAAGGTGGTATCGTAAACATCCAACAAACCTTTTGTTGGTGACCTGGCCTTAGTCTCTTTTGCGTCCTGTTTCACATCCTTCTTTGCAACAACTTTGGCAGTTTGTGTTGTGGTCTTCTTCACGTTTTGATCTTTTCTGCAATATTGAGACCAGAGGAAAGGCATTTAGTGAAACAGTATGTTTACTCGCTTCATAACTTATTGTCAATAACTTATTGTCATCATTTTGTGACGCCATTGATTACAAGTAAAATGTTGAAAAAAATCATAAAAATATTTTTTCACATCAAAATTCTCAATAGGGTAAATGTACAGTATTCACATATCTGGATGAGATTCATAGGGTGGAAAATAAACATCATTATATCTGCTAACTTGGAGAAATTGTTGCGCTGGTCTTTGCCGAAACCCAAATTTTTGATGTTATGTACTTTAAGCAATGGATGTGATTTAGAAATCTTAAACAATTTCAGGCAGCATTCAGAAATTATGTTCCATTCAAGCTAGGATAATTCTTAAAACTCATTTGACATCAAATGGTACAAATTGCAAGTGAATCAATACCACCACATATCTTAACCTACTAACTGGGAACTACCATAATTATACAGAGAATATACAACAGCAAGGTTTCTTGCTAATGATAGTTGGCAACTGCCTTGTTCCTATGCAAAAATAGTGAAGGTTGGGCAAAGAAATTCAATGAATAAACCTTGCTGCATCTCCATCTTTTCTCTCTCTTTTGAAAGGTCGCGGTGGAGGAGAGTATCGTCGTTTTCTATCATCTCTTCTGTTGTACCCTCCTTGGCGTTGCCGATCATTTCGGTTGAACCGGCCCCCCCTTTGTTGGTTCATCATCCTACCCCCACTACGACCATATGGAGCATTCCCCATCAGACTTGGTGGGCCAGGATTGGCAAGCTTTGCCTGGGCTTGAACTGCAGCCAAGAGTTGCTGGGTCTGCATCATGTTTAAAATTTGCTGTGTCTGAGAATTCAGGTTATTAAGACCACTGCCAGAACTGTTCTCATTCCATGACGAACTACCTAGATCACCAAGTCCTTATGAAACAAAGCACATGTTTAGCAAGAAGTTAACCTTTGTTTTAGAGTTCAAGTTCAAAATGAAAATAAAGAAAAACTATGCATAAGCAGTGAGGCAGTTTGAAGAACACATACCACTTAATTTGCCATAGAAATGGGCAATTCCAAATTGTGCTCAAAATCAGGGGTTTTTAGCAGTGACAGTAAAAAAAGCAACTTTATTACTTCTCGAAGGACAGAAATTTTAGGAGTAACTTGCCAGTCTCAAATTTTACCAAGAGTCAATATTTATGGAGGTTCCTTTAGCCTTATAATATAGTTTCTTACAGGCGCACAGAATATAAAGTTCTTGATTTTGTTGGAACACAGCTTAATCTGTATGACTGACAGTTTTGCATCTCAAAATGTTTTCAAAATAGTTTTGCTAGACAAATTATGGTTCATTGAATTGAGAAAACAAGAATAAAGAAAAAAATGACACATTCACTAGCTTTTAACTAAAATAGATGGTTTATAGGAAAAGAGAAGATAGTTCTTCTTAGGTTTGCAGGATGACATGAACGCATTCACAGTAAATAAAAGCAAAGCAGTGGTACAAAAATTTCAGGTCAGGAAGATCGATTGAAAAATTAATACAAAGAATACAAAGATGTGAAATTATTAGTTTGAAGACTTATCAATAGAATTGTTGAGAAGGAAAAATGTGAGAGATACAGGTATGAATCAATCTGTAATTAGACATATCAAGTGAAGGAGAGAAAGCTTTCAAAAAACATGGTGCAGGTCAATTATTACCATACGTACTTAAGAGAAAGTGCAACAGCAGGGTAAATGTACCCATCTTAACTACAAATATACTACAACTATTCAAATAAGAACATGCAAACCTGAAGATATTGCAGGCCTGTTGTTACCACTTGGGGCTGCGCCTAAAATTCCAGCTCCACCAGATCCAAAAACATCATCATCCTGACCACGTCTCTGGTTTCGTTGGTCTCGACGATCATTACTTCGTCTGTCATCACGATTAAATCGCTGTTATAGTTAGAATACAAATATATGAGTTGGAAAAAGTAAAGTTGAGATGTGAGTATAGATGGAGTCATCATCTGTGGAATTGAGTGCTTAAAGAGTAGAGTGGAAGAAGGAAAAGGGCAAATTTTGCTCCAGGATATTTCTGTACAATAACATTGTCACTTCAATTTTATCGAGTGCCCTTACCAAACCATGACATGGAGTTTCTGTGTGCGCACACAAATACAGAAGTACGAGCTTCTGAATCTTGATGATCAAAATTATACATATTTCTCATGTAAGTACACCTTCACAAATGTGGCAACACTGTTTTACATGGAATATAGGTGGATACACCTCTTGATAATTCACCCTTCATAATTTTCCAACAATGGTAAATTAATGGAAGGTATTTGAGAGCAATGTGGGCACAGTCCTGAGGTATTGCACAGCAGTTTCACATATCTTCTTCATTGAATCCACCTTCAATATTTCAGTTTATTTAAAATGAACAATCAATTGTCAATAATTGACACTTCAAAAAGCACAATGATTTTCAGTAATTATAAGGTAGACCAATACTCCCTCATTGAAGTGTATTTGTCAATTTTTGGTTTTCAAAGATAATACAATCATGTAGGAAAAACTGGATTAAGACAGGAAGGAATAACGACAAAGAATGGATAAATGTAATGTGATGAAGCAAGTGACAGGACAATGGTTTAAACAAAAACGCAAAATAAACATTCCTGTTGTATATAACATTGCAACTTCCAAAGCACAAGATATACCCAATCAGGCAGGGCCATGTTTTCTGTGTGCATTAGCCATATGGCAATCAAAGACCTTTTGAAAGGTCTGTAATCATGTCTAGCAGTCTCAGCAACGAGAGAAAGCTTAAGGTACTCTTCAACATACAACTACTTTCAAAATACGAAAGTCAAAGAACATAATTTAAGAAATTAAACTATGACTAAAGAGGAATTATGAGAACAGAACATTGTGGCTGATGAAATTCAGTATGTTGCAACTGACAATAAAAGAACTTGTAGTGACGAAAGAAAATCATTCTACTTGTTTTTCGAATGAATCCAAGTGAATCTTCTTCGCCAAGTCAATTTTATTTATTAACAGAGCCACCAAGTTTGGCTAATTTGGCATTTTTACTTCAGTCAAGTTAACAAATAGGACTACACAGAAGCACAAATTATAGAAAGAATTACTTTTCTGAAGTGCACCTAACTTTCAGTTTCTTAACCTACATTGCAGTGTGGATAAGTGGTCAATTTAAACCAGGAAAAAGAAAACATGTCTATAAATGGAAACTTAAATTTCTTTCACATTCACTGTTATTGGCAACTAGATCCATTACTTCTTCAGTCAGGTTTTAATGCTGAATTAAGCAATTACCAGATTATTTTTTATCAATTGAATGCCAGAGCGGCCTAAATAGTCCTTAATATGCATTCCCCTTCGAGTGTAGACCTACATGACACTATAATTTGACTGGACATTCATGGAAATACGTGGACACTGGACAGGTGGCAATCTACTTGAGACTGAAAAATTTTCAGCATCTACATGTCTGCCTACACTTTAATGCTTTGCCAACGCTTTTGCTCTCCCCTGATCTTCTCTTAGCTGACTAAAATATACACATGGCAACACAATATAAAACCAAGCATCGACCAGGATACCTAGCTTCCGACCTGTCGATATATTTTGCTAAAAAAACATATAAGCTCAAGAAATCTACAAGTTTAACGAAAAATCGGCTTTGATATTTACCCGAGGAGGCGAGGGAGATCGCCTGCGAGAGCGATCGGTGCTCCTACCGCCGAAGAAGTCGTCGTCCATTGATCTTCGCGAATCATTTCGACCATAGTTGCTTTCCTGCCTTGAGGAGCCACGATTACCTGCCATCAAGCGATCAAGCCTTTGTGCGGACTGTGCTAGTGTTCCTAGCATACTCATCGATCCTTGAGAGTTTAACCCAAAGTTTCCCAACCCAGACATCGTCGTAAAGTTTCGGTTTTGTCAGGAAATGTATACTGCAGTCCAAATTTTGATCAAACGCAGTTCTCTTGCGTTTTATAATAAAAAACACGTTGCTTTCGAAATCTCGAAGCGAAACTAAACACGTGATCTCTTCTATACCACAATTCCTTACGCGCTTCAAAAATTAAGGTTGTTAGATTGCGGGTGCTGTGCTGCGGGGTAACGGCGATGCGAGAAAACGGATGAATCAAATGTTCTTTTACGGATGCATTTGATAGTGCTAGCAATGTTACCATACTGGTGAAGCGAAGTCAATATACAGATGAATATTTTAGTGAGAAAAGACTTCATTTGTTATTTTATCCAGCGGCTGAAATTTGCATTCCTATGATTATTTAAGAAATAGAAAACATTTTCCGTGTTTCTATACAGTTATAGAAACACGCGTGGGAGTTTGGGAGAACGAGAAATAATCAGTGGGAAAACGAGCCCGTAGGGCGAGTTTTTCCACGTTATTTCGAGTTCTCCCAAACTCCCACAAGTGTTTCTATAACTGTATAGAAACACAGGAAAAAATGTTTTCTATTTCTTTTATAATATAACTCAATAAAAAGATTTTGTACAAATATTATGATTCGATTCAATTACAAATTCTCATTACATCGCTTCGCTTGTCAAGTTCGGCGGGAAAATTCCCGTGTTTCTATACAGTTATAGAAACACGCTTCTCGACCAATCAGCACGCGCGTACTATAAATGTTATATTATAAAAAACAATGCCAACTCTCGTCTTTCGAACAAGTTATCTTTATTAGTAGCAACAACTGCATGCATGCAATGGTAAGTTTTTTATCGATGTCCAGAAGCACGTTTAACTTCTTTGCCTTGTTTAATTACGTAAATATCCTTTACTTATCTTAACCTTTCATTTTATTTAATGCAGTAAACGTCACACTAGTTGAATCTTCTTTTCCGGAAGAATGACAAGTAGAATATATAGTGCTGTTTGGCTGAACATCGTAATCTTTTAACTTAAGAAGTCTTTTGTGTTTCCCTGTTTCCTATAAAAACAAAAACAAAAACCGAGATTTGGTCACTCGATAATATCAACTGTTGTTACTTTACAGATGAAACCAAGGAATCACTTTACACAACATTTTATCATCCATTTTGCCGACAATCGTACTAAACACTTTTTGACAACAGTTTTCATTCTGAAGCTCGTACTCTTAATTAAAGAAAAGAGTTTCAGTGACAAGCGCCAATTTCACCCTAGATTTAACTGTCGATTATAGAACTACGGACCACATTGTTAAAAATATGCAAGTCAGGTGTACTGTATTTTAAAATGCAAAAAACCGAACATAATTTTGTCCGTTTGCTTTCTGAGCTAAATAAACACAGGGGCCGGTTGTATAAAAACGTAGTTAACTTTTAAGTAGAGTTAGTGACAGAATTGATCAATCAGAGTTATGTATTTCTGAGTTAACTACGATTTAACTACGCGAAATGTAGTTAAGAGTTTTATACAACCGGACCCATAATATCTAAGATAAAATGATTTGTTGCATAGGCACCTTTAACTCCAAGTCGTTATACCACAGCCGTTGTTCGTTACGAGGCGTCTTTAAATTTTGTTCAACAATAAATTTCAGATCGGTAATAGTTTGATTTGGGTCATAGTCAACTATATGGCATTCTTCAGAAAGGGTGGTTATAAACAAGTGAGATTTTGATGCGACGTCATGAGATTGACGAACTGTTTTACTGTCATCACCAGCGCCGATTGGGGGGAAAAGAAATTCCAAAGCTTGGACATATTGTGTATACTGCATATTGTGTTCAGTAACTCGGGAATCACATTGGGAACATTTTTGGTGGTCTCGTACCGATGCTGTTACACACTACAAGAGGAATAAATTAAATTACCCAATCAGCATGTGACATTATGAGGGGCATTTATAGAGGTATCTAGAAAACGAATGGCGTAGCCGAAGGTTCCGGAAAATATAATACTGCATTATTTAGAATGCATGCATGCTAGACGAAAGAAAATGCAAACAAAACTGATGAGCATCAAAGTTATTTGCTGATGTATTCGCCCTACCCTTGGTCTTTCTTGCACCGGAACTGGTATCGTATATAGGCTATTCAAATAAAATTAAGCTCTTTCATGTCAATATGGCTTGCCATGCACAGGTCAATTGATTTTCTTTAACAGCTTAAACCCAGCAAAATACTGCGGTTCGCTTGCATTGCCGAAATCACTCCTACTCAAAGGCAAGAATGTTTCTATATATATACACAACGTACAGTGGTAGCCGGCTTTCATGGCTTCACTTCAAACTATATTAATTTTTAGCCGTATGGCACCCAGTAGCTACAATATCAGGGAAACTGGGAAACTACAACAACATTACATAGCCTAATACGCTGTGATAATACTTACTCTAAGACAATGCAGCAATGGATGTACTTCAGCACATTCCTCCGTGAGATGTTCCTGTGGAAATTCTTTAGAAAGTTTCTCTTCACCACAACTATAGCAAATCATGTTTCACTGACCAAACTGCAATTTACCTGCATGAGCAAAATATCGCAGCCTTAATTTACTGGAGTAGAAATAAGAACGAATAACTTGTATGAAATAGAGCGAAGCACGAAATTCATTCCCGTAGTTTTATTGCTGCCGGGCACCTGTCAACAAAATGTTGAAGTGTCAATGCCGAATTTCGAGAATAATGCGAAACCTTTCTTAATTTTTAATACTTTTCTTAATGTTGAACAGAGTGAGATTTGAAATTAAATATGCAGCCCCCTGCGTCTTCACCTCGTTATAACGTTGCACATCAACGAAAAACGAAAGCAGTGGTTTTCTGTTTTGAAGTTCGAGATCGCGTATAAATTAGAACTTCTAAAATTTAGTATAAGTCTATACCTGTAAACTTTGCATTTGTTGTACAAAAACATAACGTCATGCTAGTCTAACTACTGCAGATTTTATAATAAGCAATGCAAGTTATCTAAATAGTAAATACAATATTGAAATTAAGTTGGTGTCCCTGCTGTGTTTATGAGAATGTAGATACAATGTTGTTGTTGATTCCACATATCATGCATATCTTATAGTTATAAATCTTCTACAATTTATCGAAGGTATTTACTATTATGCAAGATGTTAGACTAACGACTTTATACGGCCATGCGCTTCGCTTCATTCTATAACGGACATGCTGAACTTATTTAACCCACGATCAAGAAGTTTAGTTCAAGGTATGACTGCTGCATGATTAATGAATTGAACTACCTGTTTGAGGCTACGAGCTATAATGTATGTGTAAAATATGACGGGCAGGAATATGAGCAAGGTGATTATTTTCGCTCATTTCCAGGTTATTACGGCTGAGATAAGGAACAGTTTGTAGCGGGTATCTGTTTTTAGGGGTAAATTCCTGGTTCACTAAAAGCTGGTTTCGCTTTCGATTCGTAGTCGACGGCTAACCGCGGTATGTTTTGTCGAAATCATAGACCAATTTTTTATGTATCGTAAAGATATCGTGGATTCTATGTATGCGAAACACCATTACAGTTATCCACAAAGTGACTGACTTTCAGATTTTGCTATTCAATGCTAACAATCCGAAATTTTGCTTCAATGCATTTATAGTAAATTGGGACAAACGTCATATATAATGTAAAACAATGTATATAGTTATATGGCTTATGTAAACATTATATCCTTGGCTTTCTTTAGTCGGTATAAAAGCTCATTTTCAGAAGTACTATATAAATGAAGATACGAATCCCTTGAAATATAACCCATTTCGCTTAAAATTCCAGTTTTGTGAGGTCTTGGATACTGCAATCTTCTTGTGTATAAAAATGTTTGCATATAATAATAATGTGGCCATAATATCATATTAACGTTTCAACTAATTTTACATGCTTAAGATGGCGTAAAGCATTTTATACGTTTTAAAAATCTATTCTAAAGTATTTTGCAATCAATAGAGGCTATCAGGGTCAGGACCGTAGCCTTAGAAACCTAATTGGGGGGGGGGAGGGGAGGGGGGGCGAGGTGCGAGGAACTCAGCTTCAGGAAACTATCGTCAGTAGAAAGAGAAAAAATTAAATATAGCTGATGGATGGGGAAAGTATTCTTCACAGCCGTGAACCTTTTTCTCACTACTATACACTCAAATTGGCACTCAGCATTCGAGCCATGTTAGAAGCAAAGTTTATTACCATAGAAAGAATATTTACTCATATTCGGTGAGATAATTCACCGCTCCCTTTCACAATTGTAGATTGAGCTATGGCTGAGCGCCCAGACAATTCTTCTTCACCGAATGCAGGTGGTTTGGGAGTTGACATCCTTAAAGAATATCAGAATATGATTACAGCCCTTTTTTCATTTATAAAAGTGGGAAATCGGGATGATCAGGTTGCACACCAAGGAATGCTGCGTTGTGTGATGAAAAGTGCTCCAAATTTAGTCGCTGCCATGAGTTTGTTTGAGCGTTCTGATGTATCCATTTTGTTTGCCTCTGAAGACGAAGTTATCGATTTCTTTGTAACTTATTTTCACGAGGCGCAGAACGTGAGCGAAAAGAAAAAAAGTTTACCAGAGAAGCTAATTGAATTCGCAAAACTACCAGAGAAAGTTCTGGGTAAGCTTCTCAAATCGGTACACTCATTATTGCAAGAGTACGCTCAGTCTGACGAGGTGTTAACTGAAGAATATACAAGTGTTCTTGTTAAATTATTAATTCTATTGAAGACTCTTGGTTTGCATCAGTTGATTAGAATCCTTATGCAGTTTTCCGTTTCATTACCTCATCAAAATGTACTTCTCAGAATACTCGACGATAAGCTCTTCGCAAAGGTTTGGGTCGAAATTCCATTTGAAGAAAAGGTCAACATTTGTGAATCGTGGGCTACCACCAGAGTTATGAATCTTAACGGAGGCAGTCAACCCGGTGGCTCAGGGAAAGCTGTGGCAGTTTATGAATCAATTGATGCAATAATGCGATGTTCCCTGAATGATTCCATTGGCGAAATACTGGCTCGGAGAGTGTCTGACAGTGTTGCGAAAAGAAGTCTTGAAAATTCTGATTTCTTTGGCGTTCTTCAAGCTTTTGGTGCCATAGAAAAATGTTCACCCGTTGTTCAGAAGTGCTACATATCCCATGTAGAGAAGATGTTAAAACCAGAGCAGATAAAAAAGTCAAGTAAACTCCTAGAAAATTTGTCCAGCAGCAAGTGAGTATTTCTGTTTTTAAAATTAAAATCATAAGCACACCAGACAACTGTGAAGGCAGCATCAATGAAGGTAAACAAAAGATCAATTAAGTAATTAAGCTTGTTGGTACACCACGTAATTATTTAATACTGCAAAGCTTTCGGTCCGTTAACCCGGGCTTTCATCAGTGCAATTACCTGAATACACATCATAGAAATAATAGTCTATTATTTCTATGATACACATTCACACGTCACTTAAATATCACGTTAGTCGTGATTTGTTAACTCGCGCCATTATTTAAACGGTTTCATTTACCAAATAATTATGAAAAAGATATAGTTTTATTTAAAGACATAAACAAGACACTGAATATCTATCCTCTGTCTGTTTACCGTTAGGATTTTAAAATCGTTATGATTTTAAAAGAAGTTAGAATACAAATATACCATTCAAACAATAACAAATTGTTTCGCGCGCTCTTTACACGCACAAGGATGGCGTCGATGAACTTCAGAAACCTGGTGTGTACCGCATTCCATGCGAATGTGGTTTGGTTTACATTAGAGAGACCGGTAGAAATCTCTCAATACGTCTAAAAGAACATAAGACGAACTAGAAGAAAGGTAAACTGGATACGTCTGCTGCATGTAGCTCACCGTGCGTGGACTTATGATCATCGCATTAAATACAAAGATGCAAGCATCTTATTTGAAATCTATAAACATCAAACTGTTGCCAAAGAGGGCAAGCCTCTCAATAGTACGTACGTACTTTTTTCAATGTCTGCTAGCTAAATACTTGTCTAAGGCACGCGTATTAATTAGAACTATATCTTTTTCATAATTATTTGGTAAGTATATAGATATTTCCTTAACTGATATATTTCCTAAATAAATTAGAGACTGTTGTGAGTGTTTTATTCACAAATAAACGCACACGCTGACCATACAATGGACAAGAAATTTCAATATTGAGATATCGAAATTTCGAGTTCATTTTATGGTTAGCGCATGCGTTTACTTGTAACAAAATACGAACATTATGTCTCTAACACTTTTAATATGCTGAACCTCTTGAAATGTTGATTGATTGCTGCATTGAAAATCTAAGCTTCGTTGCAGGCTGTCATTTTTGAATAAACCATGATTTTCATGGGTTATTGCGAATAGATTATGACTCCCATGATCTGTCGCCAGGCAATAAGAAACCACGTGATTGACTTTGACCAATCGCGTGAGTAGATTTAGGCCAATGCATGAAGATTGTATATTAAATTATCATACATAATAATATTTTGGAACATATTCTAAAACCGAATCTGAAAAAAAGTTGTTTCTAGACCGCTTATTGTTGTCTTTATATAGTGTTGGCGAAAGAATTTTGTTCTGTATTTTGGGAAGAATAGAAGTACCAAATGTTGAAAGAGGCGAAGTGAATGAAGAAAATATCATAAAAATCCCCGATTGGTATGATGTTTGGATCAACTTACTGAAAACTAACGGTAAATTACTTATTTAACTATTTTTATTGTAACTATATGGTGACGGTGAAATGGAGACATGCGGTATTGACGCAAAAAGCCGCCGTATATTACACATTTTTAACCAATTACACGGCAACTCATACAATAATTAAGGTTTATGGATTTTCAAATTAAAATAATTTTCAAATTAAAATATTATACAAGATTTTAAACACGATTATTGAAACGGGGCACACAGTCTTGATCATGCACCAACATCCGAAAACCCCGTGGATTTCTGCAAATTATTATGCAAAATTGTGTTTTATCGTTACGAAAACTCGAATCTCTTTTAGAAAAGAATGGGGACTCCGAAAAATATGAACCCGGAAAAAGAATTTGCAAAGAACTAGCAGAACGCATTAAAAATGGCAATATAACCACCGATTTCATAAAAGTGCTCGACAAAGAAAAAGATAAAGTTTCAAAATTATGTGCCGGAGTATCTGATGAGCAAGAGCAGTTTTTTGTGGATAAAATCACTGAATTAATGAGCGTTTTGAATGAATCTTCCAAAAAAGTTCAGTCTCTAAAGTCCGCGATTGTCTTTGGAAAGGAAATAACAAATGATAAGACAGTTTGTGGAACCAAAAATATTAATAAGGCACTCAATGACCTAAAGAAAACCTGGCGTACCAGAAAGATGAAGGAATTGCAGGACGATAAGTTTTGGGAAACATATCCGCTCCTAAAACCAGCTCAAGCATTGCAACCATTGGTGAATTCCCAGTTTTTTAGAGTTGTGGCTAGAAGAGAACTCGAAAAGTTAACCACAGAATTTGACGATTTTTATGCACTGATTACGTTCCTTGCTACAAAAGCCAAAGAAGAATTCCTAAATATGTGGAATGAGCCCAAAACACTTATGGTAGAAACAATGAGCAAGTTACTTAAAAACTTGAATGAAAACGAATTGGATAACGAGCTAAAGCTTTTGGAAGAAAACCTTGGGAAAACGCTGTTTCAGAATGTCAACATGTACACCAAAGAGTGTTCCAAGTACCCATATACTTTGGAACGGGTAAAAGCTATAATAGGCATACATCAAATCTTCAAATTAGCAGACAGTTCAGGTAAAATGACGCAACTTGTAAAGTTTCAAACGGATTTAGAGAAAATTACTAAGATGACCTTAGGCAGTTTACATGAACTCATGGAAAACACAGAACAATTAAAGCCAATATTCAATCTTGAAGACGCCGGTGATTGTGTGGTTGAAGAGTTGTCGCGGTCAAGTGAATTGGTTAATTTCATCGAAGAAATAGTTGACGATGATATTCGTTTTGTTATCGATGCCGTTGAAGAACATTTCGACCAGTTTATATCAGAATCGTCAGTTTCCGATCTTATCGAAGTCCATGGTTGTCTCAAACCTTTGATAAAGAAGAAGAAGGAAGGGAATTTAAATTTCCAGGGCCTCCTATGCATGTTAAAAGAATCTTCCATTGGTCATAAAGATATAGCAGGAAAGATTAAGCAGTGTAGTACTAATGTCAACAGCCTTCGTGGATTGTACATGAGCATTACCAACCGTGGTGAGATGACTAAAGAAGTAATTCGAAATTGCCTGAACAGAGGAGAATATTTGGTGTCGCAAAAAGATGGAGAATGTGAAATTAAGATGAGTTACGTACTTCAGAATAGCAGCAAGGATGTGAAGCATTATTCTTTGTCGGAACTATATGATCTACGAAGTCGTGCGCATCTTATTGCTATCTCTCATACAGCTAGATCTAGTGAGTCTAAAGAGTGCAGTGAGGATTCTATCAAATGTACTGAGGCCAGTGATCAAGGAAAAAAACTTACGCGCACTCACACGGACACACAAAGGGAAATACAAACCAGTGAACATATCGATTTTGACGACTTCATACATCAGGTTAATCTGTTGACTGAAATTTCTACTCTTCTATTAAGACTGAATTCGTCTGGGTATGTGAAATATCTTGAACCGTTTTCGAAGAAGATGAAGTCAATTATAGAACTTGAAGGGAACAGGGACAATTTGAAAGACGAGCTGGAAAACTGGGAAAAAGAGTTAGAACACGCACGTGGTAACTTCCACTTTCTTAACTACTACCACTCCGATCAAATCCTCACACTGTACGATTTTTTCAAAAATGGTTCGAAAGATAATTACCCAGATGTCCTTTCGTTACTAAAATTCGTCGATCGAACTATGACTACACAGCAATTGAAGAAGCATCAAGAGGGTCAGGAGTTGCCACACTCTGATTTGAATAAAAACCCGGCGGCGAAATTACTATCAACTGTCGGTAAAGGTTTAGAAAAATTTTTTAGAAATTCGCAACATGTCATCAGAAAAGTACCAGAATTTCACAAGCCAAAATTTGAAGTTACTCCGGGAGAAATTTTTGTTGCTGTTTTGGAGGCGGGAAGTCTAAAAACAGCAAAAGTCAGTGACGACGAGAGCACGTCAAAAATATTTCGAGAGTCGTATCAAACTGTTTTCTGCAGCTCCGAGACAACATGGAATGAAATACATCTTTTAATTCAAAGATGCTTCGCGGTTTCAAAATATCCCAATCATAAAATTATCTTTTGTATAACCAATGTTGAATTGCTGCGAAATGAATTACAAGTTAGACTAGTCAGGGAGCTTAAAGAGAAACAGAAATGCTTTCAAGGTCGTGAGGGGAGTAAGAATAAAAACGCCTATTTTAAACTTGTACTAATATGTCGTAGTGGAGACAAACACCACATTGTCGAACAGTTTGCCCAATATACACAACACTTTGCAAGTATGACTGACCTTGTCGCCAGTTTGACGACAGAAGATACGAAAAATCAAATGCATGGCAAACTGGAAGCCACAGTTAGAAAGGGAGAGATATTTGTTGCTAGTTTGAAACCGAATAGTCCATTAACGCCCAACGTCATCCTCGCCCTGTATGAAAACACGTCGAAGGCATTTCCAGAACCATCTCAAATTGTTTTCTGTAGATCCGAAACAAAGTGGGAAGAGATACAACTTTTGCTGAAAAGATGTTTCAAGCATCCAAAAGATCAGCGTCATGAAAGCTTGTTCTGTATTGCATTTGTCGAATTGTTGCCAAATGAATTGCAATTCAAAATGGTTAATGAAATTAAAATGTCTGTCAACTCCCCTAACTATAAACTTGCTTTGATTTGCCGTGGTGGCGACCATCACCACATTGCGGAGCAGTTCGCCGAATATACCCATCACATTACAGGTATGAGTGATTACACTTTCGGACAGCGTCTCAAAGCTGGTTGGCCTAATGTAAAAATGGTCACATCCACTCTTCCGGGTTTAGGAAAAACAGAACAAATAAAACACGAGGCACTTGACAAAAGCATGAACGTTGTTACATTTTCCATCACAGGTCCATTTGACCCGAGCAAAATCATCCAGCGTCTAAAAAAGCTCAAGGTTAAAAAATATCATTGTCTGCATCTGGATATTGGTGAATTGAGCGATCCGCTGTCTTTGGACACATTCTTATTTCAACTGATTGTCACAGGAATGGTTTCAGCTGGAAATCAGTTTTATCATCTACCAACAACACACATTTATATTGAAATAGCCAATACAACGAAAAATAAGCTCCGGGAATCGATGATGATATCAAAATATTTCAACCGTATTCACTTGGAATGGCAACATTACAAGGACTATTTAGTCAGCGATGGAATAACAAGTAATGCTCAAATTATTTGCCAGTACTTAGATATCTTTGATCAAGGTTGTATTGATTCGAAAGACGTTCTTTTCAGCGAACCTAAAACACCCGAACCATTGAAAGCATGTCGTTGTCAAGAGCTTTTGGCAATGTATTTTTCGTCAGCAGACGATACCACCTTTACAACGCTCCGAACGTTTCTACAAGTACTGGCTAAACAACTTCTGAAATTTACTATGAGTGCTTTTTTTAAAGTTGCAAGTCTTAAATCTATGGTGGGTGATGAACAGAGTATCCGAAATATTCTTTTTAAGGCCCTTTTAGATGTCTCAAAAGAGTTCGCATCTCGTGCCATAACAACTTGTAGCTCAAAAAGAATAAAAAATAATGCTCAAAATCAGTCAACAAGCGCTTCTAAATCTGCCAAAAATATGGTTCAACGTGTAGAAGGGATGACAAAATGGAAAGACAACAACCATTTGGTGGTCGTGTTTCATGGTCTTTACTCCCAAGCAATCACCGCTTTTTATCGCAACAAATCTCGTGTCCCACCGAGCGTTGAAAAATTACTAAAGAGTCAAGACGTGACAGGAAATGAGCTTGATGACTTCAAAGAATTTACACAAGAACAGTTGCAGGAGAAGTTAGAGATGATAGCTCTCACAAAACCTGTAAGAGGAGAAAGAAAATTATACCCAGGTTACGCTCTGACCCCAGATAACATCTTGAAAATGATATTGATCATATTACGGGTCCGTGCCAATGTCCCAGTAATCATCATGGGGGAAACGGGTTGTGGAAAGACAAGTCTCGTTCAATATTTGGCGAATACTTGCGGAGTGCAGTGCTGTACATTTCACTTGCATGCTGGACGTTCTGAAGAAGAAATAATCAAATTTATTGAAGAAGTGGAAAATCATGCCAAAAACATCAATGAGCAAGTATGGGTTTTCTTGGATGAAATAAACACATGTGATCATCTAGGCTTGATCAACGACATAATGTGTCATCGTACCTTGCTGGGATATTCGTTACCCAAGAATCTTGTTTTCCTTGCAGCTTGTAACCCGTACGTGTTGCGTTCCGAAGAACAAATCAAGACAGGTGGCCTTGAAGTCAAGAATATATTTGATGAGTATTCTGGACTTGTTTATCGTGTCCATCCACTACCTGAAGCTATGATTGACTATGTTTGGGATTATGGCTCCTTGTCCCCAACAGATGAACGAGATTATATTAAGAGGATGGTGAGATGCGAACCAGAAAAGGATCAAGGAATGTTAGTTGATTTGCTATTTGAATCTCAACAGTTTATTCGGAAAGCTGAAAACAACAACTTTTGTGTCAGTTTACGTGATGTGCATCGTTGCATTCACCTGATCGGCTGGTTTGAAAAAAAAATAAAGGAACGTGAAGAGGTAGATGCAATATCCTCTAAAAAAGAGTGCCCCGAAAACATTCGTAAGTATTACAACCTGTCAGAACGATATGACGTGAAGCTCAAGAGCGTTGTTCTTGCTCTTGCACATTGTTATTTGTCCCGAATGCCAACTGCAAAATTGCGCAAGAATTACAGAGAACAAATGATTAAATTGTTTTTTAGTTATGGAAAAATAATGATCACAATATATAATTCAGATACCTTTGAGGCAATTGTACGTATGGAAGAAGAAGATATTTTGAATCGAATGGAACTCCCCCCAGGAACAGCAAGAAACGCCGCCCTACGTGAGAATGTTTTTGTAATGCTTGTTTGCATCTTAAACCGCATTCCTATCTTCGTAGTTGGGAAACCAGGGTGCAGCAAATCATTATCCATTCAATTAATCCGAAGCAACCTTCGCGGACGTGATTCACAAGATCCTTGGTTCAAAAAGTTGCCTCAGCTTTATGTCGTCTCGTATCAAGGTTCAGAATCTTCCACGTCAGAAGGAATCATGAAAGTGTTTGAAAAAGCACAAAAATACAAAGAATACAACAAAGATGGAAATATCTTGCCTGTCGTTCTACTCGATGAATTCGGATTAGCTGAAAATTCAAAGTACTACCCTCTTAAAGTTCTTCATAGTTTGCTGGAGCCTGGTGAAGGGAAACTTCCTGAAATTGCAGTTGTGGGAATTTCAAGTTGGTGTATTGATGCCGCAAAGACGAACCGAGCAATTCATTTGTCCAGACCTGAGCTTACCAAAGACGACCTTTACGAGACGGGGTATTCTCTACATTACTCTGTTAATGGAGATAGCAGTCATTGTTTGGCAAAGGGAGAGATAAAATGTTTAGCTGATGCCTATTTTGAATATCAAACACAACAAATATATTCTAATTTCCATGGTCTGCGCGATTACTATTCCCTGGTTAAAACAGTTTGCAGCAAAATTGAAGAAGTTAATGTCTCATTACAGCGCAACTTTGGTGGCATTCCTGATGAAGTAACCAATATTCAAAAAATCTTCCTCAACAAATTGGACAACACAACTTCCTGTGATATCATCCCAGTAATCCAGTTAATTCAAGCGAATCTTGCAGATCCCCACGCTCGTCATCTGATGCTTATAACAAGTGGAGCTTCAGCCATTGGAATTTTGGAAAAAAGTTGTGTTAACTCGAAGAAGGAAATCATCAAAATCTATGGCAGTCGTTTCGAGGAAGACCAGTCTGAAGAGTACAACTACAGAATTTTGAGTCGTATTATTCTTTGCATGGAGCGCAATTGCATCTTGATACTAAGAGATCTAGAAAGAATATATGGAAGTTTGTATGATATGCTAAACCAGAATTACGCAGTGGTCGGTAGCAGAAAACACTGTCGTGTTGGGCTTGGAGCCTACAGCAACTCAATGTGCCAAGTAGACGATGGATTTCGTTGCATTGTTCTCGTTGATCAACATAAAGTGGATTATTCTGACCCTCCATTCCTTAACAGATTCGAAAAGCAACTTTTACGATTTTCTGATGTGTTGACTGAAGATCAGAAGGGTGTTATTAAAGAACTCCGTGATTGGGTTAAAGGAATGTCAACAATACAAGCTTTAGAATTAAATTTCAAAGAAACAGATTTGTTCATTGGTTTCCATGAAGGCACCCTACCATCATTGGTCTTATCACATGGAAAAGAAAAAGATAACGTGCTACAGAAATGTAAAGATGACTTAATGTGGATTGCATCTCCCGATGGAGTGCTTCGGATGAAAAAATGCACAATATTGAAAAACGATACACATGAGGTGCAGAACTTACATGATGAATATTTCAAGAAACCAATCCACCAAGGTTTTGGTGTTTTTATGGAACACGTAACTAGCCAACAGAAATCATCTTTTTTTGCCACTGATGAAATGGAATCCAAAACGGTTGTCATGACATTTGCAAACATTCATACAGATATTCTTAAGTCCTTGGGGGACAATTCAAAGTTAAAATGCCAAACTGAACGGCTTAGTGCGTATAAATCTGAGAAACAACTGACTGAAATGATCAACAAATACTGGAATGCCCCAGATAAGGAGTTGTTAGTTTTACAATGTAAACCAGGTTTGGATGGTACACACTTGCTACATGCACGCTTTATCATCGAAGAAGAAAGAAATGCCTACAAACGAGGATTAACAAAAAAGAAAGCACAAACAAACAAGCATGTTTGTATCGTAGTGCACGTTCAACGCGGAGAAACACCAGATGTTTCCTGGCAGTTTAGTTTCCTGTGTGGTTGGAGACTAGTCTTCCTTGACGTCCTTGAAACTCCTCCTATTCCACTGAACGAAATACTTGGTAAAAGTGCAAAAGATCTTCTCAAATCCAAATGGTCCATTAGCACAATTGCGCAAAGCCACCTATTATGGTGTTTCACCTGCCTTAAATATACTGGTAAACAACGTCCTGTAGATACTGTTGTACACATTCCAAACAAACTCTTCCAATCCAAAGCGGTTTCGACAAATATCGAGGAATTAATCTTACAGTCAGCAGACCTGAGAGCTTTGGAAGATGTAAATTGTTCAAATTGGCAAGTTCGAGTTGCATGCGACCGCCAGTCGTTAGTTAATTCATCCACTCTCTACTATGCTTTGAAACAGTTTGTATCGAGATTAGTCCGAGATACACTGTGCAAAATTGTATATTTCCTGGAAAAGGAGAATGCTTGGCCGCCTCATCTAACTCAAGACACTGACGATACCCTAAAACCAAAAATGGAAGAAATTTGGTGCAATTTAATCCAGAAAACTTTCAAAATATCCGATATACCAGAGTATCTTGTTGAAAACACAAGCCTTCACCTATGCCTACCTTTCAGTCAACTAGTGAGCAGAAAAGTTGACGAAGTCAAGGAATTGTTTTTAGAAGACCACGCAAAGCTCCTAGAAAATGACGAGGCTGAGGAAACAGCTCGGCAACAACAAGTGAAAAGATTCGCGGTGATAATCAAAAACTGGGTTCCTGAACTTTCCAGTTATACTAGGGACTGTTACGGCTTGTACATGAAAGATATTTTCGATATAATGACTGCCGATTTTAGCAAAACACTAAGTCGTCCACAGCGGTTGTCAACAGCGCAGGCTGTGTTTCTTTCAGAAATAAAGCCAAGTTTGCCACCGGATGACCTGGTCGAGTTTTGTACATTGCTACACACCTTCGTATGGGTTCATCGTGAACGGATTGGTGATTTACTAAGAATGATTGATTTATGTCGGCCGTTTATAGGACTTAACGTTTTAGAAAGTTTAACAAAAGGCAGCCCATTTAGCAGCTCAAAAAAGGTCACTTTAGTGAAATCATTACCTCGCATCAACGACGGGGAAGAATCGGTTGATACGGAAAGAGAGAATGCAGGTGAATCAGGAACGTTTGCAGACATCTTGGTTACAAGGTACTGTGAAGAAATGCTTCCTTCGCCTGAAACGGTCAAACAAAGTGGTGGTGTCGAAGCTTGGAGACGAAACGCAAATTTACTTCTTTCATTGGCGGTAATAATAAGTGAATATCCATCCGCCGTACATTACCTACGTTTATGTGTGAATTTCTCAAGTATTATCACTCCTTTAAATCTACCTTCGTTGCATAATCTTCACAAAATCGGTCTTGATCTTAAACCAGAATACCTAGAAAACAAGAAATCGTTTGAAGAAATAAATAAATATTTAATCAAACCACTTGAGAAAGAAAGGAGTATACAAGCCGTTCATAAAAAGCGTGATTTACAAAAGTTCTTGGCTCTATTTTATGGTTGTTGTATCGACATAAACGTTGATGCCTCCGCTGTTTGTCCAATCATAAAAAACGTTTTGTCTTTGGATCGAGCGGAGTTTACAATGATGATGAGTTCCGTTGTCCTACCGTTACTCATGGTTGAAGAAATACAGTCACCTGGAATATTTATCGACTTAATTTCCACGCCTCGTGGTATGGAGAGTTGCCCTTGTCTTCAGAATATCGACGAAGCTTTCAAAGAACGTTTTGAGCAAGGTTTAATACACCATGATTCGTATCCTGCGGTAATGATTTGTGATCTAATTCAATGCCTGTTAAAATTCGATATTCTTAAATGCAGGGATCGAAATGACAATGGAACGTTTAAATTTAGAGACGTTAATGGCTCTGATTGTGAAGTTCTTACAGTTGTAAAATCTGCCATAAGATTGATATCCCAAAACAGTGAAGATAAGTGTGGTTTAAAAGTTCTCTCAGCTGTCGCATTCCTTAGAGAATTCATCACCAAGTTAGCGAAGTTCATTGCAAAAAATCCTGGTGTAGTGAAGAAAGACAGTCCATATGCTTGTGTACTGACAGAAATCAACTCACTTTTGAAAAATTCAAAAACCTCACTACAAATGTTTCTCATAAAACAACTGCACAAAAATTTAAATTTTTTTAATTTACAAAATTTGTTTGAAAAAGGCAATGTTCTTTCAACTGAGGAGAAATTATTGCCTCACGATATGTTGAATCCTGACATGCAAGATATAGCTGTATTTACATCTGTACTCAAGTATTCCGAATACGAAGATGCAAAGAATTCTTTCTTGAAATTGATGTCAGAGGAAGATGAGTCATCCATCAAAACATTTTTGAATAAATGCTATGGCTCTCCAAAACATGCCTTTGTTCTCCTTGGAATGCTCATAAATATGGTCTATTTAAAGCGGACTAAACGAAAACTCACTGATAAAGAAGAAAAATCAGTCGAATGGCTTGTTGTAAATACAGAACCCTTCCCAACGTTATTTCGGGAACTTTTGCTAAAAATTATCGGGCAGCCTGATTTCAATTGTTCAAAACTTCAACTGACACCCGAGTCGTCAGTGAGTGAAATAGAAACGGCTCTGCTGGTTCTTCACGTTGCCTGTGTCGTCGCCACTAGTTTCCTAGGCGAAAAATCACCAATGTATCGATACCTCACAAATCCTCAAAAATTCGTACAGCCTTGTGTTCTTGCCCATGGTAAAGACGAGATCCGTTCCGTATTTCAACACCAACTATTCACCCAAGAATCCGTTCATGTAACATGCTCCTGCAGTTTGAGGTTAGCTTTCAAAGACACAATAAAGGAAATCGCGTGTCCACGCTGTCCGACACGCTGTCATGAAGCCTTGAAACATGAGTCAAAGCGCATCACGTGTTACGATAATTCAAGTTCAGAATCGGATCTTTGCACAAAGCACATGACTCCTGCGGTTTATCGTGCTTTACATCTCATTGTTTATTCGTCCTACTACGCTGGAATTGCTGTGGGAACTTCGACAGAGGAAAGTGTGTCAAGTGTCCTAAATATGTTGCACGGATCTGAAGGAAAACACAAATGCAAAAGTGCAGAGGATTTTTGTTTTGAAACTATCGAATCTGATATGCAGCATTTAATGAAAATTCTTAGTAATAAGAAAGATGTTGTAATAAAAATCATGCATGTCGTGCTTGAGAGAAGTTCAGATCTGATCAGAAGTAAAAATTTACTAGGATCAAACGACTGCTCAACACCAGAGATGCGTCGAGAATGGGAGGGTGAGTTTGCGAAGCGTACAAAAGAGGTGTTTCTGAATTCCAGTGAAATGTCCATGGAAATAAAAAATATGATGAAACTGCAACAGACTGAAGACAGTCAAACGAAGGTTACAATGTACGCCCGCATCTTGGAACTCGACAAATATCCTGAGCATCGCGAAGAGCAGAATCAGCAGTTAAAGAGATTATTTCGAGTGACGAAACAACCATCTTTTGAAGATTTCCGCTCGGCATTTTTGCATTCTCCAAAAGACGTTCAATCAAAGCACAGTTTCTTGGCCTTGTTCTTCGCAAAGTTTAATCAACTAACGATGGTAGGAAATCTTCATCATCTGTTGAAATGGTCTCGTCTCGTATCATCGGCATTAACCCACCGCATCAGTAGAAAAGATGCAGAATCTAAATCAATTAATGACTTCATAACCGGCCACCTTTTAGAGATAAACCGCAGTCCACAAGAAAAAAGCAGCTTGAAAATGTTGTTTGAAAAGTTTCAAAAAGCGTGGAATGAAGTTTTTTCGTTAAATGAGCAAGGAGTTAAAGAAGTGGAGATGCCAGGACTAATGGAGACGGATTATATAGCTTATTGTTTAACGGAAGGTGAATATAGCATTCACCTTGAAAAAGCTATCAAAATGCTAGTTTCACTCCAAAATTCTATCTTAGACGCAACAATTTCTCTATCATCACGTGGGCATCCGGCTCTGGGTTTCCTTGAAAAGAAAAATTGCAGCGGTGTCGCGATCGCTTCGATTCAAGAAGTCAAAGAGGATGAAATAATCAGTTTTCAATGGTCTGATGATTTGTTGAAATACACACCAAGGAATCTCGAGTATGGTAAAGGCCACGAAATCGCGTATGATTTTGAACGAATAGAAATATTGCTTGCAAAAAAAATAGCGTTCGGAAAGTGCTATTTGGCAGGTACACTGAACAAGTTCATATTTGCAAAGGAATTGTTCCACATCTGTGGCCCTTTATTGACGGAGTTTCGATCATTAATAAAACAAAGTGAAACATTGCCAGAGGATGTGGGTAAAGAATTAGTGAAGCTGAAAGAGCAGAGGATCAAAGACGCCCAAGATCTTCTTCAAAATATCGAAGTGCTCATCTTCTTGCTAAAACGAAAATTTAAGGACATAAACGTGGATATGACATTGAAACATTTCACTGAAAACTGTCCCCCTGAAATCTCTTTTCCAGTAAAACTATTCCCCCAAACTGGAAGTTTGATCAAGATTGAACACGTTGCTGCACTTTACGAAGCTCTGGAAGACGTTCTTGCTGATGGTGCTATTGAAGGACTTGATAGAAAATTTCGGAAAAAATTGACAGACGACATGAAAAAGACCGTTAACGCTATGACAAACAGAACGACTGGCGGTGCTCAATTGATACCACGCAAATTCTTGAAAGTGCTTCGTCGTTTCGTTTTCCGTTATCTCTCATCTGAAAAGTACTGGCCTGAAGAGAGTACACCATTGCAGTGTCATTTGCAGGAACCTTCGCTGTGGTCCTCACTTGTACCACCAAATATGGATGATATCCCGAAAGAAATTACTCTAGAATACATCTACTCGATAGTGAAGTATCTTGAAGAAGAAGGGAAGGTAAGTTTAGATACGAAAAGTGTTCTTGATCCACAAAGAGTGGGAGTTTTTCGATATCCTTTAGGAATTAAGTATCCTTTAGAACATTTTATCTAATTCATTCGATTAAGCCCTCCTACGCAGTTAAGCTAAATTTTGAAATCAGAAAACTTAATAGTACAGCTGGCAAGCTTAGCACCATAAATTTGGTTAAGTTAAAAAAGTATCTGCATTGAATTTAGTGCAACGATTCGAGAAATAAAATTAAAGATTTTGTTCAAATACTGATATAAACTTTTTTATAGAAAAAGGAACGCAAAACCATAATTAGTACATCAAGGCAAGTAACCAACATTGGCCAACGACGTCAGCTTAGGAAAGCGACGTTTATAAAATGATCTGAAAGTATACAGCCTCATTTATAGACAAACAATAAAATGCTTTTGTTATTCTTAATGTAGCGTTGCCAGGAATATTTAAAATTTAACCACAGGTATTAAAGGTAAATGATCGATGTAAATACAATGTGCGCAAAATATTGAGCCAATCTCGAAAACTACAGTCTCGGTTTTTTCAAAGGAAAAATAGCCAGCCAACAATGAGTGTAGGAAAAAGCAAACAGTTTTGGTAACCAACAAGTGAAATCTGAGAACTAGGGATCCAATGATTAAATCATGTTACACGCTCGAAAATGGACGTTGTCGTTGTAGATTCCGGATGTTGTGCTATGAAGTAACGGCGAAAACAGTTCGCCAATCTCATGACGTCGCGTCACCTGTAAATCTCACCTGTTTGTAACCACCCTTTCTGAAGAATGCCATATAGTTGACTATGACCCAAATCAAACTATTACCGATCTGAAATTTATTGTTGAAAAAAAAAATTAAAGACGCCTAATTGTAACGAGCAACGGTTGCGTGATAACGACTTGGAGTTAAAGGTGCCTATGCAACAAATCATTTTATCTTTAATATTTGTATTTACTCGGAAAGAAAACTGACAAAGTGGGTTTCGTTAAGCCTGGTTTCATATATCGTAATTCATCGGCGATGCCGGGTTATTGACGGTGGTCATTGCTGCATGAAATCCTTTGTCTATCGAAGAAAATTATAATTAATTATATCGACAATAGATCGTAGACCATCGCCGATGAATTACGACATGTGAAAACCACGCGTCATTCGCTGTTTATGCTATCGAGTTGTACGCAAATGTTTATTATTATAATAAGCTATATTTCACCAATTTAAATTATTCTTGCATTCTTTTAACAATTTTTATTATAAATTGAAAACATTTACATAATAAAAAAATCTTAAAAAAAGTTCACAACATTTAACGAGCCGCCTATGGTTTAATATGTGGATTTATCAACAAATGTATGGCACGTCTTTGAATTTATTCGTCAATTTCGTTGAAATTAGTTTGATTGGGAAAGCATTTATTTTTAAAGGTGAATCTATTTAAAAAGGAATTGTATGGCGTCATATATCCGCCAAAATTCAACTTCGTTATTTTATGTTGAACATTCTTTGTTTTATTGGACTTTTTGTATTCTGCATTCAAGTTTGTGTATTACATTCATCTTTGTATTTTAAATTCATGTTTGTGTCGGTTTTACATTCAAGTTTGTATTTTGCATTCGAGTTTTCGCATTTTACATTCAAGTTTGCATTGTACATTCAAGTTTGTATTTTATCCAACCGCAATCCAATAGCTAACCGGCTTCGCGGGCGCGGGCGTTAGACATTATCTAACTTTACAATAATCAGTTGAAAATCGGTGCAAACATCACCAGAGGCCTCATATCTATCTATTGCATTAACAACGTCATTAAGTAAATACCGTACTTCCTCCATAGTTCAGTTGTGGAATAACACAAAATTCACTATTGTATTTTAATTTTGTTTTTTTTTATATGACACACCGGCGCACTGAGAACACACCAATGAACTATAAACAAACGACTTTACCTACAGTTCAATGAGAAACACACGCGCACTAACCATTTCGAAATACCACCTCTTTTGAAATCATTGAATCGAAATCAGTGATCGAAATAGAGGAAATTGAGTTCACTGGCACGCCCGCCATACTTGCGCCCGCGAAACCGGTTAGCTATTGGATTGCGGTTGGATAAAATACAAACTTGAATGTACAATGCAAACTTGAATGTAAAATGCGAAAACTCGAATGCAAAATACAAACTTGAATGTAAAACCGACACAAACATGAATTTAAAACACAAAGATGAATGTAATAAACAAACTTGAATGCAGAATACAAAAGTCCAATAAAACAAAGAATGTTCAACATAAAATAACGAAGTTGAATATATGGCGGATATATGACGCCATAGAATTGAAATTTCGCTAAAAGTTGTAGTAGCTATTTAAAACTATTCGTAGTACCAAGTATAGGTATGGTTTAATTTGATATCTCGAGAGTCAAGAAGTCTATACCTGTAAACTTTGCATTTGTCGACTGTCGTTATACAACCTCGTTCCCAGGGCCTTTATTGAAAACGCGGAGGGGGGGAGAAGAGAAAAAGGCCCTGGCACCGGCTGGCATATGTAGCCATTTGATTGGTCAACTGTATCACGCAATTAATTTATGCGATAAGGAATATTTGCATAATTATGTCGAGAAAAAAACTAAGATAAGCGAAAAAATATCGGGATTGTAGTGTGCAAAAAAGTTATTACGAGTTTCTGTCTTTGAAAACCAGAATGGCAGAAACTCCAAAAAAGATAACAGCTCGGACGTCATGTCGACTGTGCGGCTCATTGTACGAAAGTCATCCGATTTAAACAAGCTTTTCCGCTACTTTCATACGATGATCAACAAGCTGGAGAACTTCTGCCTCAATACCGATGTTCTTAGCAACCTTTAACTGGTCCTCGATGATTGCGTTTAAAGGACAGACAACAATAACGATATTTTTGTCAGCTTTGGTCGGCAAGAAATTTGGCAGAAGTTGAAACAGAAGAGATTTGCCAAAGCCAGTTGGTAAAACAGCAACGACGTCAAATCCGTTTAGTATGTGCTCAAAACATTTAATCTGTAACGGCTTTAAGACAAACGATGGGAAACCTCCCATATTTAAAGCATTATGAAGTCGCTGCAGCACGTGTAAGTGGTGTAAACACTTCGAAGGGTCGGCCATCTTGGAATATTTAATTATCGATTTAAAACCACGATTCGTGATTTTAGAATCAGCCGGTGCCAGGGCCTTTTTCTCTTTTCCCCCCCTCCGCGTTTTCAATAAAGGCCCTGGGAACGAGGTTGGTCGTTATAGTGATATTGGTAAGTATCACGGATACGCCCACATTGGAATTAATAGTATTCTAAAAATAGCGGTTATTGAGTGAGAGGCATACGTCTCTTGAGATACATTCAGTTATGCTCAGTTGTACTTTGTGATTTAAATAATGATTCAAATATAGCGGGAATGACATCAAACACATTATAGTTCAGCTGTTTAATTGCGTCGGAAGCATAAAAGCAGAAGCTGCAGCTTTATCGTTTTGTTTCGATGATGAAGGTCCGGGCCTTTAAATTTTCCCAACACGTTTTTTAACTGCTTTGAATCCTTGTTTGTCACACCTGACTGGAAATTGATTTGTTCGGACAAAGCTTTCCTCGTTTTATTTTTTTCTTGCATGGTTTTGTAATTGTTCTTTTTACTTTCTGAAAGATCTTTGTGCTTCCGCGCTAATCAGTTCGGTTTACAGCGTGCGACCTTTCCAATCGCGAGAAATATTGTCTACCTTAAGGCATCTTAAAAGTAACGTCGTACGAACGCATTGGCAAGTATAACAACAGTTTACATATTTTCTATACCTCCCTTCATTAATTACTAATCAACATGAAACCTTAACTCCAGCAAGTCACACTCGAGTGGGAACAGAGTACGTATCAAGCAAAACAGATCGAATCAAAAGAACCAAAGGACGGTGAGAAAAATAAATTAATTGTAATTTGTAGAAATTGCGGGCGTAATCATCTACACACGGGAGCATGCCCAGCGAAAGGCAAAACCTGTGATAACTGGGGAAAACCGAATGATTTCGCCAATGTTTGTCGAAGAAAACAAAATCAAAAACAAGCGCGGACACTGCGAAATCGAACATATAGATCAAATACGAAGTATAAGCCCAAGAATCTAAAAACATTAGACCAGGAATCAAACTCCTCGGACAAGGAGACGTAACATTAAATCGCACAAGCACGAAAGCTTTTGCCGATACGAAATCACCAGTCCAATTCTTAGGCAAATTCGAAGCGCGGTTATAGAAACACGGAAGCGGATTTCGGTGGCAACATTTTACGTAGCAAAAGGCGAAAATAGTGGTTATAATTACTTCTCCACAGCCCATGATTGATAATTAGTATGAACAGTATCATGAACGATTATACAGGGTGTATCAAAAAAAGTAGACAATTTTGAAATGTTTAGAAAACAATAAATTTATCAAAATATCTCATAGATTTGTGCTAGTATGGGTACTTTTTTCACAACACCATTGTTAGTTTAATCACCCGAGCAATCACTCATGCATGAAATCATTCGTGCATGAAAAAAGTTACTCAAGCTGCGAGTTAAACGGAAAAAAGCCCACGTTTACGCAGTTGCGCGGCTGACTTAATTTTCATCAAAATTTCTGAAATTTCGACTCCTTGTAAACAAATACCCAAACGTTCAGCCCTTGAATTCAAATTGGATTTTAAACCTCTCATTCATGTTTGCACAAGCAATTCAAAATGATGCTTCCACAAACCGCTCTTCCATTTTTCGAGGTTAATTTTTCTGTTTGTTTTTAGTGTTAGAATGACCTGAAGATGGTAAAGTACCCATACTAGCATAAATCTATGAGATATTTTGATAAATTTATAGTTTTCTTAACATTTCAAAATTGTCTACTTTTTTTTTATACACCCTGTATGATTTGCGATAGATTTATACATATAATTATATAGATACATTAATGATATAGACATAATATTCAAATTGGGAATTTTGTTTAAAACAAGGGAAGTGATATAGTGATATTGGTAAGTATCACGGACACGCCCACATCGGAATTAATAATACTTTTCTAAAAATAGCGGTTATTGTATAGTTGTTGACTTCTTGTTGACAAGAAGCCTAACTACGGCAGATTTTGCAATTTTAAGCATAGGTAGTCGAGAAATGTTTTCGTTCTCGTGGCGCTCGCGCGTGTACGCGAGTCTACTCAGCCTATTATTACGACAAGGTTCAATAGACCTTTTTCATAATGACGTCAAACGCGGAAAGTATGATGTTACACGAAGTTTGATTGGCTCGATAGTTTTGTGGAGCCAATCAAATTTCGTGTAACATCAGACTTTCCGCGTTTGACGTCATTATGAAAAAGGTCTATTGAACCTGCTCTTTGATGTAAGGGTGTTTACCGTGTTTAACCCATACGCCTCAAGCGAGCAGCTCGTTTAAAGCCAACGAACGGGAAAAGAAGCGACATTACAATTTACAACCAACGGATTGTTGAGGTCGAGCATGGCTCCTTCACACCGGTCGTCTTCAGCGCTTTTGGCGGATGCGGGGTGCAAAGCTTGATGGCAAGAAGAATCATTCTCCATCTATAGTGGTTAGCAGGTTACGACGAAAGATCGCCTTTGCTTTGCTTAGAGCTGGCGTGGTGTGTGTTCGTGGCAGTCGAAGTTGGAGGACTGCGTCCATCACATCGACTAATGACATCACTTTGTCTGAATGGAACTCAAACATTAGCGAGTCTAGTTAAGTTGTTTTTGTAAATACTCTGTAGAACTGCTGTATACTTATTTTCAATGCATAATCGATTATTGTAAATTTCCCTAGTACTAATATTATTAAAAAAATAATTATTATGATAAGGTTGGCAAGTTTTTTTTACTAAAATACTGCAACGTTTGCTATACCTAAAAGGTGACGATAGGGTAGGCTGGGTGTCTACAGCATAGTTTTGATGAAATTTTGTCAAAATTACAAAAATATTTGCTTTTTTAGCATCCTTAATATTGACGTTTGAAGTTAAAACTTCGGGAGAATGTCAAATTACCGGCTTTAAACGGATGTAATTTTTTATTATTTTTATTTGTAATTTGTGAGATAGGCGGTAGCAAACGTTGTAGTATATTTTAGTAAAGAAATTTCCAATCTTATCATAATACTAGACCGAACTGTGTAACCGAGTAGGGGCTGCTTGTGATGCAAGTTATCTAAATACAATATTGAAATTAGGTTGGTGTCCCTGCTGTGTTTATGAAAATGTAGATACAATGTTGTTGTTGATTTCACATATCATGCATATCGTATAGTTATAAATCTTTTAAAATTTATCGAAGGTATTTACTATTATGCAAGATGTTAGACTAACGACTTTATACGGCCATGCGCCTCGCTTCATTCTATAACGGACATGCTGAACTTATTCAACCCACGATCAAGAAGTTTAGTTCAAGGTATGACTGCTGCATGATTAATGAATTGAACTGCACGTTTGAGGCTACGAGTTATAATGTATGTGTAAAATATGACGGGCAGGAATATGAGCAAGGTGATTATTTTCGCTCATTTCCAGGTTATTACGGCTGAGATAAGGAACAGTTTGTAGCGGGTATCTGTTTTTAGGGGGTAAATTCCTGGTTCACTAAAAGCTGGTTTCGCTTTCGATTCGTAGTCGACGGCTAACCGCGGTATATTTTGTCGAAATCATAGACCAATTTTTTGTGTATCGTAAACATATCGTTGATTCCATGTATGTGAAACACCATTACAGTTATCCACAAAGTGACTGACTTTCAGATTTTGCTATTCAATGCTAACAATCCGAAATTTTGCATCAATGCATTTATAGTAAATTGGGACAAACGTCATATATAATGTAAAACAATGTATATAGCTATATGGCTTATGCAAATATTGTATCCTTGGCTTTCTTTAGTCGGTATAAAAGCTCATTTTCAGAAGTACTATATAAATGAAGATACGAATCTCTTGAAATATAACCCATTTCGCTTAAAATTCCAGTTTTGTGAGGTCTTGGATACTGCATTTTTCTTGTGTATAAAATGTTTGCATATAATAATAATGTGGCCACAATATCATATTAACGTTTCAACTAATTTTACATGCTTAAGATGGCGTAAAGCGTTTTATACGTTTTAAAAATCTACTCTGAAGTTTTTTGCAATCAGTAAGGGCTATCAGGGTCTGGACCGTAGCCTTAGAAACCTAATTGGGGGGGGGGGTGCAAGGTGCAAGGAACTCAGCTTCAGGAAACTATCGTCAGTAGAAAGAGAAAAATTTAAATATAGCTGATGGATGGGGAAAGTATTCGTCACAGCCGTGAACCTTTTTCACTATTACACTCAAATTGGCACTCAGCATTCAAGCCATGTTAGAAGCAAAGTTTATTACCATAGAAAGAATATTTACTCATATGCGGTGAGATAATTCAACCGCTCCCTTTCACAATTGTAGATTGAGCTATGGCTGAGCGCCCAGACAATTCTTCTTCACCGAATGCAGATGGTTTGGGAGTTGACATCCTTAAAAAATATCAGAATATGATTACAGCCCTTTTTTCATTTATAAAAGTGGGAAATCGGGATGATCAGGTTGCACACCAAGGAATGCTGCGTTGTGTGATGAAAAGTGCTCCAAATTTAGTCGCTGCCATGAGTTTGTTTGAGCGTTCTGATGTATCCATTTTGTTTGCCTCTGAAGACGAAGTTATCGATTTCTTTGTAACTTATTTTCACGAGGCGCAGAACGTGAGCGAAAAGAAAAAAAGTTTACCAGAGAGGCTAATTGAATTCGCAAAACTACCAGAGAAAGTTCAGGGTAGGCTTTTCAAATCGGTACACTCATTATTGCAAGAGTACGCTCAGTCTGACGAGGTGTTAACTGAAGAATATACAAGTGTTCTTGTTAAATTATTAATTCTAATAAAGACTCTTGGTTTCGATCAATTGATTAGAATCCTTATGCAGTTTTCCGTTTCATTACCTCATCAAAATGTACTTCTCAGAATACTCGACGATAAGCCTTTCGCAAAGGTTTGGCTCGAAATTCCATTTGAAGAAAAGGTCAACATTTGTGAATCGTGGGCTACCACCAGAGTTATGAATCTTAACGGAGGCAGTCAACCCGGTGGCTCAGGGAAAGCTGTGGCAGTTTATGAATCTATTGATGCAATAATGCGATGTTCCCTGAATGATTCAATTGCTGAAATACTCGCTCGGAGAGTGTCTGACAGTGTTGTGAAAAGAAGTCTTGAAAAGTCTGATTTCTTTGGCGTTCTTCAAGCTTTTGGTGCCATAGAAAAATGTTCACCCGTTGTTCAGAAGTGCTACATATCCCATGTAGGGAAGATGTTGACACCAGAGCGGATAAAAAAGTCAAGTAAATTCCTAGAAAATTTGTCCAGCAGCAAGTGAGTATCTCTGTTTTTAAAATTATAATCATAAGCACACCAGACAACTGCATGTGAGGGCAGTATCGATGAAGGTAAACAAAAGATCCACTGTTTCCATTCATACTAGTCCCATGAAGAGGTGATCTATTACATATATATATACATATATAACTATTTTGTAGTTAATGGCAATAATTTAAAATTTCCGATTGTATATGATTTATTAACATCAGCACTATTCTTAACACTGACTTCCGTAATTATTGTCTTCATAGTCTTGGTCGAGAGCTGTTGTTTTGTATTCTTGACATCATACGTGCACCCGAAGTGGCCGAGAAAGTTTTGACCGATGAAAAAGCCTTCATGAATATTTTAGACTGGTGTGATGTTTGGATAATCCTATTTAAAACAAACGGTACGTCACTGCCGCACAAAAAACCTTTAACAGATATTTTTGCATATGTTTTCGGTTTTTATTGATCATATATCATATTTCACATATCATATTTCTTTATTTACCTGCATAGCGGAGTATTTCGTATTCTAAATTTCGCTGGAATTTTAGACGATTCCAGCCAGATAATAGCGAGGAAACACATTTTCAAAAACTGTGCAAATTTTTCTTCGCCAACTCTTTAGGAATGCTTGAGAAGTCAAAAAAGTATCGCGCGGGAAAATTGATTTGCCAGCATCTGGCAGAGCACATTCGAGTCGGCAACGTCTCATTGGAACTATTAGAAGTGCTACACAATAATAAAAAAAAGGTTTCATTGTTATGTTCAAATATATCATCCAATCATGACTTAGGACAGTCTTTGAATGAAAAAATCTCCGAATTAAATCGTGTTGTTGAAGATTGCCCCCAAAAATTTCAGTTGCTTGAGGCAGCGATCAATTACGGAAAAGCGGTGTCAGGTGAAACGTTTCAATTTCAATCCGAAACATTTATCGAGGCACTCAATGTTCTGAAGAAAACCTGGCGCACGAAGAAAGTCAGAGAGTTACAGCATGAACAATTTTGGGGACTATTACTGCCTCTTTTAGGCCCAGCTAAATCACTTCACGATGATTTTCAAGCGCAATGGAAGTCTTTTCGGCATTATCCAGGATTGCTTCGCGTAGAAACCGTTAGTACATTACTTGACACCTTGAAGAGTGAAAACAGACTTATCGAAGGACAGCAATTGTTGGAGAAATACTTCAACCGAAAATTTTCTCCTTCCATCAAAATGTACATCGACGATTGTGTCAATTTACCTAATGTCCTGAATACATTTCTGTGCGTTGTTGATGTATTAGAAGCCTTTGGTTTGACGGACCCATCTGTGAAAGAATATTTACAATTTCAAAAAACTTTGAAGAACAGGAAAACGCTCACATTGGCAGAGCTGCACGAAATAATGGAAAAGATAAAGCCAACAATATTACTATTTTCTGGAAATAACGTTGATAGTGTGTTGCAGGAGCTGGCACGATCAAAGGAATTGATTAATTTCATGGAACAGATTGTCGAAGAAGATGTTCGTTTCTTGATTGACGCCGTTGAGGAACATTCAAATGTTACCATGTCATTGGTTTCCGATTTTATTATTGTTCATAGCTTTTTAGCACGTTTGATTAGGATGAGAAACGAAAAGAAAATATTTTATCTCGAGGATTTTCTAAAAACGTTAACATCCCGGATTGATGAAGATATAGCAGGAAAGATTAAGCAGTGTAGTATAAACGTCAACAATATTCGTAGTTTTTACAAGAGCATTGCAAACCGTGGCGAGATGACTAAAGAAATAATCAGAAATTGTCTGAGCAGAGGAGAATATTGGGTGTCGCAGGAGGATGGAAAATGTGAAATTAAGATGAGATATGTTACTGTTGAAAGCGACAATGAAAAAATCTGTTTTTTCTCGCTGTTAGATTTAAATGATTTGCAAAGTCGTGCTGATCTCATCCGTGCTTCTTGTGCAAATACGAAGGTTCCATTCAGCTATTCTAGCAAGAGCGAAGAAGACATTGACTTTGACGACTTTATAAATCAAATTAATTTGTTAACAGAAATTTCCATCCTTCTCTCGAAATTGCTTTCGTCTGGCTTTGCAAAATATCGAACGTATATAAAAATTCTGAAAACCACGGATGATCTCCAAACTAGCAGAGATGAGCTGCAGATTGTTCTAAAAAACTTGGAAAACCTCTTGAAAGAATCACGTGATAAGTTTCACTTCCTTAACTATTACTGCTCTGATCAACTGTGCAGACTGTATTATTATTTGATAAATGAGTCTGACGTTAATTGCGACGATATTCTTTCGTTAATCCACTATGTTGACCGTACAATAACAAAACAAGAGTTGGGGCAGCAGAGACAGTCGCAGAAGCCCGAGAAATCAGGCTCTAATGACAGTCCGGACATTTTATTATCGACTGTTGGTCAAGCCTTGGAAAAAATCTTCAGTAATTCGAAACAAGTTATCAGATTCATATCCGATGATAAAGGAAGCCTGTGGTATTCCAAGCTAGAGGCCTTAGTTACACCTGGTGAAATTTTCGTTGCAAGTCTGGAACCTGAAAGTCCATTGACGGCCAACGTGATCCTTACACTGTACGAGAATACATCAAAAGCGTTTCCGGAACCGTATCAAATTGTGTTCTGCAGTACTGAAACGACTTGGGAGGAAATACATCTCTTACTTCAACGATGTTTTGAGCGCTCAAAAGACGTGCATCGGAGGAATTTGTTCTGTATTGCAAATGTTGAGTTATTACCGAATGAATTGCAATTTACATTAGTAAATGCAATCAAAAACAGGCAGAAATGTTATCAAAGTTCCGAGGCTATGAACGAAAACCCCGATTACTTACTTGCCTTGATTTGTCGCGGTGGCGATCATCATCACATTGTGGAACAGTTCGCACAATTTTCGCACAACATTGCTGGTATGAGCGACAATGCTCTTTCAGATCGTCTCAGATCTTGTTGGCCTGAAGTTAAAATGATTACATCAACACTTCCTGGTCTTGGCAAAACAGAACGAATCAGACGTGAAATACAAGAGAAGAAAATGAACGCCGCAACATTTTCAATCAGTGGTCCATTTGAGCCAAGCAAACTCATTGAACGCCTGAAAAAGCTCAAGCTCAGGAAATATCATTGCTTGCATCTGGATATTGGCGAAGTAAGTGACCCGTTGCTGTTAGATACATTCTTATTTCAACTAATTGTCACTGGGATGGTTTCAGCGGGAATGCAATTTTATCATCTTCCAACAACGCACATCTACATTGAGATTGCGAACACGCTGAAAGATTGGCTCCTGGAATCTTTAGTTGTGTCAAAATATTTCACACGGATTCGCTTGGAGTGGCAGAATTACAAGAATCTTTTAGTCAGCCCGGAAATTACAAGTAATATCCAAGTTGTTTGCCAGTACTTGGATATATTCGATCGAACTTGTATGGAATTAGAAGAAGTCCAATTTAGTGGAGCAACTAAGTCAAAACCTTTGTCAGCAAGACGTTGCCAAGATCTCCTGGCTAAATACTACTCGTCAGATGCTGATATCACCTTCACAACCCTTCATAGATTTCTTGGAGTTCTGGCTAGTCAACTCTCAAAATTTTCTGAAAGTGCCTTTTTCAAAATTGCAAATCTAAAGTCTATGATGGGTGATAAAGGTCATAGTGTTCGCAGTAATCTTTTTGGCGCCCTTTTGAAAGTATCTAAAGAATTTGCATCACGAGCTATAAATACCTGTCGCTCCAGTGATAAAAAGAATCTATCTCAAGAAGAGTCAGCGAAAGCGTTTGACGAGGCCATGGTGTCGACTGCCACGTCCGCTAAAGATATGGTCGATTGGGTAACGGGAATGATAAAGTGGAAAGAGTGGAATGATTTTTTTGTCGTGTTTCATGGTCTTAACTCGCAAGCAATCACTGCCATGTATTGGAACAGATCACTTGTTCCCGAAGGTGTGGAAATGTTACTAAAAAGTCAGGGTGTGGGAGAAAATGAAGAGCTTGAAGACTTCAACTGTTTTACTCAAGAACAGCTTCAAAAGAAACTAGAAAAGATAGCTTGTTCTAAACCAGTTGAAAGGAGCAACTTATTCCAAGGTTATCGTTATGCACTGACCCCAGATAACATCTTGAAAATGATATTGATCATATTACGGGTCCGTGCAAATATCCCGATCATCATTATGGGAGAGACAGGCTGTGGGAAGACTAGCCTTGTCCGCTATTTGGCTAAAACGTGTGGCGTACAGTTTCATACATTCAATTTCCATGCTGGAATATCGGAAAAAGATATCGTTGCATTTATCAGTATGATAAACGAGAGAAACGAAGAAATGTGGATATTGCTGGACGAAATAAACACGTGTGATCATCTGGGATTGATCAATGATATAATGTGTCATCATTCTTTGTGCGGACGACGACTATCCAAAAATCTTGTTTTCCTTGCAGCTTGTAACCCGTACAAGCTACGTCCTCAAGAACACATTAGAGCAGCTGGTCTCGAAGGTAAAAATATCACTGATGAGTATTCTGGACTTGTTTATCCTGTCCATCCACTACCAGAAGCTATGATTGACTATGTTTGGGATTATGGTGCACTAAGCCCAGAAGATGAGCGAAACTATATTAAGAGAATGGTGAGAGACCTGCCAAAGAAATATGAGGGAATGCTCGTTGATTTGCTAGCTGTTTCTCAAAATCTCATTCGGAACGTTGAAAAAAATCATTTTTGTGTCAGTCTACGGGATGTGAACCGTTGCATTCACTTGATCAGTTGGTTCAATAATATGCTCAAGACGCGACAAGAGCTTAAGGAAAACAAGGTTGAATACCCCAGCCATCTTCAACAATATCATTCGATTTCACAACAGTACAAAAATGATCCGACGACCAAGAGTATTGTCCTCGCTCTTGCACATTGTTATTTATCCAGATTACCAACCGCGGAGTTGCGAAGAGATTACCGAGAAAGCATGATGTACATATTCAGCAACAACAAGATACAAATGACCTACGATGCAAATGTAGATACGTTCACAGCCATTGTACGTATGGAGGAGGAAGATTATTTAGAACGAATGGACCTCCCACCTGGGACAGCAAGAAACGCTGCACTTCGGGAGAATATGTTTGTAATGTTGGTTTGCATCTTAAACCGCATTCCAATTTTCGTAGTTGGAAAGCCTGGCTGCAGCAAATCATTATCCATTCAATTGATTCGAAGCAACCTACGCGGACGTGATTCACGAGATCCTCTATTTAGACAGTTGCCACAACTTTACGTCGTCTCATATCAAGGTTCAGAGTCGTCCACATCAGAAGGAATCATGAAAGTGTTTGAAAAGGCACGAAAATACAAAGACTACAACAAAGATGGAAATGTTCTGCCCGTCGTTCTACTCGATGAAGTTGGATTGGCTGAAAATTCAAAGTATAATCCTCTTAAAGTTCTTCATAGTTTGCTGGAACCTGGTGAAGGAAAATTGCCAGATGTTGCCATCGTAGGAATTTCTGATTGGTCTCTAGATGCTGCCAAGATGAACAGAGCTATTCATTTATCCAGACCAGAGCTAAACAAAGAAGATCTTTACGAGATAGGGCATTCACTGCATTATGCTGATGAAGGAGATGACAGCCAACACTTGAGAGTTGAAGAACTACGATGTTTAGCCGAAGCCTATTTTGAATATCAAGCTCAACAAAGACATGCGAATTTCCATGGTCTTCGCGACTATTACTCCCTAATCAAGAGTTTGACTGGTAGTAGTAGCTTCCAGCAAGTAAACATTTCACTACAGCGCAATTTTGGTGGACTTCCAGGTGAAGTGACCAACATTCAGAAGATTTTCCTTGACAAATTAAAAACATTCATGGTATCAAGTGGTCAAGACATTATTCCAATCACACAACTAATTCAAGAGAATCTCTCAGACCCTTACGCTCGCCACCTGATGCTTATAACAAACGGGGATTTAGCCCTTGGTATCCTGAAGCAAAGTCTGGCTCAGTTAGAAAAGGAGACCATCACGATATTTGGCAGCCGATTCGAGGAAGACCTTTCGGAAGAGTACAGCTACAGAATCCTCAGTCGTGTCATTCTTTGTATGGAGCGGGATTGCATTTTAATTTTGAAGGATCTAGAAAGCATTTATGGAAGTCTATATGATATGCTAAACCAGAATTACACCGTGGTCGGGAACAGGAAAGACTGTCGTGTGGCCCTTGGAGCTTATAGTAATCCAATGTGTCAAGTAAATGATGGCTTTCGTTGCATTGTCCTCGTTGATCAGCACAAAGTAAATTATTCTGACCCTCCATTCCTCAACAGATTCGAAAAGCAACTTTTACGATTTTCTGATGTGTTGACTGAAGATCAGAAGGGTGTTATTAACGAGCTGAACCGTTGGGTTGGAGGAATTTCTACCGTAGAAGGTTTACAATCACATTTCCACGTATCAGATGTTTTCATTGGTTTTCATGAAGACACCCTCCCATCACTGGTTTTATCACATAGTCATGACGCAGATAGCTCAACAGACGTTTTGAAGAAATGCAAAGATGACCTGATGTGGGTTGCTTCACCTGATGGCGTGCTTCGAATGCAAAAATGTAACTTTTTGAAAGAAGATTCAAGCGAAGTCCAAGACCTAAGTGATGAATATTTCCGGAAACCACTCCATCATGGTTTTCCCGCCTTCTTTGAACACGTTGTTGCGAATCATCAGGAATCTTCTTTCTTTGCTAGTGATGAGATTGGTTCCAAAACGATTGTCATGACATTTGCCAACATTCACACAGATATACGTCAGTGCTTGGGCAATGGTGTAAGATGTCAAGTCGAACGACTGAGTGCGTACAAGTCAGAGAAGCAGTTAGCTGAAAGAATTAGCCAATTCTGGAATGCTTCAGAAAAGGAGTTGCTGGTTTTGCAGTGTAAACCAGATTTAGATGGCACACATTTACTCCTTGCCCGTTCCATAATTGAAGAAAAACGAGATGCCTACAAGCAATGGTTGCATGAAACAGAGAGTAAAGCACAAGGATTCAAGCACGTTTGTATCGTAGTACATGTGCAACGCGGAGAAGAAAACGCAAATAGTATTCGGTGGCAGTTCAGCTTTTTGTGTGGTTGGAGACAAGTCTTCCTTGACGTTCTTGAAGCCCCTCTTGTTCCACTAAACGAAATTCTCGGTGAAAGCGTGCAGAAACTTCTCACGTCTTCCATATGGCCTATACGGAGGATCGCGCAAAATGATCTGTTATGGTGTTTCACGTGCATCAAATATACACGATGGCAACGGCCTCTGGATACGGTTCTTCGCATTGCCAAAAGTCTATTTTATTCAGATACAGTTTCCGAAGTCATTGAGAAACTTATCCTGGAATCGATTAATCTGAATACCCACGAAAAAGACCAGGATATTTATTTTAGAGACAGTTGGCAAGTAAAAGTTGCTTGTGATCGGCAGTCGTTGGTTAATTCATCCACTCTATACTGTGCAATGGAACAGTTCGTCTCTCGGTTAGTGCGAAATCCTCTTGCTAAAATCGTCTACTTTCTGGAAAAGGAAAATGCTTGGCCACCTCATCTTTGTAACGATCTTGATGAAACCCTGTTGCTAAAGTTAGAAGACATGTGGCGTAATTTTATCTTGGATAGCGCAGTTTTCAATATGTCAGACATTCCTGAGCCTCATGGAGCTGAAACATATATTCTTGAAAGCATCAGCCTTGATCTTTTGCTACCTTTCAGCCAACTTGTTAGCAAAAAAGTTGACAGTGTTAAGGAATTTTTTTGGAAGATTGTTCACAACTGGTGGAAAATAAAGATAATTTGGATGAAAATGGTGAACTAAACCAGTCTGTTCGACAACAGCAACTGGAAAGATTTGCAAAGATGATCACAGACCAGGTACCCGAACTTGACAGCATAACCACTCACTTCCATATTTTGTACATGACGGATATTTTCGATATGATGACTGCCGATTTTAGACTAACATTACCTCGTTCACAGAGGGTGGCACTAGTACAAGCAGTGTTTACATCGGAGGTTAAGCAGGGGTTTCCGGCAAAAGACATGCCCGAATTTTTCGCATTGCTTCACACATTTGCTTGGGTTCACCGGGAAGAGATTCTAGATATGCTGAAAATGATTGACCATTGTCGCTTGTTCATAGAACTAAGCGTTCTTTTAAAGATAACGGATGATATACTGGGCAGTTCGAAAGAAGTTATGCTGGCGGAAATTGATGAAACGGAGTCAAACCCACAAGTAGACAGCCAAACTGAAACGCTTAATGAAAATCTGGAGACAGCAGAAAACACTGAAAGCGACGGTGAATTGGAATCAAACGAAGATCCATCCGAGCAGAGTGAAGCAAAGCTTGCTGATATAGACCTGGAATTCGAGAAACCTTCATCAGAAAACGAAGATAACGAGGAAGAGGTCATTGAAGAGATAATGGACGACCCTGGAGATTCAACCGAAAAAATAGGAGATGTCTTGGTCACTTTGTACTGTGAAATGATGTTCCCTTCGCCAGAAGTTGTTGAAAAAAGTGGTAGTCCCGAACTGTGGATGCGAAATGCCAACTTACTCCTTTCATTAGCACTTAAAATCAGTGAACACTCACCAGCATTCCATTACTTACGTTTGTGCGTTGATTTTCTACGGATCAATTTCATCTCTGACGAATTGCCATTGTGTACTTTGAGTGAAATCGCCACAACTCTTTCTCCAGAATACTTGGATCACGAGGATTCATTCGAAACGATAACTGAGCAACTAATTAGACCGTTGGAGGAAGAAATGAAAGGTAACAGGCATAAACGGGAAGCCTTACAGAAGTTCTCAGCTCTGTTTTACGGCCGTTGTATTGACACAAATGTTGATACTTGTGGTGTTAGTCCTATTGTTAAAGAAGTTCTTTCTTTGGAGCGACCTGAGTTGGTGTTGAAAATGAGTCCTGTTGTGCTACGGTTACTCATGGTTGAACAAATGCAGTCTCCTGGCATATTTAAGAATTTGATCGACAATCCAAGTGTCATGGACAACTGTCCATGTCTTCAGAATATCGATGAAGTTTTCAGTGATCTTTTTTCCAATGGTTTGATACATCATGATTCATATCCTTCAGTAATGACCTGCGATTTAATTGAGAGTCAGCTAGATTTCAAGAATGATTTTGGTATCAGTGATCTAAATAGCTCTGATTGTGAAGTCCTCGTGCTTGCCAAATCTGCTGTAAACGTGATAGCTCAAAACGGTGAAGATGCTTGTGGTATCAGAGTATTCTCTTCTGTTGCCTTCCTTCGAGGATTCTTTACAATGTTAGCACAGTTTATCGCTGCAAATCCTGGTGTTATCGACAAAGGCAGCCCTTATGTCCCAGTTATAACTGAAGTCAATTCATTACTAAAAGATGCTAAATCAACCTTGCCGACATTTTTCTTGAAACAACTCCGAGAGAATGCAGGTATATTTGATCTACAAAAGTGGTTTGGTGAGAATAGCGTGCTTTCATCAATAGAGGAACTATGGGCCAACGAAAAATACGAAGATAAGTCGGTATTTACCACTGTTTTAAAACATCCTGAATATAAAGACGCGATGGCAGCCTACTGCAAATTGATGTCAAACGACAAGCAATCAATGCAAAAGTTTTTGAGCAAATGCTGCGGTTCACATAGCCATGCTTTTGCTCTCCTTGGAATCCTAATAAACATGGTGTACTTGAAACGTGCCGTAAGAAAACTAGCTCCTAAGGAAGAAAAACTTGTTGACTGGTTTCAAGAGAACGTTCCTCTTTTTTCTAGCTTGTTTCAAGAGCTTCTGCTACGAATTATAGGTCGTAAGGATTTCCATTGTCCAGAACTACAGCTATCACCGGAATCTTCAGTTGATGATGTCGAATTTGCGCTGTTAGTTCTTCACATCGCCTGTGTCGTCGCCACTGGTGCGCTAAATGAGAACCTGCCATTTTATTGCTACGTTACAAATCCTGTTAAGTTCAAACAACCTTTGGTTCTGGCTCATTGTGAAGAGGAATTACATTCCATATTCAAGTACAAACCATATCTCATGGACTCCGTTCTTGCGACCTGCCAATGTGGTGTAAGGTTGGCCTTCAACAGTGAAGTAAATGAAGCAAAGTGCCCTCGTTGTCATGAAATCTTGAGTGATGAAACAGAGAGCGGTACGTCCGCAACACAGCCACTCTCCTTCCATTGTGGTGCAAGTCTTGAAAGTGATCTCTGCGCAAAACACATGTGTCCAGCGGTGTATCGTGCTTTGCATCTCGTTGTTTACTCATCCTACTACGCCGGAGTTGCACTTGGAACTTCGAATAAAGAGAATCTGTCAAGTGTCTTGAATGTATTAAATGCATTTGGTCCTGATAGCGATCCAGTGAAGACATGTGTTAAGACCATTAGAGATGATCTGTCCCATCTAATGAAAATTCTTAGCTGCAAGAGAGATGTTGCCATTAAAACCATGCATCTTGTCCTTGAGAAAAGTTCAGATCTTATTACAAGTAACAGTATGCTAGGAGCAAATGACTGTTCCACGCAGGAAGGCCGCAGGGGATGGGAAGTCGAGTTTTCACACCTTACGGAACCAGTGTTTTTAAAGCTACGTGAAGCTCTCGAGAATATGCAAGTGTCGATAAAACTGCAACAGACGAATGACAATCAAGAAAACCTTTCACTTGAATGCCGTATTTTGGAACTCGACAACTATCCCAACGAACCGACTGAGCAGAATCAACAACTAAAGAGATTATTCCGTGCGACAAAGCAACCATGTTTTGAAGATTTCCGATCAGCATTCTTACATTCTCCTAAAGAGATTCAATCAAAGCACAGTTTCTTGGCTTTGTTCTTCGCAAAGTTTGAGCAACTCCCGATCATTGGCCATCTTCATCATCTGCTGAAATGGTCTCGTCTGGTATCATCAGCACTGACCCACCGCATTAGTAGAAAAGATGCAGAATCAAAGTCTATCAATGATTTTATCAGCGGCCATCTTCTGGAATTAGAGCGTTCTCCTCAGGAACTAGAAAGTTTAAGATTGTTGTTCGACAGCTTCAAAGAAGCGTGGAACGAAACGCGTCCGCTAGTTAATCAAGCGCTTGCTGAGAAAGAGTTGGACAAAATGCCTTGGTTGGTGAAGACTGATTGTATAGCATACTGTCTAATGGAGAGTGATTTTGGTGTCTATCTTAAAGAGGCTGTTGGGATTCTGGTTTCCTACCAAAATTCAATTCTAGACGTAATACTTTCTCTTTCATCCTCACATCTCCAGCCCGCTTTAAGTGTCTTCGAAGAAGACCATGGCAGTAGTGTCGCGTGCGTAACCATTCAAGAGGTGAAAGAAAAAGAAATCATCTGTTTCCAGTGGTTTGACGCTGACTTGTTGAGATACGGACAAAACAATCTAGAGTATGGCAAAGGCCGAAAAATCACATATGATTTTGAGCGAATTGAAATGTGGCTTGCATCAAAAATCGTGTTTGGAAAGTGCTTCTTGACCGGGGCACTCACAAGGTTTATATTTGCAAAGGAACTTTTCCACTCCTGTGGTCAATTGTTGACAGAGATTCGAAAACTGGTGAAACAGAATCCAATTTTGCCAGAGGAAGTATGTAAAGGTTTAGCTATCCTGAAAGAACGAAGAATCAAGGAAGCCCAAGATCTTCTCCAACATATCGAGGTGCTTATCTTTCTGCTTAAACGAAAATTGAAGACCTTCAACGTCGATATGACTTTAGAAGAGCTCGCTGAAGAATGGACCTCGATGTTACCGAGTCCCTTCCCTGTCAGTCTGTTACCAGAACCAAGAAGTTCCATTAAAATCAAGCACGTAGCTGCTCTTTACGAAGCCCTCGAAGATCTGCTGGTTGATGGCGCTATTGACGGTCTAGCAGATCAATTTCGATACCAGTTGCCGATTAAAATGAAAGAAGCCATTTGCGCTGTGCTGGCCAAAGATGTACTGGCGTTAAAACCACCCAACTTCCTTAAAGCGTTGCGCCGTTTCGTGTTTCGTTACCTCTCATCCGAAACTGAAAGATATTGGCCCGAAGAAAGAAAATCGTTGCAGTCGTGTTTGGACGAACCTTCGCTTTGGTCACCACTCCCACTGCCAAACCTTGACGAAATTCCACGAGAAATTACCCTAGAAAATATTCACTCGACCGTCAAGTACATAGAAGAAGTGGAAAAGGTGAGATTTCGATTCCTATAAACAATTCAGCTCTAATGCATTCGGTAGAGAATTTCTATTTTCAGTTAAACTTTCTTTTTCAGTTGTTTTCATTAAGTATATGATATTATATTCTGCTAATAAAGAATATATGTGATATAATGCAGTTTGTAGAATGACTCTCTTGAAGAGTTTTCGTGGTGTATACTCAAAGAGGATAATTATTTTACTTATTTAATTTGCCATTGCTACAGTAAATATAGTTCAATACAATAAAAAGACAATAGGCTTTTTCGGTAATTACGTCACAACATTTTAACATCGCAACATTTTAAATTTAGAATCACCTTAAATGAAATGGATTTCAAGTTTTACTCTTACGAGCCACGTCAAAGATACAAAACATTCTTAGCCAGTACATGTTCTGGCGAAAAAACTCGTGCATACTAGAAAAACGGTTCAATCGTTGCGATACTAGGATTTGGTTGGACCACATTTCTGTGGAATACTCAATATATGTATTAATAATTCTGATATAATGACAAATATGCATGAATGAAGTCAACAAAATGAACTACAAATAAAAATATTTTTTCTTAGGAGAGGAAAGCAAGCATTTCTAGAAGACCCGGTCTACGAAGTTCACCGCGTCAGCCTCAGAAAATCAAACAACCAGGGAAATCAGCACGACGTCGGGTTGAAAATTTTAACTAGATTCGACAATTAAAGCCAACCTTTTTTTCCTATTATAATTATATGTGTAACGTTTTAATTTTTTCATAATATAATGCAACGATCTTAGCTGAGCGTACAACACTCCTCGAACTGCTAGTGCTAAGCCTACAGGCAGTGGCGTAGCCAGCATCGATAATTGGGGGGGGGCCATATTCATATATTCATGTTAACAGACTGTAAAGACAATTGATTTGGGAAGAAATTAAACCTGCGTACGTATCACGAATATATGAATATGGGCCCCCCAATTATCGATCTGGCTACGCCACTGCCTACAGGTAAGTAATGAATTGATAAGTCATCAAGTAGAACTATAGTGTTTAGGTATAATTACCATGCAGTGCATGCACTACGTTTCAAGAAAAAATGCACTTAATTCAGCCCTAAAAGAACAAAAACACCAACTCAGTTGCACTAATCTTATATCCTAAATTAGTAAATCCGCTTATCTTGAGTAGTATCGTCCAGGATTAGACGAATTCGAATGCACTTTGATTAGGTGTATAGCAAACGTCAGTATCAAGACACCATCTTTTTCCTAATGTGGGCTACCAATAAGCTAAATTCATTCCATGTATATATGGGACTAATAATAGCATGAATAACGATTTCGACAGTTCGACATAAATGTTTTTTGTCATCAATTGATTAAACGAATGTTTAGCCCATGGTAACATGTTTTAATAATTCATTGATTATCCTCATGTTGATGTAATCGATGTTCACGTGAACCTCATTTATGGTGATTTGAATTTCAAGAAGCTGATGTCTTTGCAACTGTGGGTTTGGCATGGGACTCAGACATTCCAATTTAAAAAAAAAAGATAATTTCTATACCGGATGTATAAAAAAGAAGAGCGATATCGGAGTCCATTGTTAAAAAGAACAAAATTGGAAAGAATGGGAAATTAATGAGCAGTATAAATTCATTTGTTGAAATGTTCGAAATGAAATTATATCAAAAATGAGATTTGATTAGATTGTGCATGTTTGCATGTTTGCGCACCTGTTTGCGCACCTTAACAAATTGACCAGGGGCCGGTTGTATCAACTACATATTCAGTGCATAATATTCAAGTTGACTCATTCAAAATAGTTGTAAGAGTGTTATTTAATTTTGACTTATCCACCGTTTAAGCTAAACGGGCTTGATACAACCTGCCCCAGGCATTAAAATGTTAACAAAGGATTAATTTCTAATGGTCTTCTTTTTTTACACACCCTATTTAGTGTGCACTTTATTCTTATATAGTAAACATCAGTATATATAGTCTTTAGAGATGTCATTAACTACCAGGTAGCTCTGCTAAGTACCAACTGATAGCTACGTTCGGCAAAAATAGCCTCGACAAAAAGTGTAGAGTAGTGTTGCAGTTTCAAATTTACGCTAGAGCTATAGTTCTTATAACTAAACATAATCACAAAATTTCGACTAGTTTCATAAAGAATAACAAAAAGATATGATCGATTAAATACTGCAGAATGGATTTCCTTTGACCGCGATATCACCTGGATGTTTTGCAAGGGTCGTTATGCTGTTTTATAGGCTGCAGCTGGAATAAAATGTTCTCTGAATGACGTGAATGTTCGAAAATATATAAATTCTTAGAATTTCTAAAACAATCACCCAGCCTAGAATGACCTAATTAGAAATATCTTTGGAAAATATATTCGGAGTTAGTGCCATTTTAGTGCACGGCTCATTACCCAATCTCCCTTTCCAAATGTGCTCGAAAATGTATAAAATACAACGACTAATGAGGCTATATTGACCAAAAAGTAGTTTCATAGCAAGCAACTAAAACTTTAGACCTTTTTCGAGACTAATAAGGTTCACGATCGTGTTTTTCAAAGGTTCATAAAACCTAGCATTCCCACGCGATGGATGTTTCAAACTGACTACACGCCATTTGCCGTTTCGGTTGGTCAAACAACACATGATAATGGCACGTGAATCGGCAGCCTGGTCCATCCTATCATCACACAGTTGCTTGTCTGGACGCCTTGCATCGTAAAATTTTAAGCTTGGATTCGGAAATTGTGATATATTCTTGGAATTCCAAGCACTCAAAGTAAACACCAGTCGGTTAATATGGTCAGGTATCGATTTAATTGACACCTCAATGGTGTGATGGCCCAATCTCTTTTCATCATCCATGACATCGCCAGAATGGGTAACTGCCGAGCATATACCTTCTTTTTTGCGAAAGTCAACCACTTGAACGACTTCTATACCTTGGAAAAGTAGTACTGAGGCATCTAAATAATCTCTTCCGCTTTGGGGATATCCCCAGAAAAGATCAAAAATGACATTATCGTAATCTTCTGGTATCTCATATAATAACACCAGCAGATATATCGTGCTGTTTGGCGGGATATTGTAGTCCTTTAATTTAAGATCATCATTCTGCCTTGTAGTCTATAAAATAAAGCGTGCATCATTATACTAAAACACGAGGCTTTAAAACTGGCTTTAGTGGACTGATATAGATCAACATGGAAATTGCTCCCTGTTGGCTAGCGAAAATTATTACGCCTTGGTACAGGCCTGCGCTGTGTCAAAATGTCTTAAATGTAGCCTGTAGGATAAAATATAGATAAACCTATGACATTGATAGTACGCCAGTGTTATCAAAAGTACAACATGAAATCCAGAAAGATATTTCCAAAAAACTGGCCTGGTTCTAATAAACACATATATGGGAACTAAAATAAAATCAAGACATGAATATAAACATGTAAATATAGGAATACCTCTAACTCTATGTCGTTATACAACAAGCATTGCTTTTTATGCGGAGTTTTTAAGTCTTTTTCAACATTTTTTTTCAGATCGATAATGGTTTGGTTCGGGTTATAGTCAATAGTTGTATACTTTCCAGAAAGAGTGGTTATATATATGTGGGATTTCGACCCCTCGTCAGACGATTGAATAATTGCTTCGTTACAGTTAACTGCATCGATTGCGGGGAAAAGAAACTCCAAAGACTCCAGATATTGTTGGTATTGTGTGTTGTCTTCTGCTACTCCAGTTTCACATTGGGAACACTTTTGGTGAACTCGCACAGACGCTATTGCACACTACAATAAAAACAGATACAATTATCATGCAGCTAGTGTTGAAAATAGGAAACAAGATGGGGCTGTCTGAAAAAAAGATACTATGTAAGTTGCTATTACTAGGCTCTAAATAAAAATGAATACGTTTACATACTAATTTCGTCACTGATATTGTAACATGTGCATTTCTAATTCAATGTGTGCAGGTCTAAAAGTATTTGTGCAGTTGAAAAAGTACGAACTTTCAAGATAGTACAAAACATTTCTTCCTTCGTACTATACTAACGTTAAAGCATGTTCTCAACTTTTTAATGCGACTACTGAATATGGCGAATATGGTGCATGTATAAAATTAAACAGTGAAAACAAGCGTAATCTATTAAACTTGTTAAATCGGAACGCGTGCATGCGACTACAAATTTATTATTTTATTTTTAATTCTTGCTTCTCACTACTGCATGCTGTTCTGCAGTGCCAAAGCTTTTCTCGTACTGATCAGCGATATTCGCAATGCCGGATGCTTTAGAGTTTTTCGAATGCAAAGGAAATTCGTTGATGGCCTGCCTGTGAAGTACCTGGTTATACAAGCAGATTGGCTGAGTGCAGTGTCGACAGCATTAATCTAAGCTCATAGCTAAGTTTAAATTTACATCCCTACAGTGATACGTGCAGATTTAATCAGATAATTCATTCAGGCTTTTGTCTATTCAAATCGAATGGTCTTTAGTTAATATATAAATAAATACTCTTCTAAAAATGTGTTTGCGATTGTGCATATTATAGATATGGCTTTAATTTAGCGTGGAATAGACGTCATCCAACAGGGCTGACTCACGTTAATAGACCACTCCGTTAATGCAACCAAAATATTTTGGCTACACGGTGGTCGTATCATTACTATTTACTGGGCTCCACTGTAATCGTGTCGAGTTAATACTTACCCTAAGACAATGCAGCAATGGATGTTCAGTACACTCATCTGTGAGATGTTCGTGTGGAAACTCTTCAGATAACTTGTTTTCATGACAACAATGGCAAATCATTGCTTGCTTTCTCCGTAATATATGGGCTCCGACGTTATATATTCGCATATATAGAGAGAATGAAAGTTAAATAATCCAATATTTTTTATGCGGTTTCCAAGTATTAAAGATATTTCTGGAACAATTAAAAATTGCGCCCTGCAGGTTTTAAAAAGTTTTAATTACTTTCACAGTTAGCAAACGGAACTAATTGCATGAACATTTCCGTATGAAACTAAATTTAAAACTATATATAGGCAAATTTGTCAGTACAGCTAGAAGAAGCATGCAGTAAAATTGGAAACTTAATTTGTAAAATTGGATAGTTTAGTTGCAAAATATTCCATGTTTAATATTTAACATTCTTCGAAGAAGAAAGAAATTGAAATGCAGTGTTGTAGCTATATTAAATATTTCTGTATAATAAGGAATTACGCCCTGCAGACTTTGAATAATAGCACCACGTACACATGCACGGCAGGTAATTTGTCTTTTCTCTTCTATAATCAGCAGAGTGAAACTATCGATGCAAAATGTCAAAGCTACAATGGAAAACGAAAGCAGTTGCTTAACAAGTGCATGAACGCAGTTAAAGCTGATTTTGATTCTTACGATTGTCTCTTTTCATTTGGCTTTTTAAAGATACGCAACAATTTTACATCAGCTGTATAGAGTGGCTACTGTTTATAAATTTCACAAAACAAGAGACTTTACTCAAACAATATTCAAAATAGGTAAGAGCCCCCGCTGACTTTAAATGCAATTAGAACACTTTCGGTTCATCAATATCAAAGTCAGTTAACAGTATGCGTGGACTTGTGGAGAGGCAAAGCTTGGTCTAATCAATCTCAATGGCGCCCTCTATGCTTCACGCTGAAACTTGAGGTATTCAATTTTCTTATCGCTTTCCGAGTTTACCAGTTAATTACAGGATTAGACCTAAATCGCTACTGAGTCTTACTGTGTTAAAAAATCATTGGTCATTAGAAAGGATTAAATGCATTTAGATTTTAGAGAGGCAATTTCCATGTACAAACATGTAAAGAAAATGTAATTTAAATTCTTTCTCAATGTTGTATAGGACGGTTTTGTTTTCGACTTGTATAGAGAACTTCAACTCGAGTCCAAGGTATGCACATTGCGTGCGTGTTGAATTTGTTGTTTATTACATGTATTGCGAGAAATATATTGACACGGCCCTGCATGAAAAGTTATATGCTCATTAGTTTCAAAACCTTCTTAGTAATAAAAACTATCGAAACATGCTGTTGTTATTAAATCAGAAAGCTGGGCGCTCCAAATGACTACAAGTTCTGCCAGTGTATTAGTGTTGCTTTAACAGTCATCTCGGAGATTCTGAAAGGCACTGAGTTCCTTGTTTCTTTTAAAAATCTACAAGGCTGAAAGAAATTTTGCTACTAATATTAAATGATCTTATTTCGAGATTTTTGGAATATATACATTTGCATGCTATTGAATGCATTTACAAAAGTTATATTTATGTGGCTCAACAATACACTGTCATACTGAGATATGATAACTTTTAAGATAACTTTTTTTCATGACAAAAATAGCAAATCATGACTGTGCATGCCTTCTTTATTGTAATAAAAAAGCTAGGATTTTATAAATTCGTAATGCAGTGGCGAGAATGAAAGTAAAAGAATTCAATCTATGCACAGTTCTATTATACAGATATTTCTAGAACAATTAGAAGTTGCGCCCTACCGACAAAATAGATAATAATTTGCATTCGTTGTCATGAAAGCATTTTTGAAATATTGAACTTTCTTAAGGTAAAAAGGCTTAAAGTCCGATATTAGGAAACAAATACGAATTACGTTTTAATAGAATGATGATGATAAATACTTTAGTCAAAATGAAAGTTGTGGCTTCAGTAACAACGGTTAAAGCTGAATTTTGATCTTATTATTCCTTGTTAATTTTAAAAAAATGTTATTGATACAAAGACATTCATTTCGGCAAAAGGGTCACTATTGTAGCAGCATTACTTTAACAGTCATTTATCGGGAAAAATAACCACCTTAAATTTTCCTGACGTGACTATATGAAAACTGTCCGATTAATAATGAATAGAGTGCAATTTGGTGTGAAATCGATCAAACGCATGTTACAAAATCGCGCGACTGTGAAGTGGAATATTTCGTAATTTAAACAAACATGTTTGTTAGCGCACTTTGCAGGGGTGGCGGAACAGGAGGGCTAGAGTGCTCTCCCCCTAAAAGTAAGTAAACGGGGGCTTAGTCCCCTGGAATAAAACACCAGAAGCGGAAAACATTTATACAAATTACGAAGTTGCCAAATTACTGCTCGCCAGCCAAAATACAAAATGAAATATCCTAGTATCATACCGCATTATGATGAAGCGAATGTAAATTGATATTCTTTCGTCCAGCATGTATATCTTTGATAAAAATTGCCAGATTTTATATTGTTTATATTATTTTGCGATCGCCATCTTGTTTAGAAATTATTTTGAGAATTGAAGAGATACTTCTTGTAGAGTTATGTCATAAGATATTAAAGATATCCCCTCTTATCCAAGCCAAATAACCAATTACCCAAATTTATTCCAAAAACCAAAACATTGCTGTAGTATGGTCTATTGTAATTGTCCCCCAGCGTCGCTAGCTGCAGGCCATATCACCCTAATCGGGAACCTGCGCACAGGTAAGTTGCTAGTTATTATTATCAAGAAAGCGATCAAAATGCTAGCAAACGCTTCCCTCATCTTTACGTTCATTATGCATATATACAGCCGCACACGCCGAGCACAGTAAGCCTACACCGGCTACCCCAAGTAAAAGATCTAGAGCGGTTTTGAAATGGGCTGTTCTGTGTTCCTCCTGCTTTCAACATGCGACCTATAGTTCGGTATATTGTTCATTTTTATTATTAAGAACATTTACGACACAAAATTTGCATAGCTGGGCTGGCTACGCCGCTGTGAACGACGCGACCATAACGCCTAGTAGGCGTCTTGTTGATAATATGCTCAACAGCATGATCTAAACATGAAAATAATTGATACGTATTGGCCTTTGTGATTATTTGAGAAATGCAGAAATAAAAATTAAGTGATGGAGTTTCAGACTTTCCTAATTGATTCTAACCCACGATTTTAAATATTTACATAGAATAAAAACTGCTGATGCAAGCATTGCATTTATCTTATGTTGTGCTATTGTTTCAACCAGAATGTATGTATGTACGAGCAAATGTCAAAGCTACAATGGAAAACGAAAGCAGTTGCTTAACAAGTGCATGAACGCAGTTAAAGCTGATTTTGATTCTTACGATTGTCTCTTTTCATTTGGCTTTTTAAAGATACGCAACAATTTTACATCAGCTGTATAGAGTGGCTACTGTTTATAAATTTCACAAAACAAGAGACTTTACTCAAACAATATTCAAAATAGGTAAGAGCCCCCGCTGACTTTAAATGCAATTAGAACACTTTCGGTTCATCAATATCAAAGTCAGTTAACAGTATGCGTGGACTTGTGGAGAGGCAAAGCTTGGTCTAATCAATCTCAATGGCGCCCTCTATGCTTCACGCTGAAACTTGAGGTATTCAATTTTCTTATCGCTTTCCGAGTTTACCAGTTAATTACAGGATTAGACCTAAATCGCTACTGAGTCTTACTGTGTTAAAAAATCATTGGTCATTAGAAAGGATTAAATGCATTTAGACTTTAGAGAGGCAATTTCCATGTACAAACGTGTAAAGAAAATGTAATTTAAATTTTTTCTTAATGTCGTATAGGTCGGTTTTGTTTTCGACTTGTATAGAGAACTTCAACTCGAGTCCAAGGTATGCACATTGCGTGCGTGTTGAATTTGTTGTTTATTACATGTATTGCGAGAAATATATTGACACGCCCCTGCATGAAAAATTATATGCTCATTTGTCTCAAAACCTCCTTAGTATAATAAAAACTATAAAAACATGCTGTTGTTATTAAATCAGAGAAAGCTGGGCGCTTCAAATGACTACAAGTTCTGCCAGTATAGTGTTGCTTTAACAGTCATCTCGGAGATTCTGAAAGGCACTGAGTTCCTTGTTTCTTTTAAAAATCTACAAGGCTGAAAGAAATTTTGCTACTAATATTAAATGATCTTATTTCGAGATATTTGGAATATATACATTTGCATGCTATTGAATGCATTTACAAAAGTCATATTTATGTGGCTCAACAAAAATACACTGTCGTACTGACTAAGATCAGACTCATTCATCGTCAATCGAAAAAACTGGTAGCATTCATTATTATTATAAAAAGAATGCCCGACAATCCAGTTTTATATTCCTTCCTCAGTTCAAACTTACCCCAAGACAATGCAGCAATGTATGCTTATTACACTCATCTGTAAGATGTTCAATTGGAGGAAGCGCTTAAGATAACTTATTTTCATGACAAAAATAGCAAATCATGACTGTGCATGCCTTCTTTATTGTAATAAAAAAGCTAGGAACTTTATAAATTCGTAATGCAGTAGCGAGAATGAAAGTAAAAGAATTCAATCTATGCATGCACAGTTCTATTACAGATATTTCTAGAACAATTAGAAGTTGCACCCTGCCGACAAAATAGATAATAATTTGCATTCGTTGTCATGAAAGCATTTTTGAAATATTGAACTTTCTTAAGGTAAAAAGGCTTAAAGGCTTAAAGTCCAAGATGACAGACATAAAATTCCTATTCACAGGCAAATATTATATCTATCACAGAAACTGTATGCATCATTGCATATTGCATTTTCGCAGATTTTGAACTATTTTTTCTACATATGTAACTATGCCGTAAAACTTGCGGATTGTGTTTCCACTTAGTTATTTTTTAACTTTTAAAATTTAGCCCCCCCAAAAATGTGTCGCCGCGGACGCCGCCCCTGGCACTTTGTTAACATTTTGAAATGTAATGTTTCTTAAAACTGCTGATGTACTGTCTATAACATATTATTGGTTTACTATCTACTCTGCTTCTAAGTGAATATTAGAAATCCTGCTCGAAAAAATCGAAACATGGGAAATTTGAGCAATTTCTAAATTAGCAGGCCTTAGGGGCTGTTTAAATGGAAGCCTATCGAGATCTCGCCACGAATACATTTCCCAATAGAAACGTCTGTGCGTTTATATGGACAGGCAGGCTGGCCCGCTACTTGACGAGATCCCGCTTAGCGGGATGAAAATATTCTCATACAAACACTCCAAGCGGGCTGGCCCGGTTGCCGAGGTAGAACCAATTTTTGTAATTTTTATGTTTCTCAGCGTTTCTTTTTGTACTTTTGAACACTACATGATTAAAAACGAACAAACGGTGGCAACGTACTTTAATAGATACTGAAACTAATGTGATATGAACTTTAAAGCAAAGCCAATAAAGGCGTTGTAAATAATCTCTATCCGGAATGCTCTCATATAAACATAGGAAAAGTTTATCCCGTTTACCGGGCTGGCTAGCTTAGCGAGTCCGGCCCCCATATAAACAGCCTCTTAGATTTTTTTTAACCTATTAAGGCACACGATGCACAGAAGCTGCTGTAACTATTTCAAACATCAGTCCAGCGTATAGCAGTCTGACAATTTAGTCCAGATATGCTAACATTTTGTGTTTATTGACCACAATAATAATCAAATACTGAAAAAATGAATAGTTATTATAACCGCGATAACTTCGAAACGGTTCGAGCAATCGAAAAAATATACAGTGCTGACCTTTATTAAGAATTATTGTCATATGGCAATCGTCACTTCCGGTGAAATGGAGCTCAGTGATTGGCTAAGAATTTTCAGCGGTCAATTACTTTCCCGAAATGGACCAGAAACAGCGTTGCAAAAATAGTTAAACCTTTCTCCGGTAGGATTTCAAGTTTTGAAAACCTTCCTCAAAATGACGTCACGTCACTGAGTCAAGTGGCAACCAGCATAAAGAAATTGGTTCTTTGCCGGTCTGGAATCCCCCAGTAATGGACCGTTGCCGTAGTAGCGGTTCAACTCTCATATTTTTGAACAAAAACAAGCTTGCACTTTTATTTTTGACACGAAAAATATCGACGGAGAATGGACGAAGAAGGGCATTATTTGGTACATGTGAATATTATATTTATTCATCTTTGATTTTTGTTTATATTACTGTATCATTCTTATTTAACGTGTAAAAAACAAAGTTTTGGAAGCCACTTCAGTGCTTGCTTGCCGACTGGCTGGCGAAAGAGCCGGCAAGAATGCTGCAGCGCATCGTATAAATAAATAAACTAAATACTGTATGCCATATAATAAATCCCTTATTAACCGAATACGCTCGGTCCGTACTGGAGAAATATCAGACCTCGGTCTTTTATGTATAGACCTCGCTATCGCTCAGTCCGTACTGTCAATACCTCGTCTGATATTTTCCTAGTGCGGACCTCAAATTCGGTTAATAAGTGGTATATACTAATACGAATTCATGCCTTTCTTGTTCGCTTCAAGTAAGTAGTCCGATATTTCGCGGTAAAGACCTCGCGCTCGGTTAATTAATAAGAAGTTAAAAAACGAGAAGCGCTAAAATCGAGAAGCTTAGCTCGTATTCTCCCAACGTTCCCCATCGTGCATTATTATTACACCATAAAGGCACGCACGAAGAATTAAAGGGCAACGCAAAATTTATTTATTAGATCAAAAATGAAATTCCCTTTATCAACAAAAACAGCTCGGTTCGAACGGTTCGCTTTCAGCAAACAACTTCCCAGCACGAATTTGAGCTCTCCGAGTTTCTGATATTTTGCAAACCTTAATCTCTTTGCCGGCACCAACGCTTTGATTTTCGGAACTAGAGTCTTGCAAGTTAGAATTCTATGTTATATTTTTTAACTCATTTTGAGAAATTTTGGACTTTACTTATTGAATTTATAGTTTGTTTTCCTTTCAACAAGAGGTGGGAAAATTTTAAAAGCTATACAAGCGTGCATTACGGCCTCACAATGCACGCGCGTTGGCCAATCAAATTGCTCGTTCTATCCCACTTATATTATAACATTTAATGTATTTTGGGCGGTTTTTAGCTTTCGGATTTTATTTAGAGGCCGAGCAGAATATATGGTGATTTTTGTCCGTTCACAATTTAATCCAGAGCCAGATTTAAAGTGCCGTGTAACGGCCGCCGACATAAAAATAGAAAACTAAAAGGAGTTATATTTGCTAAACCCATGCATGTATTGTTGAAATATTCTTTCATGCCATTCTGCCTCAGCATTGGCAAAATCCAATCGATTAATCCAGAACTTTTCAACTTGTGCTACATCGTCCATAGGCGGCGCCGCTATGTGTTGATTTCAAACACTTTTGCGGCATAATTGAAATATCTTGTTATTGATGTAAGGCCGGCTTCTCGGGCGTCTGGTAAAAGACGGAACACGGAACACCAAAAATTGCTAAAACCTGAACATAAAAATTTAGTTATTCTCTCGTGTTTTACACTCGCATAAGCACAGAAATGTCTTTTATTCTCCTAGTAGGTTTATTAACAATACATATAACGTCATTCACATTTTATTCAGTTTATTCATGGAAAAGAAAGATAACAGGATTATCGCTTCAAAAAACACATTCCAGCCTGATACCGACGACAACGTTAGAGAAACTAACAATCAAACTACAATAACACATAGGGGTGATGGCCCAACCAAAGGTGAGGTGGGCCTGAGTTCAAACAAGGATAGTAAGTATACCCAGGCAGACGAAAGTCAATTTGAACCAGAGGGGGCAAGAGGAGAGGATCCGTTAATGCCACAACATGGAAGAAATGGCCCAGCTATAGATCAGGCAGGCCATACTGAAAAGATCAATACTAAGAATAGGGAAGAAAGAGAAAGTAAAGGTGATCTATGTGGGACAAGACAAGGGGAAGACCTGTTTGAGGGACAATATGGCGATGATTACCAAACCAGAAATGAGACAGGCCAGCATGAAAACAAGAATTTCAAGAATAAAAAAGTAGACGAAAGTCAAAGTGAGCCGGGTAAGACAAGGGAAGGAGATGATCGGTTAGAGGGACAACATGGAAAGAATGGACCAACCAGGGATGAGGTAGGCCAGAGTGAAAACAAGATTGTCAGAAATAACCTATCAGATAAAAGTCAATTTGAACCAGAGGGGACAAGAGGAGATGATCGGTTAGAGGGACAACATGGAAGGAATGGACTAGCCATAGACGAGACAGCTCAGAGTGAAAAGATCAATACTAAGAATAGGGGAAAGGAGGAAAGAAAAGGTGATCAATGTGGGACAAGACAAGAGGGAGACCTGTTTGAGGGACAATATGGGGATGATTACCAAACCAGAAATGAGACAGGCCAGCATGAAAACAAGAATTTCAAGAATAACCAAGTAGACAAAAGTCAAGGTGGACCAGAGGGGAGAAGTCAAGAAGATGATCTGTTAAAAGGACAATATGGGGATGATGACTCAACCAGAGATGAGGCAGGCCAGAGTGAAAACAAGAATTTTAAGAACAAAAAAGTAGACAAAAGTCAAAGTGAACCGGGTAAGACAAGTCAAGCAGATAATCGGTTAGAGGGACAACATGGAAAGAATGGACCAACCAGAGATGAGGCAGGCCAGAGTGAAAACAAGAATTTTAAGAATAACAAAGTAGACGAAAGTCAAAGTGAACCGGGTAAGACAAGGGAAGGGGATGATCGGTTAGAGGGACAGCATGGAAGGAATGGACTAGCCATAGACGGGGCAGGTCAGAGTGAAAAGATCAATACTAAGAATAGGGAAAAGGAGGAAAGTAAAGGTGATCTATGTGGGACAAGACAAGAGGGAGACCTGTTTGAGGGACAATATGGCGATGATTACCAAACCAGAAATGAGACAGGCCAGCATGAAAACAAGAATTTCAAGAATAAAAAAGTAGACGAAAGTCAGAGTGAACCGGGAGGGACAAGGGAAGGAGATGATCGGTTAGAGGGACAACATGGAAAGAATGGACCAACCAGGGATGAGGTAGGCCAGAGTGAAAACAAGATTGTCAAAAATAACCTATCAGATAAAAGTCAATTTGAACCAGAGGGGACAAGAGGAGATGATCGGTTAGAGGGACAACATGGAAAGAATGGACCAACCAGAGATGAGGCAGGCCAGAGTGAAAACAAGAATTTTAAGAATAACAAAGTAGACGAAAGTCAAAGTGAACCGGGTAAGACAAGGGAAGGGGATGATCGGTTAGAGGGACAACATGGAAGGAATGGACTAGCCATAGACGAGACAGCTCAGAGTGAAAAGATCAATACTAAGAATAGGGGAAAGGAGGAAAGAAAAGGTGATCAATGTGGGACAAGACAAGAGGGAGACCTGTTTGAGGGACAATATGGGGATGATTACCAAACCAGAAATGAGACAGGCCAGCATGAAAACAAGAATTTCAAGAATAACCAAGTAGACAAAAGTCAAGGTGGACCAGAGGGGAGAAGTCAAGAAGATGATCTGTTAAAAGGACAATATGGGGATGATGACTCAACCAGAGATGAGGCAGGCCAGAGTGAAAACAAGAATTTTAAGAACAAAAAAGTAGACAAAAGTCAAAGTGAACCGGGTAAGACAAGTCAAGCAGATAATCGGTTAGAGGGACAACATGGAAAGAATGGACCAACCAGAGATGAGGCAGGCCAGAGTGAAAACAAGAATTTTAAGAATAACAAAGTAGACGAAAGTCAAAGTGAACCGGGTAAGACAAGGGAAGGGGATGATCGGTTAGAGGGACAGCATGGAAGGAATGGACTAGCCATAGACGGGGCAGGTCAGAGTGAAAAGATCAATACTAAGAATAGGGAAAAGGAGGAAAGTAAAGGTGATCTATGTGGGACAAGACAAGAGGGAGACCTGTTTGAGGGACAATATGGCGATGATTACCAAACCAGAAATGAGACAGGCCAGCATGAAAACAAGAATTTCAAGAATAAAAAAGTAGACGAAAGTCAGAGTGAACCGGGAGGGACAAGGGAAGGAGATGATCGGTTAGAGGGACAACATGGAAAGAATGGACCAACCAGGGATGAGGTAGGCCAGAGTGAAAACAAGATTGTCAAAAATAACCTATCAGATAAAAGTCAATTTGAACCAGAGGGGACAAGAGGAGATGATCGGTTAGAGGGACAACATGGAAGGAACGGACTAGCCATAGACGAGACAGCTCAGAGTGAAAAGATCAATACTAAGAATAGGGGAAAGGAGGAAAGAAAAGGTGATCAATGTGGGACAAGACAAGAGGGAGACCTGTTTGAGGGACAATATGGGTATGATTACCAAACCAGAAATGAGACAGGCCAGCATGAAAACAAGAATTTCAAGAATAACCAAGTAGACAAAAGTCAAGGTGGACCAGAGGGGAGAAGTCAAAGAGATGATCTGTTAAAAGGACAATATGGGGATGATGACTCAACCAGAGATGAGGCAGGCCAGAGTGAAAACAAGAATTTTAAGAATAACCAAGTAGACAAAAGTCAAAGTGAACCTGGTAAGACAAGTCAAGAAGATGATCGGTTAGAGGGACAACATGGAAAGAATGGACCAACCAGAGATGAGGCGGGCCAGAGTGAAAACAAAAATGTCAGAAATAACCTATCAGATAAAAGTCAAGGTGAATCAGAGGGGACAAGAAGAGATGATCTGTTAGAGGGACAACATGGAAGAAATAGACCAGCTAGAGAGAGAGATGAACTGTTAAAAAGAAAAAATGGGGGCGATAGCTCAACCAGAGATGAAGCTGGCAAGAGTGGAAACAGCAATACAAAGTATTCAAGCCCAGAACAAATTTTTACCCGAGTAACTCCGCCATTGCATATACTAGAAACTCCAAAAACCAAAAATACGGTAAGAAACATAGAAATTATAAGTTATAACTTCTAAGTAACACTATAGGGGCATGAATGGTCATTCATTCTTTCTTAATAAAATAGACGAAATTTTAAGCTATAGTTGAACAATCTCAGTTGCATTCTGTTTTTTCTCTTCTAAATAACAGGATTATAATTTGAAAACCTAAAATGTGGAAGTACAAACTACTACGTCAGTTGCAAGGGCCCAATATGATTTAGAGCCAGTTTACTTCGTCAGATTGCCATGGAGCAAGTTATCTGTTGTCTTATGTAAACAGGCCCTTATGAACCCTCTTATCTTAGATCTTTCAGTCTCCATTTTTGATCAGTTTAAATTTAATGATTCTTACTGCATGGTGTCATAGGTTACAACAAAAATAATTTCGACTGGCCCGTAAGTATGATGCGAACTAACTATATCCATATCAGGCGTCTTTAAAAAAAGCCATTCGTTTGACTTGATATGTTTGACTTGATATTGTATATTATCAAGAAGACAATAGCGGAACATACTATGTAAAGGGGAAAAATTACATTACTGCAGTGTAAGAATACAGGTATCGTGAGCCCCGTTTACACTACATTAAATTTGCTCTAAAATTCGTCCCCGCGTTCAGTTTATTAGTGCCCAAGGTACAAATACAAAGGACAAGTACGGATGAAATTGGTGCGGGTAGCCGTGCCAATAAACGGAGCTATACTATACGATATTCGTCTACATGTAGCTCTTAATTTATGAATGTGGAATCTTCATTGTGAAAAAGCTGATCCACAATAATTCTGTACTGTATTGAAAACTCTTTCTTAGATAATTGTTAGCGTGGCATAAAGGACATTCAACTTCCAATACACAGCTGATTAAAAACGATTAATATATGTCTTCTACTCTCTTTTAGATTTCCTTCTATCTTTTGATACCTGAAGAGGTTTCCGTCATTGGTGTATGCATGAAAATCGGTACTGACGAAAATGTACATCTTTTCCAAGTTCCAAATGAAAAAAAAATCTGGTATTGTAATATCATATTTAATAAAGATCCGATAAAGATTCCGAAGAATTCAAAGTATAAATACAAAATATTCCTTGAAAGTTCCACCGGGGATGATACGACACAAAGTGGTCTGAAAACTGCAGCATCAATCTGCACAGAAAAAGATGTAAGAAATGTGGAGTGGCCAGTTCAGTTCGATGTGTTTAAATTTCCCGACAACAGACACCGAGAAGGTGAAACCTTGCCATATTCAGTTAAATTTTACCTAATGTGGCTCCTGCAACATGTCAATGAGTCAACATTACCAGAAATTCTAAGCAACATCACAGGTTTAGATGTCAAGTCACTATCAACAATAGACGTGCAGGAGTTGGAAGGTAGTGTTCTTAAACATGCTTTAGAAACTACCACTACAGATACACAGAGATTGTACTTGTGCATGGTCCTGAGTCATGTCAATCGTACTAGCAAAAAATTGAATCTAAAAGAGAATAAGTTGGCGTGCGATCGTTTGCTTCAGGGTCTGGTCCTTGATTCCAAATTTAATTCAATACTAGATACCACTCTTTTAGCAGAAATTGCCATTATTTTGGTAGAGAACTGTAGTAGTCCGGGATGGCTGACCCTTGCAGCATATTTTTATCCCTATTTTGGAATCAAATATTTCCTTGACAAAAAAATAGAATCTGAGCATCTAACTCACACGTACGAAACCGAGGAATACAAAAAAATGGTCACAATGCTCTTTTCAAGTTTAAAAGAGGAAAACCGCGAAGAAAACAAAAAAATGTTGAGCTCGGTGCTAAGAAGCGCTCAAACTTTGCTCGATGCTTTAAATCTATGTAGCCGAACTGAAATGTCAAAATTCTTTGAAAATGATAAAGACAAGATTGATTTTTTCGTCGAATTCTTCTCTCAGGCACAGAGAAAAACTAAAAAAGGTTTAAGAGTTAAACTATGGGCATTTTATCACATGCCAAAAATACTCTGTGAGAGAATTTTCTATCAGTTGCACACGTTATTGCTAGAATACGTCCAGTTAGAAGATGAGACGAGAGAAGAAAAAGACAAAGACGTTGTGCTAAAGTTATTTCTTGCAATAATGGATAAAGATAAAGATGAATTCACAGAATTGTTATTTGAACTTTCAAAATCAAAGTCAATTCTTACACAAGATCTACTGCTTAACGTTCTACAAAGCAAAGATTTCAAGAGAGGCTGGCATGATATTCCAGACCAAAAAAAGGTAAACATTTGTGGAGACTGGATTATCTCCCGAGTGAGGAATATTGAACGCAGTCTTGATGGCCTAAATTGCGTTAAAGTGGCTTATGAATCCTTGGAAGCTATAATGAGATGTTCTCTGAATGTTTCATTATCCAGCAGACTGGCTCAAAACGTTTTGATGCATGTTGAAGGGGATATTTTTCAAAACATAAAATCATATGATGTTCTCGAAGCCTTTACACATATAAACAAGTGTTCACCTGCTGTTCAAGAGTGCTACATTTCCCATGTGCAGAAAGTATTGAGTACACAGCTAATCAGAAATTCACAAGGATTATTTAGAGAATTCCTAGGCAACAGGTATGTTTTACAATTTTTCGAAATAACTTAAGATTATTACGGAAGTTCCTGATTTCGCAACTCTGTCAGTTTTTGTAAAATATCTAACAATTGTTACATAAATATCAAAATTAAAAGTGATAAGTGATTCTGTGATATATAAGTGATAAGTGATTATAAGTGAAATTATATGGAAAAAAATGCATAAGTGACTATTTTAAATAAAGCGTTCTAACGCTTATATTTCCTTAACTGATATATTTCCTATATAAATTAGAAACTGTTGTGAGTGTTTTATTCACAAATAAACGCACACGCTGACCATACAATGGCCAAGAAATTTCAATATTGAGATATCGAAATTTCGAGTTCATTTTATGGTTAGCGCATGCGTTTACTTGTAACAAAATACGAACATAATGTCTCTAACACTTTTAATATGCTGAACCTCTTAAAATGTTGATTGATTGCTGCATTGAAAATCTAAGCTTCGTTGCAGGCTTTCATTTTTGAATAAACCATGATTTTCATGGGTTATTGCGAATAAATTATGACTCCCATGATCTGTCGCCAGGCGATAAGAAACCACGTGATTGATTTTGACCAATCGCGTGAGTAGATTTAGGCCAATGCACGAAGATTGTATATTAAATTATCATACATAATAATATTTTGGAACATATTCTAAAACTGAATCTGAAAAAAGTTGTTTCTAGACCGCTTATTGTTGTGTTTATATAGTGTTGGCGAAAGAATTTTGTTCTGTATCTTGGGAAGAATAGAAGTACCAAATGTTGAAAGAGCCGAAGTGAATGAAGAAAATATCATCAAAATCCTCGATTGGTATGATGTTTGGATCAACTTACTGAAAACTAACGGTAAATTAGTTTATTGACGCAAAAAGCCGCCGTATATTACACATTTTTAACCATTTTTTTTTCTGACAAAGACAAAATCACACTCCCATATGATCAAAAATTGCGGATGGGAATCGTATAAAAAATGAAATGCATAGACAATTACACGGCAACTCATACAATAATTAAGGTTTATGGATTACAAATTAAAATAAGCAATGCTACAATATTATACAAGATTTTAAACACGATTATTGAAACAGGGCACACTTGATCATGCACCAACATCCGAAAACCCCGTGGATTTCTGCAAATAATTATGCAAAGTTGTGTGTTATCTTTACGAAAACTCGAATCTCTTTTAGAAGAGAATGGGGACTCCGAAAAATATGAACCCGGAAAAAGAATTTGCAAAGAACTAGCAGAACGCATTAAAAATGGCAATATAACCACCGATTTCATAAAAGTGCTCGACAAAGAAAAAGATAAAGTTTCAAAATTATGTGCCGGAGTGTCTGATGAGCAAGAGCAGTTTTTTGTGAATAAAATCACTGAATTAATGAGCGTTCTGAATGAATCTTCCAAAAAAGTTCACTCTCTAAAGTCCGCGATTGACTATGGAAAGGAAATAGCAACTGATAAGACTATTGGAACCAAAAATATTGATAAGGCACTCGACGACCTAAAGAAAACCTGGCGTACCAGAGAGATGAAGGAATTACAGGATGATAAGTTTTGGGAAACATATTCGCTCCTAAAACCAGCCCAAGCATTGCAACCATTGGTGAATTCCCAGTTTTTTAGAGTTGTGGCGAGAAGAGAACTCGAAAAGTTAACGACAGAATTTGACGATTTTTATGCACTGATTACGTTCCTTGCTACAAAAGCCAAAGAAGAATTCTTAAATATGTGGAATGAGCCCAAAACACTTATGGTAGAATCAATGAGCAAGTTACTTAACAACTTGAATGAAAACGAATTGGATAACGAGCTAAAGCTTTTGGAAGAAAACCTTGGGGAAACGCTGTTTCAGAATGTCAACATGTACACCAAAGAGTGTTCCAAGTACCCATATACTTTGGAACGGGTAAAAGCTATAATAGGCATACATCAAATCTTCAAATTAGCAGACAGTTCAGGTAAAATGACGGAAATTGTAAAGTTTCAAACGGATTTAGAGAAAATTGCTAAGATGACCTTAGGCAGTTTACATGAACTCATGGAAAACACAAAACAATTAAAGCCAATATTCAATCTTGAAGACGCCGGTGATTGTGTGGTTGAAGAGTTGTCGCGGTCAAGTGAATTGGTTAATTTCATCGAAGAAATAGCTGACGATGATATTCGTTTTCTTATCGATGCCGTTGAAGAACATTTTGACCAGTTTATATCAGAATCGTCAGTTTCCGATCTTATCGAAGTCCATGGTTGTCTCAAACCTTTGATAAAGAAGAAGAAGGAAGGGAATTTAAATTTCCAGGGCCTCCTATGCATGTTAAAAGAATCTTCCATTGGTCATAAAGATATAGCAGGAAAGATTAAGCAGTGTAGTACTAATGTCAACAGCCTTCGTGGATTGTACATGAGCATTACCAACCGTGGTGAGATGACTAAAGAAGTAATTCGAAATTGCCTGAACAGAGGAGAATATTTGGTGTCGCAAAAAGATGGAAAATGTGAAATTAAGATGAGTTACGAACTTCAGAATAGAAGCAAGGATGTGAAGCATTATTCTTTGTCGGAACTATATGACTTACGAAGTCGTGCGCATCTTATTGCTATCTCTCATACAGCTAGATCTAGTGAGTCTAAAGAGTGCAGTGAGGATTCTATCAAAAGTACTGAGGCCAGTGATCAAGGAAAAAAACATACGCGCACTCACACAGACACACACAGGGAAATACAAACCAGTGAACATATCGATTTTGACGACTTCATACATCAGGTTAATCTGTTGACTGAAATTTCTACTCTTCTATTAAGACTGAATTCGTCTGGGTATGTGAAATATCGCGAACCGTTTTCGAAGATGATGAAGTCAACTATAGAACTTGAAGGGAACAGGGACAATTTGAAAGACGAGCTAGAAAACTGGGAAGAAGAGTTAGAACACGCACGTGGTAACTTCCACTTTCTTAACTACTACCACTCCGATCAAATCCTCACACTGTACGATTTTTTCAAAAATGGTTCGAAAGATAATTACCCAGATGTCCTTTCGTTACTAAAATTCGTCGATCGAACTATGACTACACAGCAATTGAAGAAGCATCAAGAGGGTCAGGAGTTGCCACACTCTGATTTGAATAAAAACCCGGCGGCGAAATTACTCTCAACTGTCGGTAAAGGTTTAGAAAAATTTTTTAGAAATTCGCAACATGTCATCAGAAAAATACCAGAATTTCACAAGCCAAAATTTGAAGTTACTCCGGGAGAAATTTTTGTTGCTGTTTTGGAGGCGGGAAGTCTAAAAACAGCAAAAGTCAGTGACGACGAGAGCACGTCAAAAATATTTCGAGAGTCGTATCAAACTGTTTTCTGCAGCTCCGAGACAACATGGAATGAAATACATCTTTTAATTCAAAGATGCTTCGCGCTTTCAAAATATCCCAATCATAAAATTATCTTTTGTATAACCAATGTTGAATTGCTACGAAATGAATTACAAGTTAGACTAGTTAGGGAAATTAAAGAGAAACAGAAATGCTTTCAAGGACGTGAGGGGAGTAAGAATAAAAACGCCTATTTTAAACTTGTACTAATATGTCGTAGTGGAGACAAACACCACATTGTCGAACAGTTTGCCCAATATACACAACACTTTGCAAGTATGACGGACCTTGTCGCCAGTTTGACGACAGAAGATACGAAAAATCAAAAGCATGGCAAACTGGAGGCCACAGTTAGAAAAGGAGAGATATTTGTTGCTAGTTTGAAACCGAATAGTCCATTAACGCCCAACGTCATCCTCGCCCTGTATGAAAACACGTCGAAGGCATTTCCAGAACCATCTCAAATTGTTTTCTGTAGATCCGAAACGAAGTGGGAAGAGATACAACTTTTGCTTAAAAGATGTTTCAAGCATCCAAAAGATCCGCGTCATGAATGCTTGTTCTGTATTGCATGTGTTGAATTGTTGCCAAATGAATTGCAATTCAAGATGGTTAATGAAATTAAAATGTCTGTCAACTCACCTGACTATAAACTTGCTTTGATTTGCCGTGGTGGCGACCATCACCACATTGTGGAGCAGTTCGCCCAATATACCCATCACATTACAGGTATGAGTGATTACACCTTCGGACAGCGTCTCAAAGCTGGTTGGCCTAATGTAAAAATGGTCACATCCACTCTTCCGGGTTTAGGAAAAACAGAACAAATAAAACACGAGGCACTTGACAAAAGCATGAACGTTGTTACATTTTCCATCACAGGTCCATTTGACCTGAGCAAACTCATCCAGCGTCTAAAAAAGCTCAAGGTTAAGAAATATCATTGTCTGCATCTGGATATTGGTGAACTGAGCGATCCGCTGTCGTTGGACACATTCTTATTTCAACTGATTGTCACAGGAATGGTTTCGGCTGAAAATCAGTTTTATCATCTACCAACAACACACGTTTATATTGAAATAGCCAATACAATGAAAGATAAGCTCCGGGAATCGATGATGATATCAAAATATTTCAACCGTATTCACTTGGAATGGCAACATTACAAGGATTATTTAGTCACCGATGCAATAACAAGTAATGCTCAAATTGTTTGCCAGTACTTAGAAATCTTCGATCAAGGCTGTATTGATTCGAAAGACGTTCTTTTCAGCGAATCTAAAACACCCGAACCACTGAAAGCATGTCGTTGTCAAAAGCTTTTGGCAAAACATTTCTCGTCAAAAGACGATACCACCTTTACAACGCTCCAAACGTTTCTACAAGTACTGGCTAAACAACTTCTGAAATTTTCTAGGAGTGCTTTTTTTAAAGTTGCAAATCTTAAATCTATGGTGGGTGATGAACAGAGTATCCGAAATATTCTTTTTAAGGCTCTTTTCGATGTCTCAAAGGAGTTCGCATCTCGCGCCATAACAACTTGTAGCTCAAAAGGAATAAAAAATAATGCTCAAAATCAGCCAGCAAGCGTTTCTAAATCTGCCAAAAATATGGTTCAACGTGTACAAGGGATGACAAAATGGAAAGACAACAACCATTTGGTGGTCGTGTTTCATGGTCTTTACTCCCAAGCAATCACCGCTTTTTATCGCGACAAATCTGCCGTCCCACTGAGCGTTGAAAAATTACTAAAGAGTCAAGACGTCACAGGAAAAGAGCTTGATGACTTCAAAGAATTTACTCAAGAACAGTTGCAGAAGAAGTTAGAGATGATAGCTCTCGCGAAACCTGTGAGAGGAGAAAGAAAATTATTCCCAGGTTACGCTCTGACTCCAGATAACATCTTGAAAATGATATTGATCATATTACGGGTCCGTGCCAGTGTTCCAGTTATCATCATGGGGGAGACGGGTTGTGGAAAGACAAGTCTCGTTCAATATTTGGCGAATACTTGCGGAGTGCGGTGCTGCACATTTCACTTGCATGCTGGACGTTCTGAAGAAGAAATAATCAAATTTATTGAAGAAGTGGAAAGTTATGCCAAAAACATCAATGAGCAAGTATGGGCTTTCTTGGATGAAATAAACACATGTGATCATCTAGGTTTGATCAACGACATAATGTGTCATCGTACCTTGTTGGGATATTCGTTACCCAAGAATCTTGTTTTCCTTGCAGCTTGTAACCCGTACGTGTTGCGTTCTGAAGAACAAATCAAGACAGGTGGCCTTGAAGTCAAGAATATAATTGATGAGTATTCTGGTCTTGTTTATCGTGTCCATCCACTACCCGAAGCTATGATTGACTATGTTTGGGATTATGGCTCCTTGTCCCCAACAGATGAACGAGATTATATTAAGAGGATGGTGAGATGCAAACCAGAAGAGGATCAAAGAATGTTAGTTAATTTGCTATTTGAATCTCAACAGTTTATTCGGAAAGCTGAAAACAACAACTTTTGTGTCAGTTTACGTGATGTGCATCGATGCATTCACCTGATCGGCTGGTTTGAAGAAAAAATAAAGGAACGAGAAAAGGTAGATGCAACACCCCCTGAGAAAGAGTGCCCCAAAAACATTCATAAGTGTTACCACCTGTCAGAAGGATATGACGTGAAGCTCAACAGCGTTGTTCTTGCTCTTGCGCATTGTTATTTGTCCCGAATGCCAACTGCAAAATTGCGCAAGAATTACAGAGAACAAATGATTAAATTGTTAACTAGTAATGGAAAAACAATGAGCACAAAAGATAATTCAGATATTTTTGAAGCAATTGTACGTATGGAAGAAGACGATATTTTGAATCGAATGGAACTCCCCGCAGGAACAGCAAGAAACGCCGCCCTACGTGAGAATGTTTTTGTAATGCTTGTTTGCATTTTAAACCGCATTCCTATCTTCGTAGTTGGAAAGCCTGGCTGCAGCAAGTCATTATCCATTCAATTGATCCGAAGCAACCTACGCGGACGTGATTCACAAGATCCTTGGTTCAAAAAGTTGCCTCAGCTTTACGTCGTCTCATATCAAGGTTCAGAATCTTCCACGTCAGAAGGAATCATGAAAGTGTTTGAAAAAGCACAAAAATACAAAGAATACAACAAAGATGGAAATATCTTGCCTGTCGTTCTACTCGATGAAGTTGGATTAGCTGAAAATTCAAAATACAACCCTCTTAAAGTTCTACATAGCTTGCTGGAGCCTGGTGAAGGGAAACTTCCTGAAATTGCAGTTGTGGGAATTTCAAATTGGTCGTTAGATGCCGCAAAGATGAACCGAGCAATTCATTTGTCCAGACCTGAGCCTACCAAAGACGACCTTTACGAGACGGGGTATTCTCTACATTATTCTGTTAATGGAGATAGCAGTCATTGTTTGGCAAAGGGAGAAATTAAATGTTTAGCTGATGCCTATTTTGAATATCAAACACAACAAATATATTCTAATTTCCATGGTCTGCGCGATTACTATTCCCTGGTTAAAACAGTTTGCAGCAAAATTGAAGAAGTTAATGTTTCATTACAGCGCAACTTTGGTGGCATTCCTGATGAAGTAACCAATATTCAAAAAATCTTCCTCAACAAATTGGACAACACAACTTCCTGTGATATCATCCCAGTAATCCAGTTAATTCAAGCGAATCTTGAAGATCCCCACGCTCGTCATCTGATGCTTATAACAAGTGGAGATTCAGCCATTGGAATTTTGGAACAAAGTTGTGTTAACTCGAAGAAGGAAATCATCAAAATCTATGGCAGTCGTTTCGAGGAGGACCAGTCTGAAGAGTACAACTACAGAATTTTGAGTCGTATTATTCTTTGCATGGAGCGCAATTGCATCTTGATACTAAGAGATCTAGAAAGAATATATGGAAGTTTGTATGATATGCTAAACCAGAATTACGCAGTGGTCAAGAGCAGAAAACACTGTCGTGTTGCGCTTGGAGCCTACAGCAACTCAATGTGCCAAGTAGACGATGGATTTCGTTGCATTGTTCTCGTTGATCAACATAAAGTGGATTATTCTGACCCTCCATTCCTTAACAGATTCGAAAAGCAACTTTTACGATTTTCTGATGTGTTGACTGAAGATCAGAAGGGTGTCATTAAGGAACTCCGTGATTGGGTTAAAGGAATGTCGACAATACAAGCTTTAGAATCAAATTTCAAAGAAACAGATTTGTTCATTGGTTTCCATGAAGACACCCTACCATCATTGGTCTTGTCACATGGAAAAGAAAAAGATGACGTGCTACAGAAATGTAAAGATGACTTAATGTGGATTGCATCTCCCGATGGAGTGCTTCGGATGAAAAAATGCACAATATTGAAAAACGATTCACATGAGGTGCAGAACTTACATGATGAATATTTCAAGAAACCAATCCACCAAGGTTTTAGGGCTTTTATGGAACACGTAACTAGCCAACAGAAATCATCTTTCTTTGCCACTGATGAAATGGGCTCCAAAACGGTTGTCATGACATTTGCAAACATTCATACAAATATTCTCAAGTCCTTGGGGGACAATTGCCAAACTGAACGGCTTAGTGCGTATAAATCTGAGAAACAACTGACTGAAATGATCAACAAATACTGGAATGCCCCAGATAAGGAGTTGTTAGTTTTACAATGTAAACCAGGTTTTGACGGTACGCACTTGCTACATGCACGTTTTATCATCGAAGAAGAAAGAAATGCCTACAAACGGGGATTAACAAAAAAGAAAGCACAAACAAACAAGCATGTTTGTATCGTAGTGCACGTTCAACGCGGAGAAACACCAGATGTTTCCTGGCAGTTTAGTTTTCTGAGTGGTTGGAGACTAGTATTCCTTGATGTCCTTGACGCCCCTCCAATCCCACTGAACGAAATACTTGGTAAAAGTGTAAAAGATCTTCTGACATCCAATTGGCCCATTAGCGAAATTGTGCCAAACCACCTGTTATGGTGTTTCACCTGCCTTAAATATACTGGTAAACAACGTCCTGTAGATACTGTTTTACACATTGCAAACAATCTCTTCCGATCGGAAGCGGTTTCGAAAAATATCGAGGAATTAATTTTACAGTCAGTAGACCTGAAAGCCTTAGAAGATGTAAATTGTTCAAATTGGCAAGTTCGAGTTGCATGCGACCGCCAGTCGTTAGTTAATTCATCCACTCTCTACTATGCTTTGAAACAGTTTGTATCGAGATTAGTCCGAGATCCACTGTGCAAAATTGTATATTTCCTGGAAAAAGAGAATGCTTGGCCGCCTCATCTAAGTCAAGACACTGACGATACCCTAAAACCAAAAATGGAAGAAATTTGGTGCAATTTAATCCAGAAAACTTTCAAAATATCCGATATACCAGAGTATCTTGTTGAAAACACAAGCCTTCACCTATGCCTACCTTTCAGCCAACTAGTCAGCAGAAAAGTTGACGAAGTCAAGGAACTGTTTTTAGAAGACCACGCAAAACTCCTTGAAAATGACGAGGCTGAGGAAACAGCTCGGCAACAAAAAGTGAAAAGATTCGCGGTGATAATCAAAAACTCGGTTCCTGAACTTTCCAGTTATACTCGGGACTGTTACGACTTGTACATGAAAGATATTTTCGATATAATGACTGCCGATTTTAGCAAAACACTAAGTCGTCCACAGCGGTTGTCATTAGCGCAAGCTGTGTTTCTTTCAGAAATAAAGCCAAGTTTGCCACCGGATGACATGGTCGAGTTTTGTACATTGCTACACACCTTCGTATGGGTTCATCGCGAACGGATTGGTGATTTACTAAGAATGATTGATTTATGTCGGCCGTTTATAGGACTTAACGTTTTAGAAAGTTTAACAAAAGGCAGCCCATTTAGTAGCTCAAAAAAGGTCATTTTGGTGAAATCATTACCTCACATCCACGACGGGGAAGAATCCGTTGATACAGAAAGAGAGCATCCAGGTGAATCAGAAACGTTTGCAGACATCTTGGTTACAAGGTACTGTGAAGAAATGCTTCCTTCGCCTGAAACGGTCAAACAAAATGGTGGTGTCGAAGCTTGGAGACGAAACGCAAATTTACTGCTTTCATTGGCGCTAATAATAAGTGAATATCCATCCGCCGTACATTACCTACGTTTATGTGTGAATTTCTCAAGTATTATCACTCCTTTAAATTTACCTTCGTTGCATAATCTTCACAAAATCGGTCTTGATCTTAAACCGGAATACCTAGAAAACAAAAAATCATTCGAAGAAATAAATAAAAATTTAATAAAACCACTTGAGAAAGAAAGGAGTATACAAAAGCATGATTTACAAAAGTTCTTGGCTCTATTTTATGGTTGTTGTATCGACACAAACGTTGATGCCTCCGCTGTTTCTCCAATCATAAAAAACGTTTTGTCGTTGGATCGAGCGGAGTTTACAATGATGATGAGTTCTGTTGTCCTACCGCTACTCATGGTTGAAGAAATACAGTCACCTGGAATATTTATCGACTTAATTTCCACGTCTCGTGATATAGAGAGTTGCCCTTGTCTTCAGAATATCGACGTAGCTTTCAAAGAACGTTTTGAGCAAGGTTTAATACACCATGATTCGTATCCTGCGGTAATGATTTGTGATCTAATTCAATGTTTGTTAAAATTCGATCTTCTTAAATGCAAGGATCGAAATGACAATGGAACGTTTAAATTTAGAGACGTTAATGGCTCTGATTGTGAAGTTCTTACAGTTGTAAAATCTGCCATAGGATTGATATCCCAAAACAGCAAAGATAAGTGTGGTTTAAAAGTTCTCTCAGCTGTCGCATTCCTTAGAGAATTCATCATTAAGTTAGCGAAGTTCATTGCAAAAAATCCTGGTGTAGTGAAGAAAGACAGTCCATATGCTTGTGTACTGACAGAAATCAACTCACTTTTGAAATATTCAAAAACCTCACTACAAGTGTTTCTCATAAAACAACTGCACAAAAATTTAAATCTTTTTGATTTACAAAATTTGTTTGAAAAAGACAATATTCTTTCAACTGAGGAGAAATTATTGCCTCACGATATGATGAATCCTGACATGCAAGATATAGCTGTATTTACATCTGTACTCAAGTATTCCGAATACGAGGATGCAAAGGATTCTTTCTTGAAATTGATGTCAGAGGAAGATGAGTCATCCATTAAAACATTTTTAAGTAAATGCAATGGCTCTCCAAAACATGCCTTTGTTCTCCTTGGAATGCTCATAAATATGGTCTATTTAAAGCGGACTAAACGAAAACTCACTGATAAAGAAGAAAAATCAGTCGAATGGTTTGTTGTAAATACAGAACCCTTCCCAACGTTATTTCGGGAACTTTTGCTAAAAATTATCGGTCAGCCTGATTTCAATTGTTCAAAACTTCAACTGACACCCGAGTCGTCAGTGAGTGAAATAGAAACGGTTCTGCTGGTTCTTCACGTTGCCTGTATCGTCGCCACTAGTTTCCCAGGCGAAAAATCACCAATGTATCGATACTTCACAAATCCTCAAAAATTCGTACAGCCTTGTGTTCTTGCCCATGGTAAAGACGAGATCCGTTCCGTATTTGAACACCAACTATTCATCCAAGAATCTGTTCATGTAACATGCTCCTGCAGTTTGAGGTTAGCTTTCAAAGACACAATAAAGGAAATCGCGTGTCCACGCTGTCATGAAGCATTGAAACATGAATCAAAGCGCATCACGTGTTACGATAATTCAAGTTCAGAATCGGATCTTTGCACAAAGCACATGACTCCAGCGGTTTATCGTGCTTTACATCTCATTGTTTATTCGTCCTACTACGCTGGAATTGAGGTGGGAACTTCGACAGAGGAAAGTGTGTCAAGTGTCCTAAATATGTTGCACGGATCTGAAGGAAAACACAAATCCAAAAGCGCAGAGGATTTTTGTTTTGAAACTATCGAATCTGATATGCAGCATTTAATGAAAATTCTTAGTAATAAGAAAGATGTTGTAATAAAAACCATGCATGTCGTGCTTGAGAGAAGTTCAGATCTCATCAGAAGTAAAAATTTACTAGGATCAAACGACTGCTCAACACCAGAGATGCGTCGAGAATGGGAGGGTGAGTTTGCGAAGCGTACAAAAGAGGTGTTTCTGAATTCCAGTGAAATGTCCATGGAAATAAAAAATATGATGAAACTGCAACAGACTGAAGACAGTCAAACGAAGGTTACAATGTACGCCCGCATCTTGGAACTCGACAAATATCCTGAGCATCGCGAAGAGCAGAATCAGCAGTTAAAGAGATTATTTCGAGTGACGAAACAACCATCTTTTGAAGATTTCCGCTCGGCATTTTTGCATTCTCCAAAAGACGTTCAATCAAAGCACAGTTTCTTGGCCTTGTTCTTCGCAAAGTTTAATCAACTAACGATGGTAGGAAATCTTCATCATCTGTTGAAATGGTCTCGTCTCGTATCATCAGCATTAACTCACCGCATCAGTAGAAAAGATGCAGAATCTAAATCAATTAATGACTTCATAACCGGCCACCTTTTAGAGATAAACCGCAGTCCACAAGAAAAAAGCAGCTTCAAAATGTTGTTTGAAAAGTTTCAAAAAGCGTGGAATGAAGTTTGTTCGTTAATTGAACAAGGAGTTAACGAAGTGGTGATGCCAGGACTAATGGAGACGGATTATATAGCTTACTGTCTAACGGAAGGTGAATATAGCATTCACCTTGAAAAAGCTATCAAAATGCTAGTTTCACACCAAAATTCTATCTTAGACGCAACAATTTCTCTTTCATCACGTCGGCATCCGGCTCTGGGTTTCCTTGAAAAGAAAAACTGCAGCGGTGTCGCGATCGCTTCGATTCAAGAAGTCAAAGAGGAGGAAATAATCAGTTTTCAATGGTCTGACGATTTGTTGAAATACACACCAAGGAATCTCGAGTATGGTAAAGGCCACGAAATCGCGTATGATTTTGAACGAATAGAAATGTGGCTTGCAAAAAAAATAGCGTTCGGAAAGTGCTATTTGGCAGGTACACTGAACAAGTTCATATTTGCAAAGGAATTGTTTCACATCTGTGGCCCTTTATTGACGGAGTTTCGATCATTAATAAAACAAAGTGAAACATTGCCAGAGGATGTGGGTAAAGAATTGGTGAAGCTGAAAGAACAGAGGATCAAAGACGCCCAAGATCTTCTTCAACATATAGAAGTGCTCATCTTCTTGCTAAAACGAAAATTTAAGGACATAAACGTGGATATGACATTGAAACATTTCACTGAAAACTGTCCCACTGAAATCTCCTTCCCAGTAAAACTATTCCCCCAAACTGGAAGTTTGATCAAGATAGAACACGTTGCTGCACTTTACGAAGCTTTGGAAGACGTTCTTGCTGATGGTGCTATTGAAGGACTTGATAGAAAATTTCGGAAAAAATTGACAGACGACATGAAAAAGACCGTTACCGCTATGACAAACAGAACGACTGGCGGTGCTCAATTGATACCACGCAAATTCTTGAAAGTGCTTCGTCGTTTCGTTTTCCGTTATCTCTCATCTGAAAAGTACTGGCCTGAACAGAGTACACCGTTGCAGTGTCATTTGCAGGAACCTTCGCTGTGGTCCTCACTTAGACCACCAAATATGGATGATATCCCGAAAGAAATTACTCTAGAATACATCTACTCGATAGTGAAGTATCTTGAAGAAGAAGAGAAGGTAAGTTTGCACACGAAAAGTGTTCTTGATTCACAAACAGTGGGAGTTTTTCGATATCCTTCTCGCATATAGGAAGTATCCTTTAGAACACTTTATCTATTATAGGGCTCAGGGTTTTTCATATTAAAAGGTGAATAGACCCCTCCTACCCAGTTAAACAAAATTTTGAAATCAGAAAAATTACTACAGCTGGCAAGCTTAGCACCATAAATTTTGTTAAGGTAAAAAAATATCTGCATTGAATTTAGTGCAACGATTCGAGAAATAAAATTAAAGATTTTGTTCAAATACTGACAGATATAAACTTTTTTATAGAAAAAGGAACGCAAAACCATAATTAGTACATCAGGGCAAGTAAGCAACATTGGCCAACGACGTCAGCTTAGGAAAGCGACGTTTATAAAATGATCTGAAAGTATACAGCCTCATTTATAGACAAACAATAAAATGCTTTTGTTATTCTTAATGTAGCGTTGCTAGGAATATTTAAAATTTAACCACAGGTATTAAAGGTAAATGATCGAAGTAAATACAATGTGCGCAAAATATAAAGCCAATCTTGAAAGCTACAGTTTCGGTTTTTTCGACGAAAAATGTATTTTGAGGGTGTTAATTATTAAAGGTGTATTTTATATACCGAAACATTTTGTGTGAAAATGAAATCCAAGTTAAGTTGGAGGTCAAAATTGGCTTTATGCGATCTCAGGCTAGTGGCTATTATATCTTCGAAGTTGTATTGTAACTATAATAACTATTATGTCAACCTTATATAATAGACGAAACTATATATAGTAGAACTAGTGATTTATAGCAAGTCTCTACTTAGATCGGGACCTGGTTTCTTTCCTTTGCGAGGATAGCCATGTTACCAATTTCCCTTCGGGGCCTGATGACGATACAGACATCAATGAAAACAACTTATATAATTTAATATTAATAACGGCTACCTCTACAGTCACCGCTTGCATGATGGAGACATATCTAGTATGTAATGCATTGTTTCATTACTAATATCATTATACATTATAGTATAATACAAGCAATTTGATTAGCTAATAGTTGACAGATAAATCGCGCAATTACGCAAAATTCAGTTATCTGCTAGCAGATAACTGAGTTATCTGCAAGTGAGCCTGCGGTGGTTAACAAGCGGTATTCATTTGAATGTATTTATGTATTAATAATTTATGTATTTTTGGATGTCGCTATTAAATAAGGTTTTTCATTCGTTGATACTATGTTTACTATTCTTCAAAGGTATAATAAAACAATTATTGAATTCGGTTTTTGTGATATGCAGAGTTATCATGTGTGAATTACACGACAGAATCCATTTTTCTCATTATCGATTTGCGCTGTTGAGATTTGTTCACCCTGGAGTTAAACTTTAGATGTAATCACCTCAACTTCCCATTCTGATTAATCTCCCAGCTCAAGATCCTCGAGCTGTGGCAACGAGGTTAAAAAAATCAAAATCTTGCGCTGCGAGGTCCCTGAACGTTGTCAAAGCCTAGAAAACGAGGATCGGTCAGGATATAATGAAATAACTCATTCCGCTTTAATCAGTTGGCAAGAACGTCTTTTGCACTGCAGATGTCGTTTCGCAATGAGTGGAAATGACATTGTCTACGATATTTTATATTTTGTTTGTTTGTTGAGGTTTCTGGGGTATTCTGACAGGACATTCAGATTGAGAAGACCATGGACTGTGGCGATATAGGTAAATTTTAATGATATTTAAACGTTGTAAACAGTCTAAGAACTAACTTACAATTATTTATATAATTATGATAACACAACTTTTTCTTTACCAAATCTACGTTTGGTTATATTGTTCAAATGCATGTGACTAAATTGTTATTGTTTTCCTAGTCTATTTTCTATAATTTTCTTAAGTAAATTATAGGCGTATATATATTATATGGAATGAAAGGTTTTCCTTATTCCGTTGCATTCAATTACAATTACAATTACAATAACAGTTCGTTTTCTAGCTCTTGTGCTAGTTTTCGGATTTCTTTAACGACCTGAACAATTGAACCATTGCGAACCTTTATGAATGTCGAAACCAATGTATAAATATCGAGTGGTATCAGTGCAGCTCCGGCGACGGATCCAAATAAACGGAGTCCTCTAGATGCACCACCAACAGTTCTACACGTTTCCCCAAGCCCACCACTGAATATCTTGGCAAACTCCATTGCTGTAAAGATCGCACTTCTACTGAACTGAACGGCCTTTTCGACGCCTTTTGGGCCGATGAGATTTTTTCGCCCTAATCTCTTCAATTTCTCCATCATTTCATTGACTTCATCTGACTTATCCTGAAGGTTTTTGGTCTCTTTTGCGTCCGTATTTATTGCTTCACAGACGTTTTTAACTTTACGATATCGTAAAACTTTATTTACGATTAGTGTGCCAGCCATTGTTGTACCGCCCACAGCAGCAATAACAGCTCCAACAGCACCCAAGGGCAGAGAGGCGCCCAGCCCCGTGAAAGCCGCACCACTTCCTAGACCTACACCTTTGCCAAAAAGATAAGATAATGCGCCCGTTATCGTTGCCATTCGGGAATTTTCTTCATCTTTTTGTATATCATCAGCAAGTGCTCTCAGTACCATTATGGTGGTCTTACGCTCACGTTTCCATTTTCTCTTTAACTCTTCCAGTTCTCTTTTTAATTGGGCTATTTCTTCACCGGAATCTTCAGCGCTTTCCAAACAGTTGCTTTTTCCATCTCCGAGTTTGAATAGTTCACTTTTGGGGTTTACATGCCAATATTCTTCTTTCAAATCTTTTTCCCGATCCTCATTTAACGAATCTTCTTCCCTTATTCTTGAATCTTCACTTCCTCCGGATTCTGCCTGTTCTCTTTGCACATGGTCATCGCTTATTGCTTCCATCTTGGACATACAGCACTGCGTACAAACTGGTAACAGAGCTGTACAATGTGTAACGCAAATTTACCAATCTGTAGCCTTTGTTGGGTAAAACCTGTTGTGTGGGCAGAGATAAGACAACTTTAGTGTAGGTTAAACAGCAACCCCTTCTTTTTCGCGCCGCTAAGCATGATGGTAGGAGGCTGTACGTTGCTTTCGAACGAAATGGCGGTGCTGGAGCGGGTGATTTCCTTTGGACGAATATATGGCAGTTTTTAGACTATTTATTGCTTCAATCGACATTCGTTTTCCTATGGGAAATAACAAAGGCGCTATGCTCTATATTTTGAGAGAATTTGAGAAGTTTCTATCCATTAGCAACGAGAAAATACTCCGAGAGTGACACGCTTTGAAAACTTACTTTGCAGAATTTACTAGGGGAAATTTCGATCTCCGCAACAAAAGCAGGTGAGTTGGCCTTTCATTATGCGATCGGCTGAATTTTATTTCAAAATACGATGTTCGGATAGTGCCTTGCATTCGATCTCACAGTTACTTTGCATGTTCGCGCATTAAAATGGCATTTTTGGCCTCCTGAAATTTACAACCTCTGTCGCATTTGTGTTCGAATTTGCTATTGAACTCAATAGAGACTTCAATAAATGTTTATATTTGTTTTGGCGCGAAAATACACTAAATTCAAATTCAAGTCGTCTACTTGTGGCACAAAAATAAAAAGATAGACGTTTTTCTGCTGTTATTTATCCTTTAGCTGAAGTGTAACTGTACTCCTCTCCTCCCGTACTAAATTTTGTATATATCATATACGTGAGTTGTATCGTAATTTTAGGCAAGATATAGTTCAATATAAATTTTTAAAGTCGCTTTAGATTTGTATATAAATTTTTTAATAAAATATTTAGTTAAATTATAAGACTCAGTACAATCAATAATAACTCTTGTGTTAGGATAGACGTGCTAAAAGCAGGAAGGCATGTTATCTTGAATGAATTTACGGCTAGGCCAAATTGGGAGGGTGGGAAGGCGTTGATGCATAAAGCGAATCCAGGTTTTAAAAATACGAGAAACACTGCTTGTCGAGATATTAAATCTGTGAGCAATATCTTGTAAAAGTTAACCCAAATGTAATCTTGTAAGCACAAGGAATAATTCCTGTTCTGGAGACATTGATCTTCGTTTACCACATTTTGTTTGTGAAGCCGAAGTTATGAGCAGTGTTGGAACCATAATACACAAGGTGTTCACAGGCCGGAGAAAGGTAATCATAAAAAGCTTTAAAACTTGAATAGTTGGGAAATCCAGCATAAAATCTAAAATCATTGTCACTGTCTATGAATCTTTCTAATCGGAAGGCACTTAATTGTACTTTTTTGATATCTTCTTCATGCTGTTTTTGTAGCTGCTGTTTCTCAGCCTCAAGTATAGCCATTTCCTTCTTAATTTTATTTATTGGATCCTCAATCTCAACTGTAGAATTAATCTCACTAGTGACCGCATCATCTCTTATTTCTTTACTTGTTTCACTTGATGAACATTGTGAATAATTATCATTGTCAACTGTTATTCTTAAAGTGGGCCTTTTTCTTGGTTTACTTGTTGATTCAAAAATTGTTGGAATGTTGTTGGTATATGTCTTCTTCCCTCCCACAAAATGCATTGAACACACCCTATGGCTGGAACTAGGATCTCTTACACCTTTTCTTTCCGAAAGTCTTACCCACTTTTTCTTTAAATCAGGATTTTTTGGAATCTAATTAAAAGACAGTTCAAGGTTTCTCCGATTCTTGTTTTCGCATTGTGGGATACAACAATATCTTTTCCATAACCTTGCAGTGACTTCATTTTTTTCAGTGTTATTTACCTCAAGTGAAGTGTGTGGTTCAACCTCCATTATGATTATATTATATATTTTAAAATTTAAATACTGAGCTAACCTACACTAAAGATTTTAATTTAATTCTACACTAATTTAAAATATTAACAAATTTAATAAATATTCTAAATTGTTTCTATAATTTATATATATATTATTTTTGTGCCACAAGAAGACGACTTGAATTTGAATTTAGTGTATTTTCGCGCCAAAACAAATATAAACATTTATTGAAGTCTCTAATCTCTCTATGAGTTCAATAGCAAATTCGAACACAAATGCGACAGAGGTTGTAAATTTCAGGAGGCCGAAAATGCCATTTTAATGCGCGAACATGCAAAATAACTGTGAGGTAGAATGCAAGGCACTATCCGAGCATCGTATTTTGAAATAAAATTCAGCCGATCGCATAGTGAAAGGCCAACTCACCTGCTTTTGTTGCGGAGATCGAAATTTCCCCTAGTAAATTCTGCAAAGTAAGTTTTCAAAGCGTGTCACTCTCGGAGTATTTTCTCGGCTGCTAATGGATAAAAACTCCTCAAATTCTCTCAAAATATAGAGCATAGCACCCTTGTTATTTCCCATAGGAAAACGAATGTCGATTGAAGCAATAAATAGTCTAAAAACTGCCATATATTCCTCCGAAGGAAATCACCCTCTCCAGCGCCGCCATTTTGTTCGAAAGCCTCCTACCATCATGCTTAGCGGCGCGAAATCTATAAAATGCAAGTACTAGTTGTCTAAATGGTCATTCAAAATGCAAACAAAGCGTTTACATTATTGACAGTATCCATGCATTTAAATATCTCTGAGGGTATTTTCACCACCAAATGATAGGGCTTGAAAATGTTATGCAAATTATATATTTAGATTAGCAGACAGCTATACACATCACTTGTAGTACGTGCCAAAAAGCTATAGGATGTTTCGTTACCCTATAAATTACTCAGCTTAGCATGCAACTATACATTTTTGAAAATTCTGCGTTTTTTTGCGTTTTTTGTACCCTGTTACAATTCATACTGTTACTATTCATTACATTTTATTCTCCTGCCCTGATTTTAAGTAGTTTTCAGGCAGGATGTACAAAAGAATAGGATAAATAACAGGTCTTATTCTCAGATGCAAGCGTTGCTAAGCAAGTGCTTAGTGCCTTTAGAATGCAATATATACAGCATTTCGCTCTCGTACTCCAAGAATACCGTTTTGGCAACACAGTCACCCATCTATTGTAAAGATAAATAATCAAATCGATTTCTTACCTACACCAATTCGCATTTCTAACAATATTATCGAACGTATATTTATATATTTACACGCCATTTGGAGTATAAAATAAGATTAAAGTGTCTGTGAGTATTTGCGCTAGAGACACCGAAATACCACCAATTGATAGCGCTTGAAAATGTTATAAAAGTAGTATATTTCATTTTACAGCCAGCTATAAACAGCACTTGTAGTACGGGTTTAAAGTGCTATAGATGTATTGTTATCCCAAACTATATACACACCTTTAGCAGCAATATTCTTTTAGCAATTCTTCGTTTTTCCTCTTTTTTGTACCCTGATTTTCTCCAAAGGCAGGATGTCAGAACAATCGGAGAAGTTGTCAAAAGAATCTGAGAATTAGCTGTTGTTCTGAGACGCAAGCGTTGCGAAGTGTCTGCTTAGCGCCTACTGGAAATATTATCGTGTGGTGCCACTCCCTTAGGGTGAAATGACGGCAGAATCCAAATCCTGGCGTAAAATTTAAGTATGACTGGTTTTTCGGCTTTTTTGAGCCGAAATTCGTTCGTACTTTTTTACTTATTGCTATATCGGGCGATGATTCCATGTTCAGAGAATGCTAAATACTCGACTTCATACCTTGGATTACTGTTTGTTTATCGCATCAAGTCATTTCGGATTAATCTGTCGTCTGCACGTACGTAAAGCGCTTCGCTCCTCCCCAAGTGATTTTTATTTACCTTGTTTTTTAGCGATGCTTAAACAAAATCTTAAGCATTTCCAACGTAGCTGTCCATATCAGCCATTTAATTGAAATGATGTGGCAAACGTTCCGGCGGGAAGTTTGTATCGGTATTATGGGTGTAAAAAGATCTGATAGCCTTCTGTTAAAGTAATATCACATGAGCTGTCATTGTTAACAACTTCACGAAATTTTTAACCAGTATCTGGCTTAGACTTGCAGAGAAATGATGAGTACGTCAGTGTTCATGTTAATGCAGTGCAGTTTGAATTTTGATTATATATAGATCAGATTATATGTAGATAATCATGCGTGGAATATTTGTGGCTCGATTAATTTTTTGCCGTATATAGTAGGTAAATATACTGCATGTTTGTAGCATATACTGCATGTTTGTACCATGCATGTACTGCATGTTTGTATCATGCATATACTGCATGTTTGTACCATGCATATACTGCATGTTTGTACCATGCATGTACTGCATGTTTGTATCATGCATATACTGCATGTTTGTACCATGCATGTACTGCATGTTTGTACCATGCATATACTGCATGTTTGTACCATGCATGTACTGCATGTTTGTATCATGCATATACTGCATGTTTGTACCATGCATATACTGCATGTTTGTACCATGCATATACTGCATGTTTGTACCATATACTGCATGTTTGCACCATATTTTTTTGTTTCAAATCATTGTATAGTTCTATGAGACTACACCAGGAAACAAAGTGCTTGGTGACCTACCGATCAATCTCAGTCACTATCTCTGACAACATCAATGATCCACTCTGCAGTAAGCACCTCAAGACTAAAGAATGCAATATTAGAACTGGTATCTTCATTTGTACTTCACAAAAGCATAATAATTATACAGGAATACAGGCAAACAGCATACAAAAAAGGCACTGACAGGCACCTAGATATGCCTAGATATACCTTCCCCTAGATATACCTTCCCCTAGCTACATTGAGATTTGAGAGGATGATACATATTCTTAATATCAAACAACACATGGGGTATAGATAAGCTTTCCTGTCCATCTGTCTGCCCAACTGCCTATTTGCCTGTTCCCATATGATGTCTAATGAACAATTAGTAATTATTGTCAGAGTTTATTTTGACCACGTACAGTGCAGGCGAATGTATTTTTGATCTTCTTGGCATCTCTCGCATTGAAGAAGATGCATTCGGGATGAAAAAATGGCTTGCATTCAATGCATTGCAAGGATGGACGAGCCCTCTTCCTTCCACGGCAGTATTTATTACACACAACAATAGTGCACCACCTGAAGAAAACACAAAACTTAAGATTCCAAGTCCTGTAAGATTAATAAGGAAAATTAGTTTTCAATGCCAATGGGAGGAATTTGAATTTTTATTTAACATCAAAGTGCTATATGAAGTGCACCTGTGTTTACAACAGAAATTGCTTTGCTAATAGTATTAAATAGGCACACCTTTATTAAATAGGCACACCTTTAAGGTCTGTTCACACAATCCAATTTTGTTGGATCCAATTCACTTCTGACGTATGAAATATAGTTAGTTATTGATAAAGCAGTACTGCATTGGCCTCAATACATTACAACACAACAGACTACAAAACATCCATCAGAAGTGAATTGGATCCAACAAAATTAGATCGTGTGAACAGACCTTTAGTTCACAGAGTAGAGAGCCAGTTTTATAGGAGATTATAATTTTAACTTTTAATAATAAATAATAAACAATTATTGGATGAGGCTCAGCATGATATCAAGAATTATTCAGACCAAGGTCAATATTATCTGCCGAGGCAAATGTTTTATTAAACATTTATAGACATCAGAAACGTACCGTTACGTATAAAACGATTAAACAAAGTTTATTTTAAAATGCTTATTTGATTTGATTTTATTTATTTTCGCGCTCTTTTGGGTTCATGATGCTGGCGCGCCAGGGTTTGGGCACGAGAGAGTCCAATATTGGACCAATAATTGTTTTTTTTTTCAATGCAAGTTCGATGCAAAAAAAAATTTTGGACGCTGAGCACGTGAGCAGCGAAACTACGTAATAAATACAAAATATTAAGAATTAACTGATTCTTTTGACCAATCAGGAACGACAATACACACGAAATGTATAATAATATAACTAAATATATTTGCATTTTGTAATATGACTTTTTGTTTCATAAATTATTTTACCAAGTCCAAGATAACAAAGGACATTAATTATCTTTACTCCTTCACAGACTAGCTAAATTAGCAAATTGGTAAACTTGGATTAACTATGGATAACAAACACAACGTTTTACAATGTCTGTAACACAAACAGCAGTCACCTCCTTGACCCAGAGTAGTTTACACTAGCTTCAAGAATTAACTGATAATTCGTGTCTCAAAGTCGAACGTTTCTAGATTCTCAATTTAACGAATTCCTTCGCTTCTTACCTTATTTATAGATATGGACCATCACATTCCATACTACAATGATGAATTTGTGAAATTGGTAGAAATATGCCCCAAAAAATAGTTCAAAAATCCAAATATCGACCAAATCCAAAAGCATGCTTTCAGGACATAATGTACTCGGGACGAGGTCGGAATTTGCCGTCAATTTTCGCGCCTTTTAACAGACTGCAGGGTTTCCACTTTGATGGAAATTTATATATTTTATGGAAATTTTGATATAAAGGCAAGTGAGATGGCATTTTTTATGGAAATGATCAAATGAAAAACTTATGGAAATTCTCTAGAACTTTCAACATTTTCTTTCTTCAATTAAAAATTTAAAATCATAGAGCTCATTGATTCAAATTCAATATTTCCAACAAACATAAAGAGACTTTTTGGGATTGCGATGACAATTTACTTTGTTAAGTTTGTTTATGTTTGCTGGTTTTGCGCCAAAATAAGATACATCCGTTTTGCTTGTTATTTATTAGCTATTGATACTTGAGGAAACCGGCGTGTAATAAAACGAAGGAAACCAGGGTGTAATAAAAGGTCCAAGAGAGCGTCACGTATTTTGCGAACGGCCCCTAACTACAATTTCTATGTGCATGTCAATATCATGGCATTTGCCCAGATTCTATGAGGTGTTCAATCGTGGTTTTTAGTTGATCGTAATTCTTCGCGTTTCCAGCAGATGGATATTTTAAACTAACTACTTGCCACTCATCACTTCGTTTGGTTAAACAACACATAATGATGGCTTTTAAATTAGCAGCGCATCCCAACACATCGTCGCAAAGCTGTTCGTTTTGTTTCTTTTTATCATAACATTTTAGGCTTGGATTTGTATATTTCGACACGTTCGGGGCATTCCAAGCACTTAATGTGAACACCAGACGGTTAACCTCAGCTGGTATTGATTGGGTTGACACAGATATAGTGTGATGACCAAGCTTATCTTTATCATGCATGACGTCACCAGAATGCTCGACTGCTGGGCATGATTTACTTGCCTTATTGCGATAGTCCACGACTTCTATAAATTTAGAATCACTGTAGAGAAATACAGAAGCATCGAGATAGTCGCGAACTTTGAACCATTTAAGTTCGAATATCTCGAAATTCAAAGTTTTCTTCGGATATCCCCAGGAAAGATCAAAGATTATATCCATATTCCAAGGAATTGCATACAGTAATATTACCAGGTAAATTCTGCCATTGGGATTTACACCGCAATCTTTCAATCTGAGTTGTTTGCCCTCGCTATTACTGGTCTGGAAAAAAACATTGACCAAAATCAAAATTATGATATCCGTTGGAAACATGCATGCATGCATTTCTGACTTCCTTTGGGACTTTAGGTCTATATTTCGGTATATTCGATCATGCAAAAGTCGAATATACCATGACCTTATCAAGGTCGAATATACTATATTCCGGTATATTTGACCATACCAAGGTTGAATATACCATATCCCGGTATATTCGACAATATCAAAGTTGAATATATATACCGGAATATGGTATACTCGACCGTGGTAACGGAATGTCTGAATATTCGAACCAACTGAATATTCGGACCAACATTATCCATGAAATGTTGCAATGTTCATTAAAATTTCCACGGCAAAGACAGATTTTTTCTTACCTCCAGCACCTCATTATTGTGCAACAGACATTGTTTGTTTGAAGGAATCCCAAATTTTTCGTTAACAATAGATTTCAGATACATAATAGTTTGTTCTGGGTTATAAACAATTGTGATACTCTCTCCTGAAAGAGTAGTAACAAAAATGTTCGGTGTCGTGTCATTAGCTGTGGCACCACCAGACTGACTAGCTGTTGCGAGTTCGCCGCCACTAATTGTTGGTTTGTCACCAGTGATAATTGCGGGGAAAAGGAACCTCAAAGTCTGGACATATTTCTTGTACTGTCTGTTGTCTTCATCAACGACGGCGACACATTGTGAGCACTTTTTATCATCTTTGACTGACTTTGTTGCGCACTATATTGACATATATAAAGAATTTTGCTGATTAGGGCTGGATATTCTTGGAAGTTTAATACGACATGCCTTGCCGAATCTTCTGTTCGTGTCGAACTTAATGAAAACTGATATATTCTACATTATATTTCATGCTCATACTCACTCTGAGGCAATGTAGCAATGGATGTTTAGTACACTCCTTTGTGAGATGTTCGTGTGGAAATTCTTTCGATAATTTATCGACACCACAACTATGACATTTCATTACTGCACTTTAATTTCCTCCAACGCCGAGAAAACACAAAGATGAAATTAAAAATTCCTGGAGAAGAGAATGAAAGGAAAAGCACTTGCGGAGTATGCAAAGTTTCCTGGTATTGCGAATATTATTTATTTACACGCAATTTTCAGACGCGAAGTCTCAGGTTTCAGAACCAGATAAATTCAATTCTGATTTCTGGAACGCAATTTTGAGAGCTAGACAAGTCGAAATGTATTATCGTTCCGTGATTCAGAAGAATATCATAACATGATAAAAATTAGTTGCTTTTAAAAACTGAAAAATTCGTGGACATGGTGGCGCTTTGGCGGAACACACCAGTGCGTGTCGACTCAGACTGTTGACATCACATTTCCGCAACGGAAATTTCATTGGCGCCACAGTTAATTAGAAAACGAAATCTGTACCTTTTGGAGTTGCTCAACGATCAACGATTCCTTGTTAGTTTCACTAATCAAGACTTTACTTTAGTAGGGTTTACGACAAGTCGACAATCTAGATAATCTAGATTTTTATGTCAAAATATCCTTGTTATACGTAAACAATCACCCCCTGTGAAGTTAATATTGAACAATATTAAGTATAAAGATTGGCGGAATAAGGAAATCTGAATCTATATTGTCATGGCAGCCTCCAAGGGTGAAATTCCTTTTCACAAGATATAGAAAACGATACTTATGGTATGTCTATCAGTTGTTGATTTAAAATATTTATTTGGGTTAGTTAAACTTTAGATTTTGTGTATTAGTGATAGAGCAGATTCATGTTTGTAGCATGTGGGTCAAACTCGACCTTTTGATTTTAAAAATGTAGACGACTAGACGGTAGTGAACTTGCAGTCCATTATAGGTAAAGCCTTTTATTCTGAACGCTATATTTCTTAAATTTGATACTCAATCTGACACAATAATTATATTAATTCGGCCACGGCTCTCACAGCATTTCGTGTCGAAAGTCGAAACATGCGAAATAATACTTGAATTCTTGTTGTTAATTATAATGCACCTAATAATATTTGAATGCCTAAAGGCTTATAGTCATATAGAAGTAATCTCAATGGGTGTTTGCATGTTCAATCGCGCGCAATGTAGATTTTTTGGCTGTTCACCCAAGTTCGATTCAAGAAGAATAGCTTTTAGGTGATATATATCGATGCTTTCAGTTTCAATTTCAATGAATTAAGCATAGAGTCAGAATCCGGTAGTGGAGAAGATACATTTTTTATTCTATTACGACCTTACCACTCACGACGTTAACCACGACAACTCCGCCAGTTAGAAATAAGTAAATCAAAGTATAAATTAAACTTAAGACAAATTTAAAGTAAATTTAAAGCCTTTGGTCTCAGATCGATCAAAAAGCTAAACGGCCAAAATCGTGTGCAAGTAAAAAACCACATTCTTTCATGCACCGCAGGGAATATAGTTTTGATAGCTTTATATTCGCGCATATATACATCAAAGCTCATAACAAATTCAAATTTGTTTTGCCTTCAATCGGACGAACTTTTATTCCTTGCTTTAATTCTAAACATATTCAAGAAAAGTATAATTGGGAAGCTAAATAACTGCTTTTGATTACTGCATATAAGAAGGTCATGGTCATGTATTCGCCATATTATATGTACTTTTTCCTCAAGATAGGTAGTACAGATTTTTATTAGCTTCGCGTCGGTATAGTCAGTCCCATTAACCACCAAATGTTACATACTGTATGAAAGGTCTCGTATATTGCTTAGTATTTAAGTGTGCTACAATGCTTAACTTCAACCTAAACGTATTCGCGTTCTGTTCACACTTACCCTGAGGTAAGTGTCTGTTTGGCTAAGGGTCTGTTTGCACGATCCGATTTCAGCTGGATCCAATTCACTTCTGACGCGTATGAAATGAAGCTAGTCTGTTATTGATATAATTATATTTCAGTACTGCATTAGCTTGAATTGCATGATTATCTTGAGCTGCCCATAATTCAAAATTTTTCAACATTATCAAAATGTTTACTCCAATTCTTGGAAACGCGAATGTTTTTAGAATGGTTTGAAAATTGCGGTTCTTTAGTTGTCAGGATTAGCATGAGCGTCGTAAAATTTGAATAAATTTTTAATTACAACAAAGCTGCGTTGAATTTTGCATCACAAAGACAATCAGACGATCTAATATCAACCAACAACTACATACTTTTCCTGTTGCAATCATGAATTTACGGGCTGATGAAAGGAACATTAAAGACGCGTCATCGCACTGAAAAGACCCACATAAAACGAATGAAATGTAAGAAAATAATTATGAAATACTTGTATAAAAGAATGATTGTAAAATTAATCAGCGATTGCGGTCGTCTTGAAGACGAAAAATGTAGAGCAGCAGCAAATAATTTCAACGAAACTGCGTCGGAATCTGTATCACAATAGCCTTCAAATGTTGCAGCAAAAAAGCTGAATCCATCTATACGTTATACGTTATCAGTTACAATTATACATCAAAACTTTAAAAACGAAACTTTCAAAAAATAGAATAAAAATCCGCATGCCAACAGCCAGCAGATGAATTCCATATAGTAAAAAGCCAAATGGATATAATCATATATGTTACCTCTCATAATTATCACTCTGCGAAAAAGCCAGTAAAGAAGGGCAATTCAGGCGTGTATAGCTACAGAAGAGAATTCTTTGAATTTTGACTGCAAAGGTTCATATGAAGTGGGCAAATAAAATAACTAATTCCAAGAATCGCAGATGTTAAAATAACTAATTCCAAGAATCGCAGATATTTTTCAAGAAAATTAGAATTTCAAAACAACGCTGCGTCGAAGCACAATCTACACAATACAAGAGCTATCAGATTCTATATAGCCACACATATAAACTTTTGACAACGTTCCTCATGCCAGGGAAGTAAAAAAGACATGCAAGCACAAAAGCGGACCATTCTGTGTGAGTATTTTGACAATAGAGATTCATGAACTAAAAAAATGAGGCAACTGAATTTCAAGATGTTTTTAATTCATTAGAAACGCATGTTTCTTGTTGCCATAAAAAAATGTAGGAATCGCTGTAGGAGTGGTTGCTGTAGGAAGAGCAAAGATTGGATCGAATACATTAAGTTGGTAAACATGGCATACTTAATTTTTAAATCCTCCGCAAAAGGTGGATCTGTTGTTTTCGCACATTTTTGGTCAATTACATGCAACGCCACAACTTGTCTAGGTTATATATGTGCGTTCCTTTGTAATCAGAATACAAATATTTCTGTATGGCATGAGGATAGAAAGCTTAAATATGTGGAATGTATTTGTGGAAATCCGTGAATTTTAAATACTTTTTGGTCATGCATTGTGTAACGGGTCGCTGTAATTGCACAACAAAAGCTGTGGCCGAGGACGAAGGAAGAATAAAAGAGCAGAGAAGGAATGGAGCCGTGGGTTTCATTAGAACCTAAGAACAGCTAATAGGAAAATCTCATTTATTAATTTAATGATTATTTCTATATGCCGGTTCAAGGAGAAAACTAGAACTGCAGTCAGCTCTTATTAATTAAGAGACGCCTGTTTTCCTCTGGATCATCAATGCTATAGGCGATCTAGTATTCAGAACTATATGCCGAGTAAGCTCATGCATAAGTTATGCTCATGCATGCACAAAAATCAACATTCCCTGTGAGAATTGAAACATTTCTCGCAGGGAATAAGAATAGCAGGACTGTAAGTTTTCTGCATTGAACTTGTACAAAAAGAATACTTCGAGATTCTCATGGAAACGTGCTTTACTATTCTCGTAATTTTGTATAGATTAAAAGATCATGGCCGAATGCCTCGACAATAACCCGTCCGCACAGGAGGAAGAGGCTATTTATCATGATGATGAGCCGTATGTTAAGATTGATCCACCGGGCTCACACCAAGAAAAACCTGGCCATATTGAAACTGGGCTGACGAGATGGCATTGTACACTCGATCCATTAACTAGTGATCAGCAAGCTGATGCAGGAGGAAATGATGCTCCCGATCCTGCAAACACACGAATAGGTGAATTGATTCTTGCAGGAGTATGTGAGCCAGAGACTATATTACCTCCAATACCAACCAAACCAACAACGGTAGGAAACGCAATTTTGTACATCTTCAGCTTTTGTCATTAAGATTTCTAGTATTATACCAAGTATTCGCTTGAGACCAATTTATTTTTAAATTGACGTTTCGGGGTGTTTTAAGAATGTATACTGGGAAAAAGAGTCCTATTGCCTCGATATGTTTAGAGGAAACTAAAATGGCTGATCTAATAAAAAAGCCAATCATGGCCAGAAATGCAGGCCAATATGGCCATATGCCAAGCATGCGTGATTTAGCGCTAATTTAAAAATCCAATATGGCGTACCGCATTTCTATATAACCCACAATCAGTGAACTCAAATAAGACTGGAACGCTCACTCTCTGACTTTCCCTCATTAATGAGTGAAGCCAAGATGGCGATTCATAAAGCCTTTCTTGTAGGTGTGATCCAGGCCTCTGACGCGGAAATTTTAAAGGAAAAATCATAATTGCCGCCGTTATACCTACGAAGTTTCCGTGTGGAGGCCTGGATCATACCTATAAGAAAGGCTTCATCTTGGCTTCAAACTTCCGACAGATTGAGCGTTCCGGTCTTATTTGAGTTCACTGCCCACAATTGAGAAGTAATGTTTGTCCACGTCTAAAACATTATCAATTTTATCGATCTTTAAACACTGAAAATTTGAGGACCGGGAGGGGATGCCCAAGTATGTTCCCGAGAAAGAACACTTTTACGATTGAGATTGTATAACTATAAGAAAGTGTATACTCCGAGAGTATTAGGTACCAGCAGCTCCAATTTCAGCTCGTTGTTGGCAGACATCAGCAAATGTCCGCATCAGAGCCAGTGGTTCATAAAGACTACAGCTTTATTTACATCGCATTCTAGAAGCTTAAAATGACGCTTAAATGTGTTTCCCAACGCGATGAAATATGTCAATTTCGTAGAGTGATTTTTGATCATAGAGATTATAAATACACTAGAGGAGGTTGGTATCGGTAACATCAGTCAAAAAAGAGAGCGCGTTAATTGATGGGGCGGGGGGGGGGCAAATTCAAGTTCCGGATGCTAAGCCAAGCGCCTATTGGCTACATCAATGCCTCTCTTTAGCAACCACGTTAGCATCAACTAAAATTTGCATTAAAAAATTCATATTCGTTTTTAGGTCGCTTTTCCGCTTTTTGAGGAAAAATAGTGTTTTTTTTATCTGGTTTTATTTACTACGTTAGACATCGCAATTATATTTTAGGGAAAAAACCATTTAGAAATAAAAAAAACTCGCTTCAAACGATATATTTGGCTCGGACATCGTGAATAAGTGAACATCCGGGACTTGGATTTGCCCCCCATTAACGCGCTCCCCAGTTTCTCCTCGCTAACTCCCCCCCCCCAGTGTTATTTATTATCTCTATGGTTTTGATCGCAATTATTTTCTTTTAGCTGTTGCTATGATACAAGCGACACTGATCTAAAACATAAACTTAAAACTGAACCGCATGAGCACACACACCTCACCGCTTACCGACCTTGCATTTCTGGCCATGAAATGGTTGTTCAATGTATATACACCCCTATCTTATACAGGCAAATTTCTATCTTTGGATCCGCGGAAAGCATCGTGTCGAAGGGGCAAACCTCCACATTGGCCCAGAAGAATTTACATTACCTCTTTTACCAGTTGACAAATCATCCCAGGAGACAAATCTGTGGTATATTAGTTTGAAGTTTGGGCAAGATCCAATCAAATGTCAATTAAAATATAAATACAGTTTGCATATAGGTGGTTATGATTGTAATGTGCCTATGTATGGCAAGATCGAGTCTTTCAGTACAAAGCCCCATGATGTGAAAGAGGGTAGTGAAAGACAGATGGCAAGCCAAGTTCACTTTGACGTCTTTCATTTTCCTGACAAGAGACGCCATGGAGATAACACTTTTTCAAAAGGAGTAAAATTTTACTTGATGTGGCTCTTGGAATTTGTAAAAGTTTCCATATTTTCCGACATTCTTACCTACCTTCGAGGCTTCAGTTCCAACGTCTTTGGTTTCAAGATCCTGACCAAAAAACACGTGGAAAAACTGGTCTCTTGGATTGTGGCAAAGTCTTTAGAAAAACCTGTAACGGATTTACAACGATTATACTTATGTATGGTCCTGAGCTATCTAAAAAGCTGTGGTCCAAAAATGTTTAATCTACAGCCGCATATAAAGAACAAAAAGTTTTTTGACGCATTGCTTAAGTGTCTTAACAATTGCGCAGATTTCAACTTCCATCAAGATTGCCAGATTATGCATAAAATTGCTGAAATTTTGGTTGAAAACAGCAGCAGTCCACGATGGCTTACTCTCGCAGCACATTTTTATCCCTATCTGTTAATCGGATTCATTATCCACGTCGACTCTAAAAAACGTCTTAAAATCACTAAAGATTGCGAAGAATTCAAGAAACTTGTAGCGCAGCTCTTTTCGCGTTTAAAAGTGGAAAATAAGAATGATCAGGCCGATCACTTAGGATTACTAGAACGGATACTGGAAAATGCTCCAAATTTGATCGCAGCTATGAATCTATCAGAACAGTTTGAAATGCTTGAGTTGTTTGATTCTGAGGACGAAAAAGTCAATTTCTTCGCGAATCATTTTGAGAAAGCCGAGTGCATGACCGAAACAAAAAAAGGCTCACGTGCGAAACTGGATGTATTTCAGCAAATACCGAAGAAGATTCTTAACAAGATTCCAAAACTGCTGCAATCGACATTGCTTGATTACAGCAAATCATATGACAAGTTAAAAGACTCAGAAAGGGACGTTTTTAATAAACTTCTTCTTTCTATGAAGGATCCTGATGTGAAGCAACTCACCCAAATACTGACATATCTTTCCAAGTCACTTTCCGGTCAAGATTTACTAAAAGAAGTTCTAAATAAGGATAATTTCAAGGAAAGTTGGTCGAAAATTGAACATGAAAAGAAGGTGAACATTTGTGAATCGTGGATCTTCAGGAAGTGTAAAATTAGCAACGCGAGCGGTCTTAATTTGGTTTTAGAAGTTTATAAATGCATCAACGATGTAATGCAATTTCCCCTTAATGTTTCCATGCAAGAAACTCTCGCTCCAGAGGTCCACAAACGCGTGGTGGAAAGTGTTATGACAAAGAATTATGGCATTTCTGTTCTTCAAGCTTTTGTTCATATTGAGAAATTGATCCCCGCTGTTCAAAAGTGCTACATATCCCACGTAAAGGAAACATTGACGCGTGATTTGGTTAAGAAGTCAATCGATTTTTTGAAGGAAAACGTAAACAGCAGCAGGTATTATTATTATTATTATTAAAACTTTATTTCATGAGGGGTTCACATTGTTACCTTAAGGTATTCTTCCCAATGGCCCTCAAAAGGTACGTGTTCTTGTTTCGTGTCTGCCATTAATCTAGAGCAAATGAAATGGTTTACAAGTAGTTCTTAGCGATTCGGATGCAAAAATTTATATCTAAAACTTTAATTAGACACAAAACTAAATCTTTCCAAATGAGGTAAACTTATGGATGTTTGTAAAACATATACCTAATCTTAACAATAAGCCTAATATCCTGTTATTCTTGAAATGTTTATAAAGTTCTATTTTGCCTTTATAGTCTCAGTCAACAATTATTGTTATGTATTTTGGAAATAATTCATCAACCAATGGTTAACAAGAATGGTATTTTCAGTGAAAAGGATTTCAAACCAATTTTAGATTGGTGTGATGTTTGGATTATCTTATTCAAAGCAAACGGTACGTCATTATTCTTACAAGCTTTCACTGTCCTTGTTCGAACTCGTGTTAAGATACCGTGGTGCAAACATTAATCTTGCATTCCCAGTTTTATATGACACTTGATCGCTGTCTGCCATATGAATATATATACCAGATTGCTTAAAAAGTACTTGAATTTACTAAAATGTATGTTTCTTTATTTTGCAGGAGTGTTCGAGAACTCGAAAAAATATCAAAATGGAAAATTACTTAGCCAACAGCTAGCACATAACATTTTGGTGGGAAACATTTCCCCAAAATTTACACAAGAACTGGCCGAAGTGAAGGAGAATGTTTCGAAATTGTGCGCTAGCGTAAACACCAAAACCAGAGAGTCCTTCGAAGATCGGATCGCAGAATTAAAGTCTGTTGTAAAAAGTTTCCCTCCAAAATTTCAATGTTTAGAACAAGCGATAAACTTTGGGAAGAAACTATCACATGAAGTTTATCCTGCTTCTGAAGTTGTTAATATCGAGAATATTATGGAGACCTTCAATAATCTTCGGACTAAATGGCGTGAACGAAAAGTTAATGAATTGCAAAATGAGACGTTTTGGGGAGCCTTACTTCCTTTGTTAGAAGCAGCTCAAACATTACAACCTTTGGTAAATTCAATGTCGTTTATGGCCATGGCTAAAATATGCTTAGAATCCCAGAAATCAGATGAAAGCACGATGGTAAATGACCTTAATTCATTGATGGAATTTTTAACAACTACAGCGATTGAAGGGTTTAAGGCCCGTTGGATTTTTGTGCTAAATGATCCGAGGTCGTTTATTGTGGGTGAAATGAAATCGATGCTTGGAACTTTAGAGGAAGGAAAGAAAGTTGATGAGGAGTTCAAAATGCTAGAAGAATTCTTCCAAGAACCATTCACCAGCAAGGTGAAAGTTTTCGTCCGAAACTGCCTGGCGTATCAGAGCGCCTATGAAGCGACACAACACATTAATGACACGCTAGAGATTTTCCAATTTACCCACCTATCTGAGAGAGATAAGTCATGTCTTCCGAAATTTCCAACAACACTGGAAAATGTCGAGGCACTCACTCTAGAAGATTTGGACGAACTTATGGCAGATTTCAGACAAAAAATAAAACAGTTTTCGGGAGAAGGCCTAGAATGTGTGTTCAAGGAGCTATCGTGTTCCAGCGAACTTGTTAGTTTCATGGAGGAAATTGTTGATGATGACATTCGTTTCCTCATCGATGCCGTTGAAGAACATTTTGATCAATCTGTATCCGAATCTTCTGTTTCAGACCTTATCGTTGTCCATGGTTTTCTGGCGCCTTTGATTAAGAAGAAAAATAACGAGAAGCTAGATGTGGAGGAATTTTCCAGCATATTAAAGAAATCTCCGGTTCGTCTGGAAGATATAGCAGGAAAGATCAAGCAATGTAGTATGAACGTGAACAGTCTTCGTGGATTGTACACGAGCATTGCAAATCGAGGAGAGATGACTAAAGAAATTATTAGTAACTGCCTGAGCAGAGGAGAATATTGGGTGTCACAGGAAGACGGAAAGTGCGAAACTAAGATGAGTTATGAACCTCAGGGAAGCAGCAAAGATAAAAAGTATTATTCCCTTCCGGAACTACATGATTTACGAAGTCGCGCGCATCTTATTGCCACCTCTCGTAAAAATACCATAAAGGCTACATCCAGTGGTTTCAACGAGTGCAGTGAGGATTCTTTGAAACGCGACAAGAACATTGATTTTGATAAGTTTATAAATCAAGTTAACTTATTGACGGAAATTTCTGCGCTTCTATCGATATTGCGTTCATCTGGATGTGTGAAATATGAAAACTTTGAGGTGAATATCAAGGCAGCTGATGATCTTAAGGAATTCAGAGACAACCTATTAGACCATAAACGAAAATGGGACGAAGCACTAGAAGGCGCGCGCAAAAAGTATTACTTCCTTAACTACTACCGCTCTGACCAAATCCGCACAATATATTATTTTTTAATGGATGAAAGGAATATGGACGGATCGAAGGTTAATTGTGACGAGGTTCTTTCGTTGATTCATTTTGTTGACCCAGCTATAACTGAACAGAAGTTGAGAAAGCAGCAAGACCAGCAACAGAAACCATATTTAAAGGACATTGCCAAGCCTAAATCATTGCCAGAGGCTGTTGGCGAGGCGTTGGAAAAACTTTTCAAGCAATCAGAACCTGTCGTTAGACCAATATCCTACGGTTGTCAAAATCATTTACATTCTAAGGAGGCTAAAGTTATTCCGGGAGAGATTTTTGTTGTCTGTTTGGAGCTTAAAAGTCCGTTAACTGCCAATGTAATCCTCACTCTGTACGAGAACACGTCAAATGCATTTCCTGAACCGTACCAAATTGTTTTCTGCAGTTCCCAAACAACGTGGGAGGAAATACATCTTCTATTGCAGAGATGTTTCACCCATTCAAAATACTGTCATGGAAAATTGTTTTGTATTGCGAATGTGGAATTGCTGCCCAATGAATTCCAGTTTAGATTGGTCAATGCACTCAGAAAGAAACAAAATTGCCAACGAAATTCTGGGGCTATGAAGAATTATCATCTTGCTTTGATTTGCCGTGGTGGTGACCATCACCACATTGTGGAACAGTTTGCCCAATACACCCACCATATCGCCAGCATGACAGATCTTGTTCTCGAGAATCGCATCCAATTCGGTTGGCCTAATGTGAAAGTCGTGACCTCAACCCTTCCAGGCCTTGGAAAAACAGAAAGAATCAAAAGCGAAGCACTCAGCAAACGTATGAACGTCGCTACAGTCTCAATTAGCGGTCCCATCGAGCCAAGCAAACTTATCCAGCGTTTAAAGAGGCTCACGATCTATGAAGAATATCACTGTTTGCATTTGGACATTGTTGAAGTAAGTGATCCATTGACATTGGGCATATTCTTATTCCAACTGATTGTCACAGGAACGGTTTCAACTGGAAATCAATTCTATCATCTACCAATACCACACGTCTACATTGAAATAGCGAATACGTTCAAAAATTGTCTTCGGGAGTCAATGGTGATATTAAAGTACTTCACTCGTATTCATCTGGAGTGGCAGAATTACAAGAATCTTTTGGTCAGCCCTGAGATTACAAGTGATATTCAAGTTACTTGCCAGTATTTAGATATCTACGACCGATCATGCCTTGAATTAGAGGAATTCAGTGAATCAAAAGCGTCATTGCCAACTGGTCGTTGTCAAGAGCTTCTTGCCAAACATTATTCGTCCGATGCAGACATCAGCTTTACAACGCTCCACACGTTCCTAGGAGTTCTGGCTGATCAACTTTCAAGGTTATCCAACAGCACGTTTTTTAAACCTGCACAAATTAAAAATATGATTGGTGAAAACACTCAGGGTGTCCGCACAAACCTTTTTAAAGCACTTTTGAAAGTATCAAAAGAATTCGCATCCCGAGCCATAGCGATCTATCCACTTAGAGATCCAAAAAATTGCTCCCAAAAAGCGTCTGTGAAAATCTTTGGAGAATCGTCGATGTCAACTGGCAAATCAGCGAAAAACATGGTTGAACGAGTTGGAGGAATGATACAGTGGAAAGACAGCAACCATTTGATAGTCGTGTTTCATGGTCTAAATTCGCAATCAATCACTGCCATGTATCGGGACAGCTCGCTTGTTCCCGAAAGTGTGGAAAATTTGTTAAAGAGTCAAGATGTGAGAGGAACTGAGGATCTCGAGGACTTTAACGACTTCACTCAAGAACAACTACAAAGTAAGTTGGAAAGCGTTGTTTGTACGAAGCCAGTTGTAAAAAACAATTTATTCCCAAGTTATGCGTTGACTCCAGATAACATCCTCAAAATGATGTTAATCATATTACGGGTCCGTGCCAACGTTCCAGTTATCATCATGGGGGAAACAGGTTGTGGAAAGAGCAGTCTCGTTCGTTATTTGGCTAATACCTGCGGTGTAAAGTTATGTGAATTCAATTTCCATGCTGGAATAACAGAAGAAGACATCCTTACATTTATCAACCGGCAAAACGATAGCAACGAAGAAATGTGGATTTTCCTGGATGAAATAAACACGTGTGATCACTTAGGATTGATCAGTGATATTATTTGCCATCATTCCTTGCTTGGATGTCCATTATCCGAAAATCTTGTTTTCCTAGCAGCTTGTAACCCCTACAAGCTCCGTCCTGAAGGAGATTTAAAGACAGCTGGTCTCGAAGGCAAGAATATCACTGATGAGTATTCTGAACTTGTTTATCGTGTTCATCCACTACCTGAAGCTATGATTGAATATGTTTGGGATTATGGCTCACTAAACCCAGAAGATGAGCGAAACTATATTAAGAGAATGGTGAGAGGCCTGCCAGAGGAGTATAAAGAGATGCTCGTTGATTTGCTAGCTGCTTCTCAAAATTTCATTCGGAACGTTGAAAATAATTACTTTTGTGTCAGTTTACGGGATGTGAACCGTTGCATTCATCTGATTAAATGGTTTGAAGATATGTATAAGAAGCGTCAAGAACTCAAGGAAAAAAAGGTTGAATACCCCAGCCATCTTCAACAGTACCACTCGATTACACAACAGTACAAAAATGATTCGACGATAAAGAGTATTGTCCTCGCTCTTGCACATTGTTATTTATCCAGATTACCAACCGCAGAGTTGCGAAAGGATTACCGAGAAAGTATGATGGACATATTCAGCCAGAACAAGATACAAATGACCTACGATGCAAATGAAGACACTTTCGCAGCAATTGTACGTATGGAGGAAGAAGAATACTTACTTCGGATGGAACTCCCCCCAGGAACAGCAAGAAACGCTGCACTTCGTGAGAATGTGTTTGTTATGCTTGTTTGCATCTTAAACCACATTCCTATCTTCGTAGTTGGAAAGCCTGGCTGCAGCAAATCATTATCCATTCAATTGATTCGAAGCAACCTACGCGGACGTGATTCACGAGATCCTCTATTCAGACTGTTGCCACAACTTTACGTCGTCTCCTATCAAGGTTCAGAAGCGTCCACATCAGAAGGAATCATCAAAGTGTTTGAAAAGGCACGAAAATACAAAGACTACAACAAAGATGGAAATGTTTTGCCTGTCGTTTTGTTGGATGAAGTGGGATTAGCTGAAAATTCAAAATACAACCCTCTTAAAGTTTTACATAGTTTGTTGGAGCCCGGTAAAGGAAAATTTCCAGATGTTCCTGTTGTTGGTATTTCAAACTGGTCGTTAGACGCTGCCAAGATGAACCGAGCAATCCATCTGTTCAGACCAGAACCATCTATAGACGATCTGATTGAGACTGGCAAGTCGCTGACACTTGACAATAACTGCCAATACTTGGGGGAGAATGAGCTGAAATGTTTGGCCGAAGCGTATTTTGAGTATCAGACCCAACAAACCCATGCTAATTTCCATGGACTTCGTGACTACTATTCCCTGATTAAGAATTTGACTCGTGATAGTAATCAGGCGGGTATTGTTAACATTTCACTACAACGTAACTTTGGTGGTCTTCCTGGTGAAGTAACGAACATTCAGAAGATATTCCTACACAAGCTAAAGAACTTCATGACTTTAGGAGATCAGGAGATTTCTCCAGTGACCGATCTGATCCTTGCAAATATAAAGGATCCCAACGCTCGTCATCTGATGCTCATAGGCAATGGAGACTCGATCATTGATATTCTTAAGCAAAGTCTAGCTCAGCTTGTAAAGGAGACAATCACAATTTTTGGCAGTCGTTTTGAAGAAGACCTGTCTGAGGACTACAACTACAGAATTCTAAGTCGTATTATTCTTTGTATGGAGAGAAATTGCATTCTAATATTAAAAGATCTCGAAAGCATCTATGGAAGTCTTTACGATATGTTAAACCAGAATTACACAGTGGTGGGTAAAAGGAAAAACTGTCGTGTAGCTCTTGGGGCCTACAGCAACCCAATGTGCCAAGTGCACGACGAATTTCGTTGCATTGTGCTCATTGATGTTGACAAAGTGGCTTTTTCTGATCCGCCATTCCTTAACAGGTTTGAGAAGCAACTTTTACGATATTCTGATGTACTGACTGAGGAACAGCGGAGTGTTACCTCAAAGGTCTCTCGTTGGGTCGATGGAATGTCTACAGTGAAAGGTTTGGAAGCACATTTTGACGAAACAGATATGTTCATTGGTTTCCACAAAGACACCATCCCATCCCTGGTTTTATCACATAGTCATGACACAGATAGCTCAACAGACATTTTGAAGAAATGCAAAGATGACTTGATGTGGGTTGCCTCACCTGATGGCGTACTTCGAATGCAAAAATGCAACTTTTCGACAGAAGATCCCAACGAGGTGCAAGAATTACGTCATGAATATTTCAAGAAACCACTTCATCATGGTTTTAAGGCCTTCATTGAACATGTAATGTCCAACGACCAAAAATCATCTTTCTTTGCTGGCGACGAGATTGGATCCAAAACGGTTGTTATGACTTTTGCCAACATTCACACAGACATCAGTCAGTGTTTGGACAACAGCGGGAAATGTCAAGTTGAACGACTGAGTGCGTATAGATCAGAGAAGCAGCTCACAGACAAAATCAATGAATTTTGGAATTCGTCAGAAAAAGAATTGTTGGTTTTGCAGTGTAAATCAGATTTAGATAGAAGGCATCTTCTCCACGCCCGTTTCACCATTGAAGAATCTAGAATTTCTTACAAACAAAGTTTATATAAGAGGGATAATTACGGACACAAACACGTTTGTATCGTAATGCACGTGAGACGTGGGGTGAATGGAGATGACATCTCGTGGCAGTTTGGTTTCTTGTGTGGCTGGCGACAAGTGTTCCTTGACGTCCTTGAAGCTCCTCAGGTTCCACTAAGTAAAAATGTCGATGGAAGTATCCAGAGTTTTCTAATATATAGCAAATGGTCCAGTAGCGAGATTGCTGTAGATTATCTTTCGTGGTGTTTAACCAGCATCAAAAATACACAAAACCAACGAACTTTGGACAGTGTTTTGTACAACTGCAAAAATCTTTTCAATTCAGAAGAAGTTTCCCAAGCCATCGTAACACTCATCTTGCAATCGATAGATTCAAATGCCCACCAGCAAGATCAAGAAAGTCACCAAAAAGAAAATTGGCAAGTTCATGTTGCTTGTGACCGTCAGTTATTAGTCAATTCATCCACGCTTCACTGCGCAATTGAGCAGTATGTCAAAAGGTCAATCCAAAATCTTTTAGCCAGAATTGTTTATTTCCTAGAGGAAAAAAATGCTCGGCCCCCTCATTTGTCTCGCGACTCCACTGAAATCCTAGCCCGAGACCTAACAAAGTTGTGGTGTAGTTGTTTGGTGGACAACTCCATCGTTGGAATTTCTGACATTTTAGAACATGGAGGAAACCAAACGAGTTGGAAACTCGATCTTTGTCTACCTTTCAGCCAAGTAGTAGCTGGAAATGTTAACAGCTTTAGGGAACAATTCCTTGATGATTACCGTTTACTTATGACGAACGAAGAAAATTTTGGGGAAGATGGGAAGTTAAAAACGACGGTTCAAAAGGAACAACTGAAAGCGTTTGCTGTAAAGATATCAAACTTGGTTGGTTGCTATACTTCTGACTGTCACTATTTGTACATGGAGGATCTTGTTGACGTTGTAACTGCCGAATTTAGCCAAGTGTTATCTCGTTCTCAGCGAGTATCCATTGCACAGATTAAATTCATATCAGAATTCGGGCAGAATTTGCCAGCGAATGATATGGCTGAATTTTGCACAATTCTCCATGGCTTTTTATGGATTCATCAAGAAAAGATAATTGACCTGCTGAAAATGGTTGATCTGTGCAGGTCATTTATAGATCTTAAAATTCTGAAAAGTTTAACTGATGGTCCTTACCAAACCTCAAAAAAGGTTTTGTTTGTGAAAGAGGAAAGAAATATTTCTCAAGAAGAATCAAGTGCGCAAAAAGGTGAAAAGATTTTGCCTGACGGTTCAATTGATGTGAGACCTGGGACAGAGGAACTTGAAACAGATGAAACTGAGTTTAATTGCGACGACGAATTGAAAGATGATGAAAAGGCAGAAGAAAGTAAGCTGGATGACATAGAGCTGAAACTCGAAGGACAACCAGACGACAGTGAAGAAGATTCTGAAAGGCTCGAAGACATCTTAGTAACGGCGTATTGTGAGAAAATGTTTCCTTCTGTGGAAACTGTCGATAACGATCTTGAAAAGTGGAAGCAAGGAGCAACCTTGGTTCTTTCATCGGCAGTCAAAGTTAGTCAATGCGCCCCAGAATTCCATTTTTTACGTTTGTGCGTTGACTTCTCAAGGATCGTCCCGAATAATCCTTTACTGCATACTCTAAGTGACATTGGCAAAGCTTTAAGTCCAAAATACCTGGATCACGAGGAAGCATTCGAAAGGATAACTGATGAAATCATTAAACCAGCAAAAAAAGAAGTGAAGGATGACGAAGATAAATACGAAGCATTACAGAAATTCTCATCTCTGTTTTATGGCCGTTGTATTGATACGAATGTTGATACTTGTGGTGCTTCTCCGATAGTGAAACATGTTCTGTCATTGAAGAAACCAGAGTTGGTAATGATGATGAGTCCCGTTATTCTACGGCTACTTATGGTGGAAGAAATGCAGTCTCCAGGAATATTTATGAGATTAATCCATCAACCAAGCGCTATGGAGAACTGTCCTTGTCTTGAGATTATCGACGAAGTATTGAAAGATTGTTTCTCGAAAGGTTCGATGCATCACGATTCCTATCCTGCAGTAATGATATGTGATCTAATTCAAACTCTGTTAAATTTCGATCGTTTGAAAAACGGAAACAAAATAACTGGCACATTTCGTTTCGACGAGGTAAAAAGTCCTGATTGTGAGGTTCTTGAGCTTGCTAAACTTGCTATAAGAGTCGTATCCCAAGACAACAAAGGCGAAAGTGGTTTAAAGATTTTCTCAGCAGTAGCATTTCTCAGAAAACTCTTTACAATGTTAGCAGAGTTTATTGCTAGAAATCCCCGTGCTGTAATTGAAACGAAAGGAAGTCCACATGCTATATTGATGACTGAAATCGATTCACTACTCAGGAATCCCAAAACTCCATTACAATTGTTCTTCATGAAACAACTCCACAAGCACTTTAGTCTTTTCGATATAAAAAAGTTGTTTGAAACGGACAGTGTTCTCCCGACAATAACGAAACTATGGAGCGATGAAAAGATTCAAAACAAGGCGGTATTTACATCTGTAGTGATGTACCCAGAGTATAAAGAAGCAAAAGAGGCCTATTGGAAATCTTTATCAGAAGACGACAAGCAACCTATGCAGAAATTCTTAGATGAATGTAGAACTTCTAAAAATCGTGCTTTTGCTCTTTTTGGAGTTCTTATAAACAATGTCTATTTGAAACGTGCAGTACAGACACTCGAGGACAAAGAAGAACAATTAGTCAAGTTCATTGAAGAAACCCTTTCGCGTTGTCGTGATTCGTTGTTGTCTTATGAACTTTTGTTGAGAGTTATGGGCCGTCGTCATTTCAATTGCGAGCAACTTCAACTGTCGCCCGAATCGTCGGTAGAGAATGTAGAATTGGCGTTATTAATTCTTCACATTGCCTGGGTCGTGTCTAGTGTCCCATCTAGACTACATCGTGTTTTTGTACAAAAAAGTGACGAGACAAGTTTCATATCTGTAGATCTACTATCAGCCAAAGAATCAGTCCGTCTTACATGCCCATGTGGACTAAGGTTGGCGTTTGGAAGCAAAGTCAGTGAAAGAGTGTGTCCAAATTGTCACAATGTCTGGAAAAACGAATCAATAGCCAGTGAAAATTCATGTCTTAATTCGGATCCTCGCACAAAAAAGGCAAGTCCAGCCGTCCATCGTGCACTACACCTCATCAGCTACTTGTGTGACTACTCTAGATTTGCTCTTGAAACAGCAACTAAACATGGTCTATCCAATCCAATCAAATTGGATTTAGATCCCGAAATCGATCCCGAAAACCATTCTGCAGCTTGCTTTAAAACTATCAGAACTGACTTATCTGATCTAATGAAAATTCTTAGTTGCAAGAAAGATATCGCTATAAAAACCATGCACCTCGTGATTGAGGAAACGTCGGATCTTATCGAAAAGAAGTTTCTTAGAACAAACGACTTCTCATGGGAACACGATTTTTCCAAACGTACTCAAAAAGTGTTTTTGAAGGCGCGAAATTTGTCCGTGGGAATCAAAGAGATGATGAAACTACAACAAACAGAGGACAGTCAAGAAAAAGTTACTCTTGAATGGCGAATCTTAGAACTTGACGAGTATCCTGAACAACAAAAAGAGCAGAACCAGCAATTAAAGAGATTATTTCGTGAGACGAAGCAACCGTCATTTGAAGATTTTCTTTCAGCATTTCTGCACTCTCCCACAGAGGTTCAATCAAAGCACAGTTTCTTGGCTTTGTTCTTCGCGAAGTTCGACCAGCTCTTGGTCATTGGCTATCTTCATCATCTGCTGAAATGGTCTCGTCTCGTATCATCAGCATTGACCCACCGCATTAGTAGGAAAGATGCGCAATCTAAGTCCATCGATGATTTCATCATGGACTATTTCCCGGAGTCAGAACGGACCCCACAGAAAACAAACGGCTTGAACCAGCTGTTCAATAGCTTCAAGGAAGCATGGAATAAAATGTGTCCTCTGGTTGATCAAAAACTTGCAGACAAAACCCAAGAAAAAATGCCCCATATACAGAAGATGGATTGCTTAGCGTACTGTTTAATGGAAAGTGACTGTGGTATTTATCTTAGCACGGCTATCGAAATACTTGTCTCTTACCAAAATTCTATTTTAGATTTCATGCTTTCTATTTCTTCCCATCGCCATCCAGCTCTACATGCACTGGAAAAGCGCAATTGCAGTGGCGTCGCGTGCGTTACAATTCAAAATGTTAAAGAGAAGGAAATAATCAGTTTCCAATGGTCTGATGACGTGTTCAGATTCGCGCAAAACAATCCCGAGTATGGAAGAGGCCAAGAAATCACCTACGATTTTGAGAGAATAGAAATAGAGCTGGCAGCTAAAATTGCGTTTGGAAAGTGTTACTTGACTGGAACATTAAACGAGTTCATTTTCGCAAAAGAATTGTTCCACACTTGCGGTCGGTTGCTGACAGAGATTCGAGAACGAGTGACGCAGAACGATGAACTTCCCGAGGATGTGTGTAAAGGATTAGATGCCATGAAAGAACAAGGGATGAAGAGAGTCCAAGATCTTCTTCAGCAAATCGAGGTAGTGATGTATCTTCTCCAAAGCAAATTAAAGGATTTCGAGGACGAAATGACCTTGGAAGATCTCGCTGAGAAATGTTCAAAGATGTTACCAGGTCTTTTTCCGGTAGACCTGTTACCCGAACCCACAAGTTCGATTAAAGTAGGGCACGTTTGTGCTCTTTACGAAGCTCTTGAAGATATTCTTACTGATGGTGCTATCGAGGGAATTGCTGGAATATTTCGTGAACAGTTCCCAGATGACATGAGAGAAAGCGTTGACGATATGTTGAGCAAGAACGTAGATCAGTTTAAACCACCCAACTTCTTAAAAGTGTTGCGTCGCTTTGTGTTTCGCCATCTTTCATCTGGGACTGAAAGATACTGGCCTAAAGAAAGTACACCGTTACGGTCCTGTTTGAAAGAACCATCGCTATGGTCTCCACTTGAAGCACCAAATATGGACGAGATCCCGCGAGAAATTACTCTGGAATATACCCATTCAATGCTGAAGTATGTTGAAGCTAAAAAAGAAAAGCCAAACGAGGTAGGTATAACCAATTAAAGTATTGAAGAAGTGCAACCTTTGATACAATGTGACTGGTAATGTGGTATTTAATGTCAAATTCTGGGATGTTTCCGGCTTTTGAGTATATTACGTCACATCTCTATAAAACATGCCATAACTTTAGATTACTTCGTGGTTTTATCTATTACCTGGTTAAATCTATTACATGGTTATAACGGTATCTTTTACCGTTCAGTTTCGTTGTAAATTTGTTCAATAAAAGTTGGATATTCTTTCCGCAAGATTGTATAATGTGAGGAATGTGAAAATGTCTTGAATTTGAGAATCTCACTCCTATATTTCGACGCCATCTTGAAAAATATGTAAACAAATTAATTCCCGCCAAAATGATGTACCACAATTTTTTCACGGGTGAAGAATATCGTACGTCCAATCAAAAGCCGTGTATGGCATTTTTTCACATGTGAAAAAATCGTACGTCCATGCAATCAAATTCCATGAAGTTGATTTACAGTGAAGGACAATTTTTATTTCATCATTCTGGGGCCGTTTAGCTTAAACGGTGGATAAGTGCGACAGGTTTCAGGTCCACAAATGTGTCCTTCGTTCGCAGTAAATAAGTGTTAATTAAATAACACTTCTTACATCTCTCTGGAATGAGTCAACTTGAATATTATGCACTGAATATATAGTTGTATACAGTATCTTTGTATTAAGGTAAAAAAATGAAATGAATAAAACGATAGACTTGCTTTCTATTTTGAACTTATCCACCGTTTAAGCTAAACGGGCGTGATACAACCGCTCCCTGCTGTGCATAAATAATCTCTATACACTTATAATAAGAGTATTTTACTAGTTATTTATACTTTATAACAATACACTTACAATAAGATTTTTTTATGTAATTTCTTTTCAAGGTACAGAGAAGCAAAAGTACAAGTCAAGCAAATGTAAGAATGTCGGCTAGGACAAAGAAACGCCATCTTCAAAACTTTTCAAACGCATGAGGTGAAAAGGAATTTTTGAAAGCATCATAAATTTTAAAGTAGATGATATATTACACATTTTTAGTAATAGTTATATAATCAACATTTAATTGAAGACATGATAATGAAACAGTTCGTTCAGAATGGACGGAGACTAAATGATCGCTACAACCATGCATGCAGGGTAATTGTAGAAAATAAGTTGATTAGCACCTCACGTACGCGCACAAGGCCTTTTTTAACAAATAATTTTGGGGGCAAATGCTCCCCTCACTCTCTCCTTGTTTCCCTCCACGAATTTCTCTTTCCCCCCACTCCAGGAAAGGTTCATTTGGTGTGTAAATATTGGCCAAACGACCACGTTCAAAGATCAGAAGAACGTATTTTCATTCCCTTAACACACCAGGGGTGGATCCAGCACTAGTGCACTAATTTGCATGGCACAAGAAAACTGCTCAAAATAGCCATTTTCTTTTGTAATGTAAATTAGTGCACTAGTTCTGGATCCACCCCTGTAACAAACCAAGCTTTTAGATTGAGCACGTCAAAAAGTGTGCTCAAAAATGCATGAAATCAAATCAGAGAGTAAAGTTACCTGGGAAAGCACCTCCAGACCCAAACTTTTCCCCCAAACGTTTCCATTTAAATGCCTTTTGTTTATGCCACCCAAGAACGATTTCTTAAAAAAGGCATACGCACGCGCACTTATTATATATGCACCAAAAATAGCATAAACAAGCGTAAACTGTGCTCAAACAATTACTTTATATCATAGGGCTTTTGAATCATTTTTATTAATTAATTAATATCAGTTGCAACTTCATATATATCGCAGACATTTGATAATGTGATTTAGCCAAATATATGACATAATATTTCTCGTGAGCAGAAGCATTTGTCTGTTTTAATATGTACATCCAGATTTACGAGGATCTACGACGTAAAGACGACATATAAAGTCCAATGTGCATGAAAGTTTCAAAAGGCGCTCTCGTTTTTTCTACGCTGCAAATCACAGATTATCGCGTCTTTAAGTAGAACGCCGCGAGCATTCAAAGCCAATTCAGTCGCACTATACGTACGCAACGCATGCACACTTTACGACAGGAGTTTGAGCTAATTTTAAAAAATTAATAGATGAAAAAATTAAAAGATGAAAACCTTTTTAAAACAGCTAGAGGAAAAAACAATTTTTGAACGTTCAGTAGCTATGAAAAGCAGAGATTTATAGCTAAATGAAATATTGATGTTTTTGCATATATAGCGTCTGTTCACACCAAAACGTAAGGTATATATATATATATATATATATATATATATATATATATTAATATATATATATATATAAATATATTAAGGTTTATACCGACTGCAACTTATCTTGAGGAAAGAAGATTGAAACGGATTTTGCACTGGTAACTATAAAATTACAGGCTTCTTGCTGCCGTGTAATTTATGAAGCATATTTTCTAACTATGCAAAAAGCTGTGTGATTTTCAAGCATTGCCCATATGATAAATGGCATTTTTAACGAAACTATATATTCCAAACTTTCCGTTAATTAACTTCAGAATCTAATGGAGAGTTAAATATTCCAGCTGCAGGAAAATGTTTAGACGTGCGGTTGTTGAAGTGCTACTGCGGTCGTGAAAATGTGTCAGTAGTTACGATAATCAGATTGCACTGGGTTACGGCAGGACGTGACATGCATGCCCTTCCTTAATTGTAATGCCACCAGCGAAAATTATCCTCATTGCCGTTGCAAATACCTTTTCGTTCTTAATCGTCAGAAAGACACGCAGGAAAATGTCACAAAAATGTTCTAGAACAAACACGTAATTCTAAAGATTCCAAAGCAGTCAAACATTTCAGAAATTTCAAAAACATTTCAACACGTCTGATTCAATTTTAATAAATTGAATTACACGTTTTTACTTTGTGGTAATCTATAACTGGCTATATGACATGAATAAACTGGCTATATGACTAAATCTACGTTTCAAGGGCATGCATTCCGATTTGGGGTTCAATCATTTATCGACGAAGCTATATCACTGAGCACATATCGATCGACGAAGCATATATCACTGAGCACCGGGACAGAAGGACTAAACGTTTACGACTAAAATGCTGAAAAGTTAAAGTAAGCAGGAGTTTAGAAGAATAAAGGCGCTTTCTCGCAATTTTTCTGGCAACTAGTCCTGCAAAGCCTTTTGGGGGTCAAACTGCATTAAGCCAATTATGATTTATGCGTGGCTTGATGCAATTTGTCTCGAACAGATTTTGACGATTACAAATGCAAAGCATGCTTGACGGTGCAGACTTGTGCAACTTTTTGCAAAGTTCTCAATTAGGTTCAATAGTATTCATACACCCCGTATCACAGAGTTTTTCCAGATTCTATAAGATGTTTAATGGTGCTTTTCAATGGATCATAGTTATTAGCGTTTCCAGGAGACTGCTCTTTTAAACTGACTACACGCCATTTATCGCCACGGTTTGTCAAACAACACATGATGATGGCTTCTGATTTAACATCATTCTTCTTCGTATCATCATCATTCTTCTTCGTATCATCATCATTCTTCTTCGTATCATCAGCATTCTTCTTCGTATCATCAGCATTCTTCTTCGTATTATCACACAGTTTCTTGTTTGGATCCCCCGCATTGTAAAAATTCAGGCATGGTTTTAGGTATTTTGAAACATCTGGGGAATCTAGCACTCAAGGTAAACACCAGTCGATTAACTTCGGGTGGAATTGATTTTATGGACACAGTTATGGTGTGGTGACCAAGCTTGTCTTCATCTTTCATGACATCCCCGGAATGTCTGACTGCTGAGCTGCATTTGCTTGTTTTATTGCAGTAGTTGACCACTTCTTTAAATTCAGAGTTGCTGTAGAGGAATACAGAAGCATCAAGATAGTCTCATCACGATGATGCATGCGGCGTTTAAATTATAAGAATGGATTAATTTCTAAAGGTCTTCTTTTTTTAATGCACCTTGTGTATGATCAGCACATTTGACGATTGTAAGGCATTTAAATTTGTAGACCATTGTAGATTTCGATTGCCAGTTATGTTGAGCTTCTTTAATTTTTCAAAACCAATTAATTTAAGTTTTTCTAGCCTCTCATTATGGGATAAGTTTAAAGTCTTCAGATTTATCAAGGTGTGATTCGAATTATTTAACGAAACATATTCGAGAAGGTTCCCAGTTAAGTCAAGTTCCTCCAGCTTGTCCATTTTCAAAATATCACGAGGAATGTACGTAAGTTTGCATTCAATAACTGATAACTTTCTCAGCTTCTTGAACTTGTTGAAATATTTAAAATCTTCATTTACAAGTGGACAGCATTTTTCTAATATAAGTTCCTCACTGTTTTCAGTGAGGTGAAATATTGTAAGAGGAATTCCCGGAATACCCATTAACTCTAATATGGGGAGAGGTTTTTTCAATCGCGTCTTAAATCTTTCAACGGGCCAAAGACTTGTTAAATCATATTGCTGCAGCTTTTTTAGGTACGCCGCAAAACGAACTGCATATAACTTATTGGAATGGTGCAACAGATGGAACAGGAATTCCAGGTCATCTTTCGCCCGATAAGAAGTGAAATCCTCAATTGGAAGCTTTTCTCTGGTAAGCTCATATTGACAATTCCAGCACATTTTGAAACCAGTAGACACGAAAGTGCCGCCAAAAATTAAAAAGCTGAAGAGTAATGCTCCAGTATATATATACAAGACAACAACGAGACCGCTAGCAAGGCGATGTGAACAAATGAAATATTCATGAGGAACAGGGATGTGTATATCATCTGTTAATGTACAGGTCATATTCTGTTTCAAATTTTCTAGCCTAACCAAACTGCCGATGTTATATGCAAAGAAACCAATGGCAAACACTGATTGTAATCCACTTTGACACAGATAAAGCCTCCTTATTCCGATAATTTTGTGAGATGTTTCCATGTTATGTTTCAATTCCTTAACCTTTTCAAGTAACTTCTTCTTAGCACTGTCAGTTTCAAAATGATCCATACTTATACTTTGCAATGCCTCGTTAATCTCTGGAGGACTTTCCTTCTGGTTTGTGGCCATATCAATATCCAATATTTTTGTTAGTTCTATTTGAGAGACAGGGGACCTAAAACATTCTATTACTAGCATGACGAAATTTTCAATAAATGACGCCGTAGTCGGGAGTTTTAGCCACAATTCACCCAGAAAAAGGAGTACTAATGACTGACCAAGCAGTAGAATGTGAATCCAGGACAGCAGGCCTTTGCTGCATTCAGAATTAACAAATCCAGCATACTGGAGAGATGTTTTCGTGTCCGTAATTACATGAATATTTACTGTATTCCTGGAATTCACGGAACTGTATATTTCTTTACATATATTATGGTATTTCCAGGAGGTGTTTGACAAACCCGGACATCCAACAGCAGGCAAGCATTCGAAACTACCAAACGCAACTTGCGTAGCAGCGTATAATAAAGATAATAAGACCAAGAACTTCACAACATACTCAGCCAGCACGATCCACACAGGCTTCAGAATTCTGTGCTTCGTTTCTTCAATATCTATACTTAAAATATCACTCCATGACAACATTTCTTAACGTTTATTAACGAAAAAGGACCTGAACTCAATATTTATGGCTGTGCATTCCAATTGATTATGGCAACTAAGGCTATAGCAACGTTATTTGTATTAGGAATGAAGCAACAAGCTGACTGACCGCAGCGCATTTTTGAAAAGAAAAATCGATTCTTCCCATGAGAACTACGTACATGCAGATTACGGCCGTCTTTGGCCGTTGTATTAGCTCATTTTCCTAACCGTAGATCCGTGGAGCTGCATTTTTTTCCAAGCTTAGCCTATATGGAGAATGGAATTTCCATTTTTTCCCTATGAAATTGGGAAACCAATTGGGAGGAAAATATTCCCAAAGAAAAAAATATTTAGGCGTGCGGTTTTTGGAATGATTGCGTGAAGTGATATACCACCTGTCGCCGGATTGTGCCAGCAATTAGGCCTGATTCACACTTGTCCTTGCGATGAAAGCAATAAGCGTCCTTCTGAGTGTCCTTTTTTCGTGTTATTTTTTTGTAATTTATGCGGATTGCAGTGTTAATAAAACCCAGGAATTGACTAAACCACTGCCAGGACAATCAATAATGTGAATTACCTCATTATCCCAATGCCTCAAAGAGATTTTACGAGCACTCCTTTATGTTGGCTAAACGCGATCATTTATTTTTGCTAGTCCAACGCTGTACCAGGCCTGTTCGATTAGTTTCTATTTAAAAACGAATCCATTCTCTGATTTCTCTTCGATATGGTTTGTGGTGTTAATGCACTCTCCATTCGGAGCAATCTTCCAGCTCAAGATCAAGGTGGTGTAGCAAATTAAGGTCGAAAAACCAAAATTTTGCGCGGCAATATTGCAACTATGAATGGCTAAATCAGAGCTGATTTTAAGAAAGAGTTTTAAATTTTTTAAAATTGTTTAAAAAGCGGTATACATTTAGAGATATTTTTGTTTGTCATAAAGTTACGGCAGGATGTTACATGTAGCTATTAACAGCAACATTGAAAATTATCCTCATTGACATTGAACATAATCGTATTTGTTCTTTTTTCGGCCAGGCATGCAGGAAGTATGGGCCGCAAACACAACACGAGCAAATTTCAATCGCCACAGTCCTACACGTATTTCTCGCCAACCGATCAGTTCTGAGAAATTGTTCTAAGAGATGTAGACTTTTCGGGGTTTTCGATAAAAACCATGTTTTGTCACATGTCTAATTCAATTTTAATTAAGAAAATTGAATTACGTCACGTTTTTCTCCGAGTTGGCGCGGAGCGCCTGCGACTGGGAAATCAATTACACTCGGGTACAATGACAGAACATAGCGGAATCCAAAGTTGCCGAAATTCTATGTCATGGATCATGAACCATGAGCGTTCAATGGTCATGGTACTTGTGCGCACGCGCAAAATTTGAACGAGTGAAGAATGGTAATTAGGAACTTGCTGATTGGCTAAGATGAAACGTTTGTGTTTCAGTCACTGGTTTCAGTGAAAAACGTCAGCAATCTAACTGTCATTTTGAAAACTACTTTTAAAAAAATGTTTCGAAAACACAATATGAAAGAGTTTAAAATATTATCAGAACTGGAAGAGTTAACAGTGAAAACGAACAACTCGTTGTTTATAATCCTTGAAATGGTAGGAGTCTACTTTGTTTATTTCGAGGTTTATTTCGTGTTTGCTGTACATTCATGACCTTCGTACAGAATGTCGTTTTGCTCGCTTTTGCGAAGACATAACCGACTATTTAAGGTTTACATCATCGTTTTAACTTAAAAGCGTAACTTCGGAGTTTTGATATCACAAATATATCACTTTCAAGCTTTTATAGAGTCGACTGCAATCACCGCATGAATTCAACAATCGAAAAACAACATTCGACGTTTACTGCTTGGTTATTTATATTATTTATGTTGTTTTCACGTTTTGAAGGTTTAGTTATAGTGAAGTATTAACTCTCACTTGAACTGTGAAAGTCTATAACTTCATGCAACGTAATGCAGCAAGAAAAAGGGTGATTTCACTTCATCTTTAATTTTAATACGACTGTGTTTGTTTCCGAAAAGTTTGAAACATCAGCTACCGGCTTTACATTTTATAATAGGTCATTTCAAAATATTGAAGGTTAGGTCTGGCTAGCTCAGGAAATATTTTGCTTCGTTTGAAATGGGGAGGGGTTGCTGCATGCATGTATTTCTAGTACATTGTAGTAAACTATAATAACGGGATATGTGCATGAAGTAAACATAAAACTATATGAATTGATATATACTCGGCCTTATACCATTGATATACGCCTTAATTAATTGTGGTTCAGCACTGATGAGGGTAAAGTTCTCATTTAGGTTTAAATGTTATTTACTACAGCATTTTCCCCGATTCTATAAGTTGTCTAATGGTGTTCTTTAAAGGACCATAATCCTTAGCGTTTCCAGGAGACTGCTCTTTTAAACTGACTACACGCCATTTATCGCCACGGTTTGTCAAACAACACATGATGATGGCTTCTGATTTAACAGCATCCTCCATCGTATCATCACACAGTTTGTTGCCTGGATCCCCTGCATTGTAAAATTCCAGGCATGGTTTTAGATATTTTGAAACATCTGGGGAATTCCTAGCACTCAAGGTAAACACCAGTCGGTTAACTTCGGGTGGAATTGATTTTATGGACACAGCTATGGTGTGATGACCAAGCTTCTTTTTATCATCCATGTCATCCCCTGAATGTGTGACTGCTGAGCTGCATTTGCTTGTCTTATTGCAGTAGTTGACCACTTCTTTAAATTCAGAGTCGCTGTAGAGGAATACAGAAGCATCAAGATAGTCCTGAGTTCTAAACCAATCCAAATTTAGCAATTCGAAAAACCAATTTCTATGTGGATATCCCCAGAAAAGATCAAAGATGACTTTATCAAGTTTCTCAGGAATTGCATACAATAATATCACCAGGTATATTTCACTATTGGGCTTGACATCATAATCTCTTAACTTTAAATCTTTGTCATTCTTATCACTTATCTAAAAAAACCCAACACACACTGTGAACACAAAATCATGGTATCAGGTATTCATCTGGTACTTATGACCTCCAAGAAGTGCTATATTCTATATGTGGTTACAATCAGTATGCACAAGGTTAATTTGAAGCCGATCGAAACAGAAAGAGGAACAGAAGAATTTTGTAATTTGTAATAGGAATGGCATAGCAAGAAATATGGTAGCAGGTGTTAAATCTTACTCTGATTTACTTTTATTACCCCCTCCCTTAAACAACTAAAATGTTTGAGGTATGTTCTAGTTTATTCCATGTAGTACTACACATGCTTTCATAAATGACTTTTAAGCTGACAAACATTGCATATACATTGAATATTATTCCCTAAAAAACACTATACCTTCAACTCCACATTATTGTATAACAGACATTGCTTCTTCAAAGGAATCTTGAATTTTTTTTCGACAAGAGATTTCAAATCAAAAATTGTTTGGTTTGGGTCATAAACAATTATAATGCTCTCTCCAGCCAGAGTAGTTATAACAAGTGGAACACCACCAACCACTGTTGGTTCAACCACTGTTGGTTCAACCACTGTTGGCTTCTCACAAAAAAAAAATTCCAAAGCCTGGACATATTTTATGTAGTTTGGGTTGTCTTCAGTAAAATCACAAGCACTTGTTCTTATCTTTTACTGATTTGTTGCACACTATATTTAAGCAATGAAAAGAATTCTTCTGTTGAGCAGTGCGGTTGTAGTACACTAGGTGTTTCTATGAACTGTAGAATGGACTGTAGTATATCTTCCAGTAAGATTAATCACAAGAGCATTTGGGGATGGATGGCGTTTACAATTGCATCATCGTGTAAAATATTAATAGACACTCCGTCATCTTCAGGCTTCTCAACTTTGAAAACAGAAACTATGGAAACTTGATAACGATTTGCAGTGTTTATTTCTTTATATTTTATCAAATTCTGCTATGTACGCTACAAAATACATACCTAATATTAGACGTCCTCAATTTAACTACGTACTATATAGTATTCGAGTTTAGTTTTATATACGTACCCTAAGACAATGCAGCAATGGATGTTGTCTAGTACACTGCTCTGTGAGATGCTCGTGTGGAAACTCTTTCGATAACTTGTCTTCATGACAACAATGGCAACTCATTTCTGGAATTGATAACGCGTATATGGCCCGAGAGAGGAATCACTTTTGGCAAGTGAATATTCCTAATTAATGTAGAAGTTGCCAGCAAATTATTACAGCGAACTCACGAAAGTCGAAATATGCATCAGAATTCACAATAACAAGATCGACAGAGTGAGCCGGTGAGGGCTATTTGACTATTTCAGATCCGTCGGAATCTGTCAGAGCCAGTGACTGCCGCAATCTCAATTTCAGGATTTTCCGCGCGCGTCCGAAAAGGCCTGATTACTAGATGGTCTAACAGATCTGAAAAAGCGAAATAGTCTCCACCCGAAAAATACCCCAAACACCCCCGCGCGCTCGCTTTTTTTCAGCTGACCTCTATACAATATTTGAATGCAACGCTATATATTTTACTACTAAAGGCTGCCCCACCCCTTGTTCTGCTTTTGATGTCTCGTGACATGTATTTCGAAGACGCTCAACAATGAGGAAGCCTGTGCAGAAGAAAAACGAGGTTTTTATCGACTATTTAACGCAGGAAGATCGACACTGAAGGTGCTACTTCTTTGTTAAATGTTGCATGAACAGTTGATGTTTTTATTTATTTGATATTCTTAGCTACTTTAGGATATTTCAGCATACAATGTTGTTTGTGTTGCTGTTTACCGGCTACGATTTTTAAATAACTCTTACGGTTGAGATTGAAGTGACTCTCTAGCTATAGTGCAAATTAACGTTGCAATCTTGCATGTCATTGCAAAGCTTCCGGACATAAAGATTATGTCATATTATTAAAGTAGAAGCGTTGCAAACCTAAATATGTTGTATGTATTCAGACAGCATATCGTATTACAAAAAGGATAGAATTTCAAAATCTAAACATTCCGTTAGTTGGCATACGGGTATCCTTCGCTGACTGGAATTCGTGCTATAAAAACTTTGGTTCATATTTAGCTGCAAGTAAACCCTAGAGCTTACAATAGCGTGTAATAGTGTGTTCACTAATGTATTATTTAAATGGTTCATGTTGTTTATGCGCGTAGCAATACGTAGCGATCTATATTATGAAAGTAGTACCAAATCCACCATAAAACTTAACATAAAAATCTCTTACAACTCGTTTTTTTAACGGTATAAGACGAACTGCGCCATAATTTGGTTTGCGATTAGTTCAAATGTTTGGAGATACGATCTTCAATGAGCGTCGCATCGTGTTGTGACTCTCCAATGAGCGTCGCATCGTGTTGTGACAGTACATCATACCCTATGTTGAAGCAGGCCCTGCCCCTAGGTAACAAATTAGCCGATTGCTTTTAGTAAAATATAAAATATATTTCGCGCTATAACACACTTGCGACGACGAATAAAAATAACAAAAAAACAAAACAAAACTTGATTATCGTATCGGCCATGACTATCGTAATATTTCAGTAAATACTTTTTTAGCACTACCCAACCGGCCGTACGTCTAAATTGATCCATCCCTATTTGTATTAAAACGGATTTTTACAGACAAAATTCCTGCCTAGACTACGCCGACGAGTTTCCCGTCCTTAATATGAATTCGGCTTAGACCATTTGAAATATTTAAGTGTCAGACACAGTGGAGATAGTTCGCAAAACACATTTTGTGCGAGAAACAGTGAAATTTAATATCTTAAATTAAATCTTCGCCTAAGTTGAACTATTTTGACTTGGTTAGGCGAATGCATGCGACATTCATCGATATTATTGTGCTTCGACTTTGCAGCCATTCATCCGAAACAGGCTACAAACAACTAGACCCAAACCAATGAACCAAACACACATAGCATAATTCTTATAGCCAGAATAATGGCAGCCAGGCCAATACATTGTTTCTTGTTTCCCAGAACACGATCGGCCAACCTGTGAAATCGGTTAATCGGGGGGAAAACGCTTGGCAACTTATTTTTAATCTTACTTATGGCCATGACTTTGTCCTGCTGATAGGACAGGAAACAAATCATACGGATCCAGAAACACTATATAAATACAATGACAAATATGCATATTTATCTGGTACTAAGGTGGTGTTATACTATGTAACTTTTCTTGCAACTTGCAACGCAATTCTACTTCTAAGGCATCTGAGGCTGACAAATGCGAACATTTCTCACGATCTGCTAACGTTTTCTTTGCATTTCGAACACTCTTTACAGGCTTTACAAACTAACATCCCTCAAAATTCTAATTGCATTGCAAGTTGCAAGGAAAATTGCATAGTGTAACAACATCTTAACCAATCCTGCTGGCACACTTTGAAGAATATTGTGCCTGTAGAGTGTAATAGACAATATGTAGCTATATCTTGTGACTTTATGCTTCTTCTCGTAGCTGTAAATAAAAAAAACGCTCCCGGAAAGACGGGAAAGTTTTGTATTACTTTTGCAGGAAATTTCATTTTCATTTTTTCATTTTGCCGCCAGGAAGCGGTAGGTGTAGCCCGCTATTGGGTTTGCTTTTAGTTAAATATTTATATAACCAAGGAGCAGCGTGGCAGCGTCTTCAAACAACTTAGCATCAAATGTGGTATAACAACTGCCAAAATAGACGAAACACTTCTCGACGTTCCAACCTGAGGGCCTTCGTCAGGAGAGTTAAAGGACGTGAACGCGACGACGACGGCTATCAATACAATGGGTTATTGAAAAGAAATGAATATTTTAAAGACCCATGCTGGGTTTTAGGCGTCGTCTTCGTTCTGTTTACAACGGGAAAACGTCGTTTTTTACGTCGTGGCTACAACGGTGTTTAACACAATGTTTTTAACGCCTTATATCTCACTAAATCGGTACAATTAATAAAATACAACAACCACTTTGCCATAGCATTTATTTAAAGGAGAATTTCAGCCGCGTCGTATTCGTGTTGCCGTCCAATATGCTTAAAGTCCCTACTAACTCTCCTGACGAAGGCCCTCAGGTCGACACGTCGAGAAGTGTTTTGTCTATTTTGGCAGTTGTTATACCACATTTGATGTTAAATATTTATATATGCATTCTATGCACAACGACATGAAGTATCACCTTCCATAATTCAACTGCAGACATATTATCGCAGGCGCTACTTCGTGCGTTGCAGTGTAATGTATTATGTATAACATATACGACAGAAACTCTTGTGATGGTGAATGCTTCCTAATTTTCTATGCATTCGCATGTACATTTCATTGACATGCGCAAGAAGTATGTGTTTTTTTATATGGATGGGGCTATTTTACTGAGAACCAAAACACTCGTAGAACTCATATTACGCGTATTTTCCGTATGTCACGTTTAGGGGTGACATAACGAGTTTAAAAAATTTTCCCGCCATTTTCATTGCTGTTGTTATGAAAATACAAATGGCCTTTGGTTCGTATATAAAACGAAATTAACGTTGGATATACAAACGAAGGCTTAAAAGACATCCTTAGATAAGTAAAGTTTATTTTACTTTAATTTTAAGGTTATAATTTGAAAAGTATTCGTTTTTATAATGGTCTTCCACGGCTTATTTACTTGTCGTCTTTGTGTGTATTTTTGTCACTCTGAATTTAGTCCATATAATAAACAGAACATTACACGGTTTGCTCGAAGATATGGATTTTACAATTCTTGTGGTTCATTCCTGAGAAAAAAGTGTTTAGAGTCAATAAAGGTTAGAGATAATAAAGGTTTTGCATATAAGTTATGAGACACAATACAATGGAACAATAAAGGTCAGGGTAAAATCCTAATTAATAAAATGTTTTGTTTCTTGTGTTCTTGATACATTTCGAAGAAAAAAATATCCAAGATCGATTAGGGAGACCTCTTAGATTGCATCCCTTAAATGTTTCTATATTAATAGTAAGAATCGTAATTTTGTTGTAGTGAACCATCTTTAATAAACTATTGTCGATCAGTATTATGCAAATAAAACCTAATCGGTTCTAGGAAAAAAACAAGGAATTACATCTCAGCTATGTACATAAACAAATTTTGAGAGATAAAATATTAAGAGATAGAAAGCAAAAAATAACAATCATAGCTGGCAGGTTTGCATGGTTAAAGAAAAATCAACTTTCGACAGAAATTCGAACGTTATCTGAAAAATTGCGAGTTCCTTATGAGTATAATAATTAAAAAATATTTTCGGAAGGTGAGGTGAATAACGATGAATAAAATCGAGACGAAGTCGAGTTTTTTATTGCATTTATTACCTAGGCGAATAATTGCGAATAACATGTTGTGGACATATTTATTTACCTGCGTAAAACAAATATCTCGACCGTTTACAAAAAATAAGTTTAGAAATTGAATTTTGGCCTGAATTTGCCAAAGCTTCTTTTGCTAAATAAAGATCTTTCGCCCTCTATTGATGTTAGGAACCAAGATCCAACGTTTAATTTGTAGAGATATAATATTTTTGGCTATTAACACCTACCTATTGGTATAACTAAAACGGTTATCAGTTTTTTCTGATATTATTTTTATTTCAGCTCCATGTTGAAAACGAAAAAATTCTGAATGGCAGAAGCATTTCCCGGAGCTGGAAAGGCTTTACCTGCTGGCAGAAAATTTAAGATCACCATCGGCGGAGACAAGATAGGAGTTCTGTATACTGATAATAGTCTAATTAGGGAATTAATCAGCTTAGACGTTACAAGAAGAGTTGATGGCGACATTGAAAATGTCCTTCTGGAAGTTTTCGAAATTCGACCAGGAAGTTTGCATGTTGAGTTACATTGTTTCACAGACGAAAGGTTTCTGGAAGTCTTTGCGGATTACGAATCAGGAAGGATGAAGGAACGATTGCAGGAAGAATTTTCTCGGGTTGGAATTAAAGTGGAAGGACTGAAGGTGAAGATTGAAAACATGGAGGAGGTGAATGAAACAAGGGAAGCCATTGAATATAGGTATTTCTTCAAATCAAATTTTCGGTAAACGTCCTCAGAGAGAAAAAACTACTTCCATATTAAACCCGTTTCCCACTACGCGAATTTATTCGCGCCAACTGACAAAAATAGGAAGCGATTCTACCCTTTCGTGCCGAATTTTTTCGCAAGCCAATCACATCACTGCCACTGGATTTCCGTTCGCGTCGCGCGAATAAATTCGTCTAGTAGAAAACGGGCTTTAATATCACTATGATTTTAGTCGATTCTGACTTGCATGTGCGCTCTCAGTAATGCGCCGACCGAACATCTCTCGGCTGAAACAAGATGGCGCTTTAGATCGAGCGAGGGTCGGAAAAAAAGCCCGATATAATATTGTTGTGATATTCAGTTTACCAATTTTCTTTATTTTTCTACGTTTACGCCTTTTGAAAATACACGAGCTTCGGTTCACAGCATTCACATGTCTCAAAGGGAGAGAGATTTTGTTGACATTTGATTGTGATGCAATGATGGCATTTGGTCAAATTTGGTCACAGGTAGCCCGCTATCGTGTAGCTTCACGTGAAGTATCTTAATCCTTAATTCGACTGCTGCAGGCGCCGCCATTTTTTTTCAGAATTTCAGTGCACTTCACACTTTAATTATGTATTATGTATATATGTAAACATATGATCAGCTAAATTTGATCTAACGAAATGAAAAATCACGACAGAAAAACATCAAGTTATATAGAAATATAAGAATAGAGAGACTGTTCTGAACAAATTTATTGGTTTTGCTTTTGACAGTAACTACAAAGCAACAGGACTTACTTAATGAAACAGACATTTAATGCAACATTGCATTTAAATTTCGATCCTCCTAAATGTAATATGAGAGGGAAGCCCACAATTCCTGTTACTCATTGACTTTGAAAACAATTTTATGAACACAATTTTCATACTTTTCATACGTTTCGAGTCTGCAACACACTCCAGAGGCGTCTTCAAGCCAATTTTCCGCAATACGATTCCTCGCAGGCAGAGCTAACCAGTCGCTTCCAAATTCCTCGTCGTGGTCGTAGCATCCCAACCAGCACTCACGACAATACTTCGTCAGGACAACCAGCCACACGGCACACATCGTCAAGTCTCTCAAACAACTTTAATCTAAGGCAAAACATCGATATATCTGCTCATAACATAGATTTATGAGTTATAACACCGATTTATTTGTTTACAACATCGATATATTGTGCATGACATAAATATATGTGTTTTGAACATTTTGTCCCTAAAAAAACTTCATAGAATACCAAGGTGTATGGTGTTGATATATGATACTGAGGAAGTGGATAATGAAGCCCATTCCAGCTACAGAACAGAACAAATATTTGCATTAATTTCTTAAAGCACTACTAAAGCACTATTAAAGCAAGCAATTTCAGAATCAACATGCAAGATTGAACAGGTTCCCAGCAGGTCATAAACAGAGTACATAATTTGAAGCTACATGGTATAACAAAAGAGTGAAATTATATTCTTGAATAGAAACAAAATCATGTGAATAGGCCGGGCACTTTCTGCGCAATTTCGGACCAGGTGCAAGTAAGGTGCAAGCGTTGCTTTAACTAACAAACGTTCATATACACTCGAATTTTTTGTTTTTCTACATCGCGTGAAAAATTTTTTGCTCAAATTTTTCGCAAGCGCGATTGGAAAGTAGCGCATTCTCTCACTGGCTGGGAACAGGGCCCTTATATAGTATATAATAATGCATATACTAAATAAAAAAACTTATAATAATAATATATAGCTAATAATACATATACTATATACTTAGGGCCTAATTCTACGGCCGCTTTTTCTCGGCAAAATGCGAAATATAAATATTTCGCATTTCGGTTGAAAATTTGGCCCGTGGAATTAGGGCTTTATACTATAGTAAGCGCCCTGATTGGGAAATTCACGTGACAGCTGTCCAACCTCCTCTGATTTGCACCCGAAGCCAAAGCGTTAGTGTTTTTCCAAGTTTTGTTTTGTTTTTCAAAAAAAGAATGTAGCTACTTTTGTTTTTGTATCACAAGAGTTGGTAAGCATGAAACGAGTTTTCGAGCATTAATTCAAGAGCTTTATCCTACAGATTGTATAGGAAATATTAAACAATTACTTAATGGTTGCCGTGTTTGGATGGCCTGATCCAAACACGCGGGAATGTTGCGAGAGTTAACGAGCCGAAAGGGGAGTTTATCTCACTGGTGTCTTGGAGTGCTAACCTGGTTACACCATTCTCGTAATTCTGTTTAGAGAGTTCATCGCTGAACATGGCATACTCGATCCTATGGCTTCTACAACTAGCGATCAGCAAGCTGATACGGGAGGAAAAAGTGCTCCCGAAGGCCGATTATTTGTGAAAGGACATAGGCCAGATTTTATATTGCCACAAACACCAACCGACCCAAAGACGGTAAGAACTTTTGTCATGCATGGTTTAGTGTGTAGGATATTCTTTTTGGGTAAAATGATTGCGGTGCCCGCGCCAAGTTTGGCACCGCATTATATTCTGCCTGTGAGTTTGTTTGTTCGCATCAATACGTTTCCTTAATCGCCTAGTAAAAATTCCTTGCACATGCTTGGAATGCTTGGAATTTTTTCCTAATTATTACTATTAATCTTGTTGTACGTTCGCCAAATTCCTTTTTTAAAGGAACGTTCTTTTTTCAATTTCAATCTCAAACTCTGATAATTGCGTGTATCTCTGCTTTTATGCACCCAAGAAGGACAAAAATACCACCATTCGATTCAGCGTAAGAAATTATACTAACAGATCTTAAATATATTACTAAACAAAAGTATTCGCAGCGATTTATGACGTTTGAAAGACAAACGAAATTGAATTGTTGACAAATCGCTCAAAATTACTCTGCTATACTTAAATGTATATGTGATGTTGCTACTCTGTGGTCGCGGGTTCGATTCCCACCGTGGTCAAGCTAATTTTTCAGCTTGCCCGGTTGGTGACTCAGAGTAGCAACATCACATATACATTTAATATACACACCTGAGTCTTTGCATTATAACTATCAATTTAAGACACACAGATATGGAAGGGACTAGACTCAGTTCCGAAATATCAAACACTCGAACCGTCTTGACCTTGTAGCTCAGTTGGAAGAGCATTGGACTAGCAAACCAAAGGTCGCGGGTTCGATTCCCACCGTGGTCAAGCTAATTTTTCAGCTTGCCCGGTTGGTGACTCAGAGTAGCAACATCACATATACATTTAATATACACACCTGAGTCTTTGCATTATAACTAGTTAGGTCACGAACGTTTCAAGCACTGTCTCGTATTTAATTATCGTGTATTTTATGGAAATTAGTGAATAGTGTAGATAAATTAATTAATAGATAGGCCGGAACAGCACGAAAATGGCCTTGAGAGGTTGTTATTATCATATATTAAATTCACGTGTTTACATGTCCCCACTCTTTTGTGGTTCATTTGGAATCCAAGTTAAACGGCGGATTAGCAAGTGAACTCAGAAATCTGATAGTTGTTTTTTAACCAAGCGCTGTTATACTCTGTTATTCAAATATGATTCAAACAATTTTAACTGGATTCCTTTTACTGCATGCGAAGAAATTACGCCTCTTCAGCAGGTTGCTAAATCTGTCGACTTCTCTTATACAGGTCACTTTCTATGTTCTGATTCTCGGAGAGACTCGTTCCCTAATAGCAAGAATCGTTATTGGCAATGATACAATTATACGACTTTTTCCAGTTCCGGGAGAAAAGAATATGTGGTTTGGTAGTGTACCATTCAATCGTGAACTGATCAAAAACAAATTGAAGTATAGATATAATTTGAATGTACTGGGCGATTTTTCTTTTTTTTCTTTATATCAAGAGAGTCTTAACCGTTTATTACAAGAACACAGCGGTTTTACGGAAAGATGTGAAAGATCGATTGTAAATCAAGTTAACTTTGATGTATTTCACTTACGCGATAGACATCTCCCAGAAGCAGTGGAATTTTACTTGAAATGGTTCTTCCAGTTTGTAAACGACTTGACAATTTCTGACATTCTTACTTTCGTCCAAGGCTTCAAAAACAGCGATATTGGTTTCAAGGACCTAACCAAAGAATATGTAGAAAAGTTGCTTTCTTGGATTGTGAAACAGACTTCGGACATTTCCACTAACGAGGTGCAGCGATTATACTTATGCATGATTCTGAGTCATCTTAATGAAAATTTTCGTGGAATAAAGCTACAACTCAATGATATAAAGGAAAAAGTTGTTGTTGACTGTTTGCTGAAGTGTCTTAGAACTTGTGCACATAGCAACTTCCTTTCAGAATCAGATTGCGTGCTTTTACGTGAGATTGCAATAATTTTGGTACAAAAGAGTAGCAGTCCAGGATGGCTCACACTCGCAGCACATTTTTATCCTTATCTTGGAATCAGATTTCTCCTTAATGTCACATCCGATCAATTTCCTAAAATCTCATACGATTTCGAACAGTACGAGAGCCTTGTCGCACAGCTCTTTTCGTGTTTTAAAGTGGAAAGTCGGGTTGATCAGTTCGAGCACCAACAATTGCTCGGATTGGTTCTGGAAAGTGCTCCGAATTTGGTCGCAGGTATGAATCTATTTGAACGTTTGGAAATGTCAAAGTTGTTTGCTTCTGAAGACAAAAAGATCATTTTTTTTGTCCTTTATTTCGAGAAGGCACAGAACATGACTGAAACAAAAAAAGATTCACGAATGCGACCAGATGAATTTCACCAAACATCAAAGGAAATTGCGGACAAGAACCCGGAATCGCTAGTTTCAACAAAGCATGATTACAGCAAATCAAATGATGAGTTGGAGAGCGATATCAAGGATCCTGATGTGAGCAAACTTACTGAAATACTGATGACTGTTTCAATGTCTGCTTCGCTTTTCCATCATAATTTACTAAAGGCAATTCTAAGTAACGACAATTTCAAAGAAAGTTGGTCGAAAATTGCATACCAAGATAAAGTGAACATTTGTAAATCATGGGTTGTCTCCGAAATCAATAACATCAACATTGCAATCGGTGTTGACAGGGTAGAAAAGGCTGTAGCAGTTTATCAATGCATCGATGTCTTGATGCGATGTTCCGTCAATGTTTCCATACAAGAAACTCTCACTCAAGATGTGTATACACGTGTTATGGAGAGTATTTTTACAAAAGATGATGGCATTTCTATTCTTCAAGGTTTTTTTCAAATAGAGGAGCTGCTCCCCAGTGTTCAAAAGTGCTGCACATCTCATGTAAAGCAAATATTGACACCTGAGTTGATGAAGTCAAGAGAATTTCTAGAGGGATGCTCTATCAGCGAGAGGTACGGTTTTCTTTTGTTTCTTTGCTCAATATTCTATAAATAATTTAGCAATCGTATCTATTTATACAACTGGTGCTATAGCAGTCCGCTCTGGGTTGTGGTAATTCCCTATTTATTTCCACCAAAAAACATCGATCCAAAGCTTCGATCGATGTTTTTTTGACTGATGTTTTCTCAAAATTATAGGCTAACTTATATAATTTTCTAAATGAAATATCTAATCATAGCTGTTCTCTAGTCATCTTTTCGTTACCACACGGCCTTAAGCGTTTATTTTTAGACGTTTTGTTTTGCCTTAATAGTCCTGGCCTGGAGGAAATATTATTATGCGTTCTGGAAATCATTGAAGTACCAACGGTTAACAACAAAGAATTAATTGATGAAAAGGATTTCAAAATAATCTTAGAATGGTGCGACGTTTGGATAATTCTACTTAAAGCAAACGGTATGTCATTGTATCGCAGAGGCCTAATTCGTTCGGTTACAAGAAGGACTTTTATTCCCTTTCAGCTAAAGTGAAGAAAGTTGATGGTGTGCGCCGCGTTCGAACATAACCACAATGGATTATATAATAATGGATAACATATTTGTGTGCATGGATTATACGGTGTTTGATTGACTTTAATGGACGTAGGGATAAGAAAAAACTATAATATCAAAATCGAAAACTCTTCGTTTATGTTAAACGCGCCACATATATATTCAGATTTTTGAGATATAATCATGCAAAATACGATTTGGCCTAACCTATATGTTGTCATGAACAAGTTGTTCATCACGCTCAAGCAAATGAACAATCTTGATTAGTTTACTTTCTGTATAACTTGTTCATCTACTGTAAACATGAGAAAATATTCTTTTCAATCCAGGAATTTGTTTTTTGTCTTAGAATTTGTCTCTTTTTACAGCTATTTCCTGAAATTGTCGGTTTGAAGTGGTTGATATTTTAAGTAAACATGTAATTGTAGTGTTTTTCATAAACTTAAGAATCTTCCCCATATTTATTTTCAATTGACAAAGAAAAATATGCATTGAATCATGAATCTTCATTATTGAGTTTCATGCAGTCTTTGTATAACCAAAAAAGAAGAATAATAATATCCTCGGAAATTTTTCTTTATTTTCAGGAATGCTCGAGGACTCAAAAAAATATCACGATGGAAGAATAATTTGCCAACAGCTATCAGAGTGCATTTTCAAGGGAAGCATCTCTCCAAAACTCACAGAACAACTGTGCAGAGAGAAAAGAAAGATTTCAACATTGTGCGCCAATGCAAAGCCCAAGCAAGAATCCCGACTGCTTTTTGAGAGTTTAATCTCAAAATTAAAGTCGGAGGCAGAAAAATTTTCCCGAAAAATTCACATGATAGAGTCTGTAATCAATTTTGGGATGAAACTATCGCATAAAAAACTCTCTGATTCTGAAATTAAGAACTTCAAGAATATTATCGAAATCTTCAATGATCTTCAGGCAAACTTGCGTACACGGAAGGTGAATGAATTACAAGATGACACAATTTGGGGAACTTTATTTCCTTTGTTTAAACCAGCTGAAACATTGCAACCTTTGGCAAACTCAATGACATTTATGGCTGTGGCAGAAAAGTGCTTAGAATCACGAAAATCAGATGGAGACAAAGACGGAAGCAAAGATGGCAGCACGAGAGTAAATGATTTTTATTCGTTGATAGAGTTTATAACCAATACAGCGATAAAAGAATTTGAAAACCACTGGCATTCTGTTTTCAAAGATCCAGAAACGTTCAAATTTGAGGAAATGAAGTCGATGCTTGTCAATTTTAAGGATGAAAACCAACTTGATAAGGAGTTCGAAATCCTTAAAAACTTTTTCCGTGAGCCAATTTCTGGGAGTGTTGAAAGCTACACCAAAAACTGCCTGATGTACCAAGAAGCAGAAAAACACCTTGAAGGAAGCAGCCCAATTAAATTTAAAAATTCCAAATTAACCAATATGTTCGAAAAATTTAAATCATGTCTACCAAAACAAGACACACTTACTTTGGAAAATTTCAGCAAATTCAGGAAAACGTTACAGAAATTAACTTTAGCGTTTTCGGAAGAAGTCCTAAAATGGGTGTCTAAGAATTCGATGTCCAGAGAATTGGTTTGTTTCTTAGAACAAATTGTTGACGAAGACATGAGTTTACTGATTGGTGCTGTCGACGAACATTTCGAAAAATTTGTTTCCGAGTCATCAGTTTCCGAACTTATTTATGTTCATAGTTTTCTAAAGCCTTTCATTAAAAGGAAAAAACAGGAATGTAATTCCATGGACTTCTTGAGGATGCTGAAACAATCGTGTGATGGTGATAAAGATGTAGAAAAAACGATTCAGAAGTGCAGTATGAACGTGCACAGTCTTCGTGGGTGGTACAAGAGCATTGCGAACCGAGGAGAGATGACTAAAGAAATCATCAGTAATTGCCTAAGCAGAGGAGAATACCGGTTGTCACAAAAAGATGGAAAATGCGAAACTGAGATGAGTTACGAACCTCAGGAAGATGGTGGAAGTAAAAAATATTATTCTCTCCCGGAACTACAAGATTTACAAAGTCGTGCGCATCTCATTGCTACTTTTCATGGGAATAAGAGTATATCGAGTGATTCAAACAAATACAACATGGATTCTACCAAATGCAGTGAGAACATTGACTTTGATAGCTTTATAGAACAAGTTGACCTGCTAACGGAAATTTCTACCCTTCTATCGACATTGCGTTTGTCTGGGTACGTGAAATATCGAAACATTGAGATAAATATTAAGACAACTGAAAAACTGAGGAAACAAAGAAACACCCTACTGAAAGATAAACAAAAATGGGAAAACGACCTGGTTTACGCGCGTAAACAATATTGCTTTCTCAACTTCTACCGCTCTGACCAAATCTGCATAATATACGATTATTTAATGAATGGATCGAAAGTTAATTGTGACGAAGTTGCTTCTTTGATTCATTTCATTGACCCAACTATAAATGAGCAGCAGGTAAAGCAGCAACAAAGCCAGAAATCAGATTCAAACGACAATCCAGAGTTGTTGCTAAGGATTGTGGGCACAGCGTTAGATGAAATCTTCCGTGAATCAAAACCTGTCGACAGACTGATACCAGAAGACTGTCAAAGTCAATCACACCCCACGATGGAGGCTACAGTTACCCCGGGAGAGATTTTTGTTGCGAGTTTGGAGCCGGGAAGTCCATTAACCGCCAACGTAATCCTCAAACTGTACGAAAACACATCAAATACATTTCCTGAACCGTACCAAATTGTTTTCTGCAGTTCCCAAACAACGTGGGAGGAAATATTCCTTTTACTGCAGAGATGTTTCACACATTCGAAATACTGTCATAAAAAATTGTTTTGTATTGCGAATGTTGAATTGCTACTAAATGAAATCCAATTTAAATTGGTCAACGCGCTTAGAGAGAAACAAAATTGCCATGAAAGATCCAAGGATGAAGAAACGGATTATCGTCTTGCTTTGATTTGTCGAGGAGGCGACCATCATCACATTGTGGAACAGTTTGCCCAATATACCCACCACATTGCCGGTTTGAGTGATTTATCTCTTGGATGTCGTCTCCAATCTGGTTGGCCCAACGTTAAAATGATCACATCAACTCTTCCTGGTATGGGGAAAACGGAACACATCAAACGTGATGTGCGGGAGAAAGGTATAGCCGTTGCTACATTTCCAATCAGTGGCCCATTTGAACCAAGCAAACTCATCCGGCGTTTAAAAGACTTCAAGCTTGAGAACTATCATTGTCTGCATCTGGATGTTGGCGAAGTAAGTGATCCGTTGTCTTTGGACACATTCATATTTCAACTGATTGTCACAGGAATGGTTTCAGCTGGAAATCAATTCTATCATCTACCAACACCACACATCTACATTGAAATCGCGAATACGCAAAGAGATTGGCTTCGCGAGTCATTCGTAATATTACAGTTTTTCACTCGTACTCATTTGAGATGGCAAAATTACGAGAATCTTGTAGTTAGTTCTGAAATAACAAGTAATATCCAAGTTGTTTGTCAGTATCTACATATCTTTGATCAGTCTCGCATTGAATCGGAAGATGTTCATTTTAGCGGATCAAAAAAGTCAAAGCCATTGTCAACTAAGCGCTGCCAAGAGCTTCTCGCAAAATATTATTCCTCAAATGCCGACATCAGCTTTACAACGCTTGACGCTTTCCTTGGATTTCTGGCTGATCAGCTTTCAAAATTATCCAAGAGTGCTTTTTTTAAAGTCGTTCATATCAAATCTATGATTGGAAAAGAAAGTCAACGTGTCCGTACGAAACTCTTCGATGGACTTTTAAAAGTATCAAAGGAATTTGCATCCCGTGCCTTAGCTACTTGCCGCCCCAGTGATGATATCAATTCTCTAAAGGCGTTGGACGAATCGATGGCCTCAACTGTCAAATCAGCTACATACATGGTTGAACGAGTAGCAAAAATGATAAGGTGGGAGCACAGTAATCATTTACTAATTGTGTTTCATGGTCGCAATTCGCAAGCAATTACTGCCATGTATCGAGACATACGCTTTGTTCCTGCAAGTGTCAAAGAGCTGTTAAAAAGTCAAGGTGTGAGAGGAAATACAGAGCTAGAAGATTTCAACGAGTTTGATCAAGAGCAACTACAAAATAAGTTACAGAAGATTGTTTGTACGAAATCGCATGAAAAAGAGAAAAATATTTCCGAGGGGACAAGTACGTATGCGTTGACTCCCGATAACATCCTGAAAATGGTATTAATCATATTACGAGTACGTGCGAATGTTCCAGTTATCATCATGGGGGAGACAGGCTGTGGAAAGACCAGTCTTATAAGGTATTTGGCCAATACATGTGGCGTACAGTTCTGTACATTCAATTTTCATGCTGGAATATCAGAAGAAGATATCGTTGCATATATTCGGGAGAAAAATGAGAGCAACGAACAAATGTGGATTTTTTTGGATGAAATAAACACATGTGATCATCTAGGAATCATCAGTGAAATGATATGTCATCATTCCTTGCTGGGACAACCATTATCGAACAGTCTTGTTTTCCTAGCGGCTTGTAACCCATACGTTTTACGTTCTGAAGAAAAAGTCAAGACAGCCGGTCTCAAAGACAAGCAGAATACAAGTGAAGAATGTTCTAAACTAGTGTACCGTGTGCATCCATTGCCTGAAGCTATGGTTGACTATGTTTGGGATTATGGTTCACTGGCACCAGAAGATGAAAGAAACTATATTAAGAGAATGGTGAAAGACCTGCCAAAGGAGTATGAGGGAATGCTTGTTGACTTGCTAGCTACTTCTCAAAAGTTAATTCGGGAGGCTGAAAAGAATCGTTTTTGTGTCAGCTTACGCGACGTGCACCGCTGTATTCACCTGATCAGCTGGTTTGAGAAGACGTTCAAGTTGCGGCAAGAGCTTAAGGGAAACGAGGATGAGTACCTCAGCTATCTTGAGCAATACCATTCGATTTCACAACAGTGCAAAAATGATCCGACGATTAGGAGTATTGTCCTCGCTCTGGCACACTGCTATCTTTGCAGATTACGAACTGCAAAGTTTCGAAAGCGTTACCGAGAATCCATGATGGACATATTTAATCATGATAAGGCCATAATGACCTACAATGCAGATTTAGATACTTTTGCGGCCATTCTTCGTGTGGAAGAAGAATACTATTTGGATAGGATGGAACTCCCTCCTGGCACAGCAAGAAACGCAGCCCTACGTGAGAACGTCTTTGTTATACTTGTTTGCATCTTAAACCGCATTCCTGTTTTCGTATTTGGTAAACCTGGCTGCAGCAAATCATTATCTATCCAGCTCATTCGAAGTAATCTACGCGGAGAAGCCTCACGTGATCTATGGTTTAGAACGTTGCCACAACTTTACGTTGTCTCATATCAAGGCTCAGAGTCGTCCACATCCGAAGGAATCATCAAAGTGTTTGAAAAAGCGGAAAAATACAAGTCACACAACGAAGAGGAAAACGTTTTGCCCGTCGTTTTGCTAGACGAAGTTGGGTTAGCAGAGAAATCAAGGCACAACCCTCTCAAAGTTCTTCATAGTTTACTGGAACCTGGTGAAGGAAAATTTCCTGATGTGGCAGTTGTGGGAATTTCTAATTGGTCGTTGGATGCTGCCAAGATGAACCGAGCAATTACTCTCTCTAGAATAGAACCAACTATAGAAGATCTGTTTGAGACAGGAAAATCGCTGTACAGAGCTGGTGGCGGAGATTGGGAAACTTTTCAAAGAAAAAGATCTACAGTGTTTAGCTGAAGCCTATTTCGAATACCAGGCTACACAGAGCTATGCCAATTTCCATGGTCTTCGCGATTATTACTCTCTAATTAAAAACTTGGCAGCTTCCCGAAATCACAAAGAAAACAATAACATTTCATTACTATTACAACGTAATTTTGGTGGCCTTCCCGGAGAAGAGACCAACATTCAGAAGATTTTCCTCGCCAAGTTGAAGTTATTTGATGGTAAAGAGATTACTCCAGTGATCGATCTGATCCAAGCGAACATAAAGGATCCCCTTGCCCGCCACTTAATGCTCATTAGTAATGGAGATTCAGCCATTGACATCCTGAAAGAAAGTCTTGTTGAGCTAAAGGAAGAAACTATCACAATTTTCGGAAGCCGCTTCGAAGAAGATTCGTCGGATGCATATAACTATAGAATTTTGAGTCGTATTATTCTTTGCATGGAGAGGAACTGCACCCTGATATTAAAAGACCTGGAAAACATCTATGGCAGTTTGTATGATATGTTGAACCAGAATTACGCCGTTGTCGGCAACACCAAGAATTGCCGTGTAGCTCTTGGAGCTTATAGCAACCCGATGTGTCAAGTAAACGAAGGATTTCGTTGCATTGTTCTTGTTGATCAAGTGGACTGTTCTGACCCACCATTTCTTAACAGATTCGAAAAGCAGCTTCTACGCTTTTCTGACGTGCTTACCATTGACCAACAGAATATTATTACCAACCTCAGGCACTGGGTTCTGGGAATGTCCAGAGTGAAAGGATTGGAATCACATTTTAAGGAGATAGACATGTTCATTGGTTTCTACGAAGATACACTGCCATCTTTGGTTTTATCTCACGGCCGTGACACAGATAGCTCAACTTTGGAAAAATGTAAAGATGAATTGATGTGGATTGCGTCCCCTGATGGCGTGCTTCGGACAAGAAAATGCACATATTTGAACGAGGATTCACAGCAGGTCGAGAAATTGAGGAAAAAGTATTTCAATGGACTAATTCACCAAGGTTTCTCTGTCTTTGTGGAACACGTTATCAGCCAACCAGAATCATCTTTCTTTGCTGGTGATGAAATAAGCTCCAAAATGATCGTCATGACATTTGCCAACATTCATACAGATATTCGTCAGTGTTTGGAGGCAAGCTTGAAGTTGAAATGCCAAGCTGAACGGCTTGGTGCATATAAATCTGAAAAGCAACTGACTGAAATGATCAACAAATATTGGAATGCACCAGAAAAGGAGTTATTAGTTTTGCAGTGTAAACCAGATTTGGATGGTAAACATCTATTACTTGCACGCTTCATTATCGAAGAGGAAAGAAATGCCTACAAGCGAGGATTAACAGGAAAGAAAGCACGAGGGAAGAAGCATGTTTGTATTGTTGTACACGTTCGACGCGGAGAAGAAGCAGATGTTTCCTGGCAGTTTAATTTCGTTAGTCGTTGGAGACTAGTATTCCTTGACGTCCTTGAACCACCCCCAATTCCACTGAATGAAATACTTGGTAAAAGCGTCAAAGAGCTTCTTTCATCTTCCATATGGCCACTCAAGAAAATTGCACAAAGCCAACTCTTATGGTGTTTCACCTGCCTTAAATATACCAGTATCCAACGACCTTTGCGAACTGTTTTTCACATTGCAAAGAATCTCTTGAAATCAGAAGCGGTTTCGAAAGTAATCAAGCAATTAATTTTGGAGTCAATTGACCTAAAAGCATCAAAACATCAGGGTACATACTCTGATTGGCAGGTTGAGGTTGCTTGTGACCGCCAGGCGTTAGTTAATTCATCCACTCTTTATTATGCCATGAAGCAGTTTGTGTCCCGGTTAGTCCGAAACCCACTGTGTAAAATTGTTTATTTCTTGGAAAAGGAAAATGCATGGCCACCTCATCTGACTCAAGAGCCCAATGACATCATGAAAACAAAATTGGAAGACTTATGGTGCCAATTGCTCGTTGAAACCAAAATTTTTAAAATGTCGGATATCCCAGAGCTACTTGGAGCGGAATCATGCGTGGTTGAAAGCACGAGCCTAGATCTAAGCCTACCTTTTAGCCAACTGGTAAGCAGAAAGGTCGATGATGTCAAGGAACTGTTTTTAGAAGATTACGCGAAACTCCTGGAAAACGACGATGACGACAAAAAGGCTAAAAAGAGAGTTCGAGAACAGCAAGTGAAACGATTTACTGTGATGATCACAAATTTGGTTCCTGAACTTAGTGCTTACACTTTTGATTGTTACGACTTATACATGAAAGATATTTTAGATATGACGACTGCGAACTTCAGCCAAACATTAAGTCGTTCTATCCGGGTGTCCATAGCACAAGCTGTATTTGTTTCGGAGGAAAGGCCGGATTTGCCACCGGATGATATGGCCGAGTTTTGTACACTGCTTCACACCTTCGTATGGGTTAATCGCAAACAGATTAGTGACTTGATGCAGATGATTTGTGTTTGTAAGCCGTTTATAGGACTCGAAGTCCTAGCAGGTTTAATTGAAGGCATCCTTTGCAGCTCGGAGGAAGTGAGATTATCACAAACACTCCCTAGCGACCAGGAAGAAGCTTTCACAGAAACAGGAAGATTAAGAGACATCGTGGTTACGGCGTACTGTGAACAAATGTTTCCTTCTCCTACAAATGTCGAAAAGAATGGTGGCCCCTACGCATGGACACGAAACGCAAATTTACTGCTCTCATCGGCGACCAAGATAAGTGAATATCCACCCGCTTTACATTACCTACGTTTATGTGTGGATTTTTCCAGGATTATCCTACCTTTAAATTCATCTTTACTGAATACTCTCAACGAAATTGGCATGGCCCTTAAACCTGAATACCTCGATAACGATAAATCATTTGAAATGGTTACTACATATCTGATAGCACCACTCAAAGAGGGAATCAGAGATAATGATGATAAGAAAGAAGCTCTACTGAAGTTTTTGGCTCTGTTCTATGGACGTTGCATCGACACGAATGTTGATGCCTTCTGTGTTCGTTCAATAATTGAGCAAGTTCTTTCTTTGAAGGAATCGAAGTTTGCAATGATGATGAGTCCTGTTGTGTTACGGCTACTCGAGGTGGAAGAAACACAGACGCCTGGAATATTTATGGACACAATTTCCAATCCAAGTGCTTTGGAGGACTGTCCTTGTCTGCTGAATATCGACGAAGCTTTCAAAAATCTTTGCTCGATAGATCATGATTCGTATCCAGCGGTAATGATTTGTGATTTAATTGGACTTTTGTTGAAATTTGATCGTTTTAAATCCGGAGATCGAAGTAAGAGTGGCACTTTTAAATTTGACGACGTTAATAGCCCTAATTGTGAAGTCCTTTTGCTTGCTAAATCCGCCATAAATTTGATATCCCAAAACACTGAAGATGAGCGTGGTTTAAGAATACTCGCAGCCGTTGCATTCCTTCGAAGATTCATCACAAAGTTAGCAGAGTTTATTGCTAAAAACCCTGGTGTTATGATCAATGACGGTCCATATACTCATGTGCTGAATGAAATTAACTCACTGTTGAGAAAGCCAAAAATCCCATTACGAGAGTTCTTCGTAAAAACACTTCACAAGCACTTAAGTTTATTTGATTTAGAAAAGTTATCTACACAGAACGAAGTTCTTCCAACAGTAAAAAACTTGTGGCCTAATGATGCTTTGTATCAGGATAAAGCGGTGTTTACCTCTGTGTTGATGTTTTCCGAGTATAAAGAGGCGAAGGTTGCTTACTTGAAATTGTTGTCAAACGATGATTCATCAATGCGAGGGTTTTTGAAAACAGCCAATCGATCTCCGAACCATGCTTTTGCTCTTCTTGGAGTTCTCATAAACATGATATACTTAAAGCGGGCTGTGCGAAGAATCACGGATAAAGAAGCACAAATAGCCATGTGGTTTGTTAACAAGATTAATTCGTTCCCGAGGATGTTCCAGGAACTTTTGTTACGAATTATTGGCCGTCGTGATTTCCATTGTTCACAACTTCAACTTTCAACGGAGTCATCAGTGAATGAAGTAGAAATGGCGCTATTAATTCTTCACGTTGCCTGCGTAGTAGCCACCAGTTCACTTAACGAAAAAATGCCAATTTATTGGTACTTCACGAAACCTTTTAAATTTACACAGCCTTGTGTTCTTGCCCATTGTAAGGAGATGCGTTCCGTATTTCAACACCTACCAAGCGTCGAAGAATCAGCCCGTGCTACCTGTTGTTCATGTGGTTTAAGATTGGCTTTTAAAAGCAATATCAATGAAACAGTTTGTCCACACTGTCAGGAAGCATTGAAAGATGAGACAGAGTACATTGCCTCTTCCGAGACGTTTTCGACTCAGTCACTACTCTCCAGTTGTTGTAATTCAAGTTTGGATTCGGATCTCTGCACAAAAGAAATGCGTCCAGCGGTTTTTCGAGCTTTACACCTCATCGTATACTCGTCCTATTACGCTGGAATTGCTCTTGGAACCTCGACGGGGGAAGATGTGTCACGCGTTTTGAATATCGTACACGGATATGATCCTAAAATTGATACCAAAAGCTCAGCAGATTTTTGTTTTGAAATCATCGAATCCGATCTACTGCATTTAATGAAAATTCTTAATAGTCAAAAAGATGTTGTAATGAAAACCATGCATCTCGTGCTTGAAAGAAGTTCAGCTCTGATCAGAAGTAAAGACTTACTAGGATCAAACGACTGCTCAACACCAGAGATGTGTCGAGAGTGGGAAGACGAGTTTGCGAAGCACACGAAAGCAGTGCTCCTGAAGTCACGAAAATTGTCAATGGAAATAAAAGGGATGATCAAACTGCAACAGACAAACGACAGTCAAGCTAAGGTTACATTGGAAGACTGGATTTTGGAACTTGACGAATATCCTGAACATCGTGAAGATAAGAACCAGCAATTAAAGAGATTATTTCGTATGACGAAGCAACCATGTTTTGAGGATTTCCGTTCGGCATTTTTGCATTCTCCAGAAAAGATTCAATCAAAGCATAGTTTCCTGTCCTTGTTCTTTGCAAAGTTTGAGCAAATCAGAATCGGTGGCCATCTTTATCACCTGTTGAAATGGTCTCGGCTTGTATCATCAGCATTGTCCCATCGCGTCAGCAGAAAAGATGCAGAATCGAAATCAATCAACGACTTTATAACTGGCCATCTTCTACAACTAAACCGCACTCCAGAAGAAAAAAGCAGCTTGAAGGCGTCCTTTGAAAAGTTTCAAAAAGCGTGGAATGAAGTGTGTCTGTTAGTTGACCAAACAAATAACAAAGAGAAAATGCCTAGTTTGATGGAGACAGATTATGTAGCCTACTGTTTAACAGAAGGTGAATATGGTATCCACCTTAGAAACGCTATTGAAATCCTGGTTTCACATCAAAATTCGATCTTAGATGCGATAATTTCTCTCTCATCGCGTCACCATCCGGCTTTAAGTTTCCTCGAACAAGAAAACTACAGCAGTGTCGCGATCGCATCGATTCAAAACGTTCAAGAAAAAGAAATAATCAATTTCCAATGGTCTGATGAGTTGTTGAAATACACACCAAGGAATCTCGAGTATGGTAAAGGTCACGAAATTGCGTATGATTTTGAGCGAATAGAAATTTGGCTTGCAGAAACAATCGCGTTTGGAAAGTGTTATTTGACAGGTACACTGAACGAGTTCATATTCGCAAAGGAACTGTTCCACTCGTATGGTCCTTTATTGACAGAGTTTCGACAGTTAATAAAACCTTGCATTACCTTGCCGAAAGATGTACGCAAAGATCTGGATGAGCTAAAAGAGCAGAGGATCAAGGACGCCCAAGATCTTCTTCAACATATCGAAGTGCTCATCTTCTTGCTTAAACGAAACTTGAAGAACATCAACGTGGATATGACATTGAAAGTTTTCACTGAAAACTGTCCCACTGAAATCCCCTTTCCAATAGAACTCTTACCTCAGTCTGGAAGTTCGATCAAGATAGAACACGTTGCTGCACTTTACGAAGCTCTTGAAGACGTTCTTGCTGATGGTGCTATCGAAGGACTTGATGGAAAGTTTAGGAAGCAAATGACAGACGGCATGGAAAAAACCGTTACCGCTATGACAAACAGAACGACTGGCGGTGTTCAGTTGAAGGCAAGCGATTTCTTGAGAGTGCTTCGTCGTTTCGTTTTCCGTTACCTTTCATCTGAAAAGTACTGGCCTGAGGAGAGTACAACGTTGCAAAATCATTTGAAGAAACCTTCGCTCTGGTTCCCATTGAAACCACCAAATATGGATGACATCCCGAAAGAGATTACCCTAGAATACATCTACTCCATAGTGAAGTATCTTGAAGAAGAGAAAGTAAGTAATAACATTATGCGCAATAAGTATGCTTGATACTCCCATGCACCATGAGATTATTTCTGAACACTTTATCCAATCCACTTGGTTCAGGTTTTAGGCTTTAGGCTACCCCGCTGTTAAACTAAATTTTGAACTTGGAAAGTCAGCAGTACAGCTAGCTGGAATAGAAAATTGGCATAAACAAATAGCATAAAAAATTGGTATAAAGTAAAGAGTGAATGTGAAAAGTGAATTAAATGCGACAATTAAAAAAATAACTTAAGTAAAAATTACCAATTTTACTGATATGAACACTTTTTTCCATAGAAAAAGGCAAATACATCAGGGAAAGTAACCAACTTTGGCGGCCGACGTCAGCTTAGAAAGGTGTCGCATATAGCATGACATAAAATGACACAGCCTCATTTATAGATAGGCGACATAATGCTTTAATTATTCTTAAGGTAGCGTTGTAATGAAGATTTAATATGTAACCATAGGTATTAAAGGTAGATAATTAATTGAAGTGAATACAATGTGACGTGAAATGTTAAACTTGAAAGCTACAGTTCCAGATTTTTCGAAGAAAAATCGTGAGCGATGCATGGGCGTGGAAAAAAACACGCAGTTTTGAGAACCGACAGCTAAAATCCTAAACGTTTTTAGAAATTAAATACCATTATATCCTGCCAGAAAAAAAGTCAAATTGAAGGTTAAAACTGGCTAAAGCTCAGTCATTATGGTGTCATTAAAGTTGTATTCACTTCATTATGTACTACGTCAAATGTTCACAGTATAGTGGATCTATTGACAAAACCATGGTATGAAATGAAACACACTCCGATAAACAAAGACATCTTACAAACCCAAGATTTGATTTATAAAGGCCTATTTACACTACCATTTGTGGTATACGATTCGTACCCTGGCGTATGTGAACGTAAGAACACACGTACAAACGTGACACTTTAAATTCCACACTGAACAATATGAATGAAGATTGTGATATAGGCCCTCTTTTACATCCGTCAGAATGATAATTGCATACAACTTATCGTGTAGTCTAAATAGGCCTTAAAAAGACAAGAAGCGATTATTCAATTGGTGATATTTCGACTCTATTTCAGAATCATTGTCAAACCAGACACCAGACTAAATTATTTACAAGCTTGTTAGGTCTGTATACAGGAAAGATGACGTTATCAACTAGAGGAGATGAGAATGTTAGGTGTTATATTACAATTGGCAACAAAGATTACAGAGACACAATTAATTCCATGAAAATAAGAAATGATTCTGAAATAAAGTCGAAATATCACCATGGAATTGGATAATAACGTCTTGTCTTTCTTATAAATCAAATCTTGCATGGGTTTGTAAGATGTCTTTGACTTTGTTTATCGTAGCATGTTTTATTTTATACTTTTTGAAATTGTCTTCTAGTAAAGATTTTAAATCATAGTATACCACAGTATAGTGGACCTTTTAAAAAAACAAAAAAAAATGCTAGAAATAGTGACTGTAGTAAGTCTTTGTAGATGAGGAGCTGCCTCTTATCCCGGCTCTTGTGAGGATTGGCACATTTTGACAATTTCCCTTTGGAGCCTGATGATACATCAATGAGAACAATTGCATGTATGCAATATAAATGAGAGGCGACCTCTAGTATGTAGCTTTTCCACTTTCAACATAATTGCACATAACAATGTTTTGTTATTGTTGTTTTAGTAATCAAACTATAACATATTAAACTGCTTTGATTTTATGCTAAAGAATATAGTTCTTATTTCAGTTATTTGATACAGGACAAATAATTGTACATTACTTGTCCCAAGTTATGAATGATTCAGTGTTGAAGTTGATAGTATATGAACAGCCAAATTTTCAACGGAGCTCAAGATACGCCGTTTTCAGAGGACCTGGCCGTCGACGAAATATATAATCAACAATGCGAGGCGAAAACGAAGCGGATAGGCCGTATTCTGTGGCACGAAAAGTCGCTTAGAAAACGATTTTCGTTGCCCCCCTTCGGGCACTACTTGAAAACACGATAGAAAAATAGGATAAATTATAAAAAGTCTAAATTCATTTGTTTTCACCTTCACAAACTTGCAGTTTTCGACCATTTCATCTTCGAAAAATCAGTAAATTTGCATGTTTTGAAATACACCGACGCCATTTTGATTCAGGAAATGTCCCAAAAAATACTTGGTGTAATATACAACATATATAGCAGAATCAGCAGTTTTATTTGTAAAGGTGGCGTCTTCCGACTCATGTCTAATTCTTTTTGACGGAAAAAAGGCCCACTACAACTTTTAGTGACGTGTCTTCTCAAAAACTTTTTTATTGTCTTAGTATTTAGCTAACGCTAGACGGAGAGCATCGTGATATTGCACGGAGAAGTTTAGATCTTGTCAGCGAAAACGTAGAAAATGTTAAAACTGACTGTATCGAATACGCAAATTTCTCGTATCACAGAGCTTGTTATTCGGCATTGACAAATAATATTCACATCAATATCTATACGTATCTTGGTACAACGCAACAAAGCTCCCTTGTTGAAGCCTGCTTGCACAGCAAAAATGCTGGAAACTTCATTTAAATACCGGTATAAAACTGCTGAATCTGCCATATATGTCGTATTTTACACAAAGTATTCTTAATATTTCCTGAATCAAAATGGCGTCAATTTATTGCAAAACATGTAAATGCACTGATTTTTCGAAGATGAAATGCTCGAAAACTGCAGGTTTGTGAAGGTGAAAACAAGTGAATTTAGACTTAGTTTCTATAATTTACCCTAATTTTCTATCGTGGGGGCAACAAAACTGAACGATAATCGGCCACAGAATACGGCCTCTAAACCGAGTTAGCAGCTATCAGCCATATATGACGAGCCTATATTTGATTCAGCAAATAAGTTGGTAATCGCATACGGAGCCCTGGGCATCCAGTTTTCAGAGCTATATATAGCCGTTCTCACTATACTAACCGTACAAGACGAACTTTGGGATGTTGTACGTTGCAATGACCTGAAAAAATATAAGTTGTAAGGTGCGTGATAATTGTAGGCGAAAAGAAAGCTTGAAAAGGTAAAAATAATCTATTTCTTCCCACGCAGTAAATACATCTAAGATATAGAAAACAATTCTGATAACAAAATATAGTCGAAAAGATTTCAGATAACAAAATATAGTCGATCCATCATGTTAATGGGAATGGGTAAAACTCTCACGTAAGTGGACGGCAAATTTTTCATCAAAATTCTTTTTAACTGCACAGCGGACATTGTTACATTCCCAGTTTGACCATTCTGGACAAACTGTAAGTCTGGTATGCTGTCAAATAGCGATTCTTTGAGTGATTTTGTAAATTCAATAATTGGCCTGTTATCTTTTTCCTGTGCTTTGCAATAGGATGGATAATATTTGACGATATCTTTCGTATGATGATATTCCGTAGTTAAAACGCCCCAATCTAATAATTGAAGGTGTTTCAGGCCCAATGTAGCGATGGAAGAGAGATAGTTTGTATTAACTTGACATGCCTACAAAAGTAGAAAACATTCCTGCATATATTGTTCTTTTTATTATAAATAACATTTTTAATGCTTCGTGAATCAATTGACTTTAATGTTGTTGTAGAGATAAGGTAAGAAATTATTTTGGGTTAAAATTTTCAATTTTGTTGTCCAATTACAACGACAGAAGATCGTCTTGAAATGATACATAAAAATGTTCCTACTTTAGGAGTTTCTGCCTTTAAAAAGATTTTACGGTCTAATGGCTGATCTACGTTTAAATGTTCAAAAAAGTTGAAAATCTCATACGTGTTCACTAAAGGTATCCGGCCAAATAGAGAGAGTTCTCAACTTGGGCATTTCAATCAAAGCTCCAGAAAATGCCTCAGGAACTTCGCACATGATCAATTCCAAATGGACGAGACTAAAATTTTATAGAAAAGATGGAATAACCAGTTTAAAATAATTAGCCAGATTAGGTCATAAGCATGGTACTATATGACAGGGAATTCAATTTTGCAAGACTTACTTTTTTAGTGAGGACAATGCCCATATTAAACCTTCACTTGAGATCGATCCAGCACGTTCAAGCCTCAAATGTTGTAACTTCGCAAGTTTACCCAAACTCTCGTATGACTGAAAAAACCCCAGCAAGGGACTGATTCATGATTCTGCTTACCCAAGATAAAACGAAGCATGCAATGATTTTGAGGTATTAAAAAGTCTTTACGAAACCAAAGAAGCACATACTACAGTCGGGATGACTACGTGACTGCCAGAATCATGCTATTTCTTTATTTAATAGCTAAAAGGAATTTCGCTTTGCTTATATAACCTCGGCCAGGTGGGAATCATAAAAACAGCTATAGTTCAAAATATACCAAACGAAGTCGGTTTCATCACTATTACGCGACACCAAATTCATTTCCCTCAATATCGATTTGTGCTGTCGAGATTTGTTGACCCTGGGGTTAAACTTTATAATTCATATAATCACCTCAACTTCCCATTCTGAGCAATCTCCCAGCTCAAGATCCTCGAGCTGTGGCAACGAGGTTAAAAAATCAAAATCTTGCGCCGCGAGGTCCCTGAACGTTGTCAAAGCCTAGAAATCGAGGATCGGGGGAAAAATAATGAGAAAATCATTCTATTACTCAAAATGTACTGAACACTTTATTAAAATTTTAATCTATTTAAATAAATAACTGAATAAAGATGTCTGGAGTCGTAGAGGAAGGTATGTCGTTCGTGTATGCGCAGTGTGGCGATGACACTAAACACTACGGTATTTCATATTTTGTGTTATTGAAACTAAGGGCGCATAATGAAGGATTCGAATGAAGTTCGTGAAGCATGACATCCATAAATCAAACCAGCCTATACGTATTGAGAATGAAGGTCGCATGGATGCGCAAAGCCATGCACACATAAATCAAGATAATCATGCAAGGAGAAAGGTAGACCTTCCGAAGATCACAAAAAGGACTGTCAAGGTTGTTGACGTTTAAGGGTTAGAGGCTGTTGTGAGCGTTTTGTTGAGAATTTCGAGTTCAGTGTATGGTCAGCAAGTGCGTTTATTTGTAAACAAAACACGAACATAAAGTCTCACTTTTAATATACAATCTGAGTTCATTGATTGCTGCATTGAAGATTTAAGCTTCGCTACAGGCTGTCATTTTTGAATAAACCAATATATATATATATATATATATATATATATATATATATATATATATATATATATATATATATATATATATATATATATATATATATATATACACCCATTTGCAAAAACGTTGGCCGCAGATAGATATATAGATAGATACTCGAAGTCTAATTAGAATTGCATATGATTACATTTGCATGGGATTTCAATCATATTACACAACATATGCAATTCTAATTAGATTTCGGGTATCTATCTATCTATCTATCTGCGGCCAACGTTTTTGCAAACGGGTGTATATATATATATATATAAATAGCTACTAAGAGCAATGAATTTCTCATGAATGAATTTCGAGAATTTCTCTCGGATTCGGACGAACTGGTCGGTTCCATTTCGGACATATGCTTGCTGCACTTTATACATGCACGAAATATTGGAACTGCGAAATGTATCGTGCATTCATCAGTTTTAACGGCTTTGCGGGGGAAAGCACCTGTGTTGGGAACATGAAAAATGTATATGTTGGTTAAATTCCCTATAACCCTACTTTTTGACGAATTCGTTAACAAAATGAATAGACTGCTAAAGCAACTTAATTTCCAGGAAAGGTTTGTTCGAGAATGAAAATAAAATTACTATGTAACACTGAGAACTGTAATCCACAAATCGAACCGATATATTCGATCGAAGGAAATAAAGGCCCAATTCTCATACGTCGTGCCGAGAACACGCACAAAATTACGGTTAACCTTGCTTTTTAACCTTGCTGTGGTTTAATGCACATGCAAATGACAGCCCAGGATATCGGCGGCGGACCAACATTGGCGCGTAATGCGATATGCGTGGGGACAAAAACTTAAAAGAAGCCCGCTCAAGTTAAATGTGTTTTAACAATCGCTCTTCTGGCTCATTACATGCAAGTTTTATTTTTATGTTTTAAAAATCATGCAAGAATACATAGAAAACACCGTGAACGATGCAGAAAAAAGATGATAAAAAGCACACAAGGATTCAAAGTACTTTACTTCTCTAAATTGTCGGCTGGTCACTAAGGATTTGTACAAGGAGTTCCTTTTGTCTAGCCGGACGGGATACTGAAGACGGGCTTAATGTTTTGACTAATTCCTGTAAATATTTGGCGGGTACTTATCGATCACAAAAGAGATGTCAAAAGTTGCCCATGTAAACCGGGCGCGATTTTCTCAGTTTAGTGTCTTTTCTTCGTCAAACAACTGTGACTACATTCACTACATTTATATGATGGCAACAATTTATCCGTCATTTCATAAGAATAGCCAAAATAGTTGCGTTGTAAATAATGTAAATAAATCGAGGTGCATATTATGTCTATGATGTGGATACTTCGACGCGTAAATCGATACAAAACAATATACTTATAATCTATACAGTATACCGCCAAAATGATTTGATTACTGTACAAAATGTCCGTTTTGTATAGTATCATTTATGTACTGTATGCAGAATACCAGGTATCGTGACTTGCTATCGACATAATATATATTCGTGTAAGAGATGTGTAAGAGATCTATCAATACATAAACAACACAGCGTCGTTTCTTCCTAACCTCTTAGCTCTATTTATGGAATAAACCTTCCAAATTATATTTGTGTTGAATTGAATGCTCGTAATTCATAACATAAAATGATAAATTGCGTAGATTCTCAAAGAATTGCTCGATTTTTACGCCCGGAATGTTTTGAAGCAATGCTCGTCGCTCCTCGCTTCTTTACATCTTAAATAATGTTCAAGGCTCTACGGCACATACGCAGTTGCGACGTACAAGAAAAAATCGGGTGTTCCGGGGGGCAATCTGCGCAAATCCCTTGAAACAAAACCCAAACCGCGGAAAAGCAATGCTTCAAAATTTACAGTAACGGTCAAAATTCCTCAATATTTTGGTGAACTTAGCAAAAGGGATGTAGAGCATCAATAAATAAAGCAAGTTAAACTGATTTAAAAACCTTAAATTACTGATCATACACAAAAAGTTACCACACGCATAAATCAAACAACCCCCCGTAAAGTTTACACTATGACTGACTGACTGACTGACTGACTCGTTTGAATTTTCGCCACTCATCACAATACTACAAAGTTTCTTTGAAACTTTGCACTTTGCACTAAAAACAGTGATTTCACAATTTCGTGTCAATAGCTCACTAATGTGCTAAATAATCGTCGAAACATTACTGATTGCATGAGCCTACTTAAATCACTGATTAAAGATAGTAATGAAGCCCATGCAACAATTTATATAGATCAAGTATTTCAACCTAAATTATACACATTGAGATTCACGGAATGTTATCATAAAATACTTTAGCATCAAATGTGGTATAACAACTGCCTAAAAAGACAAAACACTTCTCGACGTTTCGACCAGAGAGCCTTTGTCAGGAGAGTTAACCTGGTTCTATTGGAACGTATCATAAAATACCCTTAAGATTACGCCATAGTATCTGTGTATTTTCACGGCACTACAAAACAATCTGTATCAATGAATCAGAACAATACAGACTTAATATACAAATACGCAAAACGTCTACCTGTAGATACGAGCTGAAGGAAGACTATGCAATGCTATATGTTTATTGCATGCATGTGAGCTATAGCTAAGCTAATTAACATGTAGTGTGTATAAAAAGAGCGCAGTTTGGCAAAATAAAATTTAATTAATACTTGGAAATCGTGCAAGAAGGTAAAAATAAGAATTGGCACAAAGAAGATCGAAGTCGAAATGAAGTTTGGTATCGCAGTGCTTGTCGCCTTGGTGTTTTGTTTGTCTCCATCAGGTACAGTAAGGGCTTGGTCTTTAATATACAAGCTAACTTTTTAAATATTTTTTGATAAAAAATGCTAATAGAATATATCTGGAATGCATGAATAAGTGTAATTAATATAGGAAGTTAATTTAGGTATAATCTGTCCCTAAATTGTATAGTGTATGGTGCAGAGAGCGATGTGGTTCGAGTTTTTGACCACAAGCTGCGTGTGACTGAGGAAGAAATGGAGGAATACTTGGAGAAGGCAGATCTGGAAAGGCACGGATTTATAAAAACCATCGAGAATTCTACCACAACAGATGAGTTTGGGAGAACACGAAGAAAGACAACGATTTATTACAAAGTCACTTGCGATTGCTCCGAGGTTGAACGCTGGGAAAGAATTTTAGAACAACGTTTGCCGAAAAAGCTGAAAAGATTGGACATCTTTAAAACCACCGTGAATGAAGTGAAAAGTCGCATCACAGGTCGCAAGACAGAGAGTTGCACAGTTGGTCTGGAGATACATTTAGGTCGATGTTTAAAGAAAAGTCAGAAAGAAAAAGTAAGCAAGCGAGCTGCGGCTAAACGCTGTGGCTGGTGGTCCAAGTGCTGCGGTTGTACAATATGTAGCAGTGCTTCCATTGTTTACTCTAACTAAGGTAAGCGGCTTGGGACAAGGTATACTTAAAGTAACTGAAAGGAACTGGAACACGGACTAAACCAAAAAAATTAACTAGTATGCTTAGCAAAAATAGAAACTGGGAATGGTGATTTGTTTGTACTACATAGGTATAGTTTTAAAATAATAAGTGATCATGAAAAACTTTGTGTGCGTGGTTTTTTCACCTATCAACATTTTCTTATAATTACTCCGGCGTCAGCGACGGAGTTAAAAATTCGCCTCGGTTTTGTTGTTTTTTTTTTGTTTTTTTTTTATTTTTCGTCGTCGCAAGTCTGAAATGGCGCGAAACATTCTAGTATTTGAAATGTGTATGTAATCGTATTTATGTATGTCCCAGTCTTATCTCCCAAGAGTTGTGGTGTACAGCTTTGGCTAATTTTCCGATGCGCGATTCGAATTCGCTCGCATGATACGGCAATTCCTCCAAGAGGAACGAATAAACCGTTGTTTTCATGCTGTTCGATTAAGTTTAGATTGAATTGGGGTAAGAATATATTAATACATGTTGATTCTGGTCGTATTTTAATAATATCACTGCTATTTCGCCGTTTAACAAGATGATGTGGTCGTGTATGGGCGCGTTGACGGTTGGCACGTCGTAGTTTGCACAGGATTGAAGATTTAATATAACTATATAAGCGCGAATTCCAAAGGCAAAGTGTAAGACAAAGCGAATGTATCATGCGGTTTATTTACATTTTTGAACAATTGAACTTCTACACTTTTTAAAGTACGATGTGCTTCTGAATTTCGCGATCGAACATTTATAATTTAGGTTCGCAAGGCATCTAAATGCGAATATGAACTGTATTGTTTATGTTTAGAAGCTCTATATTAAAGACTGGCACGTGCGCCGGAGTTAACGCCAGAACAGGCGTCTTGTTTTCTTATAATTATTTATAATAATTATATGTTTCCGCGTGTAGGCGTAAAATGCTCTGGCATGCATCGTAGGATTGATCGGGAAAAATGAAACGTGCTGTACACTTTGTCTTTGCGCCAACGATTTGAACAATGCCATGTGGAGCAACGGATAAAGATGGAGATTCCAACATAACACTTATCACGCCGCGATTATTTAACATTGAAACTTGACGACAATCATTATCTGGTATATCAGCCCAAATATGACAAGTAAACTAAATCAAGTCCAGGCCCGCGGATTAATAAATATCAGAATGTGCGGTAGTATAGGTTCTCTGCATATTGGAACATTTCTCAAGTCGACACTTTATACATGCACGAAATATTGGAACTGCGAAATGTATCGTGCATTCATCAGTTTCAACGGCTTTGCGGGAGAAAGCACCTGTGTTGGGAACATGAAAAATGTATATGTCGGTTAAATTCCCTATAACCCACTTTTTGACGAATTCGTTAACAAAATAAATAGACTGGTGAAGCAACTTAATTCCCAAGAAAGGTTTCTTCGAGAATGAAAATAAAATTACTATGTAATACTGAGAACTGTAATCCACAAATCGAACCGATATATTCGGTCGAAGGAAATAAAGGCCCAATTCTCATACGTCGTGCCGCGAACACGCACAAAATTACGGTTAACCTTGCATTTTAACCTTGCCGTGGTTTAATGCACATGCATGCAAATGACAGCCCAGAATAACGGCGGATCGACAATGGCGCGTAATGCGATATGCGTGGGGACAAAAACTTAAAAGAAGCCCGCTCAATTAAATGTGTTTTAACAATCGTTCTTCTGGCTCATTACATGCAAGTTTTATTTTTATGTTTTACAATCATGCAAGAATACATAGAAAACACCGTGAACGATGCAGAAAAAAGATGATAAAAAGCACACAAGGATTCAAAGTACTTTATTTCTCTAAATTGTCGGCTGGTCACTAAGGATTTGTACAAGGAGTTCCTTTTGTCTAGCCGAACGGGATACTGAAGACGGGCTTAATGTTTTGACTAATTCCTGTAAATATTTGGCACTTATCGATCACAAAAGAGATATCAAAAGAGACTCTTTACTTTCACATTCCCGTTTTCTAGCAATACAGGTAATATATTCTAGGATTTTAAAATATTATTCTAGGATATTTTATTTCGAAACATGGGGCCGGTTGTTCAAACGTCAGTTAACCCTAGGTCAAAGCAAATTTACGTTGCGATCTGATATAAAACATAGATGTTTGTCAACTGGGCGAACTTAATTAGGAAAAAAAAGTGATTTCGCAACTTCGTGTCAATAGCTCACTAATGTGCTAAATAGTCGTCGAAACATTACTGATTGCATGAGCCTACTTACATTACTGAATGAAACCCATGCAACAATTTATATAGATCAAGTATTTTAACCTAAATCATACAGATTGAGATTCACGAAATGTTATCATAAAATACTTTAGCATCAAATGTGGTATAACAACTGCCTAAAAAGACAAAACACTTCTCGACGTTTCGACCAGAGGGCCTTCGTCAGGAGAGTTAACCTGGTTCTATTGGAACGTATCATAAAATACGCTTAAGATTACGCCATAGTATCTGTGTATTTTCACGGCACTACAAAATAATCTGTATCAATAATTCAGAACAATACAGACTTTCGCGAACTTTGCCCACAATCGCGTTCAGGGAAGCTAGCATACGCTGGTTCCTAATTCAAGGGACTGTATTTTTCGTATTTTCGTTTATTCACGTTTAATTCTCTACCTTAATTCGCTTACAAATCAACCATGCACCTGGTTTTCCACTTGGAGTCTAACGCCGCTGCGCGCACAGGATTACGTCGCGAAAATTAATTACTAATTTCAATTTACGTCACATTTTGCATAAATTACAGTACACGAAATTTGGCTCTGATACGCAGACCCTCTTTTCCCCGCCTTTCTATTTCGGGCATGGGTCTGCGACGCAGGCTATCTTCCACAGAGCCCTTTTCTTATTCTCTTCAAACACTACAACAATGTCTCCCTTTTCTATTACCCTCTTGTTTTCGCTCGACTTTGCCTTGTGGAACTCTCTAAGGTCTGTTAAATACTCCTTTCTCCATCTTTCCCAAAAGTGTGCTAATTTAAGTGCTACGTATCTAAATCTTTTACTACATCTAGCTTCATTTTCCTCACCTTCTTCTAAGTTCTCATCTGGCAAAGACTTCAAACGTCAGTGGTCGTGAGTTTAAGGTTTCTTCTACCTCTATCACTACAGTCAGTAGTTCGTCGAATGTATGTTTCGCGTTACTAAGACCTTCCTTAAACATGCCTTTACGGACCCGATCATACGTTCAAAAAATCCTCCCCACCACGGGGCCCGTTCGAGGTTAAAACGCCATTCTGTTTTCGTGCTTTCCAATTCGCGCTTAACTTCAGGGTGGTTAAATAATTTCCTAAGCGCTTTTTCCGTGGCTTTAAATGTTTTGGCATTGTCTGAAATGATTAACGCTGGCGTTCCGCGCCTACTTGAAAATCGTCTAAGTGCTCTTCGAAAGGTTTGTGCGGATAAATCCTCGACCAATTCTAAGTGAACTGCGCGCGTCACGCAGCAAGTGAACAACGCAATGTATACTTTTTCTATTTCTCCTTTTTTACTCTTTACGTACAGTGGTCCGGCAAAATCTATCCCTATTTTAGAGAACGGAAAAGTTTCTCTAACTCGAAATTCGGGTAAAGAAGCTGTGGGTGGGTTACTGTAAGACTTACTTCCCAATCTCTTACATACGACACACTTATTAATTTGTTTCTTTACGGTCTGCCTTCCCTTTGGCACCCAATACCTTGAACGTAACTCCGCTAACGATCCTCTAAGCCTACTATGGTGTACCTTAATGTGACAATCTTCAATAATTAATCGAGTAAATGCGTGTTCCTTTGGAAGGATCAATGGTTTGCGGGCGCATTCTTCTAAGTCGGAATTTCCTATGCACCTAAACATCTTGTTCTCGTCTTCAACTACGCTTGATGACTTTTTGAGTTGATCAGAATTCTTTTGTTTTCTTAAATCTACCTGGGCTAATTTAACCCACGCATATTCTGCGGTAATCAATTCTCCTCGACTTAGATGTAAAGTGGCAATTTCCTCCTGTGTCGATACGTTATTAATCTCCTTTAATTCTTTCCGGCCTTTTAGCTTATTAACGAATCGTGACACTAACGCTGTAATGCGCACAAGCTTTCTTAGCGAACTGTACCTACTTATATTTATGACATGCGAAATGTCGCCTGGTGTTGAAGTTTCAACAACCAACGAACTAATATCCCAACCTTTTTCTCACTATTACTTTCAGTCGTGTCTAAAGTTGTTTCTTTCTATGGCCATTTACTGTCATCCTGACTTAACCATGGGGGACCGTTGGCCAAAGGTGTTTATAGCTACCAATTCTCTTCGAAGGGTTTGTAATCCCAGCGACCCAGCAGCACGCGAAGTAATTAAGGACTTATGGCTACCCGTGTCATGCCCTTTTGCCGTCTGTAGGACAACTCTTGTGCCTGTTACAACATAAGTATTGACTATTTGGTTCTTACTGTCGTCATCTGTGGGGCTGTTTTCTTCTTGTTTGTCATCACATAATGCCGTGTGATGATCGCCCTTACATGCACTACACTTGGCTGGATATCTACACTCCCTAGCCAAATGTCCCTTCCTTAAACAATTAAAACATCTACCAAATTTTAATAATAATTTCTTACGTTCCTTAGTGTCTTTTATCTTCGTGCAGTCTTCATGGCGATGCCCAGGGTTGTTACAAAACGCACAGTTCGACGCTTTACCGGCCAACATTGTGCTCCATCGTTCATTCTTGCGTGCGTGGTCGTTGTTCTTCCCTTGCTGGCTTTCGCTGGTACTCCTCTCTTAACTCAGTCTCATCGCCGAGTCTCTTTAAAAATTGCTCCATTTCCCATTCGTGGTGTTCTTACCCCCTCGTCATTGTCATTCTCAACGAATCTGGCAATTTCTCTAACAGCGAAGGTACAACAAATTTGGCATACGAGCCATGATCGACTTTCAGGGCTTCTAACGATCTAAATTTGCTCTCTACAAAATCGTACAATCTTCGCCGCTTTGTAACATCTCGTTCGCTATACAGTAGTTCAATGTTTAAAAGTTCGTTCACGTAGGCACGTTGGATCAGGGTTGTTTTCCCATAACGTTTTTTCAAGAGTTCGACCGCCGCGCTGTAGTTTTCTGCCGTCAGAGCGAACCCTTGGATCGTGGAGCGCGCAGGTTCTAACAGCCGTCCGCGTAAGTACGAAAACTTGTCTACCTCGCTTAGATTACCGTTTTCTGTATAGCACTCGAAAACCCATCCCAAAATTCTTGCGATTCATGCACTTTACCCGTGAACTTAGGCCCTTCAAGTCTGGGCAATCGTACTTGTTTTGTGACTGGTACGCTACCAGAAACCTTCGGACTAGCCGTTGCGGTGCTGGATGAGTTAGTAGAACTCCTATTTAAAGCGTGTTCAATTTTAGGAATAATTGTCTGTACCTCTGATCTTAGGGCTTCTGCTTCTTCGATCTCCTATCTTTGTCGTGTCATTCGATTTTTCTTCGCTAACGAGGTTTAGTATCTCTTCATCGAGTTTGTCGAGTGTTTTAAGTTTTGCCACCAATGCGACCTTTCGTTCCTCAAGCGCTATCGTCTCGTCGCCGTTCTGGTTGTCGTACCCGATGATTAGCTCTTTTCGTATTTTCGCTTATTCACGTTCAATTCTCTATCTGATTACATTCAATTTTCGGTTCTAATCAACAATCTATTCACGATCAGTTCACAATCTATTGACAATCTACTCACAATCTTTCGCTCATACAATTTAGCTCTTTAAAGACTCTATAACAACTGGTGACTCCCTTTTGGCAGATACAATTTGCAGTTCCGTTCTCTTTCGCCCACAAGGAAGCATTTCTGCGTTATCTTGTTAGGTCCATCGTCCGTTCCAACATAATGTTGGCAAAAACAATCTTTTACTTCACAAACAAATTTAACATAACATTCTACTTGGCAATAACAACTATTTTACTTAACAAACAATCTAACATAACATTCTACTTGGCAACAACAACTATTTTACTTTTCGCAATTTTATGGCACAGACTTAATATACAAATACGCAAAACGTCTACTTGCAGATACCAGCTGAAGGAAGACTATGCAATGCTATATGTTTATTGCATGCATGTGAGCTATAGCTAAGCTAATTAGCATGTAGTGTGTATAAAAAGAGCGCAGTTTGGCAAAATAAAATTTAATTAATACTTGGAAATCGTGCAAGAAGGTGAAAATAAGAATTGGCACAAAGAAGATCGAAGTCGAAATGAAGTTTGGTATTGCAGTGCTTGTCGCCTTGGTGTTTTGTTTGTCTCCATCAGGTAAGGGCTTTGTCTTTAATATACAAGCTAGCTTTTTAAATATTTTTTGATAAAAAAATGCTAATAGAATATATCTGGAATGCATGAATAAGTGTAATTAATATAGGAAGTTAAAAAACCCAGAATTTAGGTAATCTGTCCCTATATTGTATAGTGTATGGTGCAGAGAGCGATGTGGTTCGAGTTTTTGACCACAAGCTGCGTGTGACTGAGGAAGAAATGGAGGAATACTTGGAGAAGGCAGATCTGGAAAGGCACGGATTTATAAAAACCATCGAGAATTCTACCACAACAGATGAGTTTGGGAGAAAACGAAGAAAGACAACGATTTATTACAAAGTCACCTGTGATTGCTCCGAGGTTGAACGCTGGGAAAGAATTTTAGAACAACGTTTGCCCAAGAAGCTGAAAAGATTGGACATTTTTAAAACCACCGTGAATGAAGTGAAAAGTCGCATCACAGGTCGCAAGACAGAGAGCTGCACAGTTGGTCTAGAAATACATTTAGGTCGATGTTTGAAGAAAAGTCAGAAAGAAAAAGTAGGCAAGCGAGCTGCGGCTAAGCGCTGCGGCTGGTGGTCCAAGTGCTGCGGTTGTACAGTATGTAACAGTGCTTCCATTGTTTACTCTGACTAAGGTAAGCGGCTTGGGACAGGGTATACTTAAAGTAGTTGAAAGGAACTGGAACACGGACTAAACCAAAAAAATTAACTAGTATGCTTAGCAAAAATAGAAAGTGGGGGTGGTGATTTGTTTGTACTACATAGGTAGCTATAGTTTTAAAATAATAAGTGATCATGAAAAACTTTGTGTGCGTGGTTTTTTCACCTATCAACATTCAGTCAATTTTCTTATAACAAGACGCCTGTACTGGCGTTAACTCCGGCGCACGTGCCAGTCTTAAATATAGAGCTTCTGAACATAAACAATACAGTTCATATTTGCATTTAGATGCCTTGCGAACCTAAATGTTCGATCGCGAAATTCAGAAGCACATCGTACTTTAAAAAGTATAGAAGTTCAATTGTTCAAAAATGTAAATAAACCGCATGATACATTCGCTTTGTCTTACACTTTGCCTTTGGAATTCGCGCTTATAAAGTTGTATTAAATCTTCAATCCTGTGCAAACTACGACGTGTCAACGCGCCCATACACGACCACATCATCTTGTTAAACGGCGAAATAGCAGCGATATTATTAAAATAGGACCAGAATTTACATGTATTAAATATATTCGTACCCCAATTCAATCTAAACTTAATCGAACAGCATCAAAAGAACGGTTTAGTTTAGAACGGTTTAAAAATCTAGCGCATTTGCATTCGAAGCCTCTGCGGAGGAGAGAGGTCTCTTTACATGCTTTACACAATTACACAATTTCTGTGGTGTGTAACGTCTTTTTTTGGATGCACGCAATACGAATTATATACATTAGACTATGCTATATATAGGGCGACCTGTTCAACACAGTAGTCTGCTTCATGCAGTGAAAATTTTGAATAAGCATACGGATGCATGTGAACGCCTCATTCCGCTTTGCTTCTAAAGTTATCCGCGTGTTGGCGTAAAATGCTCTGGCATGCATCGTAGGATTGAACGGGGAAAATGAAACGTGCTGTACACTTTGTCTTTGCGCCAACGATTTGAACAATGCCATGTGGAGCAACGGATAAAGATGGAGATTCCAACATAACACTTAGCACGCCTCGATTGTTTAACATTGAAACTTGACGACAATCATTACCTCGTATATCAGCCCAAATATGACAAGTAAACTAAATCAAGTCCAGGCCCGCGGATTAATGCATGTCAGAATGTGCGGTAGTTAGGTTCTCTGCATATTGGAACATTTCTCAAGTCGACATTGTTATGTACTTCGAAGAAATACGCAAAATATTATTGAATAGATGGTACTTGACACTCTTTCACGTTTAAAGTACTAGATAATTCTAGATGCACTTACTAGTTTTCGAAGTTTTGTCAAATCGCTCAAATTCGACATTCCAAGACTGAAGGCAAACATCGGCAGCTGAAGACCAGCACAGCCACAGGCCGCTCGGAGACGAAGCTCTTTCAAGTTTTTCAAATGCGAAAATTTGCCAATATCTATCTTGGCTGTCTTTTCCCTACACAAAACAGATCCCTAGTCACTCAACACCCTACTATAGCCAAGAAATAAATATTAACCACTTGGTGACCTACCGATCACTCTCGTCACTATCTCTGACAACATCAATGATCCACTCTGCAGTAAGCACCTCAAGACTAAAGAATGCAATATTAGAATTATCTTCATTTCTACTTTACAAAAGCATATTAATTATACAGGAATACAGCCAAACAGCATAAGAATAAGGCGCTGACAGGCACCTAGATATGCCTAGATATACAAGCAGTTCTCGCTGCCCCCAGCTCCATTGATATCACACAACACATGGGGTATACAGTAGATAGCTAAGATCCCTGTCCATCTGTCTGCCCAACTGCCTTTCTGCCTGTTCCCATCTGATGTCTATAAACAATTTGTAATTATTGTCAGAGGTTATTTTGACCACATACAGTGCAGGCGAATGTATTCTTGATTTTCTTGGCATCTCTCGCATTGAAGAAGATGCATTCCGGATGGAAAAATGACTTGCATTCAATGCATTGCAAGGATGGACGAGACCTTTTTCTTCCAGGGCAGTATTTATTACACACAACAATAGTGGACCACCTGAAGAAAACACAGGATTCCAAGCCCTGTAAGGAATTGTAGGGAATAACATAGGTATTAATGAGTTAGGGAACCAAGGGGCCATCTTAGGAACTAATCTTTAGGCCAGGAAAATTAGTTTTCAATGCCAATGGGGGGAATTTGAATTTTTATTTAATTAACATCAAAGTGCAATATAAAGTGCCCCTGTGTTTACAACAGAAATTGCTTTGCTAATAGTATTAAATATGCACACTTTTAAGGTCTGTTCACACAATCCAATTTTTTTGGATCCAATTAACTTCTGACGTATGAAATATAGTTAGTTATTGATAAAGCAGTACTGCATTGGCTTCAATACATTACAAGACAACAGACTACAAAACACCCATCAGACGTGAATTGGATCCAACAAATTTAGATCGTGTGAACAGACCTTTAGTTCACATAACAGAGTAGGGAGCCAGTTTTATAGGAGATTATAATTTTAACTTTTAATAATAAATAATAAACAATTATTGGATGGGGCTCAGCATGATATCAAGAATTATTCAGACCAAGGTCAATGTTATCTGCCGAGGCAAATGTTTTATTAAACATTTATAGACATCAGAAACGTACCGTTACGTATAAAACGATTAAACAAAGTTTATTTTAAAATACCGTAATTACTCGAATAAACGCCTCCCTCGAATAAACGCCGCCCTCGAATTAACGCCGCCGAGACAAGCAAAAATATCATTAAACGCCGCCCTTAAATAAACGCCGCAACCTTTTCGTCATCGCGGCGTTTATTCGAAGTATTTATTTATAACCACAGTTCAATTTTCATATATAATTATATAAATAGAAAAGACACATAACTTTTATACTTAGTTTTTTTGGGGATTGATTGTATTGGTTAAATTGGCGTTTAAACTACACAATAAATTCAGAGTTGTTACGAGTTTGCAATAAACGCCTCCCTTGAATAAACGCCGCCCTCGAATAAACGCCGCATCTTAATTGCTGAAAATTTAATAAACGCCGCGGCATTTATTCGAATAATTACGGTACTTATTTGATTTGATTTGATTTATTTTCGCGCTCTTTTGGGTTCATGATGCTGGCGCGCCATGGTTTGGGCACGAGAGAGTCCAATATTGGACCAATAATTGTTTTTTTTTTCAATGCAAGTTCGATCATAGGCGGCCCAGAACTGATCTCACTGACCTCGCGCTACGCTCATGTTGTCTGAACAGTCTTATATTATGACAAGGTTGGCAACTCTCACGCCAAATAAGCTAAAAACGCACGACGGTTGACCCAAACACCTTCACAAAACCGCAAATATTTCATAAAAATATGGCGAATAAGAAAAAAAGTACAACACATTAAACTTGAATAATTTTAGTACATTTATATTATATTTTTAGCATTCAAATGTATTCCTATGCATGTATAAAACGTGAATGTTTTTATGGTTTCTGGCAAATATATTTCAAAACCTATGCTGGGGACACCTATACCTTCGTCAAATTTTTAAATTGAGAATAGAAAGCTGATTGGCTGTCGTTTAAAAAGAGCATGCATAGGAATACATTTGAATGCTAAAAATATAGTATAAATGTAGTAAAATTATTCAAGTTTAATGTGTTGTACTTTTTTTTTCTTATTCGCCATATTTTTATGAAATATTTGCGGTTTTGTAAAGGTGTTTGGGTCAACCGTCGTGCGTTTTTAGCTTATTTGGCGTGAGAGTTGCCAACCTTGTCATAATATAAGACTGTTCAGACAATATGAGCGTAGCGCGAGGTCAGTGAGATCAGTTCTGGGCCGCCTATGGTTCGATGCAAAAAAATAATTTTGGACGCTGACAGGCGAGCAGCTGAAATTATGTAATAAATACAAAATATTAAGAATTAACTGATTCTTTTTGACCAATCAGGAACGACAATACACACGAAATGTATAATAATATAACTAAATATATTTGCATTGTGTAATATGACTTTTTGTTTCATAAATTATTTCACCAAGATAACAAAGGACATTAATTATCTTTACTCCTTCACAGACTAGCTAAATTAGCAAATTTGTAAACTTGGATTAACTATGGATAATAAACACAACGTTATACAATGTCTGTAACACAAACAGCAGTCACCCTTTGACCCGGAGTAGTTTACACTAACTTCAAGAATTAACTGATAATTCGTGTCTCAAAGCATAGCCGGCCCAAAATTAGCGACCGAAAAATTTTTCGGCAATTTGTCAATGTAATGTATAATATATATATTAGAATTTGTGAAATTGGTAAAATATGCCCCAAAAAATAGTTCAAAAATCCAAATATCGAGCAAATCCAAAAGCATGCTTTCAGGACATAATGCACTCGGGACGAGGTCGGAATTTGCCGTCAATTTTCGCGCCTTTTAACAGAGCAGGGTTTCCACTTTGATGGAAACTTCCATATTTTATGGAAATTTTGATATAAAGGCAAGTGAGATGGCATTTTTTATGGAAATGATCAAATGAAAAACTTATGGAAATTCTCTAGAACTTTCAACATTTTCTTTCTTCAATTAAAAATTTAAAATCATAGAGCTCATTGATTCAAATTCAATATTTCCAACAAACATAAAGAGACTTTTTGGGATTGCGATGACAATTTACTTTGTTAAGTTTGTTTATGTTTGCTGGTTTTGCGCCAAAATAAGATACATCCGTTTTGCTTGTTATTTATTAGCTATTAGGGAGTTTGAGCAAGGCAACGAAGTACGAAGACGAAGACAAACTTCACAGTTTTTTAACGTCTGCGCATCATTTGCGCATACTCCGCTTAAGGTCAGCGGTGAGGGTTTGACGTCTTCGTCCTGTTGTCCTGGTTTAGGACGAATATTTTGAGAAAGTTCGTTGTGGTCAGAACGAAGTTTTCAAAGTAGGATATATTCAAGCCAAATCTTGACTGAATATAAATGTTGTTTGAGATTTTTAAACCGTAAAGAAGCATAACATCTTCCACTTCCAAAGCATCTTCTGAAAACATTGCTAAAATAGCCATCTCGTATTCAGCTCTGTTCATGTTTATAAAATTAGTACGGTGTTCGTAGTCGTATAACCTTGACAGAACTGCTCAATTCAAATATCCCGCTGCACGAAGACTTAAGACGAAGACTACTATTCCCAGTCTACCTCGCCCGAAACACGTCTTCGTCTTCGTACTTCGTTTCCTTGCTCAAACTCGCTATTGATACTTGAGGAAACCGGCGTGTAATAAAACAAAGGAAACCAGAGTGTAATAAAATGTCCAAGAGAGCGTCACGTATTTTGCGAACGGCCCCTAACTACAATTTCTATGTGCATGTCAATATCATGGCATTTGCCCAGATTCTATGAGGTGTACAATCGTGGTTTTTAGTTGATCGTAATTCTTCGCGTTTCCAGCAGATGGATATTTTAAACTAACTACTTGCCACTCATCACTTCGTTTGGTTAAACAACACATAATGATAGCTTTTGAATTAGCAGCGCATCCCAACGTATCGTCGCAAAGCTGTTCGTTTTGTTTCTTCTTATCATAACATTTTCATATTTATCATAACATATATTTTATTTATCATAACGGAGTCGCAAGTTTATTATTTTAAGTAATTACGAATAGGAGTGCCCTGAGTGTTATAAACTTTTTAAGCATGATAATATTAACTTTCTTTCTAATTATTTTAGTTCTGTCTTATTTTGCCCCACAGTGTGGGGTAAAATGAGACAATTTCATTTCTCAGGTTTTTGCAATGAGAATCTTGCTTTATGTCAACCTCACATATCCTAGCCAAAAAAAAATTAGATTGCAAACCACGTCATTTTTTTACAACATATGTCCTAAACTGTCTCGTTTTCAGCCCTGCATTACCCTACTGTATATATATAATTCCCTACACTTTGTGTTTCACGTTTCTTCTGAAACGATCATCAGGCAAAGCTCTTCCCGGTTCCATTAAGTTCTGTATAGTGTCACGTGACTGTCGTGATGTGTATTTCAAAGACGCTTAAACGCCGACAATGAGCAGAATTGACTGAGTCCTTTGCCGAAGGAAAATGAGGTTTTTATCGACTATCAAACGCAAGAAGATCGACACTTAAGGTGATACTTCATTGTTAAAATAATGTTGAATTAACAGTTGTTGTTTTTTTGCTCGATATTCTTAGCTATTTTAGTATTTTAGAATATTTGCATGCTATCCCCTACGATTTAGAATAAAATCTTAGTGTTGACAATTGAGATTAAAAACCTTCTAGTAAGCACGACCGGCTTTGCTGAAGTCTATAGCATCGGTTAACAGGGAGAACCCAGATGGTAAACCAAATTCATAATTAGAAACGGGAAGTTCGTCTAGACGAGAAACTCGTCTGAAGTGCCGGTCACAGACATGTACAGGTTTCTCGTCTGAACTTTTCTTTCCGGCTGGCAAATTTTTCCGCGTCTAAACTTATATGCGGGAATCCTGCATGGACGAGGAAGTCTCTTAATGTCGAATTTATACAGATATTAAATTCAAGCAGTGGCAATCGTAATGGGTCGTTTAAGTTTAACTATTTTAGCTTGGTTCTTCGACAGGCAATCGATATTATCATTCACTTTATAGTATTCTCAATTTTGATTGGTTAATTTACCTGCAGTTAACTGCGTGCAAATAATACTCAGCTGCAAATAATACTCTGAGCATGCGCATTAATGTCAATTTTATAAACAATGGCGACTCGCTTTGCCGAACTGTCCGATAAAACGAACTCAAAATTGAAAATTGAGTGGTGAATGAATTGAAAATTGAGTGGTGAATGATAAAACAATTATTGAACTTGGTTCTCGCAAAATATCGTGATTTGTCGGTGGCTCGCAGATCAATTGTTTGCCTCTGCCTTCGGCATCGGCAAATAATTGCTCTGCTTGCCACCGACAAATCACGATATTTTACTCGACCTCGTCCAATAATTGATAATTATTGTGTTTCGTCTTTAGCAGCTGCCATTCATGTTGAACAAACTTCCAACCAGTTATACCAGCTTAGACTCAAACAACACAGCATAAAAAATAAAGAGCGCGAAGGCCAGAATAATAGCGGCCAAGAAAAAAATACTTTATGCAATTCTACTTTTAACAGATGTAAATTTGGCCACTTTATTACACCCCATGGCGTTACTTACACTTAAATTTTGAGAACTCTTCACTAATTTACATGTCTTGAAAGTGGAATTGCATTGCAAGTTGCAAGAAAAATTGCACCGTGTAACATGGCCTTAACACAGAACCGAAACAATGGGGTATATTTAACCTATATCGAATATTACAAATTATCAATCGAAAGTTGCCGATCCATGTCGATTTGAAAATATCTGTCCCTTTGGTTAATTTTAATACGCACTTGCAAGTATGTGCAATATAACCAGTTAGAAGCAAGAATTACTGAAGCAAGAAGCAAAAATTACTACCAGCTACATGCAGAGTTCAAAAATTCGACCAGGCTATACGTTGTCTTATCAGATCACTGATAAGACAACGATCATCATTAATACTGATGATTAACATTGAAAATAATACGAGATAAAAAGCTCATCGAAATGGAAAAAAACTAAAATAATTCGCCTAAACATCACGCGGAAATACACTGACCTTGGACAAGAAACGTTGTAAAAGAGAGTGTTATGTTAGAAACATGTCCATTCCTTGCATCGGTACGAAATGCATTTTCTCGGCCATCAATGCGGCGATTTTGTTACTTTTTTCCATAAATATTGTCCAAACCACCCTCGTCAAGAATACGTCGTTAAAGCAGTTATTTGCTATGCATAAACTAAACGAATAAAAATCGTTGATCTTAGTGATCGGGACTGGTTGTCAGAAAAAAGACAAAAAATCAGTACATTACTGCCAACATTTTGAGTGATTAGATTTTTGGAGTTAACCAATGCCGGATTGAATCTAGTACCAGTAGTGTGCTCTACTGCCTCTACATGCATCTTTGTCTGCAAGACCAGCTCCGGACTGGATCTTCATTACCCCCCTGGTTATTACCGCTAGATAAACGCAGTCCTTTGCCCCAAACAAACTCTTCCCTCCTGGTTTCTGCAAAATATTATTTTTTAAGAGAATTTTTAAGGCAATTTTTAAATCATGGAGTCGCGAATTGTCATGAGCAGAACCAAGACCGCTCTCGTAGCGAATCAGATTACGGAAAAGCGTAAAATATGATTTCGGACCGCAAGAAAAACATAATATTTTCTATTTTAGCTCCATGCCGGTGCGAAACAAATAATTCTTGAATGGCAAGTTTGTTTTCTGGAGCTGGGGATGCTCTGCGAGCAAGTGCATCGTTCACCGGCAGGAGATTTGAGATCGCCATTACCACTGACAATGTAGAAGTGGCAAAAGAAGTGTGCAAAACAGTCGCTAAACTAGGCGTTCTGTATGCTGGTTATAAGTTATTGAGACCATTAATCGACGCTGCAGTTACAAAAGCTCTCGGAGGCGATCGCGGTGATCAAGATCCCCCTGGGATTCGACCAGGAAGTTTGCATGTTGAGTTACATTGTCTCACAGACGAAAGATTTCTGGAAGTCTTGGCGGATTACGAATCAGGAAGGATGAAGGAACGCTTGCAGGAAGAATTCGCTGGTTGGAATTAAAGTGGAAGGACTGAAGGTGAAGATTGAAAACATGGAGGAGGTTATTGAAACAAAAGAAGCTATTAATAAGAGGTATGCTTTGAATCACATTTTTATTGAACCGTCCCAAAGATGCGAAAAATTACTACCATGCCTACTAATAATAATATCATGATGAACTAAGGCCTGTTTCAGACGTCGAACTTTTCATGTGCCGAACCTAATGCAAATGAACTAAAGTTTTTGTTTAAGTTCCTTAGCATTCGATTCGGCAAATGAAAAGTTCCACGTCTGAAACAGACCTAACAATCTACGCAGATAATAACTAGGCAGTGATCATAACTAGCCGTTGTATCATACTGTAATACTATTATTACTCACGGCTGACCGGTAGGGATAGATTCGGTTACAAGGTCATGATGGGACCTTCCAACCAATGACACCTCCGCCATCGCCATCCACGACAACTATAATTAACTTTTAACTAGTTAAAGAGAGAATTGTGCACTTTTAATCTTGAATTGTATAGTCGCCATTGCCTGTTTATAACAATGTTTTGACTCGTTCATTGAAAAACATATTTATTAGGAATCCTTTTTTTCTTACGCCCAAAACAATACAAGGGTGTATTGTTTTGCACTGTGTAACACACTTATTGGCTCATTGACTAAACGCAACTGCTCATTTAACACTCGGTACTTTCAAGTGAATTGACTTTCTTTATACATACCACTGATTTGACAATAGCCGATTTACATTATAGAGCAATGTTTGCAAAATGCAGAGAATGTTATTTCTTAAAGTTTGCAAACTTTGTTTTTGTATTATACGGACGGTATAGAGTATACAAAGTCAGTATACAAAATCAATTTTGAAAATTTTGCATAGCTTGGGGACAGTTATAATTAACTTATAACTCTAGTTGAGGAGAGAATCCAATCAGAGTCGTGCATTTCTGAGTTAACTACAGTAGGATTTAAATATTCAAAATGTAGTTAAAGAGCTTTATACAACCTACCGCTGAACAAACCTAGCAATTTTTTTTAGCTTTGGTGATTCTGTAGCTAATTTGTGTGCGTGCTTTTTTCAGCTTCGGTGTTTTATTTGCACCTTATTGCCTATATCAAAAGTAAGGCCTATGATGCGAATGGTTTATTGCGATTTAAATACAAGCTTTGCCTATACGATGAAAAAATTATTATTTATAGTCTCGGAGTGAGGGTAAGCGTAAAACGCAGAAGCGGAATAGCGGAATGACGGAAGCGGAAAAAGGGGTAAAACGTGGAAGCGGAAAAAAGGGTAAAACGCGGAAAAAAGGGTAAAACGCAAAAAAAGGGTTACATGCCCATTACATCAAATTGGATTTAGATCCCGAAATCGATTCTAAAAACCAAGCTGCATCTTGCTTTAAAACTATCAGAACTGACTTATCTGATTTAATGAAAATTCTTAGTTGCAAGAAAGATATCGCTATAAAACCAGCTGTTGAACCAGCTGTTCAATAGCTTCAAGGAAGCATGGAATAAAATGTGTCGTCTGGTTGATCAAAAACTTGCAGATAAAACTCAAGAAAAAATGCCCCATATACAGAAGATGGATTGCTTAGCGTACTGTTTAATGGAAAGTGACTGTGGTGTTTATCTTAGAACGGCTATCGAAATACTTGTCTCTTATCAAAATTCTATTTTAGATTTCATACTTTCTATTTCTTCCTATCGCCATCCAGCTCTACATGCACTGGAAAAGCGCAATTGCAGTGGCGTCGCGTGCGTTACAATTCAAAATGTTAAAGAGAAGGAAATAATCAGTTTCCAATGGTCTGATGACGTGTTCAGATTCGCACAAAACAATCCCGAGTATGGAAGAGGCCAAGAAATCACCTACGACTTTGAGAGAATAGAGATAGAGCTCGCAACTAAAATTGCGTTTGGAGAGTGTTACTTGACTGGAACATTAAACGAGTTCATTTTCGCAAAAGAATTGTTCTACACTTGCGGTCATTTGCTGACAAAGATTCGAAAACGAGTGACGCAGAGCGATGAACTTCCCGATGATGTGCGTGAAAGATTAAATGCCATGAAAGAACAAGGGATGAAGAGAGTCCAAGATCTTCTTCAGCAAATCGAGGTAGTGATGTATCTTCTCGAATGCAAATTAAAGGATTTCGGGGACGAAATGACCTTAGAAGATCTCGCTGAGAAATGTTCAAAGATGTTACCAGGTCTTTTTCCGGTAGACCTGTTACCCGAACCCACAAGTTCGATTAAAGTAGGGCACGTTTGTGCTCTTTACGAAGCTCTTGAAGATATTCTTCAAGATCTACGAGGATCTACGACGTAAAGACGACATATAAATTCCTATGTGCATGGGAGTTTCAGAAGGTGCTCTCGCTTTTTCTACGCTGCAAATCACAGATTATCGCGTCTTTATGTAGAACGCCGCCAGCATTCAAAGCCAATTTAGTCGCACTATAAGTACGCAACGCATGCACACTTTACGACAGGAGTTTGAGTCACTTTTAATGTAAAATTCTCATTTGTATGACCGCATGAACCATGAAAAGATGAAAACGTTAAAAAGGCGAGAAACAAATCTCGTGTATTCAGAGATAGAGGACATATTGATTTTGCCATTATATAACTATTTAGAATATAAAAAATAATTTATTTCATCCCAGGAAATACATCTCCTAAGTATAGAAAGAAATTTTCCGAAATGATTTCAAATAACAAAATATAATCGATCCATCATGTTTATGGGAATGGGTAAAACTCTCACGTAAGTGGACGGCAAATTTTTTATCAAAATTCTTTTTAACTGCACAGCGGACATTGTTACATTTCCAGTTTGACCATTCTGGACAAACTGTAGGTCTGGTATGCTGTCAAATAGCGATTCTTTGAGTGATTTTGTAAATTCAATAATTGGCCTGTTATCTTTTTCCTGTGCTTTGCAATAGGAAGGATAATATTTGACGATATCTTTCGTATGATGATATTCCGTAGTTAAAACGCCCCAATCTAATAATTGAAGGTGTTTCAGGCCCAATGTAGCGATGGAAGAGAGATAGTTTGTATTCACTTGGCATGCCTAAAGAAAGAGAAATTATTCTGTTCTTTTTATCTCAAAAACACGTCCCAGGGAGCTGAGAGACTATTAAGTGTTACTGGTTGTTTGCTGGTGTTTTGTTGACTACTGAATAACCTAAATATTAAATACTACCTACTGATAACTAAACTACTTACTGATAACTCTTTGCTGAGACACTATCACCTGTATGAGTGTGACATTGAAATTTTGTTATTACTGATTAATGAGAAAGTTTATTCTTAATCAATGGAAAGATTTAAGGTAAGACACTGAAAATCAAACACTTATTCGAGTGTTCCTACTTTCGGAAAAACAATAGTTTATAGTCTAATGGCTAACACACATCAAAAAAGTTGAAAATCTCATACGTGTTCACTAAAGGTATCCGGCCAAACAGAAAGAGTTCTCAACTTGGGCATTTCAATCAAGGCTCCAGAAAATGCCTCGGGAACTTCGCACATGATCAATTCCAAATGGACGAGACTAAAGTACACAAAAGATGGCATATAAACAGTTTAAACCACCAGGTCATAGACACTTTTCTATGATATGATAGGGAATTCCTTGTTAAAAGACTTACTTTTTTAGTGAGGACAATGCCCATATTAAACCTTCACTTGAGATCGATCCAGCGCGTTCAAGCCTCAAATGTTGTAACTTCGCAAGTTTACCCAAACTCTCGTATGACTGAAAAAACCCCAGCAATACAAACACGTCAATCAGTCAACACAGAATCAGTGTGGCCATATTATATTAAACTTTCTAACCAAGCTCCTGAAGTATAGTTAGGTTGCACCCTCCTGATATGAATTTAGTAATTATCAAAATCAGGTGGGGCGTCTATTAATTTACATCCGACCGAATCTGGTTGCAAAAATTGCGACACCTGGACACCGTGGCCAGGATCATGTTATTTTTAAAAATTTTTCAATACCTCAAAGTCATGCATCTGACATTTTTGAATCTCGGCTAGATTGCATAAATCAGAATGCATAAATTTTGATAAAAAGTACAATATATACCATTTTACATGAAGTATTACAAACTTAGGCATTCTGATTGGTTTTACCTGAAAAATGTAAACAAATATGGCGACTAGTTTAAAATTAAATTCCTCCTTGTTCAGCTAGGTAGGATCATGTGCGTTACTTTGAAACAGATTCTATTTTCTTCATACTATTTTAATATCGATTTGTGCTGTTGAGATTTGTTCACCCTGGGGTTAAACTTTAGATGTAATCACCTCAACTTCCCATTCTGAGCAATCTCCCAGCTCAAGATCCTCGAGCTGTGGCAACGAGGTTAAAAAATCAAAATCTTGCGCTGCGAGGTCCCTGAACGTTGTCAAAGCCTAGAAAACGAGGATCGGTCAGGATATAATGAAAGAGCCCATTCCATTAAAAAATATTCAATTTGGTCAGAAAGTCGTTTTGCATATAGATGTTTCTCTGCAATGACACTGTCTAATACTGTTTGTTGAATGTTGAGGACGTTCAATGCAGATTTCTAAGAAATTTCGCGAGACCTAGCTGTATCCCAAAACCACTTAGCTAAAGCAAATCGGGGTCGCATGGATAAATTAGACAAACAAGAACGGCATGCAACGAAGCTTTACAGGGTGCATCAAATAAAAAAACATTGGTATGAAAAATTAACTGCATTTATATGCATTTTGCCACGATATAATTCAGATAAAATTTGGAAAATCTTCAAAATAAACCATCGTGTTTTTAAAGTACGCAAATTCTCACATGACTTTTAAGGGAGACCCTGGTACGAGGTTGTCTCGTACTCTAGTATTGTTTCCAAAACACACAGTCCTTTTACAAACAAATATATTTTTAATAGCTATAGTTATATGTTGAAACTTGAGACCTAACTAAACGTACGTCACATGTTAATGCCAATTACTTTTTATACTGTATACATTTGGCAAACGTTTAATGGTATTTAAACCTTAATTTCAAAACAGTAACAATAACAAACTTAAGTCATTTCTATCATTATAACACCATTTTCTTCACTTTACGAATACTATGTTTGGCTATTTGTTTACATGCATATACCTGACTAATTGTTTTTTTTGTAGAACGTCATATTTTAATATATCATAGGCGTATGTAGCTGCGTGCTTTCCTTATTCGAGATCGTCTGGGAACTGCCAAATTTCGTCTTCTAATTCTTGTGCCTTTTCTCGGATGACTTTAACAATCTCAACAATTGAGGTGTTGCGAACATCGACAGATGTTTTAATCAATGTATGAACATCAAGTGGTATCGTTACAAGGTTGAAGACAATTCCAAAAACATGTAATCTTTTAGACATTTTGCTGAAGGTCTTAAACAAAACTGGCTCCGCCAACTTGCCGCCAACTGTTTTTCCCACTTGATAAGCTGTAGAAACCGTGCTGCAAACTGTGGTTGCTATACTTATGCATGGTTTGGTGAGACTCTTTTTCCTTAACTTCTCCAATTCGTCCTCGATTTGTCTAACCTCATTTGCCTGCTTCCGCAGATTTTCAGTCAATTCGCCGTCCCTTTTTAACGCTTCATTAACGTTTCCCAGATTACGAGAACGTAGCACATGATTCACGATTTCTGCCCCGGCCAATGTTGTACTGCCCGCAGCAGCCAAACCAGTTCCGAATGAAGTTACGGCCAGAGAGGTGCCATATGTGAAGAATGCAGCGACAGCCCCTCCAATAGCTAAAATACCGCCAACAATCGAAGATGATGCGCCCGCTAACTTTGCAATTCGGCTATTTTCTTCATCCTTTTGTATTGCATCAGCAAATTTCCTCAGTAACGTAACAGCATTTCGACGTCCGCGTTTCCACATTCGACACATGTTTGAATAAGCTTCCTTAGATTGAGTGAATTTTCTTTCCACATCTTCAATTTTTTCAGCTCTTTCGGATGGGGTCTCTTCGCTTTTCGAACCCACAGGCGAACGGCCACTTTCCCAATCCTCTTTCAAATGTTCTTCAGGATCCACATTTAACAAATTTTCTTCCTCTATTCTCGAATCTTCGCTTCCTCCGGATTCTGCCTGTTCTCTTTGCACATCGTCATCGTTTATTCGTTCCATTTCAGTGATATACAGCACTGCATAAAAACTGGTAACAGAACTGTACAATGTGTATCGCGAAATTACCAATCGTAAACCTTTGTTGGGTAAAAAACCTGTTGTGTGGACAGAAATAACACATTGTAATGTCGGTTAAACAGCAACCCCTCCCGGCTCATAAAACAAACCCCGACAATATTGTCGGGAGAAAACAAGATGAAAGAGGCATTACGATGGTTTTGCACATCGTTTCTGCTCATGCATAGCAAGGCAAGGCCGCAGGGGCGGATCTAGGGAAGGTCCAGTCAGTCGCGCGACTTACGTATTTTTGGCAGTAAAAATTTATAATACGAATTACAATTAGTCCAGTTTAAAGGGTTCAGTTTCAGAAAAACAATATTCTTTTATCCAAAGCAGCGGTAAAACGCAAAAAACTCGCAGAATCGGGTAGGTCAGCCGGCTCATTTGATTGGTCGATAAACCATTTGGACTTATCTCGACTGATTTGTGGGGTGGCCGGACTGATGTTTGCACCTTAAGGGAGTAAAATCAGTTCATTTCTTGCATTGCAATTGGTCAGTTTGAATTACTTAATTAAAATAGCTTATATTCGAAATAATCAACGTGCAAAGTAATCTGAACAATCGAGCCACAAAAAGATTACAAGCAGAGCACGATATACCACACTCATCAGCCATATTGACTTTGCAATGATCTGACAATTGTCGATATTTTTGGAAATATAGTGATTCAAAATGTAAGCAAGGCGTTTGTTTACATTGGACAGTATCCCACATTTATATAACTCTGAGTATTTCCGCTAGAGACACCGAAGCACAGTTAAATGATTCCGCTTATAATTTACGAATGGTATATTTATGTCAACAGACAATTATAAACATTACTTGTATTATGTGTCAAAATGCTAAGATGTTATCGAGTCTAGGTAATTGTCGAGAGTAAAATGTCGAGAGTCGATTTCGCGCACAAAAAGATGTTTTCATTTATGTATTAAGTTTAAGTTTACTTTTACTCATATTTCACTGCACGTTACCTATGCTAAGAGACTACGGTAATTCTGTTATTTTTATCATTTGACGTTTTATGTTTCAACTTCCGACATTGATGCATCAAGTGACAGAACTCGACGCAACCTTGCGTCTTTTGTCTCGTTTATCAAACGATCGATTCTGTTATAAGATTATATTATACTCATATTTTCTGAGCGTTTTAGCATTTCTGACACACACGCATGTAGACCTCCACGAAATAAAATGCCTGCATGCTTTGAAAAATATGCTCGCAACTGAGTGCTTGAATACGCCACAAACAGCGATGCTTGTAAGTGTTGTATAGATCTTTTAAAAAATCATAGGATATTATGATGATGATCCATTTAATTCATATTCAAAAAAATCTGATATGATAAACAACTGATTTTATTCAATGGTTTCTGCTTCAATGAATGGACGACTTGCGCTTTAGACTAACTTTTGATCGAAGTAACTAGAGGAAAATAAATCACCCCAGCTAGTAAAACTGCCAAGTTTGGCTGCGAAATTTTGTAAAATACGGAAAATATAGCCATGCGAGGTTGGCAAAATTTGTATATTTTTGTATTAAGTGCGGAAATGTGTAACTAGTTTAGTTACAAACTTCCGGTCGTAATACAAAAGTATACAAAAATCGACAACTTCGCATGGCTATATTTTCCGTATTTTACAACAATTCGCAGTCAAACCTGGCAGTTCTACTTATTTTAGTATGCTCTTTCAGAAAATGCCCTTTTTTTCGCTGAGGTAAAAAATTAGTCGAAAGCGCAGGTCGTCCATTCTGTTTTCTATAACTATTACTTAGGAAAACATTTATATAACACTGAGTATAGCGACAAAATATGCCATACTTTATCTGAGCCTAAGTCATGTTGCTTAAAATTATATTTAAAATCGACTCTCTACCTTTTACTCTCGACTCTCGATATTTTACTCTCGACTCTCGACATTTTACTCTCGACTCTCGACAATTACCTAGACTCGATGTTATCCTTATAAATTACTCAGCCGTAGCGAGGGTACACACTTTTGAAAATTCTGCGGGGTTTTTGTACCCTGTTACAATTCATAATGATACTATTCATTACGTTTTATTCTTCTGCCCTGATTTTGAGTAATTTTTCAGGCAGGATGTACAAAAGAATCGGATAAACAGCATTTCTTATTCTCAGATGCAAGCGTTGCTAAGCGCCTTAAATATTAAGAAACGATAGATATTACAGCGACTCGCTCTCGTACTCCAAGAGTACCGTTTAGGCAACACAATCACCCTTTTATTGTCAAGGTAAATAATCAAGTCGATTTCTTACCTACGCCCATTCGCATTTCTAACAATATTATCCAACGTATATTTATATATTTACGCGCCATTTTGAGTATGAAATAAGATTAAAGTCTGTGAGTATTTGCGCTAGAGACACCAAAGTACCACCAATCCGTGCACCAATTGATATAACGCTTGAAAATGTTATAAAAGTAGTATATTTAATTTTACAGCCAGCTATAAACAGCACTTGTAGTACAGGTTAAAGTGCTATAGATGTATTGACAGTATTGTTATCTCAAACTACTCTGTCTACTCACCTTTAGCAGCTGAATCCTTTTAGAAATTCTTCGTTTTTTCGCCCTTTTTGTACCCTGATTTTCTTCACAGGCAGGATGTCAGAACAAACTGAGAAAATGTCAAAAGAATCCGAGAAATACCTCTTGTTCTGAGACGAAAGCGTTGCGAAATGTGTGCTTTGCGCCTGCTGGTAATACGATCGAGTGGTGACACTCCCTTGGGGTGAATTGACGCCAGAAACCAAACCCTGGCGTAAAATTTAAGAATGACTGGTTTTTCGGCTTTTTTGAGCCGAAATTTGTTCGCACTTTTTTACTTATTGCTATATCGGGCAATGATTCCACGTTCAGAGAAAGCTAAATACTCCACTTCATACCTTGAGAATAGGTATAGGATTAAGGTTAAATTCAGGAGGATTACTGTTTGTTTGTCGTATCAAGCCATTTCGAATTAATCTGTCATCTGGGGCCGGTTGCTCAAAGCTAGGTGAGCGCTAACTTTGGGTTAGATTTTACTCCGTTTTGGTTTATATACTTACGCACCGCTGTTTCAAGTCTTTGCAAAAAAGGACTTCTATAAATCCAGAAAATATTTATGAAAACATTTTCAAATTCATAAACGAGCGATTAACGAGTGATCTTTATTTACCTTGTTCTTTTAGCGATATTTAAATGAAGTCTTTAGCATTTCCAATGTACGTAGCTGTCCATATCAGCCATTTAGCTGAAGTGATTTAATAAGTGGCAAAGTATGGCACTCAGGCGCGAAGTATGAATCGTTATTATAGGTGTAAAAACATCCATAGCCTTTTGTTAAAGTAATATCACATGAGCTGTCATTGTTAACAACTTTACAAAACCTTTAACCAGTATCTGGCTTAGACTTGCAGAGAAATGATAAGTACGTCTTAATGTAGCCAATACGTAAATCAAACTTTCAGTGTTCATGTTAATGCAGTTCAGTTTGAATTGCGATTATATAATTATAGATCAGATTATATATAGATAATCGTGCGTATAATATTTGTGGCTCGATTAATTTTTTGCCGTATATAGCGGGTAAAGAAATCGCGCGTTTTTCTATCACAATGGTTTGTACCATGCATATACTGCATGTTTCTACCATGCATATACTGCATGTTTCTACCATGCATATACTGCATGTTTCTACCATGCATATACTGCATGTTTCTACCATGCATGTACTGCATGTTTGTACCATATACTGCATGTTTCTAACATGCATACACTGCATGTTTGTACCATATACTGCACGTTTGTACCATGCATATACTGCATGTTTGTACCATATACTGCATGTTTGTACCATATAATGCATGTTTGTACCATGCATATACTGCATGTTTGCACCATATAATGCATGTTTGTACCATGCATATACTGTATGTTTGTACCATGCATATACTGCATGTTTGTACCATGCATATACTGCATGTTTGTACCATATACTGCATGTTTGCACCATTTTTTTTGTTTCAAATGTTTTGTTTCAAAAATGACAGCCTACAATATATCCATTAATCCATAATCTGCGCTGGTATATAGATACACGTAAACGTTTACGAACTTCAAAGTGTCGTAAGCATTCACGCTTTCATTTTGTACTTGGAAGAAATAAACAAGATATAATTGAATAGATGGTACTTGATACTCATTCAAGTTTCAAGTACTGGATCAACCTCGTTCCCAGGGCCTTTATTAAAAATGCGGAGGGGGGAACGAAATTGGTACTGGAAGAACTTACTAGTTTTCGAAGTTTTGTCAAATCACTCAAATTTGACATTCCAAGACTGAAGGCAAACATCGGCAGCTGAAGACCAGCACAGCCACAGGCCGCTCGGAGACGAAGCTCTTTCAAGTTTTTCAAATGAGAAAATTTGCCAATATCTATCTTGGCCGTCTTTTCCCTACACAAAACAGATCCCTAGTCACTCAAGACCATACTATAGCCAAGAAATAAATATTAACCACTTGGTGACCTACCGATCACTCTCGTCACTATCTCTGACAACATCAATGATCCACTCTGCAGTAAGCACCTCAAGACTAAAGAATGCAATATTAGAACGATTTGTATATCACAAAAGCATATTAACTATACAGCAATACAGAGAAACAGCATAAGAATAAGGAACATGGTTAGGCCTCCGGGGGGGGAGGTCTATTACCTCGAAAGTGAGCCCACGACATCGTGAAGTACGCCAGCGGGCACGCGACCAAAATCCAAATACTTCAAGTGTTCCGTGTTATGAATCAGATCCGTTATTTTATGCCACGTTTCGCATTTTTTCTTTCCGATAAAAATACCCCGAAAATCCTGGAAATTTTAGCAGGCGGTATTTCAATGCTACAGATTATAGAATCTACTATATTTATGACTTATTTCGTTACAACAGTGATTGTATATATAAGCTAGGATACTTTTTAATTAAAGATATTTCAAGAAAAGTTTATAAAGATCTTATTACGTACCAGTCTTTGAATGGAAAACATCAACAAATATTTTTCGGCCAATGTCCAGTTTTTGACAAAAATACCGTTAAACGATACTCGCTTCCACTATGAAAAAAAAACTTTTCCTGTAGAATCATGCACGAATACGTTTTTACTTCCAAAGATTCTGACATTTTACAATAATCCAATGTTTGAAAGCCTTCATCGGGTAGAATAATCTATATCGAGAATATCGAATCTAAATCTTACCAGCACAGGTTGAGCGGCGACATATTTCCATGTGGAACACACACAGGCAACACTAGTTGATAAAGAGGGATGTATTATTATAACCAGGGTTAACTCTGATAACTCAGGATCTTAGGAGCACTTCACAACAAGAGATTTCCCTTTGATTTACCTTAGTAGATCTGTTAATGATAAGAAAGAGAATATTCCCAAAAGACAATCAAACGAGAGCTTTAAAATTGGACACAAATCAACCGTTTTGATCCTGATCTTCAGAGCGTTTGGGTCACTTGCAAGATGACATTTCTGTCAAGATATGATAATTTGATTGTGCATTAGAGAGTGAAGTACCCTATTTTCAGAAATCTAGAAAATCCATGGAATTACAAAAAAAAAAGAAATTCCTTGTAAGGTGTTTATTGTTGTGACCTCCCTAAAGAACATGGGAGTGTCACAATTATACTGGAGATCTACCCCCCCCACTGCAGAGGCATATGTAGGTAGAATGTTGTATGCATGTAATGCATAGGAGGCAGCCGAAACCTACGTGGGGTGCTAAGGCAGTCAGTGTGACTTGAAATAAGATTTGTGCTAAACATACTGTGCGGAATTTTGTAGCATTTTTGATGGACAATTTCAATGTGAAATATTACATACAGACTTCTTGCATTATTGACAGCATAACAATGACTCATTTCATTCTTTCAGAAGGGCCCCAAAATTCTACCAGAAGGTCCAAGTCACCCTAGCTATGCCTCTGCAACACCCAATGTAATTGTATCAGGATGATAATTTTAATATCACACCACACATGGGGGGTGGTTTAGCTTCCCGGTTCATCTGTCTGCCCAACTGCCTATCTGCATGTTCCTATCTGGGGCCGGTTGTTCGAAAGGCGTTTAGCTTAAACGGTGGATAAGTTAAAAATAGAAAACCAATTTATCTATTTATTGAACAACTGCAGCTAAAATATTTTGATGTAAAAGGTTTAATTGTCAATGGAAGTACATATGAAATGCATAAGATGCAGGTTCAGTCATTCACAAGACCTATGAGAGTATTTTTAAACTTTGGCTTATCCACTGTTTAAGCTAAACGTCTTTCGAACAACTGGCCCCTGATGTCTAATGAACAACTAGTCAGAGGTTATTTTGACCACATACAGTGCAGGCAAATGTATTTTTGATCTTCTTGGCATCTCTCGCATTGAAGAAGATGCATTCAGGATGAAAAAATGACTTGCATTCAATGCATTGCAAGGATGGACGAGCCCTCTTCCTTCCAGGACAGTATTTATTACACACAACAATAGTGGACCACCTAAAGAAAACACAAAACTTAAGATTCCAAGCCCTGTAGGGAATTGTAGGGAATAACATAGGTAATAATGAGTTATGGGACCAAGGAACCATCTTAGGAATTAATCTTTATAGGGCAGGAAAATTAGTTTTCAATGCCAATGGGAGGAATTTGAATCTTTATTTAACATCAAAGTGCAATAAAAGTGCACCTGTGTTTACAACAGAAATTGCTTTGCTAATTATAGTAATAGGCACATGTTAATTATAGTAATAGGCACACTTTTAGTTTACAGAATAGGAAGGCAGTTTTATTGGAGTAGGTTTTAAATCCACCTTAACTTGAATATAATTTTAACTTTTAATACCTTGACTTTCTCCAAGGTTCTTGAATGCCAGTCATCCTGACACCTTTTTAAATGGAAAGATCAAATTGTAAACAACTCACTCTTAGGACACTTAAAGTAATATAACTAAATATATTTGCATTATGTTATACAACTTTTATGTTTCATAAATTATTTTTACCAAGATAACACAGAACATTAATTTTCCCCTTCACAGACCAACTTAATTAGCAAATTGGTAAACTAATTAACTATGGATAACAAAGACAACGTTATACAATGTCTGCAACACAAACAGCAGTCACCCTTTGACCCGGCGACTGTGTTAAACGCAGTTTACACTAGCTTCAAGAATTAACTGACGAATCGTGTCTCCACCTCCACGACATACAAACTATTTTTCACACAAAATCACCACAAACAACTGGTATCGTCAATTTAGAGTTTAATCTGAATTTGGCTTCACAAAATCCATTTTAAGTAGCATGCGATCAAATGATCAATGAATGCATCAACATCAAAGGTTTTTAGACTCTCATTTTAACCAATCCGTGCTGTTCTTACCTTACTGATAGCTACGAACAATCACATTTCATACTACAACGATCAATTTCAGAAATTAATAGAAATATGCCCAAAAAAATAGCTCCAAAATCCAAATTTCGAGCAAATCCAAAAGCATGCTTTTAGGACACAATGCACTCGGGACGAGATCGGAATCAGCCGTCGATTTTCGCGCCCTTTAAAAACAGCGGGAAAGAAGTCAAAATGGCGGCGGATGAAGAGGAGTTTGATTTCTCTTCAGACGATGAAAACTTTGAAAATGATTGGAAATTCGATGAAAATTATGATAATTTTGAAAATACAAATGCTAGCGCGACTCCTCTAGATGCTGACACCGATGGGGGTACATTGAATGCGAAAAATAATGCAACAATCGATGTAATGAATGTTGGGGAATTCGATTCTAACAAACAAAAAGTTTCGCGTATGGATTTGAACACAACAAAGGCCGGAATGGAGGGCTTAGACAAGGAGAAGATCAATCAAATTATCCACGACGCTAGCAAAGGGTCTAAGTTTTATGAAAACGAGAAGAAAAAAGAAAAACAAGTACAAAAACGTATTGAAGAATTGCAAAGAAAGTTAGCCTCGTATAACGATGAACAAAAACTCAAAGCAAAACAAGACGCGAATAAAATTGTCCGAGAATTAGAGCAATGTCGCGATTTGACCCGTACTATTGTCCACGTTGATATGGACGCGTTTTATGCTGCTGTTGAAATGCGGGACGATCCAAGTTTGAAGTCTAAACCCATGGCAGTTGGTGGAAATGACATGTTGTGTACATCCAATTATCTAGCAAGGCGTTATGGCGTCCGCGCGGGCATGCCAGGATTTATTGCTAAGAAACTATGCCCGAATTTAATCATCGTGCGCGCAAATTTTGATAAATATACAAAGATCAGTCATGAGATCAGAGAAGTGCTGGCAGAGTACGATAGGAATTTTTTGCCTATGAGTCTGGATGAAGCATATATGGATATAACGGAGTATTTGAATACTTTGAACAGGAGTGAGGATGAAAAAGGAATTGTGAAAGTCGAGAGTGACAACAGCGGAGAGAGTTCGACGATTCGGAAACAAGAACTGACGAAATTTGGGATGCTTGCACCAGAAGATAATATGGATGTAGACAGAAACACCAGGGGATTTATCGACACTGCAAAGGATGCAGGCTCGATAAGCATCAAACAAGAAGATTTTAGCAAAATGACAGCGAAGTGGGATACCGATTTAGCCAGAATTTCGGCAAATCAATATGAAGTGAAAGAGGAGGAAAATAAAAAAGACGAGGAGCTGGTGTTAGTTACACCAAATGTAGTTAAAGAAAAGAGCATGTCTGATAAAGATTTCAAAGAACTACATGAATCTATGACCAACGAGATAGGATATAAAAGAGAGCCAAGTGAGGAAAAACAAGAGAGTTCCATCAATGAAGAGGAGTTTTACACCAAAGTCGAAGAGGTTGTGAACGAAATGCGAAGAAAAATTGAGGAAAAGACCCAGCTTACTGCTAGTGCCGGGATTGCTCCAAACATGTTCCTAGCTAAAGTATGTTCTGATAAGAACAAGCCTAATGGTCAATTTTACCTTAAACCTAAAAAGGACAAAATAATGGCTTTTGTTCGAGAATTACCGCTGCGAAAGGCGTTCGGCATCGGCCGTGTTAGCGAACAAATTTTGACCTCCATACTGAAGGTCAACACGTGTTTCGACTTACACAAGCGTCGAGACTTGATGCAGCTGCTGTTCAGCCCGACCGCTTGTAGGAACTACTTGGAGATTTCGCTAGGTCTTGGGTCAACTGTAGTCAATGTTGATCGTGAACGAAAGAGTATGAGCACTGAGACAACTTTCCGAGAAATAAGCGAGCCCGAGGAACATTTTTCAAAATGCCGGGAACTTTGCCAAGAGTTGTCTGAAAGTTTGAAGGCGAAAGGATTGACAGGGCGAAAAATCGGTATTAAATTGAAAACGGTTCATTTTGAAGTGAAAACAAGAGTGTGTACAGCATCGTTTCCGGTTCAAGAAGCCGACGACATTTTTCCACACGCGAGAAAATTACTTGCTAACGAGATCAGAGCATGTAGTCCAGAACCCTTACGGTTGAGATTGATGGGGGTTCGAGTTGCGGATTTTTGTGAAAAGAGCCAATTAGCCAATGAAAGTAAACAACCAACCATTTTAAGTTTAATGAAGAAGCGTGGTGCGTCTTGTAACTCATCAAACCTGAACTCTGAACCAAATGAGATGATCCTGGATGAGCATATACAAAGGCCTGATGAACCGTGTGGTCAGCCAGAGACTAGTGCAGACGAGAATGTCACAATGAAACGATCAAGTTTCGTGAAACCGGCGGTGAAACAGACTACCTTTAACTGTCCAGTTTGTGGAATAGACTTGACATTCAAATCTAGCAATCCACTTCTGCAAATGAACCAGCATGTTGAGATGTGTCTTAGCAAGCGAACGTCGTCAGGTCTCGTTAAATATGATTTACAAACAAACAAAGGCAAACAAACATCCAAGAAAAGAAAAAGGGAATCTAGTTCTAACCCTAATAAAATGGTTAAAAAGAATCCTATGGACCGTTTTCTGACAAAGAATAAAAAGTAACAATAGCACAGACATCCTAAACTATAAATTTGAGGTGGGGACTCACAGATTAATTTAGACTTTAAAATAACTGTCAGATTGCAAAGAATTATATATATTGGAATATATAATATACTAGGAAATTTGAATCGGCAGTATGTAATCGGTATTAAATTACTAGAAACAAGATAATCCAACTACGCCATCAAGCTGAATTATCCATAATCACATCAGTAAATTCAAAGAAATCGGCCCCATCTTTGGAACTTCCTGTACTCTTGGAAAGCGTCGGCATTTTCTTCTTACATCTCTCCCGTTATTATAGGACATAACACATAGGCTGTAAGAGTAGATAAGGCTTTGTTCTTTCATCGATTTGGGTCAGCCTTCTTGTGAAGTCTCTTGTGACTTGTGATTTTCTTGTTTTCCTTCTTGTCAGAGGAGTGAACCCAATCCGAACTTTATGTAATCTAAGGATCGAGTAACTTTCTCCTCATATTACCGATTTGATGCAGATTTTAAATCATCAATCGCATTCATAGTTTTCTCCAACTCTTCTTCCAGTTTTGACAATGCTGTACTTAAAACCTTCTCTCTTCCTTCTGATATTTCGAAACTTTCGTTTTTCTATAAGAGGTACATAAAGTGCAGGATGTTGTTTAGGCTGGTATTCGAAGTCCCATTAGAGACGGTAAGTACTTAGCCAATTGTACATTAAAGCACTTTATTTACACTTACCTTTAGCCTTGATATTACCCCTCTTAAGTTTAACTTTGATGAAGATAAAAGTTGAATAGCTCGTGTCGTCTGCTCTTGATGTTGGGCAATATCGTGATATGCTGGAAATGCAATAACCACACAACAAAATACTTTTAAAGATCGTCTTCAATTATGTAGGACTAATTATACGCTCGATTAGCTTTTTCAAACCTTTTGATAGTTCAAGGGTGATTTGAACAACTTTTTCAATCTTTTCCTCACTTTTCTCCCAACCAGGATTTTGTATATTTACTCCATTAGCTTTCACTAAGAACTGCAAGAACTGTTCAAAACATAATTTCGTGAAATACTGTACTTGATATTAATATGTGATACTAAACTTTCTATATCATCCCATGCATTGCCTGTCGGCGAGGATACCTTATCTTTCTCTTCTTCAGATTCACCATCTTTGTAAAGGTCAGAATAAAGTTTCCAAACATCACCATTTCCAGTAACCTTGAATAATACAGAAATGACTTTTAAGACATTCCACTCACGCAGGGGTAATAAAAACTACTATGCTCTCAACAACAGTTACAATACTGTACCTGTGATGTTATTCTTCCCAATAGTTCCTTCACTTTTGGTTTTAACCTTGATGCTTGAAAATGAGTGCCGTATTTTTTAATGAGCAAAAATTATATAAAATCTCGTCATAATCACTGGAAATTTCTTTCAAAATTCATATTATGGATATAGAATGGATGCTAGTTGGAAATAATATGGAAATTTTACCCGTACTAAGGGAAACAGAATGAGTGTAGCATATATGGTATATACTGCAAAAAAATAATTTGGAAAGTTTTAAGTTTCCCCTACCAGACAAACTTTTGTTGTCCTCTATGCCATTAATGACAGATTGTACAAGTATTCCAAGAACCTGTAAAGAAATATACATAACGTTAGTTGAATGTTACAGTATACTGAAAATATAAAAGACAGTAAAATACAAACTTCAATGTCAAAGTATTTTTCTTTAAGGTCCATTAGCCGGTGGAAGGCTTGGATAACTTGTTCAAAAGCCCCCACGTCTGTACCTATCTTGATATAAAAATTAATTCAATTAGAGATTAAACAATTAGAGATTGTGAATGTTACAAATAATTAAACAGTGTTAAATTATTTATTTCAAATGTGACCTTTCTCACCACTAAAAAGTTTTCCCACATTTGCCAATTGTCATAATTGGCTCTCAATGCTTCTTGAAGTGTCCGAAATGCTCGATCCCTGGAAATGCGAATTCAAGGCGTTGACAATTGTTTCATATTTTACCATTTAAACATAAACATCGCTCACTTTTGTTTCATTTTAATATACACTGATGATAAGTTATTCCACGCTTCTGAGTTCTATGAGACAAATACAACAACTATCATAACGCTATCTTACTCATCGACTTATTATAAAGACGGTTATCTTCAACAGGCTATCTTATGTAAGATTACATACATCTGGGTTCAGAGAAACACACCAATGAAAAGCTTTTGCAGCAATTTCCAATTTCCCTGTTAGCATAGCAGAACAGCCAAGCGAAAACCAAACATTCTCCTGAAAAAGTTTTGAAAATTTTTCTTTTCATTTGCTGTAACGAATTTGGAAGATGCAGCCATAGATACAAGTCATCCAAACACAAAGCTGACGGTTTTGCTCACCTGAAGCGAGTTTATCTCCAGGGATTTTTGGAAACAAGGAATACTTTCTTCAAACTAAAAGAAGAATGAGCGGAAAATGTTGACAAACTTTTATTCAACACCTATCTGTGTATTGTGCACCTAATTTTGCAAAGGCACCTTTTTATTGCGTAAGTTCAAGTATCCCAATGATCTTTGCGCTCTCGCACTACGATGTCCCGATATATCCCATGCTTTCCTGTAGTATTCATCATTCTAAAATCATAGTCAAAATTTACTGTTTCTGAAACAATACATATCATATATGAAAGCATACCATCGTAAATAACTTACTTTAGTCACATCACCAAGAAGACACCAAAGTATTGGAGTTTCTTTGATGTTGAGCTGAGTTCTGACAACAGATTCCGCCTAAAGTCATGACACAGCATTGTATGTATATTAATAAAGAAGCAGGGATTTCGTACGATCCAGGTTTGGCAAGTGGGGTAGGATTACCTTCTCAAATCTCCCTAAAGATATGTAGCAATTAATGACATCTCCCCAGAGTTGTAACCTTTCGAAAACGTCCAGAGCACTTTTTGTGACTCCGATTTCAAGATAAAGATTTGCCAGTTCTCGCTATATAAAAAAGTGAATAAAAAACTGTCACAAACCCAAAATAGCTACATTCTGTTTGCATTCTGGTCATCCGACCATGGGTCCTACTGTAAGCAAATATAGTTTAATCTTTGATCACCTGCAGTTTCCACCTTGGAGGAAGTGGGGCGCTGTAAAACAACTCCATTCTTTGTGATAACTATGGACATAAAAATGGTTTATTAAAAAGCAATGCAATGGTTTATTAAAATGATTTAGTTGCTCTCAAAAACAAGACGGAAATCTCTCACGAACCTTGGCCTTTGAATCGCTATATTGGTCAACTAGTTGCTGAAACAGGATATATGAAGAAATGATGAACATAGTTCTCTCTCCCAATAGAGTGGCGAATACAGTGTGTTCAGCTTCCAAGTATAACCGATGAGACGCTACAGTACCTGTAGTTGCATCATACTTCGTTCTTTCTTGCGAGATGATTTCTTCTCATATTTACTACGTAGGAACAGGGCAATAGACTGCACAATCCAGACTCTCGGCTGCGACAGGAGCAACTAAACATGAAAAGGACACATTTATTTATTGTACCTTTCACAGACAGTCCTGATACTAATACTCATAGTGACTTATTCTTGAGCGAGCACTACTTTATGTCTAAGCTCTATCCTGGCTCTACCCAAAAACACAACCATATATACACCATGCTCCGTACCGTCACATTTGCAAGTATCTCCTCATCTAAAAGTTCATGATGTGCTTGAGATTTCTGCTTGTAAAAACTGGAACAAACCAAGGACAACATGTAAACAAGTTGAAAACAAACCACTCAAACTCTCCACCTATCTTTTTTTTACGTGAAACCTTTTCTGGTTTGCTAGAGAACTTGATGAAAACTCACCAGGTAGCCACGATGGCAGCCAAATGTAGAGAACTCAGTTCTTCCTGAAGGTTATTATCGCCGTCTGTGAGTTTGGGTTTGTTTAAAAGCGTGTCGTCATTCAACGTGACATCCTAAGATATAGCAATATGTGCAGACGATGCTTGTATGAATGTATAAATGATCAAGAAGCCGAATTTCATGGAAGCAAACTATATAACTATACGTTCTAGCGGAATACAGTCTAGCCAAATAAAATTTACAAAATCTGCAGAAATTGAAAGTCGGACATTATTGAAGCGTTTCCCGCCAAAATCACAATAAGCATCAACACTGTCAGCCAGTTCTGAGCAGTTATTAGATGATATCAACTGTAAACTTTAATATATTTCCCTTTACCTTGGGCAAATGTTCTAAATCCAATTTTTCAAAATCTCCATTTTCTACAAAGTGTGAAAGTAAACAATGACTGACAATAAATGGGGAAAACCAATATTCATTGATTCAATTTTCCAAGCTCATACCTGAACAATTGTTTATTTTTGCTTTTGCTAGAAGTTGTGTGTAGTCGATTTGCTGAAATTTCGTTCTTTTACCGAGTGCCCCTAGCATAAAAAAAAACAAACAGTGGCTTTTAAAAATGAATGTGGGGTAAACAAACAGGAAGTCCAACTTTTAAACGTTGAGAAGTACCTTCTAAGTAAAGCTCTAATCCAACACAGTTTTGTGCCTTTTCAATTTGCTCCTACAAGAGGTAAAAATTCAATAACCTGCTTTGTACAAAATCAAAAGTACAGAACGTAAAGCCATCTTCAGTTACCTTGGCTTTATTACACTCGAAATATTGTAGAAAATGATAGCTACTTTCTAAGTATACTCTAAAGAGTAATTTGCTAAAATATATAAAAAAATATGCATTGCTGTCAACCTGTCATATAATTTAGAAATGGGATTCAAATGTATTTTGTGCAAATTACAATACCTTGAGAAGCTTTGGTCGTCGAAATGAACTAAATTAAGAAAGTATAAAAGAAAAGCATTGACAGTACCAATAGTTCACTAAAGACTAACAAGTACTTAAATGTATGATTCCTATAATTGTCATTATCTGTTAATCTTTATAAATGGCAATAAAAACTACCACATAAATATTCTTATTTACTTCTTTCTAATGCAGGTGTTACTTCTGCCTTCAGAGATGGCGAAGGTTCTTCAAGCAACTGCTGATGAACATAAATGCATCGAATTTCCCAGAGAGGTTGAGTCTAGTGGAAAATCCAATGTAAATGTATTTAGGTACCACATATGGACCAACTAGCTTTATATTAAATGACATTTTATACCATCAATGTATTATAGTGCACAACACACCTTAATGTTAACAAGCAAGTCTCGACTATCTGCTAATATTGTTCTTGCTGCCAATAAATATTCCATGTTTTTAGCGAGACCATATACTTCCTGGAACATTAGTAATAATAATATTTCATGAGTGGCCATTCTCATAATAAATTTCTATGTATATCATGTTTTGCTCACTGCTAATTACCATACCTCTCCATCTCTGCTTAAGGATTCAAAAACTTGTTTTGGTTGATTTTTTGTCTGTGGTAATAAACAAATGCTAGTGGAATAATGCAAAAGCAAAAAACCTCTGTTCTTAAAAAAGTATAGTAACATAAACATATTGTATAGAACAATGAATGAACAATCATGCATGCTCTGCTTACTGTTTCCCCATTGCCCAATTTTGTTAACTCTTCATCCCTTAACGGTGGACCCAACCAATTTTGCTGGACGACCAATTGTAAACATGCAATACCAAGTAACAAAATAAGGAGTTGCCTAATGGGGCAAAAGACAGTATTCAAATTATTTGAGTATATTGCATCAAATTCAATTACAAATCTCAATAATTGAACAGTGTTCTTTCCATATGCATGCTGTGCCCCACCTTATATAGCATTCCAAAAGTGATTTGGTTGATGACAGCTCTTTTGAAATCTGTTCTTTAAAATGTGAACTAATATCATCTAAGGATTAAAATGTTAAAAGAAGAGGGAGGTTAAAACTTTGTTAAGGTGGTTCAGTATTATTATTTGATTGCCTCATTTCAAAAATTGTATGGAGCCACCTTAAGTAACCTAACATTAGGTACTTCTCAGTCTCACAAACTTTAGGATTGTTTGGGTCTCTGATGGTTTTTCTGCAAGGTTTTTACTTTTTATATATCAACACCTACTCCTAAGATTACAGTCTTTTACAAGTGGACCTTCTCTAGGAAGTAACCACACAATATTGTTCCGCAATGTTGCAGTCTTAGCGCTCAAACCCTGAGCAGTCAGTATTTTAATACCTGATTTCAATCCACTATTGGAGCCAAGCAAACACTTTGCAAAAGTTCCATTAAAGATCATTCGATAATCTCCATTTGGCAAGCATTCCACTATCCGTCTAATCTCATCTGAAAAGGTTTATTTTAATATCAACAAGCGCCCTTATTATATCCTTCAACCCGTGGAGTAAAAATCTGAGCCCACGTGCCAATATAAATTTCCCATACTATATCAAATTTTCTTACCAAATATCGCATTGGGTTGAGAGATACAGCTTGCCATCTGCTCCAGTGCCGCAATATTCACCACGCCATCTCCATTAAATAACGAACACTCGAATTTATTTAAAAAATCCAAATATTTTTCTTCTTCACGTGTGGAAGACATCTTGGCCGGGATTTGTTGTCGTTTGTAGGAAGACTGGGCACTGATCAGAAAATTCACGCGATTTATTAAGATGACCGGAACATGCCGATACTTGCCCATATCAAGGATAGTTTCCTGGGTTTTTACTCAAGCTTTTTGAAAGTTCTACTCTCGGTGGGGGAATTTCGAGAGAAGCCAATGCAAAAATATAAATATGAACCACCACTCGTGAAAAAAATATCCTACCAGTTGGAAACAAAAATAGGCGTTCATAGTATGACAAACTGTCAAAGATGCGGAAGATTTTAATTTCAAGCTAAACTTAACGGTTTTTCAGAATTTTTCATTTCAAAGCTTATTTGTACCTACGTGATTCATCAGGAAAACGTGAAAACAAGCTTTTAGTATTTTAATTAACCCGTAATTAAGCGCACTTGAAGGCAGGTATAGGCGCTCATCCATGTTAAAACATTTTCATATTCGCTCGTCCATAGCGAAACACCTGCAGATCGCGCGGCATGAAGATTGAGAATAACAATATAAACTAAAATTTAGTCGTCAACAATCGCGAAGAACGTCTGGCTTATTTCTCGATTCAACATGTACTCTTCAGCAAAAGCGATGGCCATATTTCTTGTGGTTTACTTGACCGAGAAAGCTCTGGCGAAGGATAACATAACAAAGGAGGATATACCGGTTAAACTAGAAGGCAAACGGGAAAGCGAAATAGCCAATTCACACAATATAGATAGTCTAAGCATGCTTATCTTCACAAATCTTCTTATATTCACGGTGCTGATGACATGGCTTTTTAAAATTCGCCGCTTTCGTTGCTTTCACGAGACGGGAGTCGCGACAGTTTTTGGGATAGTCGTCGGGGCGCTTATCAAGTACAATCGCTTTCACGACAGTTACAACAACTCGATTACCGTTGATAATTGCAACAATTTGACGGTGGCACCAGAACTCCTTAAAGTAAACATCAATGGAACGTTCTATTCCTACAGTTTTAAGGGAATCATTTATCATGACAACGATCAACACGAGAACGAACTAGAAGCTCGTTCGACTTTTAACCCGGAGATTTTCTTCCACGTGCTTTTACCACCGATCATATTCTCCGCGGGGTACAACATGAAGAAACGTTATTTTTTTCGCAATTTGGGTGCGATTCTTACGTATGCTTTTATTGGCACCATTATTTCGACTTTTGCGACCGGCGCGATGGTCTATGGTTACAATGTGTACATGGGCATCCCAGAGTCGTTTGATTTCACTGAGTGCTTGCTGTTCGGGGCCATGATTGCCGCAACCGACCCCATCACCGTTCTAGCGATCATCACCGACCTCCAAGTCGACGTGGATTTGTACGCGTTAATTTTTGGGGAAAGCATTTTCAACGACGCGGTCGCCATAGTTCTATACCGCGCCGTGGAAAACTACTTGGCCTACCAGCCGAGCGCTAAGCGCGAATTCGACCTGTATTCGTTTCTCTGGGCGCTGAACAGCTTCTTTTCGATATTTTTCGGCTCTCTTTTGATTGGTAGCGGCGTGGCGTGTACGAACGCACTGGTGACGAAGCTGACGAAAATCGGCAGCTTCCCCATTCTGGAAACGGCGCTGTTCTTCGTCATGTCTTACAGTAGTTTCCTAGCAGCCGAGGTTGTCAATTGGTCTGGCATCGTCGCCCTTCTGTTTTGCGGCGTCACGCAACAACACTACACGTACAAGAACCTTTCCGAGGCATCGCGCGTGCGCACAATCCAAACGTTCGAGCTTTTGAACTTTCTGGCAGAAAATTTTATATTTTCATACATCGGCTTGTCGCTGTTCACGTTAACCACTCATATATGGGACTTCCGGTTCATCGCCTGGGCGTTCTTGGCTATCACCGTCGGTCGTATTCTTAACATCTACCCACTAAGCTTCTTCTTGAATATAGGCAGATCCGGGAAGATTTCTTGGAATTTTCAACATATGATGATGTTTTCAGGACTGCGGGGTGCGATAGCGTTCGCGTTAGCCGTACGGAATACGGTTTCAATGCCTCGGCAAATGATGCTCACGGCGACTTTGTCTATAGTTCTCGTGTCGGTGATTCTTATAGGAGGTGCCACAACCCCGGTACTCAAACTCCTGGAGATTAAAACCGGCGTTGATGAACAAATGGAGGAGTTAAAAGCTCGCAGGCTGAGCCTAATCGACATCAATGATCCCTCACTCAGCACTCCTGAGGAAAGACGGGAGAAAAAGCAGTACGAAAGTGCTTGGCTTGTTCGAGTTTGGTGTAACTTTGATAACAAATACTTGAAGCCGATTTTCACAGAAGAACATGAAAGTTAACTTCTGAAAAGTTTACGCAAACAAAATATGATTCAAAAGTTCACTCATAAAATAGTAAACATATGTGGAGCTCTCTAGAAACTTTATATGTACATGTTTAGACACGTTTATCCAACAAGGTAGATTTATTTTCAAAACACTAAATATGTATGTTAAAATTTGTTTGAAGGTGATTTTGTTTTGAATCAAAATAAACACTTTCCATCTATAATTCAGTGTGTTTGCATCAAACACTTTGACTAACACGACGAATTTACATCACTCATCAGTCTCCTAAATTATTCGCGATAGGAAAACATTTGGGAAAACATTCGAAGAGTAGCTCAGATCAGCCGAATATATCAGCCTTATGAGAAATACGTACTTAAATTTCAATTTTAAAATACATTTCTGCTAATTTTTTCAATAAATTTAGATCGATTTTTCTGTCTTCATTTTTTTATGTTTATAAACAGGGTCTTAGAAAAAAGTCGCCTGCAATAGACCTTATGCACAATGACGTAACAAGCCGTGACACCTGCAGCCGGAATTCTGGTCTTAGTAGTCACGGCCGGAAATTTTGAAGTTTGAATTTTTCGTCTTGACTACCAAAACTAGAATTCCTGCAGGCGTCAGGGCGTGATACGCATCTTTAAATTACCAATTTCCAGTTAGGACCATTTTTATCATGCCCCTTTCCACTATACTATTGTGATGATATGTGCAGTGATAAAAAAATCTTAAAATTAGCTATGACGCTGTGGATACTAAAATGTGATTGGCTGTTAGCCGTTTGCCACACTAAGAAAAGCAGCTGCATGACGCAGCGTCATACACAGTGCCGCAGCTAATCTGAGAAAGTAACTTGGGAGACGAAAGAATATTTCTAAACCCCAACTGTACGAGAAAGTCAAAGAAAAAACTAACGTGTTATCAATCGCTTAGCTTTATTCGCTTCCCTTGTTAATGATCTTTAGTATTTACTCGATAAAAGAGAAAAAGAGAATACAAACAATTATGTCGGACAACCCGTAAGTATCAGCACTAAACTATCATGTTGTAGACGTAGTGTATGCATGTAGACTTAAGAGTGTTTATGAGGTGAATTATTTGCGTGGGCATCGAAGTATTACCAAATCCAATCAGCAAACAATTCTATGCAACCTTGCAAGACTGACATAACCGTATCTTTATGACCACGTATATCCCCCAATCAGTGTAAGTCTAAGAGTATAATTTTCTTATCACATAACACTATATTAACTTAGTGGAAACCCCGTTATGATCGTGATGATATCGAGACAATATTCATACATTATAGATTTCGAAACTCTAGCGTTTACTATAGGCCGATGACATGCAAGTTGTGTGGAGAATGCCATTAATATATAATTACGAAAGCAGCATTCACAGCAATTTTCATCAAAGCGGATGCATGATTACTCGGGTCTAAGGTTTCGCGATTATTATTTTTTGTGTTGTGTCGCAGGCTTACTACTCCGCGCGGACAGTCGCGTCAGTATTTAAAGTATAGTCCTTATATAGTAAACGCCAACAGGTTGTCTTGTTTAGAGTTGTTTAGAGTGAGACTTTACTAAAAAATTTTAATAACAACGGCATGGGACCGGACAACAGGCATAACATTAAATTTTATTCATTAAATTAAATTAGATTTTAAGTTGGCTCGATAAAGCTTTCAAAAATTCCATCGTTCATCACTTTGACACGTTCAAACAACGCATTTTATGATTTATTCCAGAGATATTGGGGTTTTAAATATTTTGATGTTTCTACTTTTGAATCGTATTAGTTTTAGTAACAAATCATCCGTTGCTATGGCGACATACGAGTACAAAATTCACTCCAAAATGACCAATTGCCTCGGATAGTTGGAAAGGAAGCACGGTGACCCCCAATTTTTTTCGTGCATTATTTTACATGGAAGAAAAACTAACAATTAGCAAAATATAAAAAAATTCTATAGTGGGAAAAAAAAATTATCGAAAAAATGTCATTTTTGCATTTTTGTAGCATTTTATAGCAAAAATGTAGCATTATAGAATTTTTTATATTTTGCTAATTGTTAGTTTTTCTTCCAAGTAAAATAATGCACGAAAAAAATTGGGGGTCACCGTGCTTCTTTTCCAACTATCCGTGGCAATTTTGGAATTTGGAGTGAATTTTGTACACGTATGTCGCCATAGCAACGGACGATCTGCTACTAAAACTAATACGATTCAAAAGTAGAGACATCAAAATATATAAAAAACCCCAATATCTCCAGAATAAATCATAAAAATGCGTTGTTTGAACGTGTCAAACTGATGAACGATGGAATTTTTGAAAACTGTATCGAGCCAACTTAAATATGATTGGGTATAATGACGTTCCTTCTCAGTATAGAGTATAGTTATATTAGAGTATAATTTTCTTATTACATTATACTATATTAACTTTGTGGAAACACCCTTATGACTTATGATCGTGATGATATCGAGACAATATTCACGCACAATAGATTTCGAAACTCTAGCGGTCGCTAGGCCTATGACATGCAAGCTGTGTGGGAAACCATTAATATAATAATTACGACTGCAGTATGACACAGCAATTTTTATCAAGGCAGATGCATGATTTAGATTAAGAGATGGGGCAACAGTCATATAAATTTAAATTAAATTAAAAATTGAAATATGATTTGAAAAGTTGTTATATAATGACATTCCTTCTCATAGGGCAAATGCCAGCACAGAGAGTAAGAAGTGTTTGTCTTGGATCACCCGAAGTGGCGGAAAACTTTATGTTTCTACACCGGAGCCGTTGCAACGTTCAACGTCCGCTTTGGACAAATTTCTCAACTTCATTACCATCCTCGGACCGGCCAGACAGGGCAAATCATTCGTCATGAATTGTCTTATTGGTGACAAAGTTTTCCCCTCGTCTAACCAAATAGATGTGTGCACGAAAGGGGTCCACGTCGCAAGCGTGATGCACAGAATTGAAAACAGTGGCTGTGCATTCTTCGTGGACACTGAAGGACAAGGAGACGAAGGCATTGAGAGTGACGCTACCCTCCTGACACCAATTCTTCTTTTGTCGAAAGTAATCCTGTTTAATTGGAAAGGTGGGCTCCAGAAGAACAATATCCTGAACGAGCTTGGTCTTCTTGTTGAGGTCGCCAGCCGTGTGTCGTCAAACAGTCTCGAGAGGCCGAAATTTGGACATCTACATATTGTGTTACGGGATTTTCACTTTGAAGGTAGGTGGTGAAGCCGCATGGAAGTTAGGTTAAAATGTGTTTATAAATTTTATCGAATCCAATGAAATTGGCATCCGAACTAGTTACTGCGTCATATTCAACCCCAGTTAACTGGAGAGTTCCTGTTATTGTTGAATCAGCTGAGAGCTGCCATAATTTTATCTACTTTTAGGCACCGACGAGGAAGCTCTTGCCAAGATTTTTGACGAAGAAATGAAACGCGGCGAGGACGTTAATCAAAGGAACAAGGTTCGTGAGAAGCTGCGCTCCTCGTTCGAAAGCATTAAAGTCTTTACCCTTCCAACACCCTCCGGAGACGTGAGCAATCTTGATCTCCGCACTACTTCTGAAGAGTTCCAAACACGCATCGAAGAATTAAAAAGCATCATATCTGGTCAATTGAAAGAGCCACGTAGCTTTGGTAACTTCGTTGTTAATTTCGAGAACGTCGATGACCTTGTGAAAACATTTGCGCAAAATCTGGAAAACGGTGACATTGTCAATGTCAAGTCAGTGGTCAGGCAGCTTCAACGTGGTACAGTTGACAAAGCAAAACGGTGCTTCGAGGAAAATCTTATCAAAGCTTACAAGGTTATCAATACTCCTGTGAAACAAGATCTCGAAGAGCACCTCATCAAGAAAAGCGATGCTCTTCTGGGCAAGTTTAGAAGAAGCACAGCACAAGTTGACCTCGAGAAGGAATATGTAAACAGTGTACTTCAAGATTTGAAAACATGGGCCTCCATGAGATTAAAGGATAAAGTTGAGGCTAAGGAAAAGGAGGAAAAATCGAATCAGCAAATACGTTTGATGAAAGCTGTCGAAGATTTTAGATGGGCAGTGGAGGTAGAGTTGCAGAGGCAAGAAGAAACAGACGTCCCCAGTCTTCGGAAAACTTTTCAACAGAAGAAGAGAAAAATTATCGAGATATTCCAGAATAGTACCAGCGGTCTACATCTAGTTACCCAGTGTACAGAAGAAGAGCTAAGAATGTTAGAAAGTTGGACTGCGAGGAAGTTCGAAGAAAAGGTTGAAGCTGTAGAAAAAGAAGAGCGCCAGCGGAAGAGTGGTATGTTACTTCACGTTGCATTTCTACTGTGAATCCGGATTAAGTGCCCTACGTCGAAGATGTCGGATTGAGGCCTAGCAGGAGAAGCTATGAAAAGTATAATTAGAATAGTATACGATTATATCAGCATACAACGAACTAAAAAAGTTTTAAATTGGTGGATGGCCATTTAAATCATGATTCAAATTTCTTGTAATATTTGCCAAGAAGGAAATGATTGTTTTTTTCAAAGGTGCAGGAGTAGCATGATTTGTCGGAACATGAGAAATAGCCAGACTCAGCTGTATCGATGTTCGGCATTTTAAGCCGAAAAATGCAATCACCTAAGTGCTGCCCTAATAGCTACAAACGTGCTCGTTTCATCACCATCTGTGTTTTTTTTCAATTTTAGATGAAAAACGACATGAACATAAGGACTCTTCTAACTATTCCCAGACATCCAATAGTTTAGCTAAAATGATGATATCTCAGATACCAGCCATACTGGGTACTGTCCTGCCATACGTTTCTGGTGAGTCAGGATTCACTCAAGAACCTAAGCATTCACCCCAGCACTTCGGCCCAAGTTTTCAGGACGTTGACATCCATTCCAGACCGTCCACATCTAGCTCCAGTTCTTCGGACTCGAATGACGAAACCTCGCCTCCTAGTTTTCCTACATCGCAGCAACTGCACGCTAGCTCAGGATTCACTGAAGAACCTGGGCATTCATCCCAGGACCTCGGGTTCTGGTTTCAGAACCCTGACACCTATTCCAGACCGTCTCTTTCCAGCTTCAGTTCTTTGGACTCGAGTGATGAAACCTCGCCTCCTAGTTTTCCTACATCGCGGCAACTGCACGCTAGCTCAGGATTCACTGAAGAACCTGGGCATTCATCCCAGGACCTCGGGTTCTGGTTTCAGAACCCTGACACCTATTCCAGACCGTCTCCTTCCAGCTTCAGTTTTTCAAACTCGAGTGACGAAACCTCGCCTTATAGTTTTCCTACATCGCAGCAACCGCACACTAGCTCAGGATTCACTCAAGAACCTAGGCATCCACCCCAGGACTGCGAAATTATGTAAAAATGCAGAAATAAATACAGAAAATATAACCAATATAACAAATTTTATATACTTTTGTATTACGTGCGGAAATGCCAAGTAACTGATTTAGTTACACATTTCAGGCTGTGATTCAGAAGTATACAAAATTTGTCAACTTTACTAATTTTAATATGCTCTTTCAAAGATGTCCTTTTTGTCGCCGGGGTAAGAAATTAGCCTAAACCGCAAGTCGTCCATTACATGTCACATGAAGTTAAGAAAATTCAATTCATATAATATGTTGTCAGGATCATAATCTTGTTTTGTGAAGATATTAATCATCATCAATTTAATACCAATTGTTTGTACTTAGAGTCTATAAGACTTGGAACTAAATTATATATGTTTGTTGGTACTCGTAGACTACGTTAATTTATTCAACGTTTTCGGCTCGTTAACCAAATCATTGGTCAACACTTTACTACAATATATTTATTTCTAATGTATAGGTATGTTTACATTGCCAGACAGAGAAAAATGTTCAAATTATGTTTTTTGGGATCAAATGCCTCAATGCCGATATCCATTACAAAGACTTCAAAAATTTTTCGATTTGCTCAGCATGGTGAGGATAAAATTGAAAACCATCAACAGACTGCTCAGCCTTTTCTGTTATACCATCGCGAACTCCTTCGGCCGCTAACATTTTCAAAATTTCAGCTTCCTGAAAATATTAGCCAAATAATTTATGAGATGCTTCAAGTTTTTTCTGGACCCAAGATTACGTAGTCTTTACTATGATATATATCATAGAGGAGGGGGGTTGAGGACTACTCCGATCTATATAAGGGGGATTTCTAAATTACATCTTGGTATCTCTTTTTTACTGATAGATGATCCCTAAAAGGGAAGGACTACCACCCTACCTCACGACCATCGCCGTTTCATCACCCCATGCGCTCAAACTGGACCTAATCTAGATCAAGCTCGAAGAAAATATTTTTATCTAGTACCTGCTCCACGGTGTTCAAAAAATCATCCTTTCCTTTGTCATCTTCGCCGACATTCGCGAGCCCCCGTCGCACGTACCTAACATGAATCGGGCACGTGGACAACACGTACAATCCGACAGCAATGGCATAACCACCCCAGTTCGACACCCCTGCTGTGATGAGGAAATCTGACGGCACCACGCAGGCAATTTGTTTCCCATGAGGCACGTGATCTTCCACCTGCTTTTGGACTTTTCCCATCCCCAGTTCATTACCTCCATCGCCAATACTGCTCGTTGAAATACAGTCGTCCTCTCCCGCTGAAACCAAATTTTAAAATGGAGCACTTAGAGGGCAATTAGAAGAGTTTTTTTTTGGATCACAAGGTCTAGTTCATACGTTGCATTTAAGGCGCGTCGAATGCAATTCAAACAATAGATAATGAGACGTTAAACCTCATTCAACCTCATTGTCATCTCATTATTCATTGTTTGAATTGCATTCGACGCGAACAAAAAGCAACGTATGAACTAGGCCTTATGATGAAAAAACTCTTAAAATTTGGAAACAAAACACGAGTCGCGTATAGTGTAATATATTCCTAATGCAGTAATGGGATTGCTCGTGAAAGGGAGAAGGATATAAAAGAGGAGTATTCCACAAACATTTCCCCCATGCAGTACAAAGTTTTTCAAAATATTGTGGGAGGCCGCGCTAAAGTAGCTCGAGTAGGGTAGAGCTTGCTGGTGCGTTTGTGCAAGAACAATCGATGAAAAACATCAATTCGGGGCCGGGAGACGAATAAGTGCTCGCAGATCAATGTTTCAGAGGTCTGGAGGTGCTGTCATAGGCCCTTTAAGGCCTTTACACTTGCACTTTTTGCTGGGTTTTATGTGCGATTTTCTTCTTTTGATATGAACGAGTGAATTAGTTACTGATGTTCAAATAAGAGCTCTTATTAAACAGAGAAAAACTTGTTGTTACTACAATATATACAATACAAAGCTATGGATTAAAAAGCTATGCCTAAGCGTGCCCAAATGACCGCAAGTTAAAGTTACTAATAAGTTCTATAGTTTCCACCAACTTTGAAGTATGCAACGCAAAACTATAAATTACAGCTCCGCCTAATTATCCCCAATTAACTACATGTGCAGATGCTGCCCAAGTGCGGCACTAAGTTATACAATATAAAAACTATTGATTAAGGCTATCCCTAATTGCACAAACTGTTCAAGGTATCGATTAGTCGAAATTGGGTTGCGCATCTAACTCGCATTTTCATCATGTCATTTCAATGGTCTGCGCACCAGTCGCTCGTGAGGATGAATTTTCTCGTGACGTCAAGAACGCGTTCCATCGATCAACATAAAGTTTCAAAGTTTTTTTGTTGAACAGAAAAGCGATCCCAATGTACAATCCTTGTGAACAAACGAAAATAACAAACAAATATTCGAAGGCTTCAACATCGGGAAACAGAACACCAAAGAAAGCAAACAGCCAGGGAAAGCCGACCAACGTCGCAATTTTTGCGCATATGAGAAGATTTTGTTTTCCTTCTTTCTGTTGCAACATTTTTCTGTCCTTGTTATGACGAGATAAACCACGTGCTGTTTGGATAAATCTGAAGATATTATACAGTAGAAGTATAGCCAGGGGTAACAGAAACAAATATAGCTTTGCGTTTACAGTTTCCATCCAACAGTTTCTTCCATAATCTACTGGGAACACTTCTGTTTCATCCAAAGTGACACAAATTGCGACCACAATGGCAGGAATAAACCACACGAATGCTGAATACGCGATAAATCGTCGAAAAGACTTGTTCACGATTCGTCCAATGAAGGGATTTGATAGCGTGAGACAAGTATGATGTGAGATGACGGACATGGCCAGAAATGATGCTTGCAGAAGATAGTGTCCCACTATGGCGAAAGCTTTACATGTGGTTGTCCCTGTGAAATGAGAGGTACCCACCAGCCATACGAGTTGGGACAGAAACATGGAAAAACTCAAGTTCATCAGATTCAATCCAGGAACAGTTCTCAACTCTTTAAATAACCCATAAGTTAACAGAAGAAGAATCAAACAGGTTATGGAAACACTGAAACCAATCGTAGTCAAAATACGAAGCGCATAATTTGTTGGGGGTTTTTGGGATTTTACTTCAGTTTTGCTGAAAGTATTTTTGAATGGTGAACAAATGGCAATCGTTGAGTTCTTTAAATCTCCAGTTGTAACGTTCTATTTTCTTTGTTCAAACTTTCACTGATCAGATACTCCCCAAAATGGAAAGTTCGGTTCATTGCTTTGTAATAAACTGATAAATTAGGAAAAGTCCTGTATTCGTTTGGAGCTAACGGAACGTAAGATCCTCGCAAACAATCTGACAAGACCAATTTACGACATAATGTAACATTTCCACCTTCTTCTTTAACAATAGTGTAGTCATCCAGTAACAATCTTTCGCCAGTTTTATTCACGAGAAAAGTTCCATTTTCCCTGTCAATGTCGTGTTCATGTGACTTCTCCTCTCCGTAGCACGAGAGTTGTTTTGAAACAACGCTTACCACAGAAACATTGTATCCATCCCAACCTAGCGTAAAATTGCCTGTGGAGTTCAAAAGTTGCAAAAAAGCCATATTTTCGCGAGTGATGTTCAAGTTAGGTTCGTTTGGGTTGGCCATTACTAGGCTTTGAAATGGCGTCAGGGTTAACTGAAACGTCGCCACAAAATATTATTGGCTGATTCGTATTGCTTATGGAAAGTGACTTCTGATATTTGACTTGGAAGAAGCAAAAACGTGTTGTAAATGCAGTTCGTAGCCAATTTTCAAGTGTCGAATTCAGTTTCCAGTGCTTCTAGGAGGAGGTTTTAACCACAAAAGGATAAAAAATTCACTAGCAAGTCTATTACTGGAAGATATAGCATATCCTTCGCGACAAAACTTTAAGCTTGTATCATACACGGAACCAGACGGACAGGACTTTGACACGACACTAGTCGTAGACAACCCTTTACTCGTCCTCTTAGTTGGAATACGACCGAAAACGTTTCAGATGTTACGGGGCTGCAGATAAAGTTTGTTTCCCAATTTAAAGTGAAATGACCATTACATAAAGCACAATTAACGTTCTTGAAGTGATATTCGCTGCTTGTTACGACCATAATAGGACCGTCACAAAATTTATAATGTCGATTTGTTTCATTGCTACAGGTATCAATATAATTCTTTCCATAACAATACCTCCGCGGTTGACCGTTGCGGGGCGAAAATGGTTTAATCGTTCCCCCGTTCTCCAAGATAAACTTGATCTGTTGATCCAGGTCGTAGCCCTCGGGGGGACAACGTATGTCTCAACACGTATATCCCAAGCTGTGTAATTTTCCACGCCATTGCACAAGGCGCAGTACTTATTACGGTAAGTGAGAGCGTTTGCTCCAACTACGGGAATGAGATTACCTAAGGGGAACGAAAACTCGGATAGCGTATTCTCACATTTAGCTTTTGTCCCTTTGGTGTCGTTTGCTGGACACTTGGATATCATCCAAACCCCGGTAACTCCAATGATTTTACACTGCCCTGAGAGCCGAAGCAAAGGACCAAATTCGACACATTTCCACGCTGAAACAGGCTCTTTAATGTCAGTAGTCTTGGTTGACTCCTGAACGCCGCATATTCCGACTAAGAAGCAACAATCTGAAAAAATCTTGAAGCAAGCGTGGTCGTAGAAACAAGTGTTCTTATAATTATACACGAACTCTGTCTTATTTCCTGTGCATAATTCCTGTCTCAAACTTCGACGAGCTCTGCCAGGATTAAACCATCCTGATTCCATAGTCCGCTCAAGTGATTTCGATTCGAGTCGATCAACTGTGCGCTGTGATGTGGCATTGTGAACGCATATACACCTCATCAAAACGAATATGAAAGGAGAATAGCGCAAAATGTCTGTCGTTAGCTTCATTATGCCCGTTGCTGTGTGATTTAGCTACCCCAAATGTACACAGCCTTTTATAGCCGAGAACACGGCGATTTTGCGATAGCAATAACACTAATGACTTTCAGCTCAAGGGGGTCTACATTGTTTGATAATATTCTGATCAATTGAATATTTTTCTGAAGTGAAATGCGAAGATTTGAATTTCCATGTGTGTCCTTGAATATATATATTATCATATAAACAGGTAAAATATTTACTCGCATTTCCCTGAGAAAAGCTCGCCTAATTTCCACACTCAGCTGCTCAAGATTTAAACAGATGGTGATAATTGGGTGGATGTAAAGAGAACTTAAAAACGTTGATGGTAATTGGATGGATGATAAGAGAACTTGAAAAATGGATGGATGGATGGAACGAGAATTTTAAAATAATGACGATGATATAATTGGATGGATGGATGGATGGAAAGAGAACTTGAAAATAAAGATGATGATATAATTGGATGGACAGATACAACGAGAACATGAAAATGATATTGATAATTGGATGGAGGGAAAGAAAACTTGAAAAATGATGATGACATAATTGGATGGATGGAAAGAGAACTTGAAAATGATAATTTGATAAAAAGATAACTTAAAGTGCCTATATCACTCGTGGGATCTTTATGCATTTGGAAAGAACGTAAAAAGTTAGTTAATATGTTAAAAAACGTTTTTTGATTTAGTGCAATAATTTCGAAGATACTAGCCTTTAAACTACCTGCAGTTCCTGAGTCCCAACCTCCTGGGTTTAAAAAACGGCTATTACTGCCCATTGTTTACAGGAGCCTGGGACTCAGGAACTGCAGGTAGTTTGAAGGCTAGTATCTTCAAAATTATTGCACTAAATCAAAAAACTTTTTTAATATATCAACTAACTTTTTACATTCTTTTCAAATGCATAAAGATCCCACAATTGATATATAGGCACTTTAAAATGATAACGATAATTGGATTGAAATGGAACTTGAAGCGCTATGCATGCATGATATCGCAGCGACTTAAGTTTCGAACAGCGAGTTCGAACAGTTTTATCGTAACGTTTGTTGCCATAAAACGATAAAACAAATAGCTTCTCCGTAATTTGAAAAAGTTAGCTTGGTGGCTGGTGCTGCAGCTTCGCTTTAAATGACCTTGTAATCGTCACAAAATACTTTAGGAAAATATTTCTTCCAAAACCTTAATTTAAAATGTCTATGAACGTCTACGAAGATATTTTTCTATCCGGACTTCGCAGCTGATATAAAGATAACCCCTGCTGATTCCTATATACGGATGAAACAGACTGTAGTGGACGATTTTTATAAGAAAATACAATATGGACAAAAACAGGAGTATATGCATGGATATATTTGTATAACAGATAGAGCCAACAGAGCTTTAAAAATTCGCTCCACCATGACTAGCAAACATTATCTTATAGCTAGGTCGACAGTAAAATTTCCATAGCATAACTAAATCGTCAGGCATGCATGCAATGCTGGCTACGCCACTGCTAGCAAACCTTATCTTTAGCCTGCTAGTCTACATTAAAATTGAACAGGTCGGCAGGCATACAAAATGAGGGTCATCATAAAGGATTGAATTTAACAAAATCCCCTAAAATTAATAAAATGCGATTTTATTCTTCATTCGCATTTTTTGACCTCGTCTGAATGCTTTGTCCGTTGCTGCTGTAGGAATTAAACGTGGTGTCTTTTTTCCATAGACTTTTATAAAGATTCAGAGTTTTTTGGTGAAAAAGAAACGCTAATGCAATGTAGCTACAATCCTTGTAAACTATACAATAAAATCCAATTAAAACAAATAAAGACAAGCACAATATGAAATTTGAGGGAGTATAAACTGTCCCCATTTTTGAACAAGCTAATTCCTTAACGAAATATGTCACCAGAAGGAATCACGAGTATACTTAAAGAAGCATTTTCACTGAATAGGATATGTCTGCATGTCTAAATATTATTAAACTCGAAATCAAATGCAAAGCAATTATAGCAAGCTATACCAATGTGTGTACTTAAAGTCACTGATAAGTTATATAGTTTCCACTAAGGTGGAAGTATGCAACGCAAAACTATTGGTTTAGAGCCCAAGTGCATGCGGCAAGTTACAGTCGCTAGTATAAGTTGGTTATTACTACAAGTATACAATGGAAAAACTATTAAAGCCAATTGTCCCTAACTGTGCCCAGGTATCGTTTAGTATTTACACCCAAGTGAAATCAAGATTTGCAAATCTAGCTCGCATTTTCATTATGTCATTTCAAAGGTCAGCGCACCAGTCGCTTGTGAAGATGAATTTTCTCGTGACGTCAAGAATGCGTTCCATCGATCAACATAAAGTTTCAAAGTTTTTTTGTTGCACAGAAAAGCGACGCCAATGTACAATCCTTGTGAACAAACGAAAATAACAAACAAATATTCGAAGGCTTCAACATCGGGAAACAGAACACCAAAGAAAGCAAACAGCCAGGGAAAGCCGACCAACGTCGCAATTTTTGCGCATATGAGAAGATTTTGTTTTCCTTCTTTCTGTTTTAACATTTTTCTGTCCTTGTTATGACGAGATAAACCACGTGCTGTTTGGATAAATCTGAAGATATTATACAGTAGAAGTATAGCCAAGGGTAACAGAAACAAATATAGCTTAGCATTTGCAGTTTCCATCCAACAATTTGTTCCATAATCTATTAGGAACACTTCTGTTTCATCCAAAATGACACAAATTGCGATCACAATGGCAGGAATTAACCACACGAATGCTGAATACGCGATAAATCGTCGAAAAGACTTGTTGACGATTCGTCCAATGAAGGGATTTGACAACGTGAGACAGGTATGATGTGAGATGACGGACATGGCCAGAAATGATGTTTGCAGAAGATAGTGTCCCACTATGGCGAAAGCTTTACATGTGGTTGTCCCTGTGAAATGAGAGGTACCCACCAGCCATACGAGTTGGGACAGAAACATGGAAAAACTCAAGTTCATCAGATTCAATCCAGGAACTGTCCGCAATTCTTTGAATAATCCATAAGTTAACAGAAGAAGAAACAAACAGGTTATCGAAACACTAAAACCACTCGTAGTCAGAATTTGTAACGCATAACTTGTTCGGTTTGTTTTGTATTTTACTTCAGTTTCGTTGAACGTGGTTTTGAAAGGCAAACAAATGGCAATTGTCGAGTTTCCTGAGTCTTCAGATGTGACGTTGCTATTTTCTCTGATCAGATAATCTCCGAAATGGAAAGTTCGGTTCGTTGCTTTGTAATAAACTGATAAATTAGGAAAAGTCCTGTATTCGTTTGGAGCTAACGGAACGTAAGATCCTCCCAAACAATCTGACAAGACCAATTTACGACATAATGTAACATTTCCACCTTCTTCTTTAGCAATAGTGTAGTCATCCAGTAACAATCTTTCGCCAGTTTTATTCACGAGAAAAGTTCCATTTTCCCTGTCAATGTCGTGTTCATGTGACTTCTCCTCTCCGTAGCACGAGAGCTGTTTTAAAATTAAATTTATTATAGAAACATTGTATCCATCGTAAGCGACCGTAAAATTGCCTGTGGAGTTCAAAAGTTGCAAAAAAGCGATATTTTCGCGAGTGATGTTCAAGTCCGGTTCATTTGGGTTGGCCATTACTAGGCTTTGAAATGGCGTCAGGGTTAACCGAAACGTCGCAACGAAAAAAGTATTGGCTGATATGTATTGCTTATGGAAAGTAACTTCAGAGATTTGATTTGGAAAAAGCAAAAAGCGAGATGTGAATGCAGTTCGTAGCCAATTTCCAAGTGTCGAATGCAGTTTCCAGTCGCTTCTAAGAGGAGGTTTTAACCACAGCAGGATCAAAAATTCGTTGGCAAGTTTATTACTGGAAGAAATAACATATCCTTTGCGACAGAACTTCAAGCTTGTATCATAAACGGAACCAGACGGACAGGACTTTGACACGACACTAGTCGTAATAACACGTTCAGTCGTCCTCTTCAGCTTGAATACGATCGAAAATTTGTCAGATCCTACGCCCCCGCCGCAACCTCTTTCTGCGTGCCATACGACCAGGCCAGGATGACCATTACACGACGCACATTCAGGGTTCTTGAAGTATTTATGTTCGCTGCTTGTTACGACTGCAATAGGACCTTCAATACAACGTTTATAATGTTGATTTGTTGAATTATTACAGTTGTCTATATAATTCATTCCATAACAATACCTCCGTGGTTGATCCATGTGGGGCGAAAAAGATTCGATCTTTCCCCCGTTTTCCAAGATAAACTTGATCTTTTGATTCAGGTCGTAGCCCTCGGGGGGAACAACGTTTGTTTTAACACGTATATCCCAAGATGTGAAATTTTCTACGCCATTGCACAAGGCGCAGTACTTATTACGGTAAGTAAGGAAATTTTCCCCAACCACTGGAATAATATCCCCTACAGAATACGAAAACTCTGTTGTAGGATACGATAGCCCCATTGGGACGTCCTTACATTTGGCTACTAACCTGTTGACGGAGTCGTTAGATGGACATTTATTTATCATCCAAACCCCGGTTATTCCAAGGGCTACGCATGAAATATCCTCTCCGCGCGCGACACCAAATGGGATACATTTCCATGCTGAAGCAGGCTCTTTGATATCGGTAGTTTTGTTTGACTCCTGTCCACCACATAGCTTTGGGTAATCCGGACAACAATCTGAAAAAATCTTGAAGCAAGCGTTGTCGTAAAAACAACCACCATTCGCGCTGTATTCAAACGTTGTTTGATTTCCTCTACATGTATAATTTTTCGAACTTCGTCGAACTCTGCCTGGGTTTTGCCGTCTTGATTCCGTAGTCCGCTCAGATGATTTCGATTCGAGTAGATCAACTGTGTGTTGTAATGTGGCAATGTGAGGGCATATACAGACGATCAAAATGAATAAGGGAGAAGCACAACACACGAAATCTTTCGGTTGTTTCATGGTTGATCCACTAGAGCGATTAAATTATTCCGAATGCACAAGCACCTCTTTATGATCGAGAAGCTGACGCAGAGACTCTGCTGTAGTGATATCTTGAAGAAAGATTCAAGGACTTATATTGTTTGACACATTTACGCCATTTATAAAATTCTTGGAATATTTATGCAGTAAAAAATCCAATTGTAGCCATAATCGCTATGACAGCGTCGAAGGTAGCCTCGTCCAAATGAATGGATAACATGTTTATTGTGAATGACTTATTCGAGTGGTTTCAATAGAGGCGAAATATTTCACTTTGGCAAAGAAAACGTATTGCAGGGCTGTCTCTTTCAAACTACGAACAAATTGTTTTAAAAACTTTATGCTCGAAATTAAAAGGGGCGAAATATTTCACACTGTGGCAAGAAAAAGCACATGGGCCAGTGATAAGGTCTATCCTAAGTCGATTTCCTCTTAGCTACATATTCACTCGATATTTACATGCATCAATTCTGACAGTAAAAAGTCAGGTTTGACATGCTCTTAACTCGAGCTATTACTCTTGAGTAAAAATTTCATCTCTCACAAACTCTGTCCTCCCCCCCTGGCTTGATAAATATTAGCAATAAATAAAGCAATTATAAAGCAATACCCAAGCGTAGTTAAAGTTACTAATAAGTTATATACGGTATTAAGTGCGGCAAGTTAAAGTCGCTAGTAGAAGTAGGTTATTACTATGATAGAAGTATACATTTGAAAAACAATTGAAGCCAATTGTCCCCAACTGTAGTATTAGTATTTACGCCTAAGTGAAATTAAGATGTGTTTCAAATCTAGCTCGCATTTTCATCATGTCATTTCAAAGGTCAGCGCACCAGTCGCTTGTGAAGATGAGTTTTCTCGCGATGTAAATAACACGTCCCATCGATCAAGATAGAGTTTCAAAGTTTTCTTTTTGAACAGGAATGCCATTCCAATGTACAATCCTTGCGAACAAACGAAAATAACAAACAAATATTCGAACGCTTCAACATCGGGAAACAGAACACCAAAGAAAGCAAACAGCCAGGGAAAGCCGACCAACGTCGCAATTTTTACGCAGATGAGAAGATTTGGTTTTCCTTCTTTCTGTTGTAACATTTTCCGGTCTTTGTCATGACGAGATAAACCACGTGCTGTTTGGATAAATCTGAAGATATTATACAGTAGAAGTATAGCCAGGGGTAACAGGAACAAATACAGCTTAGCATTTGCAGTTCCCATCCAACAGTTTGTTCCATAATCCACTGAGAAGACTTCTGTTTCATCCAAAATGACACAAATTGCGACCACAATGGCAGGAATTAACCACACGAATGCTGAATACGCGATAAATCTCCGCAAAGATTTGTTGACGATTCGTCCAATGAAGGGATTTGATAGCGTGAGACAAGCATGATGTGAAATGACGGACATGGCCAGAAATGATGCTTGCAGAAGATAGTGTCCCACTATGGCGAAAGCTTTACATGTGGTTGTCCCTGTGAAATGAGAGGTACCCACCAGCCATACGAGCTGGGAGAAAAACATGGAAAAACTCAAGTTCATCAGATTCAATCCAGGTACTGTCTGTAATTCTTTGAATAATCCATAAGTTAACAGAAGAAGAATCAAACAGGTTATCAAAACACTGAAACCAATCATAGTCAGAATTCGTAACGCATAACTTGTCCGGTTTGTTTTGTATTGTACTTCAGTTTCGTTGAACGTGGTTTTGAAAGGCAAACAAATGGCAATTGTCGAGTTTCCTGAGTCTTCAGATGTGACGTTGCTATTTTCTCTGATCAGATAATCTCCGAAATGGAAAGTTCGGTTCGTTGCTTTGTAATAAACTGATAAATTAGGAAAAGTCCTGTATTCGTTTGGAGCTAACGGAACGTAAGATCCTCCCAAACAATCTGACAAGACCAATTTACGACATAATGTAACATTTCCACCTTCTTCTTTAACAATAGTGTAGTCCTCCAGTAACAACCTTTCTCCTGTTCCATTCCGGACAAAAGTTCCATTTTCCCTGTCAATGTCGTGTTCATAAGACTTCACCTCTCAGTAGCACGAGAGCTGTTTCGAAATTAAATTTATTACAGAAACATTGTATCCATCCCAAACTAGCGTAAAATTGCCTGTGGAGTTCATAAGTTGCAAGAAAGCGATATTTTCACGAGTGATATTCAACTTCGGTTCGTTTGGGTTTGCCATTATCAGGCTTTGAAATGGCGTCAAGGTTAACCGAAACGTCGCTACAAGGAAGATGTTCGTTCTATATTGCTCTTCGACAGTAACTTTTGAAATTTGATATCGTAACAGCGAAAATTGAGATGTTAACGCAGTTCGTAACCAATGTTCAAGCCAAAAATTCGGTCCCCAGTAGATTCTAGGAGGTTTTAACCATAATAGGACAAGAAATTCACTAGCAAGTCTATCACTGGCAGAAATAACATATCCTTTGCGACAAAACTTCAAGCTTGTATCATACACGGAACCAGAGGGACAGAACTTTGTCACGACACTTGTCGTAGATACACGTTTACTCGTTCCCCTAAGTTTAAACACGATCGAAAATTTTTCAGACATTACGGGGCCGCAAGAACCACTCGTGCCCCATCCGGTCACGTCAGGACGACCATTGCAAGACGCACATTCCTGGTTCTTGAAGTACATGATGCGTCCATCGCCTACGACTGCAATAGGTCCTTCAACACAACCTTTATAATGTTGATTCGCTGCATTACAAGTATCAATATAATTCTTTCCATAACAATACCTCCGCGGTTGACCATCACGGGGGGCAAAATGTTTAATCTTTCCCCCGTTTTCCAAGATGAACTTTAACTGTTGATCCAGGTCGTAGCCCTCGGGGGGAACAACGTATGCATCAACACGTATATCCCAAGCTGTGAAATTTTCTACACCATTGCACAAGGCGCAGTGCTTATTACGGTAAGTGAGGAAATTTGCCCCAATTACCGGGATAATATCTTCTACGGGATACGAAAACTCCGTTGTGGCGTTCTCACATTTAGCTACTAGCCCGTTTAAGGTGTCGTCTGCGGGACATTTAGTTATCATCCAAACACCGGTTACTCCGTCGACGCGACAGCTCGTCTGTGATAGCGCCAGTGGGAAACTTGATTCCACACATTTCCACGCTGAAGCAGGCTCTTTGATATCAGTAGTTTTGTTTGAATCCTGTCGACCACATCGCCGTGGGTAATACCAACAACAATCTGAAAAAATCTTGAAGCAAGCGTTGTCATCGAAACAATTACCATCCATTTTGTATGCAAACGTTGTTTGATCTCCTGTGCATGTATAATTTTTCGCACTTCGTCGAACTCTGCCTGGGTCAAACCATCCTGATTCCATGGTCCAATCAACTGTGTGTTGTGATGAGGCATTGTGAAGGCATATACACACAATCAAAATGAATAAGCGAGAGGCACAACACACAAAATCTTTTGGTTGTTCCATGGTTGCTCTACTATAGGGCGATTTACTCCAAATGACTCCTCTTTATGGTCAAGAAACTGACGTAGGGACACTGATATCATGATATCTTGAATTAATATTTAAGGACTTATATTCTTTGACACATTCAGGCCATTTATCAATACTTGGAATGTTTTCCCAGTCAATAATCCAGCTGTATATAAAGTAGTCGCCCAAAGTAATAAAGGCTTTATTTATGGCATTTTTTCTCCGTGAAATACTAGGATATGTATTTCGTCTGTTTTTCTTGAATATAGTGCGTTGTAAAGGCAGAATCATTAATGCGAGTGGTTTTAATTAAAAATAACCAGGCGAAATATCTCGCTTGGACGAACTGTTTGCGAGCCACATATTTGCATGTTTTCTTTTGAATTCTGACAGCAAAAAAAAGCAAACTTGAAAGCTCTTAACATAGAAAACGTGCAATATTTTGCGAGCGAGCTATTATTGATCATGACCTTTTATTCGCGAGCAAATTTCTGCCCTTTTTATTACTTCATAAATGCAAGTTGGTAAAATTATTTAAATTTCTTCCCCTCACATGTAAATTTGATTTCTCTTTCACGCGCTCTCTCAATTTGGCGCGAGTGCATGGCATCAAAGATTCAATCAATTGTGATAATATCTTGTTTCTGCAATAAACTAACATGAAATACGCGATATCGAAAATTAAGCAAAACGTGGTTATCTTGAGGAAGAAATAGTGATCATAGTGGTAGCACTACAAGTATATAGTGAAGTGCCAGAAACTCCCAGTGTCTCGATTTCATTTACAACAGCTAAAAACTTAGAAATAGAAAAGCTTACTTTATTGTTCTTAAATCAAAATTGATAAATATATCAGTATAATCGAGATTTTCAAATTATCATACAAAGGACCAACCGATAGACTAAGTATCAAGTTGTCAACGGTGGTTGTCAAAGGAACCACTTGACGGTGAAGACATCAATGTAAATCAGATTTCATATCACATGATGATCAAGTATGCCCTGTACGGTTTACACTATATTCTTTCAATCTAACATTTTATTTCCATCAGCTTTCGGTCCGTTTTAACAACTAAAGGCAATGGGAAATAAATTTTCAGCAGTCCTTAATTAGCACTGCATGGTCACATCTCTTTGATCAAAATCAGAAATCATTATCATATTAAGATCAGTGTTCACTGAATGCATACTTGGATGAGAGTTATGGAAGCCATGTTTACATTTACCATGAACTATAGCTTTGAACTAGATTTCTCTCGCATAAATGCACTTGCCTTGAAAATCTCACCGAGCTATCCCATGTTTGTTTCCTAAGTTTTCTTTAATGATGAAGTTTATTTCTTTATTATATGTCAGTTCTCACGGCAACTAGGTTTTTGCCTTGATTGGACCTTTTATAAGTCCTTTTAGCAACAAACGACGGTTGATAATTAAATAATAAAATAAAATCCAACTAAGTCCAGAACATGAAACTTGAAGGTACGACGCATGCACCCATCCGAGTTTAGCTGATGAATCCGGTTAACAAAATAAATAACCAGAAAAACGTATTGTTACTACAAGTATATATACCATGCAAATCTATCAATTATAAAGCCTAAGCGTGCCCAAATGACCAGAAGTTAAAGCTACTATTTTTTCTCCGTGAAATGCTAGGATATGTATTTTGTCTGTCTCTTTTGAGTATAGTGCGTTGCAAAAGCAGAATCATTAATGCGAGTGGTTTTAATTAAAAATAACCAGGCGAAATATCTCGCTTGGACGAACTGTTTGCGAGCCACATATTTGCATGTTTTCTTTTGAATTCTGACAGCAAAAAAAAGCAAACTTGAAAGCTCTTAACACAAAAAAGGTGCAATATTTCGCGAGCGAGCTATTATTGACCTTTTATGCGCGAGCAAATTTTTGCCCTTTTTATCATTTCATAAATGCAAGTTGGTATATATTTCTTCTCCTTCAATCTATTGTGATAATATCTTGTTCGTGAAATAAACTAACATGGAATACGCGATATCGAAAATTAAGCAAAACGTCGTTATCTTGGGAAAAAGGTAGTGATCATAGTGGTCACGTACAATTATAGTGAAGTGCCATAAACTCCCAGTGTTCCGATTTTATTTACAACAGCTAAAAACGTAGAAATAGAAAAGCTTACTTTATTGTTCTAAGATCAAAATTGATAAATATATCTGTAGAATCGAGATTTTCAAATTATCATACAAAGGACCAACCGATAGACTAAGTATCAAGTTGTCAACGGTGGTTGTCAAAGGAACCATTGACGGTGATGAAAAACATCAATGTAAATCAGATTTCATATCACATGATGATCAAGTATGCTCTGTACGGTGTACACTATATTCTTTCAATCTAACATTTTATTTCCGACAGCTTTCGGTCGGTTTTAACAACTAAAGGCAATGGGAAGTAAATTTTCAGCAGTCCTTAATTAGCACTGGTCACGTCTCTTTGTTCAAAATCAGAAATCATTATCATATTAAGATCAGTGTTTACTCAATGCATACTTGGATGAGAGCTATGGAAGCCATGTTTACATTTACCATGAACTAGCTTTGAAATTTATTTCTCTCGCATAAATGCACTTGCCCTGAGCTATCCCATGCTTTTATCCTAAGTTTTCTTTAATGGTTAAGTTTATTTCTTTATTATATGTCAGTTCTCACGGCAACTAGGTTTTTGCCTTGATTCGACCTTTTATAAGTTCTTTTAGCAACAAACGACCGTTGACAATTTCCAACTAAGTCCAGAACATGAAACTTGAAGGTAGGACGCATGCACCCATCCGAGTTTGGCTGATGAATCCGGTTAACAAAATAAATAACCAGAAAAACGTATTGTTACTACAAGTATATATACCATGCAAATCTATCAATTATAAAGCTATGCCTAAGCGTGCCCAAATGACCGCAAGTTAAAGTAACTAATAAGTTCTATAGTTCAACTAACTTGGAAGTAAGCAACGTAAAACTAATAACTACAGCTCTGCCTAATTATCCCCAATTAACTGTCCTCAGATACTGCGCAAGTGCGGCACTAGGTTATCACTAAGTTGGAAATATACAATGTAAAAACTATTGATTAAAGCTATCCCTAATCGCACAAACTGTTCAAGATATCGATTAGTTTAAATTGGGTTGCGCATCTAACTCGCATTTTCATCATGTTATTTCAATGGTCTGCGCACCAGTCGCTCGTGAAGATGAATTTTCTCGCGACGTCAAGAACGCGTTCCATCGATCAACATAAAGTTTCAAAGTCTTCTTGTTGAACAGGAATGCCATTCCAATGTACAATCCTTGTGAACAAACGAAAATAACAAACAAATATTCGAACGCTTCAACATCGGGAAACAGAACACCAAAGAAAGCAAAAAGCCAGGGAAAGCCGACCAACGTCGCAATTTTTGCGCAGATGAGAAGATTTTGTTTTCCTTCTTTCTGTTGCAACATTTTTCTGTCCTTGTTATGACGAGATAAACCACGTGCTGTTTGGATAAATCTGAAGATATTATATAGTAGAAGTACAGCCAGGGGTAACAGAAACAAATATAGCTTTGCGTTTACAGTTTCCATCCAACAGTTTCTTCCATAATCTACTGGGAACACTTCTGTTTCATCCAAAGTGACACAAATTGCGACCACAATAGCAGGAATTAACCACACGAATGCTGAATACGCGATAAATCGTCGAAAAGACTTGTTCACGATTCGTCCAATGAAGGGATTTGATAGCGTGAGACAAGTATGATGTGAAATAACGGACATGGCCAGAAATGATGCTTGCAGAAGATAGTGTCCCACTATGGCGAAAGCTTTACATGTGGTTGTTCCTGTGAAATGAGAGGTACCCACCAGCCATACGAGTTGGGATAGAAACATGGAAAAACTCAAGTTCATCAGATTCAATCCCGGAACAGTTCTCAACTCTTTAAATAACCCATAAGTTAACAGAAGAAGAATCAAACAGGTTATGGAAACACTGAAACCAATCGTAGTCAAAATACGAAGCGCATAATTTGTTGGGGGTTTTTTGGATTTTACTTCAGTTTTGCTGAAAGTATTTTTGAATGGTGAACAAATGGCAATCGTTGAGTTCTTTAAATCTCCAGTTGTAACGTTTCTATTTTCTTTGTTCAAACTTTCACTGATCAGATACTCCCCAAAATGGAAAGTTCGGTTCATTGCTTTGTAATAAACTGATAAATTAGGAAAAGTCCTGTATTCGTTTGGAGCTAACGGAACGTAAGATCCTCGCAAACAATCTGACAAGACCAATTTACGACATAATGTAACATTTCCACCTTCTTCTTTAACAATAGTGTAGTCATCCAGTAACAATCTTTCGCCAGTTTTATTCACGAGAAAAGTTCCATTTTCCCTGTCAATGTCGTGTTCATGTGACTTCTCCTCTCCGTAGCACGAGAGTTGTTTTGAAACAACGCTTACCACAGAAACATTGTATCCATCCCAACCTAGCGTAAAATTGCCTGTGGAGTTCAAAAGTTGCAAAAAAGCCATATTTTCGCGAGTGATGTTCAAGTTAGGTTCGTTTGGGTTGGCCATTACTAGGCTTTGAAATGGCGTCAGGGTTAACTGAAACGTCGCCACAAAAATATTATTGGCTGATTCGTATTGCTTATGGAAAGTGACTTCTGATATTTGACTTGGAAGAAGCAGAAAACGTGTTGTAAATGCAGTTCGTAGCCAATTTTCAAGTGTCGAATTCAGTTTCCAGTTGCTTCTAGGAGGAGGTTTTAACCACAAAAGGATAAAAAATTCACTAGCAAGTCTATTACTGGAAGATATAGCATATCCTTCGCGACAAAACTTTAAGCTTGTATCATACACGGAACCAGACGGACAGGACTTTGACACGACACTAGTCGTAGACAACCCTTTACTCGTCCTCTTTAGTTGGAATACGACCGAAAACGTTTCAGATGTTACGGGGCTGCAGATAAAGTTTGTTTCCCAATTTAAAGTGAAATGACCATTACATAAAGCACAATTAACGTTCTTGAAGTGATATTCGCTGCTTGTTACGACCATAATAGGACCGTCACAAAATTTATAATGTCGATTTGTTTCATTGCTACAGGTATCAATATAATTCTTTCCATAACAATACCTCCGCGGTTGACCGTTGCGGGGCGAAAATGGTTTAATCGTTCCCCCGTTCTCCAAGATAAACTTGATCTGTTGATCCAGGTCGTAGCCCTCGGGGGGGACAACGTATGTCTCAACACGTATATCCCAAGCTGTGTAATTTTCCACGCCATTGCACAAGGCGCAGTACTTATTACGGTAAGTGAGAGCGTTTGCTCCAACTACGGGAATGAGATTACCTAAGGGGAACGAAAACTCGGATAGCGTATTCTCACATTTAGCTTTTGTCCCTTTGGTGTCGTTTGCTGGACACTTGGATATCATCCAAACCCCGGTAACTCCAATGATTTTACACTGCCCTGAGAGCCGAAGCAAAGGACCAAATTCGACACATTTCCACGCTGAAACAGGCTCTTTAATGTCAGTAGTCTTGGTTGACTCCTGAACGCCGCATATTCCGACTAAGAAGCAACAATCTGAAAAAATCTTGAAGCAAGCGTGGTCGTAGAAACAAGTGTTCTTATAATTATACACGAACTCTGTCTTATTTCCTGTGCATAATTCCTGTCTCAAACTTCGACGAGCTCTGCCAGGATTAAACCATCCTGATTCCATAGTCCGCTCAAGTGATTTCGATTCGAGTCGATCAACTGTGCGCTGTGATGTGGCATTGTGAACGCATATACACCTCATCAAAACGAATATGAAAGGAGAATAGCGCAAAATGTCTGTCGTTAGCTTCATTATGCCCGTTGCTGTGTGATTTAGCTACCCCAAATGTACACAGCCTTTTATAGCCGAGAACACGGCGATTTTGCGATAGCAATAACACTAATGACTTTCAGCTCAAGGGGGTCTACATTGTTTGATAATATTCTGATCAATTGAATATTTTTCTGAAGTGAAATGCGAAGATTTGAATTTCCATGTGTGTCCTTGAATATATATATCATATAAACAGGTAAAATATTTACTCGCATTTCCCTGAGAAAAGCTCGCCTAATTTCCACACTCAGCTGCTCAAGATTTAAACAGATGGTGATAATTGGGTGGATGTAAAGAGAACTTAAAAACGTTGATGGTAATTGGATGGATGATAAGAGAACTTGAAAAATGGATGGATGGATGGAACGAGAATTTTAAAATAATGACGATGATATAATTGGATGGATGGATGGATGGAAAGAGAACTTGAAAATAAAGATGATGATATAATTGGATGGACAGATACAACGAGAACTTGAAAATGATATTGATAATTGGATGGAGGGAAAGAAAACTTGAAAAATGATGATGACATAATTGGATGGATGGAAAGAGAACTTGAAAATGATAATTTGATAAAAAGATAACTTAAAGTGCCTATATCACTCGTGGGATCTTTATGCATTTGGAAAGAACGTAAAAAGTTAGTTAATATGTTAAAAAACGTTTTTTGATTTAGTGCAATAATTTCGAAGATACTAGCCTTTAAACTACCTGCAGTTCCTGAGTCCCAACCTCCTGGGTTTAAACACGGCTATTACTGCCCATTGTTTACAGGAGCCTGGGACTCAGGAACTGCAGGTAGTTTGAAGGCTAGTATCTTCAAAATTATTGCACTAAATCAAAAAACTTTTTTAATATATCAACTAACTTTTTACATTCTTTTCAAATGCATAAAGATCCCACAATTGATATATAGGCACTTTAAAATGATAACGATAATTGGATTGAAATGGAACTTGAAGCGCTATGCATGCATGATATCGCAGCGACTTAAGTTTCGAACAGCGAGTTCGAACAGTTTTATCGTAACGTTTGTTGCCATAAAACGATAAAACAAATAGCTTCTCCGTAATTTGAAAAAGTTAGCTTGGTGGCTGGTGCTGCAGCTTCGCTTTAAATGACCTTGTAATCGTCACAAAATACTTTAGGAAAATATTTCTTCCAAAACCTTAATTTAAAATGTCTATGAACGTCTACCAAGATATTTTTCTATCCGGACTTCGCAGCTGATATAAAGATAACCCCTGCTGATTCCTATATACGGATGAAACAGACTGTAGTGGACGATTTTTATAAGAAAATACAATATGGACAAAAACAGGAGTATATGCATGGATATATTTGTATAACAGATAGAGCCAACAGAGCTTTAAAAATTCGCTCCACCATGACTAGCAAACATTATCTTATAGCTAGGTCGACAATAAAATTTTCATAGCATAACTAAATCGTCAGGCATGCATGCAATGCTGGCTACGCCACTGCTAGCAAACCTTATCTTTAGCCTGCTAGTCTACATTAAAATTGAACAGGTCGGCAGGCATACAAAATGAGGGTCATCATAAAGGATTGAATTTAACAAAATCCCCTAAAATTAATAAAATGCGATTTTATTCTTCATTCGCATTTTTTGACCTCGTCTGAATGCTTTGTCCGTTGCTGCTGTAGGAATTAAACGTGGTGTCTTTTTTCCATAGACTTTTATAAAGATTCAGAGTTTTTTGGTGAAAAAGAAACGCTAATGCAATGTAGCTACAATCCTTGTAAACTATACAATAAAATCCAATTAAAACAATAAGGTAAAGACAAGCACAATATGAAATTTGAGGGAGTATAAACTGTCCCCATTTTTGAACAAGCTAATTCCTTAACGAAATATGTCACCAGAAGGAATCACGAGTATACTTAAAGAAGCATTTTCACTGAATAGGATATGTCTGCATGTCTAAATATTATTAAACTCGAAATCAAATGCAAAGCAATTATAGCAAGCTATACCAATGTGTGTACTTAAAGTCACTGATAAGTTATATAGTTTCCACTAAGGTGGAAGTATGCAACGCAAAACTATTGGTTTAGAGCCCAAGTGCATGCGGCAAGTTACAGTCGCTAGTATAAGTTGGTTATTACTACAAGTATACAATGGAAAAACTATTAAAGCCAATTATCCCTAACTGTGCCCAGGTATCGTTTAGTATTTACACCCAAGTGAAATCAAGATTTGCAAATCTAGCTCGCATTTTCATTATGTCATTTCAAAGGTCAGCGCACCAGTCGCTTGTGAAGATGAATTTTCTCGTGACGTCAAGAATGCGTTCCATCGATCAACATAAAGTTTCAAAGTTTTTTTGTTGCACAGAAAAGCGACGCCAATGTACAATCCTTGTGAACAAACGAAAATAACAAACAAATATTCGAAGGCTTCAACATCGGGAAACAGAACACCAAAGAAAGCAAACAGCCAGGGAAAGCCGACCAACGTCGCAATTTTTGCGCAGATGAGAAGATTTTGTTTTCCTTCTTTCTGTTGTAACATTTTTCTGTCCTTGTTATGACGAGATAAACCACGTGCTGTTTGGATAAATCTGAAGATATTATACAGTAGAAGTATAGCCAAGGGTAACAGAAACAAATATAGCTTAGCATTTGCAGTTTCCATCCAACAATTTGTTCCATAATCTATTAGGAACACTTCTGTTTCATCCAAAATGACACAAATTGCGATCACAATGGCAGGAATTAACCACACGAATGCTGAATACGCGATAAATCGTCGAAAAGACTTGTTGACGATTCGTCCAATGAAGGGATTTGACAACGTGAGACAGGTATGATGTGAGATGACGGACATGGCCAGAAATGATGTTTGCAGAAGATAGTGTCCCACTATGGCGAAAGCTTTACATGTGGTTGTCCCTGTGAAATGAGAGGTACCCACCAGCCATACGAGTTGGGACAGAAACATGGAAAAACTCAAGTTCATCAGATTCAATCCAGGAACTGTCCGCAATTCTTTGAATAATCCATAAGTTAACAGAAGAAGAAACAAACAGGTTATCGAAACACTAAAACCACTCGTAGTCAGAATTTGTAACGCATAACTTGTTCGGTTTGTTTTGTATTTTACTTCAGTTTCGTTGAACGTGGTTTTGAAAGGCAAACAAATGGCAATTGTCGAGTTTCCTGAGTCTTCAGATGTGACGTTGCTATTTTCTCTGATCAGATAATCTCCGAAATGGAAAGTTCGGTTCGTTGCTTTGTAATAAACTGATAAATTAGGAAAAGTCCTGTATTCGTTTGGAGCTAACGGAACGTAAGATCCTCCCAAACAATCTGACAAGACCAATTTACGACATAATGTAACATTTCCACCTTCTTCTTTAACAATAGTGTAGTCATCCAGTAACAATCTTTCGCCAGTTTTATTCACGAGAAAAGTTCCATTTTCCCTGTCAATGTCGTGTTCATGTGACTTCTCCTCTCCGTAGCACGAGAGCTGTTTTAAAATTAAATTTATTATAGAAACATTGTATCCATCGTAAGCGACCGTAAAATTGCCTGTGGAGTTCAAAAGTTGCAAAAAAGCGATATTTTCGCGAGTGATGTTCAAGTCCGGTTCATTTGGGTTGGCCATTACTAGGCTTTGAAATGGCGTCAGGGTTAACCGAAACGTCGCAACGAAAAAAGTATTGGCTGATATGTATTGCTTATGGAAAGTAACTTCAGAGATTTGATTTGGAAAAAGCAAAAAGCGAGATGTGAATGCAGTTCGTAGCCAATTTCCAAGTGTCGAATTCAGTTTCCAGTCGCTTCTAAGATGTTTTAACCACAGCAGGATAAAAAATTCGTTGGCAAGTTTATTACTGGAAGAAATAACATATCCTTTGCGACAGAACTTCAAGCTTGTATCATAAACGGAACCAGACGGACAGGACTTTGACACGACACTAGTCGTAATAACACGTTCAATCGTCCTCTTCAGCTTGAATACGATCGAAAATTTGTCAGATCCTACGCCCCCGCCGCAACCTCTTTCTGCGTGCCATACGACCAGACCAGGATGACCATTACACGACGCACATTCAGGGTTCTTGAAGTATTTATGTTCGCTGCTTGTTACGACTGCAATAGGACCTTCAATACAACGTTTATAATGTTGATTTGTTGAATTATTACAGTTGTCTATATAATTCATTCCATAACAATACCTCCGTGGTTGATCCATGTGGGGCGAAAAAGATTCGATCTTTCCCCCGTTTTCCAAGATAAACTTGATCTTTTGATTCAGGTCGTAGCCCTCGGGGGGAACAACGTTTGTTTTAACACGTATATCCCAAGATGTGAAATTTTCTACGCCATTGCACAAGGCGCAGTACTTATTACGGTAGGTAAGGAAATTTTCCCCAACCACTGGAATAATATCCCCTACAGAATACGAAAACTCTGTTGTAGGATACGATAGCCCCATTGGGACGTCCTTACATTTGGCTACTAACCTGTTGACGGAGTCGTTAGATGGACATTTATTTATCATCCAAACCCCGGTTATTCCAAGGGCTACGCATGAAATATCCTCTCCGCGCGCGACACCAAATGGGATACATTTCCATGCTGAAGCAGGCTCTTTGATATCGGTAGTTTTGTTTGACTCCTGTCCACCACATAGCTTTGGGTAATCCGGACAACAATCTGAAAAAATCTTGAAGCAAGCGTTGTCGTAAAAACAACCACCATTCGAGCTGTATTCAAACGTTGTTTGATTTCCTCTACATGTATAATTTTTCGAACTTCGTCGAACTCTGCCTGGGTTTTGCCGTCTTGATTCCGTAGTCCGCTCAGATGATTTCGATTCGAGTAGATCAACTGTGTGTTGTAATGTGGCAATGTGAAGGCATATACAGACGATCAAAATGAATAAGGGAGAAGCACAACACACGAAATCTTTCGGTTGTTTCATGGTTCATCCACTAGAGCGATTAAATTATTCCGAATGCACAAGCACCTCTCTATGATCGAGAAGCTGACGCAGAGACTCTGCTGTAGTGATATCTTGAAGAAAGATTCAAGGACTTATATTGTTTGACACATTTACGCCATTTATAAAATTCTTGGAATATTTATGCAGTAAAAAATCCAATTGTAGCCATAATCGCTATGATAGCGTCGAAGGTAGCCTCGTCCAAATGAATGGATAACATGTTTATTGTGAATGACTTATTCGAGTGGTTTCAATAGAGGCGAAACATTTCACTTTGGCAAAGAAAACGTATTGCAGGGCTGTCTCTTTCAAACTACGAACAAATTGTTTTAAAAACTTTATGCTCGAAATTAAAAGGGGCGAAATATTTCACACTGTGGCAAGAAAAAGCACATGGGCCAGTGATAAGGTCTATCCTAAGTCGATTTCCTCTTAGCTACATATTCACTCGATATTTACATGCATCAATTCTGACAGTAAAAAGTCAGGTTTGACATGCTCTTAACTCGAGCTATTACTCTTGAGTAAAAATTTCATCTCTCACAAACTCTGTCCTCCCCCCCTGGCTTGATAAATATTAGCAATAAATAAAGCAATTATAAAGCAATACCCAAGCGTAGTTAAAGTTACTAATAAGTTATATACGGTATTAAGTGCGGCAAGTTAAAGTCGCTAATAGAAGTAGGTTATTACTATGATAGAAGTATACATTGGAAAAACAATTGAAGCCAATTGTCCCCAACTGTAGTATTAGTATTTACGCCTAAGTGAAATTAAGATGTGTTGCAAATCTAGCTCGCATTTTCATCATGTCATTTCAAAGGTCAGCGCACCAGTCGCTTGTGAAAATGAGTTTTCTCGCGATGTAAAGAACACGTCCCATCGATCAAGATAGAGTTTCAAAGTTTCCTTGTTGAACAGGAATGCCATTCCAATGTACAATCCTTGCGAACAAACGAAAATAACAAACAAATATTCGAACACTTCAACATCGGGAAACAGAACACCAAAGAAAGCAAACAGCCAGGGAAAGCCGACCAACGTCGCAATTTTTACGCAGATGAGAAGATTTGGTTTTCCTTCTTTCTGTTGTAACATTTTCCGGTCTTTGTCATGACGAGATAAACCACGTGCTGTTTGGATAAATCTGAAGATATTATACAGTAGAAGTATAGCCAAGGGTAGCAGGAACAAATACAGCTTAGCATTTGCAGTTCCCATCCAACAGTTTGTTCCATAATCCACTGAGAAGACTTCTGTTTCATCCAAAATGACACAAATTGCGACCACAATGGCAGGAATTAACCACACGAATGCTGAATACGCGATAAATCTCCGCAAAGATTTGTTGACGATTCGTCCAATGAAGGGATTTGATAGCGTGAGACAAGCATGATGTGAAATGACGGACATGGCCAGAAATGATGCTTGCAGAAGATAGTGTCCCACTATGGCGAAAGCTTTACATGTGGTTGTCCCTGTGAAATGAGAGGTACCCACCAGCCATACGAGTTGGGACAGAAACATGGAAAAACTCAAGTTCATCAGATTCAATCCAGGAACTGTCCGCAATTCTTTGAATAATCCATAAGTTAACAGAAGAAGAAACAAACAGATTATCGAAACACTAAAACCACTCGTAGTCAGAATTCGTAACGCATAACTTGTCCGGTTTTTTTTGTATTGTACTTCAGTTTCGTTGAACGTGGTTTTGAATGGCAAACAAATGGCAATTGTCGAGTTTCCTGAGTCTTCAGATGTGACGTTGCTATTTTCTCTGATCAGATAATCTCCGAAATGGAAAGTTTGGTTCGTTGCTTTGTAATAAACTGATAAATTAGGAAAAGTCCTGTATTCGTTTGGAGCTAACGGAACGTAAGATCCTCCCAAACAATCTGACAAGACCAATTTACGACATAATGTAACATTTCCACCTTCTTCTTTAACAATAGTGTAGTCATCCAGTAACAACCTTTCTCCTGTTCCATTCCGGACAAAAGTTCCATTTTCCCTGTCAATGTCGTGTTCATGTGACTTCTCCTCTCCGTAGCACGAGAGCTGTTTTAAAATTAAATTTATTATAGAAACATTGTATCCATCGTAAGCGACCGTAAAATTGCCTGTGGAGTTCAAAAGTTGCAAAAAAGCGATATTTTCGCGAGTGATGTTCAAGTCCGGTTCATTTGGGTTGGCCATTACTAGGCTTTGAAATGGCGTCAGGGTTAACCGAAACGTCGCAACGAAAAAAGTATTGGCTGATATGTATTGCTTATGGAAAGTAACTTCAGAGATTTGATTTGGAAAAAGCAAAAAGCGAGATGTAAATGCAGTTCGTAGCCAATTTCCAAGTGTCGAATTCAGTTTCCAGTCGCTTCTAAGATGTTTTAACCACAGCAGGATAAAAAATTCGTTGGCAAGTTTATTACTGGAAGAAATAACATATCCTTTGCGACAGAACTTCAAGCTTGTATCATAAACGGAACCAGACGGACAGGACTTTGACACGACACTAGTCGTAATAACACGTTCAATCGTCCTCTTCAGCTTGAATACGATCGAAAATCTGTCAGATGCTACGGGCCCGCAATCACCTTTTACGTGCCATACGAACAGGCCAGGATAACCATTACACGACGCACATTCAGGGTTCTTGAAGTATTTATGTTCGCTGCTTGTTACGAGTGCAATAGGACCTTCAATACAACGTTTATAATGTTGATTTGTTGAATTATTACAGTTGTCTATATAATTCATTCCATAACAATACCTCCGTGGTTGATCCATGTGGGGCGAAAATGGTTTAATCGTTCCCCCGTTTTGCAAGATAAACTTTAACTGTTGATTCAGGTCGTAGCCCTCGCGGGGAACAACGTATGTATCAACACGTATATCCCAAGCTGTGAAATTTTCCACGCCATTGCACAAGGCGCAATACTTATTACGGTAAGTGAGGGCATTTGCTCCAACTACGGGAATAAGCTCCTCTACGGGATACGAAAACTCCGATGGGGCGCCCTCACATTTGGCTTTCATCCATTTGGTGTCGTTTACTGGACACTTGGAAATCATCCAAACCCCAGATACTCCATCAAACCAGCACTGCAGACCCAGAGAGGGACTGAATTCCACACATTTCCACGCTGAAACAGGCTCTTTGATATCAGTAGTTTTCGTCGACTCCTGTCGCCCGCATTGCTGTGGGTAATCCCAACAACAATCTGAAAAAATCTTGAAGCAAGCGTGGTCGTGAAAACATGTATTTCCGCCATACACGAACTTTGTCTTATTCCCTGTGCATAACTGGTATCTCAAACTTCGACGAGCTCTGTCTGGGTTAAACCATCCTGATTCCATAGTCTGCTCAAGTGGTTTCGATTCGGGTCGATCAACTGTGTGCTGTGATGTGGCATTGTAAGTGCATATACAGACAACCAAAATGAATAAGCAAGAAAAACACCACAAGATATCTTTCCGAGGTTTCATTATGACCAGCTGATATATAAGATGCGATTCACTAGGAACGTACATGCAGCTTTTGTAGTCGGCTAATGGACACGGCGCTTTTGTGATAGCAATATCTTTGAGCAACATTCAGTGGGGGTAAAATATGGCATATATCCAAATAAATATTTAAAATGCTTAAGATGCTTGCAATGATGACGTATATATCACAAAAATCCGTCATCTCGGATGGCTGGAGCCTTGCACTTAACCGACTACAACATATCATTAGGACTTTAAAAGTCTTTTCCAAACCCAGGCGAAACAGAAAATGATTGAAATTGTCCATTATGCGCCTGAATGGCCTAAAGATGTTTCAAGCCGGAGGCACGATAAGCATCATAATCATGAACGCATTAATATATTTATCTCTTCACTTTAGGCGGGAAAAGCATTTGCTTGTTATAAATTAGATAGTGCCTCTTGGTCGGATGCAGGGAGAATTTCTACAGCTTTTAATGTAACTTCCTAAGAAATTTTCAGAGCTTCCACCATGCTGTTGGTTTTCAAAACCCTTTCATTTCACATAAAAACGGCCAAATCAACGAGTCCATCAATAGTGTTATTATCAATATAACCAGGGAGCAGCATGGCAGCGTCTTCAAACAGCTTAACATCATTTGTTATACCACATTTGATGCTAAGTGTTATTTTCATGTTCATTATCATATGCATGCAATATCTTATTCCAATATGACATGCCAACACGCAGTCGTCATGGATGGATGTGTTTCTTTGAGGTCTTTCAAATTATTTTTGCTTTTCTGTGTTGTTCTTCAATTACATCTCATATTTGCTAAGACTATCAGGGCCGTAACTACAGGGTGTATAAAAAAAAACGCAACCACTTAATATTCTAAAATTCATATTGTTCATAAGCTCAATAGATTTTATGCCCCTGGGATTTTAAAATGGCTTCTAATCGTACAGTTCAACTGCTAATAGTCAAATCAGCTAAACTAATAATGGTGCAGCTAACAACTGAACAACGAGTTTTTATTGTCGTGCATGATAACTTGAATGCTAACTGTCGACCTTGTAAAATAAATTGTAAATAAAATTTTACTCGTTAAATACTTTCAATTCAGCTCGTTGGTTTACGCACCCGACTTTGTTTACCGACGATTGTGCCGCTAGAATATGATTATAAGCTTTCTCGCATTCCAGGGGCCAAACGTCTTTTGTGTTGTAGAACAAAGAGGATATTCATGAATATTAAGTGGTTGCGTTTTTTTTTATACACCCTGTACAGGGTGTCCCAAAAAAAGAAAACTATTGAAATCGCTCATTGTTAAAATTTGAATGTCGTGTGCAAGAATTTTAGCCCGTGGGGATTTAATGCAACTCAGTAAAATGCTAAATGCTTTGTGTTGCTACAGAAAGGGGACATGTCAAAGGTCATGGTGATTGAGATGCACATTTAAATATTGTTAATAAATATTATTTTCGCGTACGAGCAAATTTTACTACGTCATATATGCATGCATAAAAATGCTTATGGCAAACATTTACACACTTGTGGGTCCCAACAGAGTGCTTAGGCATTCAAACTCTAACAATTACATTGTTATGCGTGATTTCAATAGTTTTCGGTTTTTTTGGGACACCCTGTAGAACGATAATTAGGGGGGTGTTTATTCATATTTCAGTTCTGCCCGACGGATTTCTTTTGTAAGTGCAATAGCTCACAATGGAAATCCGTCGGGCAGAACTGAATATATGAATAAACACCCCCCCCCCAATTATCGTTCTAGTTACGGCCCTGAAGACTATAACTATGAATATAATCGAAGATAAGGCTCATGTAAATGGCTGAAGTGTCGTGTACAGTATTATCGCAATTCAACCGCATCATTTAACGTAACAGCTTCGCCTATATCCTCCTCGTTTGTGGTGATATCCACCCAAACAGGGCCGTAGCTAGAAGCTTAATTGCGGGGTGGTGTATATTCATTATTCGTCTTATGCCCGACTGATTTCTTTTGTAGGCTATTGTTCCTACGGTATATAAACATGAATATATAAATGTACACCCCCCAATTAAGCGGTCTAGCTACGGCCCTGCACCCAAACCCGGGTCCAGCAAACCCGAGCCTCCTAAACATAAAGCGAAATCTTTTACAGTGAAATGTAATCAATGTCTCAAGACAGTCCAGAGAAACCATAAGCGACTCAAGTGTGACAATTTTTTTGATTTAGTTCATGCTCGCTGCTCGGGAATTAGTGCATGCTGATTTAGGCAAAACTCTTCGAGCTATTCAACCAAAATCATGGACTTGCAATAACTGTATATTATCCGAACTTACTTTCTTTAAAGTAAAGGATCTTTCTGTTTTGAATTACACTCTTCCTAATCTGGATGATAACCTACAGGATTTGGACCATGATGCGGAAATTCATCTCTACCAGTTGGCTGACCGCCAAAGGCAGTTTGAATATATTCAATGCTCAATATATTCAATGCATAACATCAACATTTGACGAATTGTTGCTTGTAATACGAGATATATGGCTTTGATATTGTAACACGAAGTGAAACTTGGTTAATTAACTCTTTGTCATCTGATCAGATGACCTTTAAAAGTGGTCGGCTCACTTGCATCTTCTGTACGAATACTTGACCGATTTTAATAAAAATTGAATTCACTTTAGGTGGTCTGGGAAAGCATTTGTATCTTATAAATTAGATATAGTGCCTTTTAGTCGGATGCAGGGGGGAAATTCTACAGCTTTTAATGTAACTTCGTAAGAAATTTCCTCCATGCTGTTGGTCTTCAAAACCCTTTCATTTCACATAAAAAACAGCCTAATCAGTGAGTCCATCCGAGTAGCGTTATTATCATGTTCATTATCATATGCATGCAATATCTTATTCCAACATCGAAAAACACGCAAAAGGTTAAGACAAAAAAGATGATTGTATCAGCTGAAAATTGTAAAAAGCCTGTAGTCCATTATTTTAAAAAATTTTCGCCATTTTCCTCACTCCAGGTCACGATTCGATTTAAATATTAGACCGTATGGGCCCTTTTAAATCAACAGCGCATCTGCCCAACAGTTTGTTTGGAAGATTGGATAGAAAGAGAAGCTATTTTAATATTATACCGTATTTACGTCTAGTAAACTATATATATATATATATATATCCCATTGTGTATATAATTCTTCCCAATTAAGTGCGCTCAAGTTTGCTCAAGTACGTCAAGTCAAGTTAGTTATTACTATATGCATGATCGAAGTATATATGGAAAACGTATTAACTAAAGCTATGTCAAATTGTCCCCAACTGTTCCCAGGTGCTGCTCCAGTGTGACCAAGTGCGAAAAGACAAAGTTACTAGTAAGTTAGTTATCACTAATTTGGAATTAAACAATGCAAAACTATTGATTGATATTTACGCCCAAGTGAATCAAGATGTGTTGCAAATCTAGCTCGCATTTTCATCATGTCATTTCAATCGTCAGCGCACCAGTTGCTTCTGAAGATGAATTTTCTCGTGACCTAAAGAACATGTTCCATCGATCAACATACAGTTTCAAAGTCTTCTTGTTGAACAGGAATGCCATTCCAATGTACAATCCTTGTGAACAAACGAAAACAACAAACAAATATTCGAAGGCTTCAACATCGGGAAACAGAACACCAAAGAAAGCAAACAGCCAGGGAAAGCCGACCAACGTCGCAATTTTTGCGCAGATGAGAAGATTTTGTTTTCCTCCTTTCTGTTGCGACATTTTTCTGTCCTGGTTATGACGAGATAAACCACGTGCTGTTTGGATAAATCTGAAGATATTATACAGTAGAAGTATAGCTAGGGGTAACAGAAACAAATATAGCTTTGCGTTTACAGTTTCCATCCAACAGTTTCTTCCATAATCTACTGGGAATACTTCTGTTTCATCCAAAATGACACAAATTGCGACCACAATGGCAGGAATTAACCACACGAATGCTGAATACGCGATAAATCGTCGAAAAGACTTGTTCACGATTCGTCCAATGAAGGGATTTGATAGCGTGAGACAAGTATGATGTGAAATGACGGACATGGCCGGAAATGATGCTTGCAGAAGATAGTGTCCCACTATGGCGAAAGCTTTACATATGGTTGTCCCTGTGAAATGAGAGGTACTCACCAGCCATACGAGTTGGGATAGAAACATGGAAAAACTCAAGTTCATCAGATTCAATCCCGGAACAGTTCTCAACTCTTTAAATAATCCATAAGTTAACAGAAGAAGAATCAAACAGGTTATCGAAACACTGAAACCAATCGTAGTCAGAATTCGCAACGCATAACTTGTCCGGCCTGTTTTGTATTTTACTTCAGTTTTGTTAAACGTGGTTTTGAAAGGCAAACAAATAGCAATTGTCGAGTTTCCTAAGTCTTCAGATGTGACGTTGCTATTTTCTCTGATCAGATAATCTCCGAAATGGAAAGTTCGGTTCATTGCTTTGTAATAAACTGATAAATTAGGAAAAGTCCTGTATTCGTCAGGAGCTAACGGAACGTAAGATCCTCGCAAACAATCTGACAAGACCAATTTACGACATAATGTAACATTACCACCTTCTTCTTTAACAATAGTGTGGTCATCCAGTAATAACCTTTCTCCTGTTTTATTTACAACAAAAGTTCCATTTTCGGTGTCAATGTCGTGTTCATGTGACTTCTCCTCTCCGTAACACGAGAGTTGTTTCGAAACAACGCTTACCACAGAAACATTGTATCCATCCCAAACGACCGTAAACTTGCCTGTGGATTTCAAAATTTGCAAGAAAGCGATATTTTCGCGAGTTGTGTTCAAGTTCCGAACGCTTGGGTTGGCCATTACTAGGCTTTGAAATGGCGTCAAGGTTAACCGAAACGTCGCAACTAAAAATTTGTTTCTAAGATTGAATTGCTTGTGAAAAGTAACTTCGGAGATTTGATTCGGCAGAAGCGAAAAACGTGATGTAAATGCAGTTCGTAACCAATTTTCAAGTGACGAATTCACTTTCCAGCCGTTTTGAGGATGTTTCAACCACAGCAGGATCAAAAATTCACTAGCAAGTCTATTACTGGAAGAGATAGCATATCCTTTACGACAAAACTTTAAGCTTGTATCATACACAGAACCAGACGGACAGGACTTTGACACAACACTAGTCGTAGATACACGTTCACTCGTTCCCCTAAGTTTAAACACAATCGAAAATTTTTCAGACCATTCGGGGCTGCAAACACTACTTACGCTCCGTGTGATCAGTTCAGGACGACCATTACAAGACGCACATTCATGGTTCTTGAAGTTAATGCGTCCGTCGCCTACGACTGCAATAGGTCCTTCAACACAACGTTTATAATATTGATTTGTTGTACTACAGCTATCAATATAATTCTTTCCATAACAAAACCTTCGCGGTTGATTCTCGTGGGGAGAAACGGATCGAATCTTTCCCCCGCTTTGCAAGATGAACTTTAACTGTTGATCCAGGTCATAGCCCTCGGGAGGAACAACGTATGTGTCAACACGTATATCCCAAGCTGTGAAATTTTCTACGCCATTGCACAAGGCGCAGTGCTTATTACGGTAAGTGAGGGAATTCGCCCCAATTACCGGAATAATATCTTCTACGGGATACGAAAACTCCGTTGTGGTGTTCTCACATTTAGCTACTAGCCCGTTTAAGGTGTCGTTTGCTGGACATTTTGTTATCATCCAAACACCGGATACTCCGCCCATTTGACAGTTCCTCTCTGGGAGCGCCAGCAAAGGACCAAAGTCCACACATTTCCACGCTGAAGCAGGCTCTTTGATATCGACAGTTTCGGTCGACTCCTGCCGGCCGCATTGCTGTGGGTAATCCCAACAACAATCTGAAAAAATCTTAAAGCAAGCGTTGTCGTGGAAACATTTTTCTTCCATTTCGTATGCAAACGTTGTTTTATTTCCTGTGCATAGATAATTTTTCGAACTTCGACGAACTCTGCCTGATTTGAACCATCCCAATTCCATAGTCTGCTCAAGTGGTTTGGATTTGAGTCGATCAACTGTGATGCTGTGATGTGGCATTGTGAAGGTGTATACAGATAATCAAAATGAATAAGCGAGCAGACCAATACAAGATATCTTTCGGTCGTTTCATTACGCCTGGCCCAGTTGCTGTACTAGAGCGATTTACTCCGAATGCACTCCTGTTTATGGTCGAGAAGCTGACGCAGCGACACCGCTATCGTGATTACTTGAAGTAATATTCAAGGACCTATATTGTTTGACACATTTAGGCCATTTATCAAATACTTAGAATATTCATACCCACTTAAAAATCCAGCTGTAAAACGTATCTATCGCTATCGAGCGTCTTTCAATAAAGTAGCTTTGTCTAAAGTAATAAAGGCTTTCGTTTGATGATATTATCTCTCCGTGAAATCCATGCGAGGATATGTATTTCGACTGTCTCCCTTGAATATTGTGCGTTACAAAGGCAGAATGATGTAGTCGAGTAATTTTGATTAAAAATGACCGACGAAATATCTCGCTTTTGCCAAGAAAACGCGTGGCCGGCGGCGCTATCTCTTTCGAATTGCCGACAAATTATTTTAACAAATAAATGTTCGAAATTCAATCAGGCGAAGTACTTCACATTGCGGCAGGCAAGAAAGCGCGCATGCGCCTCTGAGACAGGTCCCATGGCTCGATTTCTTCTTTTGGGACAAACTGTTCGCGAATGGTTTTAAAAAAAAGTCAAACTTGAAAGCTCTTGACACAGAACCGTGCAATATTTCGTAAGCAAGGTATTATTCTGGAGTAGAAATGCGGTCTCTCTCAGTGTCTATCCTTTCCCGGCTCGATCAATATTAGCAATAAAGGATTTTAGATAAATATTAGCAATAAAGGGTAAAGACTAGCCAATACGTCGAATTATGGTCGCGTTAAAGACAATTCAAACGATAATGAGACGAAACGAAGTCATCGTCAAACTTAGAGACGTTTTCCATCTCATTAGCTATTACTTCAATTGCATGTGGCTAATATAACAAACAAAACATTACATGTTTTGCAATATTCTTATGTCTGTGTTTAGATTTTTAAAAGACCATCTACAGAAAGGTATAGAAGAAGTCAAGTCATTCTTATATCAATGAAATTCCATTTTGCCACGAAGCAGTTATTTGAGATACGACACCTTTCGTCACCAACTGTCCATAGGCACTTATATAAGATCACATCGTGTGATCAAGCGTTTGATATTGCAATGTTATTTAAGAGGGGGAAATAGGAAACATTTTCCATGTTTCTATATACAGAAACACGCGTGGGAGGTTCGGTATTTTTCCCCGTACAGTTTAAGAAACACGCGTGGGAGTTTTTCTACGTTATTTCGAGTGTAGAATCGAGCAAAATTAAATTATCATACAAAAGACCAACTGATAGACTAAGTATCATGTTGTCAAAAGCGAGACGCGCCACTTGACGCTGACGAAAAACATCAGCGTAGTTCATATTTCACATCACAAGATGATCAATGTACGGTACGTATAAACGCACTTGCCCTGAAAATCTCACCGAGCTATCTTGTGTTTGTACCCTAAGTTTTCTTTAAATGATTAAGTTTATTTATTTCTCTATTTGATGTCAGCTCACAGCGACTAGGTTTTTCCGCTGAGTGGACCCTAAAAAGTCCTTCTAGGTTGGCCCGGCTGACAATTTAATAAAATCCAATCCAGAACATAAAACTTATTAAATTATCAAAAAATAATTGATCGAAAAAGATCAAAAGGCGAAAAATTATCATTGAGAAGAAATGCATGTTCATGGAATCATAAAAAACAATACGATTCATCTGACGCTAATGGACAAGATCCATGCGTTAAACTATGTATATTTCAGATTTTTAATATCATAAGACGAATATGCATTCTACGGTATAATGCTAGTTTAAGGGATGTCAGAACAGGGGAACGTAGCAGGGGCAGCTGCCCCCTTGCCTTTGATTAGCAGCCGCAAGGGGGGGGGGGCAAGGTGCCACAAGGGAGCATCAAGAATTTTCTTCTAGAAATTCTAACAATCTTCTAGTAAAAAAACCCCAAAACAACGAGATTATCTGGGAAAGAGAAAACACGAAGATACGATATTTGGCAAACATTCTTTATTATTATTATCTTTATTATTACAGGAGTGCGCTTTCCCCCAAACCTTCCTCCCTTTACGCTCGCATCGTTCCGGTGCCCCTGTTAATTTCCTTTCCCTTTTTTTATTAACATTGTTATGATACTAATGGTCGTGCTGTTTAACTATTGAAATGTCAAAGAATTGAATTCAACAAACTGCCTGGAAAGACAGAAAATGTGTTTTTAACCTTCAGGTTTTGGCAACCTCGTCTGCGAGATCTGTCTTCTGCTGTTGTAATTAGAAACGCTGACGTTTTTCAAACGGGTGTTATAAAGATTCAGAGTTTTCTGGTTGAAGAGGAAGGCCATTGCAATGTACAATCCTTGTAAACCACAGCAAAAGATGGTTACGTATTCAAACGCCACTTCACCTGGAAACAGCATGCCAAAGAACGAGGACACCCAGGGAACACCGACCAGCGTTGCAAGTTTTGCGCAGATGAGAAGATTTTTTCGACCCGATTTTGGTCGCGAGGTATTTCCGACCTTGTTACGACTAAATAAACCACGCGCTGATTGGATTAAGTTGTAGGTATTATGAAAGAGCAGTATAGCCAAGGGTAGTAGAAACAAATACAGCTTGCCATTTGCCGTTCCCATCCAACAGTTTGTTCCATATTTCACTGGCAAAATATTTGTTTGATCCAAAACGAGGGAAAAGGCGACCAATATTGCAGGAGTTACCCACACCAACGTCGAACACGCGATGAACCTTCGCCAAGACTTGTTGGCAATCCTTCCAACCAAAGGCTTTGCTAGAGTGAGATGGGTGTGATGTGAAATGACGGACATTGCAACGAAAGATGCTTCGAGAAGATAGTGCTCCATTACTGCTAAAGTTTTACATGCTTCTGTCCCCTCAAAAAAAGAAATGCCCACCAGCCATACGAGTTGTGACAGCATCAGTGAAAAACTTAAGTTCATCAGATTCAATCCTGGAACTGTTCGTAATTCTTTGAATAATCCATAAGTTATCAGAAGAAAAGCCAAACAGATTATCGAAACACTAAAACCAATTTTTGTCAGAATTTTTGGTAAAATTATTTCATTCTTGTAAATGGAGGTTTTGGTCGACAAACAAACAGCAATTGTCGAGTCTTTTTTTTGTTTGCATGAACTTTCCCTGATCAAATATTCTCCGAAAGAGAATTTTCTTTTCATTGATTTGTGATAGACCGATAAATTTGGAAAAGTAACGTAATCGTTTGGAGGTATCGTCTCATAAACTCCTTCGGTGCATTTTGACAAGACCAATTTACGACATAATGTAACATTTCCACCTACTTCTTTAACAATAGTGTAGTAACAATCCAGTAACAATCTTTCTCCTGTTTTATTCCGGACAAAAGTTCCATTTTCCCTGTCAATGTCGTCTTCATGTGACTTCTCCTCTCCGTAGCACGAGAGCTGTTTTGAAATTAAATTTATTACAGAAACATTGTACCCATCCCTAACCAATGTATAATTGCCGGTGAAGTTCAATAGTTGCAAGAAAACGATATTTTCGCGAGTGATGTTCAAATTCGGTTCGTTCGTGTTGGCCATTACTAGGCTTTGAAATGGCGTTAAGGTTAACTTAAAGCTCGCAACAGAAAAGGTGTTCGCTTTGTATTGCTGCTTATTGAAAGTCACTTCTGAAATTTGATTTGGTAGAAGCGAAAAATGAGAGGTGAATGCTTTTTGAAACCAATTTTCAAACGTAGAATTCATTTTCCAGCTGCCTCTGGGATGTCTCAACCACAACAAGATCACGAAACTATCGGCGAGTTTATCATTGGAAGAAATGGCATATCCTTTGCGACAAAACTTCAAGCTGGCATCAAGATGTTCTGAGCTTCGACGTTCTCCGCTAAATTTAGATACACGATCCGTCGACCCAGTGTGGATGATCACGTTTGTAACCACAAAAAGTAGGCACAAATAAACGTTATACATGGTAGCGCCCGATGTCGGTAGCTAGGTATTAATTTCACTGCCGACGTTTGTCTGAGACAACGCCAGTAACGTTTGACGTTTCAACGTTTGATGTTCTTCACTAACTTGTCGGTTTTAGGAATCGTTGTTATTGCCAGAAAGCACTACATCGTTGATTGTTAATTTGTCTTCAACAGCACGATACCGCGCGCTTCTCTTTCTACTGAGCGAAGCGACGTTTACGCTAGAGTGAATATCACAGGATTACGTTGCCATCACAACAAGCTTTATTTTGCCAAAAAAACACGTAAAGAATGAATATGTAAATAACCCCGATAGCCGATGCACAAAATTTTGATCACGCAATCAATAAAATAGTCAAAGTGTCCAACCTCTTTCGTTTTAAAAGACATCGCTCGGCAGAAAATAGACAAAAAACATAACCTAAACTATTCAATTGTGGCAGAACGCGTCGGTCCAAACAGGAGCTTAACATTGGGAATTGTCATGAGACTCATGACAGACAAGCAGGTAACACCTTTTTTTAAAAAAACTTTAAAAATTCGTTTTTATCAACTGAACTAAATATAGTGGCAAACGTTTCAACGTAACATTGTTTGACAAAGACATCGTTAAGATAGTTAGAGAATTTTTCGCACAGATGTTTTCAGACAGGTGATAACCGATGACGCGGGTTGTCGCTCAAACATGAAGTGAAATTTAACTTTAGGAAATTGGCATTATGGCAATACAACCACTTAGGATCACATCAAATATCGGCAAAAACTAACTACTCGACGCCTGGACCTGATAGCCTGCACGAGGAGAGCGAGTGTGACCGCCAAAGATGATCATAATCACTCGTTTAAACGAAATTCAACTGCACGTGCAGGGCCATATTACGGTTATGCATATTTCATAAGCAAACACACACACGTACAGGCAAGTCTATATTTATTTTTGAGTCACGATCTGTGAGTCTTTGTGCGCATGGTTACCTAAGTATAGGACATATAAACAAAGGGAAAGTACCAGCCTGCTTTGCGTGCACTGCTATCCCGCAAATTAGGCCTTTTATAGTTGTTGTATTAGGCTTATAAATTTAGGTCGAATATAAACTAATGTTTCGGAACCCGAGAAATAAACTTTGATAGTTGCATTATTTTTTAAATGATTATATATTTAATTAATTCAATGCGTTGTGTGATTATTTTCTTCCTCTTTTTTATTCCGTTCGACTTATACATCTTTGGAAGTGATAAGTTAAAAATGTTTTTCATTTTGATTAAATTTCAGGCGGACAGCGGAAGGTAGCTACAGCGCAATATTGATATATCGAGCTAAGCAGGCAAGCAAAGGCAATGGCAATACCGACAAACTCGAGTGTCATAGAGGGCGACAGAGTAAACAATTCAATATGTTCTAGTTCGTCCAGCTGCCTTTAAACTTTTCCCTTCGCACTTTGCAAAGATCTAAGAGTGGCAGCTACCCCTTCCCCAGAAAAATAGAAAAGTTCAGTAAATTCTTATCGAAATTAAAACCATGCTCTTAAGACTTGACCTCTCCACTCAACAAAATTTTATGTACGCACGTCTATGGCATAATTTGCACTATATCTTAAACCCAAGCCCGGCCTGAAGCGGTGAAGCGAGCGCCTTTGATAATTTTACGTCTGTTTCAAACGTCTTGCTTTTGATGTGCCATTTCAGTTGCGCATAACAAGTATTGTGTTTGAAACGAATAAGTACGACCACATTATCTATAAGCGGGCCGGTCAATTAGGCTCGACTGGAACAGGTGCATCTAATGCCATAAGTTGAGCACGACAGGAAGTTGTCTCAAACCTGTCATATGCTAAAACTGAGATAAAACTATTTTTATTTTAATTCCTGTTATACCTCTCCTCTAATGTAAGAGAGATCAAATATTGAGTTAGGCGTTCAACTTGTTGTTGAACGTCTAACTGATCCAAATTAGCGAAATTTCTCCGATTCGTACAGGCTCATATTTTTAGCGGGTGACTTATGTAAAATTAAGATCAGCGGCTGAAGAACTGAGCCGGCTATACTGAAGGAAAAATGACCAGCGTGAGAAGTTTTGAGAAGTGGCAGTTTAATACGGTCGGTAAGCTACAGATGCACTAAGACAAAAGAGGCGCTTAATCAAGGGTGGCGTTTAATCAAGGGAAGGCGCTTAATCAAGGGTGGCGTTTAATCAAAGGAAGGCGCTTAATCGAGAGCGACGCTGAGTCTAAGTAACATATGAATATGAATAAACTATTTCGTACCTAGTAAGAATAGATCCTCCACGGGAGCGATTAAATCTTCTTTCAGAACCTTCGCTTTCATACTGCGGTAAGTACCATCGTTACTTGGTCCCGTGCGCTCGATTGACACGATATGATCGAAACGAGGTTCCTTCGCCCTTCCATTTGGGTACAAAAACTGCAGAGCTGCGGTTTTCCGATCATTTTCGCGTTCATAGACAACAAAAGGGACATCTTTCTTCAAAATCTTCAACTGCAAACACTTCTGGATGATTTTACAAAGTAGAGCTTCGTTGCGTTTATCGATTATAAAACTAACCTTTTTGCCCAGAGCACTCAGGGCTTTGGCAATATCAATCGCGCCTGGCAAGCCGTCCGTCTCTTCCGCTACTGCCTCGTCACCGAAAACGGGAAAACCAAATGTAATGCCCACCGAAGACGACTGATATAAGCTCAGCAAGCTTTTCAAAAGATCCCCTTTCACGTTTATATCTTCGATTCCTCGTTTTCCAATATCGTACAGCAGCAATTGTTCCAATTCGGTTATCTTGTTTTTGGCGATTTGGGAGAGGACGGAGAACTTTTCACGGTTCTCGGAAATCTCAACAACGCAAGGCGCGTGTTCCTTGTAAGGCGATGGATGCGATTCCTGGAACGAGGCCGTGGTTTCGTCACAGATAAACATGTGACCGGGTGCATGGCAAAAACATTCTGGTAAACCTAAGCAAATAAACCAATTAAAACAGAAATTAAACCCTTTTTAGACCCGCATATCTACGGTATAATTAAATTTTGCACTATGATTTGAACTCATTCGTTAGTAAGACGGCCTCAGCCATTATTAAGCGACAATAGCAACCAAATTTTCCCTTAGTCTTTATTGCCACTATTATAAAAATATTCAATTTTTAAACACACCCAAAAACTCTGTGCCTGCGGTTTATCAGCATGCAACATGTTGTGCTGCCATTATTGTTTACACTTGTTAACAACATTGAAAAATATTGTTGAAAATGAATCAGATGTAACAATATTGTTCAATGTTGATAACAACTCTGAACAATGTGGGCAGCACAACATTGTTCCATTCTGTTCATATCAATATTGCATCAACCTGAGCGTTTTCAGGCGTGAATCTTGCTTGGTTCCCAAAGATACAGACAAGCACTTCATGTAAGCATTATTCAAGACACACATGGCAAAGTGGCATAGCATAATAATGAGAACAATGATTCAACCCAACAGCAACCCCAAGATGAAAACATTGTCATAGTAATCATAGTTATATCCACATGTAAACTAGGATGAATTAACAGCAGATCTCAATAAATTTTAAATTATTAATGCAACAGTAGCAATTGATTAGTGAATTGTTACACCATCCCTGCTGGGCAATTTTACTAATCAGTAACAGGAATTGAACCAAATATGCCTGTATTCACTTTAGTAATGCAATATGCATTTGGGCAGAATTTTTGAGCCCCTGGAGAAATCAGAAACCCACCTTGATAGATCAATACACCCATGCCTTCACCTACCTGCAGACTCAATTGCTTTACTTCCTGTAAAACCACAAGCAAAGAACACTGGTACCTCATTCTCTGCTATGGCAGTCAGGTCGCCAAGGTCTATCTTTTGCAGATCATTGATCCCTATGTCTGTCGGAGAACCAATGTGCACAGGTGCCCCATGAGAAGAATCTAAAACATATGTTGCCTCAAACAAGGCCTGCAAGAGCTCTTTTGGAACTGATCTCATCGACACCACCATGTTTGTTGAAAATGGACCGGATGGATTACATGGTATGTTTGAAATATACATTGATACATTTTTGTTTGTCAATGGTAACTTGACGTTAGCTTTATCCAAAGCATCCTCCATACCAAAGCTACAGCCTAAATAAAATGTCACCATGTCCTTCCAATCATGTGATGATTTGATTTCTGTCAATTCTTTGTAAAATTTGCCACCTTTAATATGCCAGTACTTTCCAAGTTGTGTTCTAAAGAAAATTCTAATTAGGTGTGGCTGGAGGAGGGATAGAAGGGGATATTAATTGATAAGCAATGGGGGGCACATATGTGCATAGGAAGATAATGGTTATAATGGCTTTTACAAACTTCACAAACTTTAAGTGTTTAAACAAGAGGTACTTGGAGACTTGGGGCCGGTTGTTCAAAAGAAGGTTAAATTTAACCCTGGGTTAGTCTGAAATACAATGATCAGCTAAGATGCCTGATACAATGGCATCCGAAACAAATATTTTCATTACGATGTTTCAATTTGCACGGTTGCATATATCCAATTATTTATCATGTATTGCATTGAAGCGAAGATAAATAAATCAATACATTAGCTGAAACAGAACGAAGTCAAACTTACATAATCCTTAGCTGTCCGAAACTGTTCGTAAAACCTTTCAAAAGTGTATAATTCATAAAGAATTGTACGGGTTTACGTGTTTTCGCTCCTTATTCATACATTTTGAATCGAAGTTAATCCAGGATTAAAAAGTTAAACCACCTAGCTAGCAGGGTTATTATTTTATTAATTTTAACTCAGGATTAACGCTAAGCGGGCTTTTAATGGAAATCAACTAAGAAAAAATTAACCCTGGTTTAAACCCAGGGTTAGCGTTAACCCGCTTTTAAACAACCGGCCCTTGGAGTTCAGCCGGACCCCAAAATGTACTAAATGACCGTTAGTCTAGTTTTTAGAGTTTAAGTCGAATTAAATCAAAATTAAACACAGCCCTAACCTTTACCCCAACTCTAACCCTAACTCAAAAAAACTTGGGTTAAAAAGTGGGGAAGAAAGTGGCGAAGTTGAGATGTTGAGGGCTAACACATCCTTTGAAATCAAAATTGAACAACGGGCCTTTTACAAATATAATAATATAGTATAATACTCAAATACTGAATAAAACTCACTTATATTTAGAAGAATAAATTATTTAACACAATTAAATTGAATGCATGTATATACAACATAAAAAATTAAGAAATCTTTAAATGTTCTATATAAAGAGTTACATTGAAATGTGAATATATTTCATTAAAAGTATGTTGCTGCAATATAATTTCGAATTGCTGCTCCAGAATCAATACCATTATAATTGTTGTCCTCTTCCATCAGGAGTTCTTCCTCTTCCTGATCAATTGGCTCATTCGGACCAATGGCAATATTATGCTAAACGCAACATGAGGTGACAATGGTGCACACCCTCTCTGGACACATTTTCACTTCATCATGCAAAACATGAAAGCCCCATTTCAGGATCCCGAAAGTTCTCTCAATAATACACCTTGTGACTCTGTGTGCTCGATTAAATCATCGCTGGGGCTGTGTCTGTGGTTCTGGGTATAGGGTCATTGTATAAGGCATACAGGCATATAGCCACTATCACTTAAGAGAACGTCATTTTCAAAATTGACCCCTTCTAAATTGCGGCCAATAGATGATGTCCTAAATATGTGGCTATCATATGTGGCTAATTTCCCTACAAGATAAAAGTGAAGATAAATTTAATTGCTAATTTGAAGAGGAGGGAGGGGGGCATGCCATATGTGTGCATGTGTGACTTTCAACCTCTGACTTTCTATCAAGTTATAATATACACTTCATTTATGCTCCCGAGGGAAATATTGAGTCTTGTTTTCCCAAGAGGTAAACATTGAGAATCAAGGGAAAACAAAACTCACTATTCCCCGAAGGAGTGTACATTAAGCACTTTGTTATATAGAAACAAAAACATTTATGTTACACAACAATTTCATTTCAAAAACACTTTGTTATGACAATATGCAGGCAACAATTTTTCAACACCTATATAACAATGAAAGGTTGTTACAATTATAAATAATGAAATGAACAAGTCAGAGAACAATATTGACTAATTTGACTTCCGATAATAAAAATCCATTCACAATTATCCCTATTTACCCTACGAAACCACTTTAATGCACCATATTTAAATAACTATGGTATAAACAACATGATTTCTTGGGTAGCTGACCCACAATTACCTGCATATCTGGGTCTTCGGCAGGGAATGTTCCTGAGCCAGATGCTTGTAGGGTTGGTTTGATTGCTTCACACAGTGTTGTAATAGTAATAGTTGCTGCACCATCTGCTGGGGTTGCTGTAACAGTTGCTGGGTAAGGAACTGTTACCACTGGTCGTGGCATCTTTTCAAGAAATGATGGTGGCACACCACCAACAGCAGATGGGGGAATTAGGAGACTTGAACATGCCTCTGCAAAAGGGAGCTCTATGGTTTGATAATCTAGGCATCCTGATTTGTATTTATTCCTACAAATATCAAACAATATTTGACTACAAGAAACTAGAAATTGAACACCATATTTGAGAACTGCTAAATACCTATGTGGCTATGTCAATATGTAAATGCAGTACCAGCCTACCAGGCACTGACTACTGAATATAAAAATTATAGCTAAAAACTATACAAATGTACTTATCTTCGAAAAATATGTGTGTGTGTTTATAACATATGAACATATCAATGCAAAGTAAAATATTTCACGACCGACGCAGAAAGTAGTAGTGATTTACACGGTCGAAAGAAGATAGTATGTGACGAACGTCTTTTGTAAGCCATTTAAACATTCCAAACTAACATGCTTATAGCCGGTATATTAAAAATTTACATACCACAACGTTTATAATCGCCTTTCTTTTTATATATTTCACTAAAGGCGGGTTTCCACTTACAGCGAAATCGTTCGCCAGCGAAATATTTGCATACTTTCTTTTGAATTTTAACAGCATAAATAAATTAGTTCGACTTGACTGTTCCGAATTCAAAAGAAAATATGCAAATATTTCGCTAGCGAACGATTTCGCTGTAAGTGGAAATCCGCCTTAATTTACGTAATTATGCGCAAATTGCGCATGACACTACTAACCTGATTCAATCTCCCCTTATATCCCACAAAAGCTAGGTTCATCCCCAAACAACTAGAGTGTTCGCTGGACTGTTGGCTTCAACGGCAGCTGGGGTTTTTTTATGTGAAATTTTGTCTTTCCCAAGGTCTTTTCTTGCCTCGCCTTTCACCTCCCCCCCGCCACTTCTCTCTTAACCCACTCGGAGTTCTTTTTTGCCAACCCAAGCGCAATCACCCGATCGCATATTCTTTGCCAAGCTTCGGTTTTTTTCTTATTTCCAACGGTGGTTGAAAATTTCTCGCGGATAATATTGATGTTTTCCTGAGCAAGCCGAAGAATTAGAGCACATTCCGCGGCAGAAAAGTTTGGTTTTCTCGCTCGCTTAGCCTCCATTGAATGCTTTAAAAATTTCCCGCGCTTCGGACGCATTGCAACCACCGGAAATAACCGGTTCTCACCTGTTTACTCCGGATAGATTTGAAGTAAGTCACTTTTAAGGATAATTCCTTATAAATAGGAATTCTGAAGTTTTGAGGATCTTTCTAGGAATTTAGGTTTTTGAGAAATTTTTTAATTTATGTGAAATAAAATTGTTTGAATAATTTTACGAAGGACTAAAAAGGATAAAAATAAAAAATATCGACCAAAGCACACACGCGTGCAACTAAAATGCGAACATGATTTGTTTATCATGATCAGTTTTATTTTCCTAAAGAAAACAACAAAGAAAAACTTTGTAAACAAATCTGGTTGTAATTTTACGAGTTTAGGGAATTTGATTGAAATATAAGGAATTTTTGCCCTTTCCCTAAGGAAATTGGTTGTGAAAGCACCGAGTTTAGTGAGTTATCCGCCGTTTAGTCGAACGCGGTACTAAACAACGGCGGCCTTCATGCAACGAAATTTTATCGAGCGTTTAACCTGTGGTTTAACTAACTGGATAAGAAACCTATACGGTGGATTACCGTGGATAGGAGCTAAACGGCGTCTAGCTTAAACGCCTTGGGTATATACAACCGGTCCCTGCCGGCTGCCGGTCAAGTACACCTCGAAATATGACCAGCTGCTGGTCAATTAATCACTTCCTAGCATTAATGTTTTCAAATATATATTAAATGGTGCAATGTCTCTCACCTTATGTCTGAATTCTTAGCCAAAGTTGGAGCAGTAACTTCGCCTGGTTTGCTCCGATACAGGAGAGGGCAAGCACTCGAATTGAGGTTACAAAATCTTTCAAAATCATCAGCCACTGTCGATGGCACAATCGAAATATTTGCTTGCAAATGACCAACACACCAACCGTATGTTGCACGGGGCAGTTTCCCCTCGCTGATCTGCTGACGCACTGCAGAAGGCAGTGCTTTAGCGAAGCTCATAACGTAAAATTTATAGTTATAATATTGTTTACCAAGGTTTCTAAGCTTCTCTTTCAAAATATGTTAAAGTAATTTGTGAACAATTCTTGCTCATTTGTCAACGCTTCCTTCGGTCCTTCCCACGAATGCTTCCATTTGTTACAGTAGAGTTTCCTTAAAACAATCCTTCATTCTTCTTACAAATTACTACATTTGTAGATTTGTTTACTGTTTGTTGATCACTCTATTTTAAACGATTTCTTCTTTAAGGCATAGCCCTGTCAATGCCTAAATCTAACGAAAAGTGATCCAATAAATTCTATAGATTATTGCCATACTGCAGGGTTTCCAATTTGATGGAAATTTCCATATTTTATCATTTTTATGCAAATTTCGATAAAAAAAACAAGTGAAATGGAATTTTTTATTGCAATGGACTGACCTCTATTAAAGACTGAATGCAACGTTATATATTTTACTGAAAACGCCTGGGTACGAGGCTGATTTTTTGGAATTGCGATTACAATTTAATTTTTGTTTCATCTTGGAGGGTAGGAATTTTTTATTTAACTAAGTAATACTAATGCCTAATAACCGCAAACTCTGAAACTTTTAGAAACTTTAAAAATGAAATACAAATTTGTAAGTTATGTGCTGCAATCTCTGCCGCATTCCGTGTTTCTTTACCCGGTTTTAATACTGTAGTTCAATATACGCCACCAAAAATGGTGGTCCCGATGAAAGGCTATAAATAGTCTAATTCTGGTCCTATGTAAAGTTTGCAGCATGTTTGGCGCTCATATATAAACATTAAACAGTATAACCATACTTTGGTTATGATGTCAAATATTTTGACATGGATAACCACGCTGTTTTAATGGTAAAATGCTTGTCCCATGTAAAGTTGCAAGCATGTTTTGTGCATATACAAACATTAAACAATATAACAATTCTTTGGTTATGATGTCAAATATTTTGATATGGATAACCACGCTGTTTTAATGGTGAAATGCAGTTGTCCTACGTAAAGTTGCAAGTATGTTTCGTATGCTTCGTGCTCATATACAAACATTAAACAACATAACCACACTTTGGTTATGATGTCAAATATTTTGATATGGATAACCACGCTGTTTTAATGGTCAAATGCTTGTCCTGTGTAAAGTTGCAAGCATGTTTCGTGCCACGTAATCACCAGTTACCAAAAGCAAATAAGTATACGGGTGACGACAATTGTCTAGCAACTTCCAAATTGATGGTTTAAATCCTGCATGGTGAAAGTATTTTATCATGACGTAAAAGAGAAGATTTAAGTAAGTTAGAAAAACATGTACATAGCTGTTGATTTCAAGCCCATAAATATTGTGCTAAATGTCGATTTTTTGAAGGTGAATACACAACTTAGTAATTGTTGGCATTATTATGGAACACTGTTGATAATTTGATATTAAAAGCTGAAAGAAAACAACTTTAATGCCTAAAAAATACTGCCTTTTCTTGCGGATTCCATGTTGACAGAGAAGGATTAGTTTAAAAGAGGATTACACCGCGCGTTCTGTTCGTAAACATCCAACTTGATGCAACAATATTTTCGATTATCATTTGTAAAAGATAGGATGCTGAGAAAGATGCAGTATAATGCCTTGGCTTCAGCATGAAACGAAGTTTCTACCAGGTTGTTAACGATAGAATATTGAGAGAAACTCGCAGAGAAAATATCGTCACCTGCATCAGCGTCAAGTTTCAAGGGATAAAGGTGCACGGTATGCCTGCAATGCTCCTAATAAGCATTGAAGTTTGACTTTTATCTGAGCCGTTGCTTTTATCTACAATGTTCGTCTCTTGGTGACGGCGACGGTATGGCGTATGCGATTCTGAATTGCCGCTTTTGATTTGTCAAAATTTTCCCAGAACCACCTGTTTTTTACGCATGTAAGTGTGTCTCGCAGTAACTGTGGTCTATCTGTATTCTTTATCATCTGTCAGCTTGATGTCTCGAATATGAGCAGGCTTTAGGAATGCGGGTGTTATAGTTCAAACGGCCGAGTCACGTATCTACTCTCGAGAGTTTATAAATTGCATATTTAAAGCTGCGGAGTCTTGTACAAACTTTTGACACTGATAACGCGTGATAGAAACAACAAATCCTCGTGTCCTGTTTCAAATTTAGAATTCGAAGAATGTGAAGCAGCTCAATTGAATTCTGGTTGGTCCAATTTGTATTTAAAATTATAATTGCTAAACTATACGCATTTAATTGCCTTAGTAACGAGTTCCGGTTTGGCTCAATGTTTTGAAAGACATGTCGTAGATAAAGTAGATTATAAATTTCCCAGCAGTTGATGACAGGTCGTTTTAGTGTAATTAATATCGATGCAGGTGCTAGCATTTATTAATATACAGCATGAATCCTTAATTAGATTATCGTAGATCTTGTACGGACAAGTACTGATATGTACATCACGACACACTGACGAGCGACGATGGAGAATATTAAAGTGCTATTATTTTATATCGTGATAATCGTGATATTGCTCGACTCAAATGTTGTTCAGTCTTCTGTGACTATATCGAATGCACGCAGTCGCTTTGAGATTCACTATTCAGGCCAAGTGTCGCAAATAGTTGAAAGTCTTTCGGAATGGGCGAACAAATCTGCGATATACGAGGCGAAATTAGATGATTTGCAACTTTTGAGAAATACGCGAATTTTTTCACCGAAACGTGGTTCCTGCATTATCAGCGAAAGAGAAAGTTTTAACTCGGAAAACCAGACGAGATTGAGTGAGCGAATTAGAAAAACCTCGACAAAGAGAATTACATTTGTTGAAATAGCAAAGGTAAAAATATATCAATATAGACACAAGAACAGGGGGGGGACTTGGGGTCGCTGTGTCGCGTGACTGCTTAATTTCGCCATTCAAATTACCAATGAAATTGCAACAAAATGTGGTTCTAAAGAACAGCTATTGATATTGATACTGTATTCGCATGATTCCTACTGGTCCAAGTTCATAAGCGCGTATAAGGCTTTTTGTGAACCATAGTTAAAGAATTTAAGTTTTCAATCAAAAGTTTTTATAACAATCATGTGGGAGAGTATCATTTTATAAGGTTTGAACTCTGAAACACAAGGAAATTGGGGGGAAATACGTATAAGCACAAGTTTGTTCTTATTCTTTTCTACAAAAATAATCCGATTGTAATCTAGTTCCTATATTATGAAAACTTCTCAAGAGATTATATGCTAGAACGTGCTAATCTGAGAAACCACGCAAGCTGGGGTGTATTTTACTGACCTGACCTTTCCTGTTGGGTGCTAACGACTAATAAAATCTGTTCTAACTTGCCCCATTTAATGTACAAACCAAGAAAAATTTAAAGGACGCCTTCAAGTATTTTTCCCCTGAGACAAATGCTTGCTGATAATTCAGGATTTAAATCTTCATATGATTAGTTCAGATGTTATCAGAATGCTTTTTTCCTCGTGCTCTGACTTTAAATCAATCAGATAAGGCTGCATGGGGATGGTCTTGATTTTCGTCTGACAAATTGAAGTTTTTCGCTGTGCGCTAAAATAATACACCAAATCGCCAAAGGATTTCTACTTTGAAATAACCGTTCCCCTGTTTTAACCGCTAGGATTCTCGCCGTCTAACTAACAAAAACCTGACGTTTTCTAGAAACTTGGCATACAACACACGCACAGAAATTCCATGGCAACTCGCCCGCGGTGCATTATGGATTTCATTATTCCGAGACTGAACTCGTCCAAGACCGTAAAACTGGAGGGGGAGTTCTGCGTCCCCGAGCACCTAACCGGCGGAGCAGCGGTTGGCGATTACGATAACGATGGACTTGATGACATATTTTTCGCCGTTTTTCATAGTCGAAGCGTGCTATACAGAAACAACGGTAAGTTATCAAAATCGTGTTGAAAATGAACCCCTGTTCCTTGTATACCTCGCTCTTAACTTTCCATGTCCCTCGGCGATTCGTTGGAAATACTATTAAGATGTAAAAGTCACATTTTTGTTTTGCACAGCGGTGTTACCCAGAGGTGCAGTCGCCCCAAGTTGTGAGGAAGGGGTTGGGGTCATAGAACGAATAGGGTGAGGCGAGATATAATAATTGCTCCCCATCTCCTAGAATCTTCTCCTGACGGAATTTCTAAGAAAGTTGGTCTGAATCACAATAGGAATACATTTTTAGGTTAATTCTGTGATTTTGAACTGTCCTCATTTTGCAACTTAGGTGATAAAACTTTCACGGATGTTACAAGAGAGTCTGGGATAGGTCCTGCGCGTTACGCCAATGGCGCAGCCTGGGCTGACGTGGATCAAGATGGCGACCTTGACCTTTACGTGACGGCTGTCGGTGATACACGCCATTATCTGTTTATTAACTATGGCGGCCAGTTCGAAGAAGAAGCTCTGACGAGGAATTGTTCGTTGCAATTTCCTAACAAACGAAAGCTTGCAGGCATGTCGGCCAACTTTGGAGATTTTAACAACGATGGTTACCCTGATTTATACGTCACGGAATGGATACCACATTCGCTAGGAAAGGTAGTCATATTGAACACTTTGTAAAATGGAACGATGGGGGCCCCTTTAGAGCCAATTTCAAGGTGGGTTGAAGGACTAGTGCAAACCCAAAGTTCCAAGAATTGCGCCGTTATGGCGGACGAACAGCCGTCTTTGCAGAGATTACTAGAAAATCTATTGTTATACCAGTAACTGAGAAACATTAATCATGGATAGCGAGTTATTACAGTCATTTCATACCATGATGCATTCTCATCCTCAACAACCAGCCCGCTTGTTTTTTTTCTGTCTTGAAGTTACTTAAAACGACCTGACATGCAATTTGTTTTCTGAATTGTTATTTGACTTGTTTTTATATATTCTAGCCATCAGCTTCCCGTCTTCTACGGAACAAGGGTGCCGTTTCGCCTGGGTAAGATTGAACTTCTCGAGTAATATGTGAGAGCTAGCCCAGCACCATCTAAATATACTACAGCAGAATACACTACCTTGGTTGTAGAGTCAATTTAGGAAACTGATCGTTTTCTATGCAAAAATTGCTAGGACATACAAAATCAATATATAATTTTGGTTAAAGCCAAGCAGGGCAAGTCAAAATGATAAACAAGAATACAAAATGTTTACAAAATGTTTGGATATACTCTTGTTTAGATCTTGGCCCAGTTCACAAATCCATTTGTCGGCGTAGTGCATCAAAGCTGCACTTTTTATTTTGAACAGGCATTTCGAAGATGTGACGGAAATGTACCGTGTAAATATGGACGAGTTTAACTTGGAGGAATATGACTTAGGTTCAGGAACTTATTCTTTCGCGTCATCGTTTACTGTAAGTTTTAATTGAAATGCTATTGAGCCAGTGTAGAAATGTTTACATAATAAACTAGTTTATTACAAATTTTCTGGGCCTTGTTAAGAATAGACGATCGTGCCATCCTAAAAGGACTGTCAATAGACCATCCTAAAAGGACTGCCATTTTAGTTATGTGCAAAGTTATTCTTCTGGTTTTAAGGATTTTGACAACGATGGTCTTGCAGACCTGCTCGTGACAGCCGATTTTGGCGAAAGTCGCATGTTTTGGAATTTGGGCAGCGTATTTTGGGAATGCACTGAGTATTGTGGCTTAAGAGCGTTTCAGGTAGGCAATAATTCAAGATTGGGAAGAGAAAATGATTACCAATTTTTCAATATATACTGTTATACTTCTGTCAGTCACCGGGGCCTTGAAACTGGTAGGTAAGGATGATGGCTTAATGTTTTTTCACAACTTGGTCTCTGACTGACTCCAATATCACTCTGAGCTCTGGGACGTCCAATGAATAGATTCAATTGATGATTCCGTTTACAGGATGCAATGGGACACGCCATCGGTGACTGGAATAATGATGGAAAAATGGATTGGTTTTCAACCGCAATAAAGGACGATAAAGTAAATTGCTGGCAAGTTGGTTGTACGTTTGATAATGAAGGAAATCGACTTTATCAAAATCTTGGTTCTAGGCGGTTTGATGACATAACTAGCAAGGTGAATTAAGTGCTGTCTTAATATACAAAACAAACCTTAAGCAAGGTTATTCTTTTGCCAGTATACAGAAGAATAGAGTAGCCATTCCTAAATAAAGCAGAGGTCTCTTGCAATATGACAGCATCGATTCGCAGTGCATCATTCTTCAATTCGTAGCCTAAAAATTTGTTATGCTATTTCGATCGCAATCATTCTGAAGGCGAAAGTGGGTGTTTCTTTTTGCGTGATGCAAATACACAACGTACACAAATGCGTTATCTGCGCTGGGCGAAGTGTCCTTTAATTATAGCTCTTGATATTCTAAAATTTCCTTCCAACTAGGTCGTTTAATTTTCTCTTTCTTTTCTTCAATTCTCGTTTGTTTTGCTCCCTAATATAAATCTTTCTTCGTTAATTCTAGGCTGGAGTTGCCGACGGAAGTTGGGGTTGGGGAGCAGCTTTTTTGGATTTCAATAACGACGGTTATCAAGACATTGTCATGACCAACGGTAGGACATGATTCTACTGCCAACCATGAGCCTCGGCTTTAGACTATTACTTGCTGCTTTATTGAGCTGGTTTTTCCTCGGTAGGAGTTGATTTTCCAACAACAACAACAGATGATCATTTTGACAGCAAGCGAATGCGATTGTGGAAAAATCTGGGCGAAGGATACGATGGAAAGACTAGCGAAGTTAGTATACAACTTGAAGTGCATCTCAAGGAAATTTTATACGAATATTCATTTGAAGACTTCTTTTGCCCAATTTTACAACGGCTTGCATAATTGATCATTATTTTATATTATCCTGATTTTCTACATGTTAAAAAGAAGCTCGAATAAATAACTGTTGTGCTAAGATGGATTTACAAATATGTAATTCTTTTCTTTTTCACAGGTTTCGCAAGAACTTGGGTTGAACACGACAAAACAGGGAAGAGGCTTGTTAAAATGGGATTTTGATGGTAAATATCACGTTTATGTTGCAATATATCATGTAGTGTAGTCATGCATTTGCAATGTTGTTGTGATTGACCGTGGATGAAACCCAAGGATATTCAGTTTCATTTATTGCATATATGTTACTAGATGACGGGGATGTTGATATCGTGATTTGCAATAACATTGGCCATCCAGAGATTTACGAGAATCGAGGAGGAAATAAAGCTAACTTTTGGATCAAAATCAAGGTCATGCATAAGTAAGTGCATTTGATATGCGACCGTTCTATTTCTAAGGATTTTCACGCATGCATAGAGGTCTCAAACTATCTAATAGTTGCCTCATTTCAAACAACCTCTCTTTTATACTATCAATTTGTGCGAACATAGATGTCAACAAGAACCACGATTACTTTGCGACAGTCTTGGAGCCAGAATTCACGTGAAACAAAAAAGTATCAACTTTACTCAGGTATCAGTAAATGATGTTTAGACGGACAGTTTAGTCCGAATTTTTGCCAACACCTGAAGCAAGCAGTGACATTGTACTTCACCACAGAAGAAACTGACTATCGACATGGTAGAGAATACCACGGGTGTTTGATATTCGGTGTTGATATATAGCTGATCACTTTGTATTCAATGAAAATGTTTTTTTGTTAAATTAGACCCAAGAAATCGGTTCAAGTACACATTTCTTAGCACAAAGTGAAAGGATAGCTCATTTTGGTCTGGGTTCAAAATCAAACAACGTCACGGTGCATGTAAAGTGGCCCGCAACGGGATCCCAGCTTTATGTTTACAACGTCCCAGTCAACACAAAATTACAAGTCGTTCAACCAGATAGGTAATGCTTTTGTCATTCATCTGATGTGATTATCGTTTTTCTGGTAGGGGATCCACTTCGGATTCCACATTTCTTTCTTTCATCTTCGGATATACTTTGGAAAATTAAATTTTGGAAAAAACTTTCTCACCTCGAAATCTTATCGATCAATAGATCTTCAGTTCTTTTCATTGAATTCCAGAATCGCATTTTTTATTCCTGTTTCGCATTCTTAAACTTCGGATTCCTAGGTTTGGATTCGGGATTCTTAACCTTCCTATATCCCACCATGAAAAGGTCTTCTAATGTCCGGATTTCCTTACATTGTTCATATACATAGGTTCATTTTATTTGTTTAGCGGCATCAAACATACCAATTACTCGTCGCTGGAATCTTGTTCTACATTGAAAATGACCGAAATTACAAAGCAGGTGAAGTTGTAACTTAACTGTTTTCATTGAGTATTGTCAGTCTACTCCTTAACTAAAGAAAGCCCTAGGATTTGCATGATACAATTAAAGAAGGCTACGAATATCACGAAATTACCAACAGTTCACTGTTCACTGGCCTGCACACATTTGTTTTTAAACTTTCCTCCTTCATTTTCATTTCTCAAAGCCAAAACAAGGGCGAGTTGAGATAAACTCAGGTCACCGCACAGTTCGTTTCCTATCGGACCAAGTCGGATCGCTCGAGGACTTTGAACAACAAGATTTTTCCTACAAAGTGCAAATATTTCCGAACAACAGTAATTCTGTGAGTGTCGAGCGTTCAGCAACGATATACGTGAGCGAAGTGAACGAAAACTGCAAGGACGGAAAGCCGATTGAGCACGAAAGTCTACGACGGACTAACGAAAGGTTGGTACCTGTATGATAACTACGCATTAGGTGGTCAACAAATTCGGGACATGTCGCAGCTCTCGGAAGCTTTCGTCCAATTGGATAATGCTTTTCTATGCTTTCTAAAGAACGAAGCTATGCTATTGGTTGAAACAGAAACGTATTGTAAAGTTCAGCCAATGAAAATCATTCTGGCGAGGAGCTGCGACACCACCCGCGGGAGGGAACAAATTCTAGTTTCAATAACAGCTATATATAGTGAATTACTATATTTTTCTCCTTATATTCTATTTCCGTATACTTCAATCTACATATTTCATACTTCCACATCATATTTCCACAACTTCCATCACAGGAGATACGATGGTGTATCGAACAACAAGCAGCACGTCATGTGGGGTGCAGTGAGCGAGAATCTTCGCCGCCGTACGTCGCCGGCTTATTCCGACGGAATAGCCACTCCTGCAAGTGTCTGCGTTGCAAAGCAACGGCTCAACGATACCTGCCCCTATACTCAAGAGTACAGCGGTTACGGCTCCACAAGACCTTCACCACGTCTCATTAGCAATGTACTGTTTCGACAAAGTCGATCGATCATCAGTGAACGAAAAATAAACGATTTTCATGTTCACTTTGGACAAGTAGGTTCAAACGACTAAACGCACGATCTTGTAAATTCCTTTGAATCTTCTAGCAATTTTTTTGCGCTTACACATGCCAAGATCGATTGTCTCCAAGAATTAAACCAATTAATACAAGAAGTTTTACCACTTTTTTACTACATTTTTAAGTTTTTAAGTCATGATACCGACCTAACTACCATGATGCCAAGATTTGAATTCCAAAACAACCTGAACGATGTGTGGCTGCCAATAACTGTGCCAAAGGTAAGTAATGACGAGTGATTAATAAACTATCTGTTTAACCCTCTAGTGGCCTTTGTGACACTTTAGTATTTTACTCTGTCTAACGCCAGACGATTTATACTCATCACAGGGAAACCCTTGGGCACTAGAGGGATATTCTCGCTTGCACGAAATTATAAATCCGTCAACTCTGCTATTACTCATAGGGAGACGTCTATTTTGATCTTGGAAATTCCGATTCATCATATCTACCATTTGTAAGATCTATTTACAACAGGTGAAGTTTCATTCTTATTAATAAAAACCATCTGGCTTTGATAGTAAACGTGGCTAAAATGGGCCTGGTTGCTTTAAAGATATACCAAGAATGCAAATTTTCGCTGTCTCCTCATAAAGTCGGCAGCATCATTTGTAAATAGTGCAGCATTACTTTCCTGTACGTCGTCTCTTCCTGACAGTTCCTGTATCTCGGGGAATAATATATGATAGCAAGTTTGTAAATATTCCCACTCGTTTGAGAAGGACTTTGAAGTCGAAATATCACCGGGAATTGTTGTCTTGTTTCATACAACTGATATCTCGAGTTTATAATCTTATTTATAGATGCACGGGCCGCGAGGCAGGCACTCCAAGAGAACAAGTCAATCTTATATCATCTTACATCGATGGCAACATGATTTATGGAAGCGATCCTGAAAGAAACAAAGTACTCCGAACATTGTCAGAAGGAAAAATGAAAATTTGGGAACACGAGATGCTGCCTGTATGTCAATTAATGTTGCGAGCTTGTGTTGAGTATTTGTGGTTTTGACGATCATTTGACGATCATGTGACGATCATTTGACGATCATTTGACGATCTTTGAACATCGGTTGCTCGAATAGGCCATGATGCCAGTGATGATGCATATCAGCATATAGAGGCTAGTGGTGCCGGCAAAGGGGGGAGGAGGGGCAAAAAAGGGCGCCCTCCCCCCAATAATTTCTATAATGACTTCTACTTTTCTCTCTACAGTTAAATCAATTTGGTGCGGCGAATTCGAACGATGTTGGTCGTTTGACGAAACGGCTTTTCTTGGCTGGGGACACGCGTGCTAACGTCCAGCCTGGACTTACAGCCGTGCATACGGTCTTTGTTCGTGAACACAACAGACTTTGCGATGAATATCTCAAAAATAAACCGAATGTTAGTATGGTTAACTTATCCAGTTATTTATTGGTTATTCGAAAAAAATATTTGCAAACAAATTGATGATTCCTGCTGTGAATTTTAAAACATCTTTTCCGACTATGCGAGGGGAAGAACCCTGCATTTTATTATTGTAAAAAAGAAAAATATAGAATATGTTTAACCACCTTTCGAATGAAACTTATGACATATTTCTAACTGCAAGATTGACGTTATTTTCTACATGATTTAGGCGAATGATGAGGAGGTTTTTCAGCATGCAAGAAAGATGGTCATTGCAGAACTGCAAGCTGTAACATTTCGAGAGTATCTACCCTCGCTCCTTGGAGGATCAGAAGATATACCATCATACGCATATTATGACGATAGAGTCGATGCCACAACTGACCACTCTATGACCACAGCTGCATTCAGGTATTTTTATATTCCCACAGATCTCTTTTAAAATGACAGAAAAACAGGGAAATTACTTTTTACCTGTTTGTAGTAGAAACACATACATGTATCCTCCGTTTTGTTCTGATACCATTATTGTACCGTCTAGTACCTTTAATACCCATAACAATGGAATTGGTGCTTTAGAATCAGGGCAGTAACCCGCTCAAAAATGATTCCCGCATAGCCTGATAAAAGTCTGATCGGGATCAGAAAAAGTAATTCTCAGTCTACAGAACCGTCTTGGTGACAGTTTTGAGATGGTTTAAGACCTGGTAAATCGTAGCCTATATTCTGCATCATAGGTTTGGCCACAGCCAAATAAACAGTTTGCTGTGGCGTCTTGACGAACATGGTGAGGCAATTCCCGAAGGACATTTACAACTGAGAGAGGCGTATTTTGCACCTGAAAGAATCATCCACGAGGGTGGTATTGATCCGATCCTCCGCGGATCCTTTGCCCAACCCGCTCAACAGGTTGATACCAAGGTAAGTTCATGATTGTGTATAGCCCGAATTAAGGCTAGTTTCCACTCAGGAAAATTCTCCTATGGATCGGACAGGACAGGAAAGTTTCCTTTGTATAAACGCCACCTGAGAACTCGCCGACAAAGGAAATTTTCCTGTTCGTTCCGAATCCAAAGGAGATTTTTCCTGAGTGGAAACTAGTCTTTAATCAAGACGTTTGCACCTTTTTATTGTATGACTTATTTGTTTCATGCAGTCTACTTGAACAAAACTGTTGTTGTGACCGATCAACAACGGTTTGTTGACAACGCATTTCTGAGAAAGTTCCGTTGCCCCAAAACATTTCAAACTAACATATTTGTATGCCGTTCTAAAGAGAATAACTTTTGACACATTCGAAAGAAAAAACTTTAGAGAATAGCAACGGCATTTCGTTCTCGTTTGAACAGATGGTTGACGAGGTGCGAAGTTTTTTGTTTGCATTTAATCGTCGTGGTCAGGATCTGACCTCTATCAATATTCAGCGTGGTCGAGATCACGGTGTGGCTGATCTGAATACTGTGCGAGAGAGCGTTGGCTTGCCAAGTAAGATTGTTAGTAGGAATTATTGTTGAATTATGACTGTCGGCTTGTTCCTAATCAGGGTAACTGGGAACGGTTACACGAAAGCCAGATAAAACTATCCACCTGATAGTATTTTTCAACCGTTCTAAAAATGCTTGAAAAGCGACAAAGTTTCATCTTTGGGACCAACAATAGATCCTCGATTTAGGAATATACTAAGATTAATTGAAGTTATAGCAAAAAACAAGTGATTTTAAAGCAATTGAAAAAAACACTATTCAGCTTTCATACTGGCCACTGATGTTTACTCGTTTTTTCAATTCATTGCAGAATACAAGTCGTTTGACGAGATAACAAGTGACAGCGAAATCGTATCAAAACTGAAAAAATTATATGAATACGTGGATAATGTTGATCTGTGGGTCGGTGGTCTGGCGGAGGAGCATCGTAGAGGAGAACTGGGACCGACATTCAGAAAGTAAATATCTGCATTTATATTTACCGATCAAAATAAAGATTCACGATTCAAACAAAGTCACGAGTTTTATGCTAGAACTTGAAAAATCCGTATTTTCAATGTTGCTGCTGTTAAAATAACAACATGTTGTATCGTTTGTAGGATTATTCTCGATTCGTTCCTACGTATTCGCGATGGGGATCGATTCTGGTACGAACAGATCCTATCACCTGAGGTACTAATTCATTCTTCTCTTTTGCTTAAAAGAAAACAAACACATAGCGATCTATTGCGAACATATAGCGATCTATTACTGAAATCCTTAGTCCTGAAGTTATATTACATCATTTAAACAAGTCTAGTTCACCCTAATCTCAAGAAATTTCTGTGATCCAAAATTAACGCTATTTTAGCAACGAAAGTTGCAGGTTACTCATTAGTTAGTGCAGTTGCTATCAGCAAAACTTGCCTGAAACAAGTAGAAAAATAAATGAATGCTTCAATTATTTTAGTTATAATGCGACGATGTGTAACACAGAGAATTTTTCAATATATTACAATTGTACCCGGATGAAATTTCCTAATTCTATTTATTAGGAAATCGATGCCGTGAATAATTTGACCTTATCGGAGATTATCCGTCGCAATACGAACATAACCCACGTTCCACGCCACGTATTCTACTCAACTCGACATTGCAGTGACGTGATAGACGAAGAGTGTGTTCCCTACGCCAGCGAACCGCCGATGGACCCAAAAAAGCGCCTGAAAAATCTGGAGCGAACCGTTTTGGAACTTCGCGTCAAGTGCGAGAAGTTGAAAATCGCGCTGGCTCAAAGGGAGAACGAAAATAAAGATTTAACAAATCGACTAATGTCCTTCCAACAAGAAAACAACTCGACTTTGAACGGCACGTATGAACAAACGGAGGAAAGAAAACTATCGGCAAATGATCTGACCATGGAACTGAAATTTCGCATCATAGTCCTGGTTTTAATCGGCGTATTGTTCACAACCACGATGGTATGTTTCGTGCTCTATCTTCGAGCAAAGAAGCAATGCAAAAAACTCCATTCACAATTTGCGGACGGCGGTTTCGTCAAAAAGATTACAAAAACCACAGCGCTTTAGTAATGAATTATTAACTTATTCCTATATTTGGAGTATTATAAATACGTATTGTCGCGACCTATCGCGCAGATGAATTTGTATATATTCTATAAACTGGAGATTTTAGATTGCAAATATTCACAAAATTAACACAAAGAAATAAAAATTTCTTTATATTCGGGGACACGATCTTTTTAACAGGATCTTGGTTTTCTCAGACACACGTCGAGTAATGAAAGAGCTGATGATTATTCATATACGTAAATTTGTTGCAAACCTGCAGCTGGACGAATTACAGCAGGTATGCGGCAAATTCGTACATGCATGAAAGACATGGAAAGCACGTGAAATTAGCACACGGGAAATTAGGACATCCAAAAATCTAAAAATGACATAGCATCCATGCATCAGCGACGTCTCGATGGGAAGCGTCAAACGCAGCGCATTCTTCTTCGTCGAACGTAATAATGATTTGCAATAATAAACATAGATCGTGCGACTTAATTGACCTTGAAACAAACACTAGTGAATGCGTCCCATTGGCCATTGACAAGAGCGCGTTTATCAGAGAAGTATTAGACGCAATATAGCTACAACAAGTTCTTCCTGTTGGAGTTAAATAGTGTATATATACCAACCCAATTCAAGATACAAGGTGTGGACTAACAATACCAACATATACCAACATGCCTGCCCAACCAAAACACCCAGTGAATATAACATTGTCATTGATAATGCAACCGAGACGTTTGCTGAATCTCAAAGTTTTTCCATTAATGTTTCTGATAATCTTTAACCTTCAACCTTTTGGTAATGGTCTTGATTTTTGCTTTTACGGACCAAACGAAGGTAAGATCTTGAAAATTACGTGTATTCTTGTAACTTTTGCGTTCGAATACAAAGTGTAATGCAGCTGTTTGTGAGTGTTTAATGGCTGCAAGCTAAACAGCCTTCAAGCAAATGGCACAACGGAACTCGCTGTGTTGAACGCAATTCGGCTCAAAAGGTCCGGGAATATTCAGTCAGTTTTTGAAATAATTGACTATGAAAAAAATTTTGAAAGGATTTTAAAATCGTCAAAAAACGTTATCCAGAGCGATCCCAAACGGTTGAGTTTTTCAAACGCGCGAAAAATTTTGGCCAAATGTGATAGTGACAGAACATTCAACTTCTCCCACGCCAAAATAGGTCAAATTGCCAGAAAGAGAACCAAATTCGCGAAAAATGGGCTGAAACAAACATGAAAAATTAATGAAACATTTTTGGCTGTGTTCATAATCCAGCTTAGCGGAGAATAAACCAAGCCTATGTCTTCGAGGTTGAAATGAGTGAAGAACATAATCCTGGTAGTCATTCTCACAATAGCATGTATGTGCTTGTTTGCTTTTAAAGACTTTTATTAGCGCAATATCATCTCACACTTCGTATATTTAATTTGTAACCGGGATCATATATAAGCAGCCACTTACTTTCTGTCATTTCTTAAATGCATTCGACGCAAGTCGAATTATAGCCGTCAGTTTTTTTAACTGAAATTTGTCGAATTTCGGTAAACAAAAATTTGTTTTTTTCTGAGTTTAGTGAGTTAGTTCCTCCTAAAGCATGTCAGCTGACACTGTCAAAAATATATAAACGCAACTTTTACACTAATGAAAATGCCATATTCATAAGTATTAAGAGCGGTTTAGGTCATGAAAATTGGCTATCTTGCGCCAATGTCATCGTGCATGCCCATCTTTTGTTTTCCAAAGGTCGTCGTTTGAACAGCGAAGTGATAGAAAAAGTCCACGCAGAAACGGGAGTAGAATGCATTTACTTTTGTGCACGTGACAATAAAGCGTGCAGATCTACCAATTTCAAGAAATGCTCAGATTCCGAAACAAATTGTGAATTCCTCCAAGATATCGCATCAGAGATCCCTGCACAACATTTTCATCATCACAAAGACTTCGATTACTACGAATTGACAAATCCTAATAGAACTAGGGTAAGTCATATAGTTGTTAGCTATTTTAAATAATCACAAACGCTGAAACCATAGCGATATTGCATTATAACTAAAACGTGTAGTTATGGGCAAAGAAAGTCTAAATGTCTAGAAACCGGTTATTAATTATCAGCTGTCCCATCTACACTAAATGCTATTTAGATAAACTTATGGAATAGAATCGAAAGGAGATAATCTATTTCAAGTTGAGCGATATGGGAAATAGCGGTGACATAGAAACCATACTTGTTGATGAGTATTTTTCATTACTTGAATTAAGCAACAATTACTGAATTACATATTTCATTGATGATCTCTTCCAGACTTGCACAGAGCCCGATCAGGTATATTCCACTGGTAAGTCTAACTGATTCAGTCTTACAAATGAATAGAGGACAATCACTATCATACATTTTTAAAGAATATTTGTGGGGGCAGCATTATTTCTTTTCCTCCTTATTCAATTTAGTTTCAAAACAATGCAAAGTAGTTTCATCTTGCAAAGACTTGCTTCTGAAGAAACCGTGAGTTTATTTACATCTAAGTTTGACATATGTTTTGTTGTCTGTATTCCTACCTGGAAAGTACTTTGAATTGAAAAAAGTTATTTAATCTAGATCAACGCCTCATGGTACTTACACTCTGCAGTTAAACACATCCTCGACACCATACAAGGCATATTGTCACATGACAGATATTCCAGGTTGTGGAGCTGGAGGCTGGACACTAGTGTTCAAAGTGGACGGAAATAAGGCAAGATTTCATTGCACCAATCAGCAATCATCGTTAAATGAAGCATCAAATTATAAAAAGAAAATTAAAGTGCAACTGATCAGATTCGTCTAGTTTTCTGAGCTTTATCAACGTTACAAATTTTGTTTTTTCTGTTGAATTTTTAGCCTAAATTTCATCACTCGCCTTGCTGCACACAAAAATATAATTTTCACCATTTCAAATAAACAATTATTATTCTCTTAGCAAACATTCACCTATGGATCACCTTACTGGACGAACAAGGAAAGTTATGCAGTTGAAGATGGACTTGAAGGACTAACAGAGAAAGAAAGTAAACTGGCCTCTTATTGGAACACTCCTTTTAAGAAAATATGTCTTGGCATGACCGTTAATGGCGCCAGAAGATGGATGACGCTGAATTATGAAGCCAGTTCGCTGTACAGTTTGATCGCAGACGGGCAGTATCGAAACACAAGCGCTGGACGGGCTGCGTGGAAATCTCTGATCGCAGGCTCATCTTTACAACCAAATTGCAACAAAGAAGGATTCAGCATTGAGGATAAACAAAATAAAGATAATAAAAACTATGCACGTATTGGATATCACGCAAATAATCAAGATGATTGCGCAACGCCTGATTCATGCATAGGATTTGGTATCTCCTACAACTCTTGCGACATGACGTCTGACATAACATGCGGTAATATTGCACAATGTAGTGGTATCGATAATGGCAAGAAACTCACTCCAGCATTCGGATATATTTTAGTTCACTAGTACATTTTAGATACAGACAACGGCTTGATAAATATTGTATTTATTTTAGGCATTAATAATATTATCATATACACTGGGTTTGATAAGTTTAAACAAATTAAATCTGTAATTGTATGCATGCAAGGCCCAGTTGTATAAAAGACTAGTTAACTTTTAATTGTAGTTAAAGGCAGAATTGGCCAATCAGAGTCGTGTATTCTAAGTTAACTATACAAAGCGTAGCTAAATAGTTTTATACAACCAGCTCAGGTAATTATAACGTAGGTTGTGTGTATTGCAGGTAAGCGTAATTTTTTTCAATGACATTTGTAGCAAAGAACATGTAATAACAAAAATATTCATTGAATAAAATAACGCTACCCGTACCCGCGGAACAGAAGTAGGGGGTTATTTTCATCCCTTCAATCGTAGATATTGAATGAAGGACAGAGATCAATCCTAAAATCCTCATTGCCATGCAATTAATGCATGTCTTCGATGAAAAATTATAGGTGAACTTTAGTTCTATATTTAACCACGAATTTCGGGCATTGGTGGTATAGATCTTTTGCTTTGATATATTAAATACATACAATGCTGTGTGTATTGTATAAACTGGTAAAATATGTTGGTTCTCAGTTCAGTAAACAAGTTCAGCTAGAATGAGAAATTAAAAAAGTATGAAAAAGGCAAGTTATACGCACAGAAATCAAGCTCTATAAATTTTGCGATTGAGAAAGTATATTTCTGCCCTACGAGAAGGGCATTTTATATATATATTTATATGCCCGTAACATTTGGGTCATTTTGCTAATCTTGAGATAAAAGTTTGAATTACAGAATTGAATACAGTTAAATCCTAATACTAAAATTGCGAGAGATGTAATTCATTGTACAAAATAATAAATTTCAAGAATAGATTTGCTGTTGTACATGACTTATTAGCTATATGCGAACGCGGTGCGACGATCAATTTCACGTGGCAAAAACGTAGCTTTTTCATTTGGACAATTTGAATTTGAGATGAAGTTTGAGGTGTCTAACTTGATGTATGATAAATAAATAACACTCGAGTGTCCTAGCTTCAATGGAACTGGGTCGTTTATCACTCAGCGTCGTTAATTTCTAACACAACATATGAGAGACATTGTCCGGCGAGAAACATATATAAGCAGTTAACCAAATTAGTTCCAATTAAAGTGTTTAAACTAAATTGCAGTTTTATAAAGATAACGACTAAATGTTTAAAATATAATTTTCCGACAAAGTGAAAGCTAAATTTTAGTTATTTCAGCCACTTAGATCAAACGAAATGGGCTCTTGAAGAAGTGTCTGCTTAGTAAATAACTCGTTTGCATAAATTTTGAGTATACTCATTATATAGATAATTTATGGCCCAATTCGTGAGTGCATGTGTTTGAAACTGAACTGTCTTGTCTGTCTTGCCATCGGTGTGTAATATAAACCAGTACACATAAATACAAAATTCAAAGTTACATTGTGATATATTTGTAAATCAATAAGTTATGCGACAATGACCTCATCATGTAAGCATGACATTCTTTGAGCACAGGTGAAACTCGAGTGCCCCGACCCTAGTTTGAACGCGACAGGGTCGTTTCAGCGTCTTTAATTTCTGACACAACTAAAAAAAACATTGCTGGGAGTCAACTAATGTAGAAGGGCTTGTGACTCATCGAACTGAAAGCTAAACTAGTTCCACTACATTAAAATAAACGTTTTATTTACTAAACTAAATAGTTTTTATTATATATTTAGCCGACCGATCGAAGATATAAGAAGTTTATTAATAAGAGGATGTATTTTTCTATATCGCGTAATATATGCTCAAAACCTCAGTGATATATCTTCATGCAACAGCATTAAAATTTTCAGCATTAGAATTTTTTTGCAAACCTGAAAAGCATCTACAAAGTATGTTTACTGTATAATCTCAAAATATTGTGAAAATGAAAGGATTTCTCGGGATAGGCCGAGAAGAAAATGACACTTGAATCGAAGCTTCTTTTGTATTCATTTCAGTTATAATGGCGTTGACATTATAACATTGTTGATAGCTGCCGCATTATATCTTGTAATAACTCCTTTGTTTGGTGTTTTGCATTCACCAAATACAGTTCAAAACTTAGTTCACAACATAATCTAAAGAATAAAGGTAAAATAAATGGATTTTGAGTGGTACGCCGAAAAGATTTATCTCATCTTAATGATCTAAATGAAAGATCAACTAGTTTTACATCTAGTTTATATTAACTATATTCCACAGCATTGACATTGTAACTGAACTAAACTTTTTTAGGCCTTCAGTGGAGAAAGAAGCACGATAATTGCGTGGGGGGTTACATGTTTCTATATTCATGTTGTGCAAGATCAATTTGTTTTCAAATTGATTGGTTTTACAAGGCTGTTAACATGAATATATGAATATGTCCCCCCCCCCTAATTACTGTGTTTCGTGTTTCCGCCTACGCGGGATAGAAAAGTGGTCATATAAACACTAATTAGTGTTTGTATTACAAGCGGGATCCCGGAAATTGTCCCGTCAAGGCTAAGCGGGATCATATAAACAGGCCCTAAAGCACTAAGCAGAACTTTGCCATCACGTTAATTAATTTTTCTCTGTGTGCTTTTATGCAAACCGTTTATAACAAACGTCTGTAATGAGCTACAATAGCATAGTCAGCCTGACGATTGTTACCAATATATATAACGAGATAAAATAAAACTTCATTGATACCGGGTTTATTCATAACTAAAGAAACTTGATGAAAGACAAAACGCCGATGAAAAAGTGTGTTTGTTTTTGCCGAACATAACACATGCATGTTAGTATAATGATATTTTGAAAAAAACATTGTTAAACTACTGAGCACAGATGAATACATCCCATAAATTAACTTGCAAGACTGCGTCAGTTAATTGAATTGTCAATTGTCATTTAGAAAGACCCGGCCGTGTCCAAATAGGTCTTTAATTTCTGTTGGAATTGAATTGTCTCGGTCGTTAAAAATTTGAAGGGGATAAAAAAGCATTGAGTTTCGACATATTTCTAGTCCAACAAAAACAGCCAGTGAATATGGAATTAATTATTCAACCGAGGCGTTTGCTGTGTGTATTTTTCAAAGTCATCCCTTTGTTGCTGATATTCTTTAATCTTCATCCTTTTGGATATGGTTTTGACTATGGCTTTCAAGAACCAAATGAAGGTACGCGTTGAAAAATACGTAGTTTGTCTTAACAAAGTTTATCCCTCAAGCGAAAAGTGATAAGATCAGGCTTAAGGATTAAATTATTAAATTATATACCCATACCCATATCGTAAAGGACTGAAAAGTAGTAATCTAAATTTCTTCTTTTCGCGCTAGACGAATACCCAAAGCAAGTCGTCTTTCGAAGAAACAAGCAAAAATACTTGGGGAATCATGTCATGGAAACAAAACAAGCAGCCAGCGAGTTTGAATGTGGTTTGCTCTGCGTTCAACATGAATCGTGTGCCTCAATCAATTACAAAACATCTGGTATTGGTAAAGGTCGCTGTGATCTCAACAATAAGACACATCAAGACATAACTGATGACGATGAAACAAGCAACTCTGAGTTCAACCATCTTGTCATAATTAAACCAGTAAGTATAGGCGTATCTATGTTTACTAATGCATCCGAGACAAAAATGAAATAAGCAAAATAAACACAGCACCCGCATGTAATGTAAATACAAAAAGAAAGCTTCTTAAGCAAAATTTATACTATAAAATATCCAAACGTTTCGCCGGTTAAGGCTTCATCAGGGTCAATTTTTATTTATCGTTCTTTTCATTAGGTTATGCTTAAGTACAAGTTGAAATCGAGTTACGCATCAAAAGTTTATCGTATTTTAAATGGTGTTAAAGGGTACTTTTTTCAAGACACACTGTTGAGCCATGATTTCATCGCAAGTGGACTTTTATTGTAAAATAAGTTAAAATTCAAGAAGCTGATCTCCATGTATCTGTGGATTTAGGGTAGCACTCAGACATAAAAAGATTTCGGAAATGTTATTGACTATAATTGTACGACCTGGGCTGGGTTTTATATCTAACTTGATTTTGTACACAGTGGATATGAAATAATATTTTGCACTGATATTCTCTTTTAGAGGAGCAAAGAGCCTGGTCAGGTATACTCCCCAAGTAGGTGCAATAAAAGCGTTTTTACCACATATTTTTATGTAAATGATGCCTTTTAGCCGATTGTAAGCGGCATATAACCATTTTTTGTTCTATGCCGGGAATTTAGTTTTGAGAGAAAGTGAAATAGTTTCATCTTGCAAAGACTTGTTACTCAAGAAACCGTAAGTTTTATAAACACCTGACATTGACTGTTTTTCTTGTGTGTATGTTAGCAGAAACGTATTGAAAGAGATTATTTAATCTAGATCAACACCTAATGGTACTTACACTCTGCAGTTAAACACATCCTCGACACCATTAAAGGCATATTGTCACATGACAGATATTCCAGGTTGTGGAGTTGGAGGCTGGACACTAGTGTTGAAAGTGGACGGAAAAAAGGCAAGATTTCATTGCGCCAATCAGCAATCAATCAGATTCTTGTTAAATGAAGCATCAAATTATAAAAAGAAAATTAAGTGCAAATGATCAGCTTCGTCTAGTTTTCTTAGTTGTATCAACGTTACAATTTTTGTTTATTCTGTTCAATGTTTAGCCTACATTTCACCACTCGCCTCGCTGCACACAAAAAATATAATTTTAGCCATTTTAAATAAACAATTATTATTGTCTTAGCAAACATTCACCTATGGATCACCCTACTGGACGAACAAGGAAAGTTATGCAGTTGAAGATGGACTTGAAGGACTAACAGAGAAGGAAAGTAAACTGGCCTCTTATTGGAACACCCCTTTTAAGAAACTATGTCTTGGTATGACCGTTAATGGCGACAGAAGATGGATGATGTTGAATTATGAAGCCAGTTCGCTGTACAGTTTGATCGCAGACGGTCAGTATCGAAAAACAACCGCTGGACGGGCTGCGTGGAAATCTCTGATCGCAGGCTCATCTTTACAACCACATTGCAACAAAGAAGGATTCAGTATTAAATATGTTGAAAATTATGCACGTATTGGGTATTACACAAATAATCAAAATGATTGCACATCACCTGATTCATGCATAGGATTTGGTATCTCCTACAAATCTTGTCACATCACGTCTGACATAACATGTGGTAATATTGCGCAATGTTCTGACACCGATAATGGCAAGAAACTCACTCCAGCATTCGGATATATTTTAGTTCAGTAGTACATTTTAGATACAGACAACGGCTTGATAAGTATTGTGTTTATTTTAGGCATTAATAATGTTATCATACAATGAGTTTGATAAGTTTAAAAAAAGTCTGTGATTGTATGCATGTAAGGCCCAGTTGAATAAAAGACTAGTTAACTTTTAACTGTAGTTAAAGACAGAATTGGCCAATCAGATTTTGTGTATTTCTAACCAGGATTTAACTATGCAAAGTGTAGTTAAATAGTTTTATACAACTGGCCCCATGCAGGTAATTATAACGTAGGTTGTGTGTATTGCAGCTATAAACTGGTAAAATATGTAGGTTCTCAGTCCTGTAAACAAGCTCAGTTAGAATAAGAAATTTAAAAAAGTATGAAAAAGGCAAGTTAAACACACAGAAATCAAGCTCTATAAATTTTGCGATTGAGACAGTATATATTGATGCATTACAATGCTGCAGGGCATTTTATATATAATTATGCCCGTAACATTTAGTCATTTTGCTAAAGTTAGGATAAGAGTTTAAATTATATATAATTGAATACAGTTAATTCCTAATACTAAAATTGCGAGAAATGTAATTCATTATGCAAAGTAATAAATTTCAAGAATAGATTTACTGAACGATTTAGCGAGCGCGGTGCGACGATCAATTTCACGTGGCAAAAACGTAACTTTTTCATTTGGACAATTTGAATTTGAGATGAAGTTTGAGATGTATAACTTGAGGTATGATAAATAAATAACACTCGAGTGTTCTAGCTTGAATGTAACTGGGTCGTTTATCACTCAGCGTCGTTGATTTCTAACACAACATATGAAAGACATTGTCCGGCGAGAAACATTAGAAGTTAGCCAAACTAGTTCCAAAGTGTTTAAACTATAAACTGCCGTTTTATAAAGATAACGTTTAAATGTTTAAAATATAATTTGCCGACAAAGTGAAAGCTAAATTTTAATTATTTCAGCCACTTAGGTCAAACGAAGTGGGCTCTTGAAGAAGTGTCTGCTTACTGAATAAATAACTCGTTGGCATAAATTTTGAGTATACTCAGTATACCGATAATTTATGGCCCAATTCGTGAGTGCATGTGTTTGAAACTGTCTGTCTTGCCATCGGTGTGTAATATTAACCAGTACACATAAATAAAAGATTCAAAGTTACATTGTGATATATTTGTAAATCAATAAATTTTGCGACAATGACCTCATCATGTATGCATGACATTCTATATTGAGCACAGGTGAAACTTGAGTGTCCCAACCCTAGCTTGAACGTGACGAGGTCGTTTTAGCGTCTTTAATTTCTGACACAACTAAAAAAAAACATTGCTGGGAGTCTACTAATGTAGGAGGCTTTTGACTCATCGAACTGCAAGCTAAACTAGTTCCACTGCATTAAAATAAACGTTTTATTTACTAAACTAAATATATTTTATTATATATTTAGCCGACGGATCGACGATATAAGAAGTTTCTTAATGACCTAAATGAAATATCAACTAGTTTTACATCTAGTTTATATATAACTATATTCCACAGCATTGACATTGTAACTAAACTAAACCTTTTTAGGCCTTCAGTGGAGAAGGAAGCACGATAACTGCGAGGGGAGGTACATATTCATATATTCATTGCACGCATGCACCTTATATAACCTTTGAAGTTTTTAATAATATGTGTTGTATACTTCGTGTAAATTTGTATTTCCACGTAATACAGTAGTAATGCAATAAAGGTTTTCACTTAAAACGATATATTTCTGGCGGAGCCAAATTTCTCAGGCAATTTGTGTCGATCAAAATTGAGAGGGGACTCGAGTAAAAGATTGTTTAATCGAGAAATTTCTCCTGGTGAAATATTTTCTTTTCACTAAGCAGAACTTTGCCGTGACGCGAATTATTTTTCTTATGTTGGTTTTATCCAAACCATTTATAACAAACATCTATAATGAGCTATAATGGCGAAGCCAGCCTGACGATTGAGTCCCGCTATGCTAATATTTAAGTGCTTATCCGGACAGTGAAAACAATAAATTTCTAATAAAGAAACGAATATTGTTATTAGAACAAAACTTGCATTTGTTGTTGCTTGTTACCAATGAGACAAAATAAAACCTAAAGATTGAAATTGATTCAGGATAATTCATTCATATGTGGGCAAAGTATCCTACTACTGAATTCAATGATGCAAGTTTTAATACAGAATACCAGGGCTTAATTCGTTGATTTTTCCACCTTCTGCATATCGGCCGTTTGATTATCGAACCCCGAAGTTCTCGTTCCGTGATGCTAGTAGATGATAAATTGTGTTTTTGGCGCCAAATGCATAAGAATAATTTGAAAAAATAAAGCGTGGCGTGGCCAATAAATCTGTCGTTTGCGTATGGCGAACCACGCAGTTTTCACTTCTTATTTCGTGATGTTATAGCAGATGACTAAGTGTGTGTTTTGGCGACAGATGCTCGTGATGATAATTTGAAAAAAACAAACATGGCGTATATTTAACTTTCTTTACAATTGAATAGATCCCATTAACGAGACTGCGTTAATTCAATGTTCTCAGACAGGCCGACCCAAACAAGTGTCCCAAAAGGTTTTCTATCCGAGTTGAATCAGTTATCAATAAAATTTTAAAGGGGACAAGAAACCGCTGAGTTTATTTAAGATAAAGGGTTTCGACTGACGGTAAACATGTCGTCTGACCAAGAAAAACAACCAGGGAATATAGCATTGCTTATGAAACCGAGACGTTTGCTGTGTAAATTTTTCAAAGTCATCCCTTTGTTGCTGATATTCTTTAATCTGCAAAAAATTGGATATGGTCTTGATTTTAGACCAAATGAAGGTACGTGTTGAAAAATACGTGTAACTTTTGCTTTCACACGCAATTTGTCTTTTAGTGTTAAGGCGGATTTCCACTTACAGCGAAATCGTTCGCCAGCAAAATATTTCCATATTTTCTTTTGAATTGAGAACAGTCAAGTCGAGCTAATTTATTTATGTTGTTAAAATTCAAAAGAAAATATGCAAATATTTCGCTAGCGAACGATTTCGCTGTAAGTGGAAATCCGCCTTTAAAGCTTATCCTTCAAGCGAAAAGCAAAACACAAACCGTTGCGTGGAGACGCGCCTCGCTGGCTGCTTAAATTTTAAAATAAATTGGATTCGAAAAGGAAATTTCGGAAGTTACGTATGGGTATATTTGTGGATCATAATTAATGTAGTATCGTTGAGTAATTTTCAAAACCTTTGAACGGGATAAAACTTATTGGCTTCAGAAAACACAAATATTGAGATAAATATCACGTTGCGTTGCCCGACCATCATGCACGTCTGGTAACGATGTGTGAATCTCGAAGGCAGAAGCCATTTCTATACGGTCGCGTTTTCTCCAAACATATACACACTAGATATTAAAATGTAGAAGGTCTTTCTCAATTTTACGGAAACATAAAAACACCTAAATATGCCATAATGGCTGGAAATGACAAAATAAAATCGTGTGTTAAGAATTGCAGGTCGAAAACCATGCAGATGCATTCTGTCACCTCTGGGAATCCACGCATTAAAGCTCGTAATAAATTCAAGTTTGATTCGTTTAGCTTTGAATCCGGGGATGTTTGAATTTGATCACTAATTTTCATTTCAAAAATATTTGTTCATTTCTTGCTATTTTGAATTCATATATCCATCGTAAAGGACTGTTAATTTCTATTTCGAGGCACTCTGTTATAGCGATATTTTTCGCCCGAATCAGCACTTTGCTTTAGTTTCAGTGTCCTGTCGCATACTGCATTCTTTCAGCGGTAACCATCTGCTACAAAGGTCGAACAAAAATGTGTCATCATTGCCATTTGGGTAAATTTGACTTATGACATGTCTGCAAAAAGGTTGCCAGTGTACAAGTTCTGTCACGAGATGTCAACAAGTTGTATTCACATTTCTTATTCCAAGCTTTCTTAAAAAGTTGAGACAAGATTGATAACAATTTTTAGCCACTAAATATTTCAAAATTGCTTCTTTTCTCTCAAGACCAATACCCAAAGCAAGTCGTGTTTCGAAAATACGAACAAAAATACTTGGCGAATCATGTCATCGAAACAAAACAAGCAGAGTTCGAGTTTGAATGTGGTTTGCTCTGCGCTCAACATGAATCGTGTGCCTCAGTCAATTACAAAACATCTGGTATTGGTAAAGGTCGCTGTGAGCTCAACAATAAGACACATCAGGAAAGAACTACTGATGATGAAACGAGCACCCCTGAGTTTAACCATCTTGTCGTAATTAAACCAGTAAGTTAACACGTTATTTCGAGAAATGCAGCTCAGTTAGAAATGTGCAAGTGTTTCCCTCACATGCATCAGCTGAAAATTTTCATGATATATAAATATACACTGTGTCCAAAATTTTGTATCCAACTTGGTTTTGTACACAGATGATGTTAATTAAACAATATTTTGCTTTGGTATTCTCTCTTTTAGTCAAACAAGGAGCCTGGTAACGTATATTCCCCAAGTAAGTATAAGAGTGTATATAATGCGTTTTCACTATATCTTTCTATTGGTAATTTTAGCCGATTGTAAGCGGGATATAACCTTTGCTTTTTCTATGGAATTTAGTTTTGAGAGAACGTGAAGTAGTTCCGTCATCTTGCAAAGACTTGTTCCTCAAGAAACCGTGAGTTTTATATACACCTGACATTGACTGTTTTTCTTGTGTGTATGTTAGCGGAAACGTATTGAAAGAGATTATTTAATCTAGATCAACGCCTAATGGTACTTACACTCTGCAGTTAAACACATCCTCGACACCATACAAAGCATATTGTCACATGACAGATATTCCAGGTTGTGGAGCTGGAGGCTGGACACTAGTGTTGAAAGTGGACGGAAATAAGGCAAGATTTCATTACACAAATCAGCAATCAATCATATTCTCGTTAAATGAAGCATCAAATTTTTAAAAGAAAATTTAAGTGCAACTGATCAGCTTCGTCTAGTTTCTGAGTTGTATAAACGTTACAAATTTTGTTTATTCTGTCGACTACATTTCACCATTCGCCTTGCTGTACACAAAAAATAATCTTAGCCACTGCAAATAAACAATTATTATTTTCTTAGCCAACGTTCGACTATTATGCATCTTTGTGGACGAACAATGAAAGTTATGCAGTTGAAGATGGACTTGAAGGACTAACAGAGAAAGAAAGTAAACTGGCCTCTTATTGGAACACTCCTTTTAAGAAAATATGTCTTGGTATGACCGTTAATAGCGACAGAAGATGGATGACGTTGAATTATGAAGCCAGTTCGCTGTACAGTTTGATCTCAGACGGTCAGTATCGAAACACAGCCGCTGAGAGAAATATTTGGAAGTCTTTGATCGCGGGCTCTTACTTGCAACCATATTGCAACCTTCAGGGTTTTAATATAAAGAGATCTTGGAGTGGTGATGCGGACACCATTAAAGCGAGGCTTGCATTCCTTGCTAACAACGAAAACGATTGTGACAGCCCTGACTCCTGGATTGGTTTTGGTGTAAGGTATACTGGGTGTCAAGACGTTTATCTCGCCTGTGGTAATGTAATGTGTGGTTATAAACACACACCAGCATTTGGATACATATTCGTGCAGTGACTATCACCCATTCAGAATAATTTTTAAACTCTAAACGGTGACATCAGATACAGAGAACGGCTTGATAAATATTGTGTTTATTTTAGGCAAAACCTATGTTATCATACACTTGATAACTGTAATTGTAAGCGTGCGGGTAGGTTGTGTGTATTGTATAAAATAGTAAAAAATGTAGGTTCTCAGTTTTGTGAGCAAATTTAGAATGAGCACTTTAAAAAATAGCACGTAAAGCAAGTTAAACGCACAGAAATCAAGCCTGTATAAATTTTGCAATGGATAAAGCATATTTCTGCACTACAATAAGGACATTTTATATTTAAAGTAACCATTTCGCTCATCATCAGAATAATAAGAGTTTTTAATTACATAATTGAATACAGTCAATTCTTTGTTGATTCATTGTACAAAATAATAAATTTCTGGAATAGATCTACTGTTACATCGCCACTAAAACGCAGTGCGACGATCAATTTCACGTGAAAAAAATGTAGCTTTTTTCATTGGACAATTTGAGTTTGAATTTGAGATGAAGTTTGAGGTGTATAACTTACGGTATAATAAATAAATGAAACTCCGTATACGTTTACGATGTAGCTAAAAGTATTTGCCACGGAAATTTAAGTTCCAAGTTATAATTATATGCCAAAGCGGCCCCAGGCTAGAACGGAATAAGGACAGCTAAGGATACCTAGGGATATATAGCATTCTATAGAAGAACAAACAGGTGAAACTTGGAGTGCCCCATATTAGTTTGAACGCATCAGCGTCGGTTTATCAGTCAGCGCCGTTAATTTAAAACACAACACATGAAAGACAATGTCGGAAACGACTATTTTAAGAAGTTAGTCAATTAACTCATTACATGATAAACAAGTTCCAAACATTTAAACCGCTAAACTGCCGTTTTCATAAAGATAACGACTAAATGTTTGAAATGAAATATGCCGACAAAGTGTAAACTTAATTTTAATTATTTCAGCCACTTAGGTATGGACGTAGCCAGTGCGTGGCTGACTTATGGGAGCAAGCTAAGTTAGTCAGGCTGGCTAAATTTGTGATGAGTTGAAAGCGGCTTCTCACCGGTGCACTAACATAGAATTTGAAGTTGAGTTTGGCTAACTTGAAGACGAAGGCTAACATACCGTTCAAGACAAAAGAAATTAAAAGGCCTTTTGTTTTTTTGCAAATTTCATCATGACAGATGCAAAAGAGTGGAAAGTTAGACAGAATGCAGATGGAATAAGTGTGTTTGTTTTCCCCGAAGTGGCATATGTTAGTATTATGATATTTTGAAAAAAACATTGGGTTACTAGCACAGATGAATACATCCCATTAACTTACAAGACTGCTTTCGTCGTATTGTCATTGAGGCAGACCCAGCCGTGTCCAAATAGGTCTTTCTATTGCAGTTGAATTATCACGATCAATAAAATTTGAAGGGGATAAGAAAGTAAAGAAACCATGGAGTTTCGACTGACAACAAACATGTCTGTTGTTCAACAAAAACAGCCAGTGAATATGGAATTAATTATGCAACCAAGACGTTTGCTGTTTGCATTCGTCAAAGTCAGTCTTTCGTTGTTAATATTTTTGAATCTTCAACCTTTTGGATATGGTCTTGACTTTTGCTTTCAAGGACCAAATGAAGGTACGTGTTGAAAAATACGTTTAATTTTTGCCTCACATTGCAAGAAATGGAATTATATCTGCGAATCCTAATAATGTCCATGAAGCAAGTAAATAGAACGAGAATCGCTGCGCGGAAGCACACCTTGCCTTTAAATGTTAGTTTCCTGATGGCTGAGTTTGCAAGCTAAAGTTGTACTTGATAAAGGTACTTACTTCACTTTTGACTGCAAAGTCAATCAATTAATAGTTACGAGAACAAATGTTTTGCTTTCTTAACAAAAAACTGAAATATTCGTGTCACATAACATAGGTGAATTAAACTTTACTTTTAGAAAAACACGTTACTTTGTTCAAATAGGCGAGGAGATTATTACTTTGCACGAATATATTTCTAGTTTCTCCTTGCGCGCGAAGCACACAGACGACACAAGACGCCGCAGTTAATTAATATTTAACAATGTTTTTATTGCTTCTGCTTGTGCTTCGAAACGTTTTGATTAGGAAAATTTACAATTTTACACATGCTTCATAATGTTTACCTCCTATTTTTCACTACTCAAAGGTCATCGTTTGAACAGCGAAGTGATAAAAAAAGTCCACGCAGAAACGGGAGTAGAATGCATTTACTTTTGTGCCCGTGACAATAAAGCCTGCAGATCTACGAATTTCCAAAAGTGCTCAAATTCGGAAAACAATTGTGAATTCCTTTACGACATTGCATCAGAAATGCCTGCAGCAGATTTCAATCATGAAAAAGACTTCGATTACTACGAACTGACAAATCCTTTAAGGAACAGGGTAGGTATTTGAACAATTTAAATAATTACAAAACGCTGAAACTATAGCGATAGTGCATCATAACTAAAACGTACCTCTATGAGCAAAGAAAGTGGAAATGTAGAATAGAAACCGGTTCATAAATATCAGCAGCTGGAAAATTTTCCGTCTCGATGAACCAAAGAAAAGAATCGAATAAAAGAAAAATTATAAAGTTCAGGAATATGTGAAATTTCGAAGAAAACAGCAAGGATGAGGCGGTGATATTAAATAGAAACAATTCTTGCGTTGTGTAGTTTGCCTTGTTTTGCATCCAATACGTGTATTAACGAAAAATAATACTGAACTATTTATTTCATTGATGTTTTCTTCCAGACGTGCCGAGAGCCAAATGAGGTTTATTCCTCAGGTAATTAAAAGTGCATCTGGTGCAATTTCTATCATAATTTTTATAATGTTATTTTGCGAAGCAGACGCATCATAACAAGTTTTCTTTCTTATACATTTAGTTTCAAAACAATGCGAAGTTGTTCCGTCATCTTGCAAAGAATTGTTACTCAAGAAACCGTGAGGTTTATAAACACCTGACATTGACTGTTTTTCTTGTGTGTATGTTAGCAGAAACGTATTGAAAGAGATTATTTAATCTAGATCAACGCCTAATGGTGCTCACACTCTGCATTTAAACACATCATCGACACCATACACGGCATATTGTCACATGACAGATATTCCAGGTTGTGGGGCTGGAGGCTGGACACTAGTTTTGAAAGTCGACGGAAATAAGGCAAGATTTCATTGCACCAATCAGCAATCAATCAGATTCTCGTTACAGAAAATGTAAAGTGCAACTTACCAGCTTCGTCTAGTTTCCTAAACTATATCAACGTTACAAATTTTGTTTATTCTGTTGACTGTTTAGGCTATATTTTAGTGATAATTGTTTCACTGCACACAGGCAAGTACACTACTTTAACTAGGTTTCAAAGCGGTATCTGACAAACAATTACTATTTTCTTAGACAACGTTCTACTAAGATGCATCTTTGTGGACAAACAATGAAAGTTATGCAGTTGAAGATGGACTTGAAGGATTAACAGAGAAAGAAAGTAAACTGGCCTCTTATTGGAACACTCCTTTCAAGAAAATATGTCTTGGTATGACCGTTAATGGCGACAGAAGATGGATGACGTTGAATTATGAAGCAAGTTCGCTGTACAGTTTGATCGCAGATGGGCAATATCGAAATACAAGCGCTGGAAGAAATACATGGATGTCCTTGATCGCAGGCTCTGTATTGCAAAAAAATTGCAACCTTCAGGTTTTCAATGTACACGATATCGGAGGAAAATATCAGAAAGGCATCGGCGCGCGGCTTGGATTCATTGCTAACAACGAAGACGACTGTGACAGCCCTGACTCTTGGATTGGTTTTGGTGTAAGATACGTTGGTTGTGGAAAAAAAGTCGATCTCGCCTGTGGTAATGCTGCAGTGTGTGGGCTAGTCAAAAATATTCCAGCATTTGGATACATATTGGTGCAATGAAAAGAACTCGTCCATTGCAAATAATGCATTAAGCAGAGGACATTAGATTGATATATAAGGCTTAATAAATGTTTAGTATGTAAATTAAGGCATTGGAAAATATTATCACTGAAATAGGAGTTTGTGTTGGATAACTTTAAGAAATAACATTTGATAGCACGCATGCACCTTAGCTTATTGTATAACCTTTGAACCTATAGACAAAGCTAAAAGCCCTATAATATGTATTATACACGTCATGTAAATTAGTATTTGCACATATAAAGTAGTAATGCAATAAAAGTTTTCATCTATAGCGATATTTTGCGCGTGGAGTGAAATTTGTGTGGATCAATATTGTAAGGAAAATCGAGTAAAAAATTGTTTAATTGAGAAATTTCTCCTGGTGAAAGAATTTCTTTTCACTAAGCAGAACTTTGCCGTGGCGCGAATTAATTTTCTCTGTGTGCTTTTATGCAAACTGTTTATAACAAACGTCTATAATGAGCTATAATGGCGACGCCAGCCTGACGATTGAGTCTTGCTATGCTAATATTTAAGTGCTTATCGACAATAAAAACAATTCATTTCTGAAAAGGAAACGAATATCAATATTTAAATAAAGCTTGAATTTGCTGTCGCTTGTTACCCATGACAAAAAATAAAACCTAAAGATTCAAATTGTTCAAGATAAAGGCCATGTTACACGGTGCAATTTTTCGTGCAACTTGCCATGCAATTCTTCTTTTAAGAGATGTAAATTTGGCAACTACCGAACTTTAATCGTTTTTACACTCCATGGCGCTTCTTACACTAACATTTTGAAGGCTCTTCACTAATTTACATCTCTTAAAAGTAGAATTGCATTGCAAGTTGCAAGAAAAATTGCACCGTGTAACATTGCCTTAATTCATATGTAGGCAAAGTATCCTATTACTGAATTCAATAATACAAGTTTTAATACAGAATACCAGGGCTGAATTCGTTGATTTTTTGCACCTTCTGGATATCGGCCGTTTGATTATCGAACCCCGCAGTTCTCGTCCCGTGATGCTATAGTAGATGATAAATTGTGTTTTTGGCGCCAAATGCATAAGAATAATTTGAAAAAATAAAGCGTGGCGTGGCCAATAGAGAGACAGCATTCTTAATTGTTTTCAGACAGGCAGTGACACCCAGAATAGTGTCCAAATAGGTCCTTCTGTTCAAGTTGAATTGGTTGTGAATAAAATTTTAAAGCGGATGAGAAGCCGCAAAGTTTCATTCCAGATAAAGGGTTTCGTCAGACAGCAAGCATGTCGCTTATCCAACACAAACAGACAGTGATTATGGAACCAAGACGTTTGCTGCGTGTATTCGTCAAAGTCAGTCTTTTTTTGTTATTATTTTCAAATCTACAACCTTTAAATTATGGTTTCGATTTTTGCTTTCAAGGACCAAATGAAGGTACGTGTTGAAAAATACGCTTAATTTTTGCTTCACCAAATGCCAGCAATTGAGCTTTCTGTAAATGCCAATTATTTTCTTAGTGCATGCCAATAATTTTAGGCGTAGCACAAGGCAAAATCGCGGCGTGCACGAAGCACAACTTGGCCCTTAAGTTCCGCGAGTTTTCTGATGGCTGAATTTAAATTAACAGCTAGAGTTGTATCTGATAAAGGTACTTACTTACTTTTGACTGCGAAGTCAATAAATTAATACTGAGTTGCGAGTACAATATTGTCGCGACCTATCGCACAGATAAATTTGTATATATTCTATAAACTGGAGATTTTAGATTGCAAATATTAACCAAATTAACACGAAGAAATAAAAATTTCACTATATTCGGGCACAGGATCTTTATAAGGAATATCTTCGCGGTTTTTTCGTAGTAATGAAAGAGCTGATGATTATTCATATGCGTAAATTTGTTGCAAACATCCAGCTGAACAAATTATGGATAATTTCCTTGTGCCCAACAGCACGAAATACAGCAGGTATGCGGCAAATTCGTACATGCATGAAAGACACGCGCGGAAAGCACGTCGAATTAGGACACGGGAAATTAGAACATCCAAAAATCTCAAAATGACATAGCATCCATACAGCTGTGACGTCACGATAAGGAAGCGTCAATCGCAACGCGTTCTTCTTAGTCGAACGTAATGATGATTTGCAATGATAAATATAGATCGGGCGACTTAATTGACCTTTAAGCATACACAGGTGAATGCGTCCCAATGACAGTGGCGTAGCCAGCCCGACAATTTAGTCATGCTATGCTAATATTTTGGTGTTCATTGACTGTGAAAACAATGAGTTCTCAACTAATGAATAATGATAATGACATCAAATTTGCATAGCATGACTAAATCGTCGGGCTGGCTACGCCACTGCCCATTGACAAGAGCGCGTTTATCAGAGAAGTATTAGACGCAATATAGCTACAACAAGTTCTTCCTGTTGGAGTTAAATAGTGTATATACCAATTCAATTTAAGATACAAGGTGTGGACTAACAATACCAACATATACCAACATGCCAGCCCAACCAAAACACCCAGTGAATATAGCACTGTCCTTGATTATGCAACCGAGACGTTTGCTGAATCTCAAAGTCTTTCCTTTGTTATTGATAATCTTTAATCTTCAACCCTTTGGTAATGGTTTTGATTTTTGCTTTTACGGACCAAACGAAGGTAAGAATCTTGAAAATTATCGGGTATTCTTGTAACTTTTGCGTTCGAATACAAAGTGTAATGCAGCTGTCTGTGAGTGTTGAATGGCTGCAAGCTAAACAGCCTTCAAGTAAATGGCAAAACGAAATTCACTGTGTTGAACGCAATTCGGCTCAAAAGGTCCGGGAATATTCAGTCAGTTTTTGAAATAATTGACTACGAAAGCAAATTTTGTAAGGATTTTAAAATCCTCAAACATTTTAAAACGTTATCCAGAGCGATCCCTAACAGTTGCGTTTCTTAAACGCGCAGAGAATGTTGTCAAAATGTGATAGTGACAGAACAACTTCTCCAACTGCGAATGCCTGGAAGAAATCTTCTTCGATCATATTTTGCTTTCATTTAAGAACTCTTAACGCCAAAATAGGTCAAGCCGGAAAGAGATCCAAATTCGCGAAAAATGGGCTGAGACAAACATGAAAAATTAATGAAACATCTTTGGCAGTTTACATGATCCAGCTTAGCGGAGAATAAACCAAGCCTATGTCTTCGAGGATGAAATGAGTGAAGAACATAATCCTGGCAGTCATCCTCACAATAGCATGCATGTGCTTTTTTGGTTTTAAAGACTTATTTCAGCACCTCAAAATCATCTCACGCTTCGTATATTTAACTGGTAACTGGGATCATACATAAACAGCCAATTAATTTTTGTCATTTCTTTTTAAATGCATTCGGCGCAAGTCAAATTATAGTATACTGAAATTTGTCGAATTTCGGTAGACACAAATTTGTTTTTTTCTGAGTTTAGTGTGTTAGTTCCTCCTAAAGGTTAACATGTCAGCTGACGGTCTGACACAGTGTAAAATATACAAACGCAACTTTTACACTAATGAAAATGCATGCCCATCCTTTTCCATTTTTTGTTTCTAAAGGTCGTCGTTTGAACAGCGAAGTGATAGAAAAAGTCCACGCAGAAACGGGAGTAGAGTGCATTTACTTTTGTGCCCGTGACAATAAGGCGTGCAGATCTACCAATTTCAAGAAATGCTCAGATTCGAAAACAAATTGTGAATTCCTTTACGATATTGCATCAGAGTTGCCTGCAGCAGATTTTCATCATGACAAAGACTTCGATTATTACGAATTGACAAATCCTAATAGAACTAGGGTAAGTTATATGAACTGTCAACTATTTTAAATAATCACAAACGCTAAAACCATAGCGATGTTGGATGCATTATGACTAAAACGTGCATTTATGGACAAAGAGAGTTAAAACGTTTAGATCCATAAAAACTGGTTCATAATTATCAGCTGCCCCATCTACGCTGAAAACCAATTAGATTAACTTAAGGAATAGAATCGAAAGGAGGCATTTCAAATTGAACGATATGGGAAGTTTTGAAAAAAACATAGCGATGACATATAATAAAAACCATAATTGTTGATAAGAGTTTTTCATTACTTGTAGCAACAATTACTGAACTACATGTTTCATTGATGTTCTCTTCCAGACTTGCACAGAGCCCTATCAGGTGTATTCCAATGGTAAGTTTCACTAATTCAGACTTAAGAATGCATAGAGGACAATTACTATCATCACATTTTTAAAGAATGTTTGTGGGTGCAGCATTACTTCTTTTCGTCCTTATTAATTTAGTTTCAAAACAATGCAATGTAGTTTCATCTTGCAAAGACTTGTTTCTGATGGAACCGTGAGTTTATTTACATCTAAGTTTGACATATGTTTTCTTGTCTGTATTTCTTGCTGGAAAGCACTTTGAATTGAAAGAGATTATTTAATCTAGATCAACGCCTAATGGTGCTTACACTCTGCAGTTAAACACATCCTCGACACCATACGAGGCATATTGTCACATGACAGATATTCCAGGTTGTGGACATGGAGGCTGGACACTAGTGTTGAAAGTGGACGGAAATAAGGCAAGATTTCATTGCACCAATCAGCAATCAATCAGATTCTCGTTAAATGAAGAATCAAATTATGAAAAGAAAATTTAAGTGCAACTGATCAGCTTCGTCTAGTTTTCTGAGCTTTTTCAAAGTTACAAATTTTGTTTATTCTGTTGAATGTTTAGCCTGCATTTCACCACTCGCCTTGCAGTACACAAAAATATAATTTACACCATTCCAAATACGGAAAGTCATGCTGTTAAATGAAGTTATTCTACTCGCCTTGCTGCACACAAAATATAATGACTGATTACAATTTTCTTAGCCTACATTCCACTATGATGCATCTTTGTGGACGAACAATGAAAGTTATGCAGTTGAAGATGGACTTGAAGGACTAACAGAGAAAGAAAGTAAACTGGCCTCTTATTGGAACACTCCTTTTAAGAAAATATGTCTTGGTATGACCGTTAATGGCGACAGAAGATGGATGATATTGAATTATGAAGCCAGTTCGCTGTACAGTTTGATCGCAGACGGACAATATCGAAACACAAGGGCTAAGAAAAATACATGGATGTCTTTGATCGCAGGCTCTGTCTTGCAACAAAATTGCAACATTCAGGGTTTCAATGTACACGATGTCCCAGGAGAAGATGCTTACACCATTCACGCGCGGCTTGGATTCATTGCTAACAACGAAGGCCACTGCGACAGCCCTGACTCTTGGATTGGTTTTGGTGTAAAATACGCTGCTTGTGAAACAGTCGATTTCGCCTGTGGTAATCGTGCAGTGTGTGTTGTTGAAGCAGTCAAAAATATTCCAGCCTTTGGATACATATTGTTGCAGTGAGAAGAACTTAACCACTGCAAATGAAAATAGTAGTTTGTGTTTGAAAACTTTAAGAAATAACATTTGATTGCACGCTTGCACCTTAGCTTATTGTATATAACCTTTGAACCTATAGACAAAGCTAAAAGCTCGATAATATGTATTATATATATACGTCATGTAAATTAGTATTTGCACATATAAAGTAGTGATGCAATAAAAATTTTCATCTATAGCGATATTTTTTGCGCGGAGCGGAATTTGTGTCGATCAATGTTGAAAGGAACATCGAGTAAAAAATTGTTTTATCGAGAAATTTCTCCTGGTGAAAGAAATTCTTTTCACTAAGCAGAACTTTGCCGTGGCGCGAATTATTTTTTTCAGTGTTCTTCAGTTATGCAAACAGTTTATAACAAACGTCAATAATGGCGACGCCAGCCTGACGATTGAGTCTTGCTATGCTAATATTTAAGTGCTTATCGACAGTGAAAACAATCAATTTCTAAAAAGGAAACGAATATCAATATTTGAACACTGCCTTAATTCATATGTAGGCAAAGTATCCTACTACAGACTGCGAAGTCAATAAATTAATAGTTTCGAGTACAAATGTTTCTCTATTTCAAAAACTTTATCAACAAGAAACTTTATTAACAAAAACTTTATTAACAAAAGCTGAAATATTCGTTTCGCATAATTATAGGTGAACTAAACTTCAACTTCACAACGACTTTTTACTTTTAGAAATACATTTTACTTCGTCCAATTCCTAGTTTTCCACTTGCGAAGCACAGAGACCCACACAAGACGCTTTTAATTAATATTTAACAACGTTATTAATGCTTGTGCTTCGAAAAATTTACAACTTAGGAAAATTTACAATTTTACACTTGCTTCGTAATGTTTACCTCCTAATTTTCACTACTCAAAGGTCGTCGTTTGAACAGCGAAGTGATAGAAAAAGTCCACGCAGGAACGGGAGAAGAATGCATTTACTTTTGTGCACGTGACAATAAAGCGTGCAGATCTACCAATTTCAAGAAATGCTCAGATTCGGAGACAAATTGTGAATTCCTTTACGATATTGCATCAGAGTTGTCTGCAACAGATTTTCAACGTGACAAAGACTTCGATTACTACGAACTGACAAATCCTTATAGGAATAGGGTAAGTTATATGAAATGTCAACTATTTTAAATAATTACAAACGCTGAAACCATAGGCATAGCAATATTGCATTATAACTAATTAAATGTGCATTTATGGACAGAGAATGTTGAAATATTTACAAACCATTTCATAACTATCAGCTGTCCTAGCTATGATAAAAGCCAGTTAGTTGAAATTAAGTAATGGATCGAAAGAAAGTGTTTCAAATTGGGGGAAATGGGAAGTTTTGAAAAAAAACGATGACATATATAGAAACCATACTTGTATATTATTTATTTCATATTCATGAGTATTTGAACAATTTAAATAATTACAAAACGCTGAAACCATAGCGATATTGCATCGTAACTAAAACGAGTCTCTGTGATCTCTATGAGCTCTATGTTTGATCGCAGACAGGCAGTTTCGAAATACAAGGGCTTAAACAAATACATGGATGTCCTTGACCGCAGGCTCTATATTGAAAAAAATTGCAACATTCAGGCTTTCATTGTAGAGAATGTACAAAGAGATTATCACACTATTCATGCGCAGCTTGGATTCATTCCAAACAATGAATACCAATGTCGGAAACCCGGCTCACTCTTGGATTGGGTTGGGGGTGTAAGATACACTGCTTGTGGAAGAGTGGATCTCGCCTGTGGTAATCGTGCAGTGTGTGGTAACCCAGTCATTACAACAAATATTCCAGCATTTGGATACATATTGGTGCAGTGAAAATAACTCATCCTTGCAAATAATGCATTAAACAGCGAACATTAGATTGGTATACAAAGGCTTAATAAATGTTTAGTATGTTAATTTCAGGCATTGAAAAATGTTCTCAAAAATAGGAGTTTGTGTTTGATAACTTTAAGAAATTTATTATTATTAAGCTTATTGTATAACCTTATTAAGCTTATTGTATAAAATTTATTACGCTTATTGTACAACCTTTGAACCTATAGACAAAGCTAAAAGCTTTATAATACGTATTACATATACGTCATGTAAATTTGTATTTCGTTTATAGCTACGTCATGTAAATTTGTATTTGCACGTACACAGTAGTAATGCAAATTTCTAATGCAAGTTTCTATTTATAGAGATGCTTTTCGGGCGCAGTGTTATTTTCTCAGGAAATTTGTGTTGCTCAATATTGAAAGGGAACTCGAGTAAAAAGTTGTTTAATCGAGAAATTTCTTTGGGAGAAACATCTGCTTTTCACTTTAAAGCACAAAGCAGATCGAAGTTTGCCGTGGCGCGAATTATTTTTTCTCTATGTGCTTTTATGCAAACTGTTTATAACAAACGTCTATAATGAGCTATAATGGTGAGGCGAGCCTGACGATTGAGTCTTGCTATGCTAATATTTAAGTGCTTATCGACAGTGAAAACAATTAATTTCTATTAGGAAACGAATATTGATATTAGAATAAAACTTGCATTTGTTTTCATTGTTTACCCATCAGACAAAATGAAGCCCGAAAATTGAAAATTACATCGAGTTTTTCATAACTGAAGAAGCCAGATGTAAGATAAAATAATTCTTGCTGTTTCCTCAAATTGCGATATAAAAGTTCCCGATGTATATTTTCATTTGTTCGTTTTCGTTTTCTTTTTTTGTATAATTGTGATATTATTAGCTTCGTTATGTTCTTGTTTTATTAAGTTGAGCCCCGCTTAAATTCAGTAGAGAATTCAGTGATACAAGATTGCACTGCAGAATCACTTGTTTTAATTCGTTGATTTTTTGCACGTTTTCAACTCTGGCGTTTGTCTATGGCGAACCACGCAGTTCTCACTTCTCATTTCGTCATGTTATATATGAATACGTGTGTTTTGACGTCATATGTTCGTGGTGATAATTTGAAAAAAACAAACGTGGCGTATTTAACTTTCTAGCACGGTCGAATATATCCCATTAACGAGACTGCGTTCATATGTTCTCAGACAAGCCGACCCAAACAAGTGCCCCAAAAAGTCTTTCCGTGTTGAATCAGTTGTGAATAAAATTTTAAGGGGACAAGAAACTGCTGAGTTTTATTCAGGATAAAGAGTTTCGACTGACGGCAAACATGTCGCCTGACCAAGAAAAACAGCCAGGGAATATAGCATTGATTATGCAACCGAGTCCAAGATCTATGCTGTGTGTATTTTGCAAAGTCATCCCTTTGTTGCTGATATTCTTTAATCTTCAAATTTTTGGATATGGTCTTGATCTTGGACCAAATGAAGGTACGTGTTGAAAAATATGTGTAACTTTTGCTTTCACACGCAGTTTGTCTTTTAGTTTTTCCCTCAAGCGAAAAGCAAAACACAAACCGTTGCCTGGAGACGCACCTTGCTACCTGCTTAAGTTATGCGAATTTTCTGCTACAAATAAATTGGATTCCGAAAGGAAATTTCGGAAGTTACGTATGGGGGATATTTTTCGATCAAAATGTAGTATCGTTGAGTAATTTTCAAAACGTTTGAACGGGTTGAAAACCATGCATTTGACTTATGCCAAGTCTGCAAAAAGATTGCCAGTTCTATCACGAGATGTCAACAAGTTGTATTCAAATTTCTTATTCCAAGCTTTCTTAAAAAGTTGAAACAAGATTTCTAACAATTTTTAGCCACTAAATATTTCAAAATTTCTCCTTTTCTCTCAAGACCAATACCCAAAGCAAGTCGTGTTTCGAAAATATGAGCAAAAATACTTGGCGAATCATGTCATGGAAACAAAACAAGCAGAGTTTGAGTTTGAATGTGGTTTGCTCTGCGCTCGATATGAATCGTGTGCCTCAATCAATTACAAAACATCTGGTATTGGTAAAGGTCGCTGTGAGCTCAACAATAAGACGCATCAAGACATAACTGATGACGACGAAACAAGCAACTCTGAGTTCAACCATCTTGTCATAATTAAACCAGTAAGTTAACACATTTAGTAATGCATTTGAGTTAGAAATGTACAAGTATTTCCCTCACATCAGCTGAAATTTTCATGATATACACTGTGTTCTAAGACAAAAATCAAAACCATTGAATTCACCCCTAACAAATGAATATAATAATTGGATTTTTGCATGCCTCAGCAACCTGTTGGGACCCACAAGTGTGTCGTGGTTTCACATAAGCATTTTTATGCAAAAAATAAAATTTGTTTGTTCCCCTAAATAAATTTTATTACCAATATTTAATATGGATAACAAATTTAAGTTTACAACACAAGCACCATGACCTTAGAAATTTCCGTCTTCTCTGGCAAATTTTAAGTTTAGTTTTGTGTTTAGCATATTGTCAGTTGCGTTAATCCTCACGGGCAAAAATTTGCAAACAAGTTACGCCAATTTAAACAATAGGTGATTTCAATTATGAATTTTGGACTTGGTTTTAAACACAGTTGATAATAAACAATCTTTTCTTTTGGTATTCTCTCTTTCAGTTGAGCCAGGAGCCTGGTCAGGTATATTCCCCAAGTAAGTATAATGCATATAATGCGTTTTCACTATATATATTTCTATTGGTAGTTTTAGCCGATTTTAAGCGGCATATAACCTTTGCTTTTTTCTATGGAATTTAGTTTTGAGAGAACGTGAAGTAGTTCCGTCATCTTGCAAAAACTTGTTACTCAAGAAACCGTGAGTTTTATATACACCTGACATTGACTTTTTTTCTCTGTGTGCATAATAGTGGAAACGAATTGAAAGAGATTATTTAATCTAGATCAACGCCTAATGGTGCTTACACTCTGCAGTCAAACACATCCTCGACACCATACAAGGCATATTGTCACATGACAGATATTCCAGGTTGTGGAGCTGGAGGCTGGACACTAGTGTTGAAAGTGGACGGAAATAAGGCAAGATTTCATTGCACCAATCAGCAATCAATCAGATTAAGTGCAATTGAACAGCTTCGTCTAGTTTTCTGAGCTGTATCAAAGTTACAAATTTTGCTCATTCTGTTGAATGTTTACATTTCACCACTCGTCTTGCTGCACACAAAAATATAATTTACGACAATTCAAACAAATAATGATTATTTTTTAGCAAACATTCTACTATGATGCATCTTTGTGGACAAACAATGAAAGTTATGCAGTTGAAGATGGACTTGAAGGACTAACAGAGAAAGAAAGTAAACTGGCCTCTTATTGGAACACTCCTTTTAAGAAACTATGTCTTGGTATGACGGTCAATGGCGACAGAAGATGGATGATGTTGAATTATGAAGCCAGTTCGCTGTACAGTTTGATCGCAGACGGACAATATCGAAACACAGCCGCTGAGAGAAATAATTGGAAGTCTTTGATCGCGGGCTCTTACTTGCTACCAAATTGCAACCTTCAGGGTTTTAATTTAAAGAGAACTTGGAATGATGGTGCGGTCACTATTAAAGCGAGGCTTGCACTCCTTGCTAACAACGAAAACGATTGTGACAGCCCTGACTCCGGGATTGGTTTTGGTGTAAGGTATATTGGGTGTCAAGACGTTTATCCCGCCTGTGGTAATCATGTAAACTGTGGTGGTAAACACACTCCAGCATTTGGATACATATTCGTGCAGTGACTATCACCCATTCGGAATAATTTTTAAACTTTTAACGGTAACATCAGATACAGAGAACGGCTTCATAAATACTGTGTTTATTTTAGGCATAAACTATGTTTTCATACACTTGATAACTGTAATTGTAAGCATGCAGCTAGGTTGTGTGTATTGTACAAACTGGTAAAATATGTAGGTTCTGAGTTTTGTAAACAAATTCAGAATGAGCACTTTAAAATTAGCAAGCCAAGTTAGTCAGGCTTGCTAAATAATTGACGAGTTGAAAGCGGCTTCTCACAGGTGCACTAACATAAAATTTGAGATTGAGTTTGGCTTACTTGAAGACGAAGACTAACATACCGTTTACGACCAAAGAAATTAAAAGGCCGGCTATTTTTTGCAAATTTCATCATGACAGATGCAAACGAGTGGAACGCTATGAATACTGTCTGTAATAAGTTCCCTTTCCTGAATATCCGTAACTTATCCGCTCGATCACATCTATCGAAAGAATAAATCGCCAGCCCATGCAAGTGTAAAAACAAGTTCTAGTTAGTCGCTTGTTACCACTATATAACGAGATAACATGAATCATAATTGACACTGGGTATATTCATAACTGAAGAAACTTGATGAAAGACAAAATTCAGATGAATACGTGTGTTTGTTTTCACCGATGTGCCATATGTTAGTATAATGATATTTTAAAAAAACATTGTGTGTCACCTATTAAACTTATTAGCACAGATGTATACATGCCATTAACAAGACTGCGTTCGTCGTATTGTCATTGAGGCAGACCCGGCCGTATCCTTTCTATTGGAATTGAATTGTTTCGGTCGATAAAAATTTGAAAGGAATAAAAAACCATTGAGTTTCAACTGACGACAAACATATCTCTTGTTCGGTTGTTCCGAACAAAAACATCCAGTGAATATGGAATTGATTATGCAACCGAGACGTTTGCTGTTTGTATTTTTCAAAGTTATCCCTTTGTTGCTGATATTCTTTAATCTTCAACCTTTTGGATATGGTCTTGATTTTGGACCAAATGAAGGTACGTGTTGAAAAATACGTGAAACGTTTGCTTTCACACGCAGTTTGTCTTAATAAAGTTTATCCCTCAAGCGAAAAGCAAAACACAAACCGTTGGGTGCAAACGTACCATTCTTCTGTTTCTACGGACAAAGAATTATGCATCGGCAACAAACGAGAATAGAGATCGTCGACTGTCTGCGAGTGATAAGATCAGGCGCTTAAAGATTAAATTATTCAATTCAACATATCCATATCGTAAAGAACTGATAAGTAGTAACCTAAATTTCTCCTTTTCGCGCTAGACGAATACCCAAAGCAAGTCATCTTTCAAAAAAGCAAGCAAAAATACTTGGCGAATCATGTCATCGAAACGAAACAAGCAGAGTTCGAGTTTGAATGTGGTTTGCTCTGCGCTCGATATGAATCGTGTGCCTCAATCAATTACAAAACATCTGGTATCGGTAAAGGTCGCTGTGAGCTCAACAATAAGACACATCAAGACATAAACGATGACGATGAAACAAGCAACCCTGAGTTCAACAATCTTGTCGTAATTAAACCAGTAAGTTAACACGTTATTTAGAAATGCAGCTGACTTAGAAATGTACAAATGTTTCCCTCACATGCATCAGCTGAAAATTTTCATGATATTACACTGTGTCCAAAATTTTATATCCAACTTCGTTTTGTATACAGTTGATGTTAATCAATATTTTGCTTTGGTATTCTCTTTTTTAGTTGAACAAGGAGCCTGGTAACGTATATTCCCCAAGTAAGCATAAGAGTGTATATAATGCGTTTTCACTGGTAGTTTTAGCCGATTGTAAGCGGTATACAACCTTTGTTTTTTCTACGGAATTTAGTTTCATCTTGCAAAGACTTTTGCTTTCAAGGACCAAATGAAGGTACGTCTTGAAAAATACGTTTAATTTTTGCTTCACATTGTCAGCAATGGAATTATATCTGCGAATGCTAATAATGTCCATAAAGCAAGTATACCAGAACGAGAATCGCTGCGCGGAAGCACACCTTGCCCTCAAATGTCGTTAGTTTCTTTATGGCTGAATTTGCAAGCTAAAGTTGTACTTGATAAAGTTACTTACTTTACTTTTGATTGCGAAGTCAATAAATTAATAGTTTACAAATGTTTCGCTTTCTTAACAAATACTGAAATATTCGTGTCACAAAACATAGGTGAACTAAACCGCAATTCTAAAATAACCGTTTAGTTTTAGACATACCCGTTACTTTGTTCAAATAGGGGAGGAGATTGCTATTCTACAAGAATATATTTCTAGTTTTTCCTTGCGAAGCACAAAGACCCACACAAGACGCCGCAGTTAATTAATATTTTACAATGTTTTTATTGCTTCTGCTTGTGGTTTGAAAAGTTTCAATTAAGAAAGTTACAATCTTGCACTTGCTTCAAATTGTTTACCTCCAATTTTTCACTACTCAAAGGTCGTCATTTGAACAGCGAAGTGATGATAGAAAGAGTCCACGCAGGAACGGGAGGAGAATGCATTTACTTTTGTGCACGTGACAATAAAGCCTGCAGATCTACGAATTTCCAAAAACGCTCAAATTCGGAAAACAATTGTGAATTCCTTTACGATATTGCATCAGAGTTGCCTGCAGCAGATTTTCATCGTCACAAAGACTTCGATTACTACGAACTGACAAATCCTTTAAGGAACAGGGTGGGTATTTGAACAATTTAAATAATTACAAAACGCTGAAACTACAGCGATAGTGCATCATAACTAAAACGTACCTCTATGAGCAAAGAGAGTTGAAATGTAGAATAGAAACCAGTTCATAAATATCAGCAGCTGGAATATTTTCCGTTTCGATGAACCAAAGAAAAGAAATTTCGAAGAAAACAGCAGCGATGAGCCGATGATTTTGAATAGAAACAATTCTTGCGTTATGTAGTGTGCCTTGTTTTGCATCCAATCAATACGTGTATTAATAACGAACAATAATACTGAACTATCTAATTCATTGATGTTTTCTTCCAGACGTGCAAAGAGCCAAATGAGGTTTATTCCTCAGGTAAATTAAAGTGCATATGATGAAGTTTCTAACATAATTTCTATAAGGATATTTTGCCGAGCAGCATCATAACCAGTTTTCATTCTGATACATTTAGTTTCAAAACAATGCGAAGTAGTTCCGTCATCTTGCAAAGACTTGTTACTGAAGAAACCGTGAGTTTTATAAACACCTGACATTGACAGTTTTTCTTGTGTGCATGTTAGCGGAAACGTATTGAAAGAGATTATTTAATCTAGATCAACGCCTAATGGTACTTACACTCTGCAGTTAAACACATCCTCGACACCATACAAGGCATATTGTCACATGACAGATATTCCAGGTTGTGAAGCTGGAGGCTGGACACTAGTGTTGAAAGTGGACGGAAATAAGGCAAGATTTCATTGCACCAATCAGCAATCAATCAGATTCTCGTTAAATGAAGCATCAAATTATAAAAAGAAAATTTAAGTGCAACTGATCAGCTTCGTCTAGTTTTCTGAGCTGTATCAAAGTTACAAATTTTGATTATTCTGTTGAATGTTTACATTTCACCACTCGCCTTGCTGTACAAAAAAAATAATTTACACCATTTTAACTAAACAATTATTATTGTCTTAGCAAACATTTACCTATGATTCACCCTACTGGACGAACAATGAAAGTTATGCAGTTGAAGATGGACTTGAAGGACTAACAGAGAAGGAAAGTAAACTGGCCTCTTATTGGAACACTCCTTTTAAGAAAATATGTCTTGGTATGACCGTTAATGGTGACAGAAGATGGATGATGTTGAATTATGAAGGCAGTTCGCTGTACAGTTTGATCGCAGACGGGCAGTATCGAAATACAAGCGCTGGACGGGCCACGTGGAAATCTCTGATCGCAGGCTCATCTTTACAACCATATTGCAACAAAGAAGGATTCAGCATTGAGAGTACATCTCAAAAAATTTATGCACGTATTGGATATCACGCGAATAATGAAGATGATTGCACATCGCCTAATTCATGCATAGGATTTGGTATCTCCTATTACAACTCTTGCGGTGTGACGTCTGACATAACATGCGGTAATATTGCGCAATGTTCTGACAACGATAATGGCGAGAAACTCACTCCGGCATTCGGATATATTTTAGTTCAGTAGTACATTTTAGATACAGACAACGGCTTGATAAATATTGTGTTTATTCTACGCATTTTAATGTTATCATACGCTGAGTTTGATAAATAAGTTTAAAAAAGTCAGAAATATTGTAATTGTAAGCATGCAGGTAATTATAACGTAGGTTGTGTGTATTGCAGGTAAAATATTAAATATGTAGGTTCTCAGTTCTGTAAACAAGTTCAGCTAGAATGAGCGCTTAAAAAATAGTATGAAAGTCAGTAAGTAAGCTTAGCGCACGGAAATAAGTTAGCTAAACGCACAGAAATCAAGCTTTATAAATTTTAAAATTGAGAAAGTATATTTCTGCACTACAATACTGAAGGGTGTTTTATATAATATGCTCGTAACATTCGGGTCATTTTGCTAATCTTGAGATAAGAGTTTAAATTACAGAATTGAATATAGTTAAATCCTAATGCTAAAATTGCGAGAGATGTAATTCATTGTACAAAATAATAAATCTCAAGAATAGAATTATTGTTACATGAAGTAGCTACTAAAACGCGCGCGGTTCGACGGTCAATTGAGATAAAGTTTGAGGTGTATGTATAACTTAAGGTATAATAAATAAATATCACTCCCTATACATTTACGATGAAGCTAAAAGTATTTGGCAAGACGTTTACGTTTCAAAGCAGATCTGGCTAAAATGTAATAAGGACAGCTAAGGATACTTATGGATATACATGACATTCTATAGAAGGACCGGTGAAACTCGAGTGTCCTTGCTTGAATGTAACTGGGTTGTTTATCAGTCAGCGTCGTTAATTTCTAACACAACACATGAAAAACATTGTCTAAACTAGTGTTTGAACTAAACTGCCGTTTTAGTAAAGATAACGACTAAATATTAAAAATATAATTTGCCGACAAAGTAAAAGCTAAATTTTAATTATTTCAGGAGGGCACATATTCGTATATTCATGTTGTGCGAGATTAATTTCTTTTCAAATTGATTGGCTTTACAAGGCTGTTAACATGAATATATGAATATGTTCCCCCACCCTCCCCCCCCCCCAATTATTGTGTTTCGTGTTTCCTAAACCGCTTTAGGCCTTAAGATATTTCATGCTGACATCGTGGGAATGAAATTACCACCGTCTGCCTGGCAATGAGAGTCTTTAAGCATTGTCAAGTATTCTAAAAAGACAGTCCGGCCTAAAATAACACTTTACATCTCTCTTGAATGAGTCAACTTGAATATTATGCACTGAATAATTATGTAGTTGTAACCAGTATATTTGTTTTAAGGTTAAAAACGTTTAGTTCGCTTGTTGAATAAAACGATAGACTTACTTTCTATTTTGAACTTAACCATGGTTTAAGCTAAACGGGCTTCGTACAACCGGCCCCAGCACAATAAATACCTTTATAGCTAACAACAGCATCTCCTCGTGCCAGAGTCCTCGTGCTAAATATACACTGTAGTGGCTCTTGCATGTAAACACGTCGAGTACACCTTCTTCATTCGGAATGAGCCACAATTACAGAGCTTGATTGAGCGCGTAGAATTCTCAGTTCCATATCGCTTGCTTTATCATTTTAACGTCGAACGAATTAAGTAGCACTAATATAGTACAAATCATTTAGCAAACCATCAGTGAACTAAACATGTATTTTGTCAAGTTAAAATGCACGCGGTGCTTTCTTGCGAGTGATGATGACGAAACACGTGTCATTAGCTGAAAATGAATCCAGATCGCATTAGTTGCTGTCAAGAAAACAAAAGAACATCACAAAAGGATACAAAGATCTTTTTACTACGCGAGACTTTCCGATTGAAGGCGTGCATGCATGGAATTCAAATAAAAATGAAGCAATATGCTTCTAATATGAAGCAATTATAATGCCTAGTCTCCATTCAGCCGTTAGCTGTCGTTACATGTCTTTCCGTGTCTTTGGTGATAATCCTGAAAGACCGATAACGAATCATGTCGTTCGCATAATCCTGCTTTAGCCGAGATTTAACAATTGAAGCCACGTAAAATGACTTTGATGTACAGGGTGTATAAAAAAAAACGCAACCACTTAATATTCATGAAAATCCTCTTTGTTCTACAACACAAAAGACGTTTGGCCCCTGGAATGCGAGAAAGCTTGTAATCATATTCTAGCGGCACAATCGTCGGTAAACAAAGTCGGGTGCATAAACCAACGAGCTGAAATGAAAGTATTTAACGAGTAAAATTTTATTTACAATTTATTTTACAAGGTCGACAGTTAGCATTCAAGTTATCATGCACGACAGTAAAAACTCGTTATTCGGTTGTTAGCTGTACCATTATTAGTTCAGCTGATTTGACTATTAGCAGTTGAACTGTACGATTAGAAGCCATTTTAAAATCCCAGGGGCATAAAATCTATTGAGCTTATGAACAATATGAATTTTAGAATATTAAGTGGTTGCGTTTTTTTTGAGACACCCTGTATTGAAATGAATATACATAAAACATGATCTTGACAATGGTGCAGTCATCCCAACAATAGAATGCGTTTGCTTAGTTTCACAAAGACTAATTACAATACGTCAAAATCATCTCACGCTTCGTCGAATCGCGTTCCAGACCTTTTCTTTTCGCGGTCTTTAGAAGACGAAAATTTAAAAAAAATAGCACAAAAAGCTGAAAAGCAAATCAAGTTTACATTGTAATAATTATGAGCCTCGGTCGTTTTGTACAACTGTCGCTCAGCACGCCAGCTCTGTTAGTACAAAGAAAACTCGGCGTGACATTATATTGCACAGATATCATGCAAGCTCGCTTAATAAAGTTCTGTGTTATTAAAACGGCGTTTTTGACATAAATCACATGATATATTGATATAAGTCTGTTTCATGTCACTTTTCTTACCGAAACCTTTGTTCAGAAGCCCGCTTCTTCGCTTTTTATTCCTACTTTATTTCTTAATCCTCATTACATACGCTATCCACGCTATATTCGATAAATAAGTGCACTTTTTTATTATGCTATCTGACATGAACTTCATTTTCCTGATAAATGCAATTAAAATTGTTTGTTCATTAAACTTTATAGCGTGCAGGTGAAAATTTTCCATAAACAATATTTCTTATATTTCATTATAGGCTATAGTAGACTCGGCATCTAAATAGCTTTTTTAAATAAAGTTCAACTTCTTAAACTTCTTAAACTCATAAACTTAAAAACTCTTTTCATTCAACCAAGTGTGTTCGCTAGTGTCAACTGATTTTCGATTTGGAAAAGTAACAAATTTGTTCCAGTATTATGCATTGTCTTTTCTTTTGTCATCCCAAAGGTCGTCGTTTGAACAGCGAAGTGATAGAAAAAGTCCACGCAGAAACGGGAGCAGAATGCATTTACTTTTGTGCACGTGACAATAAAGCCTGCAGATCTACCAATTTCCAAAAATGCTCAAATTCAGAGAAAAATTGCGATTTTCTCAAAGATACTGCATCAGAGATCCCTGCAACAAATTTTCATCATAATAAATGCCAATGATGAAGATGATGCTGATGAACATGCGTGAAAAGCACGTTGTTTATACGCCATCAGCTGCGATTTGGCAACCTCCCCAAGCAGCCCCGCGCACTTCTATTCCGCGAAGTACTTTTAAAGAACCTGGGAACGAGGCTGATACTGGCTATCATTCTTTCTTAGGTGTGCTCGGAACCTGGTCATGTATATTTCTCGGGTAAGTTCAAGCATATAAATGATATAGAATGGAGTTTATAAGCAACATAATGATGCTGTTTTTTCTATCATTTTAGTTTCAAAACAATGCGAAGTTGTCGACGTCCTCATCTTGCGAAGATTTGCTAATTAAAAGACAGCGAGTTTTACATACATCTGACAACTGTTTTGTCGGCATTTCTTGCTGGGCAGAACTGTGAGTGTTAAAAGAGTTATTTAATCTAGGTCAACGCTTAATGGCACTTATCGATCACAAAAAAAAATCGCCCAATGTAAACTCATTAAAAAAGATCTAGTTAGTCGCTTGTTATCACTATATAACGACATAAAATAAATCATAATTGACACTGGGTTTATTCATAACTAATGAAACGTGATGAAAAAAAAAACAGCAGATGAATAAGTGTGTTTGATCCCATGCATTAACTTACAAGACTGCGTTCGTCGTATTGTCATTGAGGCAGACCCAGCCGTGCCCAAATAGGTCTTTTTATTGGAATTGAATGGTGTCGGTCGATAAAAATTTAAAGGGGATAAGAAACCATTGAGTTTCGACTGACGACAAACATGTCTCTTGTTCAACAAAAACAGTCAGTGGATATGGAATTGATTACGCAACCAAGTCGTTTGCTGTATGCATTCGTCAAAATCAGTCTTTTGTTGTTATTATTTTTGAATCTTCAACGTTTTGGATATGGTCTTGACTTTTGCTTTCAAGGACCAAATGAAGGTACGTGTTGAAAAATACGTTTAATTTCTGCTTCACATTGCAAGAAATGGAAAAATATCTGCAAATGCTAATAATGTCTATGAAGCAAATATAGCAGAACGAGAATCGCTGCGCGGAAGCACACATTGCCCTTAAATGTTAGTTTCCTGATGGCTGAATTTGCAAGCTAAAGTTGTACTTGGTAAAGGTACTTACTTTACTTTTGATTGCGAAGTCAATAAATTTAAATTAATAGTTACGAGTGCACATGTTTCGCTATTTCTTAACAAAAACTGAAATATTCGTTTAACCTAACATAGGTGAACTAAACTGCAATTTTAAAATAACCTTTTACTTTTAGAAAAACACGTTACTTTGTTCAAATAGACGAGGAGATTAATATTCTACAAGAATATATTTCTAGTTTTTCCTTGCGAAGCACACAGACGACACAAGATGCCGCAGTTAATTAATAATTAACAATGTTTTTATAACTTTTGGTTGTGCTTCGAAAAGTTTTGATTAGGATAATTTACAATTTTGCACTTGCTTCATAATGTTTACCTCCTATTTTTCACTACTCAAAGGTCGTCGTTTGAACAGCAAAGTGATAGAAAAAGTCCACGCAGAAACAGGAGTAGAATGCATTTACTTTTGTGCACGTGACAATAAAGCCTGCAGATCTACGAATTTCCACAAATGCTCAAATTCGGAAAACAATTGTGAATTCCTTTACGATACTGCATCAGAAATGCCGGCAACAGATTTTCATCATGAAAAAGACTTCGATTACTACGAACTGACAAATCCTTTAAGGAACAGGGTAGGTATTTGGACAATTTAAACAATTACAAAACGCTGAAACCATAGAGATAACGCATGATAACTAAAACGTGCCTCTACGAGCAAAGAGGGTTGAAATGTTTAGAAACCGGTTCAGAAATATCAGCAGCTGGAAAATTTCCGTTTGGATAAACTCAAGAAAGGAATTATAAAATTCAGGAATATGAGAAATTTCGAAGAAAACAACAGCGATGAGCCGATGACATTAAATAGAAACAATTATTTTGTTGTGTAATGTGCCCTAGCTGTTTTTCACCCAATACGTGTATTAGCGAACAATAATATTGAACAGTTTATTTCATTGATGTTTTCTTCCAGACGTGCAAAGAGCCAAATGAGGTTTATTCCTCAGGTAAATTAATAGTGCATATGGTGCATTTTCTAACATAATTTTTATAAGGTTATTTTGCGGAGCAGCATCATGACCACTTTTCTTTTTTATACATTTAGTTTCAAAACAATGCGAAGTTGTTCCGTCATCTTGCAAAGACTTGTTACTCAAGAAACCGTGAGTTTTATAAACACCTGACATTGACTGTTTTTCTTGTGTGTATGTTAGCAGAAACGTATTGAAAGAAATTATTTAATCTAGATCAACGTCTAATGGTACTTACACTCTGCAGTTAAACACATCCTCGACACCATACAAGGCATATTGTCACATGACAGATATTCCAGGTTGTGGAGCTGGAGGCTGGACACTAGTGTTGAAAGTGGACGGAAATAAGGCAAGATTTCATTGCACCAATCAGCAATCAATCAGATTCTCGTTAAATAAAGCATCAAATTATGAAAGGAAATTTAAGTGCACCTGATCAGCTTACCGTATAGCTTAACGTTACAAATTTTGTCTATTCTGTTGAATGTTTTTACATTTCACCACTCGCCTTTCTGTACACATATATATAATTTTTACCATTTCAAATAAACAAATATTATTTTCTTAGCAAACATTCACCTATGAATCACCTTACTGGGCGAACAAGGAAAGTTATGCAGTTGAAGATGGACTTGAAGGACTAGCAGAGAAAGAAAGTAAACTGGCCTCTTATTGGAACACTCCTTTTAAGAAAATATGTCTTGGTATGACCGTTAATGGCGACAGAAGATGGATGACGTTGAATTATGAAGCCAGTTCGCTGTACAGTTTGATTGCAGACGGGCAGTATCGGAAAACAACCGCTGGACGGGCTGCGTGGAAATCTCTGATCGCAGGCTCATCTTTACAACCATATTGCAACAAAGAAGGATTCAGCATTGAGCGTACACCTGGTAAAAATTATGCACGTATTGGATATCACGCGAATAATGAAAAAGATTGCGCAACGCCTGATTCATGCATAGGATTTGGTATCTATTACAAAGCTTGCAGCGTGACGTCTGACATAACATGCGGTAATATTGCACCATGTTTTGGCAACGATAATGGCAAGAAACTCACTCCGGCATTCGGATATATTTTAGTTCAGTAGTACATTTTAGATACAGACAACGGCTTGATAAATATTGTGTTTATTTTAGGCATTAAAAATGTTATCATACACTGAGTTTGATAAGTTTAAAAAAATTCTGTAATTGTAAGCATGCAGATAATTATAACGTAGGTTGTGTGTATTGCAGGTAAAATATTAAATATGTAGGTTCTCAGTTCTTTAAACAAGTTCAGCTAGAATGAGCTCTTAAAAAAAGTGTGAAAGTTAGTAAGTAAGCTTAGCGCACAAAAATAAGTTAGCTAAACGCACAGAAATCAAGCTGTATAAATTTTGCAATTGAGAAAGTATACTTCTGCACTACAAAACTGAAGGGTATTTTATATATATGCCCGTAACAATTGGGTCATTTTGCTAATCTTGAGATAAGAGTTTGAGTTACAGAATTAAATACAGTTAAATCCTAATGTTAATATTGCGAGAGATGTAATTCATTGTACAAAATAATAAATTTCAAGAATAGATTTACTGTTACGTGAAGTAGCTACTAAAACGCCCGCGGTGCGACGATCAATTTTACGTGGCAAAAATGTAGCTTTTTCATTGTAAAATTTGAAATTGAGATGAAGTTTGATGTGTATGTATAACTTAAGGTATAATAAATAAATAACACTCCGTATACATTTACGATGAAGCTAAAAGTATTTGGCAAAACGTTTACGTTTCATGTTATAAATATATATAAACCAAAGTAGATCTGGCTACAATGTAATAAGGACAGCTAAGGATACTTATGGATATACATGCCATTCTATAGAAGGACAGGTGAAACTCGAGTGTCCTAGCTTGAACGTAACTGGGTTGTTTATCAGTCAGCGTCGTTAATTTCTAACACAACACATGAATGAAAGACATTCTCGAGAAACATAAGAAGTTAGCCAAACTAGTTCCAAAGTGTTTAAACTAAACTGCCGTTTTAGTAAATATAAGGACTAAATGTTTAAAATACAATTTGCCGACAAAGCGAAAGCTAAATTTTATTTATTTCACTGCCACTTGGCTTAAACGAAATGGGATCTTAAAGAATTATCAATTTTACACTTGTTTCGTAATGTTTACCTCCAATTTTTCACTACTTAATTCAAAGGTCGTCGTTTGAACAGCGAAGCGATAGAAAAAGTCCACGCAGAAACGGCAGTAGAGTGCATTTACTTTTGTGCACGTGACAGATCTACCAATTTCAAGAAATGCTCAGATTCGGAAACAAATTGTGAATTCCTTTACGATATTGCATCAGAGTTGCCTGCAGCAGATTTTTATCGTCACAAAGACCTGGATTATCACGAGCTGACAAATCCTTATAGGAATAAGGTAAGTATATGAAATGTCAACTATTTTAGATAACTACAAACGCTGAAACAATAGGCATAGCAATATTGCATTATAACTAATTAAATATAACCTCCTTTGAACCGATAGAAAAAGCTAAAAGCTTTATAATACGTATTATATATACTTCATGGAAATTTGTATTTGCACGTATATTGTAGTAATGCAATAAAGGTTTTCATTTATAGCGATATTTTTTCAATATAAATTTTTTTAAGGCAATTTGAGTCGATCAATATTCAGAAGAAAATCGAGCAAAACTGAATTGTTTAATGGAGAAATTTCTTCGAGTGAAAGATTTTCTTTTCACTAACCAGAAGTTTGCCGTGGCGAGAATTATATTTCTCTGTGTGCTTTTATGCCAACCGTTTATAACAAACGTCTGTACAATGGCGACGCCAGCCTGACGATTAAGTCTCGCTATGCTAATATTTAAGCTTTAAGTGCTTATGGATATTGAAAACAATCAATATTGTTATTACAATAAAATTTGCATTAATTTTGTTGTCGCTTGTCACCCATGAGACAAAATAAAGCCTAAATATCGAAAATGAAATCGACTGCAGAATCAAAATAACTGCAGAATCACTTGTCTTAATTCGTTGATTTTTTGCACCTTTTCAACTCTGCATATTGTTTGATTATCGCCCAGGTCTCATCTCGTAATGTTTAGCAAATTAATGAATATCTGTGAATAAGGCGCATATGTTTGTAATGATAATTTGAAAAAAAACGTAACGTTTTTATCGTATTTATATTTAACGTATCTAGCACAATTGAATAAATCCCATTAACGAGACTGCCTTCATGTTCTCAGACAGGCCGACCTAAACTAAGTGTCCCAAAAAGTCTTTCTGTCCGAGTTGAATTAGTTGTCGATAAAATTTTAAAGGGGACAAGAAACTGCTGAGTTTTATTCAAGATAAAGAGTTTCAACTGACGGCAAACATGTCGCATGACCAAGAAAAACAGCCAGGGAATATAGCATCGCTTATGCAAGCAAGACGTTTGCTGCGTGTATTTCGCAAAGTCATCCCTTTATTGCTGATATTCTTTAATCTTCAAACTTTTGGATATAGTCTTGTTTCTGGCTTTCAAGGACCAAACGAAGGTAAGATTTTGGAAAATACGTTTAACTTTTGCTTTCACACGCAGTTTGTCTTTTAGTGTTACAGTTTATCCCTCAAGCGAAAAGCAAAACACAAACCGTTGCGCGGAAACGCACCTTACTAGCTGCTTAAGTTTTGCGATATTTCAGTTGCAAACTAACTTGGATTCCGAAGGGAAATTTTGGAAGTTATGCACGGGGATGTGCATGTTTTCGCAGAGTAATTTTCAAAACCATCCGTTTTAAAACCCCAAACCTTTTGCTTCTCGTTCTAAAAACATACACTGACACTGCATGAGGATGAAAATTTAGCAAGTCTTTCTGAAATCGTCGGAAATATATATTTAATGCCATAATGGCTAGCAATAATCGTGCTGTTAAAATTTCTGGTCGAAAACCACATTCTCTTACCGCTGCGAATTGAATAAAATATTAATCTCATTTGCGCGTACACGCGCGTGCCTTTTCAGCTTGTAATAAATTCAAATTGTCTTCGTCTTGCCTTCAATCGGGCAAGTTAGAATTTACTTACTAATTTTCTCCTCAAAAAGAGCTATTTTTTCATTTTTGCTGTCATTTACTGAAGAAAGGTATCATTGCATGAGAGGCTAAATAATGCTTTATCATTCTGCATAAACCTAGTAGTTTTAATCACTCGCAGACAGTCAGCGATGCTCTACGATCCATTGTCGATGACTTTGCAATGAAGTAGAAATCTTTTTCTACGGACAAAGCATTATGCATCAGCAACAAACGACAATACAGATTTCCGACTGTCTGCGTGTGATAAAAACAAGGCTTAAATCCCAGGAGTGGCGCCCAGAATTCCCTGACACAGGGGCAAAGGTACCCAATAAGGGGGCTGAAGCTGGACTTTTAAGTGCTGAGTACTGACTGCTGAAGATTTCAATTAAAAAAAACAACTATCGAAATTCAAATCATATCTGTTGTTCATTCCCCGACGAATTGCTGTAGCCCCCCTCCCCTCTGGCGCCACCCAGTTAAAGCCTGGTTTTCATAAGACGCCGACGTCGACAAAGTATTATTGTCGGTGATTATTGATTATTCACCTTGGATGATTAGAAAGAGTCGGGGCAGGTCGGCGTTGTATGAAAACCACGCCTAAGGTCCAGGCTTTAGGATAAAATTATAAATTTCCACATGTCCATATCGTAAAGGACTAATAAGTAGCAACCTAAATTTCTCGTTTTCGCTCTAGACGAATATCCAACGCAAGCTGTCTTTCGAAAAAGCAAGCAAAAATACTTGGCGAATCATATCATCAAAACAAAACAAGCAGCCAGCGAGTTTGAATGTGGTTTGCTCTGCGCTCGATATGAATCGTGTGCCTCAGTCAATTACAAAACATCTGGTATTGGTAAAGGTCGCTGTGAGCTGAACAGTAAGATACTTCACGACATAACTGATGACGATGAAACAAGCAACTCTGAGTTTAACCATCTTGTCATAATTAAGGTGTATCTAGGTTTACTAATGCATCCGAGATAAAAATGAAATAAACAAAATGGACACAGCACCCGCATGTAATGCAAATACAACAAGAAAGCGTCTTAAGGAAAATTTATATTATAAAATATCGTTTCGCCGGTTAAGGCTTCATCAGGGTCATTTTTTATCTATCGTTCTTTTCATCAGCTTTTGTTTCAGTGTAAGTTTAGTTATGGATCAAAAGTTTATCGTATTCTAAATGGTGTGAAAGGGTGCTTTTTCGAGACGCACTGTTGAGCCATGATTTCATCCCAAGTGGACTTTTATTGTAAAAGGAGTTAAAATTCAAGAAGCTGATCTCTATGTATATGTGGATTTAGCGTAGCGCTCAGACATACAAAGATTTCGGAAGATTTCGGAAATGTTATTGACTATATTTGTACGACCTGGGCTAAGTTTGTACACAGGAGATTTGAAATAATAATTTGCATTGATATTCTTTTTTAGTTGAGCAAAGAGCCTGGTCAGGTATACTCCCCAAGTAAGTGCAATAAATGCGTTTTCACCACATACTTTTATATAAATGATGCCTTTTAGCCGATTGTAAGCGGCATATAACCTTTTTTTTCTATGGAATTTAGTTTTGAGAGAAAGTGAAATAGTTTCATCTTGCAAAGACTTGTTACTCAAGAAACTGTGAGTTTATATACACCTGACATTGAGTGTTTTTCTTGTGTGCATGTTAGCGGAAACGTATTGAAAGAGATTATTTAATCTAGATCAACGCCTAATGGTACTTACACTCTGCAGTTAAACTCATCCTCGACACCATACAAGGCATATTGTCACATGACAGATATTCCAGGTTGTGGAGCTGGAGGCTGGACACTAGTATTGAAAGTGGACGGAAATAAGGCAAGATTTCATTGCACCAATCAGCAATCAATCATATTCTCGTTAAATGAAGTATCAAATTATAAAAAGAAAATTTAAGCGCAACTGATCAGCTTCGTCTAGTTTTCTAAGCTTTTTCAACGTTACAAATTTAGTTTATTCCGTTGAATGTTTACATTTCACCACTCGCCTTGCTGTACACAAAAATATATAGTTTACGACAATTCAAACAAATAATTGTCATTTTTTAGCAAACATTCTACTATGATGCATCTTTGTGGACAAACAAGGAAAGTTATGCAGTTGAAGATGGACTTGAAGGACTAACAGAGAAAGAAAGTAAACTGGCCTCTTATTGGAACACTCCTTTTAAAAAAATATGTCTTGGTATGACCGTTAATGGCGACAGAGAATGGATGATGTTGAATTATGAAGCCAGTTCGCTGTACAGTTTGATCGCAGACGGACAATATCGAAACACAAGCGCTGAGAAAAATACATGGATGTCCTTGATCGCGGGCTCTGTCTTGCAACCAAATTGCAACATTCAGGGTTTCAATGTACGCGATGTCCCAGGAAAAGATGCTTACACCATCGACGTGCGGCTTGGATTCATTGCTAACAACGAAGACGTCTGTGACAGCCCTGACTCTTGGATTGGTTTTGGTGTAAAATACGCTGCTTGTGGAAGAGTGGATCTCGCCTGTGGTAATCGTGCAGTGTGTGCTGTTAAAGCAGTCAAAAATATTCCAGCATTTGGATACATATTGGTGCAGTGAGAAGAACTCATTCATAGCAAAAAATGCATTAAGCAGAGGACATTAGATTGATATACAAAGGCTTAATAAATGTTTAGTATGTTAATTTCAGGCAGTGAAAAATGTTATCAAAAATAGGAGTTTGTAGGTGTTTGTTAACTTTAAGAAATAACATTTGATTGCACGCATGCACCTTAGCTTATTGTATATAACCTTTGAATTTCTTAATAATATGCGTTGTATACTTCATGTAAATTTGTATTTCCACGTAATACTGTAATAATGCAATAAAGGTTTTCACTTAAAACGGAGGCGGAGCGAAATTTTTTCAGGCAATTTTGGTTGATCAATATTGAAAGGGAAATCGAGTAAAAATTGTTTAATCCAGAAATTTCTTCGGGTAAAAGATAAAGATTTTCATTAAAGCACTAAGCAAAACTTTGCTGTCGCACGAATTATTTTTTCTCAGTCTTCTTCAGTTGTGCAAACCGTTAATAACAAACGTCTATAATGAGCTTTAATGCATGGCGACGCCAGCCTGACTACTGAACCCCGCTATGCTGATATTAAGTGCTTATCGACAGTGAAAACAATCAATTTCTCAGACAGGCCGACCTAAGCTAAGAGTCCCAAAAAGCCTCTCTGTCCGAGTTGAATTGGTTGTTGATAAAATTTTAAAAGCGACAAAAAACCGCTGAGTTTTTTCAAGATAAAGAGTCTCAACTGACGGTAAACATGTCGCCTGACCAAGAAAAACAGCCAGGGAATATAGCATTGATTATGCAACCGAGACGTTTGCTGTGTATATTTTTCAAAGTCATCTCTTTGTTGCTGATAATCTTTGAACTTCAAATTTTTGGATATGATCTTGTACAAAATGAAGGTACCTGTTTAAAAATACGTGTAAATTTTCCTTTCACACGCAGTTTGTCTTTTAGTGTTAAAGTTTATCCTTCAAGCGAAAAGCAAAACACAAACCGTTGCGTGGAGACACACCTTGCTATACCTGCTTAGGTTTTACGAATTTTCTCCTCAAAATAAATTGTATTCAGAAAGGAAATTTCAGAAGTTACGTATGGGGATAGTTGTCGATCAAAATGTAGTATCGTTGAGTAATTTTCAAAACCTTTGAACAGGATAAAACTTTAGTTATTAGCTACAGAAAAAAATATCGAGATAAATATAACGTTGCGTTGCGTCTGGTAACGATGTGTGAATCTCGAAGACAAAAGCCATTTCTATATATACGGTCGTGTTTTCTCTAAAGATGCATAAACTAGATATTAAAATTTAGAAGGTCTTTCTCAATTTGACAGGAATATAAAAACACCTTAATACGCCATAATGGCTGAAAATGACCAAATCGTGTGTTGCAGGTCGAAAACTATATGCAGAAGCATTCTGTCACTTCTGGGAATCCACGCATTAAAGCTCGTAGTAAATTCAAATTTGATTCATTTTGCCTTGAATCCGGGGATGTTTGAAATTGATCACTAATTTTCATTTCAAAAACATTTGTTCATTCCTCGCTGTTTTGAATTCATATATCCATCGTAAAGGAGGTACTGTTAATTTCTATTTCAAGGTACTCTGTTTATGGCGATATTTTTCGCGCGAATCAGCACTTTACTTTAGTTTGAGTGTCCTGTCGCATACTGCATTCTTTCAGCGGCAACCATCTGCTACAAATTGCCCAAAAGTCGAACAAAGATGTGCTATCATTGCCATTTGGGCAAATTCGACTTATGACAAGTCTGCAAAAAGGTTGCCAGTGTACAATTTCTGTCACAACATGTCAACAAGTTGTATTCACATTTCTTATTCCAAGCTTTCTTAATAAGTTGAAACAAGATTGATAACAATTTTTAGCCACTAAATATTTCAAAATTGCTTCTTTTCGGTTAAGACCAATACCCAAAGCAAGTCGTGTTTCGAAAATACGAGCAAAAATACTTGGCGAATCATGTGATGGAAACAAAACAAGCAGAGTTCGAGTTTGAATGCGGTTTGCTCTGCGCTCGACATGAATCGTGTACCTCAATCAATTACAAAACATCTGGTACCGGTAAAGGTCGCTGTGAGCTCAACAATGAGACACATCAAGAAAGAACTGATGACGATGAAACAAGCAATCCTGAATTCAACCATCTTGTCGTAATTAAACCAGTAAGTTAACACGTTATTTTGTAATGCAGCTGAGTTAAAAATGTACAAGTATTTCCCTCACATGCATCAGCTGAAAATTTTCATGATATTAACCGTGTCCAAAATTTTATATCCAACTTAGTTTTGTACACAGTTTATGTTAAACAATATTTTGCTTTGGTATTCTCTCTTTTAGTTGAAGAAGGAGCCTGGTAACGTATATTCCCCAAGTAAGTATATAAGAGTGTATATAATGCGTTTTCACTATATTTCTCTTGGTAATCTTAGCCGATTGTAAGCGACATACAACCTTTGTTTTTTCAATGGAATTTAGTTTTGAGAGAACGTGAAATAGTTTCATCTTGCAAAGACTTGTTACTCAAGAAACCGTGAGTTTTATATACACCTGACATTGACTGTTTTTCTTGTGTGCATGTTAGCGGAAACGTATTGAAAGAGATTATTTAATCTAGATCAACGCCTAATGGTGCTTACACTCTGCAGTTAAACACATCCTCGACACCATACGAGGCATATTGTCACATGACAGATATTCCAGGTTGTGGAGCTGGAGGCTGGACACTAGTGTTGAAAGTGGACGGAAATAAGGCAAGATTTCATTGCACCAATCAGCAATCAATCAGATTCTCGTTAAATGAAGCATCAAATTATTAAAAGAAAATTTAAGTGCAACTGATCGGCTTCGTCTAGTTTTCTGAGCTGTATCAAAGTTACAAATTTTGATTATTTTGTTGAACATTTCATCACTCGCTTTGCTGTACAAAAAAAATCATTTACACCATTTCAACTAAAGAATTATTATTGTTTAGCAAACATTTACCTATGAATCACCTTACTGGACGAACAATGAAAGTTATGCAGTTGAAGATGGACTTGAAGGACTAACAGAGAAAGAAAGTAAACTGGCCTCTTATTGGAACACTCCTTTTAGGAAAATATGTCTTGGTATGACCGTTAATGGTGACAGAAGATGGATAGTGTTGAATTATGAAGCCAGTTCGCTGTACAGTTTGATTTCAGACGGGCAGTATCGAAAAACAACCGCTGGACGGGCTACGTAGAAATCTCTGATCGCAGGCTCATCTTTACAACTATATTGCAACAAAGAAGGATTCAGCATTGAGAGTACACATTATGTAACTTATGCACGTATTGGATATCACGCAAATAATGAAAATGATTGCGCAACGCCTGATTCATGCATAGGATTTGGCATCTCCTACAAAGCTTGCGGTGTGACGTCTGACATAACATGCGGTAATATTGCACCATGTTCTGGCAACGATAATGGCGAGAAACTCACTCCGGCATTCGGATATATTTTAGTTCAATAGTACATTTTAGATACAGACAACGGCATACACTGAGTTTGATAAGTTAAGATTCTGTAATCGTAAGCATGCAGGTAATTATAACGTAAGTTGTGTGTATTGCAGCTTTAAACTGGTAAAATATGTAGGTTCTGAGTTTTGTAAACAAGCTCAGCTAGAATGAGCACTTAAAAAACAGTATGAAAGTTAGTAAGTAAGCTTAGCGCACAAAAATAAGTTAGCTACACGCACAGAAATCAAGCTCTATAAATTTTGCAATTGAGAAAGTATATTTCTGATAATCTTGAGATAAAAGTTTGAATTACAGAATTGAATACAGTTAAATCCTGATGCTAAAATTGCAAGAGATGTAATTCATTGTACAAAATAATAAATTTTAAGAATAGATTTACGGTTACATGAAGTAGCTACTAAAACGCGCGCGGTGCGACGGCCATAATTTTACGTGATCAATTTTACGTGAATCTAGGTAAAAGACCCTGGGAACGAGGTTGGGTTTAGCCTTCCGCACACGGCACCCCACCTGTTAGCTCAGCAAGTTACTCTCGTGTGCGGATAGTTTTTCGTGAGGATTCGCCACGAAAGGCAAGTTTCTCACGTGCGCGGATGGTTTTCGGGCAGAGCTAACTGCATCGCGAGGTTCTGGCGTGAGGCGGGTTTCAGTAAAGATATGATATACTGTATGTATACACTTCGATATAAACCAGAATGTATAAATTGGAAAAATGTTGGTGGACAAGTCAAAATTAAATAACACTCTTACATCTCTCATGAATGAGTCAACTTGAATATTATGCACTGAATATGTAGTTGTAACCAGGGCCCGGTTGTGTGAAAGCCGGATAGCGCTATCCATCGGATAGTGATTTTTTCAACCGTTCTAAAAGTGCTTGGAGAGCAATAAAATTTCAGTGTTGGAACCAGCAATTGTTGAAAAGGATCCTCAATTTAGGAATACAAAGATTTAATCAAAGTTGTACCCAACAATGGGCGATTTTAAAGCTATTGAAAAAACCACTATCCGGTGGATAGCGCTATCCGGCTTTCATACAACCGGACCCAGTATCTTTGTATTAAGGTTAAAAACGTTCAATTCGCTTGTTCAATAAAACCCTAGACTTGCTTTCTATTTTTGACTTAATCACCGTTTAACGGGCTTGATACAACCGACCCCAGCACAATAAATACCTTTATAGCCAACAACAGCATCTCCTCGTGCCAGAGTCCTCGTGCTAAATATACACTGTAGTGGCCCTTGGTAAACACGTCGAGTACACCTTCTTAATTCGGAATAAGCCACAATTACAGAGCTTGATTGCGCGCGTAGAATTTTAACGTCGAACAAATTAAGTAGTACTATATAATATAGTACAAATCATTCAGCAAACCAGCAGTGAACTAAACATGTATTTTGTCAAGTTAAAATGCACGCGGTGCCTTCATGCGAGTGATGATTACGAAATACGTGTCATTAGCTGAAAACGAGTCCAGATCGCATTAGTTGCTGCCAAGAAAACAAAAGAACATCACAAAAGTAAGAAACACAGGCCTTTTTACTACGTGAAACGTTCCGATTGAAGGCGTGCATGCTTGGAATTCAAACAAAATGAAGCAATATGCTTCTAACATGAAGCAATCATAATATTCAATATATTACCCAGACATAAGGGCTGTTTGCATAGTGCTGCTTTAGCCGAGATTGAACAATTGAAGTCACGTAAAATGACTTTGGTGTATTTAAATGAATATACATATAACATGATCCTGACAATGGTGTAGTCATGCATCCAAACAATAGCATGCGTTTGCTTTAGTAGTTTCACAAAGACTAATTTCAATACGTCAAAATCATCTCAGGCTTCGTTGAATCGCGTTCCTCACCTTTTTTTCGCGGTCTTTAAAAGACGAAAATTAAAAAGAAATAGCAAAAAAAACGGAAAAGTAAATCAAATTTACATTGTAATAATTATGAGCCTCGGTCGTTTTGTACAACTGTCGCTCAGCACGCCAGCTCGGTCAGTACAAAGAAAACTCGGCGTGACATTATATTGCACAGATATCATGCAAGCTCGCTTAATAAAGTTCTGTGTTATTAAAACGGCGTTATTGAAATAAATCACATGATATATTCATATAAGTCTGTTTCCTGTCACTTTTCTTACCGAAAGCTTCGTTTTAAGCTCGCTCTTTATTCCTACTTTATTTCTTAATCCTCAATACATACGCTATCCACGCTATATTCGATAAATAAGTGCACTTTTTATTATGCTATCTGACATGTACTTCATCTTCCTGAGAAATGCAATAAAAACTGCTAGTTCATTAAACTTTAGAGCGAGCAGGTGAAAATTTCCTATAAACAGGATTTCTTATATGTCATTAGGCTATAGTAGACTAAATAGTTTTTTTTCAGACAAAGTTAAACTTTCTGTCTGTCGGTTCAGAGGTTAGGGGATGCAAAATCAGGCCAAATTGTACGTCAACATGTCGTCTGGCAAACAAAATGATATTGGCACAGATATTTATCATGTGTCATGTGAGATTTTATTGATTTTGCAGCCAGGACGATTAGCGCATGTATTCCACAGAGTCCATCTTCTTTTGCTGATATTTTTTAACCTTCAACCTTTTGGATACGGTCTTGATTTTTGCTTCCAGGGACCAAATGAAGGTAAGGTCTTGAAAAATAAAATCCCTTTTGCATGTCAGAATTGACAAAACTATCAAATGGGCCGATTGTCTGCCTCTGTGATTGCATTGCCAGGCTCTCATTTAATAAAACAGTAATTGAAAAAGGCAAAAGCTATGAACAAACTACTCGTTTCATTATATGAAAATGCTGACCGTTTTACCGATAGAAAATACAAGCATTAAAAATCATCTTTCAACTAAACAAGTCAATTCATCGAAAATTCACTTCCCGTTTTCATCCAACTCAAATTCGTTAGGTCAAAGATGATTTTTGACAGAGGATAATGTTTACACGCTAGCGCGAACTACGTTTGGCAGCTGATTGAAAAATCGTTTTGTTTAAATCGTGGGGTCAAAAACATCGTTCAAGTTTATACAGTCCCACGCCATTCGGCAAGGAGACAGATTTCGCCAAAGACAGACGACAGAAGACAAAATTCTTGCAATCGAAAAATTTTAAAAACGTGATTTTCCTGTTCAGCGGTTAAGAAGCAGAATAATTTTTGGCGCCAGAATTAATGTCACCTGAAACTGTGAGAAGTACACACTGGATGTAATTTTTACTAAAGAAATCTTAAATTCAGTGGGTTGAACTTGAGTAATTATTTCTTTGAAGCATTCAGATTGACAGAGTGATGACTATGCCACTTAAAACTCTTTTCATTCAACCAAGTGTGTTCGCTCCTGTCACATGATTTTAGATTAAGAAAATAAAGTGACAAATTTGTGCCAGTATTATGCATTGTCTTTTCTTATGTCATCCCAAAGGTCGTCGTTTGAACAGCGAAGTGATAGAAAAAGTCCACGCAGAAACGGGAGTAGAATGCATTTACTTTTGTGCACGTGACAATAAAGCCTGCAGATCTACCAATTTCCAAAAATGCTCAAATTCAGAGAAAAATTGCGAATTTCTCCAAGATATTGCATCAGAGATCCCTGCAACAAATTTTCATCATTACAAAGACTTTGAATACTACGAACTGACAAACCCTTATAGGACTAGGGTAAGTTATATGAAATGATATTATCAATCAATCAAAAACTTTATTTAACCACTTCATTAGACATTTATATATTACCGTTAATTATGAAACAACTTGAAAAAAAATAAATTGCAAAGACGGAAACAGGGTATAATACCCTTAAAGAATTGTGCATTTTAAACAAATGAAGTTGAAATTAGAAACCGTTCAACAAATTCAGGAGCTTGACTAACACCAGAGACGCTCATCTGTTTGGAAGAAATGGGGGGGAGGGGGAAAGAAGATTTATCGAAACGCGGAATACGGAAGAATTTCGTAAAAGCAGAAGAAGCAATAACAGCCAATGACGAAGATGATGCTGATGAACGTGCGTGAAAAGCACGATTGTTTATACACCGTCAGCTGCGACTTCGCGACCTCCCCAAGCACCCCCGCGCACTTAGTCCTATTCCGCGAAGTACTTCAAAGAGCCTGGGAACGAGGCTGTTACACCGCGCTTTGTTTTGTATCCAATCGTAATGAAACTGTGTTCTGCATTATCATTCTTTCTTAGATGTGCTCGGAGCCTGGTCAGGTATATTCCTTGGGTAAGTTCAAGCATATAAATTATACAGAATGGAGTGTCTAAGCAACATAATGATGCTGTTTTTTCTATCATTTTAGTTTCAAAACAATGCGAAGTTGTCTCATCTTGCGAAGACTTGCTACTTAAAAGACCGTGAGTTTTACATACATCTGACAACTGTTTTGTCGGCTTCTTGCTGGGCAGAACTGTGAGTGTTAAAAGAGTTATTTAATCTAGATCAACGCCTAATGGTGCTCACACTCTGCAGTTAAACACATCCTCGACACCATACGAGGCATATTGTCACATGACAGATATTCCAGGTTGTGGACCTGGAGGCTGGACACTAGTGTTGAAAGTGGACGGAAACAAGGTGGATAGATTTGATTGTAAATAATAAGTAATAAAGCAATTGAAGAAATTTCAAAATTTCAGGAAAAAATATTACCATGATATCACTTGGTTTAATCACGGTTTAATGAATATTCTTTATTCTGTAGCCTACATTCAACCATGATGCATCTTTGTGGACAAACAATGAAAGTTATGCAGTTGAAGATGGACTTGAAGGACTAACAGAGAAAGAAAGTAAACTGGCCTTTTATTGGAACACTCCTTTTAAGAAACTCTGTCTTGGTATGAACGTTAATGGCGACAGGAGATGGATGACCTTAGTTAAAGAGAGTAGCTCGCTGTACAGTGTGATCGCAGACGGACGATATCGACGCACAAACGCTGGCAGAATTGCTTGGAAGTCTTTGATCGCGGGCTCCTCTTTGCAACAAAATTGCAACAGTGAGGGTTTCGGTGTAAAAAATAGTGTCATTAGACATAGATTTCTATCTCTTTATGCACGAGTTGGATTCATTGCTAACAACGAAAACGATTGTTTGACCTCTGACTCGTGGATAGGTTTTGGTGTAAGCTACACTGGTTGTTCAAGTTCAGTGATTAATCTCGCCTGCGGTAATCGTGTCATGTGTGCTTCGGCAACCGGGATAAAAAATATTCCAGCATTCGGGTACATATTGGTGCAGTAAAAGTAGGTAACACATTGTCATTTAGAATAATGCATCATTCTTGATAGTGACATGAATATGGAATATAAAGTATATGTTAAATTTCAACATTTAAAAATGTTTTTAAAAAGAAAGCTTTGATTTAACGAAGCAACACTTCAACAGTCTCCTGAAAACAATAGGGAGCTTTAGCAGCGACTACGAGTAAGAGATTCGTCATTCTTGCGCGTTGTTTGCTTACGCCATCAGCCAAAACTCGTAGTCGTCGAGTCATTACGTCATTGTTTTTATGCTCTCTGCCGCGTGACCTATTTCACTAATTTCACTGGCAGCCATTTTCCCAGCAAGTGCGGTGGCGTGTGCATGACGTGTACATTTGGGGGAAATTCGATGGTACAAAAATAATCTATAGTTACTTCTCTATTAAAAACGCCATTAAAGCCACTGGTAAAAACATCATGAAGTTAAATTGTTTAATTCAGACAACGCTATTGCATTGGTAACAAACCATTATTCATTTTAATCATTATATTTATGAAGAGTATAGGCCCATCAATAATGAAATTTAATATTATGTTTCTCTGTAAAATATTTTTCCCACAATGTCCCCGTGACGAAAATGGAATCGAACTTAGCAAACAAGAGTAAGCTAAAGCAAGTGACGTTTTGGACGGAAGTAAAGTTTTTGTTTTTCACCAATCACAATCCTAGACCCAGTCCTTTTGTTGTCAAAAACGTCACTTGCTTAAAGCTCACTAATTTCTATTGTGATGAACTGTAATCCTACACATACAACACAATTTTTTTTGTAATAGCAACTTTTTCGGTGTGTGGGTTTTCATTCCGTTTTCGTCAGACTGAGACAGCTTGTTAGGAAGTTTTCGTGTTAATATTTACATTGCATGTATGTATGTATACACATATAAAAGGAAATAAATTATCATATAAATTAGTACATTTAAAATTCAAACCAACAATGCTTTAAACCTGGCCATACTCGTACCAAAGCGCAGACTTCTCCGTGTCTTTATCATTTTTCGGCGCAAGATTTTCAACCTTAGCAGTTCGCCTTAGAGATTTTGGCGTCTGCGGTCCCCTATTTGCGGTTTCCTTCAATTTTGGCTCGTTTCCAGTCTGCGCTGTCCTTTTCTCGTCTGGATTAAGATTGCGTTCCTTTCTCTCGATCCGAGGGCTCGACTCCAACACGGCAGACTGCACGCCAGGGACTTCTTTGAAGGATACTATACCGATACTCTGACCCGTGTTTTGGACCGAGTCGGGACGCTGACCAACAGACTGCGGGCGCCGATGCCTATCGCCCGCGAAGGATGTGATGGGCGTGGCATGAGTTGAGTTTCTACGATCTATTTCAAGTGAACTGACCAAAACCCGATCGGAATTTTGACGCTGAACGTGGCTTCTACCTTGAGATGGGGATTGCGGTCTTTCCGCAAAGGAATTGGAGCGTCTCGTTTGCGGTTTTTCTTTAGCTCGTTCTGCAAACGGTGGAGGGTCATTGGTAGGTGTGTTCTGTGAGGCAGATGGACGTGAACCGGGTAATGGAAGAGGAGGAGTGCTTAGTTGCCTGGATAAACGTTTTGGTATCTCGTTCCCACCACTGTTGTCTGAGCTTCCTGATGACGGTCTCTAGAATTTGAGCAGATTTGAGCTGACATAAGGTGTACAGGTCAAAGAAAACATCTATCATGTAATTTACTCGATCGAGGGCTTTATAAAAAAAGACTCTTAAATTACGTTGAGCTATTTCCAGAGATTATTGAACGTTTTAAGAAAATAAAACTACACATCTAGTTCATGTCATGTACTGCTTGTTTTTGTCCTATATTTTGATCACGAAGGTTTGTCTGATTATTCGTTGATGAGATTAGGTTTTGTTTTTATGCACGTCAATATTGACACAGAATTTTTTCTTTGCCAATAAAAAGTACATAAAAGATTATAAAGCCTGTCTTGATTTCAAGTTGTTGGTAACTAGGATGTAATGTCTAGCCTCCCATACCTGCAAATCACCAATGAAGCTGGCATTTTTTTCAACGCCACTATTGACATGATGTCTGTTCTCAACTCGCTCTGGACCACTCATGCCAGCGGTTGAACCAACATGGCGGACAATGATCTTAGACGATTCACTTTCCGTGATACTTGACGTCCGAGAATGCAGCGAACTCACGTCCGAGCTCTTCCGACTGGATTCGGAGATCTTTCGTGAACCACCCGAGCTATCGTCGTAGTTTGACGATCTTGATACGCGAGCTTCCAATGCGGGCAGCTCAGACACTTCCACCTTGTTACCAATACTTCTTCTCCAAACCCGAGGAGAATTTTCGGAGGTTTTTCGATAACGTGTTTCCAGTTTACCACTACCACTTTCCTTTCTCCCGAGAGGAAGAGACTTCGGAGTAATTTCCACTTTATTACTGACAATTTCCGTTCTAACACGAGCAGAATTTTCACCATTTACTTCAACGGGTTTGTACTCTGGAGGTTTCTTTCCTCGACTTTCAGAACTTTTCCTTCTTGCATGAGCCGGCGAGTGCCACTGACCACCCTCATCATTTGCTTGAGAAAAACTAAGCGTTCTACTAACATCTTGGCTGGGTTTCTCTTCTCGCCCCAGACCTTCCGAATCATTTAGCGATGGCTCGTTTAAAAGCGTCATTGAGTTACTGGACGACACCTGCACGGGACTCGCCTCAGATCCCTGCGCATTTACCACATCACGAATGAACTCCTTAGCGTCCATGCTCCGGCTTCGTCCTTGGATAGCGAGGCTGTTTGCCATCGCTGGCGTGAAGTACTCTGACCGTACAATCCGCTGACGATTTGCTCGGTTAATGCGGGCTCGTCTCCGAGCCAAAGGCGAGAGGTCGTGTTCGGGGGAAAGGTCCGAGTTCAAACTCTCGCTGAAGTTTGACGAGTCACTTGCCTTCTCGGGTGACATCGTGAAGTGACCGTCTACTGACATGTCAGGTGACCCTTCAGCACTTGCATTAGGACTCTGGTCATACTTGATAAGCTGAACAGAGGATTTATTTTTCAACCCGTCATCTTTTTTCTATTTCGTAAAAATGGGAGAAAAGATTAAATACCACAATTGGAAACAAATCTACAATTTTAATGATCGTTGATGTCCAATTGAGCCATTATGTTCGCTGTTCCACTCAGTGCTCATGAGGATCAGACTACAGCTGATTTTAAGCTTTTAAAAACATGCAATATGCACTGAAGAAACCAGTATAAATAAAAATAACATTTTAACAGATAACAGACTTGTAACTTAGCCAATGACTTGCACTTGCTTATATGAAGCAAAGCAAAAATCAACTACAACTTGTTAAGCTTTAACAAGTTGTAATAACATTATCATGAAGAATTACACCTCTAAGTCATAAAACCTGTGTACAGTGCACAGGCTGAATGGTTCAAAACAAGGTTGTACAATATCACACAGCATCCCAGCAGAAAATGGATGGTGAATGGACATACTGCAGGAAAAAACACATACCTTTTTCAAACCAGCTTTTTGTAATACCTTCTTAAACAGATTGCTTTTCCTTAATAAATAGATAAAGATTGAATTAAACAAGCGTTTTAACCGCCGAATTTTTAGGTGAAAGTACTTCTACTTTATGGCCCAAAATATCTCCATTTTTTTAGGAACGTACTTCTTCGGAGTATTCTCAGCAAGACTTCTGTTTGCTTGCTCAATCTTTTCCTCCAACTTTTCCTTTTGCCTTTGAAGTTCGTACAAACGATCACTAAAAGAAAGTTCGTTGCAATTTTGTAAGAAACATGAAAATTGCACAGAAATGATAAAAAGGAAAACGTAAGGCAGATAAAACTCATCGCCGAGAGAGTGGACTCATACAAGTTTGCTCATACATCATACTTACGAAAATGTTCTTTCCTCTTCCAAAAATTGATCACGGCTTACCAAGGACTCGGTCAGTAATTCTTGATTCTACATTCAAACACACGATGCAAAACAACTGAATTTTTCAAATGATTAAATATTGACAAACTTGTCTAATACGTACATGCATCTATATAGTTCAGTACAGTCTTTTTGTCCTTACTAACCTGCGTGAGAAGTTTATTCAATTGCTCCATCAACATTTTGTTTTCTTCTTCCAAAGTACTGTTCATTTGAGTCAGCATCTATATTGATAAGTTTGTCCATCAGTCTATGATAGATATCACGCCACGCCAAGCACATCACACCACACTACATCACCCCACACCATACCACATCACATCACACCACACCACACCACCCTTCCCCACGCCACACCACACCACGCCACGCCACACACCCCCACCAACCACACCACACCACGCTACGCCACACCACACACACCACACGCCACGCCACGCCACACCACACCACACCACACCACACCACACCACACCACACCACACCACACCACACCATCTTACCTCACAGCGATGTAGAACCACACCACACCAGACCGCACACCACATCACACCACACCATCTTACCTCACAGCGATGTAGAGACTTGGCAGATGATAAGTCCAGTTCAGTATAACTTTCCTTCAATTCATTGATATCGTTCAGCAACTGATCATAATCTGATTGTACTGTCTCCAGGTCCTTTGATAAAGACTTGTTTTCTTCCTTTAACGACGAATATCTTGCTTCGGTTCGTTCTTTACTAAGCCGCAGTTTTTCACACTGAAACAAACGATATTGTGTTTGAGAGAATGACTGAAAAATTATGTATTGTCAGTTAAAAAATAGAGACGATGAAAAAGCACTTTTGCACAATTTAAAGTCAGTCTCGCTGATGTGACCCTGAGTACAACAAGCATATGTGTTGTTGTTATAGACGAAGTGAGAATGCTCTCTGGCCAAGCGAGCTTTAAATCATTTCGTGAGATCAAAGTCTTAATTCATGGACTTTTGCCAAGGTAAAGTTTCAAGCTCAAATGGCGAAACTAGCTTCTGAGAGTAAACTCAACGTGACTGTCTGTAAATGGTTTAAAAGTGGTCTTTTGACCATGTGTATCGTAACCCTAACAAAACATAATCTTGATCTCAGTTAAATCACAACAGTACCTCTTTCTCGAGTTCGTCATATTTTGTTTCAAGATTTCCAGCATTCTCTGCTGTTACACAGGCAACGTCTGGTCTGTGGAAAACGATAGGAAACAACATAATTCAACATTAAGCGACTTCACGTGCACTTCTCATACACGATCGTGTACGCGACTCTTAACTACCATAGACTAACCTGTGTCTTGGTGAAGAACCAATTATAACTGTTTCACCTGATGCTTTCCTCTCGCGAACTCTTTCAAACTCAGCTTCAAGCGATGATAAACTCTAAACGCAGCGAAGATAACGATAGTATGACACAGCATTCTCACCAGAAATACAGCGAGATATGTACTGCATGGACCAGGTAAAATAATTTATAACCAACCTCTTTTAAATCATTCCTTTCTCGTTCTAATTCAATATTTCTAAAGACAAATGAAAAAACTTACGGCAAGGGGTATATTACAAACATTATCTAACACAAAGATGTTGTTTGGAACATGAAGCAAGATTGCTGCATCTCAGCCAGCACAAATAACTTAAAACTGTACAAAAGTTTTCTCTTTTAAAACTTTCAGATGCAGGGAATGTCGGAACCTACAGAGAAACCGGCAAAAGAGTAGAACGAAAGGTAAAACATACTTTTCCTCCAAAGACAGGATTCTCTCATCTTTTTGTGTTGTATCACCAGCTTCCTCCAACTTCATTTTAAAACTATTGATACGTTTTCGCTTTTCCTCGTCAACCTTTCGTAACTTATACACTTCAGAAGTCGTACTTTCCAGGCTAAATAATGTTTATTCTTATTGTCAAAATTCAGGAACTCGCTATGATGATTTAATATTATGTTATTTGAGTATCTCTGTGAATAGTTTACAACTTTACATCCGTTAGCAAGAACGTAACAACCAAAAATACAGTGTTTTTACCGACTTACCGACTTTCAAGTGAGTTAATTTCCTGCTGGTTTTGATCAAGACTGACTTGCAAGATTCTCACTCTTTCCTCTTTATGTTTAATGTTTTGTTTCAAACGTTCGTTTTCTTCAAGAGCATCAGACGTTTCCTGTAATCTAAGCAATAAACCAAAGAAAATATATTGTATGAAGGTGGAGGATTAGAATACACAGGATTAGACTTGGATTAACAATGTCAGTTACATTAGTAATGTTATTCAGGTTTCAATATAACATGGAAATCGAGCCTCTCATTTTCTGAGGAGGGAACTGGTGCGACAGTAAACTCACCGCTGTTCCAAATCTTGGATTTGTGATTCCTTTCTTTTAATTTGATGCTGTAGTTTTCCTTTCTCGTTTTCAGTCTCTTCGACTCTAAACACGATCATTGAATTGTAAGATGTGAAATCACTACAGATTGTGCAACGTGTCAAAAATAGTCATTATCCCTTCACAAAGTAAAGTATATTTGTACAGAGAAGATTAAAATAAATAGATTTAAAGAATAAAACCTTGTGCACTTACTTTGCCTCAGCGTCCCACAATTTTTGTTTGAGTGTCTCAATTTTGCTGGCGTCGTTTAAGGATGACGTCGTGGTCCTGGGACTAAGCGCAGATTTAAATTTCATATTTAACTTCAATTTCAAATATGGCGGGAAAACATCAGAACTGCTTCTTACCTCAGCAGCAAAGACTCTTGGCTATGTTTAAAAGTCAAATTGCTTTTCACATGATGAATTTCGTCCAAACAAGCTTCCAGTTCTAATATCCTTGAACAGGCAATGTGGAAAATAATTTATAGTTGATGTATAAGTTAAGCTAACAACGTTGTTAAGCACATTAAGCACGTTATTCTATGACATCACTCAAATGACGATTGCTGTTGTATTTAGATAACCTAAAATACTTTATGTAATTCTACCTGGAATTTCGTTCCTCCAAATTCTTCGACTTCCTTTCTAACGAGTTTTCCAATTCTCTTTTCCTACGTAAAACGATAATTTACGATAAAAGAACGGAATTAGAGACAAACAGATTCCAAAATAAATATTATACCTGTTGTCAACTTTTTCCAAATCTCGTTCGGCTTTCTGCAAAGCCGTGTCTCTCTTCTTTAATTTTCCATCCTGTTTTTTGTTTTGTTCCTCGCATTCATCAATCCTGCCAAACGAAAATGAGCTGCTCAAATGGCCGTGGCTTTGCATGAAAAACGCAACAGATTCATAAATCTGGATTCAGAAAGGCTTATTTCCAAAACTACTTGTGTAACAACATCAGGGTTCCCACGTTTTACGTCATTATAAGAAAAGTCTATTTTCATCCTTTTTTGACAAAGGCATGAACCCTTATCAAAAAGCGGTACCTCTTTTGAAGCGCCTCCAACTTTTCATCCTTCTCTCGATTCGATGTTTTAGTTCTTGATAACACTAATTCAACCTCTCGAACTCTAAAAAACACTTGGCATTATTCATTGCATGAACATGATCTATAGCCGGTATACTTTGCCATATCCTTGTTTCGGAGTCGTATAGCGAGCAGTAGGAATGCATATTAGAAGTTGCTGCAGGTTTACCTATCTTCAAATCGTTTTATCGCCTCGTCTTTTTTCTTAACCGACTCGTTCAGCTTCTTCGTCTCGCTTGTAGATTCGTCGAGTTCTAGGACTCTAAATTGATTTAAAATTATGGTTTTCAATCTGATATCAAATGCAAGACAACTTGAGAGATAACAGGAACAGCGTACAGTTTTAACGACAATCGATATGTAACAGTGTCCCCTTGGGGCGTTTTTTTAATTATAGTGCAAGCAAATGGAGTAGTTTTTATACCTCGTTTGAAGTTGATTAATGATCGTTTCCTTTTGGCCAATGCTTGCTTGCAGTTTGTTCCTTTCGCTTACCGAACCTTCTAACCTGGGAATAGCAAAGAATTTGCATGGTTAACGTAAATATAGAATGCGAGTCACGGCAGACTTTGAACTACTAAATTCTTAACTGCAAATAATGGATTTTATGTTGACGAAATTACTCCTCAAACGTACCGATCCTGAAGAGACTGAATATGTCCTTCTTGAGCGTGCAACACAGTTTCCAATCTGAAAACAACATCAAATGATTCTCATGATTTCGTAAGCACTCCAGTTACACATATATGATCCAAATACATTCCACAGGCATGCGCAGAAAACAACACACACGCATTCAGGCACGCACGTACTTTGTTCGAGATTTCTCCAACGATTTAATTTGCTCCTCTCGACGGCGAACACTTTCGATACGACGTATTTTGTGCGTGTCCACATCTTCCAGACTGAGCAAAAAAGGAATTTCATCGATTAGAAAAGAATTACAGCAATTATTCCGGTGTAATTTCGGCTGAATGATGCATAATACTATAAATACTCAATAATAGTCTTAAATCTCATTAATAGTCCTCTTAAACTAAACCTAAGCTACGCACAAATACTAAACTTAACAAGTATTCGTCCTATTTCAAGCACCAACATAATCTCCAATCAAGAAAATATCACTGGCAACCCTACATACTTCGTATTATTCCAAATCTGGTTGTCCAATGTGGACAACTCAATACACACTGTACGATACTGACGTCTGCATTCTTCACACTCAAACTCATTGAGTGAGAGATATCAATCTTCTGATAACGTTTCCATGACGGTAATTTCGATCGAATAAAAGCCTGATATTCAGTGCTTCACCTTAGATTTTCCCATTGATTAAAAAAGAACTTTCTCATTGAAAAGTAATAAAATTTCTATGTCACACTTAATCAGTGTAAGTGCACGTGAGTTTTTTGAATACAGGCGTATAAATATAATATATACCTGCGTTTGACTTTTTCTTCATATTTGCTGTGCGCCTTGGAAACCTCGTTCTCCAGATTCGTACACTTCATCTGCACATCTTGATGACTTATGAAATACCAAAATACATATAGTAAGCCATCAACAAAAACAGAATCGGTCAAAGTGAGCCTTGTCTTCCGCATTAAAGGAGAATATGTTTAGAGAATCTCAGCTATTTATTCGGCTGGTAGCTACATGTACCTTTGTTCCAAATGTTTAATTCTATCATCCTTCTGTGCTACCATTAGTTTCAGCCTCTTATTGTTCCGTTCATGCTCTTCCAATTCGGTGATCCTGAGCGAGATCGCATAAAAAAGTTGTCAATGTTTGAAGTTTAAGAGACAATTTAGTGAATAGCGCGCGCGGTTTGATAAAAAAGCCTTTTGCTTGAAATGTGAAAAATTCTTTATAACGTAATATTTTTAGTGTAAACTATCGAGATATTACTTCGCAGAAAGATGCAGCAAGTATCAGCTCATCGTCATAGAATTGTCTGGATTACCTGCTAGTCAACAATGTTGAGCGTGCTTCGTGGTCGCTCAATTTCTGCGCCAGCCTTTCGCATTGTCGACTTGCTTCGCTATATGCATCCATCCTGTGAAAAAAATGTCGTTCAGATCAGTGAGTGCGTAGGTCCCGAAATGCCAAATATCGAGAAAAACTCACTTTTCTTCCATTGCTCTGATCTTTTCCTCTTTCTGCTGGACAACTTGTTTCATCTTCTGGTTATGACTCTTCATTTCTTCCAGTTCAAGAACACTAACGGGTAAGAAACAATGTATGTTCATAGTGGCTCAAACAGGAGGCTGAACTTGAGCTATAGCCATAAGAACTAATCTCATGCTTTCCCCGGATAGAGACCTCGTCAGCCGGGTGGCAACAGCTGTATAGCTGGGGGGTCTAACTGTATGGTATAGCTAAATCAAACTAGCAAGGTATGCGCTAGCTGCTGAATTGCCGACTTTAACTACCTTGTTTCCAAATTGGCAATTCTGTCTTCCTTTATTTTAACTGAATGTTGAAGCTTCCTGTTCTGGCCGTTTGCTTCCTCGATCCTGGAAGAAAAACATTTGATGAATAATCTTGGCCAAGATGCGATGTTGTAACCACGCGTATCGTATAACGTGGTAAAAACATAGACAGAATACTACGCAGAGACAAGAGGTTATGCACGCGTGGGATTAAAGACTCTGCTTGCAGAGAAAACCTTTGTATTTGTGTGCTTGGTTTTGAATTTTGAGAAGCCATGTTGAACTAAGTTTAAGTAAAATTCAAAGGAAAATCCAAAAGGAAACATGCAAATATTTCGCTGACAAATTTTTCTTATGCAACAGGAAATTCATCCTTACAATAATTTCAAGATTGCCCTTTTTGAAATGTTGTAGAACATGCGGAAAGCTGATTTATTTCCTGACAAAGCCGTACAAAGAGTATGATTAGTGTTTTTCAGTTCTAGTACTGTCCAACAAACAAGAATTGGAATATATTAGCATACGATTATTAATCAGTGAACAGCATTTTTTAATTCCTTTGGGAATTCTATTATGTTGAAAATAAATTATTAGTTATGCATCAACTAACCCTTGCCAGTTTGTACTACAATTGGAGATTAAGAATTATATTAACATAATATAAAAGCTGTTCCTTTAAAAGGCAAACGGAATTTTTCACTTCGGTGTGATAAAAGTAATTCGTACGGGCACAACATCACATATCTAAACAGACTGCACTATACTGCACGTTTTACACACACGGATATTTATATATATATTGTGTATAATCATGTGCACAACTATATAGTGCCCTGGACTTGTGAATTATACATCAATTTCATACATCTATCTCAAATGTTTTAACAAAATATGTTCGCTTTTTTTCCAAAACAAACCTGTTTTCAAGTACAGCAAGTTCTTCCATACACGTTTTGACTTTCTCACCAAGGAAAACCGCATTGTCCTCTTTTTCTTTTAATGTCAAACGCACTCTCTCGCTTTCATGTTTTTCACTCTCCATGGAACGAATCCTGAGTGTTAAATGAAGTATTCGACGTTTACTAAAACTTTCAGTTTTTGCGAAACAATGACAGCGGTGTAAAACTATTTACTGTCCAATATACATTCAAAGTGATTGAGGAAGCGAAATTCGTGTACATTTCCTATGCAGTAGATCAATGCGATCAGTTGATGTGAGTATACGGATAAAGATAAATGATCGAAATCTAATAAAAAATTAACTTTCAATCCGGTACTAACCTTTCTTCAAGATCTTTTACTTTTGTCTCTTTCAACTTCAAGTCACAGGACAATTTATGACTTTCACCTGATACTTCATCTAAGCTACAAGACAGATCACAACAATTTACAATACATACCGACTTTACAGTACATATATCATCAGTAATAATACTGTATAAGAAATAAAAGCTCTTGATAAACCTAGATTAAACATGCCTAATTACTTTTATTTCATTATCTACAGTATCCACCTTGATTCAAGCAAAGCAATTCGCTTTTTCTTTTCGTCAATTGAATTCGTCATCTTGTTGCATTCCAGTTCAAACACGTGAGCCTCCTCTAGCCTAAACAAATCATTGCATAGTTGCACGTGACTAACATGCTGTCGTACCAAACAATACAAGCGGTAAAATGCGCGCGTAGTGTCGCAGCTCCTCGCAAGAATGATTTTCATTGGCTGAACTTTACAATACATCTCTGTTTCAACCAATAGCATAGCTTCGTTCTTTAGAAAGCATAGAAAAGCATTATCCAATTGGACGAAAGCTTCCGAGCACTGCTACATGTCCCGTAAAATGATCAAGTTGTTACAGTGCGTACCTCGTCTCTAAACTCACTATCTTCTCATCTTTCACCTTGAGGGTATGCTGTAGTTTCTTACAGTGCGTTAACGCGTCTTCCAATCTAAACATTTGCACATCGAGTATATATCGGTGCGGGTGTTCTATTTCAAAGGGGTAAGGGCTATGGCTTTCTATTCTGAGAAGAGTTATTATGCAGATGGGATGTTATCATGTGAGAGTTGCCGTGACGTTCAATTCCAGGGAAGGAGACGGGTGATAAGAGGGGTGACGAAGGGTAAAATTAGGAGAAAGGGGGGTATACTTGTATGTTTAATTGGTTCAATGCGAACTAGGATTTTGAAATATTTAGAAAATACCAACCGGCTTTCTAATTCCAATATTTTGTCGTCTTTTGTTTCTAGAATTTCTCGTCGTATTTTGTCATCGTTACTCTCCTGTTTCTCTGCTTTGCTTTCCACTTTCTCCAACCTAGAAGAAGATTAAAATAACTTCAAAAACTCTAATACAAAACCCTGATACCCTAATCTTAACTAGGCCGTATTCATCGTATTCCAGGTGAAGCAATGTCAAGATGGTTAAATACAGAGAAACTCTTTACCTTTGTTCCAAAGATTCGACCTTCTTTTCCCGTAGCTCAAGATTATACACCAACTTGTTATTCTTGCTGTTTTCGTCTTCAATTCTGCCAAGTTGAAAAGTAATGGTTAGTATGACCTATTTACCATATTTCTTAGATTCGAATAGACGGGATTCTTCTGCCTTTACTGTCGTCAAAATAAATCATCTTCTATACTAGGATTGCTTAGAATTAAAGAATCGACGTGCATGTTCACCTGTTTTCCAACCGCACGATTTCCTGGTCTTTTTCTTCAATCGTTTTCAGAAATCCGTCCGCTTTTCGATCTTTTTGTTTTAATGTGTAATTCAGTTTTTCTAGTTCAGCTTCGATTTCGATCAAATGACTTATCCTACACATAATACATAGAATACTCCTTAAAATAAACCTGTATGCCATAAATAATGAACACAACTACCTAAATTCATATCTAGCTATTTTGTTACCACAGCCTAACGTCATTTCTTCTGATCCACACGCTAAGAGTTTTTATCGAGGGTTAAGTCTATCATTTAAGAGCTAAAAAAGCTACATCGATAGTCATAGCATTACAACAAACCTTCTTTCAAACTCTTTGATTCTTCTGTCTTTTTCACGAATAGTTTCCGAATATTTTCTTTCCTCCTCTTTCTCTGCCGAGAGTAATTCTGCCACTCTAGGGCGAAAATTTTATTGATTGTCAATATTTTCATGTTTCAACGAAACATGAAACTATAGAATGCAATATTATGTAACCCACTTTATTATTGTTCTCGATGAAAATATACACTACCTTCTTTCCTGACTTGATATTTTATCACGTTGGGATTCCAATGTCTGCACAAGTTCTTTATTCGCTTCTTCGACTCGCTGAAGTCTGTCCAAAACGCAAACATGCATAAGCGAGTGTCACTTCGAGAAATAGTGTGGCTGGCTTTTTTACCCAACCAGTTGAAATAGTACAGGATATTGTACAGGAGAGTTCACCTGTTCTCCAAATCGACAAGTTTCTTGTCTTTGGTAACTAAAGTATCTCCTAGCTTTTCTTTCTCAGATAGTAAGACATCCATCCTGCATAGAAATTGGATTAAAAAAATATGTATGCCGTGTCATCAATTACTCCCCAACCACATTAATTTGAAACGCATGTATCATGTATGCATGTATTTCAGTAAGGGTCTTTCCTGACATTCCTGTTGTTAAACAATTGAAAATAGGCCTATATGCACGTTTAGCAATCTATGAATATTTCGAGATGTACTTGAATGGATATTGTATGGTACTCTGCGGTACCACAGAACAAAGTAAAATATATCCTTTTACCTTTCTTTTAAATCATTGAGGTCTTTCGTTTTCTTTTCCTTTGCTTCCACTGATCTTTCCTTATCTTCCTTGAATTCTGATAGACTATGAACACAGAGTTAAGAATATAAACATTTTCATTTTCATATGTACCAATGCAAAACTACTTGTACTTAGCCTGCAAAACTAACAGTAACAGCCTTTATCACACTAACTTGTTGGTGAGTTCGTTTATTTCTCTCGACTTCTGTCGTAATGTTGCCTCACATTTTTGTCTTTCGGCAGTGACTTCCTCAAGCCTACATAGAAAACAAGGCAATTTCCCGACTATCCTGGTATGAACAAAAGACACAACTGATCTAACGGTAAATGCTGAATAATATCAAGTTCAAATTAAGTTTTCTGCGTGTTCACCTTCTTTCAAGCTCCGTGACATCTTCGCTCTTCCTTTGAATCAGTTGATCGCTTCGACGTTTCTGTGCCATAACTTGTTGTATCCTGTCGACGAATTATGTATAAACAGCATTACTATTCCGCGAAGAAACTTACAGTAAATGCTTCGTTAATTGTTTTTGTCGGACATTTCAGTAAACTTTAATCGCTCGCATAACAATTCTTTTTAGGCAAGGAAGCATTCCGGGACCAGTTGACAGACTAGTTAACTTTTAACTTTAGTTAAAGGACATGTATTTCTGAGTTAACTAGGATTTAACTATGCAAAATGTAGTTAAAGAGTTTTACACAACCGACCCATGGAGGACAACGCTTAGTGGATATGTAATAAACCCTGAAGTCTGAGCTTCATAAAACCTCGTATATTTTGCAACCAGCTATACGTAATTATATTGCACGAGTCAGCACACGATTTTCGCCGCCAGACAATAGCTACCTGTCTTGAAGTTCGCTGTTTTCTTGTTCCATGGTGGATAATGATTCAGAAATCTTGTTGGCAAACTCTTCTTTCTGTTGTAGTTTTTCTCTAACGATGCTGAGCGCACTGTCCTTCGCTGGCAGCGTCTTTCGTACACTGAGATAAAGAAGGCAGACAAACATATTAATGATAATTTCACCTAAACCTGAAAATTGATCAAGTATGTAGGTTCTGTTTACGCCATTCAGTTCTAATCAGTTCCATGCACTGTACCTTGACTGTCTTTCAACGATTCTGACTTCGGCTCCTTCCGACACGCCCTCGTCATGTTCCGTAGTCTGTTCGTAAGCTCCTTGCAGAACAGCTTCTTCCGATACCATAGTCTAATGAACACGATGGAAAGATCATTAACGGCGGAAACTTCGTGTAATAAAGAATATAGTAATATGCACAATATGTGCATATAGTAATATGTACAAATTACAAATTACATAAAAACCGCACCTGTGGCACTGCGCTTTCCCTGTGTTGTGTTAATTCAGCGATTATAACCTTCAAGCGATGATTTTCATTCTCCAACTTCAGAAGCTGGGTGGATCTGAAATTCAAAGTGAACTCGATTTTTATTCTATTTTAGACGCTAACTTTTAGATCATTTGTTTTCAAAGACCATTATTAGTTGGTTGTACTAACAAACAATTCAAGATTGTAGATTACTGAATACATTCTCTGTACTTACGAGAGCTGGTTGTATTCACTTGCTAAACAAGTACCTAAAAATAGTCAAACGTGCATGTCAACCAGTTTACTGGCATTGCAAGTAATCTACTGCAGGCTCATGAAGCAACTCAGAGTTTTGAAGAAATCCGAGGAGACATTTTACCTTCGGCATTACCATCTTTGTCCTTTGCCATACTTAATTCCGAGCTTAGACTGGATACTTCAGCAAGACTACGTTTTTCATGAAATCATATAAAGAGAAACGTTGAATGAGAATTGGAAATAGAGAGCTAAAGTTGATAAAAGATTTGTCCTCTTTTTTTCCACGATTTCATTAAAGCAAACCAACAACTGTAAGAACAATAACCCGACCAAACTTGAAGCAAATAATTAACGTACAATACATTGAGTGATCATAAATGAGATTGAAAAAAAACGGGAATTAAGACCCTCCGGCAAAATGAGCGTTCATGGGTAAGAGTTAAGGTGCAATCACCAGGAATGGTTCCCTTATAAATCGAGCCGAATCTTCAAAGGTTGTTACCTGTTTTGGGCTTCCAACATCACCACAGCATTCTCCTCAAGAAGACGTCTATTTCTCGTTTGTAGGGTCTTCTTTTCCTAAAAATTTAATAATAACAATACTCAGCAAGATTTGTCCAACTCATCGCGCCTATACTTCAAAGGGATGAACACACTAGATTAATTTTCAAGATGAACGTTATCCAAACCTGTAAAGCATCTTTTAAATCATGCTTAAGTCGTCCCACTTCACGCTCCGTCTCAGCTGAAAGATTTGAACCATAAAAAACATAATCAATTTCACGTGTCTTAAATACAATGCATCATATAATTCATTGAACTCGTAGCTTACTAATCATTTCACAGATATACTGTAGTTCTAAAATCATTTTCACGAAAACACGATTACAAACTTGGACACAAATACCAGGACATCTTCTTGCATTCGTGCTAGCTTACCTAGTTTCTCCGCTTTCGAATTGAGGGCATTTATTTGCTTTTCTAAAACCGCTTTTGTGTTGTAAAGAAGTTCGTTCTGCTCTTCAAGTTCCTGTTGTAGAAATAAAGTACAAAAAATTCTCGTATAATTATACTAGATAAACAAAAGGCATATATATAGCTACACTTAATCGATCCTAAACATTCGCTGCGTGGCATGGCGTCTTGAAGCAACTTCTGCTGTTCTGCATGATTATAAACACTGATAGGCTTAAGGTATATATGTGTAAGTCGCATTTTGGTCCCGTCGAATGCAACTCGAAAAGAGGTAATGGGATGATAATAAGGCTTAATATACAGTAAGATCTCATTACCTATTGTTGAATCGCATTAGTAGCGACTAAAATGTAACGTACAACTCTACAACCTAGGCTTTACTAATGCTCCCTTAGTCGAGAAGTGTTTTTGTCTATTTTAGGCAGTTGTTATACCACATTTGATTAGAATTAATTTACTATAAACATAAACGGTATCACGCCATTTAAAATGTTTACATGTTAAAGCTTACACATGCATATCAACGACTACTTACCTCTTTTCGTTTCTTCAGAACATCCATCTCCATCAGTTTTTCTTTGTATTTTATTATTTCATTCTCGAGTTTATTTACTTTCTCAGCTTTGACCTTCAACACGTCCAATTGGTCGCGATACGCGTTTACGAATCGTGATGTTTCGCTCAGGCTTTTGTTCTATAAACACGCGAGCTTTCAGCAAAAAATACCAATGTACAAAATCCAGGCAGCAGTTTATTGTGAGAGCGAGGAAGTTGAGAAAAAATATAAACATTCATGCTTGTATACAAACACAGAAACACGTCTGCGAAAAATGCGAGCAAATGCAAACCAGCTGTTGGGAGCAAATTCTGCTATAGAGTGTTGTAAGAACTGCTTGACAGATATAAAACACGTTTTTAAAAAAGGTGATGGCAGATGTTCTTCAAAATATACTTCGTTAGCGGGAACAAAGTTTAGAATTCATCCAAAAAGAATTTGCAGATACCGTAGTCTGTGAAATACCTGAAGAGGATGTTCTCTTTGGGAATTATTGGGGGATGAGAAATATTAATCGCTAAAATGGTTATTTTATAATCAAAACTAAGGTTTCGATTAAATAAATACACTTTACCTCCTGAACTAGAGTCTCGAGGGTCGTTTTGTTTGACTCCAGTTCATCTCGAAGTTCTTGAATAAGTAAGTTCTTTTCCTCTCTAAAAAGAGCGAAGTTAAATGATTCTCAACGCTACAAAATGATTGAGGATGTTTCATACTCATTGTAGATACAAAATATCTCGAGAATAGCCGGCCAAATATCATGGATATGCTTCAATGGCATACTCTGTCCTAGATATATGCATGGCATTGCGTTGTATTGTGATGACCGCGACAAATGAAGGGTCAAGAGCGGCCATCTCAAAGGTAGTCGAAAATTTTCATTTTTGCCATTTTCTATATTCATGGAAATTCAAGTGGAACTCAGTGATAGATTTACAGTGTATTAGCTAGCCCTATCAAATTGGCAAAAGCGTTTCTCGCCTTTTTAGGCAACTCATTACACAAGCCGTCGCGTGTCGAGACTCTTGTAACCTAACCAGAATTTATAAGCGTTTTATAAACAAAACACATCATATTTCTTTACGTTAGACGAAACATTTTTGCATGTTAGACAGGCTCGAACAGATGTTGTATGTAGTTCTCTTGTTGATATACTTACAGTTCTTCTGTTGCTTTCTTAAGCTTCGTTTTCTCGGCTTGGATGAAATCCGAGTTGGTGGGACTGAGAGGGGGCGAACCAACCCGAGAAACATTCCCGTTCACCTCCTGGAAGAGGGCAAAAATCGATGTTCAATTTTTTGTTCGACCGAATAACGAATGCGGTTGGTTTTCGATCCGCAAACACTCAACGTTTTAAAACTGTCGAATTCACTTTAGGCAGAGTAGGCAATCCAAACAGACAGTTGGGAACATTAGGCCACTAAAAGTATAACTGTTACACTACAGTAATGGGTTACATTGTACGTCTAAAGCAAATCACTTTACCTTTGTCATGAAGATCCTGTCTGCAAGCAGCTGATGTATTTCCTACAAAATCATTCAAAAACATAAAGCATGCTGTTCAATTGCACTAGAATAGATGGGTTTCGTGCACTTGGCGGTCCAGTTGCTGTGCAGCCTGTGCCGGCCAGCCAACAGCATTCCCAGTGCAATACCTCAGCGTTAGCGTCCCTTTGATTAACCAGTAGAATCATCTGGTCATACATGTGCCCACAATATGAAAGAAGATCACTAAAATAATAAATTGTGTAATAAATAAATAAATAAATAAAATTTATTGATAAAATTTGATGATAAAATTTTCAAAAAAGACTACACACGCTCCGTGTGGATTCTACTTTTGACCGATTGGATTTCGTGCATTTTGCAACACGCATCTTTTGCATGCCACATAATATATCACAATCGGTATCAGCGAATAACCATCACAAAGGTAGAATCTGATTGGACAAATTGGATCATGTGATCAAGTCTTAATGCTGGACTCAATTAAATATTCCATCTTACTCGTGTGACAATGCAGCAACCTCGCTTGGTTGAAATGAAAACACTTTGTCAAAATTCTCCGTTATCTGTGTGAAAGACATAATTGAGAATGTTAACGATTTGCGATGATGAACATGTTATGAAATGTGATCGTGAAATTCCAATTACGAAAAATAGGGGAACATGTTTTATGTTTACAGTCTCAGTGACATTAAACTTGCGATTTTTTTATAGAAAATTGAATTTCGCATCAATTTTACACTCAAATTTCGCATCAATTTTACCTCAAAGTGCGTCAGGCCAAAAACTGTACGTTTCTGTACATAAAACATTTCACACTGGCAAATCTCAACAATGCCAACGAAAATGTTGTCTATTTTAATTCGAGGTTTTTAGCTCCGTTCATACTACACTCAATTTCATGATTGGCACAGCATGGCTAAAATGGGTACCTGTCACCCGTGCCCAATTTTATTAGTGCTCAGGCTACCAAAACAAAGGCCGGGCAGCCGTGCCAATAAATCGGGTATAGTGTAAACGTGGCTTTTAAAGTCTACGGTGTTTTGGCATCAGTGTTTCTGATCAAACAGGCTTGGAAATATTAGAAATGATGCAAACTTCCGTTGCTGTCAAAACTACAAATGATATCTTTCCCGTGACACGCCGGTGTCTAAACAGACGTCATTTCCTTAAAGAAGCATTTATACAAAAACAATCGAGAGGCGAAAAGTGTGAATACATAAACCGGCCTTAGCTAAATCGAAAGTCGAAACTTGTTGTATGTGTACCTCGCGTATAGGAATAACTAATTCTTGCTGGATACTTTCGTCCATCGTCGTTATTTTCTCGACGAAAAAATCCTTTCTATCGCACTAAAATAAAACATTGTCATTGAATTAAAGCCTAGCCGAGTAAAGGAATAGCTTTACTTTAAGTACTCTAAGACTAAGGAGATGTGATGATGAATGACAACCTAGTCCTAGGATATGCGAGTCAGACAAAATGTGAATTTTTTCAGGTACCAAAATAACTAAGCTTTTATGAAATCAATACCGCAAAGCCATTTCACGCTTTACTTAATCTCAGATAAGCCTGTCAACGCGATATCGGGAATTTGTGGGAAAAATCTCTGCAATTTTTTCTCCAATCTCGTATACGCGTTTAAAAAAGGCTTTTTAAAAAGCTGTTTTATCATTATCAGCGCAATTTTTCAAACTGTCAGATCTCCGTTTCGCGACCTTTCATAACTAAAAAAATGACTGATATGCACATATATTACAAACATGCACCAAAGTTCACAAGGACCTACAATTTTGCGGGGTCAAAGTGGCCATGTTTCCCAGTGACGTAGTCACGGAGCAGGGAAAGGGGAAACCCTGGGAAATGGAGACAGACCCGCATCCTCTTTTCATTCAAATTTTCTAATGGCTATAAAACAGATGTTTGAGGGGTCCAACCCTCAGTTGTGCATTTGATGTTTGCCCCCTTCCCCCTCCCTCCCCTTACTTAAGGCTGGCCATGCCCCTGTTGTTCCCGCTTGTACAACACTCCTATCAATATGTACATTACCACAACAATACCTGAACAGCACATCCAAGAATGAGCAACAAAATTTTATTCAACTCCTCAATACTTTCATCTAAAAATCATCAATTTAATTTTGTACACTTTACTGAAATTTAATTACAGGAATGGTGTGTGCAAGGCCAAGGGAGGAGGCATGCTCCTTTAATATGTGGCCTTGCAAATAACACTTGAGATTAAAATATTTAGATATCTTTTGGAGATTCTGATTTCCAACACCCCCCTGAATGCCCTCCTTTTAAGTAGTTCAAGCCCTCTTCCCAAAAAAGTTTTATTTTATTAGCCAAAATACTAGGGAAAACAATGTATCGTACAACAACATGTGCATACAAAGAGTTAAACCTTGGTTGTACGGTATATTGTTTTCCCTAGTATTTTGACTAATAAAATAAATTTTTTTTGGGAAGAGGCCGGGGTGAACTACCTAAAAGAAGGGCCTTCAGGGGGGTGTTTGGAAATCAGAATCTCCAAAAGATATCTAAATAATCTAATCTCAAGTATCATTTTCAAGGACACATATAGACTTATCTGATTAAAAAGTAGTGTTTTGTCTGGCCTGGTCACTAGTCAGCACACAGTCAGCTGGTATGTCATTTAGAAATACGAGAATTAGAGAAATTCCAATTGTAGTGTAGTTCATACAGTTGGATCAAGTTACATAATCGTCCAAAATATCTCATTCTTACCACTCTCAGGATCCTTTGCAATGACAAAAACATCAGGACTGTCCATCACAATCACTTGCTGGAGTTTCTCCTGGACAAAGAATATCAATACTTCAGTGAAGTGTTACATATCACGCACCGCACATGCATTGATTTCACAAATCACTGTAACCATTAACCTAGGCCACCTAGTTTGATAGAAAAGAGGCATATTGCATTCATTGCATTGCTATTCACACATATGCAGGGATATTGCCAGGTGATTCTATTGGTCTGGGAAATAATATTTCACTCTGTATTGACAATATTTGGCTATCTACTGTAGTCTCACAATAAAAAATCAAGAAATAGATTGATAGAGTAGATTAACCAGACTATTGATTTGTTTATGACTAACCCAATTAGCTGCAAAATTCTTAATGGTAGACTAGCCAAATTCCTGTCATGGACAAGCCAATTTAATATGCAGACTGAATTTAGACATCATGTGTGACATTATATTTCACACCTTTATAGCAGATAATATTATTCATTTTGACAATATGCCACATGAATAATATCTTATTTCATCCCACATGCCATCCTAAGTGTTGTGTATACATTTGTGTAATAGAGATATATTATTGCCCTAAATCCATATATTGGCAGTTTTTCTCAGGCTGATAGTTAAATAGATAAGTTTGACAAAACTAGATATTAAAGTTACACCAAATCATTATACAATCGTTGCAAACATATTGACTATAACTACACTACAAAGGCTTATTGCAATATAAATTTAGACCATTTTATTGAATATTCATTTCACGCTTTGAGGATGAATATTTGTATTGATACAGGTTGCAGAATCGCATATTCAAAATCCATGTTGAAAATTGCGAATTGCATTGTGCAATAAGAGCATCTATCAGGACAAATGGCATGTCTAAATTAGAGACGCTTTCACTCAAAGGCCATTAACAAATTCCTTCCCGTGCTTATAATCCAAGCACACATTTGCCATTAATCCTTTGCAAAACTACTCCAGCCCCCTCAAACACCTTCGTGGAAAAACCTGTCTCAAAACAAAGGCTGCAAATTTAGAGTGAGAGTAGCAAGAAAGAAGGTGTTTAACGGCAAGGAAGCGGTACAAATTTGCTACAATACACAAGACATTTAAATCCCGCGGGGAAAGAACGCCTCTCGGAAATTGTAACAGTTTAGGACGCGTACGTACCTTGTAGTAATTTTTTAAACTCCGTAGTAAATGCTCCAAGTTGTGAATTCGCAGATTTATATCAGCGTACACGTTAGAATGGACAAGAGTCAGCCCGAAATAGGTCGGATCTCTATAATTTAAGCAAACAAGAAATCGTAAATCAACGGGATCCCGTAGTCAATTATTTACTTTATTTCAAATCCACTTTTCGTTTCATATTGCGACAACAAAGACCACAGGTTGCTTTGGTCTATTTCGTCTAAGCAAATGTCACTGTTGTCCTGCTGTTCGAGTTTATAAACCTTTTGAATATACACTAAATAGGAATATAGTCTTCTTGTTTATATATAAACAATACAAAAGGTTGCCAGACCACAGGAAATAAATAGATCCGTAAAGCTAGCTACTCACATTTCAGTCATAACTTTATTCAACAAGTAGCCATCGACTAAGTCTGTCAAATCAGCTACGGCCGTAGCAGAAAATGTACGAATCTAAATTTAAACATAAATAAAACATCATTCATGCTATCCTATTACTTCGTTAAGGCACTTCGTTTCCGGAAAGAACGCGATACGAGAAGGTTATAAATATCAAACAAGTCGATTCGCAAACAGGACGCACTTCAGTATATCGATACGGGGAAGTAGCGAAGCAATATATCGACTTAAAACTCACCCACAAAACAAGCGGTGTCTTAAGAACTTGAGTGCTACGATCCGTATCCATCGTGGATTATTTGTTGTCGATATTTAATTCATCAAATCAAGTCGATTTGCGAACACGCGAAGCCAATTTTTGGCCATCAACACAGCTTGTAAATATTGTTTGCGGTATGAATTTGTATTTGCTTTTCGTCACGCGGGTCCCACGCAGAGGTGACCTAATTACACGCGGGAGATTTAAAACTCCCGGCTCCTGCCGTTGTTTGCACTCGATGCCGGTGAACAGACGCAAACACAGCGCATCGTTTGCAAATTTGTCTCTACAATTTCTTTCAGACAAATTAATTTTCATCGAGTGCGAACTTTTATTACAAGTGTACATGCAGCATATATACAAATAGTTAAATAAATATTATACAATGTTAAATTAAATTACGTATAAATATAGAATGTAAAATCTATTTGCGACAAGTTCTTTGCCAAGGAAAATGCGTGCGTTAAAGCTATAATTGCTTTACAAAAATCATACGATCCTTAAATTTCCGTTAGGCGGAATGAACCAATGGTTCTACATTGGAATTCACACTAAAATCGGTATTGAAATACGGGCCATTAAATGAACTAAAGAATTCAAAGTACCTGCATTCCTGTTTACAGGAACATTACTGTGATAATTAAAAATAACGTTTTCAGCACTACTTTTAACAACCCAGCGATGTGATAACATTCGAGCGAGGTATGTTATTAGTCAGCTTATTATAGTGCTTTAAAAAGTAAAAACTCCCAAAAATATTATTGCTTGTCATTTTCCAACATGACTTATTGATGTCAGACGGTCAGACCTTCCAACTTCGTGATTTAGTAATGAGAATATCAGTCGTCAGAATTACGATTGAAAAATCATATTTGATCTGAAATATGTTTTTGACGACCTTTCAACACTCAAGTTACAATATGTCTTTCACGACCTATCAAGTAACAGAAATATATATGTTTGGCATAACGCGAAACTGAGCATATTTGAACGTGATTCGAAAATATTCACATTTAAATATTTCTATTCGTAATGACGATACTAAATCATGTAGAATGTAGTGCCACTGATTGGAAGAACTTTCGAAGTAGCATTTCTTAATGCAGAGAAGCGAGCTGCAACCAAAACTCAAAAACCTAGAAGTCCTAAAGCGCTTGCAGCCTCGCACCAAGATGTACGCGTGGGAGTTGATATCTGAATGCTTTAAATCACTATAATAAAAATAAACTCGTTTAGTAAAACATATTTCAACACACAAAGCTAGAAGGTTCAGTTCCCATCGATTAAGGCAATCAGTAATGTTTCATAATCGCCACGACATTTTTTCTTCACTATTTCCTGTAGTGACACAGAGAAGAGCGCTTGAAACGCTTGCTTTATTTCCAGGAGGTCGACCTAGTTGTAAAGAAACGGGACTTTCTTCAAAATGAAGCAACTTAATTTCGACTTCTAGCCTAAGTCTTGACGAGTATATTTAGGGCAAAGGGCGGGATTGAGACTTGGGATGGACGAATACTCTGAAATATGGTAAATGGTATACTCGACCATGGTCGAATATAACAAAATATGGTATATTCGACCAAGGTCGAACTAGTAGTACCGAAAAATGGTATATTCGGTCTTCGACCGGAATATGGTATACCGGACCATGGTCGAATATACTGGAATATGATATACTCGACCATGGTCGAATATACCGGGAAATGATATACTCGACTATGGTCGAATATACCAGAATATGGTACCTTTGAGGTTGAAGATAAACGAGAATATAGTATATAATCGAAACATGGTATATTTGACCGGGGTATTAAAATGGTCTAAGCGGAAGCACTTTACCTCAGATCGTCCGACAACGCATCGGATTAGAGTGTCGTCGTCGACGTTCATCTTATTCAAAGCGTTATACAGTCGTTTGGCAAAATAAACGGGAGGCTCACGAATACACTCAACTGGAATGAAGAAAGTGACAACGTATAAATGAGAAACCGAAAAGAAACCAAACTAACATCTGCTGTAGATGGCGCATGCGCTGTCAGGGCTTTACTGATGATATTCGGCCTCGCCATGTTTTGCTCTTCATTGGTATTGGAGAGGAGAGGTGTAAAAATCGAGCAATTCATGCAAACCTAAAAACTCATGGTGTAAGTTGGAATATAATAAACATCTGTTAGTTCTACCTGCAGCGAGAAGACAGTCTTTGTATGTCCCAGACTTTTTTTTATTAATCTCGTTAACAATGTCACATTTGGTAATCTGTTTTGAAGTTGAAGAAGAAATGTGAGTCAAAGTTTAAGATTACATGTTTAGGCTACATTAGAATTGAAAGCTGTGTGTTGGGATTGGTTTCCAGAATTGCGTCATATCTCGTGTTCCCGTCTGTAGTATCATTAGTATGCGATGAAATGGCGTTCCAAGCTTCTCCGCATTTTGCGATGGCGATGCAATTTCTTTTCAGTCCACAGCCCATTTAGATTCATGTCGTTTTGATCCAATTCCAGATTGAAACAAAACCGCTGAGTAAATCTAAGGGCTCATAGTTAACCAAATGATGGAACTGATTTACTGACTTACTTTTTGAAATTCTGTGATGACTTCCGACATGAAGACTCGGCTTTTTGTTCTGAGGAGGTTCTGTATGACTGCATTTTCACCTTGCCATCTGTTGCCTTGGGCCTATAACAGAGTTGGATATATTTTAGTAGCTATACGGGAGGTTGTGAAAGGCTAGAAATTGTGGAAAAATAACATGCTTCTTTATCGTTTATCGTTTCGAAATATATCCTATGATTTTAGAGAAACCCCATTCTTCGTCTTGGAGAATTAGAAACAAAAGTCTTTTACATCTGAAGGTCTATGTTACCCAGCCTTCCGGAGACGAGATGTTCGACCGAGGGTCTTGTTCTAAGACCAAAGTTCCCTAACTATTTTAGATCCTTCGATCTATCGCGATTCGTGCATATTCTCGACTAACTACACTATATGTCAACCTTTTGAATATCTAAGGCAGCCTCTTCCACTTCGTTCATGTCAACTTCAGTTGCATTCAAATGTCCACTCTAAAAGAAAAATGATGCAAATTTTTTATCACATTTAAAACAAGCAAACTAAACTATGTAGCATATTAACCATCTTTGTATATAGATCCCTAGTTGATATGATGTACTATAGCTGTGGCAATACATGCATATGCTGGCATCAGTCTGGAAGCATCCACAAATCAACAACTCAATACAGTCAAAATCCAGCAGTTTGTATACCCCTCGACGCCTTGTGAAAATAACCCACAAATCAACAGTACCATTGTTTCGTAAATGGTAAGAAGTCGAAGAAGCATAGAAATATTTACCAGCAACAATCCCAGAAGCAAGCGTTGCACGTCGTCCTTTGTCTCACCATCAATAGCCGCATTCAAGTCCTTGCCTTTCTCTGTGGGACAAACGAATATACATAAATACAGTTTGGATTCATACTAGACATTTCTCAACACATTTCTTAAGTGAAAAAAGCTTTTAAAAGACGGTAAACTGCTAATTTTTTTTACTGTGATTCTGTTTTTACGTATATTGTGAAAAAAGGTTGACTAAAGCTTGTTACTTTCAAGGCATCAGTATTTGCCATCACTGGAAATGCGAGATCGTGAATAGTTGCGAGAAAATATGGATAAAATTGTCGCAGCTCTCGGAAACTTTCGTCCAATTAGATATTGCTTTTCTATGCTTTCTAAAGAACGAAGCTATGCTATTGCTTGAAACAGAAATGTATTGTAAAGTCCAGCCAATGAAAATCATTCTTGCGAGGAGCTGCGACACTACCCTCAATTAAAATTGATGCACGTCCAACTATGGCTGCCTGCCGTACCTCTTTTGTAGCAATTCACCACCGCTTCCAAGCCCTTGAAAAGAATAAATCAACATGACTTAATTATGAGCAAAGATAGGCCTTTTTGTTAATTGGTCATTCCGAAGTTAGACGGCTGGTTATTGGGAGATTGGCACTGGTGAACAGGTGAAGGGACTGTTTTTAGCTCGTAAACAAAGGCTCGTCCTTGAAACAGCCCCATGAGGCGTTGTTGTATCACTATTAATTACCAGTCCGCTTGACTAATGAGAAAGACGGAATATTGATTGTATAAATAAAGCCATACCTCGCTTGTTTGACCGCAGATTATCTCACACAGAGCTTCTTCGTCTGTACCAAAACCCTAAAGTGCAATTTTTCACACAAATATTTGACAAACAGAATTTATTGCAGACAGTATGAGAGATTAAGATGCTGGCCTATGGGAAAAAGAATTATATCGGCACAGCAGGGAAATGATATCAATCAATAGCAGAATAATACGTGATACGTCTTCAAGCCTTGTTTTTCTACCTCCATCACCTCCATAGCCAGCGATATTTTCACATTGCCGTTGTCCTCGAACATTTTCGAAGTGTAGGCAATCGTATACTTGAATACTTTTCTTTTGCATTTACTGCTCTATCAACTCTACAATACTCACCTTCATCGCCTTGTCCAGTTCCCGGGCGTGGAACACGTCACTTGGTAACATCATGGCTACCACGAGATTTTCCATGTCGCCACCTAACTCTGATTTCAACTCTTCAATCAAGTCCTGGTAACGAAGAAATGGATAAAATACAAACGTTTATCAACTAGCAAAGATATGGCATTTATGGCATTTGCAATCTTACCACAAAAGACTCAAATGAACAAAAGCTTTAAAATGATAGAAAGATGTATACGATAATTTACTTTAAATATGTATAGGTAATTGAGAGGAAGAGCAACCTTTTTAAACTCTTGTTGATAAGTGTTGTAAATTGTTCGTCGTTGTTCATTTGATCTTGATGATAAAACTTGGACGATGGTCTTCTCGTCAGTTCCTAGCGAGAAAAATTTTTCCATTAGTAGTAATGGTTCTCTTATTCACTTCCTCGCCCAAATAGAGGACCATCCAATCTATAAACCGGTACTATTTTTTTTGTAATATATGGTGATATATTTAGTGTATCCACAATTATGATAAATCTGATGACAAGTAATCAGGATCAAGCCTTGACTCTCAACCGTAGCACTATACCCTGACCCTGATCAAACATGTGTGGGTGAATCCTTACCAAAGCCTTTCATTGCTTTCTTCAATTTCTCCGCATATTCCTTGGGGTTGAACGGTGGGGCTGGTTTTATCGTGCCGTGATAGAGAGGCTGAAATTCAAAACAGAAATCAGAGCAATTTTAAACTGAAAGAAAAAAAATAGTAAAGCGACCGTTTTTCTTTGACACAGACGTGGACAAAATCTAGTTTATGGCTCAGTGCTATTTTTCAGTCTCTGAATTTGGTTTACTTTTATTCATCACCGCAAGTCCCAATGCGTTAAGAGGAAGGCGACCCTCGACAAATCGTTTCTAAATGACAGTGGGTTAGTTCTCTGAGGTAATTACCTTCTCAATGGTTTTCATCTTTGGCTCCTTGGGTTGCTGTTGTTCTTGTACAGGCTCGCTTTCCATCTTGATAAAAGAAAGAAAGATAGAAAACAAACGTGAGATGCGATGGACAATTTGAAGCTGAAAGGGAATGTGATTAAAAACAAAAAGCATCAGTTGACCATGCAGTATGCCAGTTTTTTGGAATCTAAGTTTTTGGGACCTTCGGTATAATAAGCCACAAATACTGATAGGCTGCACAGCCCATATACAGTGAGGGTATTGAAAACCCTCATGATATCCGTTATGATAGGAATTTGATTAAAGCCGTTTGCTCATTTATTATGATTATATAAAGCTCTGGCTATATTATAAAACAAATACACCATTTGCTCTCGCCATATCTGGCTGAAAACCAACTCCGCTTAGCCACGTTTGCAACGGCTACCAGCTCAACTCTGAGTTCATGCTATGATTGTTAAATGTATAATTTAATCAAGGCAATACCTTTGGTGCTTCTTCAGCAAGTTTTTCCCAAGGTTCTAAACAGAATGATTTCGGAATTTAGTAGAATTAATAAACTAGAATTACCAAATATAATAAATTACTAAATCTCATACTTTTCCCTAAAGGTTTTTTCAAAGAGGCCGACCGGGCCATTTGAATTGCTAGTCACGAGACTGATGAGAGTTCAAATATATGCTAAAATATCAAATTTCGTTTCGTTTTAACTTCACTTCACTTCCGCAATTACAATTGCACAATGATTTTTGTTGTTCCGTATTGAATCACAGCTAATATCCTTGCTTACTGTTCGTATTCTACACCTAATATTTCTGAAAATGGCCTCCGTTCAATTCAAAGTAGACTGGCAGTCGACAAAGGACACTATCTTAGAAAGAAACCGTCACATGTTCAACAATCCAGACATGAGCGACATCAGCTTTACCTGCGAGAGTTCAGACAAGATATTCTATGCTCATAAATACGTCTTGAGCACAAGTAGTGCCGTGTTTCATGCTATGTTTTATGGTGGCTTGGCCGTGAAAGATTCGCAGATTGATTTGTCTGATACAAACAAAGGAAGCTTGGAGCAATTCCTGCGATTTCTCTACACAGAGGAATGTACACTAGATTCAGACAATGTCGTCGCAGTTTTGTATTTGGCAAAGAAATACATCGTGCCGTCGCTCAGTAAGAAATGTGTTGATTTCTTAGGAGAGAATTTAAATGCTGAAAATGTGCTGAGCGTTTTGGAGCAAGCGGTTCGATTTGATGAGAAGGAATTTGAGGCTCAATGTTGGAAGGTTGTCCAGTCGAACGCAGACAAAGTTGTAACCTCAGACAGCTTCAATAACATCAGTCAAATGACCTTGGCAAAGTTATTGAAGCAAGACGTACTAGACGTGCCGGAAATCAATTTGTTTCAAGCTGTTCTTAAATGGATCGATTTCCAATGTTCGCTTAAGAAGTTGAAACCAACAGGCGAGAACCGAAGAAATATCATTGGCGAGGCAATCTATTACTTTCGATTCTTTTCCATGACCAACGCGGAGTTTGCAGTGAATGTTTCAAAAACTGGTATTCTATCTCCTGAAGAATTAGTTCCAATTTATGAGAAATTTCTTGGAATTGATTCACCTGAACTAAAATGGAAGCTACCGAATAGAACTACTAAACGGTCTAAACCAAACACAAGGTTTCCCAGATTTCCAAAAGGTTCAGAAAGTAATGGTTGGAACTATACTACCGAACCGGATCGTCTGTGTTTTTCTGTCAAAAAAGACGCATTTTTACTGGGTGTTCGATTGTTTGGAGACGAGAAGAAGAGTGAATATGAGGCCACTTTTGAAGTCAAAAACTCCAAAGTGACTGGAACGTTTACTTCTGAAACGAATCAAGACGGTATTCCTGGTTTTGATGTAATGTTAAATGAACGAGTTGCACTGAAGAAAGATGAAGTTGTAACACTATCTGCCAAAATAAATGGAGCTAAATCATTCTATGGGTCAAGTGGGTTTTCATTTGTTACTCTCGATGGCGTCTCTGTGACATTTATTAATGCTCCATCACCAAACAATGGAACAAGCATTACAGGCGGACAATTTCATGAAATAATACTTTCGATATAGCATTCACGGTTCTTCTGCTGTGATATGTTTCCCGCATGTGATCAGGCAAATTGACTGAAAAGCCAAATTTGGAATATATATTGTAGTCTAATAAAATATGGAAAATAAATTGCAATGCAAGTCTGAATTAGACGACGAATTACTTCATCATTTATTAAAATTATTCTTAAACCCCGTTTACACTACACTGGATTTATTGTTACGGCATGGCATTTATTGTTACGGCATGGCTAAAATGGGTACCCGTGCCCATTTCATCCGTGCAAGGCCTGTGTTTTGGTAGCCTCAGCACTAATCAATTGGGCATGGTACCCATTTCAGCCGTGCTGTGCCAATAAATTGAATGTGGTGTAAACGGGGCTTTAAAGCAATAGACCATGCCGATATTAACCTAAGTGCTTAACTATGAAAATTTGTCGGCTCTGAGATATTCAGCTGGAAAGAGCATTCGAAAATTTCTAAAGTTGGAAAGTTTGGTTGGGTTATGATGGGAAATACTAAAGGTATCCTCGTTTGAAAAAAATTGTATAAATGAGATATTTTTACACTCTGCAATCATTTGCTACCAAACGTTTCACTTTTACGAAGTTTTGGATGCTAGAAAGCAGTTTGACGTACGTACCGTCTAAAAGCCCAAGCAGCATCCTTTGAAGAATTCCGGTGAAATTCGCCAGAATATCCTCGGCCAACTTCTTTTTATACACACTTAAGTAAATATCCTTAATCTCCACCGTATCGATCTAACAAATATATAAATACACTTACTCGATAAAATTTTAAACTATACTGAAAATTAAAAATGATGATACTTATTGATGATAATTATCGATAATGATGATACTTATTGATGATAATTATCGATAATTATGATATTTATTGATGATAATTATCGATAATGATGATACTTATTGATGATAATTATCGATAATTATGATACTTATTGATGATAATTATCGATAGTGATGATACTTATTGATGATAATTATCGATAATGATGATACTTATTGATGATAATTATCGATAACACCCAACCTACCTCACATCGTTCAACGACCAGTTGAACAAAATCTTTCGGGGATTCTGTGACGATCTTCTTCGCCAACCCTGCGTAATACGTCGGAGGATTTCGTGCTGAAGATACTAAAATGGGAGACAAGTAGCGATGAGATGAATTTTACTGACAAAAATATCAACCTAAGAATGATATTTATTCGGAAAAAATGCGATGTTTATCAACCTTCACGACCATGTCATGTCAAAATGAAAATCCAGTCAGCTGTACGCGAGTTGACTGGATCAACTTTTATGGATCATTTCGTTAACATTCACTCCAATTAAAGTCCCTTGTAAGAGCTCAGACTCCCAACTTTCTGACCCTTTTCAGCAGGTGTACAATACGTAATCATGACAACAGGCACGCTTACCTAGTGCAAGGAATGCAGCCAATAGATGACCATCCATTTCGCTGTTTAGCGCGTTAACAATATCGTTTCCAGATATCTATTCGAAAACAAATTTTGGTAATTATATAAGGAATTTTGTACTTTGAAATTATATGTAAATAATAGTAAGCAGATTATATTATCATACGCCGTCTAACGGTCCAAAGTGGAATTTTATGAACCTACCTTTTTGTAATGTTCAAACACAGCTCTCAAATGAGTGAAGCTTCTCTTCGTGAATATTTCGATGAACTGAGATTCATCAGTTCCCCAACTCTTTTCTCCAGCCTAAATGGTGAGATTGCATGCAGTTGCATGGAGGGGGTGTTTTATCCGGGCTAGTTCACAAAGTGTTAAAAACAGGGCTTTGAGAACATGTAAGCAGAAAATATTCAGTACGATGGTTCTCTTCATAGCGTAATTAGTTAGGTCAGAGTCAGACTCATTTCCAAATTCTAGGCCATATGTGATTTCAGACAGTAATAGCAGACACTACTCCTTTCTATAGACCTCGCTACTTCATAGGATTTTACAGTACAATCCTTTATAGAATCTTCTAATAAGTATAAGTATAACTTCAAATATTAAAAAATGATTTAGCTACATTCAATGCCATCTTAAAAAGAACTGATCTTGCGGTGTTTTACCTTGTACAGATTCTCAGCATCGGCCACAGCTTTTTGAGCGTTAAATGCGGCTGATTCAGGTTCTCTGTCACACTATAATGCATCAAAAACCTGATTAAACTCTTGAGGCTCGCGTCCGTTACTCCGAATTATTTAACTTTTCTAACGTACCTTAATCAATTCCACCAGCAGCTTGTTTAAATCGCCACTTGTCTCATCGTCAACCTCACCACCAAGATCTTTGCTGTAACCTTAAAAAAGCCACAGGGTTATTGCAATAACTTTAGTCCTTCAGGTCAACACGATGCGAAAATGCTTCTGCTTAAATAGCAATACATTGATCCTCCCTTTCACCAAGCAATAAGAAAAATGCATGTGAACTATAATTCATTGTCTCCCTTTTCATTACAGTTCGTTTGTTTACAGCCTACTTACTCTTCTGGTATTGTGCTTTGATTTCTTGGATTTCCTGAGAGATAAAACAGAAAATATCGTCTTAAAGAAACAGTTTTCTGCCGTAACGGATGCTGCTTATGAAGAATATTAAACGATGTTTTCTTTACATGCTTATTCAGATAGGTAATTCATTTCTATTTAAAAACATAAATGGCAAAAAACCTCTGGTGAACGCCGACACAAAACGGTTATCAACAACTCTTCTCTTGTGCCAAAACCCTAAATAATCACAAACGCTTTGTAATATGTGAACTACAAAAATCCTTAAAGTTCAAACTATCTTTGAGGCGATACCAGTCGAAAAGGTTTCCTTCTTCATGGGAAGGAAAGTAACTGATTAATTTGCTTTTCATTCTTTTTTACCATGATTATTTACAAGAGTAAATCGGAGGCTGGACTATTTTTTGCTGTACCTTCATTGCATCGTAAAGTATTGCTGCATAGTTGATAGCCAATGGTCTCAGCAGTAATGAGAGTGCATCCTTAACATCCTCTCCTAACTCCGCAGTAAGACGTGGACATAGATCCTGTTTAAAAAAAGATGCCACATTCCTTGCACATTCACTAAGACATTTACAAAATATTCTCATTAGATTATAATTCATCCACCCGAGTGTTCAAATGGTCCATAGATGCAAAAAGGTATGGATTGTACAATAACTTACTTTCTTACAAAATGAAGTAAATATATTGTACCTCGTTGTGTTTTTGCTCGTACTTTGCACAAATCTCTTCCCGCTGATCTCTACTCCTGGTTGTCAGGATTGTGATGATAGCGTTCTTATCGTTGCCTACAGAATGTGACGCAAATGAATCCGTAAAGGTGAGAAGGAATTATGTGGTTAAAAGGGGCTCTGGAGGTGTAACATCAGCCAAGATTTAGCACCACTAGAGTCTTGGTTATAGGTCTATATGTATCGCCCAGGGAAAAAAACTAAACAACGGGGTGCGCACATTCACAGTGCTGTTCCCAAAACTGAAACCATAGTAATCTTGGAGATGAACTCGCAAAACACAAGCACTTACCAAGAGATGTTTTAATGGTGTCAACATCGTCATCCACTTTGAAGTTCTGTACGGCAATCACTGTTGCGTTGTACTTGATTGGTGTTGGCGCGCGAAGCACTGGTTCCTGATAAAGTTACAATCATCATAATTTAGAGAATATCTTCAAGATGGCTTTACTTTACCGCTATCTGACACAGACGCTCACTTCTGTTGGGGTATATGGGTATAATGCACTGATTTGTTCATCACAGGTATTCGGGCAGTGTGTTTTGACGTTAATTTTTTTAGTTGAAAGTTCCTAAGTTGAAAGTTTTTTAGTTGAAAGTTGAAAGTTTTTTAGTTGACAGTTGAACATTTTGGTATTTACCTCTGCTTTAGGATCCCATTCTAAATAATGAAGAATAAAAATTTCAAGCACGCGTTTTCATCTGATTCCTGAGTAGTATGAAGATACTATTTTTTTACTAAGATTAATACTCCGGCGGACGAATAGAAAGAGACGTCCATGCATTACAAGATACCAACCTTTAATCAGAGCCAACAAAATGTTCTGTGTATCTCCCGTGTAATGTTTCTTGATGTCATCAGCTAAAGTTACTTCATATGTTGTTTTGTAAAGATCCTTGATTTCAACCATGTCAATCTACGCAAAACATGTGTAAAAAAGGTATTTAGAAAAAATATCAACATGTGAAAGCCTTCTACGATTCTACCAACCTCAGAACGTTCGACTATAAGTTGACGGAACATTTTCTTGTCATCTTCGATCGTCGCCTTCAGTCTTCCCACGTGCGAGGTCAGCGGATTTTTCACGTAAGACACTGCGATGAAAAAGAAAATTTAACGGTAGGAAATGTTATGCTTCTAAATAGAGTTTCAAACTTTCACAACATGTGATTCAATGATTTGTCTGTTTACCTATGGCCATGAATGCAGTCTCCGTATCTCCTGTGAATTCGCTCTTCAAAGTTTTCTCGATCGTCTTTCCTGACGTCTGTACAATAAATCACGCAACATTTCGGTTTATTTTTGTAAATTTATAATGCACGAAAATGGATTAATGCAATATTGTATCAAAATCTCATACTTTGTGGTATTCTTCAAACATCATTTTCAAATGAGGGAAACTTCTCTTGCTGAAAATATGAACAAACTTTGTTTCGTCCGTTCCCAATTTCTTTTCCCCGGCCTACAAAAAAGCAAACGTGCTTAATGTAAAGACCATCAAGTATTCTGCAAGCAAAAGGCAGGTAAGTTCATCCCCAACTTACTTCAAACAAATCAACTGCATCTCTTTCCACTTGTCTGGGGTGAATGGTATCTTTTTCGTCTCGTTCGCACTAGATGTTGGTTATGAGTGAAAAAAGAAGTCAGGGAAAAGAAAGTTACTAACAAAGATATCATTTGGGGAAAATATTCACCTTGAGTATTTCAATGAACAACTTTTCTAAATCGCCCCCAGTCTCCTTCTCAATCATCGTATCCAAGTCTTTTTCATACTCTGAAAGACATAATTAACATTAAAGAAATTTGGCATATCAGATGAAAACTTGTGTCCCATTGTTTTGATTTCATCTTATAATTATTTATCATTAACGAAATGCACTTACGCTTTTTATATTGTTCTTTGATCAATGTTATTTCCTATATCATAAACAAATGCAGGTTAGGTATTCGTATGTTTAACTACTTAATCAAATCTCGTCAATTAAACAATTAATTGCAGTTGGATCTATATATGAACCAGTCATCCATTCTCATTCAAAAAGTATTTCCTCCTAATTGTAGTTTTGTGAAGGAAAACGGTTACACAGGATAAGTTTGCATTCATCTCTTAAACATACCTGTTGAGAACGTCGACATAAAATGTCGATAAGCACATCTTCCTTGGTACCAAAACCCTAAAAGATATTTTTTCCTTTAGATAATGCAACAATCTCTTTGAGTCACTTATTTGTATCATGATTTTAGAAATAGAAAGTAATTTTCAGGCATTTTAAGTATTTACCTCCATGGCGCCATGCAATTTCTCGACATCTGTTTCACTTGGCTGCAACAGCACCGACACGAGTTCTTCTGAATCCTTGTCAAATTCATTGTTGAGTTTTTCGTGAAGTTTCTGAAGAAAAGAAAAGTATTACCATGGTTCTATCGTGAAAGCATATTGCTTGTTAAGACAAATATAAAAATAAAAAGATCTTGCAACATAAATGTTGAAGTGTAAATGCATGTGTTCATACGTCATTTTCTTTCGTCTGATAAACCTCGCTGATTGCTTTTCGTTGTTCCAGAGTTCGGCTGCTCAGAAGAGTTATTAAAGAGTTCTTGCTGCTCCCTAAATTATAGGGATAAATGATTTATTTTCGTTTATTTATGCCATCTTCTATGGAAAAGAGCAAAACACAAGCACCTACCAAGAGATTTCTTTATGGTATCAACATCATCATCTGCTTTGAAGTTTTGCGCGGCAATCACTGTCGCATTGTACTTGATTGGCGGCGGCGCAGGGAGCACTGGGTCCTATAGTAAAATAATTAGAGAAATGATTTAATTACTCGCTTTTGACACTGTAAGGAATGTTTGCGTCCTGGATATATCTTAGTCACGCCCGCCGTGAACTTTTTATCTTAGGCAACTAATTTTCATGTTTTAACTAAAAAGTTTCAAGTTTTTTAATTATCTAATGATTAATTGAAAAACGATGAATACTAGTTAACTATAATCACCTCGACTTCTGGATTCCATTCTAAAAAGTGAAAATACAAAAAAAATTCAGCTTAATATATATCTGATTGTCGGGTATGGGAACCAATTTCCGCCGCTGCAAGTATTCCGGCGGACGAAGAGAAAGAGACGTCCATGCATTACAAAATACCAACCTTTAATCAGAGCCAACAAAATGTTCTGTGTGTCTCCCGTGTAATGTTTCTTTATGTCATCAGCTAAAGTTACTTCATATGTTGTTTTGTAAAGATCTTTGATTTCAACCATGTCGACCTATGCAGAAATAGATTACTGCTATTAGAACACTTTAAAAAAATATGTTACTCTGTTTTGCATTTTGCATAGATGGTGTAGATGCGCACTGCGAGAGCCCTCTGATATCATATGCATCCAAATTCCGATTGTTTAAGAACTCTTATATAGAGATCTCAAGAATTTGATCGGCCTTTTAGGCATTACCAACCTCAGAACGTTCGACTATAAGTTGGCGGAACATTTTTCTGTCATCTTCAATCGTCGCTTTCAGTCCACTCACATGCGAGGTCAGAGGATTTTTCACGTAAGACACTGTGATTAAACAGAAAGTTTGAGAAGTATATTATACTGCATCTAATGCCAGTCCCATACTCTTGTCACATCCGATTCATTGAGTTGACTGTTTACCTATGGTCATGAACGCAGTCTCCGTGTCTCCTGTGAATTCGCTCTTCAAAGATTCCTCGATCGTCTTTCCTGAAGTCTGTACAATAAATCACACAATCTTTTAATTTCACGAAAATGTGCTGTGCGAGAGATTTTGATGGACAATGTTAGGCTTGCATACCTTTTGGTATTCTTCAAACATCATTTTCAAATGAGGGAAACTTCTCTTGCTGAAAATGTAAACAAACTTTGATTCATCCGTGCCCGTCTTCTTTTCGCCGGCCTACAAAATAAAAGAAAAACGTCAATGCTATTATATATTCTACATGCCTAAGGCAATGTATTGAAAGCATTTAAGGCCTATCAATATGTTTTCTTGGAAAACTTACTTCATACAGATCAACGGCATCTCTCTGCACTTGATTGGGGTAAATTACATCCTTTTCGTCTCGTTCACACTGTAAGTTAATGATAATTAAAAGTTTAGAAAGAGATAAGAAAGAACCAACTTTTGTTGAAAATACAGACGATTGGGAGCATCAAACGTTTTACATAACATGCTCTGAAGAATTAGTGTTTACAAACATGTACCTTGAGTATTTCAGTTAACAACTTTTCCAAATCACCCCCAGTTTCCTTTTCTATCATCGTATCCAGGTTTTTTTCATACTCTGGAGGAAAAAGTTGCCAATTAAGGATATTTGGAATATAAGATAAAATGACGATATTAAATGACGATAAATACTGCACTCCTAGAGATGATTTATGACAAACTCACGCTTTTTAAATTGCTCTTTGATCTCTTTTATTTCCTACAACAGATAAACAAACACTAGATCAGGCAAACGTATGTGAATTTAGTCATCAGATCTTAGTCAATTAACTCAATGAAAATGAAATAAATGGAAAAGTCAAGTATGATAATGTTTGCAGTTTTCAAGACATGTCCTTGTCAAACAGTATTGATATTCAGTCTACCTTTTGATTGCGTCGACATAAAATGTTGATAAGTACGTCTTCTTTGGTCCCAAAGCCCTAAAGTGAATATTCTCATCAGAACCGATGAAAAAAACTATTACGATCCCTATTTTACGACGATTATACTAGAAGTAATTATACATATCATGCACAATAATTTGTCAAGCTACCTCCATAGCACCATGCAATTTCTCGACATCTGTTTGGCTTGACTGAAACAGAACTGACACCAATTCTTCGGACTCTTTGTCAAACTCCTGGTTGAGTTTTTCTTGAAGTTTCTAAAGAATATAAAGTTGAAAAAGTATACTTTTGAGTAAATTCCAAAAAAATACAAGGACTACATTGAACGGAGAGTTTATCTTACGTCATTTTCTTTACTCTGATAAGCGTCGCTGATTTTCTTTCTTTGTTCCCGAGTCCGGTTCATCAAAAGCGTTATTAAAGCGTTCTTGCTGCTTCCTAAAACGATATGAACACATCAATAATTTGTGGGAGCTCCGCTTTAAAAGTCTTAAGAGACTGAATAAAATCTCTCTTTCACATACCTAAATGCTTTTTCAATTCGTTGACATCATCTTCCTCGACAAACTTTTCAGGCGCCACAACTGTTGCATGATATACAACAGGAGGATCGGCTGGAATGGTTGGCTAAAGAAGAGGGTGGAAATTTTTGGTAAATGATGAATGCTTTTGAAAGTCAGAAATAATTTCCAATAATTAATTCTCTAACTTCACTAACACTTCTGCTTCACTAACCTGTTTCTCAGGAACCCATTCTGAAAAAAACAAAACAAAAAATTATATTTCGTAGATTTCCTTACTGGACCATAAGAGCAAACAGCGAGATTCAAAATTATCTTAAGCTAATTTCTTCCACTAAAGATCTCTACATACCTTTGATAAGGCCTAACAAAATGTTCCTAACATCTTCTTCTTTAAAGTGTTCCTTAATATCATCTGCCAATGTCTTCTTGTAGGTTTTTTCATACGACTCTTTGATCTCAACCATGTCAACCTGAACGTTTAGATAAAGTTGGTATAATTTTGTTGGTATAGAAAGTTGTGTAGTCCAAGTAATCTACATCGACAAAGTCATTAATTGAAACTACGCTTTTTACCTCAGAACGATCAACGATAATCTGACTAAATGTATTGGGATAATCTTTGATAGTCTTGTTTAGTTTTGCTACGTGACTTGTCAGAGGATCGTTGATGTAAGACACTAAAAAAGAAGGAAATCTTCGGCTCCTGTAACCAAACAAAATACAAACTATTCGCATTAGTTTCATTCTCACCCATAGTCAATAAAGCAGTCTCCATTTCGCCTGTAAATTCCTTCTTAATACTCTCTTCGATAGTCTTGCTTGCAATCTTAAAGGTAAAGATGGAGTGATGCGTTCAATTGACAGGGGGTGATGATTTTTGTATCCAGCAAAGTTCTACTGTTTTACTCACTGTCTCATAATGTTCGAACGTCATCTTCAAATGAGGCAAACTTCTGCTCGTGAAAACATTGATAAATTGTGATTCATCGGTTCCAACCGTCTTCTCACCAGCCTGAGAGCAAATTTCAAATAGTTCAAATCTTTAAAGTAGTACACACATTACGAATAGTATTAGTATAGTAATAAACACATTCCCTGACAGACATGAACGAAGTTTCGAGTAGAATTCAACATTGAAGTTTGCTTGCATTTAACTTTACCTGTTGTAAGTCAGAAGCGTCCTGTCTCACGTCTTTAGGATAAATGACATCCTTCTCTTCTCTTTCGCACTAGAAGCAATAAAAATTTATAAAAAATGAGGAATAAAATCGCTACAAAGTACAAATTTATGCTTAAGTTCGAGAGATCTGCCTAAAATGGGTAGCATCAGACTTGCATGTACCTTGATAAGCTCAACAAATAGCTTTTGCAAATCTCCACTTGTTTCTTTCTCAATCACGTCCTGTAATTCCTTTTCGTGTTCTATAACGGAATGAAAACTTTTATGCATACTGCTTGGAGAAGATACTTCCGGTGGTGATTTGGCGCTAAGTTATACAAGAATGAGGCTTCTTGTTCGTTTTCATACGGATTTGGATCTAACCGTGCCACTTACTCTTCTTATAGCTTGTCTTGATAACGGCTATTTCCTGAAGCAAAAAGCGAGATTTGTAAAACACCAAGATGAATTTACTTAAATATGAGAAAAGAACTGAAATGTCAACCTACATCTTTTGTTCGGCGACATAATATGTCAATAAGAACCTCTTCTTTCGTACCAAAGCCCTAAAGATACAATTTGAATGGTATTAAAAGGAATACAGTCGATTCTATTTGTTGTGTAAAACAAGCATTTGCATCTGTTTTTAAAACTGCCCGCCTCTGTTGTACGTAATTTGTCTTACCTCCATAGCTTCATGAAGTCTATCGGCGTCGGACTTGGGCGGTTGTACCATAATTTTCAAAATATCCTCCGACTTTTCTCCTAATTCAACTACGAGTTGTTCCGAAAAAACCTGAAATATACACGTTGTGTATGTACTTTTAGCAAAAGGTTACATCAGCAAATGCCTCACAAGTCACGATATACAACGGGTATTCTTACTTTACTTTCTTTTTTCTGAAATTCTTCACTTATACCATGTCTTTGTTCCTTGCTTCGTGTCGTCAGAAGACCAATGATGGCGTCTTTGTCAGTGCCTTTGAAAGAAATTATCGCGATAAGCATAACACAGAACCTATCATCTGAGATGGAAGAGAGTCAGTAAACACGAGAAGCATGTTTTTAACATGATACATCCATACCGAAATGACTTTTAACAACGTTTACATCGTTTTCTACGACAAATTCTTGCACTGCCACGACAGTGGGGTGATATACAACAGCAGGTGGTAGGGGAATTGTTTTCTCCTCTTCCTAAAAGCGATGAAGTAAAACACAATTTTTAGTACAAATGTGGTGATCTTTATCAATCAAAAAAAAATATTAAGTTGTTAATTAAGAACAATTTGTATCCCGTCTGTTGTGTTAAGTGCAATCAAAAACAATGCATGTTTCCAGAAAGAGGTAAACAACTTTATAGTGATTACTAGTTGAATGATATACAGTTTCAAAAAGTTTTAAAAAAGAAAATGGAGATGTCTTACCCTTTCCTCCGGTGTCCACTCTGAAAGAAAATAAATGGCAAAGTAAGAAATGTAATTTTTTTGGAAATACTTGATATTTAATTTAGTGACATACAAGGTTATCGTTATTCGTGGCAGAGGGATAGAAATAGTTCAAATTAATACTTATATACCTTTGATAAGCGCCAGGAGAATATTCTTGACATCATCAGTGTAGTGTTCCCTGATATGATCGGCCAGAGATTTTAGATAGCTCTTTTGATAAAGATCTTTTACCTCCACCATATCCACCTCAAGTAAGAACGCACCCATGTTTAATATATTTTGATTTTGTGGACAATGTTAAAAAGTGTTCAAAATACAAGTGAAAACTGTTTACCTCCGATCTTTCGACAACCAGCCTGCAGAATGCAGGTGGATCTTCCTTTATGGTCTCGCCAAGGTTTGTCACATGATGAGACAAGGGATCTTTTGCATGAGACACTAAAATGTAATAATTCAAAGTGTGATTATTTCCGGTAGTGAGTTGTAAATAAGTGTATTGCATGTGAACGTTTTTCATACCTAAAGCCGAGAATGCTGTTTCAACGTCGCCAGAGAATTCCTTCTTTAATGAATCTTCAATAGCCTTTCCTGAAATCTATATTGTTGAGAAGCACAAAAACATTGATTAGAGTCTGTTTGATGATGATTGTAGGATCATTTTAAAAGGCCACGAAGTGCACATCCCACCTTTTGATATTGTTCAAACATGAGCCTTAAATGCCCGAAACTTCTGGTCGAAAATATCTCATTAAATCGAGATTCGTCTGTTCCAACTTTTTCTTCACCGGCCTTGGGTTAAAGAAAGAAAAAAAACAATATCAAACATCTACGTTGATAACATGTGATAACATGAATTCATCGCCAACCTTGTGGAGCTCCTCGGCATCATTCTGAACTTCCCTCATATCAACAGAATCTGACTCCACTCTTTCACACTTTTAAAAGGAAAGAAACACATGTTCAGGTACGTAAAACAACTGTAATTATACAACTGTATTTCTCGTGAACAAAGAGTGATTGAACTTCAAACAATAACATGTTTACAGAATTATATTTAGGAATATATATAGGGGTTATTAACACTTTACTTTGATTATTCGAATCAACAATTTATTCAAATCTCCGCTTGTTTCTTTCCCAATCGCTTCTTCCATATCTTTCTCATAAGCTTAAGAAAAAGTTTCCAACATCATTATCAATTAATCACACTCGACAAATAAACAGCTACATTAAACCTTTCACAAAAGGCCTCAAATTCATTGAGTTAAGCTGGGCTGAAATAATCGATTCTATCAGGAAGTCCATAGCTGTTGTTGCTCATGCATATTTCTGAACATCTTTAGATATCTCATCTACATTACACTGCCATCATTCACATGCACACTTACTACTTTTGTAGTCTGTTTTTGCTTTCTCAATCTCCTAGAGTGATAGATGCACGGTATAAGACTATAAGTTTTGTACAAAATTGCTGCACAAATTGTGAGAAAATTGTGAGAATCCAAAGTGTTCCACGCACCTGCACATTGCGTCTGCACAAGACATTTATCAGGATATCTTCCTTTGTTCCAAAGCCCTAAATTTAGGATTTACAAACGTTGTCATTTCAATTTAAAATGGCTGCACTATTAACATGTTTTGTGACGAAGATGTGAATTCTCCATAACGCTACCTCCATGGCTCCGTGAATCATCTCAGCATCAGATTTGCCAGTTTGAATCAAGACAGTTAACATAACCTTCGTGTCATCACCAAATTCCCGTATCAGAGCATCGGTTAATTCCTAAAAAAGGTTGGTTCATTGTAATTTCACCACAAATCCGTGTTCAGGATTTTCAAAATTTACAATTACAATGCCTCACCTCATTTTCCTTCTTCCTGTAAACGTCGCAAATTTCTTGCCTTTGTTTCTTGGTTCTGGTCGTCAGTAAGTCCACGACAGCATTTTTACTCTTAGCTAAGAATAAAAAAGTAAATACAAAGATAATGATTTTATTCGACTCTTTCCTGAAAAGAATTTCTGGTGAAATTCTTTCATGATGAATTACGATTCATGATGAATCGTAAAACAAATTCACCTAGTTCTTCTTTCACAGTGTCCGCATCCTTTTCTGCGACAAAATCTGGTGCCATCACAACAGTTGGATGATACACAATTTCCGGCAGCAAAGTAAGTTGAGGCTTAGGCTGCAATGAAAATTTAAAAACGCAGCATTAAGAATGTCTGTCTTTTCTTCATCGAGAAAACCAAGAAACTACTAGCTCTCCTGATCAAACTTATGCATGGGTCTTGGAAACTACGTAGTACAGAATCTACATTTATTTGCGCGTCTTTACCTCTTCATCTGGGTTCCATTCTAAAGAAAGGAAAAGAAGGACTTTAATATCAATGCTTTTTTGCATATTTCTAGTTTCTCTCCGTCAAGATTCCATTACTGTTCTAATTCCTAGAAACCTCTATAGTTTCCAGGATTTTTTCTATATGCATAATGCGAGACTCGAAAAAAAAATAAGAATGCATGTGATCTTCCATCTTGAAATGAGCCAAAAGTACCTTTAATAAGGGACAAAAGGATGTTCCGAAGGTCTTCTTCAGTTAAATGTGTGTTGATATCATCTGCTAAACTGCGTTGATATGCATTAGAATACACTTCCTTGATTTCAACCATATCAATCTACAATATAAAAGCTTGATAGTTTAGGAAGAGAGGTTTGGAATCTTTGCTGCAAGAATTCTGATTTTTCCTCTACCTCACAACGAGCAACAACCAATCTTGAAAACGAATCAATATTACTCTCAACCGTTGTGTTCAACTTGCTGGCAAAATGGGCGATGTGGCCTTTTTGGTAGGAAACTAAAAAAAAATTTTCGTTTTTAGCTATTGTTTTTTTACTCCAAACGATGGAGGTATTTCAAAACTCATCCCATGAACCATACCCATGGTCGACAGCGCCATTCCAATATCACCGCTAAACTCATCCTTGAGAGTTTGATCTAAGGGTTTTCCAGCAATCTAGAAGCAAATGAGTTGCGAATGATTGTCTTGTGCTCCTTTACGTACTGAGGTATATGATGAGGTTTTTTGGTTATACCTTTTCATATTCTTTGTACATTTCAATCAAGTGAACATCACTTCGTGAGGTCAACGTCTCGATGAATTTCGCCTCATCCGTGCCTTGCTTCTTTTCACCAGCCTGTAAAAATTGGACTTTGTCAACGCTCCTTAAATTTCAAAGCAGGATTCAGAAGAAGTACGTGCATGAACCAGATGAATTTGTTTTTTAACACAATCAGTTCTTAGAGCAATTATGAAAATGCTGAGAAAAGTAATAATATTACCTCGTGAAGTCCTTTGGCATCCGCAAGGACAAGTTTTGCATCAACAATGGTACTGTCATCACGATCACACTGAAAATAAAGACATACGTTATAGCAATATTTGAAGGACTAATTCAAGGAGAAGAAGAAGACTATATAACTCGGCATGCATGTTCGGATTTCTGATGACAATTACCTTGAGAATTTCAAGAAGTAGTTTGCCAAAATCATCATCTGCCTCGCTGTCGATCGTCTTGTCCAACGCTTTCTTGTACGCTGCGATGAATTTTTAAAAGAAATGTTTATCCATAAATTCATAAAAAATGAACATGAAACGGTTAATTCTACGGGTATATGGAGTCGCAAAAAAGCACATCATTGAATTTCTAATCAAATTCAAATCGGGCAGTAATATACCTTTCTGGAACTGTGTTTTCAACTCCAAAATTTCCTACAATTACATAAAGCAATGAAAATATTGGGATAAGTACCGTATATTACAATACAAAGAATTTTCGCCATTATTAATCAGCATTATTACCTGTTCACTTCTTTGACACAAGACATCAATGAGAACGCTTTCCTTCGTTCCTAAACCCTGTAAAGACGAGAACAATACATATAATCACACTGACCTTTGTTTAATAAATTTCAAATTTTGAACTTGTGAAGTAATTGTCGGAAGTATACAGTATTCAGGAGCTTGGTAATGTAAGCTGTCCTTTATGAAAATCACATTCCTTTAATTCATACCCAATCGAACAATCGTGCAAAGTAACAAAAAACTCTGGATCGAAAATAAATTAGCTCTTTAATTACCATTAAAAGTTTCGTTTCTTACCTTCATTGCATCTTGCAGAGCTTTTACGTCGTTCATCGTCGAGAGCACGAACAGAGATGGAAGAAACTGGTCATTCTTGATAACAAACATTTCCTTCAGCGTTTGTACCAAGTCCTGTACAAAACAAGCGTAGTTCTATAAATGTGCCTGTTATTCGGCAATCCACCTTGTTTACACAATTCAAAATAGAGATATCTTCAAACCTTTTTGTGTGTCTCTTTATAACTCGTCATAATGTTTTGCCGCTGTGCAGTGCTTCTCAAACCCAACATCTGTATGACAGCTTTCTTATTCTTACCTATAACAACAACATTGATGTCACATAAGATCTTGTCATCTTGGTCACTTAAAGACGTGAATATCATCGAATTGTATCGTTCCTGAATAGGCAGATACACTGTAACAGCTATTACCATTTCCGAAATGGGCTGTTATAACAAAACCTACCAATGGATGTGTGCAGTGATTTTACATCGTTTGCAACGACGAATTTCTCAACAGGAACGACAGTGCCATGATATAACGAGGAAGACGGAACTTCCTCTGCCTTCGGTTGTGGTGAGGGAGCCGGTTTTGTTGCTTTACCAGCTCGTCCTCGGGGAGCACGATTTGACGCCTTTGTTGCTGGAGGCTAAAAGTGAAAATAGAAGACTACTTTATTAATCTCCTTAGTTGTATTTCCGAATACTATGTCTCATAGTGCGGGAATGGTAAAAATAGACTGAGGGGTGATTGGCTTACCTTTGGAGAAAAGCTGAATTCTAAGCAAAAAATAAAATGAAGTTTCATCAAACATCGTTAAAGCTAACGTTATACCATACATGAAATTTGTAGGCTCAACACTTTAAGAAGAAAACATACCTTTGATTAAAGCCAGTAATATTTTGGATGTATTTCCAGTATAATTCTTCTTGATGTCATCAGCCAGCGTAACATTGAACTGTGTGTTATATTCCTCCTTTATTTCTACCATATCAATCTAAGAAAACATAAGAAAAGAAATCTAAAACACTAGCCTTATTCAGTTTTTGGTATTTACCCGCACTACGCTGTGGAAGAAACAATCGTAAAGGCATGCGATCTAAAGATGAAAGAATTCGGATGGTAAAATCACAGGTAAAATGAGATCCTTTAAACAGGCAGCTGATAATCTAATCTGACAAAATAAAGCATTGACAGCGTACCTCTGATCGTTCGACAACGCATTCGAACATCTCCTGAGGTCTTCCAAGACATCCATTCAAATGCTTACTCCAGCGAATCTCAGGATCCAAGCGCGCCGACGCAACTGAAGAAAATTAAGAGCTGAACGATGAACTCATTGGAGACATTAGATCACATGTTAAGAATAATTATAAAATGACCCAAGGATATTGAAAGACTATTTGTTTAAAGTGGCCCAAATACATACCAAGAGCAAGCAAGGCGTCTTCCAAGTCACCAGACATTTCACTTTTTATTGACTGCTCAATTTCTTGGTTCGTGTTCTGAGATTTGAAAATGAATTGGTTGAGCACGATAAGCCCTTAATATCTCTATCAACACCCTAATGTACATAACCGTACACTTTACCTTCTTATACTCTTCGAAGACTTTCTGCAAATGGCTTCTACTTCTTGATACCAAAATTTCAATGAATTTCATCTCATCTGTCCCTGTTTTTTCCACACCAGCCTAACAATATTAAAAACACACAATCAGCCAAAAATACTGTGTGGAATATTGTTATGTAATTAAAATCTATTTCGGTGTTGATGTTTGAAATGGAGCATATAGTGCAGCCATCATTTACTTCTTGCAACTCTTTTGCATCAGCTTGAACTTTGCTTGTATTTCTTGGTTGATTTTCGGCCCGGTCAGCCTAATGGAAAGGATAATAGCATCACAAGTCTGCTTTCAAATTTTTTTTCACAGAAAACGTAAACACAGCCAGTTATGAAGTACAACAAAAACTTTGCCAAAGCTAAACGCGGGCAAGATTTTTTCACACCTTAAGGATTCTTAAAAGTAATTTTTCAAAGTCTCCGCCAGTTTCACTACTGATTGCGTCCGAGAGTTCTTTACCATATTCTACATAAACATTAAAATTGTTAATCTTTCGTCTTCACATGACGGTGTTAAAGTGAATTCTTGTACCAACGTGAAGGCATAAGTTTAACTGCTGAATCGAAGAAGTCATTTAAAGATTCCAAACAATGTTTTGAATAGGAAGAAAAATTAAGAAACATTTACTTATTGTTAAAATGCATTCGTTACATATAAGAGACGATGGAAAATCTTCCAAATATGAACGGAGTTCATACCTTGATTATATGAACTTGCTATCGATTTAAGACCCTTAAAATAAAAAAACAAGTCTGTCACAGTGTGTTAGGAATCCAAAATCGTTTGCTCCTAATGATCGTTTTGAATTTGAATTTGCATCAGCTATATACACAATATATAACCTCATTGTCTTGGGCGCAGAGCACGTTGCTGAGAACTTTTTCATCAGTTCCAAAACCCTGCAAATATGCAAAAAATACCTGGTGAGAAGTATATAATTCGTTACAGTGCCTTTTCTTTAACCCTGCACATGAATTGCAAATGAAATCAGGCAAAAGCAATGCACCGTCCTATATAGATCAGTAACAATTGATCACGGTACCTTCATGGCTTCATACAACATTTTTGCTTTGCTTGACGATGTCTCAAAGAAAAGGGTTTTCAAGTATCGCTCTTTCACTTTCAATGTTGTCACAAGATGTTGTATCAAATCCTGTAAAGAAATCCAAATTATTACTAACAGTTTCTTGTGACGAAACCAAGATGAAATTGAATAAATATTTTTTACTTTCGCGAAACAAAATTGTTCACAGGAGTTCACTTTATTCAGAAAAATTCGCTACTTACTGTTTTGTGATTGGCCAAGAATTCTTCTTTAATTTTGTTCCTCTGTTCTTTCGTTCTCGAACACAACAGTGATATAATCCCATCAATGTCATGTTCGGCATCTGTAAAGATGAAGAATCACTCAGAATGCTGATATAAAAAGACACTTCTTCGATATACATAAATGTATAAAAACTTCATCTGAACTGACAACCTTTCGCATTCTTCAGAGCATCACTATCAGCATTCGAATTGAATTTTGCAACAGGTGAAACTGTAGGATGGTATTTCTAAAACATACAATTCCTTCAGTAAGCCAGCAGAAAGTACTCAATAGGAATTTAACACTTGCATAATATTAGTTGTATTTCATTACCTTTAGGTTGTTTGGATTTGCGATTGGCTCTGAAAAACAAAGCACAACATCAGTTAAAGTGGAAACTATATACTTCACAGCATCTCAAAAACCCGAGATCTTCAAGGTTATCAAGTACCTGGGCATTCCTTCATTTTTTCTACAACTTTTGTCAATCCTCACAGTCAAATCAATTATGAAATGGACTGACGTTTTCTGCTTGATTAATTTAAGACCCTCACCTTTAACTAATGCCAGTAACATAGTTTGCAAGTCATCATTGTAGTGTTTTATTATATCTTCTTCCATTGTCTCCCCATTGAAATTTTGATAAACATCTTTTATTTCCACCATGTCAATCTAATGAAAGCGAAATGAAAAGTAATGCAAGGAATAATCTAATTCCTGATCGTACTTTACCGGTGCTTCTAAAAATACAAAGTCTGATTAAGATCAAATCACTACATGTTACCTCTGCATGTGTGGCTATAAGTTTCTTGCAGTATACTGGATCTTCTAGCATGGATTGCTTGATCTCTATTGCACTATTCTGAAGGGGATCCTTTAGGAATGATGCTAAAAGTGAAAAAAAGGATGAATATTTTGCGACAGCTATAACCTTCTGAACCATACAAGAAAGACATTTACGATGAAAAACGTTCGATACAGCATGAAATATTTTCATTTCAAGCATGGCTGGATCTATTTGAATCTTCTTGCAAGTCGTTGGAAATGCACTTGAACTCTTACCGTGCAAGGTCAGCGCTTTTGAAGCATTTGTTGAATCCAACAAATCATCTGGAATATCATCTTTTTCAGATAACTAAAGAAAGTTGGAAAAAAATTAGAATAAATAAAGCTCGCATGACTGGATGGAGACAGGGTCACTCATGGTATTTCGATCATCTGGAGCAAACGCTTATTATTAAAAATTTATACTATCCCAATGTCTCGTTCTAAAAATTTTTGAAATAAGGCCGTCATGTGATACAATTGTGCGAATAAAAACCTTTTTGTACTCTTCCAGCATGGCTTTCAGTTGAGAAATGCTTCTGTTTGTGAATATATGAATAATTTTGGCACTATCTTTCTTCTCTCCAGCCTAAAACGAACAAAAAACCGCGTCATTAAAAAGCAGTGTGAATATAAAACTGTAATAAAAAAATAATACATTTACCTGATGGAGTCCTTGAGCATCTTGTTGTGCAATCTTTTGATCCACGGATTCGTTTTCACTTCTTTCACACTAAAACAACAATTTTTTATTTTGGCAACGTCAGAAATATATTCAGAAAAGAGATTTCTTAAATTAAAGTGAACATATTTTCTCGAATCTCACCTTAAGTATCTCGATGATAAAGGATTTCAAGTCTCCTTTAAATTTCTCAGAAATCTTTTCTGATAGAGCATGTCCATATGCTACGAAGAAAATACACAACCAAAATGAATGGATGATGCTAAAAATCATCGTATGATTGGACCCATCACAATATTTCCAATTAATAATTACGCTACCAAGATCATACTGACCTTTTTTGTACTGCGACTTCATCTTTTGCAAATCCTTACAAAGGTAAAGCAAAATAAATATAAATAGCATGCAGGTATATTCGAAAAAACACTATCATATTTCACGACAGTATTATTTGACTATGGTAGTCTCAAACCTTTTCGCTCTTTTGACAGATGATTCGATAGAGCGCTTTCTCATTTGTTTCCTGGAACAAAAAAATAAGCTTGAATAAATGGCCGTTCTGTGGACGACAAATAAAGGTAAATGATTTTCGGGCATACCTTTACAGCTTCGTTTAGAAGTTTTAAATCATTATTAGCGAACATTCCGGGTAAGATGTCTTCAAAATCACTTCCAAATTCTTTACAGAGCAGCTTCGACAAATTTGCCTTAAAAATATTTGATTGATTGAAATAAGAACACGCGTGGATATCTAGACAACTAAGGGACAACTAAAGGACAACTAAAGGACAACTAAAGGACAACTAAAGGACAACTAAAGGACAACTAAAGGACAACTAAAGGACAACTAAAGGACAACTAAAGGACAACTAAAGGACAACTAAAGGACAACTAAAGGACAACTAAAGGACAACTAAAGGACAACTAAAGGACAACTAAAGGACAACTAAAGGACAACTAAAGGACAACTAAAACAACTAAAGGAACAAAAACTAGGACAACTAAAGGACAACTAAAGGACAACTAAAGGACAACTAAAGGACAACTAAAGGACAACTAAAGGAAGACTAAAGGACAACTAAAGGACAACTAAAGGACAACTAAAGGACAACTAAAGGACAACTAAAGGACAACTAAAGGACAACTAAAGGAAGACTAAAGGACAACTAAAGGACTACTAAAGGACAACTAAAGGACAACTAAAGGACTACTAAAGGACAATTAATTAAAGGACAACTAAAGAACAAGCAGCCATATAACATAATTTTCTTGAGTAAATATGATGGCACCTTATAGTCGTCTCTAAACACACTTACCTTGTTGAATCTCTCTTTGTACTTTGTGGATATCGCCTGCCTTTGTTCGATGGTTCTGGAGCTGAGGATTTCAATCAGCACCTGCTTGTCTTTACCTACGGAAAGAAAGTTCATATTTAACGAAAACGATTCTTAACTGAAAGAAGTGACAAAAAGATATCACAGTCGATGTTGTTGGTTAATCTGGGGGAAAAAACCTGGAAGAATCAAGGGGGGTTTTTTAGGGAAAAATGGCCAATTTCATCCATAAGTCGTAACCTAACAAGTCACCAACATTATGGTTCGAATGATTCTTTATTACTCACCAATGGCTTTTCTAATCACGTCAGAATCTTTCACAGGATTAAATGGTTTGGCTGGTGTTACTGTTGGATGATACTGTGTAGCTGCGTTGCCATCAACCTCGCCTTTCTTCTTTGTTTTCTGCATTCAAAATCGCAACTTAACTGAACTAAAATTTCATGTTTTCACGAGAAACGGAAACACTCTATGCCCTTATATTATGCCGTAAATCAAATTTCCTAATATTTACAGGATTACATAATAACGTTTTTACCTCGCTTGGCTGTGGATTCCATTCTGTGGAAAAGAAAAGATTACATAAGTTCAGTTTATCATTTCCGGTCAAATAGCATAACTTTCAAATTCCGAGATTGCATTAGATTAGATTGCATTGAGGTAAAGGTGAAGGATTAAAGAATTGCGTGGAAGTCAGGATGGCGTTCTGTTTGCATCCACATTATAAGAAGGTTATCTTCGTTGTGTGGTTAAGTAAGAAATACACTAATACCTTTTATTAGAGCTAAAAGTAGACTCGAAAAATTCCCAGTAAAGTTCTGACTGATGTCACTGGCCAGAGGAGTCGAAAACATCTTATTGTATTCCTCCTTTATCTCCACCGTATCGATCTAAAAAAGAAGCCAGATATCGAAAAAGGTTAAGGACGCACTTTTGAAATAAATTGACTAATCTTCCTCTCTATCTAAGGAAAGGATAACATAGGAAAATACACACACTCCTACCTCAGCTCTGTGAGAAAGTGAAGTAGTAAAAGCTGTGGAGTTTCCGAGTGACTGCTTCAAGTAGTTGCAAGAGTGTGGAATTCCTTCTGTTTTTATGGAGGAAACTAAAAAAACGGGGAAATGTATCAACTACAACCTATATAATTATGTCTATTGTTTCTTTAGCAAACTGTTTTATCCAAGGATATAGGGATATTATACTTCTTTCGTAAATTTCTGACTTACCAAGGGTTATTAAAGCATATTCAAGGTCGCCAGTCAACTCGTCCTTCAGGGAATCAACGAGGTCCTTGTTAGCAATCTAAAAACATTAAAACAAAAAATAAAAGTAGACGCTAAGTCGAAAAATGAATCCCAGTAGTTCTACCACTAAGTTCTACCAGTTCTACCACTACCAACTAGATTGTACAGTGATTAAATATAGTGAAAAACAACACAAACAACCACAAGTCTCTTTTTACCTTTTTATATTCAACCAGAACCTGTCTCAAATGAGTTCTGCTCCTTGACGTCAAGATTTTGATAAACTTCGACTCGTCAGTCCCCCATTTTTTCTCACCAGCCTAAAACATTGAAATGATCATTATTGTCAAATTTGCAAGATAACATCTTTGTTTTTCTTGACCACATCGATCATCATCTTGTAGTACATCACTATACATCCAGCAGGTTATAAATTGCACTGACCTCGTACAATGCTGTAGCGTCAGACACGGCTTGCTTCTCGCTCGCTGGCTGGTTTTCTCGTCTGTCAGCCTAAATCGATAAAAATTTTTTGTAATGATACAGATTCAGCGAACTTCTTCACCACCCAAAAATATACCACATATCATTTAACTTCGCATTTTCTTATTTTGATAATCAGAATGAGAATGCTTCAATACCTGCAGTATTTCCAGCAAGAAATTCTTCAACTCTCCTCCAGTTTCGCTAGATATTGCATCAGCCAATGCTTTTCCATATTCTAAAATTTCACAAATAAATTATTGACACGCCATTTGAAGCACAGAAGCCTGCACGTCTGAAAGATACTACAGTAAATAGTTTCTTATTTCTCATGTATACACAGGACGAAAATAAACCACCTTTTTCATACAATTCGCTGAGTTCTTTGATATTCTAGACAAATACAAAAATAGTTTGAAAAATCAATGCATGTGAACATATTCCCAATTCAGAAAAGAACAATCAAAATTGATACTAGAGAATTTGTCTTTGCACGAAATCAATTGTCCATATATTTTCAGGTAAGTTTCGACAATAGGACTCATTTAATATTTCTACCTTGTTATCTTGAACGCAAAGTATGTCGATTAATGCTTTTTCATCCGTACCAAATCCCTAATGGAACATTAAAATTAAGAATTACAAACTTAGCGAGCGACAATATGTTCCAAGTGATTGTTTCCCGCGGCATTGTGCCATAAAGCATACTATAGCATAGGTGGATTTTTGGAATTTATAACAATCAAATTGAATCATATTTCGTAAAATAAGATTAATGGGGTTAATCTACCTTCATAGCGCTGTGTAAGCTCTGTGCTAAGGAATGATGGTCGGTCTCGAATAATGGTATCAAATTTGGTCGCTTTATATTCAAATGTCCGCTTATATCTTCAAGCAAATCCTAGAAAAAAATGTGGATCGTGCACTTTCATCAGATGTAGATAAACTGTGTTCAACAAATTGATCCAAATTTCAGATATGTTGAATAAGTATTGAGTTCTTGTGGAAGGAATTTTAAAACATTAGGATTTAACGAGAGTGAAACTGTCTTTCGTGTCAGACAGAGTACGACAGAAACCCAGATAGTTACAATGCAGAGATTTAAAAAGAATAATTATGTATCCTGCTCCATACCACATTGTACTTCTTTTCATATTCTTTCCTAATCTCCTTTCTCTGATCTTTGATTCTCGCGGCCAGCAGCATTATTGTCACATTCGTGTCTTTACCTAAAAAATGGAATCAATATTAGTTAAAACTATGATAGGTATATTCACACAACGAATGCGTGATTTTAGATATGTGCTTCTGGATTTCCTTATTAAATCCATTATTTAAAACCTAATGCGACCTTTTCATAAGTGACACATGTACATCGCACACTTACCGTTTGCATTAAATAATGTATCAGCATCTTTACCGGCGTTAAAATTCCCAGCAGGCGTTACGGTCGGATGATATTCTTTGTCATCTTTGCCGTCCTTGGCTGCGGCCTTCGCTCCTAGAGTCTAAGGGGAATATGGAGAAAAATATCGATTGAGTAAACATGATTATATGATTTCTTTATCAAACTGAATCAGAGATTGCCTAATTAGTTTATTTATTAGATTGTTAAGTTAACTACACAAATATTACCTTAGCAAATGGCTTCCATTCTAATTGAAAAAGAAGAAAAACATTAATACAAAAACATTTATACAAAAACATTTATATATCGACAATAAAATTGAAAAAGTTTATTATTATACTTCAACTTATTCAGCGAGGACAGAAAAAGCTATTTTATTCAGAAAAAAACTTAGACCAACATAAGAGAAAGCACGTCGCTTTTCACAATCATGAATTAGACCACTACTAATTGATCACGTTATACGTTGCATTATTCATGCAATTCAACAAAACCATTTTAATTGCACCATGACACCCATTCCCTTGTAAGTCTGACAAAATTTGGGGGAAGTTTAGTCCAATTTTTTTCAAATTTCCAATCACTTTTACATCACCACTCACCTTTAATCAAACCCAGCAAAATTTTCTCAAGATTTCCTTCATAGGTCTTCTTTATATCATCCGCAAGAGAACTTTGATGTTGTTTCTTATATTCCTCTTTTACTTCAACCATATCGACCTAAAACGATGAACATTACAACTGAATGGGCTTACTGAGTTCAATGTTCATTGTCCTTTGTAGTTTGTTTATTCCTGAGCACTGTTTTTAGGATAAATACTGTATGGTTTTACTTAAACATAATGCAGTTGTTTTGTGGTAGTTCCATGCATGACTCCTCAGGTATATCACTCATTTAAATAAAAGTTATAACAAGTTATGTTTTGGAACTATTCTTAACAAACCAAAAGGATTACAATAAAGGTCACGTTAACGTTTTTTATTCACCTCCGAATGAGCAATAACAAGGTGCATGAAGTCGTTCTTTTCGGATAACTTTCCTTTTAACTCAGAACAGATGGGAGTCAGCTCGCCTTGCTCAGAGACAGATGCTGAAAGGTAAAAGAAACACTCTTCCGTAATTCAAAACAGCACAAGTCTTGAAATTTGCATTCAACATAACAGCAAATGAACTAAAACAGCCCACTTCATGATGGAATGAAATATCACAAACCTATCAGAAGCAACGCATCAAGAATGTCTCCACTCAACTCAGCGCGCAGGGACTCGGTAATGTCACGTTTGGAGAGCTGTTGAAGGAACGAATGATCAGAAAAAAGATGTTTAAACATGTCCTTTTCATTCATCAATCAAGTGACAGTTTCATATAATCATCTTAATAAAGATGGATCCTTTTACCTTTTTGAATTCTTTGAACACTGCTTTTAGATGCGGATGACTCCGACGGGAAAATATATCGACAAAAACCCCTTCGTCTGTTCCCCATTTTTTGTCACCTGCCTGAAATTTGTAGAAAAAGGAAAGGAAGTTACCCTAAAGGTCAGAATTTTCGTGCAAAAACAAAACTAGTTTGCTGAAGCTCTTGTGCACTTTATGAAGAAGGAAGTAAGGGAACCATCGACTACCTTGTACAAAGCTTTAGCATCTTCATTTACATCATCCACTACTACCTCGGGGCTTTCATTTCTTTCAGCCTAAATACAAATACTTATTGATACTAACTAGAATATTGGTGAAAATTACTGCACTAGTGTTTGCCAAGCTAATGGACTAAATTCTGGTGTTTAATTAGATCAAATGGGCGTTTAAAAGGTGGAGGTTCAAGTTACCGCTTATTTTATTCATGCATGTGACTTTTTGATAACGGGATCGGTGGAACTGCGCAAAAACTATTCAATCATACCTTTAAGATTTCAAGGAGCAGTTCCTGAAACTTTCCGCTCGTTTCCTTGGCAACTACGTCACTGAGCTCTTCTTCAACGGCTGTGAATAAAAAGGTCCATCTCAAATACTAGATCACACGTATTGAAGATAATGACTAATGGATGATCTTCATTTACGAATCTCAACCGTGTTCTAAGTTACTTACCTGCGAAGTAGGACTTCTTTATCTCTTCGATTTCCTATAAGAGGATAGATTATAAAATTGTTGATTATACTGAAAGTTAAATATGCATCCTTCGATCGAATAGGACCAAAAACGAGAAGAACTCTTGCGAAAATCATTCCAAGTCTACCTTGTTGGTTTTACTGCATATCACCCCAAGGAGTGTCTTTTCATCAGTTCCCACACCCTACCAGAAAAAAGTCGTTTAGTCGAATCAAATGCTAAAACATGCCGTTCAAAATTCATTCCTACCTTTGTCGCCTTCTGTAAATTCTTGACAACAATATCAGCAGGATTCTCAAACAAAGCTTGGATCAGTGATGGTTCGACAGCAAGCTCACCCTCAAGCTCTTTAACAAGATCCTATTTAAACGAAAGTTTGAAAGTTTGTATTTTTGTGCAAATGCTGTGGATCCACGAACTAAATGTGTTATCATAATTTGACGTGTTTGTAACAGAATCGAGAATAGAGCTTGTAATTATGTTGTCTGATATATACCTTTTCGTATTTAGTTTTGTACTCTGAAGCAATTTCATTACGTTGCTGAACAGTTCGTCTGACCAGAAGCATAATAACTTCGTCCATATCAAACGCAGAGCCTAAAACAAAAATGATATTGATGAAACAGAAGTCAAGAAAGTTGTTTCCTTTGTGTGTACGTAAAATAGTTATATTATTAACTACCACTCGAAATACATGAAATAGCAAACGGATAAGTAGAAAATTTACTTACTTTGCGTTTTTTGAATGGACTCTGCATCGTTTGAAGCGTTGAAGTTGATCGCTGGAGGGACAGTTGGATGATATTTCGTTGCTTCTCCCTGGCCTGGAGGTTGAGTTATATCCTGAAAAACGATGTAGAGTAACGTTTATTATCAGAGTGAAAACATGATGAAAAATTTTTCAGGGAAGGTGACCATGGATCTCAAACATAGCACTATCATATGTCCTAAGGAATCAGAGCATAATCCACTAGATCTAAGATTTCTCTTATGTCAGACACACAAGAGTGGAATAATAGCGTTAGACTTGGGGCGGCAATTCTAATGATCACAACTATAGCCGGGCAAAATTTACAGAGATGAAAAGGAATTAGGATTGGAGATCCTCAAAAGGTTTCCATTTACTGTCTATTGACACACGCACGTACCTTTCTTCCTTGCTTCCATTCTGTTTTAGTGGGAAGAAAAAGAATGGTATAAGTTTGAATCCAGTTATTCGCACACAATGCTCATTATTATAGGCTTTAAAATCGAGCGAGCCTTTGGCTTAAACACGACTTACCTTTTATTAAAGCCATGAGGAGATTCTTCTGATCATTTTCATAACGAATCATGATTTCATCCATCAAAGTTTCTTTGAATTCTTCAGAATACGTAGTCTTTATCTCCACCATGTCGACCTTTAGAAAGAAGAGGAAAAATCGAATGGAAAAAAATCCATACTCAAAACAAAACTTATACGATAACGACCTGGGTCCTGCATGGAAGATCTATTTGCACCAGGAATATCATGTCAAAATTGTCACTGACTGAGTTGGAGGGGTGTAGCGACTGCAAGCTATCACAATCAATGTTCGAGAGAGCGTAATTTATTGTATAGTCACGTTTACCTCTGCTCTGTTGGACAAGTAAAAAGCAAATTCCCTGGAGATGTCCTTCACACGCTGTAACTGCTTCGCGTACACCAATGGCGAGTTATGTTGACACGAATTAGCTAAAATTCAAAATGAAAAGTCAATTAACACTACCTAAGTACCAAGCCATATCTTATTGAAGATTTAGTTAGTATGCTGTACCTATTAACACCATCGCTTTTTCAAAATTTCCACTCAGTTCACTGCTTAGAGACTCTGAAATATCACATTCCGCGATCTACAATTGGTAATAAAAGATTCTTTGCTGGTATTGTATCTGAAGACGTACCAGTATCGTATGGTACGATATGACATAGTATAGCATGGGATGCCATGGCAGGGCATAGGATAGCATGTTATGACATAGCATAGTATGACAGACCTTTTTATATTCCTCAAAAGTTGCTTTCAGACTAGCTTTACTTCTGCTTGAAAATATTTCTATAAAGGTGGACTCATCTGTTCCAAATTTCTTTTCAACACCAGCCTATTTTTTACAAGAAAAAAGAAAATATTAATGAAATAAGCAAATATACTTAACTGTCGTGACAAAACGATGTAGAATCAGAAATTCAGAATTCTAGGAAAACGTTAAATTTCTACAAATTTAATCAAGCTCACCTGATGAAGTGCTTTAGCGTCTTGTTCAGCAATCTTTTGATCAACGGTATCTTTTTCATCTCTTTTGCCCTGGGAGAGAAATAAATTATCTTTTCTAATCTTTGATAGTTGCAGGAAATGAAATAATTGGAGGAAAATGAAGACTGCAACAAACCTGTAAGAGTCGCAACAGCAATGTTCGAAAATCTCCACTGGTTTCACTCTCTACCACGTCAACCAGACTTTTGCCAACAACTGCAGATATTGTAAAAAATAAGTTGTTAACTATCATCATGGCATCTTCATGTGTCTACATTCTTCTCATCCACACATGGTCTTCAAATATATAACCAATTAAACTTTATTACGAACCTTTTTGGAAAGATTCCTTCAGTTTTGCTATACCCTGAAATAAAACAACAAACATGCTGTAGCTATCTTCTCAATAAAAAGTGAAACGAAAAATCCTTGCATGGATCCGTCGTATACATTATTGTTTCAATACCTCGTTGTTCTTTAGACAAATCGCCGAAATGAGAACATCTTCGTCTGTGCCGGCTCCCTGAAAGTTTCAGATTACATATTCAGATTACATGCATAAAAAATATCCTGTAATTGAAGTAATTAATATGAAACTGATCCTCAAATCATTAAAAGAGAGAGAAGCTTCACCTCCATCGACTCCTTCAACTGCGTAGCTTCAAAAATGTCAGGTGAAGTAAACAATGGTTTAAGAATAGCTTCCGAACCAGAACCAAATATAGATGTAAGTTGCTTTATCAGGTCCTAAAAAGTCACCCAACAAGAAAATATAACTAGAGGAACCGCATCTTTGGATGGAAATGTTTAACTTCTTGTAAATAGCTTCATTCGTGGAACGTGATGCGGTTACCTTTTCGTACATCATTTGATATTTTTGAACGATTTCCTGTCGTTGTTTATTACTGCGAGCAGCAATCACCATTATTATGGCGTCCGTATCAACTCCTATGTGGAAGTCATTGAATAAGAGTGGAAATCGTATAAGCGGATGTTGAAATGTATTAACATAACCAAATATAACACAATTTCGCAAACGCGCGTTGACACCACAATGAAAAGAAAAGATGGCGTTTGTGCATTTCGTAAAATGAAAATAACCTCCCACTTTTTCTGTTGTTCTTTCAAGGAACGTCAATTTACTCTCATAAACAATTTTGAACTGCACTCGTTCTAGTACTAATGTACATCCGCCATCTTTGCTATCATCGTGGATCAAAAGGCGCATCGGGAAACAAAAAAGTTATTTTACCTAAAGAAGCTTTAATGAGCTCAGCATCTCGACCAGAACTGAAGTGTTTTGCCGCCGTGACAGTAGGATGATATTCAGACTGAAAATTACATTTATCAACGTTTGTTTAATATGAAAAATAAATTGTATTTGTTACAATTTATAGACGGTTAGGACAACGTCACCTCCTTTTGTGATTTTCCCTTTTTCTTCCTGGAGTTTTTTGGGCCCTGGAAAATTATACAAATTTCAGGGGAAATCAGTTTATAGTTCCTATATCTCGTGTTCCTTCACAGTATATTTCTGATGTATATTTTGTATCGTATTTTGTAGAGGGTATGATTGCATCGAATCTTACCGTCGCTGTTGGATCTTCTTCTACGCATCAAAAAGAAAAATTAGAAAACGTATTTAATGATGCTATTTCAGAATATGCAGTGATCTACCCGTCTTATCACGATTAACATATTTTTATTGTATACATTTATTTGGCTGACTCTAGATTGAGTCTTTGAAACTTTTCTTCAAGTACTTCCTCGAAAGGAACAGTCGGTTTGTCAGTAACGACAGTCGATCGCTGACGTACCTTTTAACAAACCAAGGAGAATTTTTCTTCGATTTCCTTTATGCTTCTTCTGTATATCTTCTCCAAGATCACGACCATTTTGCGATGAATACGCTTCCTTTATGTCAGCCATATCAATCTGGAAAAAAAAGCAAAATTAGTATCGTGTTCTTTTGTGTGACTTTCTGTGATATTAGACGTTATTGGAAAACTCTGAAATCGTATGCAAGGTATTGTTCACAGTAAACCTAGCTACGACAAACAGACTGGGGAAAACGCCTTGAGTTTACCTCCGAACGAGAAGCAATGAAATTCGTTAAAGCTTTATCATCTGACAGAATTTGAGTGGTTTTTTCAGCGTAATAGTCGATTGCTCCGGACATGTTGGACACTGAAAAATAAGCATAAGATTTGCAATTGAGGACTGTATAACCTCGTCAACAGTTTACAAATATTGCATCAAAAATTATCTCAAACTCACCGACAGCGAGAACAGCTTTGAGGAGATCACCAGATAATTCGGACATCATGGATTCCGTGAAATCACGATCTGCAATCTAGTGATTACGAGAATAATGTAAATAGACCTCACAGTTGCAGCATAATCTTACATTAACTATGGTGTAAGCGCTAAATGTACGAGGAACATTCATTAACATACTTGTTTGAATTCTGCAAAAACTGCATTCAAATGAGGTCTGCTTCGAGAAGTCAAGATTTCGGCAATCGCTTCTTCATCTGTTCCCAACTGATCTTCACTTGCCTGGAAAATTACATACACCATATGCTGGACTAACTAAACGCTGATACATCAATTCGCTTAAAACTAAAATGCATCTATACTGGATGTGGGACAGTTTTAAACAATGTAGACAAACCATTACTTGTACTGTGTTGCGAGACAATTGAGGAAAGCCGGAAAGATTGTTGGGTGTTATATTTCAAATTTACAACAAACATTGAACAAATGTATTAAAAAATTCATACCTCAAGAAGAGCTTTTGCGTCTTTTTTCACATCACTTTCATTGACTTCGTTGCTTTCACTTCTTTTTGCCTGGGAGAAAAGAAAACAAAACTCCATCACTTGGTAAACCGTTCCAAATAGGTTTAACGAGAAATGGCCAATAATAAGGATCCAAAGTAATTAACCTTTTAAAGAATATCTATCATGAATTACCTGTAATAGCATGATTAGGAAATCGCCGAAATCCCCACTCGTTTCGTTTCGTACATCGTCTTCTAAATTTCGCTGAAATTCTATGAAATGAAGCATCATAAACAAGCCGTAGTACCTTCAAATTTCGACAAAAAGATTGAACGAAAAAGCAATTTACCTTGCTCATAAGACTCTTTGAAGGCCGTGATGTCCTGTAGGTCAATCAGACAGAAAAAAAATTAAAAAGTACTAAAACAACTCAGTTACCCAAATATAAAGCGTGTCAGTTCTAGCATCAATTTAAAGTTTTCATTCTTATTTTACTCCGACCATGCAAACAACGTCCATTTTACCTTATTTCTTCGGAAACAGATGATATCAATTAAATCCTTCTCTTTTGTTCCAAGTCCCTGCATATCAGCACAAAGAATCTATTTAGCATTGACAAGAAACACAGCAGAATGTTTTAAGACTTAAATGATCACTGACCCCCATTGCTTCATGTAACGTTCGTGCATCTTGCACACTCGGCGGCGCCATAAGCGCATCAATTGCATCAGTCAAAGTTACACCAAATTCCGACTTCAACAACTGCACCAAATCCTAATTAATATAAACGAAGACAGGATTAAACTAAATATAACAAGTTGTATGCTCTCTTGTGGTTCAATTCAGGTTAGACTCGATGGTAAATCCACACAACAAAGCCTAAAGCAAGTTTAATCTCAACAAAACAAACTCATAAACACTACAACATCTCTGTCAGTGAGTAAAGCCTGGCTTGCGAAGTTGCCTCTGTCAGGGCTATTACCTGTTTGTAACGTATGTTGAATTTCTTCGCAATAACTTGGCGTTGTTGATTGCTTCTGGATGTCAATCTTTTTATCACACCATCTCTGTCTTTGTATACTTGAATAACAAATAACAAATCAATACAGCTTAGGATTTTTTTGGAACATGATAGCTGTATGCCTTATGACAATGTAATAAGGTATACAGTAGTTTGGAATATGATATGGTATGTTAACAATCTAATGGTATTTTATGGTAGAATATAATGTTACATACCAAGGGCGCCTCTAACAAATTCTACATCTTTCATTGCATCGAAATTTGCAGCTGGTACAACAGTTCCGCGATATTTGGCCTTTAAACCAAGAAGAAATACAAGTCACAAAGTAATTGAACAAGAGCCAAGAGATTTGGTTTGTCGGTTATAAAAAAATTAGCCCATGATGGGATCTCAAAAGGCAAAAAGGGTAAAGAGCCATCGTTCAAATGATGTGTCTTTACCCTTTAAGGAAACTTCATCTCTTGTTAGTGATTTTCCATTTTCATTTGTTTGCCGGTCAAACCCATCTCAGTTCTTACCAGATGAACGTCCTCCGCATTTTCTTTTTCTTTTTCTTTTTTCTGTTCTTCAGGATTTTCTTCTTCCTTTTTCTGCTCTACTTTTTGTTCTTCCTTTCCTTTCTTAGCACCTTTCTTCTTCTTCCCCTGAAAAAAAAAGAAAGAGAAACGTCAACCATGTTATAAACTATGGACCTACTTTCCATTTTTAGTAAATATCAAAGTCGTGCTCAATATCTTCGCCGCCGTGAACCGAACGCTAAACCACACTGTGTAAAAACGCAAACCGAATGCTTTCAAATTCCAATGTCCAATTGGCGTTCAAACCAACCAGTGAACTATAGCAAAAAACGTTGTAATATGCTACCTTTTTCTTCTCTTCTTCAACTGCTGGAGCGCCGTCGTCTAAGAAATTGCAAATGCATTTTTTAAACTTTCCAAATATGACTCGTGTTTATCTAAACACTATAATTTTAACAAACATAAATAAGAAAAAGAACATTAAAAAAGAGCAGCACAGCTCTTATTATTTATACTGCTGTCATTCTGCTACCTTGTAAAACAGGCGCAAACAACTTCTGCATATCTTCGTTGCATTTTGCTTTAATATCATCTTCGAGACGCGTTCCGTATGCTTTCTCGTAGGCGGCTTTGGCAGCTTTCAGTTCATTCTGATGGAAAAACATATCATTGAGGCCCTTCTTCAGTGAAATTATACCTACTCTGCTTAATTTTCACGAATAAGATCAGATGCGATCCAGATGACCATCCTACCTTGTCGGAAGTGTTTAGAAGCCTTGAGAGTGTCTCGTAATTTACTTCATCACCATCGTGCAGAGCCTCGTGGAGCTTCTCAGCCAAATACTTCGGATGGTTGCGAACAATTTTCACTAGAAATCATATTTCATACTCTAAACCACTCACTATAATACTTTCAGACGCTAGAAATACTCAGTTCTTACGCATTGTTTTGGAACCATTCTGAAGCTCTCCCGTGGTCTGCTTTTCAATGGTTTCCTCTAACTCCACTTTTGCCGACTAAAAAATAGAAAAAAGTTGCACAAAATTGAATAATGAGAACGTCCTAGGAAGGTCCACCAGGAGACGTTAGAATCTTTGCTAAAACCTTTTTGTATTCTGGTAGTAAAGCTTTAAGTTGTGGAAGACTTCTTTGACTAAATATCTCGGCGAATGCATCTTCATCGGTCGCCCATTTTCGTGTTCTTGCGGACTAGACACAATGAAACAATTATTTTCTTTAAATGCAACTGCATGCAAAGACGGTGTGCGTAAAGAACGTTGGGATGAAAAGAACAATTGATAGCATGCGCAAGCGAATTAGAATGAGTCTGGGGTATTGTCGTTGACACTCATTTCAAAAAGAAGATAGAATATGGTGGGTTATGTCGTTTACGCATTGCTTCAAAACTAATATTAATTTACCTTCAGCAGATCTTTTGTATCGGCAGACATCGCTTTCTTATTTATATTTGGATTTTCATCGCGAGCACCCTGATGAGCGTAAAAAATGATATTACCACTGGATAAAATGCATGTAAGCGCTTAAGTTTGGTTATTCACCTCACAAGCTTACTGGCAAAACAATGCAAGATCGTACGTACCTCGCTTAAATGCAAGAGAAATTTCTGAAATCCGTCGGACGTCGAAGCCTTGATATCATCTTCTAACGTGGAATTATACTCTGCAAGGCATTCAAGGAAAAAAAGTCGCACACTCAAATGCGAATCGCATTTTATCATGCGAAGCTACTTAGTTAAATCTACACACACCTAAAGTCTCTGCACACGTGAATTGATATTAATCATACCTTTTTCATAAGCTTGCTTTATCTCGGCAATTTCCTGATAAAAATGAAACATTCCCTGTGGTTACAATCGTGCGTTATATCGATAAAAAGAGAGTGTGGTCTTGCTCAAATAACCATTGAAAGTGAATCATTAATGGCGTTGGGTAGTGAATGTGAGCACTGTTCACTTACACCACCGGGACAATATCGTTCAACATACCGCGTTACTTCGGCTTCCAAGAATTTCCACCAAAGTATCTTCGTCTGTGCCCATTCCCTTGATTGGAAACGAAATTACAATTCAAATGTGTATTCAAAGAAAGTCAGGGAGTATAAAAGACTTTTTTTTAAAAAATAATCATTGCAAAGCTTTACGAGAATACCTTCAAAGCGTTATGCAAACACATGGCTTCATACTGTGGTTTCGGAAGAAGAAGAGCCAAAAGTGCATCTTTGTTTTCTCCTTCGAACGTTGACTTTACAACGTCGACTAAATCCTGAACAGAACAAATGAAAATTTAAGAACGATGATCATTTGATCAGATGATGACATAAAAGAAGGAAAGTGCAATGCTGATGTCCATTCAAACCGCGAGGCCCTGATAGGAATCAAAGCATCCATACATTTCACCCTTTCTATTGCTGCTGGAAGAAAAATTGTTTTACAGCAACTGTGGTGACATTAAAATCTTTACAAACCACGTAATAAAGTAGGAATGGATGAAACGTTTGTAAGTTTTGTTTACATTGCTTTCTTTAACTGAAGGTTATGATAATCATCCACTTCTCGACCGAACTAATATTTACCGATCATGACCAACTCCAAATCTTGTTGGGCTGTTTCATACGAACTGATCCGTAATCCAATTCATCAACAAACGAAAGAGAGCATAGGTTATGCATACCTTTTCATTTTCTGGATCATTGTCGTATCTTTCGTGAAGTTCGTCCAGTCCTTTCTTCTCCCATGAAGTCTGAGCAATGATGTCAAGCACAGTAGATTTGTCGCCATCTAAACGTTGAAACAGATTTCAGATAATGCAATTGAAAATTTGTACTATATCTTCAAACCCTTTCAATTTTGTTATAAAACGTGATTGAAAATAATTAAATTGAGTGAAATTGATGGTTATGATACTTTGTAGGACTATCTTTCGCTATTTTTCTACCCTATTTTGTATTCAAAGCTAATCCTAATTTGCATACGAAGGTTCAATTGCCTCAGGTTATTCAAACGCCTTGACTACAGTAATCAGAGAATTTACCTTCAATTGCTTTCACGAGCTTTTGATAATCGTCTAATTCTTCAACTTTGGGTTCCTCTTTCGTCTGTTCTTCGTTCATCGGTTCGTCTCCGTTCAAGGGCGGCAATTTCAGCGGTTCTTCATCTTTCGATTTTGCGGACATTGTTCCGCGGCTTCGCGCTCTGCTCTTTGCAGACTGAAAAGAAAATATTCAAAATATCAACAATGCGCGAAAGGATGTGGTAAAAGAGCCAGGAAAATGGCAGATAGTTCTCCTAATTCAGCAATTTGTTAAATAAAATCACTTTCATAGGTTTGCATATACCAACCGTGATCTCTGGTAGTAAGCAACTTTTCCTTTCATCATCGGAGTTTTTCTATCCAGAAAAGGCAGTAAAAAATGTTTTAATCATCAGAATAGTGACGCATTTAGAAATTCAAATGGTTTTCTCTCAAATCTCGGGTCAAATCAAACCTCAGTTTGACCATCATCATCATCTTCGGTGTCATCCTCAGTCGAGGTTTCATAATCACTGCTTTCCACTATTTCCTTTTTCTAAAAATGAAAAGCATTTGTTGGCCAAAATACAACAATATCAACAAAAAAAAAAGCAAAAGTAGATAAAGAACAATAACAACAACGACAAGCAATAACAGAAAAGATCGCGACAATGGCAGCAGAAACAATGAAAACAACAACAATGCTAAAAATGATAAACATCGCTCTTAAACATGTTGCTTAAGTCAGGTTTCCATTTGTCGTAATTGTCGTGAATAAGTCATCTTCACCGATGGGAAATAGTGCCGATGTAAATTTGTCTTTATTATTTCTGCATCCAAATCGGTCATTGTTGACTGCATACACATAGAAATATTCAATCACATCAGCCACCTTGACACTGATGTTCACCACCACGCTTACGAAATATTGGAGACTAAGGCTAAGCATTAAGCCAATCAAGTTAACAAGCAAGTAAACAGCATTGCTTGAAAGCAAATTAAATAACATAATCTGCAGAACTCACAGCGATTTTTCGCTTCTTTCTTGGTGAATTCTGAAAGAGAGAACCGGTGAATGCTAAATAGGCGTAAAACTACAAGTGGCGTCTCAAGCAGGCGAATATTTGTATACAAAACCTACCAAAATGAAGGCACCGCCTAACTCTCGGTATGATCTGACCTGCCAAGGTTTTCGCCTCTTTTGTAGAATCGCTTGATACCTTTGATGCCTCGCAAAGCTTTTATCCTAAAAATTACGAAACAAAATGTCCAGTTCGAGTGCTTTATAAAGATAAAACGATTGTTTGAAAATGAGCACTCTCGCACGAACACTCACTGCTAAGGCCCGAGCTTTAAAATAACAAAATAAAATAAATAATTTTCAATGATAATGAAATATAAAGCAAACTCACCCAATCACTTCGGTTATACTGTGATTTACTGTTATGCAATCTTCTTAACATTTGCTGAAGGAATAAAATGCGACATTGAAAACTTGAAAGATTACACACGCCATGCCAAGATGACAATTGAAAAATGACATTACGCAGTTTAAGATTCGTGTTTTTAGGAAAATGACAAGACCCATCTTTCTTTACAGAATTTTCGCTCAGATTCTTCGTTTAATGCACTTTTTTTTTTCAACTGAGACATTTGCTCTTCGCGGCTGCTTTCCTGAAGTCACGTTTTTCATACGTACGTCAAAAGTCTAGATCCTTGCATATGTTATATTTGAAAAAGCTAGCTGAATGAATCGAAATAACTTAGTTTTCCGCATATTTTAGTATGAATTTGTTGACCCATGTGTTAAATAATAATAATAATTTGAAAGCATTTCTTTTACCGTTCCGCGTGTAAAAAACCGGACAGTGGAAAGCAGTCCTTACTTGCTTTAGCGAAAATTACATTAAGATTGTCCGATCAGCATGGTAGGTCAGTAAACAACCTAATATCTCAAGTACCTTGTTTTCGACGTCAATCTTATCTCGCATTCTTCTTCTGTACGCCTTGTTTTTGTCGAACCTTCAAATACACGAAGATAAAAGACATATAAAAGTCGCACATTTAAAACCCCTCGCCAAGGTGAAAAAGCCGTGAGCTAGGATCCATCTATCCATCATGCCCTTTGCTAAGAAGGGAAGAATTTTATGTTGATTTATACTGAATGGTCGTACTAAAGAGATCGAAAGATTACAATTGCAGATATAAATTTATTCCGCCAGTTTTTCTTTGCAAGAAAACGTAAATATTCAGTACACGTTTACTGTGAACTCGTTGGAAGGGGTCAAGGGCTGATAGTTAATTTATGCTTCCAAAAGCTCATTGTAAATAGCTCATTGAGATCTATTATACTCAGAATTATAGTTCAGTAATTTTACCCCAGGAATCGATTTTCGAGCTTATTTTACCCCTAGGGGATAAGCAGTATATAGTTCAGTGTTTCTTCCCAAAGCGACTGGACCAAAGCTTGGAGCGAGCTATCAAAGAAACCGTTCACTAAATTGTCTTGGCGAGTTGTTTTAACGATAAATTAATATATTGCTGAGGATGAGAGTTACATCTTCATCGATGGCGTCTCCAGCATAAAATTTTCAAAACAATTGCAATGAAATTGAAATAAACCACGCTATAGCTTATTAGTCGTATTTTAAGCTGTTGTTCACTTGTTTAATGTTGTTGTTTACTTGTTTAGTGTTGTAAACAAAGTGTTCGACGACATAAAATTATTGATACATTTTCAATGAATTGTTTTATTTATTTAATCATTTGTCAAGATACAATTATCACGCACAAACACATGTACAATAACAGAGGACAAAAGTGCGACAGAGGAAAGGAACAGAACTTGCGCCCCAATTGACACCTGACCCCAACATTATAACAAAACTTTGCCACTTGCTGCCCACAAAGTGCAATGATAACTTTCTTCATGGTTTCGTGACGAGTTTGAACCGAGTTACAAAGTACAAGGTTCACACCTATGTCATAACCTCATTCATTGGTTTACATCATCGAACTGTAGGTAATACTTTACATTTGAACTTTGAAGTGGTACACAAATATGGCCGCCTGACATCATGTGACGTCATCTATTTTAAATGTCGTGCTTTGCATACACTATACCTGAAAAAGACATTCAATGCAACGCCGTATTGTCGATGGCATAATTATGAGAACAAGGCTTGATATTAATATAATATGCTTCGCTGCATTTTGTAGTTGTCTAGCGCTCGGCTACAAGTGTGTGTAAATCTAGAACTGCAATGGAAATGGGTCACATAGACACAGTGTTTCAGGTGCTGTTCTTCGCTGTATTGACAATGGTGTTATATCACATTCTTCTAATGGTAATGAAAGTAACTAATCCTGGCCTATCGACCGGTGGCAGGTTTCTAGGTATTTACGAAGATCTATATTATCTGCGGTATGAAAACCGAGACGGAGCGGGCATTTTATGTTTGGTTTTGTCATTGAAATCCAAGAAGAAACTCTTGAAAAAGCATGTGGAAAAGGCTTTGATCCTTCTCGCAAGACGCCAGCCGATGCTTCGTGCCGTGGTGGTCAAAAATGCTAGACTATACAAGCAAGGCACTTATCTCAAGTTGATCAGCGAAGATAAAATTTCTGAAATGATAGACCTTCATGTTTCTTCCCAAAGCGACTGGACCAAAGCTTGGAGCGAGCTATCAAATAAACCGTTCAGCAAATTGTCTTGGCGAGTTGTTTTAATGAAAGATGAATATATTGCTGAGGATGAGAGCTACAGAGACACTCTTGTTTTTGCATTCAATCATGCATTCATAGATGGCGTCTCCGGCATAAAATTTGCAAAACAATTTCTCGAAAATCTGAATAATATTGCGATGAAATCCGACGAATATAAACCACCGTTGCCCTTGGAATCTGACGTTACACAATTACTCAAAAATGGTAGACAGTCTCCGCTGAAAATTCTTTGTGATTTGTTTGGGTTTTCTCTGATATCTAAGCTCATATATAGACGAAAGCTACGCAGTTGCCTGTCGGCAAAACAAACAAACCCTTTCTTTGTGAAATTCCCATCAAACCAGACGGCTTCCCCACGTCCAACAACAAAGATATTACACAAAGTATATCGAACGCTGAGACGAGTAAAATTAAAACGCTTGCAAGAGGAATAATTGTACAGTGACAGGCGCTATGCTGCCACGGCTCATATGGGTTTGCAAGATATAAAACCTGGACAATGGTGACTTAAAACTGGAACACTCATTCCCATCAATGCAAAGAGATATGCAAGCCTGCATCCTTCCTGAAGATTATCTGGCCATTTGCGTTGAGCAGCTATGTGATTTTAAAGCCACGTTATCGAAGAGCAAGAATTTGGCGATTGGCTCAAGAAAACCGCACATATCCATAGCTCTTTGAAAGACGAAGAGTTTATCCATCAGCATATTGCAACATGCCAATCTTTCAGCTCCAATGAACAACTTAACGAGATTTTAAGTCCCCGTGAACAAGTGGAATTGAATAGACTTTCGCTTTGCGCAGGCATTTCCAGCGCTGGATCGTTCAACTTTAACGAAGAAGGCAACTGATCTCGTACATGAAGTGGACAGTTGTATGTTTTGGAGTTTGGTTCACCGATTGAATAGCGTTTTCTGTTATTTCAACGTCACGGTAAACGGCAAAATGTCCTCAATCATCGCATATGATTTCAGTAGAGTCTCTGACGATCACGCAGAGCAGATTTCCAGGTGGTGTTTTGAGAGTTTGCTACGATTTTCACACGACAATTAATTAAACTCAAGCTCGTCGGATGTCGGAAACTATGCATGATATGTAACAAATTCTGAAAAAATACTGCATGATTATAAAATGCAGTAAATATTGATATTTCTTAATAAAACGGCAACATTAGGCTCAAAGATGTAACTACAGAGAAATGTTAACGACTTTTACAATCATGTCAGACAAATGCATTTTGCGGCAGAAAGTTTGCCGGAGAAAATGTTTTATATGTTTATATGTATTAGTAAATGTGAATTGGTTGTAAGTAGAAGTTCCTGATTTAGAACCCCTTAATAGGACCCAACTTTCAAGTTTGGCTTTTCCCCCTGATCTGCAACAGGCGTTTCAACAGAGCCTCGTTCGACGATCCACTCGTGAATTTTTTAGAAGAAATTTACTTCAGGCTTTGAACTTGTTGCAAGGCATCCATGGATGATAGTTAATTCATGATTCCAAAAGCTTATCGTTAACTATTTTTTGGCTTTCAAACTCCAAACTCCAAACCGCCATTTAGTATCTGCCGTTCGCAGTTGGCTGTTTAATGTTTGTAGTCGTCAGCCATCGTTTACTTGTTTAGTTTTGTAAACAAAGCGTTCGACGACGAACTCCAAAATTATTCATGTTTTTCAACGAGTTGTTGCCCTGACTACCGTTCCCCTCGCATCCATTAACCGAGTTACAACGTTCAAAACCCTGAAATATAGAGGAGGTTTACACCTATGCCATACGTTTGGTCGTTTATTTTCATTTAAAATTAAAGTGGCACACCAACATGGCCGCCTGACGTAAATGTGACTCATCCATTTCAAATGTCGTGCTTGGCATGTATTCTGTTGATGCAGTTGTGAGGTGCTTTGATATCTCCTTTGTCACAGGCAACAGCCAATGCAACACCAGATTTTCGAGAGCATATGAGAGCTATGCTTTATGTTAATATAATATGCTTCACTGCACTTTGTTGTTGTCTATCACTCGCGCTGCAAGTGTTCCAGTGTGTGCATAGGCAGCCCAGAAATCTGTTTATACTCAGTCTTCGACTGCATTGTTTACGCGCGCGGTCAGCTTCTCCTGCCTGTACTAATTACTGTATTAGCTATATATTAATATATAATACAGTAATTAGTACAGGCAAGAGAAGCTGACCGCGCGCGTAAACAATGCAGTCGAAGACTGAGTATAAACAGATTTCTGGGCTGCCTATGGTGTGTGTAAATCTGGAGCTACAATGGAACTGGGTGACTTTGGTCCAGTGTTTCAGGCTGTTCTTCGCTGTATTGACAATGGTGTTATACCACATTCTTCTAATGGTAATGAAAGTAACTAACCCTGGCCTATCGACCGGAGGCAGGTTTCTAGGTGTGTATGAGGATCTATATAATCTGCGCTATGAAAACCGAGACGGGGCGGGCATTCTATGTTTGGTTTTTTCATTGAAATCCAAAAAGAAACTCTTGAAAGAGCATGTGGAAAAAGCTTTGATCCTCCTCGCAACACGCCAGCCGATGCTTCGTGCCGTGGTGGGCAAAAATGCTAAACTACACAAGCAAGGCACTTATCTCAATCTGATCAGCGAAGATAAAATTTCTGAAATGATTGACCTTAATGTTTCTTCCCAAAGCGACTGGACCAAAGCTTGGAGCGAACTATCAAAGAAACCGTTCACCATATCGTCGTGGCGAGTTGTTTTAATGAGAGGATTAATATATTGCTGAGGATGAGAGTTACATCTTCATCGATGGCGTCTCCAGCATAAAATTTTCAAAACAATTGCGATTAAATTGCAATAAACTACGCCAATAGTTTATTAGTCGTATTTTAAGCTGTCGTTTACTTGTTTAGTGTTTTTGTTTACTTGTTTAGTGTTGCTGTTTACTTCTTTTGAGTTTTTTCTTACTTGTTTAGTGTTGTAAACAAAGTGTTCGACGACATAGAATTATTGATGTATTTTCAATGAATTGTTTTATTTATTTGATCATTTGTCACAACACAATACAATTATTACGCACAAACACATGTAAAACAACAGAGGACATAAGTGTGACAGAGGAAAGGAACAGGACTTGCGTCCCAATTGACACCTGACCCCAACATTATAAGTAAACTTTATACACTTAATGTATGCTCACGAGGGAAATAGTGAGTTTTGTTTTCCCAAGAGTCTGAATGTTTCCCGAGACGAAGTCGAGGGAAACATTGAGACTCGAGGGAAAACAAAACTCACTATTTCCCGAGGTAGTGTACATTAAGTGTTTTGTTATATAGGAACAAAAACATTTAAAAAAGAAACCCACTTTATTAAGAATTAAAAAACGAGTCGCGTGCCTTTATGGTGTAATAATGCACGATGGGAGAATGTTGGGAGAATACGAGAGAAGCTTGTAAAACACGAGGCGTAGCCGAGAAATTATAGGGCAACAACAAATCATCAATAATGAAATTCTCCTTACATGTTATTTAAGATGTTGCTTAGGAACAAAAACTTCAAAAGCCAGAAGCGTGCATTATGGCCTCACAATGCACGCGCGGTAGCCAATCAAATTGCTCATTATATCATACTTATATTATAATTTGTTATGACAAGAAGCGGGCAACAATTTTTCACTTGTTTTCCTGGCGGGAAACATTGCTTTTATTTAAAGTCATGTGACTACGAATGAACCAATCACATTTAAAATACACAGAACCTATAAAACAATGCCACTTGTTGCCCACCAAGCGCAATGATAACTTTCTTCACGGTTTCGTGACGAGTTTGAACCGAGTTACAACGTTCAAAAGACCTAAAATCCACAGGTTCACACCTACGTCATAACCTCCTCAATCATTGCTTTACATCATGGAACTGTAGGTAATACTTTACATTTGAACTTTTAAGTGGTACACAAATATGGCTGCCTGACATCATGTGACGTCATCTATTTTAAATATCGTGCTTTGCATATATTATACCTGAAAATGATATTCCATGCAACGCCGTATTGTCTATCGCATGACTACGAGAACGAGGCTAGATATTAATTTAATATGCTTCGCTGCATTTTGTAGTTGTCTATCGCCCGGCTACACGTGTGTGTAAATCTAGAACTGCAATGGAAGTGGGTCACTTTATTACAGTGTTTCAGGTGCTGTCATTGGCTGCTTTGACTATCCTGTTTTGCAGCATTCTCCTAAAAGTCACGAGGGTTACCAATGCTAGCCTGTCGATCGTCGGCAGGTTTCTAGGTGTCTACGAAGATCTGTTTAATCTGTGGTATGAAAACAGAGACGGAGCGGGCATTTTATGTTTGGTTTTGTCATTGAAATCCAAGAAGAAACTCTTGAAAGAGCATGTGGAAAAGGCTTTGATCCTTCTCGCAAGACGCCAACCAATGCTTCGTGCCGTGGTGGGCAAAAGTGCTAGATCTCACAAGCAAGGCACATATCTCAAGTTGATCAGCGAAGATAAAATACCTCAAATGATAGACCTTCATGTTTCTTCCCAAAGCGACTGGACCAAAGCTTGGAGCGAGCTATCAGAGAAACCGTTTACCAAATTGTCTTGGCGAGTTGTTTTAATGAAAGATGAATATATTGCTGAGGACGAGAGTTACAGAGACACTCTTGTTTTTGCATTCAATCATGCATTCATAGATGGCGTCTCCGGCATAAAATTTGTAAAACAATTTCTCCAAAATCTGAATAATATTGCGATGAAATCCGACGAATATAAACCACCGTTGCCCTTGGAATCTGACGTTACACAATTACTCAAAAATGGTAGACAGTCTCCGCTGAAAATTCTTTGTGATTTGTTTGGGTTTTCTCTGATATCTAAGCTAATATTTAGACGAAAGTTACGCAGTTGCCTGTCGGCAAAACAAACAAACCCTTTCTTTGTGAAATTCCCATCAAACCAGACGGCTTCCCCACGTCCAACAACAAAGATATTACACAAAGTATATTCGAACGCCGAGACGAGTAAAATTATAAACGCTTGCAAGAGGAATAATTGTACAGTGACAGGCGCTATGCTTGCCACGGCTCATATGGGTTTATGCAAGATATTAAAACCTGGACTTAATCGTGACCTTAAACTGGAACACTCTTTTGCCATCAATGCAAAGCGATTTTGCAAGCCTGCATCCCTTCCTGAAGATTATCTTGGCCATTTTGCGTTGAGCAGCTATTTGAATTTAAACTACGTTGTCGAAGAGCAAGAATTTTGGCGTCTGGCTCAAGAATCAAGCGCACAAATCCGTAGCTCTTTGAAAGACGAAGAGTTTATCCATCAGCATATTGCAACATGCCAATCTTTCAGCTCCAATGAACAACTTAACGAGATGTTAAGTCCCCGCGAACAGGTGGAATTGAATAGACTTTCGTTTTGCGCTGGAATTTCCAGCGCTGGATCGTTCAACTTTAACGAGGGGGCAACTGATCTCATACACAAAGTGGACAGTTGTACGTTTTGGAATTTGGTTCACCGCATGATTTGTGTGTTCTGTTATTTCAACGTCACGGTTAACGGCAAAATGTCCTCAATCATCGCATATGATTTCAGCAGAGTCTCTGACGATCACGCAGAGCAGATTTCGAAGTGGTGTTTTGAGAGTTTGCTAAGATTTTCACAAGACAATTAATAAACTCAAGCGCGTGCGATGTTGGAAACGATGCATGATTTGTAGCAAAATTCTGAGAAAATACTGCATAATTATAAAATGGAGTAAATATTGATATTTCTTAATAAAACGGCAACATTAGGCTCAAAGATAAAGTAACTACAGAGAAATGTTAACGACTTTTACAATCATGTCAGACAAATGCATTTGGCGGAAGAAATTTTGCCGGAGAAAATGTTATATATGTCGCGATGTTTTTTAGAAAATGTGAATTGGTGGTAAGTAGAAGTGCCTGATTTAGAACCCCTTACTTTGGCTAATAGTTTGGACCCCAATTTTCAAGTTTGGCTTTTCCCCCTGATCTGCAACAGGCGTTTCAACAGAGCCTCGTTCGACGATCCACTCGTGAATTTTTAAGGAGAAATTTACTTCAGGCTTTGAACTTGTTGCAAGGCATCCATGGCTGACATTTAATTCATGATTCCAAAAGCTTGTCGTTAACTATTTTTTGGCTTTCAAACGACAAACTCCAAACCACCATTTAGTATCTGCCGTTCGCAGTTGGCTGTTTCATGTTTTTAGTCGTAAGCCATTGTTTACTTGTTTAGTTTTTCAAACAAAGTGTTCGACGACGAACTCCAAAATTATTCATGTTTTTCAACGAGTTGTTGCCCTGACTACCGTTTCCCTCGCATCCATTAACCGAGTTACAACGTTCAAAAGCCTGAAATATAGAGGAGGTTTACACCTATGCCATACCGTTTGGTCGTTTATTTTCATTTAAAATTAAAGTGGCACACCAACATGGCCGCCTGACGTAAATGTGACTCATCCATTTCAAATGTCGTGCTTGGCATGTATTCTGTTGATGCAGTTGTGAGGTGCTTTGATATCTTCTTTGTCACAGGCAACAGCCAATGCAACACCAGATTTTCGAGAGCATATGAGAGCTATGCTTTATGTTAATCTAATATGCTTCACTGCACTTTGTTGTTGTCTATCGCTCCCGCTGCAAGTGTCCCAGTGTGTGTAAATCAAGAGCTACAATGGAACTGGGTGACTTTGGTCCAGTGTTTCAGGTGCTGTTCTTCGCTGTATTGACTATGGTGTTATACCACATTCTTCTAATGGTAATGAAAGTAGCTAACCCTGGCCTATTGACCGGAGGCAGGTTTCTAGGTGTGTATGAAGATCTATATAATCTGCGGTATGAAAACAGAGACGGGGCGGGTATTCTATGTTTGGTTTTGTCATTGAAATCCAAGCAGAAACTCTTGAAAGAGCATGTGGAAAAAGCTTTGATCCTTCTCGCAACACGCCAGCCGATGCTTCGTGCCGTGGTGGTTAAAAATGCTAAACTACACGAGCAAGGCACTTATCTCAAGTTGATCAGCGAAGATAAAATACCTGAAATGCTAGACCTTTATGTTTCTTCCCAAAGCGACTGGACCAAAGCTTGGAGCGAGCTATCAGAGAAACCGTTCAGCAAATTGTCTTGGCGAGTTGTTTTAATGAAAGATGAATATATTGCTGAAGACGAGAGTTACAGAGACACTCTTGTTTTTGCATTCAATCATGCATTCATAGATGGCGTCTCCGGCATAAAATTTGCAAAACAATTTCTCCAAAATCTGAATAATATTGCGATGAAATCCGACACATACAAACACCCCTTGCTCTTGGAATCTGACGTTACACAATTACTCAAAAATGGTAGACAGTCTCCGCTGAAAATTCTTTCTCATTTTTGTGGACTTTCTTTGATATCTAAACTAATATTTAGACAAAAGCTACGCAGTTGTCTCTCGGCAAAACAAACAAACCCTTTCTTTGTGAAATTCCCATCAAACCCGACGGCTTCCCCACGTCCAACAACAAAGATATTACACAAAGTATATTCGAACGCCGAGACGAGTAAAATTATAAACGCTTGCAAGAGGAATAATTGTACAGTGACAGGCGCTATGCTTGCCACGGCTCATATGGGTTTATGCAAGATATTAAAACCTGGACTTAATCGTGACTTTAAACTGGAACACTCCTTCGCCATCAATGCAAAGCGATTTTGCAAGCCTGCATCCCTTCCTGAAGATTATCTTGGCCATTTTGCGTTGAACAGCAATGTGATTTTAAACCACGTTATCGAAGAGCGAGAATTTTGGCGACTGGCTCAAGAATCAACAGCAAAAATCCATAGCTCTTTGGAGGACGAAGAGTTTATCCATCAGCATATTGCAAAATGCCAATCTTTCAGCTCGAATGAGCAACTTGACGAGATGTTAAGTCCCCGCGAACAGGTGGAATTGAATAGACTTTCGTTTTGCGCAGGCATTTCCAGCGCTGGATCGTTCAACTTTAACGAGGGGGCAACTGATCTCATACACGAAGTGGACAGTTGTATGTTTTGGGGTTTGGTCCACCGCACGATTTGTGTGTTCTGTTATTTCAACGTCACGGTAAACGGCAAAATGTCCTCAATCATCGCATATGATTTCAGCAGAGTCTCTGACGATCACGCAGAGCAGATTTCCAAGTGGTGTTTTGAGAGTTTGCTAAGATTTTCACAAGACAATTCAAGCGCGTGAGATGTCGTCGGAAACTATGCATGATTTGTAGCAGAGTCTGAGAAAATACTGCATAATCATAGAATGGAGTAAATATTGATATTTCCTAATAAAATGGTAACATTTATTTTAAATGTCGTGCTTTGCCTGTATTCTGTTGAGTGTTGATGCAGTTTCACCAAGTTCTCACCTTTGTCACAGGCCACAGTCAATGCAACACCAAATATTCGAGAGCATATGAGAGCCATGTGTTAGCCTTGCGGCTGCAGGTTCTCGTATATAGAAAGAAGCTTGAGCCAAGGTTTCACTTCAATACTTTATTTTTATTAGTTATTCAAACCGTTTAAGTAAAGTGACTTGTACTCTTTTCGAGAGCATCGGACCAACAACTCTGATTGTCCTCTGACACTTTATCTTCATGCATCCTATCAAAAATTAACTAAATACTAAATTACTATTCTTCCTGTTTACGTAACAGGACGTGAGCGGATATATTACAATCTAATCCAAACCAATTATAAACTAATCCAATCTATAACACATGCTTCATACTTCATAGTAATACTAGAAGTTACTATCGCAAGGGAAGTGCTGGCATCGCAAGTCCATTTATCACATGTTGAAGAAAAATAACGGCTGTTTAAACTAAGTTTGTCTACTCCATAGAGGCTTCTGGGCTTTTTTTTTCAAATGAATAATACTGTGAGCATTGTCGTGAACAATGGTGCATTAAGTGTTAGGTGTCACTACTGTTACGTAACAATGTTGCGACAACATGTGTTTTTGAGCGTGTATTTGATACAGCATTAATTTACCCCTGCCAGCAGCTTCAAGCGAGCTGAGAGTGAGAGAAGTTGTGAATAGACTCATCAATGTTATTTCCGCCATATTGCCTGCGGCTGCAGGGCAAAAAAACTGCGTTTAAGCTGCGCGACCCGCCAATTCAGGCATTTACATTAAGATTCAATACATATGGCGGTCACAGAATGTTTTCCTTTTTGCCACCATTTCTAACCAAGCACTGTGTTGTTGTGGCGAGACGGGATTTTATTTCAATTAATAATAGTAATACTCAATCTCGTCTCCAGTGTGCCCAGAGCCCGCGATGCTTTGCTTGCAAGTGTGAAAATTGAAGGCTATTATAAGAGGTGGGTGGCGGCTTTTCGGGTCGGCTGTCGTGCGCTTGTCATCACGCGGAAATACAAATCAACACAAATCGTCCTTTGTTTTGACTTCAAGCCGCAAGTTAAACTGCTCAATAAAACGAGTGCTTCGTTAGAAATCGTTAAATTCAGTGTTCACTTGCGGTTTGCCTACGAAGTGGCAAAAACGAAAACTTTCTATGACCGCCATTCGTATTGAATCTTAAAACTCATTGTCATCGGATCAGATGGCATCTTAAAGTGGTTAGCTCATTTTAACTTGCGATTTCTGTGTAAATACTTGACCGATTTTAATAAAAATAGAACCATTTTAAGGAGGAAATTGTTCTCAGTAGATACATTCTTTTTTTAGATCGATATGTTGCCATGCGGTTGGAAAAGGCGACAAAACTCTATGGTGCCCTCCCCTAGAGCCCCGTTTACACTACACTACATTTATCGGTACGGCACGGCCAAAATTGGTACCCGTACCCAATTTTATAAGTGTCCAGGCTACCAAAACAAAGGCCGAGAACAGATGAAATGGGCACAGGTACCCATTTTAGCCGTGCCGTGCCAATAAATCGAGTGTAGTGTAAACGAGGCTTAGAGTAAATTTGACCCTAAAAATCGATTCCTGATGTAAAATTGGACCAAGGGGTCAGTTTTTCGGCTTTTTTTGCCCGATTTTTTTTCGATGTTTGTATTATTGTGAAATAGTATTGCCGGTGATGTGATAATTCATATCATCATGCATGTTTATATAAAAAAAATGAGCAAAAATCCTCTAAAGGCTCGATTTTGACGCTAAAGATATCAAAATAATCCTGAAAATGTGAACTAAATCACTGTAACCGTTTTAGTTTGTATTTTGCGCAATATTTTATATAGTAGGCCGCTTTGATGTGTAATATTGAATAATAAATAAATCGCATGCATTTTAAGCCTGCAGCACACGAGAGCTATCAGTTGAGCTACGGGTTACTCGTACCTGTTAGCTCATTTACATCGTCTTTTCAAGCTCTATCGTTTGGTGGTATTCCGGGGTTTTTAGCCCAAATACTTCTTCCCGACAATATTGTCGGGTTTAATCTATGTACGACAACAGTGAGTCAGTGGTGGGTCGCGCGGGCCGGCGCGGCTCGAAGCCAGTTTTTTTGCCCTGCAGGCAATATGACGGAAATAACCTTGCAGGGTTTCGCAGACGCAGGTAACTTCCGTATATAGAACGCATACCAAACCCTGGCCTATCGACCGGAGGCAGGCTTTTAGGTGCGTACGAAGATCTATATTATCTGCGCTATGAAAACCGAGACGGGGCGGGCATTCTATGTTTGGTTTTTTCATTGAAATCTAAAAAGAAACTCTTGAAAGAGCATGTGGAAAAAGCTTTGATCCTTCTCGCAAGACGCCAGCCGATGCTTCGTGCTGTGGTGGTCAAAAATGCTAGACTATACAAGCAAGGCACTTATCTCAAGTTGATCAGCGAAGATAAAATTCCTGAAATGATAGACCTTCATGTTTCTTCCCAAAGTGACTGGACCAAAGCTTGGAGCGAACTATCAAAGAAACAGTTCACCATATCGTCGTGGCGAGTTGTTTTAATGAGAGGATTAATATATTGCTGAGGATGAGAGTTACATCTTCATTGATGGCGTCTCCAGCATAAAATTTTGAAAACAATTGCGATTAAATTGCAATAAACTACGCCAATAGTTTATTAGTCGTATTTTAAGCTGTCGTTTACTTGTTTAGTGTTTTTGTTTACTTGTTTAGTGTTGCTGTTTATTTGTTTTGAGTTTTTTCTTACTTGTTTAGTGTTGTAAACAAAGTGTTCGACGACATAGAATTATTGATGTATTTTCAATGAATTGTTTTATTTATTTGATCATTTGTCACAACACAATACAATTATTACGCACAAACACATGTAAAACAACAGAGGACATAAGTGTGACAGAGGAAAGGAACAGGACTTGCGTCCCAATTGACACCTGACCCCAACATTATAAGTAAACTTTATACACTTAAATGTATGCTCCCGAGGGAAATAGTGAGTTTTGTTTTCCCAAGAGTCTGAATGTTTCCCGAGACGAAGTCGAGGGAAACATTGAGACTCGAGGGAAAACAAAACTCACTATTTCCCGAGGTAGTGTACATTAAGTGTTTTGTTATATAGAAAAAAAAACATTTAAAAAAGAAACCCACTTTACTTTGTTATGACAAGAAGCGGGCAACAATTTTTCACTTGTTTTCCTGGCGGGAAACATTGCTTTTATTTAAAGTCATGTGACCACGAATGAACCAATCACATTTAAAATACACAGAACCTATAAAACAATGCCACTTGTTGCCCACCAAGCGCAATGATAACTTTCTTCATGGTTTCGTGACGAGTTTGAACCGAGTTACAACGTTCAAAAGAAAACCCATAGGTTCACACCTACGTCATAACCTCAATCATTGCTTTACATCATTGAACTGTAGGTAATACTTTACATTTGAACTGTGAAGTGGTACACAAATATTGCCGCCTGACATCATGTGACGTTATCTATTTCAAATGTCATGCTTTGCATGTATTATACCTGAAAATGACATTCAATGCAACGCCGTATTGTCGATGGCATTGTTACGAGAACAAGGCTTGATATTAATTTAATATGCTTCGCTGCGTTTTGTAGTTGTCTATCGCCCGGCTACACGTGTGTGTAAATCTACAACTGCAATGGAAATGGGTCACATAATCACAGTGTTTCAGGTGCTGTTCTTCGCTGTATTGACTATGGTGTTATATCACATTCTTCTAATGGTAATGAAAGTAACTAATCCTGGCCTATCGACCGGTGGCAGGTTTCTAGGTATTTACGAAGATCTATATTATCTGCGGTATGAAAACCGAGACGGAGTGGGCATTTTATGTTTGGCTTTGTCATTAAAATCCAAGAAAAAACTCTTGAAAGAGCATGTAGAAAAGGCTTTGATCCTTCTCGCAAGACGCCAGCCGATGCTTCGTGCTGTGGTGGTCAAAAATGCTAGACTATACAAGCAAAGCACTTATCTCAAGTTGATCAGCGAAGATAAAATTCCTGAAATGATAGACCTTCATGTTTCTTCCCAAAGCGACTGGACCAAAGCTTGGAGCGAGCTATCAAAGAAACCGTTCACCAAATTGTCTTGGCGAGTTGTTTTAATGAAAGATGAATATATTGCTGAGGATGAGAGTTACAGAGACACTCTTGTTTTTGCATTCAATCATGCATTCATCGATGGCGTCTCCGGCATAAAATTTGCAAAACAATTTCTAGAAAATCTGAATAATATTGCGATGAAATCCGACAAATATAAACCACCGTTGCCCTTGGAATCTGACGTTACACAACTACTCAAAAATGGTAGACAGTCTCCGCTGAAAATTCTTTGTGATTTGTTTGGGTTTTCTCTGATATCTAAACTAATATATAGACGAAAGCTACGCAGTTGTCTGTCGGCAAAACAAACAAACCCTTTCTTTGTGAAATTCCCATCAAACCAGACGGCTTCCCCACGTCCAACAACAAAGATATTACACAAAGTATATTCGAACGCCGAGACGAGTAAAATTATTAACGCTTGCAAGAGGAATAATTGTACAGTGACAGGCGCTATGCTTGCCACGGCTCATATTGGTTTATGCAAGATATTAAATACTGGACTTAATCGTGACTTTAAACTGAAACACTCTTTCGCCATCAATGCAAAGCCATTTTGCAAGCCTGCACCCCTTCCTGAAGATTATCTTGGCCATTTTGCGTTGAACAGCTATGTGTTTTTAAATTACGTTACAGAAGAGCAAGAATTTTGGCGACTGGCTCAAGAATCAACCGCACAAATCCGTAGCTCTTTGGAGGACGAAGAGTTTATCCATCAGCATATTGCAACATGCCAATCTTTTAGCCCCAATGAATACCTTAACGAGATATTAAGTCCCCGCGAACAGGTGGAATTGAATAGACTTTCGTTTTGCGCAGGCATTTCCAGCGCTGGATCGTTCAACTTTAACGAGGGTGCAACTGATCTCGTACACGAAATGGACAGTTGTATGTTTTGGAATTTGGTTCACCGCATGATAAGTGTGTTCTGTTATTTCAACGTCACTGTAAACGGCAAAATGTCCTCAATCATCGCATATGATTTCAGTAGAGTCTCTGACGATCACGCAGAGCAGATTTCGAAGTGGTGTTTTGAGAGTTTGCTAAGATTTTCACAAGACAATTAATAAACTCAAGCGCGTGCGATGTTGGAAACGATGCATGATTTGTAGCAAAATTCTGAGAAAATACTGTACAATTATAAAATGAAGTGAATGTAATGTATGGATTTTAGACGAAACGGACTGGCAAATCGGGCTAAGATATACCCATTTCTTTCAACTGTTTCTATAGCTGGCACGAATAAAACATTAAAAAAGCGGTGACTATAACAACGTTGGTTTGCAATGGATAGCGCGGTATCCAAGACAGGAAAAAGCGCTTAGCCATGCATTGCGCAGATTGAATAGAGTTCGTATGAACCCAGGCGCGCGCTTTTTAATTCTATGAATATTCTGCCTGTGAAGTGCACAAGCAGAGATGAATATATAGGTTTTAAGTTATCTAAATTGCAAAACAGAAATTTAAGTCAATTAGAGTGGGATGACACGTTCCCCGGGTGGGCTATTACATCAGGGGCCGGTTGTATCAAGCCCGTTTAGCTTAAACGGTGGTTAAGTTCAAAATAGAAAGCAAGTCTGCCGTTTTATTCAACAAGCGAACTAGATATTTTTAACCTTAATACAAAGATACTGTTAACAACTATATATTCAGTGCATAATGTTCAAGTTGACTCATTCAAGACAGATGTAAAAGTGTTATTTAATTTTCACTTATCCGCCGTTTAAGCTAAACGGGCTTGATACAACCGGCCCCAGGCCTCTTACTCGCAAAATTTTCCAAGCTTCCTGGATTTTACTGCATATACTGTTGTTTTTAATACAACGGCAACATTAGGCTCAAAGGTGTGAGTATTGAGGACTTTTAACGACTTTTACAATGTCACACAAATTGATTTGGAGGGAATCCCAGCTGATCTTAGTATAAATATCAGTCAACCAATCAGAGGCCAGATCTTCGACAAAACTGAATCATAATTTCTTTAATTTCATATGACTTCGGCACTGAAAAATTTGAAGTAATTCTAATATTTTTGTGCCGGGAAACGCGTTTGTTTTTCACTCAATTGTAAATTAGAATTTAAATTTTCCGCTCTTTATACTGTAAGTTGGAAAAACGAGGAGAAAATACTCAGTTTAGTGGAAGCGCCCCATGACGTCATCTCAGATCAGCTGACGTTTTCACCTGTTTGCCAGGGAACAAGTAAGAATGTCGCGATGCTGATTTGAAAACGTCTACTGGATGGACTGGTTTGCCAACGTGGCTAATTTAGAACCTCTTACTTTGGTTGATAATTTGGATTCCAATTATCGAGTTTGCCCCTTGTTCTCCTGATCTCCAACAGGCGTTCCAACAAAGCCTCATTTTGACGATCCACGGTGTACTGGTACTCATCTTCAAACTGAATAATTAACGAGAAATTAGCATATTTAACGTAGGCTATTACCATAGTCAACTTGACTCGGCTAACGCGTACATAATATTTGGTCGTTAACAAGTCATTTTGACCGATGTGAAAAAGTCTGTATGCAAATTTGTCTTTCTGTTCTCTATTCAAGTTGGTCATTGACTCATTGTTGACCACGCACATGCACGTTCACTATTCTATCACATTACTGTGATCACATCAACCAGTTTAAAATGTTCGCGATATTTACGTCAACATATATCAGATAATGCTGAGATATAGCTGAATATTATTTACATGCTAAGCGAATTCGGCATTGCTGGTTCCTAGGAGGACGTAATAAATATAACAATTTATTAACAAACAATAACAAACATAACAAATAACGTAACAAACGTAACAAATATAACAGACAATTTATTTATATAAAATATAATAGTTAGAACATAATTTGTGTCAAAATATGTGCTCTGAGCAAGTCTGCAGGGTCTGGGGCCGGTTGTATCAAGCCCGTTTAGATTACGGGGGATAAGTTCAAAATAGAAAGCAAGTCTATCGTTTTATTCAACAAGCAAACTAAATGTTTTTGACCTTAATACAAAGATACTATCTACAACTACATATTCAGTGCATAATATTCATGTTGACTCATTTCAGAGAGATGTAACTGAAGAGTGTAATTTAATTTTACTTACCACGGTTTAAACTTGGTAGCAACGGGCTTGATACAACCGGCCCCAGGTTGGTAACTATAGTATAATCAATAAATTCTTACCTGCTGCCTTTTTCGTTTCGCTCTCTGTAAAAAGTTATCGTCCGTGGGATCTTTGGTATCTAACTTTGGTTTGGCTTTCCTGACCTGATAAGCAAATGGTTGACAAATTCAGCGTGTGTACGACTCCGGCACGCGTCTCGATCAATATCGCCCGTTTCATAATTCACATCAGAAATAGCAAATGGTATTAGCTTACTACTCGACAAGTTTCGTCGCCAAAAACGTTTTACGTTTTAAAGCGTCTTTGACGAGAAAAATTCAAAAGATGAAACGATTCTCGTAATAAAAGGTATCGAAGTTGACACCTTTTGAGCAAATTCACTTGTGTAAGATCAACAGTCGAAATGGTTGTGAGTTTTAAAATGTTCTTTGACGCTATCATTTTTCACAGGGACGCAAAGATAAACCATTAACTTATTCCTAGCGGACTACATCAGATATACGCATGAACGCTTTATCAAATACAGAGAGCCTGTCAGCTGTTAAGCGGCTAGGAACAGGTTTTTAGCGAGCGTTGATTTGTTTGTGTGTATATATACAGGAGGTGTTATGCGTACGACCGTATTTTAGATCAACTCTTTTTTTTATTTGGGCAAAAACTAGTTTCTTTTTAAGGTTCAAAATAACCGGAGAATCGTGTAGTAGCTCTTTTGAATGACTCTTCATAAAATACGTTCTGCATATATATAAAATAAACAGAAAAACCTCTCGACGTTTCACTGATTAAGTTAATTTTGCCGGTTTAACTTTTTTGATGAAGGATAAGATGCATGGAAGGTCGAGTTTGTAAGATATTTAAGTAATTATTGAGCCTCATTTGATGCCAGACAGCTAACGTTTGAAACAACGAAACAGTCATGTCAACGAAAGTCATGAAAACTTTTGTCAATATAGCTACAAGCTGTGTAAACAAGTTCATGAAAAAATATCCAAACATACATGCTAGTCCGTGCAGTTAATTCAGCATATGATTTGTATACAAATATAGTCCAATGAAGACGGTATGTTATCAGCTAGCTCGCTTTTAATTCGCTTCAAAGAAACTCAAGTCATTCGCTTTTGTAGGCATTTCTGATCATCAAAGTTTTGGTTTTTTTAAAGCCAGGCGAGCACTTGAGCAATTCCTGGCGTTCGTATACGCAATGAATTGCAATAAACAGACGTATAATTAAGTCTTAACTATTCCTTATCAGTCATTTTGGGATGCAATTTTATCTAATGTTTTATTGTTCGCATAAACTTCGCTGTCAATGAACTAGGTTTATGTACGAGCTCGACTCCAGGAGATATGCTTCCTATAGACAGTATAGTCTAATTCTAACACTTGAGTCTAATTCTATAGGGAACCCTTAGGAAGTGAACTAATTAGCTGTACCCCAAGTTCATACGTTTCCATGTAAATTAAGAAAACTGCATGCGTAAAGCCAAGGTTAATATGCTTATATATCCCCAATATTATGTCTGCTTCCAGTGCACTGTCACATCAACGTAAACATGATGTACTTACGGCTAAAATATGCTTCGCATACAACCGTCTAGCGCGTTCCCTTTGAAAATTATCATCAAAATTTGCCGTTGCCATATTCGAAGTAAGTGTTTCTTCGCTTTTTGGGTAAAATAGATTGATTCAGCCCATCTCAGCGGTACGAAATTGTTAAAATAACACACACCGCGATTGTGAAGCTATGAATATTAAGTGTGTTTAAACGTTTCGTCTCTCCATCGCAACAGTAGCAGTAGCTACAAACACTAGCGCGGTTAAAGTTGAACAGGTGTTTTTGCAGGGAATATATTTGATTGTTTATATACACGCGGCGTCTTAAAATTTCATAATAGACGTCGTGCGAAGCTGTAACACAATTTTCCGGCAGAGAAATTTTCATTTAAAACTTTTTGGGTTGCTTCCAAGAAAAAAAAAGGTTTGTCCCAATGTGGATAAGTTCGCTAGAGTTTCTTTGCATGTGCATATGTTTGTTTTGGAATCAATGTTTGCATAGAAAGTATATATATATTGTTCTTTATCCCCTAAAATCCCTTTTCAACTCAATTTTTGCTTCCGATAATTATTGCTGTCTCAGTCAGGAGCCGGTTTTATGAAAGTGAATAGTGATTTCTTCAATAGTTCTAAAAAACGCAATAACATTTCATTGATTGAAAATGCAATAAAATTTCAGCTTTGGGGACGAACAATTATTAGAGCCGGAAGATCCTCGATTTAGGAATACTAAGATTTAATCAAAATTATACCAAAAAACGGGTGATTTTGAAGCAATTGAAAAAATCGCTATCCGCGGTGGGGGTGGATAGCGCTATCCGGCTTTCATACAACCCCTCCGTACGGAGGTGACCTCGTTTGTACGCCGATTGCGTCCATTTGGTTTGGAAAATCTCTACTTTAAGAATACACTAAAGTTTAATTCGAGTAATTCCAAACTACGGGGAATTTTCGAGCGATTTTATCACAATAGCCCGGGGAGACTAGGACTAGGGGGACTTGTTGACATGATCCCGGTTACCGAGGTTAAACGAAGCGTAAAATGATTTTGAAGTATTGAAATTAGTCTTGGCGCACAAATTCGTCCGGTGCGGGTGTTTATACGGTAAAAATGGATGAAATTTCGACCAGACGACTTATAGAGCACGGCCCCAAATTCCCTGTGAACGTTGCCTTAACCATAACTTATTTTGTGCGACGTATAGAAATAAAGCCCCGTTTACACCACACTCTAATTATCGACACGGCTAAACATGCAGGCTACCCATACAAACGCCAGTCAAGGATGAAATTGGTACGGGTATCGATTTTAGCCGTTCCATGCCAAAACTTTGCATGCAGCGTAAACAAGGCTTTTGTCTTTATACTGATTGTTTCTTTACTAAATACGCTCTTGTTCATTCGCGTCAATTGGACCAGGGGCCGGTTGTTCGAAAGGCGTTTAGCTTAAGCGATGGATAAGTTCAAAATGGAAAACAAAATTATCTATTTATTGAACAACTGAGCTGAAATATTTCGATGTAAATAGATGAATTGTCAATGGTAGTACATATTAAATGCATCATGTAGGTTCAGTCATTCACAAGATGTATGAGAGTATTTTTAAACTTTGGTTTATCCACCGTTTAAGCTAAACGCCTTTCCAACATTTTAACATAAAAATACTCTCATAAATCTTGTGAATGACTGAACCTGCATCTTATGAATTTAATATGTTTTTCCATTGACAATTAAACTATATACATCGAAATATTTCAGCTCAGTTGTTCAATAAATAAATAATTTTGTTTTCCATTTTGAACTTATCCACCGTTTAAGCTAAACGCCTTTCGAACAACCGGCCCCAGGGGCAGGTTGTATCAAGCCCGTTTAGCTTAAACAGTGGATATAAGTTCAAAATAGAAAGCAAGTCTATCGTTTTATTCAACAAGCAAACTGAATGTTTTCAACCTTAATACAAAGATACTGTTTAGAACTACATATCCAGGGCATAATATTCAAGTTGACTCATTCAAGAAAGATGTAAAAGTGTTATTTAACTTTGACTTATCCACCGTTTCAGCTAAACGGGCTTGATACAACAGGCCCCTGAACGACAATAGTGCTTTTAAAGCGGGGGAGCGATTAAACTATAGATATCTATTTAACTTACAAGCTACACAGCTTGCTTATATAACATTAAACAAATCGTTTCTAAGGGAATAAAATAGAATTGTACTGTACATATGGTAGTCCTCATGAATACACAAGATCTATTATTTACAACGACGTCAACTTACTCGTCTTGCGAATGCTTTGAGCAAAGGTAACGAGGAACCAAGATCAAGCTTTGTTTTCAAGTACCTCTCGAAATCTTTCAAAACCTCTTCGTCAAGAGCGTCTGGAGACGTTTCTCTAAAATATTCTAGAATTCCTGTCGTTCCTACGCTTCGTTTTCGACTCTTTCTGTCGAATGCAGAAAGAATCGAGGGAAACATTGCCGTTCGCCAGGTGCTTGAAGCAAACTTGAAAATATAATTATTCCATCGTTAGCAACTAACGATCTCGAGGATTGGCCAGCGATTGTCTTTTAAATTGTACGAATTGTTCGTTAAAATGAATGACGACTAAGTATTCATTTCCTTGTCATTGTGTCATCGCATTAATAAATGTGCAAAACTCAGAAAGAATAGACACTTGTGTAGAGCTAAACATTCATTATTACATTTAAATCAATTTAGAAACCCAATTTGTAGGCAAATTTTTCAAAGTTCGTAATTTCGTCTTGCACTTGTCGTAATACATATATAGCTATGCTGTATTTAAAATGTATTGCTATGAATGTTCGTTCGTATATTTAACTTTCTATTCTGTATTCTCTTCTTTGGTCGAAGGAGTTAGCTTTCTTCTGAACGACAATTTTTTCCCGCCCAACTTTGGAGCTGGAAGAGTGTTTTCGCTTTGAATAACTTTGTGAAGCCCCTCGGGTAAGGAGACAGTAGATGATATGGCTTCTCTATCTGCAGATGAAATGAATGGCAATTTTGTTCATTTGAACAATTCATGTACATTTTTGTACATGCATAAACATGAGATTAGTTGAACCATTGATCCAAATTCTTGCAAACACGACCAGGACCTGAGCTGTATACCAATATATTTACAAAACACGTTAAACTTCCCAGGAGACAAGTTGAAGCCAATTTGGATACTTGAGAGCCTGGTTTGTACAGAATTTAGCATGCAAGATTGAAATTTTCAACTCATAAATATTCGCTCTCCTAAATTAGCCGACTCAATTTAAAAGGTAATGCATTATCCAGCATTTTTCAGATCAGTGGACTCAAAGAATGAAAACAGCAGGCCAAGGCGAACAGTACAGAGGAGGATAACCCTAAGCTTGTTAAACAGCCTCAGTCGTTGTTATTCTATGAAGACTGCAGCCTGAACAGTTGTGAGATGTTACAGTATACTTACCTGAGACAGTTTTAGCGATAGTTTTGGATGACGATGGTAAGGTGCTGTACCCCTCCCGCTTCGCGGCGGGCGACTCCCCCCCGGAAGTCTGTCGCATTAAATGCGTCGAAATTGAAACCACTTGCTCGTTTTCCTCCGACTTTCTTGGGACCGGACAAAACACTTTTTCGGCGAAATCTTCGAAAACCGTCGTTTCTTTGTGATGATTAACTATATTACTGATGCAGCTAGCTCGCTCTTCGTAGCTGAGAAAACGTTAAGGAATAGAACGAAATACCAGACACAGTACTAAAATGCGGTGCCCGCAATGCTTGTCTAGAAATAAAACGTCCGCTCATTTCTAACGACATCACCAACTTACATTCTCCTGTCGGCCGCAGCCTAGTAATTTTGAGCGATTTGTCAACAATTCAATTTCGTTTGTCTTTCAAACGTCATAAATCGCTGCGAATACTCTTGTTTAGTAATATGTTTAAGAACTGTAAGTATAATTTCTTACGCTGAATCGAATGGTGGTATTTTTGTCCTTCTTGGGTGCATAAAAGCAGAGATACACGCAATTATCAGAGTTTGAGATTGAAATTGAAAAAAGAACGTTCCTTTAAAAAAGGAATTTGCCAAACGTACAACAAGATTAATAGTAATAATTAGGAAAAAATTCCAAGCATTCCAAGTATGTGCAAGGAATTTTTACTTGGCGATTAAGGAAACGTATTGATGCGAACAAACAAACTCACAGGCAGAATATAATGCGGTGCCAAACTTGGCGCGGGCACCGCAATCTATGCTTAAAAATCTAAACTGCAAAGTTTTCTAACCCAAAATGAGCTGGCGAATTACATATGGCTTAACTATGATGAAATCCAGTGATGTTATTTCAACATAGTAAGATATAGGATACAAAGTCTGCATTCCAGGTATGAGAGATCGTTTAGCGCGGCTAGCATTGACGGCCGTCATACGAACCAACGACGGGAGAACACGACGGTCCACGATCGCTCCATCAAACAACGGGCCAAAATACGGAATCTATAATAGACCAGAGATCATAACTCAGTTACTTGTAAAAAAGAGTGCTAAATCTGTTTTGCTTTGCTAAACATACTAAGCAGTCAATTGAAATGCCGAGTAGGGATGAAAATGAAGCCGAACTTACATCCCCTTTCTTTAAAATCTGTATTCTAAAGAGATGATTCTGCAAAGGATAGATTGCAATAGCAACATCACCAAATTCTGCATTCACAATGCCGTGACGGAAATCTCTCGAGTGTTCTGACCAGACAATCCAAATCTCATCATTTCCAAGATGGCGAACCTTGAGAAATAACAACACATCTTATTGACCTTCAGTCGAGCACGATACGAAAGAAATCCACATTTTCTTCACAATAAGTTTGTAGAAATGTAAAAGATCTTAAAAAATACCCTCCACAATGTGTTTTAACTTATCTTTATACGTGTCATCAGTGCTGATAAAAAGTTGCGTTCATTTTTATCATCGATAAAAAACAAAAATTTCGGACGTACTTTCTTGATGAATCCGCCTTCGTCCGAGGACACGGGCATTCTTGTTGCCACGTGAAACATAACTTCAACGGTTGAGTTTGCGTAGTAAACAGCCGTGGTGCCAGTGGATTGATTCTTGTCTAAACCACCCATGAAACCAGTGTGTGTTGATAACTCGACCTTTGAAAAGTATCATTGTAGAAGCAATGTGAATCGAGCCCTTGCGTTCATTCAAACGAGGCTTTACTTTGGCTAAGCAGTTCACTCTTCGAGGATGGAAACGTGGCTCCTTATGAAACAGTGAACCGACTCCAGGCCGAGAGCAAATATATGTATGTAATGCCTGAATATTCAAATGTTGTTGGTATCTATCATGTTAAACATGTGCTTTGGTTTGTTAGTTTAACTGGAAACACCCGTGGTACGTTGAAAGTTACAAGGGAAACTGATGTTAAAATAGATATGTGATAATTAATCTCACCTCCCAAGCAAGGCCGGCAACAAAATCTTCGTATTCCTTACTTCCCGAAGTGTTACTCATGATGGATGTCTTATCCTCCTGCCCAGGCGCCACGTAAAATACCGCAATCTTGTGCGTTTCACGACTGAATATAACGACGACAAAATATCAAAGATACATAAAGGTGATGTATTGTTATTATTATTATTGTTATTGTTGTTCTTCTTCTTCTTCTTCTTGTCTTCTTCTTCTTCTTGTCTTCGTCGTTGTTGTTGTTGTTGTTGTTGTTGTTGTTGTTGTTTTTTCCTACTTACAAAATATGACTAATTCAGGACAGCACGAGTATGACTATCTTACCTTTTTCTATTATCAAGATGTTTCAACTCTCGTATGAGTTTGTCACTCTTCTTCAATAAATCTATTCTCGATCTACGTGTGAAATAATTGAAAAATAAATAAAAAAGACACAATGGTTCCTCCTGAAAGGTCAAATTATAATGACTTGTAAAAAGCGCCTTCCTTACCTCTTTTCCCAACCAAACATTCCAAGTTGGTTAAAGAGGAAATGCGATAAATGAAATGGATTACTGGGTTCTTGGTAACTCTTTGGAAACACCGGCTTTCCTTTTAATCTAAAACCACAAAAGACCATCGAAAGATGTATATATCACTAGCTCTCCCTTCTTATCCACACATGTCCCTTGTTAAGAAAGAAAAACATAATCAAACCTTGGGTCATCAAGAGCAGTGTCGCAAAATTGTTCTTCTCTTTCCTTTTGAACTTGAATTGCTTCGATCAACGACTGTTCCATTTCCTCGTTCAGGGGATATGGTGGTGGTGCGGGCTCGTTTAGGGATAAATGAGGATAGAATAAACACTCTGGGCTGGTTGAACCAATGCCTTTTAGTAACTACAAAATAACATTAATTATTTACCGATAGCTCGAAATAATAATGAGTGTTATTCTTCAAAAATTACACTCTTTCAAAATTATACAAAAAATTCTTCACTCCACCTGGTCGATTTTATCTGTTTGTATTGACGCTGATGATTGCCGACGAAGCGATCTGCTTTGGCCAGAGTCCAATATTTCATCCAGTTCTTCCTGGCTGAATATACTTTTCAAAACACCTGAAACATATTATAAGTTAGTGGTGCACCACTAAAATATGAACAACTGTTTCTTAAATTTTACCTTTTACCTTTTAATCATTCAACTAATAGCAATAGCAATACTATAAATACATATCAAAGCAATGGAATTGCTTTGGAATACATACACGAAGGTCTTACACCATCTTACGTACCCGGAAAAGAATGTTCGGTGTCAATTCGAGGCCCAAACAATGTTGAAATATCCAGGCAATGTTTTCCGCACATGTCTCGCACGATGAGACGAACCGTGGTGTTCCCACAAAGCAAGTTTTCGTCTTTCGGAGCAACGTCCTAAAACAAGAAACAGACCTTGAAACTCAAGGGCAACATTGCAAAATTTTGCGGCAAATCCATTTTTTCCATAGATTGCTCCTTGACTGTCAGTTTTGTTAAGGTTGGAGGTTAAGCATCGTTTCGACAAATCCACTGAAATTGCTTTTTATGGCAAATTACACACAACAAAAAACACAAATAGAAAAACGTCTGAGGACGAATAACATCTTTGTGGCGAACTTACTTGAATAGGTAGCTCGACCATAGAAATTAGCGACGAATCGTTTACAACAAAGAACTGGGAAAAGAAAAAAAATAAAGATCATAAAGTACACGCCTTTACCTATCATTCAATAGCGTTTTATTTGAAATAATAAAAGCCCACCGCCTCACTTATCATGAAACCAAAAATAAACAACTGAAACGATTACATGATAAGAGAGCTTACCTGTGCATTGGGGGACGAGAAAACAGCAGCGGTGAGCTCTTGTTGTTCAGTGCAGTAAGGATTGTCTTGATTTTCGTTGACGAGGCTTGTCAATCGTGCAGCCCCAGCAGCCAGGGGAAAATGATTCAAATGATTGACAATATGTAAAATGACCTAATGAAATCGGCACACCTTTAGACCCTTATCAGGCTCTGTATGATGTAATGCACTTCCGGACTTTTGTTTAAATAGAGGTGCCACACAACTACAATGTACGACAAATGACCTTTCAAATTAGCCTAAATAACTCTTACCGCTTTTGCAGTTTTCCTAACGCGTTCCATTGTTTGAACGCTAATATTTGACCCTAAAACGACAAGAAAACTTTTCACATCAAAATAGCGAGCAGCTAATAACCAAATTTATATCTCACCATTCCACGTCTAAGGGCTTGTTTACATGGAGCGAGTTATCCCGGCTAGGCGAGGTATAAAGCGCATCACATCAAAGGCTTAATCTGATTAGTCTTTCATTATAAGTAGTTTTCACCTCGCCTTGCCGGGATAACTTGCTCCATGTAAACAGGCCCTAATCTTGGTTACATGAAGAACTATCAGCAATTAGCCGTATCACTTACCGCTGTCTCCAAACTCTGCGGGACTAGAAGGAGCCGAGTCGACAATATCTTGATGTATTTGACCCAGGTGTATCTGGAGATCTTCACGAGATATCATGCGACTGATACTGAATTCTCGATCGGATTTCGTTGAATTGTTCGAAACAACATATTTAAGAGCCTAGGGGAAAGATTATAATGGATAGATACAAGCGATGGGGGATATATAGGGGAGACTATAGGGGATAGATACAAACGATGGCCTCTCGGATTAAGTGAGATTATCACGGATAACCTCGTGGATTTAGTGATTTAGTAACAAGGATATATGACAATATATGCTACTCTCAAGTTATTGATCGAAAACACACAGTACTTTTGATTATGAATTCAAGACTGGTTTAAAACAAAGTTTGTTCACCTGAAACACTTGGGCCAGAGTGGTTTGATTGTTCTCTTGCACCTTCAGTAAAGAGCTCAGCGATATTACCATAACCCAATCCAGAAGACAAAACATCAACGGATTAAGAATCTAAATATGACAACCACATTCAATTATTGGGGTCTTGTCCTTTAGACAGAACTGCCGCATGGCTTACTAGCACTGGTCAGTGAACTCAAATAAAACTGGAACGCTCACTCTATGACTTTCCCTCATTGATGAGTGAAGCCAAGATGGCGGATCATGATGCCTTTCTTGTAGGTATGATCCAGGCCTCTGGCGCGGAAACTTCAAAGGAAAATTAGAATTCCCGACAAAATTTCTGCGTGGAGGCCTGGATCATACCTACAAGAAAGGCTTCATGATCCGCCATCTTGGCTTCAAACTTCCGGCAGAGTGAGCGTTCCAGTTTTATTTCAGTTCAATGGCACTGGTAGTACTGATTTACGATACCTTAACGATATGAGAACTGTTCAATCCAGATCCTTCATTAACACAGCGTCTGATCACCTCACATAAAACCTGCAATGATGAAAGATATATCAAGGATGGAAGCAAATAAAATATATAATTTCAAAAAGTGCCCATTTATTTATACAATGTAGTGAAAAATATAAAAGACATTATGTATCATGTTGAGCACACACCTGAAGGATTTTCAAAGGAAGGTCTTGATCAAAATTAGACAGTTGTTCGTGATATTCTGAAAGGTTTTGGACTAAGCCAATCGCCACACTGGATACAGAACAATTTTTAAACTGTAATATCAAGGAAGTATACAAAATCGTCAGAAAAACGAGAACAATTCTACCCTATATGTACATGCAGATCTGCCATAAATTTTACCATTAATTCAAACTAACGCCTGTATTCAGAAAGCTCACTCACACTCATCAATGTCAAAGTCCACTCCGTTATTTAATGGAAAGATTCAAGGTAAAACAAATTCAAATTAAATTCTTATTTGAAGCTCTTATGTGTCATGGAATCGACAGGAATCTTCTCTCACAGAGTTTGAATGTGAGTGAGCTTGGATATAACACGAAAGTGTTTCAATTTTCATGCATGCAGGCATCAAAACACCTACCATAATGGATGTCAGCAGAAGCGAAGTGTAAACATGAATACGATTGTGTCCTTTGTTGTGAGTCAGTTCTTCCACGATAAATATTCCGATTGCGCAAAGCGCTGTACACCTTAAAAAAAGCGACAGTTCAATCATACATGTACTATAGCTTCCCCTCAATAGCTGGGAGTCGAACGTACCTCAAGTTAATATGCTAAGTTAACGCTATATTAAGTCAACAGCATATCGACAAAGTATTTATAGGCGTATTAGATCTATTGAAGACACTTCGTAAATACCTCGCGTGGCAATCAGGATCTGTGACGGCAGCTTTGTACAGGGTATCACTCAGCTTGTCCTGAAAACGTTTTAGGAAATCGATGGTTTAACATTCAATAGTTGCTTTGAATAATCTGGAAACAGGGAATCCCAGTCTTATACTGGCGGGTTGGAGTTCTCTTGAAATGATTCAGAAAGACGGCTTGAAACACGAATACCTTTATCTCCCGGCAAAGGGTGACCGTAGGCTGGTCTTTCAACGTTGCAGATTCAATCTGATAAATTTTCATGTTCGGGAAAGCATTTGGATAACACAGAAGAGATCCTAGGATTGTGACAGCCTCTGTTCTCGGATACTGAACGCAAGAGAGAAGTTAACAGACTGTTGAAAATGATAACAATTAAAGGCGACAACAACGGCCAAAAACAACATAATAACATAAACAACAACAGGAGTATTGAAAGACATTCGAGTGTTGAAAAATATTACAGTAGTCATAGCGAGGTTCATATACGTGGAGTTTCCACTACGACGCGCTACTATTCACTCGCTTATTCGGCTCGTGATTGGTTAATCTTATAGCATTATCGCATATGATTGGCTCATGTTACCTCATGCATTAGCTGAAGGGAAAGTCAAACTTGAACCTCGCTGATTTCATTCCATATAATTATAATATATTGTTAAACTAACCGCAGTGTTTGCACTCTCGATAATCGTTGTTGCTGCGTACATGAAGTCCAAGATAAGAAGAGAAGAACTGGGCAAAACCATGCCAAAGAAATTGTCGCATTTACTCATGATGGCATTGATAATATCCTACAATAAATAAGAACTATACGTTTAAAATTTATACAATTTGATGGCAGCTTGTTAGTCTGAGTATTGATTATACTGCCAAACCCAGGCCAGCCTTTAATTAGATCAGTTCAAAGCACGAAAAAGCAGCTAACATTAACCTGATCCGAGTTTGTAAGACCATCGTGTAAACAGCGATAAAAGTGTCTGAGATAGTCTTCAGATAATGGATTATCTTGCCGTCTTACGGTCATTTCACACATTAGTTGATAGGCAATAAGTCGACCTTGCTTGTACTTCTGTGGTAGATACGCTGCCTGAAAAAATGTATATTTCCAGCTATGACAACACATAGAAACACTAATGATGATGACGACACTAATGACGATATACGACCATAAATAGGATAGGTTTTTCAAAGCTTGGTTTTCGTTATTCCATGAAGCTTTTTTGAGTGAAAAAAACTCGAATGACTCTTTCATTTACATTTAATAGTTTAGAAAGTGGAATTACGATTGTTTCAGACAAAAACAAAATATCAAACATATCAAATCTAATAACTAAGCTGTTGAATAGTTTTATTTAATAGTTAAACTATTAAACCTCCCGTTTGATTTCGAAAATACTTTGGTAACCCAACTGTTTCAAAAACCTTAATACCTGGAACAGCCAAGAAGCAAAATAGTGCAAAGGCGGAAGCAGATTTGGTAACGAAGGTGTCGATTTATTGTCTTCAGAAATACCTTGATTTAATCTGATCTATATAAGACAAGGGAATACTAATGTTAGTAATGAAATACGACAATAATTATACATCCAGGTACGGTTTGGTAGACGATGGTATAGATCAACGAGTGCTTCATTGCAGGACGCATGATGGTGCATTTGTTATGGTACCTAGGGAAAAAGCATTATCATACCTTGGCTAGTAAATGCCATATTTCAGACAGAGAATTAAGGACCTGTGCATGTATTGAGGCATTCTCTATGTTATTAATATTCCCCAAGACGCCAAGCATTCTCGTCCACAGCACAACAGCAGCTACGGGGGTCCACCCCTCTTTTGTGCCACCACAGACCACGCTGACTTCAGTATCCATATCGAGGCTGTGCACCGAAGGTTCCACTATTTCCAACGTGACGTGCTGCTCGTCCATCATCTGCGTCATTTGTGTCCTCACTGGAGTCTCGCTGTCGAAACTGGCGTCTTCTAACAATGAAAATGTTGGAGGAATTTCGTTTTGAATTATTCGGCAAACTATAAGCGCTCTCCTTTATACGGTAAAAACGGCCAGACTCATCTTGATGAATTTCAGTACAGACATATTACTAGTAGTTTAGAGTGTTTCAGAACTCTGCATTCAAGAATATCGTAATTTACAACTGCCTAGCACGGGAAATGTAGTTAATCGCTGTATTCCTAAAGAAATAATCTATTTCAATTCAAAATATGACCAGTTTGACAATTTTGACCGCTTAAAGGAAAGCACCGTAAGTCGCTACAGTTTGAGAAAACTTTCTTTCGGATTCAACGTTACTCACCGTGAATAGGATTACTAAACGAAGCAGGTACGTTCTCGCTGTCCGAGGAAATATCATCACCTCCGTCGCTATCTTTCCAAAATTGTTTGGCTTTTCTTGCATCTTTTCTACCTCTACCATCGTTCTCGTCAGACGCTTCCTGACTGACCGAAACATCGATGCATTCCTTACTCGAGCTGTCGTTGAGACTTTCCTCATCCTCCGGAATTGACGAAATCGCGCCCCTCTCCCTGTCCAACGAGCCCTCCCTCGAAGAGCCCGTGCCAGCGGTAGGCCAGGTATCGAAGACTCCCAATATCCCGAGGCTGGTATCCGCGGTGTCGGAAGGCAAAGCTTTTGCTGTTGTCTTCCCAAAGCTTAGTTCACTGCCGGAGTCCGTGACGTCGGAATCGTAGCCTTTTTCAGATCCCTGCTCGAGTGCACCCTGGGAGATTGTTTCTGCGTCAGCTGGGGCAACATTGTCAGAAGTGTCGGGTTCCTCTGATCTCTCTGAAATATCACACGAGGTTGGAAAACTCCGCTAAGAAGTGGCGCACAGGGAAATTTTAGCTAGACGGCATAATTAGGGGTGAGTGTATATTCATATATTCAGGTTCACATGCTGTAGAGGAACAACAGCTTCCCTTCCAAAAGAATTTGGATATAAAGAAGAGTAATATGCGAATATGCACTTTCCCAAATTAAGCTTTCAGCTACGGTCCAGGTAGCGTAGTGATCCTGACGATCAGTGTGGGCTTATATGCATATTTTTGAACCGATACAGCTAAATTCTAGTTCCCTACTTGTCTAAATGTGGCGATTTTTCAAAACCAAGTGGGTCTGTGCATCCTGGGTCTGGTAGAAAATGCAGCAATGTATTCGTGCTCTGTATCTAATGTATAATAAAGTGGTCACTGAATATAGAAATCTTACATTTTAATCTATCAGCAGCAATTTCCGACCTAGCTTTAAACATGCCACTATTCTGATAGGCCTAGATTGTTTGGTCCATTTAAAAAAAGTCAAAACCTAAGCTTGGCCTGTCTGTAAACATAGTTTTTGCTTGCTGAAGAATCGCCGCTATTTGCTGTTGAAGAAAGAGCTAAGACGGTGACGTGCAATGGTTACCTGCCGTGAGTTTATCTTGATTTTCGACAAGCGAAGCGCTAGGATCGTTTTTCGTAGGCTCGGTAGGTTTCGTTACGGTGCTCGGCACGACGGCGACGGGCGCTACCGATGATGACGTAACTTCCGGTTTCGATTCTTGCACCGACGGACTGGGAATGACTTTTGCCCGGTCGATCTCGTTCGGCCTGTTCTTGGAAGCCATCAAATGCCTTCGTTTTTTGTGTTTCTGTTCGCTGAGTCTGTCCAACGGGAGATCTTTTAAGTTGAGGGAGTACACTCGGCCAGCTATGACGCTCGTCAAAATGTCCATCGTTGACTACATGAAAACAATAATAATGGAATTAAGCTTCACTCCAAATATCTCATTAATATCTTGAGACATTTTCAAAGGACAATGGCTTCAATTCCGTCCGTCCCCCTCTAAAATAGCCCTTCAGTTAACTTATAGCTTATTGTTGTTTTTCAAAGTTGGGTAATCTAATGTGATTTTAAAGTCTATCTGATAGATACAAAAAGAACTTCACTAGAAAGGGTCCTTCGTTAAAGCTACCGGCATAAGGTATTTAAAGTGAAAGACCTTTTCATAATTTCCACACTCATGGGGTAGTTTCCCTGCAAACATCATGCAATTTTAAACGCCCACCTGCTATACACTATAGCAACCACTTCCATTTAAGTTTGAAATAGCAAACTATATAATCATTAAACAGTTTCGAAATGTTCTAGCAACTTTTAAGTGTGGATAATTTCTTGCTAGAAAAATGTTTGACCTGGGCAAGGAAATAGAAATGAACCGTATAGCTGAAAAGATCTTACCAAAATTAGTGAAATTGCAAAGTCTGGTTGGAAAATTTTGTAAAATGCGAAAGAAATGCCTAGCGAACTAGCGATACTGTGTCTGTGTGCAAGAATTGTTGCTAATTGCCGGTAAAAACAAATAAGTTGAACACTAAAATAGTATTTAAATTCACGAACTTTGTATAAGGATATATTATCCGAATTTTACAATTCTTATGCACCGAAATATAAAGGAATCAGCTGAGAATTAAAAAAATATTTGCCTAAAATTTGCATTACGTCATGTCGTCTGCGCCGCGGTTTGTCATATGAATTCCCCGTTTATCACTTTGTGGCAGAATATCGCAAAAATGTCCGCTCCCAATACAAAGTATACAAAATTAACAAGCCTGGGAAGCCTCTATCTTCTGCTTGTCAAAGTAGCTAGCTACTGCATTTTACAAAACTCCGTCAAAAAACCAAGTAATTTTAGCACATTTGCAAATTGTCCAATTTTGCGGCAAAGATGAAGGCCCGGGTTGTCCAATTTTGCCGCGAACACGGGACTTTGGCTGAATTTGACAACCGAAGTAATATAATGAGAATTATATTATAAAATTACGGAAAATGTTTTCTATTGCTTAAAAGTGAAATTTAAAAAAACAACTTTGATGTACTCGCTATTCTTAACTTCATTTTTCGCTTACTCCAAAAATGTTACCTTTCATTACTTTAGGTTGAAACGTCTATATAATTCGAGGAATGTAACTTAGAAAGTCAAAATTTAAGCTCGGCACAGTAAACACAATTTATTCAAATGAGATAGAATAGCTTCTTTGTTTTGTTTTTTTACCAAGATTAGTTAAAGAGAGGGACACTTTTTTAGTCCAGCAGGTATTTTAACAGATAGTATTTTAACAAACGCACGAAACTTGCTTCTTGCTCAATCGTAAAATATGACTTCGGCGTTTTACCTTAGAGCTGGAATTGCTGTACTAGTCGCATTTGCATTATCAGTTATTTTGAAAAGTCAACAGCTTGTGGAATGCTCGAATCAGGCTTTCTTCCGCAAAAATAAGCACAAATATTTGGCGAATCATGTCATCGCAACAAAACAAACGAACACGGAACTAGAATGTGGTCTTCATTGCCTTCGACATGGATCATGCGCGTCAGCCAATTACAAAATTTCTGGAGTCGGTAAAGGTCGCTGTGAGCTCAACAATATGATAATGCAAGAGGGTTCCAATGATGTGGAGGAAACAAGCCCTGAATATAACCATCTCTGCGTCATTAGGAGTGCACGTAAGTTCTACGGTGTATATTTTTATACAGGGGGGGGGGTTACGTTCTACGTGGTGTATATAGGTTGGAGCCGTATTTCACAATGGTACAATTACTTTTTAAACTTACTTAAGTTACTTAGAGGGGCTAAGTTGGAACTTACAGCAGGTATAACTGCATTGCATGCATGTAAAAGTCAGATATAGCTTACTTTAAGTATAGCTATAAAACAATCGTCAAAGTATCGTAAAATCATAATATCGTGAGATTTTATCTTTTGTACATAGTATCTTGTTTTCGAGCAATTGTGCACGGTTGCAGCCAATTTACCTACAACGAGTGAAGTGCCAAAAATCAAAATTGTTTACCCTCAAGTCTGTAGTTGTTTAATTTAGTATAAGATGTTGAATCCCGTAGTGAAAACTAAATATTTTGCATGAATTGGAGAAGGATGATATATAAATGCAGAGGAAGATATTTAACACGAGTGAACCAATTTTGTAATGACCTGCCGAATTGACGTGTTCACGCTCAGTACGGAAAATGTCTGGACACCCGGCAACTTTTCATCTAATTAAAAGCATTGAAAAGTACTTCGATACGTTCTCACGAAGGCTCAAATCACCATATTTCAAGCAAGCTCATAAATACAGCTATATAGAAATTGTGTCCCACGATGTGCTAAAGAAGACGATATCAACAAATCAACAAATTTACGCTTCCAATGAATGTCTAGTCTGCCGCTGTGTATTCTTCCCTCGTTTGTTTTCCTTAATGCAGATCATTAAATTTTACGGCTATTATAATTTGGCGCGTTCGCAGTTGTTCTTCCGCGGAGCTGCTACAAGATCGACTAAGAGAATATCCTCTCAATCGTACAGATATCAGATATTAACGAATAGCGGCTTAAAATTGATTTAGAAAATAATTTTATTTGCCCATGCACTATTCCAATTTAATGTGGTTATTTATATACAGCAAAGATTACGAAGAAAGAAAAAAAATTCCGACATCTCAATCAACAAGTACGTTTTCCACGCAATTTACAAGAAAAAAATGGAAAATGCCAAAATACATTACAGTTTTAAGTTTTCATGCTTCACTATAGTTCATCAAATCGTCTTTTGTATAGCAAAACAAATGAAAAAAGAAACAGAAATTCCGACGACTCAAGCGACAAGTAAGTTTTGTATGCAATTTACCAAAAAGGGTGAAGAATTATAAAATAGATTACAAGTTTAAACAATGAATTCTGTTGTATGCTTCACTATAGTTCATAGAATCATCTCTTATGTAGCAAAACAAATGAAAAAAGAAACAGAAATATCGACGACTCAAGCGACAAGTAAGTTTTGTATGCAATTTACCAAAAAGGGTGAAGAATTATAAAATAGATTACAAGTTTATAAACAATGAATTCAGTTGTATGCTTCACTATAGTTCATAGAATCATCTCTTATGTAGCAAAACAAATGAAAAAAGAAACAGAAATTTCGACGACTCAAGCGACAAGTAAGTTTTGTATGCAATTTGCCAAAAAAAGTGAAAAATGATAAAATAGATTACAAGTTTTAAACAATGAATTCAGTTCTTTGCTTCACTAGTTCATACAATCATCTTTTATATAGTAAAATATACGACAACAGAAACAGAAATTCCAAAAACTCAAGCGACAAGTAAGTTTTGCATGCAATTTACCAAAAAAGTGGAAAATGATAAAAGATTTAACAAGTCTTAAACAATGATTTCATTTGTATATGCTTTACTAGTTCAATATAATGATCTTTATATAGCAAAATATATGGCAAGTGGGAAAGAGATTCCGAAGACTCAAGCGACAAGTAAGTTTTGTATGCAATTTACCAAAAAAAAAGTGAAAAATGATAAAAGATTTAACAAGTTTTAAACAATGTTTTTATTTGTATGCTTAATTCACTAGTTCAATATACATCCATCTTTATATATAGCAAAACATGCGACAAAAAAACAAGCAATTCCGAAGACTCAAGCGACAAGTAAGTACTAGTTTTGTACGCAATTTACCAAAAAAAAGTGGAAAATGATAAAAGATTTAACAAGTTTTAAACAATTATTTCATTTGTACGCTTCACTAGCTCAATCCAACCATCTTTATATATAGCAAAACCTGCGACAAAAAAACAAGCAATTCCGAAGACTCAAGCGACAAGTAAGTTTTGTGTACAAAAAAACACAACAGTTTAAACAACCAAACTAATCAACACGCACAACTTTCTAAACGAAAACTAATGAAAAAAAGCAATCCCAATGTAACAATATTCTTGCTATGGTGATATCACAATATAATGATGAAGGCCCGGGTTATCGGACCGAAAGCTTTGCAGTATCAAATACTTACGTGTTTGTGTACCCACAATGTATCTTTACATAAGATTTGGTTAAAGCGTGAATTTACTTGATACAGCGAAACCTCCTCCAAAATGTTTGAATGCTGACTGGTGGAAAAGTTTCAACCAGAAGGGTTGGTCCAAATGTAGTGAGAGTAATCGTTTTATCACAGGACTTTATCGAAGCTCGAAAACAAATACTCAAACTGGCATCGGTTTAATTGAAGAGGCAAAATGTTGCAGATCGAAACGAGCGACCAGCGGTCAAAGTGGCGTGTGCAAACAAGCTGACTGGCGGAAGACTATGTCTAAGTAATGTCATACACTAATACACATTTAATACGAAAGTTTTAGCATCGAGCGTCAATGATCTTATACTCGATTATAAATGGCAATGGGCAATTCCATGCATGTTATAAGATATCAGAATGATAGCTTCGCTGAGTTCGTGAAGAAATAGGATTTGCACCACCAACCCGACTCTTTTTGTCAGTGGTTGGGATTTGGAAAGTTCATTCAAATGCAAGAACTTAAAAGAACCATATTGTTGTATTTTGTTAGGAACCATCGATTCTGAATAGCAGTGTCTTATAGCTGGATTGCCTAGTGTTTCTGAGAGGTCAATCTATATACAAGAGTATAGCATTTTGGCAGCTAAGTTAGGCGAGAAATGTTGAATTTAAGATTTGCGTTTAGAACTTAAGATTTTTTCTTTTATTTCTCATTTTTTCTTTCATATTTATCTTTTCACAAATGTTGTGAAGCTATTTCGATATCAAAAACTTTGGATAAACACAGAATTCATGTTTCTTTTTAATCCAACTCACTCAAAGATGCAACACAAGAAACACGTACACGATGAATGTTTCAGAAAATAAATTAAAAACACAGAGCTAGTGTTTTTATAAAAATCGTACACTATCGCTGTATCTTTCTATATCTGTTGTTTGTATTTCAATTTGCACGATGGGTCAATATGTAATATAAAACTCGTAAGAATGTACAGATATGTCGAACACCAAAACATCTAATAAGATATATAAATAGGTATAAGAGCAGGGCATCTAATACAATCAATGTTCTATTTTTATTTTCATACAGGAATGATGAATGGAGTTTATGCCCCAAAGGTTACTTCCTAAACGGGCTGAATCGTGGCGATGGATCTAGCTTAAAAGGCATAAATTGGACACTGTTGCCGGCCTAAAGATCACCCAGTCAAGTATGGATCGTGTTATAACGAGAATATTGACTTTAGTAAAAAGGGGGCCTCATGTTCGAAAACGGAGTATTTTATCACTGGTATTTATCGTGGAAATGGCGGATGGTTGTTCAACATAGATAAATTTAAATGTTGTCAACTTATTTAAATAGTCGACAAGAACAACTATAAGTGATAAGAATTCACTGAATCACCGAGTTCAAGCATGCCAGGTTAAACATACGTTACGGCCTAAATGAAAATCCTTGTCCGAAAATTAAGCAATAGTCAGGTTTAGTTTAAAAAAATCGGTGAAATCACAAAGAATGAATATTTAAGCACTGCTATAGACACTTACAAACAGGAAAATAACTGCATACCAAAAAGAAAGATTATACCAGGAAAGAAAAATATGGACGCGACTTCTGTTGAGCCCGCGTTGTTATACCTCTTAGAATTTAAAAAAGTCTTCAAGCGAAAACAACACAAAAATCGAATTACATCCTCATTACCAATTTAAGTATGGACACTTAGGATGTTTTACAACAATGGTTTCAAAAAGCTATTTGTTATATTTTTAAAAGTAATTTGTTATAATAGGATAAGATTTCTTCAACTGTATATCTTCCAAAAACACTTACATATAATATCACATAAAAATTCACACCAGGGGCCGGTTGTATATCAAGCCCGTTTAGCTTAAACGGTAGTTAAGTTCCAAATAGAAAGCAAGTCTATCGTTTTATTCAACAAGCGAACTAAATGTTTTTAACCTTAATACAAAGATACTGTTTACAACTACATATTCAGTGCATAAATTCAAGGTGACTCATTCAAGAGAGATGTAAGAGTGTTATTTGATTTTGACTTATGCGCCGTTTAATTGTTGAAAAATTACATGGGGGTATCACGGGATGACAAGGATAAACATAAAATTCTTCAAAAAGTTGAATATGTGCATTCTCTAAAGATTAAACGCCCTTTTTTTAACAGCCTATGCAAAAATACACTAGCACAAACAATAGCCTCAAATTGAACTCTTCAAATTTAACTTTAAAAAGGTCTCAAATAGCATAATTTATATAAATACATGCAAAGCTTCTCATCTTCTAACTTAAAATAGTACGCGCGTGTTGATTGGTCGAGAAACGTGAAACACGGGAATTTTCTCGCCGAACTTGACAAGCGAAGTGTAATGAGAATTTGTAATTAAATCGAATTATAAAATTTGTACAAAATCTTTTTATTGAGTTATATTACAACATTACATCTTTTCCTGTGTTTCTATACAGTTATGGAAACACTTGCGGAAGTTTGGGAGAACTCGAAATAACGGGCAAAAACTCGCCCTGTGAGCTCGCTTTCCCAATGATTATTTCTCGTTCTCCCAAGCTCCCACGCGTGTTTCTATAACTGTATATAGCAACACAGAAAATGCTTTCTATTTCTTAATTATTCAAATGAGATGGCGTAGCTTCTTCAAGATTAGTTAAAGAGAGGGACACTATTTTAGTCCAGCTGCATGGTATAGGACAGATGATTTTAACACACGCACGAAACTCGCTTCTTTCTCAGATCGTAAAATATGACTTCGGCGTTTTACCTTAGAGCTGGAATCGCTGTACTAGTCGCATATGCGTTATCACTTATTTTGAAAAGTCAACAGCTTGTGGAATGCTCGAATCAGGCTTTCTTCCGCAAAAATAAACACAAATATTGGCGAATCATGTCATCGCAACAAAACAAACGGACACGGAACTAGAATGTGGTCTTCATTGCCTTCGACATGGATCATGTGCGTCAGCCAATTACAAAATTTCTGGAGTCGGTAAAGGTCGCTGTGAGCTCAACAACATGATAATGCAAGAGGGTTCCGATGATGTGGAGCAAACAAGTCCTGAATATAACCATCTCTGCGTCATTAGGAGTGCACGTAAGTTCTAAGGTGTATATTTTATATAATAGGGGAAGGGGGTTACGTTCTACGTGTTGTATATAGATTGGAGCCGTATTTCAAAATGGTAAAACTTTTTAAACTTACTTAAGTTACTTAGAAAGTTAAGTTGGAACTTACAGCAGGTATAACTGCATTGCATGCATGTATGATTTAAAAGTCATATAGCTGATTTTAAGTAGCTATAAAACAATCGTCAAAGTATCATAAAATCATAATATCGTGAGGTTTTATCTTTTGTATTTACTATCTTGTTTTCGAGCAATTGTGCACGGTTGCAGCCAATTTACCTGCATCGAGTGAAGTGCCAAAAATCAAAATTGTTACCTTCAAGTCTGTAGTTGTTTCATTTAGTATAATATGTTCAATCCCGAAGTGAAAACTAAATATTTTCCATGAATTGGAGAAGGCTGATATATAAATGCAGAGGAAGATATTTAACACGAGTGAACTAATTTTGTAATGACTTGACGAATTGACGTGTTCACGCTCAGTGCGGATAATGTCTGGACACCCGGCAACCTTTCATGTAATTGAAAGCATTGAAAAGTAGTTCGACACGTTTTCACGAAGGTTCAAAGTGGCATTGAAAAGCAACATTATTGCGTGTCTTTAATCAGCCATATTTCAAGCAAGCACATTAATACAGTTATTTAGAAATTGTATCCCACAAGAAAATGTGCTAAAGAAAATTATATCAACAAATCAATAAATTTACGCTTCCAATGAATGTTTAGTCTGCGGCTCTGTATTCCTTCCCTCGTTTGTTTTCCTTAATTTTGATCATTAAATTTTGCGGCCATTATAATTTGGCGCGTGCGCAGATGTTCTACCGCGGAGCTGCTACAAGATCGACTAAGAGAATAATTATTCTCTCAATCGTACAGATATCAGATATTAGTGAATAGCGGCTTAAAATTGATTTAGAAAATAATTTTATTTACCCACTATTCCAATTTAATATGGTTATTTATATACAGCAAAGATTACGAAGAAAGAAATAAAAATTCCGACATCTCAATCAACAAGTACGTTTTCTGTGCAATTTACAAGAAAAAAATAGAAAATGCTAAAATACATTACAGTTTTAAGTTTTCATGCTTCACTATAGTTCATAGAATCGTCTTTTATATAGCAAAACAAATGAAAAAAGAAACAGAAATTCCGACGACTCAAGCGACAAGTACGTTTTGTATGCAATTTACCAAAAAGTGAAAAATGATAAAATAGATTACAAGTTTTAAACAATGAATTCAGTTGTATGCTTCACTATAGTTCATAGAATCATCTCTTATATAGCAAAACAAATAAAAAAAGAAACAGAAATTCTGACGACTCAAGCGACAAGTAAGTTTTGTATGCAATTTACCAAAAAAAGTGAAAAATGATAAATAGATTACAAGTTTTAAACAATGAATTCAATTGCATGCTTCACTAGTTCAATAATACAATTATCTTTATATAGCAATATATAGCAAAAGAAACAGAGATTCCGACGACTCAAGCGACAAGTAAGTTTTGTATGCAATTTACCAAAAAGGGTGAAAAATTATAAAATAGATTACAAGTTTTAAACAATGAATTCAGTTGTATGCTTCACTATAGTTCATAGAATCATCTTTTATATAGAAAAAAAATGACAAAAGAAACAGAAATTTCGACGACTCAAGCGACAAGTAAGTTTTGTATGCAATTTAAAAAAGTGAAAAATGATAAAATAGATTACAAGTTTTAAACAATGGATATAGTTGCATGCTTCACTAGTTCAATAATACAATTATCTTTATATAGCAAAATATATGGCAAAAGAAACAGAAATTCCGACGACTCAAGCGACAAGTAAGTTTTGTATGCAATTTACCAAAAAGGGTGAAAAATTATAAATTAGATTACAAGTTTTAAACAATGAATTCAGTTGTACGCTTCACTATAGTTCATAGAATCATCTTTTATATAGCAAAACAAATAAAAAAAGAAACAGAAATTCTGACGACTCAAGCGACAAGTAAGTTTTGTATGCAATTTACCAAAAAAAGTGAAAAATGATAAAATAGATTACAAGTTTTAAACAATGAATTCAATTGCATGCTTCACTAGTTCAATAATACAATTATCTTTATATAGCAATATATATAGCAAAAGAAACAGAAATTCCGACGACTCAAGCGACAAGTAAGTTTTGTATGCAATTTAAAAAAGTGAAAAATGATAAAATAGATTACAAGTTTTAAACAATGAATTCGGTTGCATGCTTCACTAGTTCAATAATACAATTATCTTCATATAGCAAAATATATGGCAAAAGAAACAGAAATTCCGACGACTCAAGCGACAAGTAAGTTTTGTATGCAATTAATTTTACCAAAAAAGTGAAAAATGATAAAATAGATTACAAGCTTTAAACAATGAATTCAGTTGTATGCTTCACTATAGTTCATAGAATCATCTTTTATATAGCAAAATGTAAGGCAAAAGAAACAGAAATTCCGACGACTCAAGCGACAAGTAAGTTTTGTATGCAATTTACCAAAAAAGTGAAAAATGATAAAATAGATTACAAGTTTTAAACAATGAATTCAGTTGCATGCTTCACTAGTTCAATAATACAATTATCTTTATATAGCAAAATATGGCAAAAGAAACAGAAACTCCGACGACCCAAGCGACAAGTAAGTTTTGTATGCAATTTAAAAAAGTGAAAAATGATAAAATAGATTACGAGTTTTAAACAATGAATTCAGTTGCATGCTTCACTAGTTCAATAATACAATTATCTTTATATAGCGAAGTATATGGCAAAAGAAACAGAAATTCCGACGATTCAAGCGACAAGTAAGTTTTGTATGAAATTTACCAAAAAAGTGAAAAATGATAAAATAGATTACAAGTTTTAAACAATGGATATAGTTGCATGCTTCACTAGTTCAATAATACAATTATCTTTATATAGCAATATATATGGCAAAAGAAACAGAAATTCCGACGATTCAAGCGACAAGTAAGTTTTGTATGCAATTTACCAAAAAAGTGAAAAATGATAAAATAGATTACAAGTTTTAAACAATGGATGATTTCAATTGTATGCTTCACTAGTTCAATACAACAATCTTAATATAGCAAAACATGCGACAAAATTTAAACAACCAAACTAATCAACACGCTCAACTTTCTAAACGAAAACTAATAAAACACAAACAATCTCAATGTAACAATATTCTTTTTATGGTGATATCACAATAATTTATAATGATGAAGGCCCGGGTTAACGGACTGAAAGCTTTGCAGTATATGTATTCATTATATGGCATGCGGTCTCGTGACTAAAATGGTGTGCGCTGATTGGTTCTTTGCCGGTCTGAAATCCCCCAGTCTTAGACCGTTGCCGTAGTAACGGTCCAACTCTCATATTTTTAAACAAAAACAACGGCTTGCACTTTTATTTTTGACACGAAAAAAATCGGCGGAGAATGGACGAAGAAGAGCATTATTTGGTACATGTGAATATTATATTTATTCATCTTTGATTTTTGTTTATATCACTGTATCATTCTTTATCGAGTAAACAACAAAGTTTTGGAAGCCACTTCAGTGCTTGCTTGGCGATCTGGCTGGCGAAAAAGCCGGCAAGAATGCTGCAGCGCATTGTATAAATAAATAAGCTAAATACTGTATGCCATATAATAAATCCCTTATTAACCGAATACGTTCGGTCCGTACTGGAAAAATATCAGACCTCGGTCTTTTATGTACGGACCTCGATATCGCTCGGTCCCGTACTGTCAAGACCTCGGTCTGATATTTTTCTAGTACGGACCTCAAATTCGGTTAATAAGTGGTATGTATTCATAAGAATTTGTTAAAGCGTGAATTTACTTGATACAGCGAAACCTCCTCCAACATGTTTGAATGCTAACTGGTGGGAAAGTTTCAACCAGAAGGGTTGGTCCAAATGTAGCGAGAGCAATCGATTTATCACAGGACTTTATCGAAGCTGGCGAGAAGAAAGGCATGGTAGCATCAGTTTAATTGAAGAGGCAAAATGTTGCAGATCGAATCGAGCGACCAGCGGTCAAAGTGGCGTGTGCAAACAAGCTGACTGGCGGGAGACCATGACTAAGTAATGACTGACACCTAATTCACATTGAATATAAAAGTTTTAGCTTTGAGCATCAATGATCTTATACTCGATTATAAATGGCAATGGGCAATTCCAAGCATGTTATAAAGTATCAGAATGATAGCTTCGCTGAGTTCGTGAAGAAATAGGATTTTGCACCACCAACCCGAATTTCTGTTGCCAGTGGTTGGGATTTGGAAAGTTCATTCAAATGCAAGAACTTAAAAGAACCATGTTGTTGTATTTTGTTAGGAACCATCGATTCAGAATAGCGGTATCTTATAGTTGGATTGCCTAGTGTTTCTGAGAGGTCAATCTATATACAAAAGTATATCATTTTGGAAGCTAGGTTAGGCGAGAAATGTTGAATTTAAGATTTCCGTTTAGAGCTTGAGATTTTTTCTTTTATTTATCATTTTTTTCCTTTATATATTTATGTTTTCACAAATGTTGTGAAAACTATTTCGATATAAAAATACTTTAGATAAACACAGAGTTGTTTCTCACTCAAAGATGTAACACAAGAAACGATGAAAGTTTCAGAAAATAAATTAAAAACACAGTGTTTTATAAAATCGTCGAGTATCGCAGTATCTTTCTATATCCGTTGTTTGTATTTTAATTTGCACGATGGGTCAAAATATAATATAAAGAATCTATAGAAATATCGAACACCAAAACATCTAATACGATATGAGATAAGCTTAAAAAGGCTTCCATGCATAACTCAACGTGTCAACCCAGCTAAAGGCATCTAATACAATCTATGTTCTATTTTTATATAGGAATAATGAATGGAGTTTATGCCCCATAGGTTACTTCCTAAACGGACTGAGTCGCGGCGATGGAAATAGCTTAAAAAGCATAAAATATGGACACTGTTGCCGGCCTAAAGATCATCCAGTCACGTATGGATCGTGTTATCACGAGAATATTGACTTTAGTAAAAAGGGTTGGGCCTCATGTTCGAAAACGGAGTATTTTATCACTGGTATTTATCGTGGAGGTGGTGAATGGCTGTACGATATCGAAAAAATTAAATGTTGTAAACTTAAATGGGTAAATAATTGACAAGAACAACTATAAGTGTATCAGAATTCACGGAATCACCGAGTTCAAGCATGCCTGGTAAAACAAACGTTATACGGTCTAAATAAAATCCTTGTCTGAAAATTAAGCAATAGTCAGGTTTAGTTTAAAAAAATGCGTGAAATCACAAATAATGAATATTTAAACACTACTTATATGCACACATATACAAACATCAAAATAACTGTAGCAAAAAGAAAGATTATACCAGGAAAGAAAAATATGGACGACTTTTGTGGAGCCCGTGCTGTTATTTAATTTTGACTTATCCGCCGTTTAAGCAAAACGGGCTCGATACAACCGGCCCCAGGAGAGATTATTGCATACGATATTGTTGAAAAATTACATGGGGGCATCACGGGACGACAAGAACAAACATAAAATCCTCTAAAAAGTTGAATATGTGCATTCTCTAAAGATTAAACGCCATTTTATTAACAGCCTATGCAAAAATACACTAGCACATACAATAGCTTCAAATTGAACTCTTCAAATTTAGCTTTAAAAAGGTCTCAAATAGCATAATTTATATAAATATATGCAAAGCTTCTCATCTTGTCACTCAGAATATGAACGAGAATCAGAATGATGGCGCTGCCTATTTTTTGACGCACGTATTCGACGACAGCTTGTCGAAAGTTCAAAGCAAGTGAACTTCGTAACAAGGGGGAATTTCTTTTAGACCAATCAGCATATTTGTTTACATTTTCAGTAGGCCAATCAGAATGCATAAATCTTGACTACATACTTCCGGTATTAAATATGATTCTGTTTGGCTCTGCCTAAAAATGTTGAACGTCCTCCTTGTTGAACTTCGTAGGAACGAACGAAAGTGCTTGGCGAATCATGCCATTGAAACACAGCAGACTTACAGTGAACTAGTTTCCTAAAATGCTATAGAATGCTTCAAGAAAATAATCGATACACCGCAATTACACCGAAAAATAATTTAATTAATTAAATTTTATACGGTCGCACGAGCGAATTTTTCCAAAACGTTCACCATCACGAATAGATAATGGTTGAGTAGCCAATCAGACTGTAGGATTTTTAATAGACAATAGTCGGGTGTATACTAAAACTGCATAGAAACACGGGAATTTTCCCGCCGAACATGACAAGCGAAATAATGTAATGAGAATTTGCAATTGAATCAAATTATAATATTTGTACAAAATCTTTTTTGAGTTATATCATAAAAGAAATAGAAAACATTTTTTTCCTGTGTTTCTATACAGTTGTGGGGAACACTTGTGAGAGTTTGGGAGAACTCGAAATACTGATTATTTCTCGTTCTTCCAAACTCCCATGCACGCGTGCATGCTTCTATAACTGTATAAAAACACGGAGAATGTTTTCTATTTCTTAATTATTCAAATGAGATGGCGGAGCTTCTTCAAAATTAGTTAAAGAGAGGGACACTTTTTTAGTCCAGCAGGTATTTTAACAGATAGTATTTTAACAAACGCACGAAACTTGCTTCTTGCTCAATCGTAAAATATGACTTCGGCGTTTTACCTTAGAGCTGGAATTGCTGTACTAGTCGCATTTGCATTATCAGTTATTTTGAAAAGTCAACAGCTTGTGGAATGCTCGAATCAGGCTTTCTTCCGCAAAAATAAGCACAAATATTTGGCGAATCATGTCATCGCAACAAAACAAACGAACACGGAACTAGAATGTGGTCTTCATTGCCTTCGACATGGATCATGCGCGTCAGCCAATTACAAAATTTCTGGAGTCGGTAAAGGTCGCTGTGAGCTCAACAATATGATAATGCAAGAGGGTTCCAATGATGTGGAGGAAACAAGCCCTGAATATAACCATCTCTGCGTCATTAGGAGTGCACGTAAGTTCTACGGTGTATATTTTTATACAGGGGAGGGGGGTTACGTTCTACGTGGTGTATATAGGTTGGAGCCGTATTTCACAATGGTACAATTACTTTTTAAACTTACTTAAGTTACTTAGAGGGGCTAAGTTGGAACTTACAGCAGGTATAACTGCATTGCATGCATGTAAAAGTCAGATATAGCTTACTTTAAGTATAGCTATAAAACAATCGTCAAAGTATCGTAAAATCATAATATCGTGAGATTTTATCTTTTGTACATAGTATCTTGTTTTCGAGCAATTGTGCACGGTTGCAGCCAATTTACCTACAACGAGTGAAGTGCCAAAAATCAAAATTGTTTACCCTCAAGTCTGTAGTTGTTTAATTTAGTATAAGATGTTGAATCCCGTAGTGAAAACTAAATATTTTGCATGAATTGGAGAAGGATGATATATAAATGCAGAGGAAGATATTTAACACGAGTGAACCAATTTTGTAATGACCTGCCGAATTGACGTGTTCACGCTCAGTACGGAAAATGTCTGGACACCCGGCAACTTTTCATCTAATTAAAAGCATTGAAAAGTACTTCGATACGTTCTCACGAAGGCTCAAATCACCATATTTCAAGCAAGCTCATAAATACAGCTATATAGAAATTGTGTCCCACGATGTGCTAAAGAAGACGATATCAACAAATCAACAAATTTACGCTTCCAATGAATGTCTAGTCTGCCGCTGTGTATTCTTCCCTCGTTTGTTTTCCTTAATGCAGATCATTAAATTTTACGGCTATTATAATTTGGCGCGTTCGCAGTTGTTCTTCCGCGGAGCTGCTACAAGATCGACTAAGAGAATATCCTCTCAATCGTACAGATATCAGATATTAACGAATAGCGGCTTAAAATTGATTTAGAAAATAATTTTATTTGCCCATGCACTATTCCAATTTAATGTGGTTATTTATATACAGCAAAGATTACGAAGAAAGAAATAAAAATTCCGACATCTCAATCAACAAGTACGTTTTCCACGCAATTTACAAGAAAAAAATGGAAAATGCCAAAATACATTACAGTTTTAAGTTTTCATGCTTCACTATAGTTCATCAAATCGTCTTTTGTATAGCAAAACAAATGAAAAAAGAAACAGAAATTCCGACGACTCAAGCGACAAGTAAGTTTTGTATGCAATTTACCAAAAAGGGTGAAGAATTATAAAATAGATTACAAGTTTAAACAATGAATTCTGTTGTATGCTTCACTATAGTTCATAGAATCATCTCTTATGTAGCAAAACAAATGAAAAAAGAAACAGAAATATCGACGACTCAAGCGACAAGTAAGTTTTGTATGCAATTTACCAAAAAGGGTGAAGAATTATAAAATAGATTACAAGTTTATAAACAATGAATTCAGTTGTATGCTTCACTATAGTTCATAGAATCATCTCTTATGTAGCAAAACAAATGAAAAAAGAAACAGAAATTTCGACGACTCAAGCGACAAGTAAGTTTTGTATGCAATTTGCCAAAAAAAGTGAAAAATGATAAAATAGATTACAAGTTTTAAACAATGAATTCAGTTCTTTGCTTCACTAGTTCATACAATCATCTTTTATATAGTAAAATATACGACAACAGAAACAGAAATTCCAAAAACTCAAGCGACAAGTAAGTTTTGCATGCAATTTACCAAAAAAGTGGAAAATGATAAAAGATTTAACAAGTCTTAAACAATGATTTCATTTGTATATGCTTTACTAGTTCAATATAATGATCTTTATATAGCAAAATATATGGCAAGTGGGAAAGAGATTCCGAAGACTCAAGCGACAAGTAAGTTTTGTATGCAATTTACCAAAAAAAAAGTGAAAAATGATAAAAGATTTAACAAGTTTTAAACAATGTTTTTATTTGTATGCTTAATTCACTAGTTCAATATACATCCATCTTTATATATAGCAAAACATGCGACAAAAAAACAAGCAATTCCGAAGACTCAAGCGACAAGTAAGTACTAGTTTTGTACGCAATTTACCAAAAAAAGTGGAAAATGATAAAAGATTTAACAAGTTTTAAACAATTATTTCATTTGTACGCTTCACTAGCTCAATCCAACCATCTTTATATATAGCAAAACCTGCGACAAAAAAACAAGCAATTCCGAAGACTCAAGCGACAAGTAAGTTTTGTGTACAAAAAAACACAACAGTTTAAACAACCAAACTAATCAACACGCACAACTTTCTAAACGAAAACTAATGAAAAAAAGCAATCCCAATGTAACAATATTCTTGCTATGGTGATATCACAATATAATGATGAAGGCCCGGGTTATCGGACCGAAAGCTTTGCAGTATCAAATACTTACGTGTTTGTGTACCCACAATGTATCTTTACATAAGAATTTGTTAAAGCGTGAATTTACTTGATACAGCGAAACCTCCTCCAAAATGTTTGAATGCTGACTGGTGGAAAAGTTTCAACCAGAAGGGTTGGTCCAAATGTAGTGAGAGTAATCGTTTTATCACAGGACTTTATCGAAGCTCGAAAACAAATACTCAAACTGGCATCGGTTTAATTGAAGAGGCAAAATGTTGCAGATCGAAACGAGCGACCAGCGGTCAAAGTGGCGTGTGCAAACAAGCTGACTGGCGGAAGACTATGTCTAAGTAATGTCATACAACTAATACACATTTAATACGAAAGTTTTAGCATCGAGCGTCAATGATCTTATACTCGATTATAAATGGCAATGGGCAATTCCATGCATGTTATAAGATATCAGAATGATAGCTTCGCTGAGTTCGTGAAGAAATAGGATTTTGCACCACCAACCCGACTCTTTTTTGTCAGTGGTTGGGATTTGGAAAGTTCATTCAAATGCAAGAACTTAAAAGAACCATATTGTTGTATTTTGTTAGGAACCATCGATTCTGAATAGCAGTGTCTTATAGCTGGATTGCCTAGTGTTTCTGAGAGGTCAATCTATATACAAGAGTATAGCATTTTGGCAGCTAAGTTAGGCGAGAAATGTTGAATTTAAGATTTGCGTTTAGAACTTAAGATTTTTTCTTTTATTTCTCATTTTTTCTTTCATATTTATCTTTTCACAAATGTTGTGAAAGCTATTTCGATATCAAAAATACTTTGGATAAACACAGAATTCATGTTTCTTTTTAATCCAACTCACTCAAAGATGCAACACAAGAAACACGTACACGATGAATGTTTCAGAAAATAAATTAAAAACACAGAGCTAGTGTTTTTATAAAATCGTACACTATCGCTGTATCTTTCTATATCTGTTGTTTGTATTTCAATTTGCACGATGGGTCAATATGTAATATAAAACTCGTAAGAATGTACAGATATGTCGAACACCAAAACATCTAATAAGATATATAAATAGGTATAAGAGCAGGGCATCTAATACAATCAATGTTCTATTTTTATTTTCATACAGGAATGATGAATGGAGTTTATGCCCCAAAGGTTACTTCCTAAACGGGCTGAATCGTGGCGATGGATCTAGCTTAAAAGGCATAAATTATGGACACTGTTGCCGGCCTAAAGATCACCCAGTCAAGTATGGATCGTGTTATAACGAGAATATTGACTTTAGTAAAAAGGGTTGGGCCTCATGTTCGAAAACGGAGTATTTTATCACTGGTATTTATCGTGGAAATGGCGGATGGTTGTTCAACATAGATAAATTTAAATGTTGTCAACTTATTTAAATAGTCGACAAGAACAACTATAAGTGTATAAGAATTCACTGAATCACCGAGTTCAAGCATGCCAGGTTAAACATACGTTACGGCCTAAATGAAAATCCTTGTCCGAAAATTAAGCAATAGTCAGGTTTAGTTTAAAAAAATCGGTGAAATCACAAAGAATGAATATTTAAGCACTGCTATAGACACTTACAAACAGGAAAATAACTGCATACCAAAAAGAAAGATTATACCAGGAAAAGAAAAATATGGACGCGACTTCTGTTGAGCCCGCGTTGTTATACCTCTTAGAATTTAAAAAAGTCTTCAAGCGAAAACAACACAAAAATCGAATTACATCCTCATTACCAATTTAAGTATGGACACTTAGGATGTTTTACAACAATGGTTTCAAAAAGCTATTTGTTATTTTTAAAAGTAATTTGTTATAATAGGATAAGATTTCTTCAACTGTATATCTTCCAAAAACACTTACATATAATATCACATAAAAATTCACACCAGGGGCCGGTTGTATATCAAGCCCGTTTAGCTTAAACGGTAGTTAAGTTCCAAATAGAAAGCAAGTCTATCGTTTATTCAACAAGCGAACTAAATGTTTTTAACCTTAATACAAAGATACTGTTTACAACTACATATTCAGTGCATAAATTCAAGGTGACTCATTCAAGAGAGATGTAAGAGTGTTATTTGATTTTGACTTATGCGCCGTTTAATTGTTGAAAAATTACATGGGGGTATCACGGGATGACAAGGATAAACATAAAATTCTTCAAAAAGTTGAATATGTGCATTCTCTAAAGATTAAACGCCCTTTTTTTTAACAGCCTATGCAAAAATACACTAGCACAACAATAGCCTCAAATTGAACTCTTCAAATTTAACTTTAAAAAGGTCTCAAATAGCATAATTATATAAATACATGCAAAGCTTCTCATCTTCTAACTTAAAATAGTACGCGCGTGTTGATTGGTCGAGAAACGTGAACACACGGGAATTTTCTCGCCGAACTTGACAAGCGAAGTGTAATGAGAATTTGTAATTAAATCGAATTATAAAATTTGTACAAAATCTTTTTATTGAGTTATATTACAACATTACATCTTTTCCTGTGTTTCTATACAGTTATGGAAACACTTGCGGAAGTTTGGGAGAACTCGAAATAACGGGCAAAAACTCGCCCTGTGAGCTCGCTTTCCCAATGATTATTTCTCGTTCTCCCAAGCTCCCACGCGTGTTTCTATAACTGTATATAGCAACACAGAAAATGCTTTCTATTTCTTAATTATTCAAATGAGATGGCGTAGCTTCTTCAAGATTAGTTAAAGAGAGGGACACTATTTTAGTCCAGCTGCATGGTATAGGACAGATGGTATTTTAACACACGCACGAAACTCGCTTCTTTCTCAGATCGTAAAATATGACTTCGGCGTTTTACCTTAGAGCTGGAATCGCTGTACTAGTCGCATATGCGTTATCACTTATTTTGAAAAGTCAACAGCTTGTGGAATGCTCGAATCAGGCTTTCTTCCGCAAAAATAAACACAAATATTTGGCGAATCATGTCATCGCAACAAAACAAACGGACACGGAACTAGAATGTGGTCTTCATTGCCTTCGACATGGATCATGTGCGTCAGCCAATTACAAAATTTCTGGAGTCGGTAAAGGTCGCTGTGAGCTCAACAACATGATAATGCAAGAGGGTTCCGATGATGTGGAGCAAACAAGTCCTGAATATAACCATCTCTGCGTCATTAGGAGTGCACGTAAGTTCTAAGGTGTATATTTTTATATATATAGGGGGGGGGGTTACGTTCTACGTGTTGTATATAGATTGGAGCCGTATTTCAAAATGGTAAAACTTTTTAAACTTACTTAAGTTACTTAGAAAGTTAAGTTGGAACTTACAGCAGGTATAACTGCATTGCATGCATGTATGATTTAAAAGTCATATATAGCTGATTTTAAGTAGCTATAAAACAATCGTCAAAGTATCATAAAATCATAATATCGTGAGGTTTTATCTTTTGTATTTACTATCTTGTTTTCGAGCAATTGTGCACGGTTGCAGCCAATTTACCTGCATCGAGTGAAGTGCCAAAAATCAAAATTGTTACCTTCAAGTCTGTAGTTGTTTCATTTAGTATAATATGTTCAATCCCGAAGTGAAAACTAAATATTTTCCATGAATTGGAGAAGGCTGATATAAATGCAGAGGAAGATATTTAACACGAGTGAACTAATTTTGTAATGACTTGACGAATTGACGTGTTCACGCTCAGTGCGGATAATGTCTGGACACCCGGCAACCTTTCATGTAATTGAAAGCATTGAAAAGTAGTTCGACACGTTTTCACGAAGGTTCAAAGTGGCATTGAAAAGCAACATTATTGCGTGTCTTTAATCAGCCATATTTCAAGCAAGCACATTAATACAGTTATTTAGAAATTGTATCCCACAAGAAAATGTGCTAAAGAAAATTATATCAACAAATCAATAAATTTACGCTTCCAATGAATGTTTAGTCTGCGGCTCTGTATTCCTTCCCTCGTTTGTTTTCCTTAATTTTGATCATTAAATTTTGCGGCCATATATTTGGCGCGTGCGCAGATGTTCTACCGCGGAGCTGCTACAAGATCGACTAAGAGAATAATTATTCTCTCGTACAGATATCAGATATTAGTGAATAGCGGCTTAAAATTGATTTAGAAAATAATTTTATTTACCCACTATTCCAATTTAATATGGTTATTTATATACAGCAAGATTACGAAGAAAGAAATAAAAATTCCGACATCTCAATCAACAAGTACGTTTTCTGTGCAATTTACAAGAAAAAAATAGAAAATGCTAAAATACATTACAGTTTTAAGTTTTCATGCTTCACTATAGTTCATAGAATCGTCTTTTATATAGCAAAACAAATGAAAAAAGAAACAGAAATTCCGACGACTCAAGCGACAAGTACGTTTTGTATGCAATTTACCAAAAAGTGAAAAATGATAAAATAGATTACAAGTTTTAAACAATGAATTCAGTTGTATGCTTCACTATAGTTCATAGAATCATCTCTTATATAGCAAAACAAATAAAAAAGAAACAGAAATTCTGACGACTCAAGCGACAAGTAAGTTTTGTATGCAATTTACCAAAAAAAGTGAAAAATGATAAAATAGATTACAAGTTTTAAACAATGAATTCAATTGCATGCTTCACTAGTTCAATAATACAATTATCTTTATATAGCAATATATATAGCAAAAGAAACAGAGATTCCGACGACTCAAGCGACAAGTAAGTTTTGTATGCAATTTACCAAAAAGGGTGAAAAATTATAAAATAGATTACAAGTTTTAAACAATGAATTCAGTTGTATGCTTCACTATAGTTCATAGAATCATCTTTTATATAGAAAAAAAAATGACAAAAGAAACAGAAATTTCGACGACTCAAGCGACAAGTAAGTTTTGTATGCAATTTAAAAAAGTGAAAAATGATAAAATAGATTACAAGTTTTAAACAATGGATATAGTTGCATGCTTCACTAGTTCAATAATACAATTATCTTTATATAGCAAAATATATGGCAAAAGAAACAGAAATTCCGACGACTCAAGCGACAAGTAAGTTTTGTATGCAATTTACCAAAAAGGGTGAAAAATTATAAATTAGATTACAAGTTTTAAACAATGAATTCAGTTGTACGCTTCACTATAGTTCATAGAATCATCTTTTATATAGCAAAACAAATAAAAAAAGAAACAGAAATTCTGACGACTCAAGCGACAAGTAAGTTTTGTATGCAATTTACCAAAAAAAGTGAAAAATGATAAAATAGATTACAAGTTTTAAACAATGAATTCAATTGCATGCTTCACTAGTTCAATAATACAATTATCTTTATATAGCAATATATAGCAAAAGAAACAGAAATTCCGACGACTCAAGCGACAAGTAAGTTTTGTATGCAATTTAAAAAAGTGAAAAATGATAAAATAGATTACAAGTTTTAAACAATGAATTCGGTTGCATGCTTCACTAGTTCAATAATACAATTATCTTCATATAGCAAAATATATGGCAAAAGAAACAGAAATTCCGACGACTCAAGCGACAAGTAAGTTTTGTATGCAATTAATTTTACCAAAAAAAGTGAAAAATGATAAAATAGATTACAAGCTTTAAACAATGAATTCAGTTGTATGCTTCACTATAGTTCATAGAATCATCTTTTATATAGCAAAATGTAAGGCAAAAGAAACAGAAATTCCGACGACTCAAGCGACAAGTAAGTTTTGTATGCAATTTACCAAAAAAAGTGAAAAATGATAAAATAGATTACAAGTTTTAAACAATGAATTCAGTTGCATGCTTCACTAGTTCAATAATACAATTATCTTTATATAGCAAATATATGGCAAAAGAAACAGAAACTCCGACGACCCAAGCGACAAGTAAGTTTTGTATGCAATTTAAAAAAGTGAAAAATGATAAAATAGATTACGAGTTTTAAACAATGAATTCAGTTGCATGCTTCACTAGTTCAATAATACAATTATCTTTATATAGCGAAGTATATGGCAAAAGAAACAGAAATTCCGACGATTCAAGCGACAAGTAAGTTTTGTATGAAATTTACCAAAAAAGTGAAAAATGATAAAATAGATTACAAGTTTTAAACAATGGATATAGTTGCATGCTTCACTAGTTCAATAATACAATTATCTTTATATAGCAATATATATGGCAAAAGAAACAGAAATTCCGACGATTCAAGCGACAAGTAAGTTTTGTATGCAATTTACCAAAAAAAGTGAAAAATGATAAAATAGATTACAAGTTTTAAACAATGGATGATTTCAATTGTATGCTTCACTAGTTCAATACAACAATCTTAATATAGCAAAACATGCGACAAAATTTAAACAACCAAACTAATCAACACGCTCAACTTTCTAAACGAAAACTAATAAAACACAAACAATCTCAATGTAACAATATTCTTTTTATGGTGATATCACAATAATTTATAATGATGAAGGCCCGGGTTAACGGACTGAAAGCTTTGCAGTATATGTATTCATTATATGGCATGCGGTCTCGTGACTAAAATGGTGTGCGCTGATTGGTTCTTTGCCGGTCTGAAATCCCCCAGTCTTAGACCGTTGCCGTAGTAACGGTCCAACTCTCATATTTTTAAACAAAAACAACGGCTTGCACTTTATTTTTGACACGAAAAAATATCGGCGGAGAATGGACGAAGAAGAGCATTATTTGGTACATGTGAATATTATATTTATTCATCTTTGATTTTTGTTTATATCACTGTATCATTCTTTATCGAGTAAACAACAAAGTTTTGGAAGCCACTTCAGTGCTTGCTTGGCGATCTGGCTGGCGAAAAAGCCGGCAAGAATGCTGCAGCGCATTGTATAAATAAATAAGCTAAATACTGTATGCCATATAATAAATCCCTTATTAACCGAATACGTTCGGTCCGTACTGGAAAAATATCAGACCTCGGTCTTTTATGTACGAGACCTCGATATCGCTCGGTCCCGTACTGTCAAGACCTCGGTCTGATATTTTTCTAGTACGGACCTCAAATTCGGTTAATAAGTGGTATGTATTCATAAGAATTTGTTAAAGCGTGAATTTACTTGATACAGCGAAACCTCCTCCAACATGTTTGAATGCTAACTGGTGGGAAAGTTTCAACCAGAAGGGTTGGTCCAAATGTAGCGAGAGCAATCGATTTATCACAGGACTTTATCGAAGCTGGCGAGAAGAAAGGCATGGTAGCATCAGTTTAATTGAAGAGGCAAAATGTTGCAGATCGAATCGAGCGACCAGCGGTCAAAGTGGCGTGTGCAAACAAGCTGACTGGCGGGAGACCATGACTAAGTAATGACTGACACCTAATTCACATTGAATATAAAAGTTTTAGCTTTGAGCATCAATGATCTTATACTCGATTATAAATGGCAATGGGCAATTCCAAGCATGTTATAAAGTATCAGAATGATAGCTTCGCTGAGTTCGTGAAGAAATAGGATTTTGCACCACCAACCCGAATTTCTGTTGCCAGTGGTTGGGATTTGGAAAGTTCATTCAAATGCAAGAACTTAAAAGAACCATGTTGTTGTATTTTGTTAGGAACCATCGATTCAGAATAGCGGTATCTTATAGTTGGATTGCCTAGTGTTTCTGAGAGGTCAATCTATATACAAAAGTATATCATTTTGGAAGCTAGGTTAGGCGAGAAATGTTGAATTTAAGATTTCCGTTTAGAGCTTGAGATTTTTTCTTTTATTTATCATTTTTTTCCTTTTATATATTTATGTTTTCACAAATGTTGTGAAAACTATTTCGATATAAAAAATACTTTAGATAAACACAGAGTTGTTTCTCACTCAAAGATGTAACACAAGAAACGATGAAAGTTTCAGAAAATAAATTAAAAACACAGTGTTTTATAAAATCGTCGAGTATCGCAGTATCTTTCTATATCCGTTGTTTGTATTTTAATTTGCACGATGGGTCAAAATATAATATAAAGAATCTATAGAAATATCGAACACCAAAACATCTAATACGATATGAGATAAGCTTAAAAAGGCTTCCATGCATAACTCAACGTGTCAACCCAGCTAAAGGCATCTAATACAATCTATGTTCTATTTTTTATATAGGAATAATGAATGGAGTTTATGCCCCATAGGTTACTTCCTAAACGGACTGAGTCGCGGCGATGGAAATAGCTTAAAAAGCATAAAATATGGACACTGTTGCCGGCCTAAAGATCATCCAGTCACGTATGGATCGTGTTATCACGAGAATATTGACTTTAGTAAAAAGGGTTGGGCCTCATGTTCGAAAACGGAGTATTTTATCACTGGTATTTATCGTGGAGGTGGTGAATGGCTGTACGATATCGAAAAAATTAAATGTTGTAAACTTAAATGGGTAAATAATTGACAAGAACAACTATAAGTGTATCAGAATTCACGGAATCACCGAGTTCAAGCATGCCTGGTAAAACAAACGTTATACGGTCTAAATAAAAATCCTTGTCTGAAAATTAAGCAATAGTCAGGTTTAGTTTAAAAAAATGCGTGAAATCACAAATAATGAATATTTAAACACTACTATATATGCACACATATACAAACATCAAAATAACTGTAGCAAAAAGAAAGATTATACCAGGAAAGAAAAATATGGACGACTTTTGTGGAGCCCGTGCTGTTATTTAATTTTGACTTATCCGCCGTTTAAGCAAAACGGGCTCGATACAACCGGCCCCAGGAGAGATTATTGCATACGATATTGTTGAAAAATTACATGGGGGCATCACGGGACGACAAGAACAAACATAAAATCCTCTAAAAAGTTGAATATGTGCATTCTCTAAAGATTAAACGCCATTTTATTAACAGCCTATGCAAAAATACACTAGCACATACAATAGCTTCAAATTGAACTCTTCAAATTTAGCTTTAAAAAGGTCTCAAATAGCATAATTTATATAAATATGCAAAGCTTCTCATCTTGTCACTCAGAATATGAACGAGAATCAGAATGATGGCGCTGCCTATTTTTTGACGCACGTATTCGACGACAGCTTGTCGAAAGTTCAAAGCAAGTGAACTTCGTAACAAGGGGGAATTTCTTTTAGACCAATCAGCATATTTGTTTACATTTTCAGTAGGCCAATCAGAATGCATAAATCTTGACTACATACTTCCGGTATTAAATATGATTCTGTTTGGCTCTGCCTAAAAATGTTGAACGTCCTCCTTGTTGAACTTCGTAGGAACGAACGAAAGTGCTTGGCGAATCATGCCATTGAAACACAGCAGACTTACAGTGAACTAGTTTCCTAAAATGCTATAGAATGCTTCAAGAAAATAATCGATACACCGCAATTACACCGAAAAATAATTTAATTAATTAAATTTTATACGGTCGCACGAGCGAATTTTTCCAAAACGTTCACCATCACGAATAGATAATGGTTGAGTAGCCAATCAGACTGTAGGATTTTTAATAGACAATAGTCGGGTGTATACTAAAACTGCATAGAAACACGGGAATTTTCCCGCCGAACATGACAAGCGAAATAATGTAATGAGAATTTGCAATTGAATCAAATTATAATATTTGTACAAAATCTTTTTATTGAGTTATATCATAAAGAAATAGAAAACATTTTTTTCCTGTGTTTCTATACAGTTGTGGGGAACACTTGTGAGAGTTTGGGAGAACTCGAAATACTGATTATTTCTCGTTCTTCCAAACTCCCATGCACGCGTGCATGCTTCTATAACTGTATAAAAACACGGAGAATGTTTTCTATTTCTTAATTATTCAAATGAGATGGCGGAGCTTCTTCAAAATTAGTTAAAGAGAGGGACACTTTTTAGGCCAGCAGGTACAGGACAGATGGTATTTTAACACACGAACGAAACTCGCTTCTTGCTCAAATCGTAAAATATGACTTCGGTGTTTTACCTTAGAGCTGGAATCGCTGTACTAGTCGCATATGCATTATCACTTATTTTGAAAAGTCAACAGCTTGTGGAATGCTCGAATCAAGCTTTCTTCCGCAAAAATAAGCACAAATATTTGGCGAATCATGTCATCGCAACAAAACAAACGAACACGGAACTAGAATGTGGTCTTCATTGCCTTCGACATGGATCATGTGCGTCAGCCAATTACAAAATTTCTGGAGTCGGTAAAGGTCGCTGTGAGCTCAACAATATGATAATGCAAGAGGGTTCCGATGTTGTGGAGGAAACAAGCCCTGAATATAACCATCTCTGCGTCATTAGGAGTGCACGTAAGTTCTACGGTGTATATTTTTATACAGGGGAGGGGGGTTACGTTCTACGTGGTGTATATAGGTTGGAGCCGTATTTCACAATGGTACAATTACTTTTTAAACTTACTTAAGTTACTTAGAGGGGCTAAGTTGGAACTTACAGCAGGTATAACTGCATTGCATGCATGTAAAAGTCAGATATAGCTTACTTTAAGTATAGCTATAAAACAATCGTCAAAGTATCGTAAAATCATAATATCGTGAGATTTTATCTTTTGTACATAGTATCTTGTTTTCGAGCAATTGTGCACGGTTGCAGCCAATTTACCTACAACGAGTGAAGTGCCAAAAATCAAAATTGTTTACCCTCAAGTCTGTAGTTGTTTAATTTAGTATAAGATGTTGAATCCCGTAGTGAAAACTAAATATTTTGCATGAATTGGAGAAGGATGATATATAAATGCAGAGGAAGATATTTAACACGAGTGAACCAATTTTGTAATGACCTGCCGAATTGACGTGTTCACGCTCAGTACGGAAAATGTCTGGACACCCGGCAACTTTTCATCTAATTAAAAGCATTGAAAAGTACTTCGATACGTTCTCACGAAGGCTCAAATCACCATATTTCAAGCAAGCTCATAAATACAGCTATATAGAAATTGTGTCCCACGATGTGCTAAAGAAGACGATATCAACAAATCAACAAATTTACGCTTCCAATGAATGTCTAGTCTGCCGCTGTGTATTCTTCCCTCGTTTGTTTTCCTTAATGCAGATCATTAAATTTTACGGCTATTATAATTTGGCGCGTTCGCAGTTGTTCTTCCGCGGAGCTGCTACAAGATCGACTAAGAGAATATCCTCTCAATCGTACAGATATCAGATATTAACGAATAGCGGCTTAAAATTGATTTAGAAAATAATTTTATTTGCCCATGCACTATTCCAATTTAATGTGGTTATTTATATACAGCAAAGATTACGAAGAAAGAAATAAAAATTCCGACATCTCAATCAACAAGTACGTTTTCCACGCAATTTACAAGAAAAAAATGGAAAATGCCAAAATACATTACAGTTTTAAGTTTTCATGCTTCACTATAGTTCATCAAATCGTCTTTTGTATAGCAAAACAAATGAAAAAAGAAACAGAAATTCCGACGACTCAAGCGACAAGTAAGTTTTGTATGCAATTTACCAAAAAGGGTGAAGAATTATAAAATAGATTACAAGTTTAAACAATGAATTCTGTTGTATGGCTTCACTATAGTTCATAGAATCATCTCTTATGTAGCAAAACAATGAAAAAAGAAACAGAAATATCGACGACTCAAGCGACAAGTAAGTTTTGTATGCAATTTACCAAAAAGGGTGAAGAATTATAAAATAGATTACAAGTTTATAAACAATGAATTCAGTTGTATGCTTCACTATAGTTCATAGAATCATCTCTTATGTAGCAAAACAAATGAAAAAAGAAACAGAAATTTCGACGACTCAAGCGACAAGTAAGTTTTGTATGCAATTTGCCAAAAAAAGTGAAAAATGATAAAATAGATTACAAGTTTTAAACAATGAATTCAGTTCTTTGCTTCACTAGTTCATACAATCATCTTTTATATAGTAAAATATACGACAACAGAAACAGAAATTCCAAAAACTCAAGCGACAAGTAAGTTTTGCATGCAATTTACCAAAAAAGTGGAAAATGATAAAAGATTTAACAAGTCTTAAACAATGATTTCATTTGTATATGCTTTACTAGTTCAATATAATGATCTTTATATAGCAAAATATATGGCAAGTGGGAAAGAGATTCCGAAGACTCAAGCGACAAGTAAGTTTTGTATGCAATTTACCAAAAAAAAAGTGAAAAATGATAAAAGATTTAACAAGTTTTAAACAATGTTTTTATTTGTATGCTTAATTCACTAGTTCAATATACATCCATCTTTATATATAGCAAAACATGCGACAAAAAAACAAGCAATTCCGAAGACTCAAGCGACAAGTAAGTACTAGTTTTGTACGCAATTTACCAAAAAAAAGTGGAAAATGATAAAAGATTTAACAAGTTTTAAACAATTATTTCATTTGTACGCTTCACTAGCTCAATCCAACCATCTTTATATATAGCAAAACCTGCGACAAAAAAACAAGCAATTCCGAAGACTCAAGCGACAAGTAAGTTTTGTGTACAAAAAAACACAACAGTTTAAACAACCAAACTAATCAACACGCACAACTTTCTAAACGAAAACTAATGAAAAAAAGCAATCCCAATGTAACAATATTCTTGCTATGGTGATATCACAATATAATGATGAAGGCCCGGGTTATCGGACCGAAAGCTTTGCAGTATCAAATACTTACGTGTTTGTGTACCCACAATGTATCTTTACATAAGAATTTGTTAAAGCGTGAATTTACTTGATACAGCGAAACCTCCTCCAAAATGTTTGAATGCTGACTGGTGGAAAAGTTTCAACCAGAAGGGTTGGTCCAAATGTAGTGAGAGTAATCGTTTTATCACAGGACTTTATCGAAGCTCGAAAACAAATACTCAAACTGGCATCGGTTTAATTGAAGAGGCAAAATGTTGCAGATCGAAACGAGCGACCAGCGGTCAAAGTGGCGTGTGCAAACAAGCTGACTGGCGGAAGACTATGTCTAAGTAATGTCATACAACTAATACACATTTAATACGAAAGTTTTAGCATCGAGCGTCAATGATCTTATACTCGATTATAAATGGCAATGGGCAATTCCATGCATGTTATAAGATATCAGAATGATAGCTTCGCTGAGTTCGTGAAGAAATAGGATTTTGCACCACCAACCCGACTCTTTTTTGTCAGTGGTTGGGATTTGGAAAGTTCATTCAAATGCAAGAACTTAAAAGAACCATATTGTTGTATTTTGTTAGGAACCATCGATTCTGAATAGCAGTGTCTTATAGCTGGATTGCCTAGTGTTTCTGAGAGGTCAATCTATATACAAGAGTATAGCATTTGGCAGCTAAGTTAGGCGAGAAATGTTGAATTTAAGATTTGCGTTTAGAACTTAAGATTTTTTCTTTTATTTCTCATTTTTTCTTTCATATTTATCTTTTCAAAATGTTGTGAAAGCTATTTCGATATCAAAAATACTTTGGATAAACACAGAATTCATGTTTCTTTTTAATCCAACTCACTCAAAGATGCAACACAAGAAACACGTACACGATGAATGTTTCAGAAAATAAATTAAAAACACAGAGCTAGTGTTTTTATAAAATCGTACACTATCGCTGTATCTTTCTATATCTGTTGTTTGTATTTCAATTTGCACGATGGGTCAATATGTAATATAAAACTCGTAAGAATGTACAGATATGTCGAACACCAAAACATCTAATAAGATATATAAATAGGTATAAGAGCAGGGCATCTAATACAATCAATGTTCTATTTTTATTTTCATACAGGAATGATGAATGGAGTTTATGCCCCAAAGGTTACTTCCTAAACGGGCTGAATCGTGGCGATGGATCTAGCTTAAAAGGCATAAATTATGGACACTGTTGCCGGCCTAAAGATCACCCAGTCAAGTATGGATCGTGTTATAACGAGAATATTGACTTTAGTAAAAAGGGTTGGGCCTCATGTTCGAAAACGGAGTATTTTATCACTGGTATTTATCGTGGAAATGGCGGATGGTTGTTCAACATAGATAAATTTAAATGTTGTCAACTTATTTAAATAGTCGACAAGAACAACTATAAGTGTATAAGAATTCACTGAATCACCGAGTTCAAGCATGCCAGGTTAAACATACGTTACGGCCTAAATGAAAATCCTTGTCCGAAAATTAAGCAATAGTCAGGTTTAGTTTAAAAAAATCGGTGAAATCACAAAGAATGAATATTTAAGCACTGCTATAGACACTTACAAACAGGAAAATAACTGCATACCAAAAAGAAAGATTATACCAGGAAAGAAAAATATGGACGCGACTTCTGTTGAGCCCGCGTTGTTATACCTCTTAGAATTTAAAAAAGTCTTCAAGCGAAAACAACACAAAAATCGAATTACATCCTCATTACCAATTTAAGTATGGACACTTAGGATGTTTTACAACAATGGTTTCAAAAAGCTATTTGTTATATTTTTAAAAGTAATTTGTTATAATAGGATAAGATTTCTTCAACTGTATATCTTCCAAAAACACTTACATATAATATCACATAAAAATTCACACCAGGGGCCGGTTGTATATCAAGCCCGTTTAGCTTAAACGGTAGTTAAGTTCCAAATAGAAAGCAAGTCTATCGTTTTATTCAACAAGCGAACTAAATGTTTTTAACCTTAATACAAAGATACTGTTTACAACTACATATTCAGTGCATAAATTCAAGGTGACTCATTCAAGAGAGATGTAAGAGTGTTATTTGATTTTGACTTATGCGCCGTTTAATTGTTGAAAAATTACATGGGGGTATCACGGGATGACAAGGATAAACATAAAATTCTTCAAAAAGTTGAATATGTGCATTCTCTAAAGATTAAACGCCCTTTTTTTTAACAGCCTATGCAAAAATACACTAGCACAAACAATAGCCTCAAATTGAACTCTTCAAATTTAACTTTAAAAAGGTCTCAAATAGCATAATTTATATAAATACATGCAAAGCTTCTCATCTTCTAACTTAAAATAGTACGCGCGTGTTGATTGGTCGAGAAACGTGAAACACGGGAATTTTCTCGCCGAACTTGACAAGCGAAGTGTAATGAGAATTTGTAATTAAATCGAATTATAAAATTTGTACAAAATCTTTTTATTGAGTTATATTACAACATTACATCTTTTCCTGTGTTTCTATACAGTTATGGAAACACTTGCGGAAGTTTGGGAGAACTCGAAATAACGGGCAAAAACTCGCCCTGTGAGCTCGCTTTCCCAATGATTATTTCTCGTTCTCCCAAGCTCCCACGCGTGTTTCTATAACTGTATATAGCAACACAGAAAATGCTTTCTATTTCTTAATTATTCAAATGAGATGGCGTAGCTTCTTCAAGATTAGTTAAAGAGAGGGACACTATTTTAGTCCAGCTGCATGGTATAGGACAGATGGTATTTTAACACACGCACGAAACTCGCTTCTTTCTCAGATCGTAAAATATGACTTCGGCGTTTTACCTTAGAGCTGGAATCGCTGTACTAGTCGCATATGCGTTATCACTTATTTTGAAAAGTCAACAGCTTGTGGAATGCTCGAATCAGGCTTTCTTCCGCAAAAATAAACACAAATATTTGGCGAATCATGTCATCGCAACAAACAAACGGACACGGAACTAGAATGTGGTCTTCATTGCCTTCGACATGGATCATGTGCGTCAGCCAATTACAAAATTTCTGGAGTCGGTAAAGGTCGCTGTGAGCTCAACAACATGATAATGCAAGAGGGTTCCGATGATGTGGAGCAAACAAGTCCTGAATATAACCATCTCTGCGTCATTAGGAGTGCACGTAAGTTCTAAGGTGTATATTTTTATATATATAGGGGGAAGGGGGGTTACGTTCTACGTGTTGTATATAGATTGGAGCCGTATTTCAAAATGGTAAAACTTTTTAAACTTACTTAAGTTACTTAGAAAAGTTAAGTTGGAACTTACAGCAGGTATAACTGCATTGCATGCATGTATGATTTAAAAGTCATATATAGCTGATTTTAAGTAGCTATAAAACAATCGTCAAAGTATCATAAAATCATAATATCGTGAGGTTTTATCTTTTGTATTTACTATCTTGTTTTCGAGCAATTGTGCACGGTTGCAGCCAATTTACCTGCATCGAGTGAAGTGCCAAAAATCAAAATTGTTACCTTCAAGTCTGTAGTTGTTTCATTTAGTATAATATGTTCAATCCCGAAGTGAAAACTAAATATTTTCCATGAATTGGAGAAGGCTGATATATAAATGCAGAGGAAGATATTTAACACGAGTGAACTAATTTTGTAATGACTTGACGAATTGACGTGTTCACGCTCAGTGCGGATAATGTCTGGACACCCGGCAACCTTTCATGTAATTGAAAGCATTGAAAAGTAGTTCGACACGTTTTCACGAAGGTTCAAAGTGGCATTGAAAAGCAACATTATTGCGTGTCTTTAATCAGCCATATTTCAAGCAAGCACATTAATACAGTTATTTAGAAATTGTATCCCACAAGAAAATGTGCTAAAGAAAATTATATCAACAAATCAATAAATTTACGCTTCCAATGAATGTTTAGTCTGCGGCTCTGTATTCCTTCCCTCGTTTGTTTTCCTTAATTTTGATCATTAAATTTTGCGGCCATTATAATTTGGCGCGTGCGCAGATGTTCTACCGCGGAGCTGCTACAAGATCGACTAAGAGAATAATTATTCTCTCAATCGTACAGATATCAGATATTAGTGAATAGCGGCTTAAAATTGATTTAGAAAATAATTTTATTTACCCACTATTCCAATTTAATATGGTTATTTATATACAGCAAAGATTACGAAGAAAGAAATAAAAATTCCGACATCTCAATCAACAAGTACGTTTTCTGTGCAATTTACAAGAAAAAAATAGAAAATGCTAAAATACATTACAGTTTTAAGTTTTCATGCTTCACTATAGTTCATAGAATCGTCTTTTATATAGCAAAACAAATGAAAAAAGAAACAGAAATTCCGACGACTCAAGCGACAAGTACGTTTTGTATGCAATTTACCAAAAAGTGAAAAATGATAAAATAGATTACAAGTTTTAAACAATGAATTCAGTTGTATGCTTCACTATAGTTCATAGAATCATCTCTTATATAGCAAAACAAATAAAAAAAGAAACAGAAATTCTGACGACTCAAGCGACAAGTAAGTTTTGTATGCAATTTACCAAAAAAAGTGAAAAATGATAAAATAGATTACAAGTTTTAAACAATGAATTCAATTGCATGCTTCACTAGTTCAATAATACAATTATCTTTATATAGCAATATATATAGCAAAAGAAACAGAGATTCCGACGACTCAAGCGACAAGTAAGTTTTGTATGCAATTTACCAAAAAGGGTGAAAAATTATAAAATAGATTACAAGTTTTAAACAATGAATTCAGTTGTATGCTTCACTATAGTTCATAGAATCATCTTTTATATAGAAAAAAAAATGACAAAAGAAACAGAAATTTCGACGACTCAAGCGACAAGTAAGTTTTGTATGCAATTTAAAAAAGTGAAAAATGATAAAATAGATTACAAGTTTTAAACAATGGATATAGTTGCATGCTTCACTAGTTCAATAATACAATTATCTTTATATAGCAAAATATATGGCAAAAGAAACAGAAATTCCGACGACTCAAGCGACAAGTAAGTTTTGTATGCAATTTACCAAAAAGGGTGAAAAATTATAAATTAGATTACAAGTTTTAAACAATGAATTCAGTTGTACGCTTCACTATAGTTCATAGAATCATCTTTTATATAGCAAAACAAATAAAAAAAGAAACAGAAATTCTGACGACTCAAGCGACAAGTAAGTTTTGTATGCAATTTACCAAAAAAAGTGAAAAATGATAAAATAGATTACAAGTTTTAAACAATGAATTCAATTGCATGCTTCACTAGTTCAATAATACAATTATCTTTATATAGCAATATATATAGCAAAAGAAACAGAAATTCCGACGACTCAAGCGACAAGTAAGTTTTGTATGCAATTTAAAAAAGTGAAAAATGATAAAATAGATTACAAGTTTTAAACAATGAATTCGGTTGCATGCTTCACTAGTTCAATAATACAATTATCTTCATATAGCAAAATATATGGCAAAAGAAACAGAAATTCCGACGACTCAAGCGACAAGTAAGTTTTGTATGCAATTAATTTTACCAAAAAAAGTGAAAAATGATAAAATAGATTACAAGCTTTAAACAATGAATTCAGTTGTATGCTTCACTATAGTTCATAGAATCATCTTTTATATAGCAAAATGTAAGGCAAAAGAAACAGAAATTCCGACGACTCAAGCGACAAGTAAGTTTTGTATGCAATTTACCAAAAAAAGTGAAAAATGATAAAATAGATTACAAGTTTTAAACAATGAATTCAGTTGCATGCTTCACTAGTTCAATAATACAATTATCTTTATATAGCAAAATATATGGCAAAAGAAACAGAAACTCCGACGACCCAAGCGACAAGTAAGTTTTGTATGCAATTTAAAAAAGTGAAAAATGATAAAATAGATTACGAGTTTTAAACAATGAATTCAGTTGCATGCTTCACTAGTTCAATAATACAATTATCTTTATATAGCGAAGTATATGGCAAAAGAAACAGAAATTCCGACGATTCAAGCGACAAGTAAGTTTTGTATGAAATTTACCAAAAAAAGTGAAAAATGATAAAATAGATTACAAGTTTTAAACAATGGATATAGTTGCATGCTTCACTAGTTCAATAATACAATTATCTTTATATAGCAATATATATGGCAAAAGAAACAGAAATTCCGACGATTCAAGCGACAAGTAAGTTTTGTATGCAATTTACCAAAAAAAGTGAAAAATGATAAAATAGATTACAAGTTTTAAACAATGGATGATTTCAATTGTATGCTTCACTAGTTCAATACAACAATCTTAATATAGCAAAACATGCGACAAAATTTAAACAACCAAACTAATCAACACGCTCAACTTTCTAAACGAAAACTAATAAAACACAAACAATCTCAATGTAACAATATTCTTTTTATGGTGATATCACAATAATTTATAATGATGAAGGCCCGGGTTAACGGACTGAAAGCTTTGCAGTATATGTATTCATTATATGGCATGCGGTCTCGTGACTAAAATGGTGTGCGCTGATTGGTTCTTTGCCGGTCTGAAATCCCCCAGTCTTAGACCGTTGCCGTAGTAACGGTCCAACTCTCATATTTTTAAACAAAAACAACGGCTTGCACTTTTATTTTTGACACGAAAAAAATATCGGCGGAGAATGGACGAAGAAGAGCATTATTTGGTACATGTGAATATTATATTTATTCATCTTTGATTTTTGTTTATATCACTGTATCATTCTTTATCGAGTAAACAACAAAGTTTTGGAAGCCACTTCAGTGCTTGCTTGGCGATCTGGCTGGCGAAAAAGCCGGCAAGAATGCTGCAGCGCATTGTATAAATAAATAAGCTAAATACTGTATGCCATATAATAAATCCCTTATTAACCGAATACGTTCGGTCCGTACTGGAAAAATATCAGACCTCGGTCTTTTATGTACGGACCTCGATATCGCTCGGTCCCGTACTGTCAAGACCTCGGTCTGATATTTTTCTAGTACGGACCTCAAATTCGGTTAATAAGTGGTATGTATTCATAAGAATTTGTTAAAGCGTGAATTTACTTGATACAGCGAAACCTCCTCCAACATGTTTGAATGCTAACTGGTGGGAAAGTTTCAACCAGAAGGGTTGGTCCAAATGTAGCGAGAGCAATCGATTTATCACAGGACTTTATCGAAGCTGGCGAGAAGAAAGGCATGGTAGCATCAGTTTAATTGAAGAGGCAAAATGTTGCAGATCGAATCGAGCGACCAGCGGTCAAAGTGGCGTGTGCAAACAAGCTGACTGGCGGGAGACCATGACTAAGTAATGACTGACACCTAATTCACATTGAATATAAAAGTTTTAGCTTTGAGCATCAATGATCTTATACTCGATTATAAATGGCAATGGGCAATTCCAAGCATGTTATAAAGTATCAGAATGATAGCTTCGCTGAGTTCGTGAAGAAATAGGATTTTGCACCACCAACCCGAATTTCTGTTGCCAGTGGTTGGGATTTGGAAAGTTCATTCAAATGCAAGAACTTAAAAGAACCATGTTGTTGTATTTTGTTAGGAACCATCGATTCAGAATAGCGGTATCTTATAGTTGGATTGCCTAGTGTTTCTGAGAGGTCAATCTATATACAAAAGTATATCATTTTGGAAGCTAGGTTAGGCGAGAAATGTTGAATTTAAGATTTCCGTTTAGAGCTTGAGATTTTTTCTTTTATTTATCATTTTTTCCTTTTATATATTTATGTTTTCACAAATGTTGTGAAAACTATTTCGATATAAAAAATACTTTAGATAAACACAGAGTTGTTTCTCACTCAAAGATGTAACACAAGAAACGATGAAAGTTTCAGAAAATAAATTAAAAACACAGTGTTTTATAAAATCGTCGAGTATCGCAGTATCTTTCTATATCCGTTGTTTGTATTTTAATTTGCACGATGGGTCAAAATATAATATAAAGAATCTATAGAAATATCGAACACCAAAACATCTAATACGATATGAGATAAGCTTAAAAAGGCTTCCATGCATAACTCAACGTGTCAACCCAGCTAAAGGCATCTAATACAATCTATGTTCTATTTTTTATATAGGAATAATGAATGGAGTTTATGCCCCATAGGTTACTTCCTAAACGGACTGAGTCGCGGCGATGGAAATAGCTTAAAAAGCATAAAATATGGACACTGTTGCCGGCCTAAAGATCATCCAGTCACGTATGGATCGTGTTATCACGAGAATATTGACTTTAGTAAAAAGGGTTGGGCCTCATGTTCGAAAACGGAGTATTTTATCACTGGTATTTATCGTGGAGGTGGTGAATGGCTGTACGATATCGAAAAAATTAAATGTTGTAAACTTAAATGGGTAAATAATTGACAAGAACAACTATAAGTGTATCAGAATTCACGGAATCACCGAGTTCAAGCATGCCTGGTAAAACAAACGTTATACGGTCTAAATAAAAATCCTTGTCTGAAAATTAAGCAATAGTCAGGTTTAGTTTAAAAAAATGCGTGAAATCACAAATAATGAATATTTAAACACTACTATATATGCACACATATACAAACATCAAAATAACTGTAGCAAAAAGAAAGATTATACCAGGAAAGAAAAATATGGACGACTTTTGTGGAGCCCGTGCTGTTATTTAATTTTGACTTATCCGCCGTTTAAGCAAAACGGGCTCGATACAACCGGCCCCAGGAGAGATTATTGCATACGATATTGTTGAAAAATTACATGGGGGCATCACGGGACGACAAGAACAAACATAAAATCCTCTAAAAAGTTGAATATGTGCATTCTCTAAAGATTAAACGCCATTTTATTAACAGCCTATGCAAAAATACACTAGCACATACAATAGCTTCAAATTGAACTCTTCAAATTTAGCTTTAAAAAGGTCTCAAATAGCATAATTTATATAAATATATGCAAAGCTTCTCATCTTGTCACTCAGAATATGAACGAGAATCAGAATGATGGCGCTGCCTATTTTTTGACGCACGTATTCGACGACAGCTTGTCGAAAGTTCAAAGCAAGTGAACTTCGTAACAAGGGGGAATTTCTTTTAGACCAATCAGCATATTTGTTTACATTTTCAGTAGGCCAATCAGAATGCATAAATCTTGACTACATACTTCCGGTATTAAATATGATTCTGTTTGGCTCTGCCTAAAAATGTTGAACGTCCTCCTTGTTGAACTTCGTAGGAACGAACGAAAGTGCTTGGCGAATCATGCCATTGAAACACAGCAGACTTACAGTGAACTAGTTTCCTAAAATGCTATAGAATGCTTCAAGAAAATAATCGATACACCGCAATTACACCGAAAAATAATTTAATTAATTAAATTTTATACGGTCGCACGAGCGAATTTTTCCAAAACGTTCACCATCACGAATAGATAATGGTTGAGTAGCCAATCAGACTGTAGGATTTTTAATAGACAATAGTCGGGTGTATACTAAAACTGCATAGAAACACGGGAATTTTCCCGCCGAACATGACAAGCGAAATAATGTAATGAGAATTTGCAATTGAATCAAATTATAATATTTGTACAAAATCTTTTTATTGAGTTATATCATAAAAGAAATAGAAAACATTTTTTTCCTGTGTTTCTATACAGTTGTGGGGAACACTTGTGAGAGTTTGGGAGAACTCGAAATACTGATTATTTCTCGTTCTTCCAAACTCCCATGCACGCGTGCATGCTTCTATAACTGTATAAAAACACGGAGAATGTTTTCTATTTCTTAATTATTCAAATGAGATGGCGGAGCTTCTTCAAAATTAGTTAAAGAGAGGGACACTTTTTAGGCCAGCAGGTACAGGACAGATGGTATTTTAACACACGAACGAAACTCGCTTCTTGCTCAAATCGTAAAATATGACTTCGGTGTTTTACCTTAGAGCTGGAATCGCTGTACTAGTCGCATATGCATTATCACTTATTTTGAAAAGTCAACAGCTTGTGGAATGCTCGAATCAAGCTTTCTTCCGCAAAAATAAGCACAAATATTTGGCGAATCATGTCATCGCAACAAAACAAACGAACACGGAACTAGAATGTGGTCTTCATTGCCTTCGACATGGATCATGTGCGTCAGCCAATTACAAAATTTCTGGAGTCGGTAAAGGTCGCTGTGAGCTCAACAATATGATAATGCAAGAGGGTTCCGATGTTGTGGAGGAAACAAGCCCTGAATATAACCATCTCTGCGTCATTAGGAGTGCACGTAAGTTCTACGGTGTATATTTTTATAGGAGGGGTTACGTTCTACGTGTTGTATATAGATTGGAGCCGTATTTCAAAATGGTAAAACTTTTTAAACTTACTTAAGTTACTTAAAGAATTAAGTTAAGTTGGAACTTACAGCAAGTATAAGTGCATTGCATGCATGTATGATTTAGAAGTGATATATAGCTGATTTTAAGTAGCTATAAAACATTCGTCAAAGTATCATAAAATCATAAAATCGTGAGATTTTATCTTTTGTATATAGTATCTTGTTTTCGAGCAATTGTGCACGGTTGCAGCCAATTTACCTGCAACGAGTGAAGTGCCAAAAATCAAAATTGTTACCTTCAAGTCTGTAGTTGTTTGATTTAGAATAATATATTGAATCCCGTAGGGAAAACTAAATATTTCGCATGAATTGGAGAAGGGTAATATATAAAGGCAGAGGAAGATATTTAACACGAGTAAACAAATTTTGTAATGACCTGCCGAATTGACGTGTTCACGCTCAGTTCGGATAATGTCTGGACACCCGGCAACCTTTCATCTAATTGAAAGCATTGAAAAGTAGTTCGATACGTTTTCACGAAGGCTCAAAGTGGCATTGAAAAGCAACATTATTGCGTGTCTTTAATCAGCCATATCTCAAGCATAAACAAATGCAGCGATATACTGTAGAAATTGTACCCCACAATGTGCTAAAGAAGACGATATCAACAAATCAACAAATCAACAAATTAACGCTTCAAATGAATGTTTAGTCTGCGGCTCTGTATTCCTTCTCTCGTTTGTTTTCCTTAATGTTGATCATTAAATTTTACGGCCATTATAATTTGGCGCGTGCGCAGATATTAGCGGCCTAAAATTGATTTAGAAAATAATTTTATTTGCCCATTATTCCAATTTAATGTGGTTATTTTTATATACAGCAAAGATTACGAAGAAAGAAACAAAAATTCCGACATCTCAATCAACAAGTACGTTTTGTATGCAATTTACAAGAAAAAAATGGAAAATGCTAAAATACATTACAGTTTTAAACAATGATTTTAGTTGTATGCTTCGCTATAGTTCATAGAATCATCTTTTATATAGCAAAACAAATGACAAAAGAAACAGAAATTTCGACGACTCAAGCGACCAGTAAGTTTTGCCTGCATTTTACCCAAAAAGTCAAAAATGATAAAATAGATTACAAGTTTTAAACAATGGATATAGTTGCATGCTTCACTAGTTCAATAATATAATTATCTTTATATAGCAAAATATATGGCAAAAGAAACAGAAATTCTGACGACTCCAGCGGCGAGTAAGTTTTGTATGCAACTTACCAAAATATATTTATATTCATAAGAATTTGTTAAAGCGTGAATTTACTTGATACAGCAAAACCTCCTCCATGTTTGAATGCTAACTGGTGGGAAAGTTTTAACCAGAAAGGTTGGTCGAAATGTGGCGAGAGCAATCGTTTTATCACAGGACTTTATCGAAGCTGGCGAAAATTCTAATGTAATCTATTCGCGCGTGTTTCCATCGACTCAAAGGCTGTTTCCACTTACGCGTTTTTCACACGCACGTACACGCACGTAAAAGTCTATATCCTTGTACATGTTACCTTTGGAAAAACTAATTGAATAAATCCAAGGAACTTACTTTTCTGCATATTTTAGTATGCATTAGTTGACCTAGATGTTAAATAATAAACATTTAAAAGCATTTAAAATTTTTAGTTGTCCCGCCTTTATACCAGTTCAAAGCTATTATTATTGTTATTATTATTGCTATGAAACAATCGTATCGGTGCAAATGTTAATCTTATATCATCAACTGTCTTCATAGTTAAACCTTTGATATGCCTCGTTGCAAACTGGACGGATAGTTTCAGCAGAAAGGGTTGGTCCAATTGTGACGAAAACAATCTCTTCATCACAGCACTTTATCGAGTCACCAAATCCGCCGCTTACGCAGGCATCGGTAAACTTCAACAGGCAAATTGCTGCCCCAGCTCAACGGAAGCGTTCCGCGGTGAGACTGCCGTCTGTCAAACAGCTGACTGGAGAACTACAATGGGCACGTAAGTACTTGAATATGCCCAGCCATATTTTCGCGGATCGCAAGTGTATGAAGCCGGGAAAAAAATTTTCGCTCGATTTTCTTTTCAATAATGAGAATTCGAACGTAGCGGATTCCCTTCACCGGTCACAGACTTTGTTACGGTCGGCATGTTCATACAATCCAATTTTGTTGGATTCAATTCACTTGTGACGTATATGAAATATATATATGTTATTTACCAGATTGGAGGTCCGTACAAAGAAATATTTCCAAAGGCCTCAAAAACAGCCCAAAGCCGAGGTACGTTTTTGAGACCAAGGGAAATATTTCCCTATACGGACCGACTAAACTGGTAAATAATCGATTTATTTTTTCCTTGTGGTCCGAATTCATATTTTAGCGTTGGCTCTGTGCTTAATCTCGCGCGGTCCGTACGGCCTCATATGGACCGCTCGCGTAGCCAATCAGATTGCAGGAAACGCAAAAATATGAATTCGGACCGCAACAAAAAAAATAAAGTCGCTGATTGATAAAGCAGTACTGCGTTGGCTTCAATGCATTTGGTGCTCATATACATCACAAGACAACAAACTATAAAACATCTATTAGAAGTGATTCAGAATTGGATCCAACAAAATTGGATCGTGTGAAAAGACCTTTAGGCTTTACTACGGTTAAACACCGCCTGGGGACTGTATGAAAGCCGGATCACGCTATCCACCGGATAGCGATTCTTTAGCGGTTCTAAAAATGCTCGAAAAGCGATAAAATTTCATCTTGGGAACCAACAACTATTAAAGAGGGTCCTTGATTTAGGAATAGTAAGATTTAATCATGCAGTTACAGCAAACAATGGGCGATTTTAAAGCCTGTTCATATAAGACGGGTCAGCTCGGTTAAGTCGGGCTGGCTCGCTTTTGCTGCCCCCCTTGAGTCCGTTAAAGGCGGAATTTCGCTTCGTTAAGGCGGGATCTCGCAAAAGCCGGGTTGACCCGGTTCCATATGAATGCAATTTTACAAATATAGTAAAATAATATTTGAAGCGAGATCTTGGCAATGCCGAGCGTCCATCTCATATGAACTGGCCCTTAGACACCAGGAGGGGCCGGTTGTATTAAGCCCGTTTAGCTTAAACGGTGGCTAAGTTCAAAATAGAAAGCAAGTCTATCGTTTTATTCAACAAGCAAACTAAATGTTTTCAACCTTAATGCAAAGATATTGTTTACAACTACATATCAGTTTAGTGCATAATATTCAAGTTAACTCATTCAAGACAGATGTAAGAGTGTTATTTAATTTTGACTTATCCACCGTTTAAGCTAAACGGGCTTGATACAACCGGCCCCAGTTAACATTCGTGAACATTCGAGAGTGCTCGCAGGTGGCTTAACGGGAGAAAAAAATGTACTGAAGAGTATTTCAGAGTAGTGTGGTCACGGCGTCACGCATATGCTGATTAGTGATCTTTTTCTATTTTCATTTATGTAGGAGTTACCAATGGAGTGTGTGCCCAAACGGCTTCTTTTTAAACGGGTTATATCGCGACAGTGGCACTAAATTAAATAGCATCCACCACGGCAATTGCTGCAAACCAAGTAATCATCCTGGTAAGTATGGATCGTGCTATGATGAAGATGTTGGAAAATCGTTTGAACAAGAAGGATGGACAAACTGTTCTCAGCCTGGGCATTATATCACTGGACTCTATCGCGGAAGTACCGCGTTTATAAACAATATCGACATATTCCGATGCTGTCAAATGGCTGAATAGGCAAAGTCCTGTACTACAAGTCAGCATTTCAATCACATATTTTTAAAATTCGTAGTTTCACTTTTGAATTTTACCTTGATATAACTTCTGAATTATAAAAACTATCAAAGAATTTAGCTATTCCAGTGATTGGTTGTAGAAACAGATCCTCGAAAGAAGTATAAAGTTATAGCCTTACAGGTATTAATACAAATTTCGCTCGATTTTTTATCACTCGTGAACCCTCTGATATTTATCTTCATCAAGAGCGGCATGGTAAAAATAATATTGATATTAATAGTTGAATCATTTAAGAAGAAACTCCCAATAATAAATTATACTCCAAGGTGAGCGACGGAGTTTAAAAATGGCTTCAGTTTTGCTTTGTTTTTTGTTATCATTTTTCGTCGCAAAAGTGTTTTGGCGCGAAATATACTTATATAAACAATCGGCTAATTTGGTAGCCAGAGGTTGTCCGGATATGAATTATTAAGATGCTTAAGGAAAAGAGAACTAAACAAATTAAACTACAACAATGTCTCATTCGTAGTTTTTTGTTAATAATTGATAGCGATAAATAAATTGCATTGCAAATGGCATTAAAACGCACGCAAAGCTTCCTATAAAATGCCCTGTGTTAGCGTTGACACGTTGGTCCAAACTAGCAAAAATTCTGGCACTAGTGAAGGCTCATATTGTCAGTGGCTGCTTTGAAACTGCATGGATGTGAGTTTCTGTTGGACACCAGCCCCCCCCCCAAAGTAACACCGCGTAACCTATTACTATGCTGGGATCCTCACATTTGACTGCAATTGTCAAACATGATTTTAAAAAATAAAAGATATTTCACAAACATGTTCTATAAAACGCTCACGCCAACCCATACAAGCGTTTTAGGCAACGTGTATACAGGTGTTGTTTTTGAGCGTTTTGAAGAACATTTCCCGGGGCCTGGATCAAGCCTGTTTAGCTTAAACGGTAGTTAAGTTCAAAATAGAAAGCAAGCCTATCGTTTTATTCAACAAGCGAACTAAATTTTTTAATCTTAATTCAAAGATACTGTTTACAACTACATATTCAGTTCATAATATTCAAGCTGACTCATTCAAGAGAGATGTAAGAGTGTTATTTAATTTTGACTTATCCACCGTTTCAGCTAAACGGGGCTTGATACCACCGGTCCCGCTCTTTTATTACTTTGATCTCTTATTTTACCTCTCTAAGGAAAACATTTTCAATATAACAAGACGCCCGGTGTAGATGTTAACTCGGGCTATATGTACACGGGATACTGGGCAATGGAAAAAATGTTTTCATTGTTTACTGCACTGAAACTGAGCAATATTGATACACTGTAAATGAGCGACCGCGACACAAATAATAATAATAATAAACGCAAAACCTACATTCGGCTACCACAGGTGGCCCAAGTAATGAATAACACTACCATAATTGGTCCTACCTTCCACTCGGAGACGACCTCACTCCAGTGTGTCAAAGATGATAAAACATCCAGGAACCTATCCCACAATTCAACACTGACAGTGACAGTCAAGTTTGCGCGTATCCATGTAACAAACAACGTCTGAAATACGACGATAAGAAACGACAAATTACAAAATGAAAACAAAGATTTCTGGACAGTAAATGCAAGTATAAAACTATACTCATTGAGAATCACCGTCATCAAAACACTTCAAATTCTATTAATTTTTAACTTGTTATCCGTTCAAAATACCTGGAAAAGGATTGGGGCCAAACGGCCGGCAAAGGTGGACGACTTCGGCTCGACGATTTTATCCTCGAGAACATGTTTTGCAACAGTAAGCAACACCACAAGTAGCTGTTCCCTGATGGTGGAAGAATTGCAAGCATATTGTCTGTTATTATCGGTTTAGTTTTAAAGAAATGAAGAGCAAATGAGTAGTAAGAACACACGGGAAGACACGTCTACAATATTCTTCAAAATTTAGTAAAATATCCAAGCAAAAGTAGTATTTTCTACAACAGAAGAGAAGACAAGATCTAATATACTCAAAGACTGGCTAAAATGAGGCAAGCCAACGATGAATGTTGATCAACAATATCTCTTACCATGTTTTCGCCACCATGGACGTTTCCAAAACAATGTTTCGATACATGAGAATAACTCTTTCACAGAAATAAACCTAAATATATGATGCGACAGTCAGTACTTTTAACCCTTGTATTAAAGCAGCCTTTGTTGACGATTTTTGGTTGTCCCAAACCGTCAAAATTACTCTTAGTACTCACTGCTTAATATATATACATGTATTAATAGTAACTAATTAATATATGATATTAATTAGTAACTCTCTCGGGGATAGTTGGTCATTTGAATACTTGGGTTTACCTCCGACTATTGTTGGCAAATATGCTAACTACAGTGTGACTTCTTTTCCTCAGTGATGTAATTTCTTAATTAAGAGTACTTCTTCTTCTACCCTCACTTAGCACTCATTGTTTTCATCATAACCGGCCTGACTCGCTCCGTTTTAACGCCGTTTACTAGTTAATTGTATAATTTGTATTACCTTAGGTTTTATCGAGGTTGTTGTGTTAGGAATCAGGAAAATAGACGCCGAGTGATATATTAACAGACGAACATTTCCTTGCATTCCAGCTCTAACATCGTCGGTGTCGCTCGAAATCATTTCCAAATCTGGTTCAAGCATGAATTTTGGCCTGTTTTCGTTCTGAAAATAGACGCTATATTTCAAAAATATACTTTACTATAAAGCAAGCCAGCCAAAGCATAGGCGGCCCAGAACTGTTCTCACTGACCTCGCGCTACGCTCATGTTGTCTGAACAGTCTTATATTATGACAAGGTTGGCAACTCTCACGCCAAATAAGCTAAAACGCACGACGGTTGACCCAAACACCTTCACAAAACCGCAAATATTTCGTAAAAATATGGCGAATAAGAAAAAAAAAGTACAACTCATTAAACTTGAATAATTTTACTACATTTATACTATGTTTTTAGCATTCAAATGTATTCCTATGCATGAATAAAACGTGAATGTTTTTATGGTTTCTGGCAAATATATTTCAAAACCTATGCTGGGGACACCTTGCCTATACCTTCGTCATATTTTTAAAATTGAAAATAGAAAGCTGATTGGCTGTCGTTTAAAAAGAGCCAATCAGCTTTCTATTTTCAATTTTAAAAATATGACGAAGGTATAGGCAAGGTGTCCCCAGCATAGGTTTTGAAATATATTTGCCAGAAACCATAAAAACATTCACGTTTTATACATACATAGGAATACATTTGAATGCTAAAAACATAGTATAAATGTAGTAAAATTATTCAAGTTTAATGAGTTGTACTTTTTTTTTCTTATTCGCCATATTTTTACGAAATATTTGCGGTTTTGTGAAGGTGTTTGGGTCAACCGTCGTGCGTTTTTAGCTTATTTGGCGTGAGAGTTGCCAACCTTATCATAATATAAGACTGTTCAGACAACATGAGCGTAGCGCGAGGTCAGTGAGATCAGTTCTGGGCCGCCTATGGCCAAAGTTCAAAATCACACAAAACGGCGCGTTTCAATTGGTTCCTGAATCCTGAGCGGTCGGTAGAGCGTATAAAGAGATAAAGGACAGCTCAGTTTTGGCGGGAAAAAAAGTGAACTTTGAATCTTTACAGATTTTTATATATTTTGTTTAAGATTTTTGGTTTACAACAATGATTTAGAAAGATTGAAACACCTGAAAGTAAAGAAGAGCGTAATGCTTTTTATTATTCGGGGAGAAATTATATTTTAGGACAATATCACTTAAATTTTAAACAAAAACGCTGAATGTACGAAGTTGGGAAGGAAAGTTGCACGAAATTTGATATGCAAGCTACTAATGTCAACGTTTAAATTCAAAATCCTTACCTTCAACCAGTTATAATAAACCACTAGAACCTCCTTAATTACAGTACTCTTGTCCATCGTAAGAATAAACGCCTACATAAAAGCAATCAATTCAATTATTCAAACTTCAGCCATTTCACTCTGAACGCTGTAACTGACCACGTTTAACTTCTCATCATGACAAACAGTATATCGCACCAATCACACCAAAGTTATGATACTATGTAATCGGAAAAATGCATACACTTTAATGGCAATTTCTATTGATTTTCAAATTTTTTATACCGTCACGAATACGATTATATAAACAGAATTATATAATACCCCATTAAATTTAGAGCGTGTAATTGATTGATGACGATCACGTGATATTGAATAGAAAGTCCCATTTCCCAAGAGTGCAATGGAAAGCGTTCCATTGCACTCTCCAGAGTGCAATTGTACTATACATTTTGTTCCATTGCACTCTTAATGCTTGGTTGTTGATCCATACAGTATGTTTTTTAATAAATTATATTTTTGAAACGAGACAGTCTATTTTGGTATTATATAAAACAAATAATGAATGTTTTCATTCGTGCAATGGTAAAAATATTTTCACTTGGTGAAAGATGGAATGTTCCATTCAACTCGGCTATCGCCTCGTTGAATGGAACATTCCATCTTTCACCTCGTGAAAATATTTTTACCATTGCACGAATGAAAACATTCATTATTTGTATACTAACAGACAAAGAATTCAAGAACTTTTCACAAGTGGCTAAGGCAGTCAAAATTGTCTGTTTTTGTGACATATAACTATGTGAGGTGAAAGTTCAAGAATAATGGCTTCATTTTAATAGCAATTTTAAAACAAAAATTTCATCAAACGAAATAGTAAAACAAAATCAAGAGGCATTTTTTACAACTGATCGCAAAAACCCAAACGCAACTTCGCTGCGAGCCCTTGCATCTAATGAAAATCAACACAAGCATTTTGATTGGACGAGAACACTCGTAGCATGCAATAGAGCCACCTTAATTCGATATATCCTACGAGCAATTACCTGTCTAAAGACCTCGTGGACAATGTGAACATTCTCGCGTGTCGAGTAAATGACGTCGAGTATTATATCACCGCCGAGCAAGAGGTCTTCGTAGATCGCCGCCGCACGACTATTTTCCGATGCGGTCGAGACCTGAGATTCGCTGCCCGCTACTCCTAGGGTGTCCATTGATTGGGAGGTATCCCTCGGCGACGACAGGTCGCCAGCCTGCATCTTAACGACACGCTTTATCTTGGATAAAAACGCCACGAACCACTTTACAACCGAATCGGCATATTTTGTTAAATTACCAGAAGGTTGGGTATTCTTTAAGACAGCAACGTTCAGTTCTCGCACCTGGTCGTCTGTTTTGAAAAGAAAGATGAACAATTGCGCAGATTAGAACCCAGACTCCAAGCTGTGTGAATAATGAATAACAATAGACCTTATGCATAATGACGTAACAAGCCGTGACACCTGCAGGGAATTCTGGTCTTAGTAGTCAAGGCGGGAAATTTTGAAGTTTGAATTTTTCGCCTTGACTACCAAAACCAGAATTCCCTGCAGGCGTCACGGCTTGATACGTCATAATAATGCATAAACTAGGTTTATTAGGGCCAGATTAAAAAAAAAAGTATTTTAAGCGAATCTGGAGAGCGATAGGTGTCAGGTCGTTTCGTACTCTTGTCATTTCGTACCCATATCCCTGGTCGTTTCGTACTCTAATTGATGGTCGTTTCGTACCCCGATTTTAGTCGTTTCGTACTCAAACGCTAGATATATGACTGCTTTTATTGCAATCAGTTCAGTTTTTATTAAAAGCGTTGATAATAACTACTTTCTTTGTTGACTTGAAACTCTGTATTGCAACATTTAAGTTCTTCGTTCGGCAGTTCAAATTTATCGTTTTGAAAATGGTCAGAAAGTCTACACGCACACTTAAGCGCAAATGGCCATGTAGTACTTGCAGTCTGCAATGCAATGAGCATTACCTGGGTTAGTGGCGTACAAATTAGTCTGTGGTGTCCACATGGGAAACACGTGATGTAAATAGTACTTCTTAAACAGGTTAAAAAGACATTCGAAACCTCTTTTTCGCATACTCTTGTCCAGCCACTCAATCTTACAAATCTTCAAGAAAAGATAGCAAAACAACGTTGTACTGTGTATTTCTCAATCTATTCTCCTAATTTCTATCGTCCCGAAAAATCAAGACAACTCTCTGCGCTAGGAAACATTCCCCTATGTAGCACATTTAGCACAGAAAAGTGCATATTTTTACGCAAAGAAAAAATGTTTAGTTAACGCAAACCTGTGTAATCATGTAGTCCAAAACTCGGTCAAGGTAAACCTTGGTTAAATCTTCAAGACCTGGGATTTTTTCGGCCTGGCTTTGGTTGATCAAAGGGACAAGAATTTGAAGTTCATCAGGCGAACACCAACTGCTTGTTCCTAGACAGAGTTCATCATCAAATTTTTTTTGATGATTTATACTATCAAGGACTAGGTGGTTTTTAAAAAGTGTTTTTTTCTTGTTTTATGCAAAATTTCACCTCACCTCCATCTTTAGTTTCCAGGGGTAGCAAGGTCATGCTTCCAGAGGAATTCGCACCATCACTTCCTCGGACAAAATTACAAATGTCTTCCAAAACATGTATGGGCACGCTAGTGGTAGTCGTATCTAAGCTATCAAGAGGATTTGGGAAGCCAGGGACGACGCAAGCAAAGATGACCTCACATGATAGATCCATATTCTCCTGCAGAGCTTGAAGCCAAATGATCAACAGCCTTATACCTTCGCTGCGGAGCTACAAGGAAAATCATGAGAAGATTCAATGTACGAAGTTGAGCCATTACCATTTTAGGTATTGTTTCAATACTAAACCTTGAAAGCATTTCCATGATGAAGAAATTTCAACATAGTTCTTCCTGTAAAGAAAGGCAATAAGATCTTGTAGCATGACTATATACAGTTTTACCAAATTGTATAAAAGCCATGGTACCATACCTATGCTGGCAAACTGCCATCTTTCGTGGACCAGTTCCGGAAGCAAAAGTAGTATTTTCTACAGCACAAGAGAAGACAAGATCTAAGATATTCAAAGACTGGCTACCATGAGGAAACTTGTTCAATTGAAACATGAATATGCGTTATATGGATCCGAATGAAAATTACCTCAAATATGTAAAGAACACAGTCAAGATCTTCCCTCACGGCCTTGCTTGCTGCAGAAAATGTAATCTAATTTACTTTGGGTCAGTCAACATTCAGCCGACTAAAATGCTGAATATTTTAATTGTTAGTTTAATTCTATATATAGCATCAGTTTCCTGTACATCTTATGTCATCAATTTAACAGAGGTCTATTGAGCCATCAGACCACTAGGGAGATATTCATTAAACTGATATAAAATACACTGATAAGTTACAATATGAATGTAAATTTGCCTGATATTTTGTATGGACGAATAAGATGTAATTAAGTTACCTTTCTGCCTGAGATTTACTTCGACAATGGAAAAGTAATCATGGCATATGTAATATATTTCTGAATAATGTCTTTGGAAGAACACCTTAGCTTCATGAGTTTCATAGTTATCTAAGAATAATTAATATCGTTTTCGTCATTACAAATCCTACATTATGGACCCATCACTATCAACTGGGAAATTATGGATTCACATGTTTTGTAATCTAATTCAATATATGTAAACTTCAAAAGATGCTTAATTGTGTATAAATGCTCGATAGCCGAGATCGGAATCCCACTCGGCTGGAATAAGCACACAAACTGTTATCCACAGATCCTGCATTTTATCGGGTATATTTGTAAATGCAAATATGTAATTATTGTAATATTTAGTACTTTCCACTTCCTACCTAAAAGAATTCGCAGTGCATGAGCTCTTTGGCGTGACTCTCTCTTTACATCCAGAAACTTTGTCGTGACTCTTTTGAAGTCTACCTGCCCCTTCCTACTGTGAAACATCTTTATTTTGCCATTTCCTATCACCGATCTTGCGCGATCTCTATTTCTAAGCGTTTCAAGTGTATGTACAAATGTCAGCCATATTGTTTGTTTTCATGATGACCGTGCCAGAAACGATCCCTCAAAGACTGGGTTGGAAATTGACCTTTTCGACATTTTTTACAAACTCGCAGTGTACTATGGTCTGCAACTAAGTTACCCTGCAAAGGAAGAAATGCTGCAAACACCGCAGAAATTGGTGTCTATGAAATTTCAACCCGAAAATCTAATCACTGGTTCACAATTGTGCATTTCTGTATCGCTATCAAAGAGAAAACTATTCAAAAAGACTTCCTTGTTGTATACCGTGAAAATGAGTTGAATGGAAACTACCCTCCTCTCCCCCCTCTCAATATTGATCACACAATTATGTGATAAAAATGTTACAGCGGTTGAATTACGTGCTTGCAGAAAAATATGTTTATTTTCATGTCTGGATTCTTATAGCATAAATTATCATAAGTTATTTTTAATAACGTTTATAGAATTTATTTCAACCTCGTTCCCAGGGCATTTCCCGCCCTCCCCAATTTAACTATTCTTTAGAAGTTTAAATCTATGGCCAGCTTAATATTTCACGATAAATTGTCATAATTAAAAATGGAATTACACCAAGTCGTGTCCTTATGTTCTTTTCAAAGAATACCGCTAAATAAAATGCTGTAAACATTGAATATTATGAAAATCATGATTCAAAATCTCCTGTAAACGTATGGTGTATCCACACACTTTCCAAATGCTTCCTATTTCTTTGTTGTTTGTTTCTTCAGCGGCCTAAACGCGCGCCAAGTGTCTTGAATAATCTGATTGTCCAGGTTGGCAATATCGGCCAGTTGGAGAAAGGTCTCTCCGACAAGTCTATTTCCGGTTGCAATAACACCGTACAGTCTAAAGCGAACCGCCATTGTGAATAGCTCCTTTTGATGTACATCTTTAAACTCGAAAGTCTCGTCAAATTTTGGGGAATATCTGCTTTTTGTTTTGCTTTTAAATCGCTGTTCTCTTTTCGGAAGCAGGGTGAGGTGTACTTTAAAGTTCGCAGCACCCCCCTGTTCCTTTGACGGTAGTCCGTCACCTTCGATAACATGAACTTTGAGCCGAGATTCACCGCTGTAATACACAACTTCCAAGCGAAGCCTGCCCAGTCCTCGCTCGGTTACATAGGTCTGATCCAGCGACACTGTATCACCGTATGCAGAAAAGGCCGAGTAGGGAGAATGGGTATCAGCCTGCACGACCTGATCGAATTCCGGGTTGATTTCGCTTTCAACTATCAGGGTGGGTGGAATGAAAATGTCCTCGTCAGCAGAATCCTCTGATGTCAACACTTTGTCATATCCCTTTTCTTTTTTTCGCTTTTGACGTTCTTTCTCCCTTCCCCCCGGGTCGCTGAGGCAGGAGCACGTCTGCTTCACAACTGCTCTGTAGATAACGGCCAAAGCAATGACGACACAGAATACCACAGCCAAAAACACTACCGGTGCGACAACTAGAGCAAATGAAATTTACAAGTAGAGTTAGAATTTTACTCCAGCTGCTTTAGATTTCGAGACTGCAACTAGCTTTGGCCTGGCATTGAAATTGGTTTTCGTTTTGTAAGCGGTTTCAAGCTGGCAAATTTTGTTTTTCGAACAATCTGCGTCACCTGTTCTGATAGGCCTAAAGTTCCTTCAAGTCAAGGCTTTGCTGGCACCATTTACATTACGAAAATCAAGCTCAACCTAGGCTCGCGTATTTTTGTAGCTTAAGAGACTCTTTAAACGGATGAAACCAGTCACCACTGTACCATGCACCGCCATGACCCTTTGTTGGACAAAAAACAGGAGACCAAATTCCCTCGTTTTGACAGAATGACAACGGTCTCGAGAAAATCTGTCTGAGCATGTATAATTCTAATTTATACTGTGCAAAAAGTCTTTTATTCAAGGCCTATCGGTTAAGGTTGAAATTTCGTGTAAAATCACTTTGTCGAATGCCTTAAAAAGGTTGAGAATTTCTACTTTTTATCCGCAAGTTCACGATCAACATGAGCATGTGAACTAGGCAAGGGAAATTGTCAGTGCGGTGAATAGCTTCTCTGTGAGTGCAAGAATTTATGATTGCGCAGTTTCTCGACATGTTAATCAATTTCGTTGCAAGGCGTGATAAAGAAACCTTTCTGGATCAACCATGAGCCCATTATCACTGATGAATGTTTACGTCACCAAACCTTAATAATTCCATGCTTTTATATCTTTACGGTTCAGTCTGTTCGGGCGGATTAAATGGGGGGTTAAGGAGGCTATGGCATGTTGCATGGCTATCTAGATCCGAATATTCGCTGTAGAAAGCGTTAAGCCTACTTAGCCTAGCTACGCTGCCCAAATATTCGCTGATGGCACAGTATGAAGACTTGATTGAAGTTCCATTTTTCAATACTTGATGCTTATTTAGCCGTGGCAAAACAGTCATGGTAAAAGAACCGTCAAAGAAAGTCGTTGGAAAGCATGTGATTGCTGGATATCTAATGCTTATTGAACTGATTTGGTAGCCTAACTAAGATCTCAGAAACTTCACATAACTGACCTAAGGGCAAGCTTTTTAATGGTTGTATTAGTCACCAACACAAATGCATGTTAGTTCATATCATACTGCCAACTCACGTCTGGGTCTCCTAAGTCTATTATACACCGTGCTATTTATAAAGCTATAGCAGAGAAATTAGTTAATTCGTCTCACTGACACGAAATAACCAAAATGCCAAAACAAGAATACCTTGGGTATTTTTTATCGAATATACCTATCGAATATATCATCTCTTGCTAGTAGCTACACTATTTCCTACGATACTCGCCTCAATATCCGAGCACTTTCCGCATGAGAAGCTATACGCTTATAGCAAAACATGATCAACCCACGTTAAATAAACTTGTTGATCCTGGGAAATTTCTCACCAAATTAAACGATATGAGAAAGTCGTAAACCAAATTTCTACTATATACAAACTTCAATAACATATCAACTTACTATCGTATTTCATGGCCAAAAGGAATGTCTACTTAGACGCCCTTTCGTTTATGCGGTTCGTCTTGAATTCAACTCAATGGTTACGAGACCTCAAAGGAATGTCGGTATGCGAGCGTTTGGCGACATTATACCAGAGCAATCCTTTATATTTCCCCGAAAAAATCGACTCCAAAAGCAACTCAAAGCATACAAAACTCCGTTTTCTTTAGCATCAGTTCATTGTGAAATAAAGCAGAAAGAAGTTGTGACAATTTCTGAAGAGGTTACATTGCCTAAACAATATCAGTTTGACTTCGCAATGCATGAGAGGTTAAACGACCGTCTTAAACAATGTAAACATAAAAAATACAAAGTCATTAGAATTTTAAATAGACTAGTTTTAATACACTTCATACAATTATAGCATATATTTTAGACTCGACTGATTTTCAGTTGTTGTGTAACAGGCTCATGTTTCAATTTCATTCCAATTTTTTTCCCTTCATTAGAAATGTGATATTAAAGTGATGACTTTGGGAAATAGACTTACCAAATGGGAAATTTTATGCTAAGCGACTTGGGTATTTCTGATGTCCATGACTATGGTAATAATGGTAGTTTAGTAATGATAAGACTCAGTACATGGTTGCCGACGATTCCGAAATTTTCTGGGCCGTGTGCAACTCCAAAAACTTGACTTGTATGTAGATTTATATTAATGCTACATTTCTAAACCTGCATGGATACGGCATATAAAAATGTAGTCGAAGTCTATTAACTAAATATCTAGTAAAGCAATTAGTTTTCCACTTTCGATTCTCTCTCTCTTATACTTTCCTATAAATAACTAATGTCGTCACACCGATATGATCGACTAAAAGTCGCCATCATTTCTTGTGGTTGCTCGACCACATGTAGAAAGCTTTTATCTCTCACGTCTCACAAGCTTTCTATTTGCTTGATGGAAGAGGCAATTGAGATGCGTAATAATGCCTTCCGTAAAAAAATTCCCACAAATAAAACTCTCAGCTGATTCTAAATATTTGAATTCTGACCTCAAAACTAGCTGTTTTCGTTCAAAAGGATGCGTGGTCTCGTTCCTTCTAGAACAGATCGTCGAAACGTGTTGGTATGTGCAATTCAACCTTAAAATTACCGAATTACAATTTACAACTCGGCTAACTTACGACGAAATACGACGAATGGCGACACCGGCATTTGGGCGCTCATTCACATCTGTCCAAAGGATATGAGATAGTCACTGTCTGCGATCATTCGACTATGAAATGCTTTGTAATATACAAGAGATCCTGCCATTCGACAGAGTAAAACGCTAAACCATGACCCCATATGTGGTAATAATACAATGCTGTATAAAATATAAATATTCGGTAACATGGATAACACGGAGTCGGAGCTCCGGAGCCGGAGTTTCGGAGCGGGAGTCTCGGAGCCGGAGTCCCGGAGTCAAAATTACGGAGTCTGACGTAATAATATTGGAAAACACGGAGTCAAAAATTATGGCAAACACGTAGTCTGCCAAAAACATAGAAAACACAGAGTATAAATGTTTGGAAAACACGAAGTCAACGTAAATTATACATATATTCATGAATGAAGGATCGCTCATAAGTCTATACTAATTTTTTATACCACAGTAATAGTATACAAGAAAGAATACACAATAACAAAAGATTATAGCTATAATGCCTCTTGCTCAAAGTCATAGAATTATTGTTGTAGCTAACTACATTACGTGTCCTTATATCACGGAAGAAAGAGTAAAAGCGTCTACCGGTTCACATCATTCTGGGAGCGAGCGAGTATGCGAAGTTGAAAAAAACTACAAAGCAAAGCCTTTGAAAGAATAGTTTACAAGTGGTTGATAACAAATATTCGCCTCAAGCTTTTTTAAAATTTGGCTTATTTGTTTATTTTCATTAAACTATACATTCAACTGCAGAGTGATTATTTGAAAATCTTGAGTCAAGAGGAACCGGAGTACCCGTTAAACCTTCTCATGCACAAAAACAAACACACGATTCCCGTATTCCCATTTGTCATTACATTCATATAATATCTTCTTCAGAATTAACTTGGGCTGCATGACAGATTTCGTCCAGGAAGACTAGCATGGCAGCAACAGAGATCGTGAACATAGGAAAATAAGATGCCATATACCAGTACAAATATCATCAGTTTAAATAATCACAATTACCGTACAGTTTTCCTGCGGTCATAGTTGACAAAATAAATAAAGGCAAAATTTGATCTGACAAAACGGACTAAAAATAATATTTATTTGATAAAGTTAAAATGTAATCTCAGTGCATCATGCGCTGATTCTAGAAGGAAGCCCCCTTCACAGTAGGTGCAGGAGGTAAGGTAAGGATTTAACAAGCTCGCATCATTTTGTCGCTAAGGAATCTTCAGCATCACTTTATAGCCAATCGGATTGTCTCTTCGTTCTCATTGATATTCAACGATCTCGTCTTAATCTTGAGAATTAACCAAATGATACGGATGAGGTGGTGATTAAGAGAACATCTTGAAGTCTTGAAGAACGCTTATTCCACGTTTAAAGTCACGTATCTGGCGAATGTGGTCGTTCTTTATAAGCACCAGGATGAGGAAGTATTGCATTTCAATTTGGCTGTATCACGTCTTTCAAATCAGTAAAGTGCTCCATCAACAACTCGTCAAGTGAAATTATAGTCTAAAGACGAAGCTTTGCATGCTTTAATTGAAGAACATGCATGTAAGTTCATTGCGACAAAGAACAGTGTTCCGGGAATTGAACCCAGTAACCGTGTGTACAAGTCAGCTTCCATTAAACCATTATGTTTTCTATTCTGAGGGCGTTTACGTCAGACATTAAAGTCTACTGGGTTGCGAAAATATTCTAAACTTTTTATCGAGTATAACGAGACATACCAATTATGCGGCTATAAATTGTCAACAGAAATGTTTAGCTTTCATGCAATTTTACTCGTGAAAAGTTCAATTTTCGTATGGAAAACCAACCGTAAACACGGTTCCGAACACACGGACACTGTTTTTTTACGAGGAAACCAGAGTGCCTGGAGAAAAACCCTCACCGAAAGCCGGAATTAAACACAAAGTACACAAGTTTGAGATTTTATTAAAACAAAGTCATGTATTACAACAAAGTGTGTGTGTGTGTTAAAGATATTGAAATCAAGAGAGAGGAGACGGACAATTTTGGTCCTATTTTTATTAATACTTCACTAAACATGTATTACAAAGCGTGCGTGTTTTCTTCACATATCAATATACGAAGACACTATTATATTTACAAAGTAGGTGCGTTTAAGATCTTAACATTTAGATTTATAGAACAGTGCAGGTTAAATGTTAATTTGGCATACTTTAGTATAAATTGTTCATGTCTTTTTACAGTGTGCTAGTGTTTGACTAATGTTTCAAGACTGATCAGTAAAACATGCATTAATGTGAGTAAGTAATTTTTCTACGTTATCGTGTATTCTTTTGTTCTATTATAGACTTAACCCACTGACTCTGGTAGAGAGCTGAATAAAGCTTATGAGATCGACGAACTAATATAGTAATAAATAGAAATGCCTGGGTTCAGAGCGCTTAGATTCAAGTTACGTTCATCCAAAAACTAAAATTATTCTGCTGACAAATCATAGGCAGTGTTCCTAATAGTTTCCGGCGTTTTAAGCTGTCGAACTGTGCACACATATTTCAAGGATCGAGTTAACTTGAAGATATTTCATGAGCCCTTATAGAAACAGCATGAAGGCATACACAATTGTCCTTGAAAACTTCATTGCACATTTCAGAGCTGAGGCATATAGCCAGAGCATGCCGCCTTTGTAGAAACAAGGTTTGGAAAAAATACAAGAAATTGACTTTATATTTTTGAGGCTGAGGCATATAGCCAAAGCTGTAAATATTTTTTTTAAAAAATTCAGTCAACAGTTTTTGAACCATGCAAGGGATATTCCCAAAGCAAGCTCTCCTTATAGAAACAGTACCATGAGTACAATTTTTTTTTCAGAGAAACTGGACTAATACTTTCAAAGCCAAGGCATATAGCCAAAGCAAGCTGCTCTTATAGAAACAGCCACAGGAGTACATTTTTTTTCTTTGAAAATCTGGTTTAAAAACTTTTAGAGCTAAGGCATATAGCCAAAGCAAGCTGCTCTTATAGAAACAGCAATGAAAATAACACTGCAACGTTATTAGATATCCCAAGATACCTGCTAACACTTCGAACCACATAGCAAAGTCAAACAGTACAGACAAAAAGTGGCGCCTTACTTTTCGTAAGCACTGCTCGACGAAGCTAAATGATTGGAAATCTCACAGAGACCTTGGAAAAATAATAAAGTTACAATGCCACTGCCAATGTTTGTCTCGTAATTGGTTTCTAACAATAGTAGAAATAAGGCATATATCGTTTCAATATAACAGCATGCACCCCCCCCCCCCCATTCCTTATTTTCTTTAAGTAAATTCAAATTCATTAATTGAGAGCATGTGTGTGTGTGTGTGTGTTAACTTTGATTGCATAAATTCATGTATTTCAGAATAGCAAGACAGTATAATACATGCCGTAAAATGAATGTTTCTGGCTTGAATATTAACTGTAGCCAGTGAATGCAAGAGATAAGAGATATAAACTAGAAGCCATTATATAGGCTATGGTTTGCATCAATGTATTTACTCGTGTGCGTGTCTATTTTATGTGCAGCTACAAGATCATGAGGTATAGTGCATGATGTTTTGTATCTGTTCATATTTTGATATATGAATCATGTTTTTTCATAAATACATACACAATATTATATGTTCAATTACAAAATATAGTAAGGCAAGATATAATCTATATTTACAATGTTTGCTGAGAAATCAAAAACGTATATATTTACATACAAATAATTTTACAACCAGACCGAATAGTGACCCTACAGTTATCATTTTATAATGTTAATTCCGAAAGCCGCAATTGACCGGATTTCAATTAAGAGCCGAAGATGATTTTAATCAGGACAAGATAGAGAAAGAGGAAAGAACCTATGGGATTATGTCTGCCATTTGTGGCTGTGATTTGTGTTAGTGTGTATGGCTTTTTAGCCATTTCTTATGTGCAATATGGGTATTTATAACAGTTGTGATGTTTTAAGTTTTAACAAGCAAATTATCAACCTTAAACCTCAGTTAGCGCAGCCCTAAGCACAAGCGAGCAGTCCTAAGCGCAAAACCGATTAAAATATTTAACCGAATTTAAGAAACGTTTGCTCACATGCATCATGCATTAGCTATGTTCCTGGTGGCCAGAACTTAGTTACCGTAATTACTCGAATAAACGCCTCCCTCGAATAAACGCCGCCCTCGAATTAACGCCGCATGGACAAGCAAAAATACCATTAAACGCCGCCCTCAAATAAACGCCGCAACCTTTTCGCCATTGCGGCGTTTATTCGAAGCATTTATTTATAACCACAGTTCAATTTTCCTATATAATTATATAGAAAGAAAAGACACAACTTTTATACTTAGTTTTTTTGGGGATTGATTGTATTGGTTAAATTGGCGTTTAAATCACACACTGAAATTCAGAGTTGTTACGAGTTTGCAATAAACGCCTCCCTTGAATAAACGCCGCCCTCGAATAAACGCCGCATCTTAATTGCTAAAAATTTAATAAACGCCGCGGCGTTTATTCGAATAATTACGGTAACTGAATTTAAAACTTTATTTAATTAACTTAAGTTCGTTAACTAAATTAGTTAACTTCGTTAAGTTAATCATGCACAGACTAACCCCTGCATGCACATTTTTTGACCACCAGGCTACTCTAACCTGTAACGATGCCCGGGCATCGCTGAACGTTGCTTTTTGGCGTCGATTTGGCGTAGATTTGCCGTCGAGGTCGCCTACATTAGGCGTAGAGTGCCGTCGAGGTTGCCTACATTAGGCGTAGAGTGCCGTCGAAGTTGCCTACATTAGGCGTAGAGTGCCGTCGAGGTTGCCTACATTAGGCGTAGAGTGCCGTCGAGGTTGCCTACATTAGGCGTAGAGTGCCGTCGAAGTTGCCTACATTAGGCGTAGAGTGCCGTCGAGGTTGCCTACATTAGGCGTAGAGTGCCGTCGAAGTTGCCTACATTAGGCGTAGAGTGCCGTCGAAGTTGCCTACATTAGGCGTAGAGTGCCGTCGAAGTTGCCTACATTAGGCGTAGAGTGCCGTCGAGGTTGCCTACATTAGGCGTAGAGTGCCGTCGAAGTTGCCTACATTAGGCGTAGAGTGCCGTCGAGGTTGCCTACATTAGGCGTAGAGTGCCGTCGAGGTTGCCTACATTAGGCGTAGAGTGCCGTCGAGGTTGCCTACATTAGGCGTAGAGTGCCGTCGAGGTTGCCTACATTAGGCGTAGAGTGCCGTCGAGGTTGCCTACATTAGGCGTAGAGTGCCGTCGAGGTTGCCTACATTAGGCGTAGAGTGCCGTCGAGGTTGCCTACATTAGGCGTAGAGTGCCGTTGAGGTTGCCTACATTAGGCGTAGATTTGCCGTCGAGGTTGCCTACATTAGGCGTAGAGTGCCGTCGAGGTTGCCTACATTAGGCGTAGAGTGCCGTCGAAGTTGCCTACATTAGGCGTAGATTTGCCGTCGAGATTGCCTACATTAGGCGTAGATTTGCCGTCGATTTGGCTTGTCGGTGATAGCTCTGTTGAGCCCATCAACCTGAAATAAGATTAAAGAAATAAGCAAACTACATTTTTTATTGAGAAGAAACACGCGTAAAATCGGGATTGTAAACAGACCCAAAACAACATTCTATAAAACCTCTCTGGGATTTCAAGAATTTCCTTGCCATTATTCATATTAAATTATCATGCGGCCGTTGTCGTTCTTGACCTGAATCATGCATAAACTCCCCATTGTTCGGTTTATCTAAAAATGTTTAATTGCTTAATACTCACGTTTTGTTATGAACAGGTTTTGTCGTTGTTTCAAATGGCTTGACCCGCTAAATCGATACCTGCAATAAAACCAAAAGAATGCTTGTTATAGACAGCGATTTCAAGGATTTACCTTCGATGAAGGGAGCTTAAATATCGGGAGAAAACTTGCGGTGCGATTATTCAGTTGAGAGAACGCGTGATGCCTGATCAAGCGTTTCAAGTTTTCCCATCCTATTTTGAATAAAATAGACCCCAAATTACCTGTTCATTTCAGCAACAAGTGTTTAAGAGCAGCTTTGGACTTGCCGTCTCTTTAAATGCGAGTCATCTCGGCGAATTTCAGCTATGGGTTTTCTTTCCCAGCTCATTTCTATATTCGGTTTGGTTTTAGCTTTTAAACTCCACCTGGAAGAACAAAAGGCAATGTTAGTTCACTGGTTTGGTCTTTATAACTTAATTCAAAGGTAATTGCTTGCGATTGGAACAAAGGTTAGCGGCTCACATACGATTTAGCGTATATTACCTTTCTCATATCATAAACAAGTCCCAAGAAAATGCGTAGACGTGCTTTCTCTTCAAAGGCGAGTTATCTTGAGTCAAATGCGAGTCGTCTCGGGCAATTTCAGCTACGGTAACGGACTTTTTGCCCACTTCACTTCATTCAGTTTGGTTTTAAGCTCTCAAACTTCACCTGGAAGAATAAAAGGCATGCACCATTAGTTCACTGCTTAGGTCTTCAGAACTTAATTCAAACGTAATTTGCGTGTGGTTAGAGGGAAGGTTAGCGGCTCTACGGTAAGATTTGACGTATATTACCTTTCTCATATCATCAATATTCCCCAGAAAAAGCCTAGACTTGCTTTCTCTTTAAAGGCGAGTTATCTTGAGCCAGTTCAGCCACAATTCATCGGTTGTCAATCTCTTGTTCACAAATTTCATCGTTTAACTTCGCTTTAATACGTCAAAATTCTGCATGAAAAGAACAAAAGCTACGTTAGTGTTATACAAGTTTGCATTTGAAGCTGAACACAACACGAGAGAGACATTACAAGACGTGAACTAAAGACACGTGGAACCTAACGCCCAAAAGCTCACGATGAAACAAGCAGATAAAACACGCAAAGGGAAAGGCATATTACCTGGTATTACACCAACGACAGTCTGTCAGAGATAGTAAACTTCTATTAAACTTCTCTTCTGCTAAAGACGATAGCAATCTGATAGCAATTTCTGTTGAAATTTTCTTGGCATGGAGGAGACTCATTTTTATTCTTCGAAGACCAGCGTTGAAATGATGTCTCAAACGGGAATCAAAAGCACATATTCATTTCACCCGCTCCTCGTGACTGCAAAATAAAGTCATCCTATTGGATGAACACTCCCGACCTGACAGCTAAACAACGCTTTTGATTGGACGTTCATAGTAATTTAAATAATATGATTAATTCTCTTCTCCTGAGCCTGAACATCAGAAGTAAAGGAAAGAATTAATCATATTATTCAAATTACTATGCTCGTCCAATCAGAAGCAATGTTGAGCTGTCAAGCCGGGAGTGTTCAGCCAATAGGATGACTTTATTTTGCAACACGAGGAATGGGTGAAACAAACATCTAGCTTTGATTCAACGTTGCCACATCACAACATGGATAACACGGAGACGGAGTTCCGGAGCCGGAGTAAAAATTACGGAGTCTGACGTAATAATATTGGAAAACACGGAGTCAAAAACTATGGAAAACACGGAGTCTGTTAAAAATATGGAAAACACGAAGTCAAAAATTATGGAAAACACGGAGTCAGCGTAAATTATACATATATTCATAAATGAAGGATCGCTCATAAGTCTATACTAATTTTTTATACCACAGTAATAGTATACAAGAAAGAATACACAATAACAAAAGATTATAGCTATAAAGCCTCTTGCTCAAAGTCATAGAATTATTGTTGTAGCTAACTACATTACGTGTCCTTATATCACTTTAAATCACGCCAAAACTGCCACATCCATTTTCCTCTTTGTCTACAATATCCTCCCATTTAAATTGAGGAATATTATTCATGTTTAAGGATAAGTTTTTCGGTCGTTTATTTACCATTTGCGGAATACAAAAACGTTACGCGAATTTGACGCCATGTTGTTTAAAACACGCTATCAAATTTGCATAATTCACGTTGAGTCATTGACCAGTGAGCTTGGCAGACTTCCAAACATTTATACTCCGTGTTTTCCATATTTTTTGACTCCGTGTTTTCCATATTTTTAACAGACTACGTGTTTTCCATAAATTTTGACTCCGTGTTTTCCAATATTATGACGTCAGACTCCGTAATTTTGACTTCGGGACTCCGGCTCCAAAACTCCGGCTCCGGAACTCCGACTCCGTGTTATCCATGTTACCTAAATATCCGGTGTCAGACAGAGTCAATTAATATATAAAAGCAAAAGTGGTTCAAATTCATCGTATTAATGAAACATTCATCGTATTAATGAAACATTTTCAGATACGAAATCAATTTATACTGAATATAAAGATGAAGACTTTTTGATCTAGAAAAGATTTCCAAGTGTTTCGAAGTCGCTGTCATCGCTTTGCAATGGATAGCCCACCCTCGGACTGGTATCTGACTGTCGTGGAACGCTCTGGCAATTGTGTGGTTTTGCTGGGATGGTGCTGTTTACGGTGGTGCGTGATTCAACATTATGAGAAACATTCTCCTTTCTTCTGGTAACTGACTGTGGTGATAAACGATGGTAAAGCTTGGGCAGTGATTGGTTGGTGCTGCTTGTGTTTCTATATCGTACTTCAGAGATGGTACTTCTGGTGTTACTGTATGGTACCTCTGAGTTGGTACTTCTGGTATTACTATATGGTACCTCAGCGCCAGCTGAGAAGACATGCCTTTCTCTGCTGGTAACTGACTGTTGGTATGATGTTTGGTAATTGTGTTCTACCGTTTTAGTGATACGGGAAACATCACTATGCGGCACTACAGTTTTAAGAGCACTCTTCTTCATGGTTGTATTCTTATGGTGGTATACTGGCTGGTAATACGGTGGTGTTTTCTCCGTCATGGTACTAGTTCGGCTGCCGTAAGGTACCAATCCATCTTCACTACCAGTGGCGCAATTCCCCCTGGTCTCATTGAACATTGCATGCACTTCCAAGGAGTTGAAATCATCGTCCTCGGAGTACACAATTGCTGCGGCTTTCTCAGCCGATTTATAACCTTTTATGGCTGGATTTGTGTTCCCTAAAAAGTACAAAAATCTATTAAGGCTCAATATTTTTTTCAGTTTTCCTCTCGAACCGTGAAAGTCTTGTATTTATTGTACCTCAACTGTGATGGGTGTTTTACCACAGTGTGTATCCCGTAGAGGCACCTTTTTTTCATTGGGTGTGCCTCAAGGTACATCGTTGTACCTCAATCATCAAAGGTGTACTTCGGTGTATCCGAAGCAATCTCTTAATATAAGTAATTTATGTTATAGACATATTCATAGACTTCTAATGAATATGTTCACTTATAGTTCAGTGGAGTATACCTTTTTTATGCAGCAGTCTGCCAACAATGTCCTGATTTCCAGACGAACTCTCGTAAGAGCTCATTTGAGGCAGTTTCTTTCCACTAAACAAAGGCCACTGATTATCTTCGATGTGATCGGCGAGATCCCCGAAGCAAGATTGAATATTGCTCTGATCTGCACTTTGTGCTCCAGGATTTTCCTAAACCAAGTACAACCCGCATGAATACTGTATATAAATTATTTTCATTGTAAACAGAGTATACTTGATTCAAATAGCGAAATTATGGCATAACTTTAATCTTCATGGTGTCTGGGAAAACCACTGGAAAACCCACTGGGAAAAACCCTTCAAAGTTTCATAATCCGGGAAACATTTACATTAGGTTTCTTGCCAAGCGTCAACTTGAACAACTGGCCAGCTATTGCTTCCTGTATCTTGTCTGGATCATCAACCTATCAATAAAAACAACTATCCCTTGATAAAATAGACAAACACAATTCATACATCATCTTTGGAGCTCAGAATGCCACAGAACACAAGTCATAACGAATTCTAAGTCAGTTTGTATAACTCTACAGCAATGTGTACCTGGAGTAAATGTTGACAGCGCTGTTTGAACTCGTTGTTCTTGCTTTTCTCGATAATTTTTGCAAAATCCTGACTTATGTGAGGGATATACTTCTCATAGAGCTCTTGTCTCTAAACAAAACAGACTTTATCAAATGGTGTAACTTAATATATTATCCATTGAACATGTATTATGTTTTCAAAAACAATACGATTTAAAATCGCGGCTGATTTCCGATCATAAACAGAATGAAAAGCTTTGACTTACATTTAAGACACGGCTGTCAGGTACTTTTCGTCTTCTACTTTTTGACATGTTTAAAACGTAGAAAATTTGGGACGGGTATTTGAATGCCAACTGCGTGTATCAAAGATATTTCTTGACGTATTCAACCTTCCCGAACTGAAAAATTCCACAAATCTTTGCTTCAACTCTTGGTGTATGTTTTTCCCACTTCTTTCGTCCCAAAATTTAACAAAAAGACAGCTGTTAACTTACCAGAAACGCAGAAAAAATCAACATCGACATTAAAAAAATCTAATGTTTTTTTCTAAATTTTTCACTTTAACACAGGGAACCAATCAGAGGACTGGAGAATTACAGGGAAAACCCAGATCGATTTGTGGCGTGAGAAAAAGTAGGAAAACTGGGTAATAATTTCATATCCAAAAATATGGTCCAAAATCCACGAATATAATCTTAATTTTTAATCATAAACCTCATCCTAATCCTTACCCAACTACTTAATTATACTACTGAATTATAGTAAAGGAGTATATTTGTGGGATTCTGGACATGAAATAATTCGAAATTGTTCACGAATCGAAAACTGGGTAACTGGGTTCGATTGAAGACATCGCATAATAATTTCACGAAAATACCATAACCATTTGCTCAAAAATTATGCTGATAATAAAACCAACTTTATAATACCTTCTACAGACTACAGTGTAACAGAATGAAGGAGGCAAATGCAGAAAAGTTAAAATTTCATTCACCTTTAAATAGGTGGAAAATATAGATATATTTATATTTACATTAGGCATTATAAAACACAAGAATTTCACCGGGTTGTGTTGTCGCTAATAATACTGCTCATTTTATCTTACAATAAAACTAATTTTAAAAAATGCATAGCACCTTGATATTAATTTATATAGTCCAATTTACGTTGAAACGATAGAGAAAAGGCCATTTTGACAAATTAGACATTAATTTAAGCAGAAATGTCGACAAAAAGATGCGAGATTGGAATATTATTGTAGCAGCCTAACCGATAATTCTCTTCACCCAATAGTCTCGTTTCCGTGTCAAATTATTCTGCTAATCGTAGGCTGGATAATTTCTAATTTATTACAATATTACTAGGTTACTGTGCTCATATTCAGCTCATAATCAGGGTTGTCGAAATAGAAATCCCTTCTGCGGTATGTAATCTGATATACCTTTTGTTATTCTTCATGAAACTAGTATGTTTGGTTACAAGCTATACTCCAAACAACTAGAAGCAACTATAAGCTCTGAAATAAACTTAAGACCAAAATAAAGAATATTTCAAGAGATAATATGTTGTTTTAACCGAGAAATTTAATAAAATGTAGATGTAGATCACATTGTATACACGAAAACAAGGCGGTCGGGTGGAAAGAAAAATGTATGGCAAGTTTATAAATGGGAAAATAATCGCCATATTTGTTTACATTTTTCAGGGAAAGCCAATCAGAACACCTAAATTTTTCATACTTCATGTAAAATGGTATATTATGCATTCTGACTGGGTTATTGAAAATGTAAACAAACTTGGTGATTGATCTGAAACGAAATTTTCCTTTGTTGAACTACAAACTTTTAGTTACCAAAAAGTTATTTATAAATAGCCGGGGCATATCGCTAGCTGGCAATTTCTGATGGAAAACTAAGCGAAGAATTGTAGCTTTGGTTGGAAGATTTTCAAAACGAAAACTCGCAAATTCATTGTTGTCGACTTTTCAAAGTTTGTTTCATTACGTTGTTATGGGCGCGGTTAGGTTAGGGTCTATTAATCCCGAGGGCTCGAAGCAAGAACTCTGACGGGAAGGGTGTTTGTATAATTGTGACACACATGGTCAACGTCAGCAAGATGACATCATCAATTATCAACATTTGCCAATAACATCCAATGAAAGCCAAAATTGTCCCGACAAAATGGCATATATGGATGGGCAAATGTGTATTGAATATTGCCAAAATACCTGCTTGTTTCACGCTGAACAGAATCGGTAAACTTTCTGTACTACCGCAGGCTCAGTTTTTCAGCCGTTCACAGATGAAGAATCAGAGGGCTCAGCATTTCACTCGACATCCTACTTTTACTGAACGTACCCGCTGACAACTTGAGCCCGCACGAGTAGGAGAACTTTCGCCTTTTTTGGATCAAAGTGTTTAAAGATTCACTTGTCAAAATCACGTAATACTTTTGTTTGTTAAACTATTTGGGAATAACTTCGAGCCCTTTTTTAAAAAAAGTCCCAATATATACATTATATTAATTGTTCCTTTTTTTCACACAGGGTGAGCGGAAATTGCATCATTATAAATACGAACCTGTCACCTTGATTCAGTTCAATATAGATACAGATTCATGCTTTGAAATAAATAAAATCTTCCAATTGATAAAATTTCCTGCCGCTATTTTACATCATCTACACTCGACGGCAGCCATCGAGTTGGCGGACGAGACTGCGCTTGTCGTGGTCAGCGGTGATGAACGTGAGGGCGACCTAGTAGCGTTCTCTTCGTTAGAAAGTTCCTCTGGAGAAAACAAACTCCATATTAATTAACGGTCAACTTTCAAATACACTGACAAGATACGTACTCGACAAGATGGATTTAAAGGTGTATAAGAAGGATGTGAAGGGGGCGTACGGGAATGTAAAGGGGTAACCAGGATGTGAGGGATATGTACAACACCCAAAAATATCCCTATTTGTACCTTCTCGTTTCCTCTTTTGCCTTCTTTTTCTCTTTCTGTCAATATTTGCAACTTCAGACTTTAATTCGCCATAAACTTTACGAATATCTTTAATTTTTTCCGTCAGCAGACGTATTCTTTCTGAGCTCTCCTCATTTTTCAATAACTCGTCTGGACATAAAAAACATTGAAAAAAGCAGAGATTAGACAACATAAGGCTGTGTTAAATGCACTTTACTGAACGGTTTTATCAATTCAACTTGTTTGCAATCCGATAATTCATTGCATATTTTTCGAAACTTACCTAAATCCTCGGTGAAATTGTACCTAGGTGTCCATGAGGGTGACAACATCACTGTCACAGTGGGACCATTTGTGGTACCGTTCGGGCATTCAACAGTGTCTACGGAAGACTGAGAACTAGGCGCCCTGGCCTTCCTGTCACGTCGACACTTTGTCTTGCGACTTGTGACCGGTTTCTCGACCTAGATAAAGTGAAATGAACACTGAGTTAATTTTATTCATCATGCATGATACTCACTGCAAAACATTTAGAATTTTCAACTGTGAATACAGGAACTAACAGAGCAAACCAACGCTTTTATTTAACACATTTCAAACGTTGTTATTGTGTTCGAAAAAAAAATCACAACGACAAATCATGCTTTTAATCTTTTTTGACGAATTATCATAGATTTTGGAATACAAACTGACCTTTGCTTCATCTAATGACGAAGAACTGTCCTTTTCCTTCGAGCCATTGCCGCTTTCAGCACCGGCTACCACGCCATTCCTGTAAAAGGGTCTACTTTCTGGGAAATCTGCTGTGTAGGGATCGGGCGAAGCACAGTTGGTCGGCAATTGCTCGGAACACGTCAAGTCGGGGCCGCTCGCATCGTCGGCTGTCGCCTCGGACTCGTTCGTCTCCTTGCTCGAGCGCTCGGGAGCAGTTTCGAACACGTCCTCTGCCGAAGAGTCCTTGTCCTCGGGTTTCTTTTTACTTGGAGGAGAATCCAGTGATGAGGTTTCTAATGAAGAAAATGCCGTTAAAAACATGTTTGAAATAATACAGACTCAATTTCAACTGCATGGTTTGAAGTAATTCTTAATACAAACCGGTTTCATCATCGCGAGGTCGTTTCAAAGACTTCCCCTCGTCGTCTTTGCTGTCAACATCCATCGCACTGGCTTCCTTATCAACAGTTCCCTCCTGACCTGCGTCACCATTCTTTTCATTCGCAGTGTTCTCTCCCGAGTTCACATTGCCCAGCTTTTGTTCCGTGCTCGCTGCCGAGTCCGAAGTCTTCTCGAGGTGACGTTTGGGTGATGGCGACTTAGCATGTTGGCTGGCACTCCGCTGAGCCCGAGGTGGACTGGGCACCGATTCTTTCTCGCTATCAGCTTTGCTATCCGGACTTTTTTGATCAAGAAAATCTTGATCTGAGAAGACAAAACCAAATATATTATTTTTTAAACGAAAATTGTTCAACATCATATGATAAGATGTAGTACACCTTGCTTCGTTCCGTACTTCTAATCAGAAAACAATTTGTACCCTTCCAAATATACTCGTAATAGCTTGCTAGCATACACACACAACAACATAATGTATATCGACACGGCTGGGTCTTCCCTACATCTTTTACGCCAATTACAGCAACACTTGCAGAAGACAAGACAAATATATTTGGACTTACCAGAAGTATCCAATGGCAAGGTGAGCGAATTTCGTCTCGTCACTCGAGCGGGGAATTTTACTAGAGAACAAGGAGGAATACCAGATGATTTATACCATAATCTACGCAAAATGGGATTCCTAGGATTGTTATGGTCCTTCAGGAATACTACCATCTTCTCCGAGACATCAAACCTACAAGGGTACAAACCTTCTGAGCTTGATTCTGTCTTCTCGCTGGCGTTATCCTTGCGATTCTTACACGCTCTGCCGTTGCCATTTCTACCCGAAGTGCCGGCATTCGTCGTTGGCGAGGGCGTCCTTTTGCGAGCCTTTACCCCAACGGATGGTTTAACATGCCCCGCTCCATTCTTACCGTTTTTCTTGGTGGTCGGGGTCGGCTTGGGCGCCTGCTTCGGGGGCTTCGCCGCTGGTTTCAAGCTCTTAGAAGGCTCTTTGATGGTTCGCGTTCTGGTTTGTTTAACACCTCGTCCGATGATTCGCTCGTGCCCAATCCATTCGTCGTGTCTACAAGTTTAGGAGCAAGAATGGAGAAATTACTTTTTCAATAAATAAACGATTTGGGCGATTGTGTCTTTCGATTCGAAAAACGATTTCTAGGTTTGCTATCTAAGAATCAGACTGGGTTGTTGCATTCGTTCGTGTAGAGAAAAATTGTTGTTGATTTGATAAATTTTCAAGAAAATTCAAGACTTAAGAAAAAGAACATTTTATCATGTGTTTTCCTAAGGAAAATCTCTGCAACTTGTTCCTATAATATCAATGGTCTCTTGATTTTCTCGCTTCTTAATAAGCGGCTATCAAAGATTTAAGCGTGTATACCTTGCATTCCATCCTTGATAATGAACCAAGTAAACCAATCCTTCTTCGGCATTAGGATCAACACAGGTAATCTAAGGGGGAAAAATTACATTTGTAAATCAACTTTACAGTCTGCGAAGTTTTGAAAATTCATTTACAACTGCAGCCTTACCTTTGCATGATAAATGGTCGCATTTCTTCCTCGTCCATATCGTACATCAATCCGTTCATTCAATTTATACTCCAAACCGTCGGGGCTATCGCTGACGTCATCATTCTTAGCCCCAGTCTTTCCCTCCCCTTTCCGCTTCCCTTTCTTGTCCGTCTTCCGCTCGTTCCGATCATCGCTGTCGACCGTATCCGACGTGCTGCTCGGACTATTCACGACATCGACCGCATCCTCCACATCTGTCCCTTCTTGCCCCTGGTTATCCGTCTCTGTATCCATAGCAACAGTTTTATCCCCACTATCATCCGAGTCCTCACCGCCGCCTTCATCCACATGACTTCCGCCATCTTGAATATTTTTTTCGTCCTTCAAATTCTCCTCATTTTTTATATTTTTCTTTATATTACTTTCTTTCTCGGAATTCTTACACTCCAGCTTCTCATTCTCTTTCGATAAAGCATCTTTCTTACCAGTAGATTCAGCAATATTTGTCGAGTCATCCACAGTTTTACCTCCATTTTCTTTACTTCTCTCCACATTCGTTTTACTCATCTCCACATTCGCCAAATTCTCTAGCTTAACCACAAGTTCGCTTTCTTTATATATCTTATTTTCCTTTTTCGTCTTACTATTAAAATTGTCTTTACTATCAATCTCTTTACTAGGCAAATCACATTTCCTATCTCTAAGATCATCCCCATCGGTAGAACTCTTTTCACTGCTTTTCCCAAGGGCCAAATCGATCTTACCCCGCACATTGCAATAATTCTCCGCAGGGCTTGGGCACCCTGTGGACTCGGACGCGCTAATTGAGCTGATGGACTTGGGGGAGGATGGGGAGAGGGGGGATAACCCCGGGGAACTTGGAGACCTCAGAGATTTGCTTCGGTTAGTCCTAGTTTTTCTTTTAGCCCTCCCTTTCTTTGCATTTGCACTGCGTTGAGAAAGTAGTTTCTCATCTTCAGAAAGTTGAAGTAATTCTTTCAAGTCTTTTTCCGAATCAGACCCGACAGGCGTCTCGTCTTCCTCGTTGGCTGTATTTTTAGATGTGCTTCCGTCTGAAGGTTTATCAGGCTTCTTTGTTTTCTCTTCTTTGCTCTCCTCACGAGCGTGCACTTCATAATCATATAAATATCTAAAAATAAACAAAACCATAAGAAACTTCTTATGTACATGTCAAAAAAGCGAATATCATTTCAAACAGTTGAAACAAAAACGTGTTTTGAATGCGTGTATTGGTATTTTTAGATGATTTCACAAAACTTCCGACAAAAATATTTGCGATATTCGTCGACGTTTTAAAATTAAGTGATGATTTAAAAGTTGTAAATGAAACCCACAATCGGATTCATTCATCATCAAAACGTGGGATTTTTCTTCCAACATGCCTACGTAATTTTGAAGTAGGTTCTGAAGGATTTCCGGACAAGAGCTAAATATAGCAGCATAGCCATTCTCTTTAAAGTTCTCTTTAGAGTCCCACGTTATCTAACAGCATATTTTACCATCTCAACCTTAGTGCGATATAAATTCCTTTAACATTCGCTTTGTTATTTCAAGAGCCTTTCCTTATTTCCAGAGAATTACCTTGCAATTTGCGAAAGTTGTATTTTTGCACCAATATAAATGCTTTGTTTATCAAACTTTCAAGTGCAAATTTCGACGTGATAAACTTTTGAACTCCCATACTTTGAAACCGACCCATCATCACAATGCTTGCATTATTCTTGTCAAACCATGTTTGTGAAAAAATCTGCTTTCTCTCTTAAAACAACTTTGCTTGTGACTGACTTTTCTCACAATATCTATGCGCGAATGAAGCCCTTTAGGCCTTCAACCGTGATGTTTTACAAATACTGTTTTTAACGCCTGCGTCACCAATTTCCGGTATGGATTAAAACAGCCCCTAAGACTGTACTGTAAACGTACAACTAAAGCCAAGCAAAACCCTGAATGGTTGTACCATTATCCGTACCTTTTGTAAGCATTCTTAATGTGGTAACAAGCTGTGGTTGTAATTATAGGAATATTCATCTTTTTGTAAACCGTATACCAAGATTCCACCTTTGAGAGAAAAAACATAAAAAACATGAAATTTCAAGTTTGTGTCTGGTTCAAAAAGGCCGCCGGATGGTACACCATGAACTAGATGTTAATTTTTTATGTTTTCTACAACTGTCCGCTGTCTTGAAATCATTTTCTTTGAGGGTATTTTATTTTCACGACTGTTTCACAGCACGAAACACGAAGATAAACCGAATGACATCATACAGTACCTTGTCCATGCCATCCATTTTGGAAACAATTTTAAACAATTTATACAAATCAAGATCTCGATGGCCCAGGACTGGCGAGCGAAGAAGAGGAGTGCCTAAACATACAAATAATTAATACTAATAATAATACTAATATTAACCGTTGACATAAATTTGAAAGTCCACTCCTAATGGAACTCTGGCTAGCAATATTTTATATTGTCTGTAAACAAGAATGATCTCAACTTGTAGATTTTTTTCCTCATTTATCTATTTTCCTCAGAAGATTTGACCTCATTTATCTATTTTCTATGGGGTGAAAGACAATTCACACATTCTGCATTACATGAAGCGTTTCACAATCGTGCAGATTTGAAACTTTTGATATGAGGACATAGATGGAGAGTTTGTATCTGTGATCATGCAATGGTAATATTTTTGTATATACATTGTAAAAATTAAAGGGATTGAGTGTTCATTGAAACCAGCTAACCTTTTTCTCCAAGAAACTTATTCAGCTTTTGAAGAAATTCACTCCTGTCATTCTCATCACCATCCGACTCTGGCTCACTTTCTGAAGAATTATCGCTACTTTCATTCTTCTCTAAATCACCTGGTTTTTCTTCGTCCCAGTCGCTTGGCAACTGCTTTGTTTCAATATATTTCACCGCAAGCTCAACAGCTAAAATCAACAAACGATGGAGATGAAAATCAGTGTTTCCAGACAAACAAACTAACACATATACCACAAGCATTTGCCAATGGGAAACTGGATGGCTTGTGCCAGAATTATTACAAACTTATATATAATATTCTTGTATGTTTATATGGTGACATTAATAAGTAGCTTAGCTTGTAGGTACACCAAGTATTGAAATAAAAAAAAATGCAAATTGCATGTACAAATGCATGTGGTATATGTGTTAGGTTGTTTGCTTGGAAACCGCCTTTTTTCATCTCCAACGTTTGTATTAAATACTTACGTGGTGTACCTACAAGCTAAGTTACTTATACATGTAATACAAATATATGTACATATAATTACGATACCTGACTTTATGGCTGGATTTCCTCCCTTCGCTAATGTGGAATTCAAAATACTTTCTTTTGAAAAATCTTTAACATCCTTTGGATGAACTTCAATGCTACAAAAAATAAGAGACAACCCTCTAAGTTTTGCTGTAGTCATGCACACAAAATAAACGCTTGAAACAATGTGGCAATTGTAATTGATTGTTTAACAGGGCAATTGTCAATTTGTCATTGATATATGTAGAGCACATTGGAAAAGTGTTCATTTAAAAGTAGTATATATAATGAGAAACTAAGATGCTTTTTCAAACAAATACTTACTGCTTGCCATCTTTAAATGATCTAACGAGAACATTCTCAGGACTTTTTACTTCACTCTGTGAATCAGTTGAGCTCAAAAGCTACAGAGAACATGAATAACGTTTTAGAAAAAAAAAGTAAAATTTTAAAAAGTGTACTTTTGTACAAAAGAACTTAGTTACTTTTATGACTAAACCTACCAATGATGGAAGTAGGAAGGTCTTCTTTTTTTCAGTAACTTCAATCATAACCACCTTAAATTGAATACAAACATACTATCATTAAAAAAATATTGAATTGTAGAGATGTTCTGTTATGATGTGGAGTACATGATTTCCATTGCTTAGTTTAAGGAAATATATAGCATCAAATGTGGTATAACAACTTCCCAAAATAGATGGAACACTTCTCTACGTTTAGACCTGAGGGCCTTGTACTCCATACTAACTCTCCTGACGAAGGCCCTCAGGTCAAAATGTTGAGAAGTGTTTTGTCTATTTTAGGCAGTTGTTATACCACATTATATAATAACGTAAAGAATTCAAGCAATTTCATTGGTTGAGAGCCATGATCTATTAGAGGACAGACGCACGGAATGACGTCACAGCAATTTTCTTGTTTTTAAATTGCAAACAAATAATTCAATTAATTTTGGATTTTTTTCAGTTTTATTATATAAAACAAATAGATTACAATGAACCGTTGTCTGTTCAGTTATAGATACACAGTATGACGCCATATGTGATAAGAACAAAAGAGTGACCACTCGCCCCGGCGGCTAGTGACCACTTTTTTGTTCTTATCACATATGACGTCATACCGTGTATCTATAACTGAACAGACAACGGTTCATTGTAATCTATTTGTTAATTTGATGCTAAGTTATTTGAAGATGCTGCCACGCTGCTCCCTGGTTATAAGGGAATATATATAGTTATAACTCAAGGACACACCATACCTTATCTACATTTTCTTCTTTCTTGATGTCTAATTTCTTCCGGGCAGGCATTTCTTCATCATCTTTGCTATCATCCAAACTACAAAAACATTTCCCAAACACCCTGCAAATTACTATGCCTGTGATACAACAAGCTATCACAATGAAAAATGTCTACTCTACCTGTGACTAAAATACAATCTCATTAACCTACTGTATCTGTGACTTTGTATCAGTTGCATATGAATTGAAATCTCTAGATTTGATTTCAATCTCTAATTATTCGGAAAGGATATACAAGAAATAACATAATTGTGATAGATACAGTACTCATATATAACACAAATCCAGCATTCCACTTTACCTAAGTGAACTTCGTCTCCCTTTTCTTGACTTTTTCCCTTGCTAGGATTGAAATAAGAACATAAAAAGTTGCTTACAGTTATTGAAAACCTTATTTCGGGGGAGCATCACATAATAGTGAATAACTCAATAGCAGCTCAGTTGAAACCAGTCAACTCTATGTTGACTGAAAGTCTGGAACAATAACTCAGCTGCCATCTCTGACGGCAGAATCAAGCCAGTCCATTTCTATTGTTTTTGTCTTCGTGGTCAATGATTACACAAACCAAAACAATAAAAAGATAATGGCAAGGGCACCACATTCAGCTTCAAACTGACTACAAAATTGCAGCCAAATAACTGCTGGTTATCATCCTAGTGTTAATAGAGTTGACTGGTTAGAATTGAAGGTAAAAAACTAGTTAGGATAAACTAAGGTATTAAGTATGAAGTCACACAAACTTCATGCCCACCCTACCTGAACAACCGGTGTCCCAAAGTTTTCCGGGTCTGTAAGCGGTAAATGGTCTAGAGTTTCACTTTCATTGAAGTGTTTTTCACCCTTGATACAGAGTGATGTTCTTTTCAAGGTTCGTTCATCTCCATCATCAAATACAACAGTGTAGGAGCTTGAATCGGTGATCTTCACCAGAGTGCCAGCCATGTCTTCACCATCTGGAACTTTCACCTTCACATCAGAACCAACCTTTGGGAAGGATAATATGGTCATTCAGCAACCAAGAATAGTGTCATAGTTGAGAGACAATTTCATTTAGGTAAAATGAAAAGATTGTAGTGATCAGACTTATAACTGGAACAAATTGCCCAGTTAAGCATACAGGAAAATCTCTCAGGGAAAAGACACATAAGATATGGAAGGTTGGTTTGAAAACATGGAAACTTACTTTCAATTTACCAATGACACAATCATCTGTAACTGTACTGTTGCCACCACCATTTTCAAAATTCACCTGTAAAAAGAGAAGTAGAAAGTGAAGTAAAAAGACTAATCAGTTACCTGCAAACAACTATGCATTAACAAATAACAACAAAATAGCAATTGGACACAAGAAGAAGAGACATACCTTGCATTTCACCAACTTTTTAACAGACTTGATGTTTGCCTCACAGAAAGCTCCCCGATATTTTGCACTAACTTCAGTCCCAACAGCCAAATATGGAGGCTCTTCTATGGGCTGAAGCATAAAATTTTTTTGTCAAAGAACAAAATCTAGCTCAAATTGACAAGTTTAAACATTAATGCAGGAATCGCTGCCCATTGAAACTGTATAGGCATGATCCTTACTGCACAACAACCCTTTGACCACAACATAACTTCAAACAGTCAGACCCATTCCATATGTTTACTTATTAAAATATTTTATAAAATCAAGGTTTTTGATCTTGGACATTCATATAAAGGCACTTCTTTCACTGGAAAGTTGCATTTCAATTTAACAAGCCAAATTCACTGATAAGGAACTGTAAATGGTCAATGATGATATAACACACATAAAACAATAATGAAAACTTCAGCTATCCATATCATTATCTTCGGTTTCAACGTGGGTCAAAAGCATCATGAACTGTTCGTAAACAACGGTCGAAATAGGACGTTTTGAGCTTGATTAGAGCACAAATTCTTCGTCAAAAACCGTGTGGTTTTGGTGGAGAACATACACGAGCTCTCCAGACACGAATAAAGTTATAAATCTCAGAGGAGCCTTCATGAAAACATCGAAATGTAACAGAATCTTGGTCGTAAACAAGTGCCGTTGTGACATGGAAAATGTCGATATTACCGAACTAGTTTTATCTACATGCCTTTTAAATACATGATCTTGTGAAACAAAACAGCTACAACGATTAAACGCCAATAATTTTACTGTAACAACAAGAAAAGCTAACCCTTGTTCGTGTTTTTCCACGACAATTTTTGGGGGGAGGAATCTAAGCACTTTGACATTGTCACGACTGTGTGAGTGTGTGTGCATGTATCTTCAAAACAAAACTAATATCCATTTAACCGAGACACGAAACACAATGAAATACTGCCAGGAAACATAAGTGAAGAAAGCTTCACTACATACAAAACGATAGGAGCGAATGACACGAACGATTTCCCCTACAGGCCTCGTAGTAAGAGCGTTCAAAAAAAATATTCGTATACAACCATTTTGAAATTATAGCCAAGCCATATATACTTCTAGATGACACGAGCTTCGAGCGCCTGCAAAATTTGAAGAAAGTTTCACTCACCGGACGAGCACTCGTCGTTTCCTTTCTGTTTCCACTCATCCTGTATCAAGGAGTGCATTCAATCCACAGCGACAACAAAAAGAAGCGTGATTTACAAAAATTTTCTACCAACATGACACGAAAGCGATCACAGTTCGCACACAAGGACGCTCGATCTACCCTCCTTCCTCCAGACTTCGGGGGGCCGCCGCTTCTGATTGGTCCAAAAACCGTTCCTCGCATAAATTTGTCGTTTTTTCCTAATTATGACTACCATATTTGGGAAAAGAACCCTTTTTACTTCCGGTAAAATGTGCAACCGCTGGCCGTTCATCGCTGTGCGGAAAATTGTAAACAATAAATTTTGCAGCCAAAAATGCAAAATCGGGGAAATTTCTGTACACAAACATGCTAACTTGCATTTTTTGGTTCCAATTTTTTTAATCTTTTTGAACAAGGATAATAATTTTCCCTTCCGATGCGACTTGTAAATACTCGCGTGATTCTTTAGTCAATAGGGTACAATTTTGAACAAAAGGTATCGAAATTTTTACAACAAGAAGAGCAGCTGCCATAAATTCACGATTCAACTAAAATTTGAATGAATTGAAATTATTTGGCCCACCAACCCGCTGAATTTACAGGAATTACTACGGATTCAAGCGAGGATTCAACGTGCCTTCTCGCATGTTTTTAAGGCAATAAAACAAACAGCTGCGATAACTATTATAGATATGCCTTTAATACAATAAAAGTTAGCGATGTCCCCGTGAACAATATCATACGATATCATGCACACCGTACAAAAATTTCATTTGTCCAACAAATCGCGAATGTTGTGCAATACTTTTTACATAATTCTATCTACAGAAGTTCTTACTGTTAGAATTGTGTAGACAGTTCTATATTGATGATCGAGAGTCATAAAAACGTTTGTAATAAAACAAAGTACACCACGTAAAAGATACTGGTACGATGGAATTTTTGAAACGATACTCATAGTTCGTGGGTGGTGGGGATTAACAAGTTCATCTGGTATGCCGAAAGTTGTTGACGCTTATGAGAAGGAAATTATAGCTAATTATAACTAATCTTGAATTCAAACCAAACACATGGCCCCAAATATATTACCATTATGCTATGAATTATTTTCTTTGCTTATTTTTCCATGTGAAGTTCTTTTAGCCTTGATATGTTTTTTACTGACTTTCGAGTTAAACGAAGTTTTCTTTGTCTTTCCTTTCGAGAGGCCAAATTTCGTTTGTTGTTTCAGCATCTTTCTTTTGTGATAAAACCTCTCCTTCGCTTGCATGCCGTGAAAACTCTTTCGCTTTTGTTCGTTTGATGTCGAAGAACCTGCAAGAAAAGTTTTATAATTCAAGAATTTACTGGCCAAAACCGATTACCGTACTTAGGCTGGCAATAATTACTAGTATATATTTTTTGGCTAATGCAAGACATTTTTCCCTGGTGGTGAAGAATTGGTAGAGGTAGGCACCTTTAGGGTTCTCTTGCGACCTCTGAATTCTAATCTTTCGCCCACTAAGTTCAGAATTATTCATTTTTAATGCCAGAGATACAGAACTTGCTTCCTGGAAGAAATGCGAAACAAATCATCGTCAGGATAAAATACTTTAATAAATTCGATTGAATAACAAAATTATGGTTCTCATATAAGAAATACTCTAATGTTTCGGTCACCTGGCATGCAGGGTCAAAAGCGGAAGAGATTATGAAAGCTCAGCAGAAAATACCCAATATAATCGCCTTTCGTCACTTTTCGCTGACTTTAAGCCGATTCAAAAGTTCATAATAGTTTACACCGGGAAATAAGCCATCAGATATTGTTAAAACATTGAGAAATAACAAAATAAAACCGGGAAACATAGCCTTTAGGTCCTTCCAATTCGCTTTTATCCTGACAAACCCATAGCATGCAGGCACACAACTTGTTTGCAACCTCACAACTGCGTATAATTCGTCACCTTGAATAAGACATAGCCAAAGCCTTTCCCAATACCCGTGGTCGAATCTCGTATAACTCGAGCATTTAGTACTTCGCCACACGGAGAGAAAAACTCACTGAGTGTTTCTTCTTTCATATCTAGGACGCGAAACAAGTGTTAAAAGATAAGGTTTTTATGTCAAATGAACAGATACATGTAATCATCTCGAATGAACGTTTTTTCGATGCACAAATGCCATCAAGACTTGGTCGAAGTGTATTTTAGCTGATCACTCTAAACTCTGGCCGGGTAACTCTAAATCTCCCATTTGACTTGAATTTTCTTTTTGGAATACAGTGTATGTGTTTTAAGGCTAAGCCTGAGATGGCCGAGTAGATACTGGAAAGACTATGTGAAACACGGCTCGCTGCGAGACTATACCATGCAGTCTATATACTGCTAAATATATACACCGAAATTTTACCAAAAATAAGATTTCCCACAAACACCGATCTCTTGTGATCATGCTGCAAAACGAAAAGAGGAAAGGTTTAGTCCATTAAATATTGAGCAGTTTCTTCTGAACATGGTTTATTCTGAACATAGTTTCTAACCTGTTTCCCACCGTTATCAACTCTGTCAACTCTGATATGAAGACCATCGATAATCTTCCCATTACTAAATGTTCGAGTAAAGTTGAAGTGAAAATATATATAGCCGCATGCATTAATCTGTCTGCAAAAGGGGCTTGCCTATAATTCGACCCTGGCCCACCCCTAATATTAAAACGAGATGTCTGGCAGTTGTGAAGAGACGTGTGGTACAATCAGAGTTTAAAATTAAAACTTTCGAGAAAGATTATATAAATCAGTTCATTGCGTGTCTCATGATGGTGTGAATGCATGCATCCTGTGATCGAACAGCACCTGCTCAAGGATTCTTCAACAGATTTTTTATCTTTAAAAACAACGTAACCATTCACGTTGTTTCGATTGGGATTAAACGTTTTTCTAAAATATGAAAAAGATACCAATTACTTACGGATTACTAAAAACCTAAGTTGACTCACCATAAGCAACAAGGATTGGATTAAGATTAGTGGGATTCTACGTCATTGCTAATGCCTCGAATGTTTAAAATGTGCTCAATGATAAAGACAATATGTCCAAACAAATCCTCTAAATGTGTTGAAAGTTATCTTGTTATTGCTGCGTTTAAATGGCCTTTGTCACTTAATCAATGAATGCTTTAATCCCGGTACCTTATAGCCGCCACTTTTTTGGAAGTCTTTAGATCAGGAACTGCCTTTAAGGAAACAAAATGAACTCAGATAGAAAATTTCGAACAGGCAATAACTACAAAACACTGGTAATTTGCGCATACTCACCACCGATCTTAATCGCGAGCTTTCGACATCTCCATACTTTTTGAAAAATGTTTTCAAATCCTTACAAGTCAAATAAAATGATTTTAGTCAGAAAAGCCTGTTCACAGTAAATAAACAGCAGAACTAAGAATTCATATTCTTTTTCCAGTAATACACGTTCTTACTCGCGATACGCGTTCGCTTGCTACAAAAAAGGTTCTATTCGCGCGAGGAAGTTCTTTTCCCACGAAAAACGTTCTTTTCACACAGTAAAAGGTTCTAATTGATTTTTCCCACGTTAGCAACATTTTTTGCAACAATTGCCTTTGTTACATTTTAGAACGTTTTTGTTACATATTGGAATGTTCTACACCGTAAAATTGTTAGGAATTATTGTGGGCAATCCTAAAGAATAAAACTTTAACTTTCATTGACCTTTCTTGAGATTGACAAAGGAAGATTTCCAACAAATATGGTTCTGGCAAGTCTTTCTGGATCATCATCACATGACTTGTTCTTCGGTGATTTACTCGTCTTTCTGGTCGGAATGTTTTCATCAGTTTCTACGGTGTATTTATAAAGCTGGGCATGTTAGTTGCCTGTGGCAGAAGGAATACAAAATATGGCCTGACAAATCATGACATGGTCTCAAACCTTCAGCAGTTGTATCCAGAACACTTTGCTTTGCCAAATCATCTTCATTTTTGACCTTTTTCTACAGTATTTATAAACAATTGACTAATTTATTGCCCACGAGATTAAACGAGTCTTACATTTTAAAAGATTAATACATTGTCATTAGTGATTACATTATGAATTATATCCATATAATGATATTTATTTAAAACTGGAAAATGTCAATATATAAAAGCAGATAAAATATCAAACATTTGAACCTCTTTCTTGACCGGAATAAACGTAGGCTGCAAGGCTTCGCTACTTTCGAATATCAAACCTTCATTCCCCTTCCTTTTCTTTGCTTTTTTATAATCTCCGGTTAAAAGAGAAGCAGAAATCAATCCAACTTTATAACCTCCAAGAAATGCATTTTCGGCCGCCATATTGGAAACCGTGCAGTCCGTGCCCATCCGTGCCCCCGAGAAAACTGAAACTAGTTCCGAATTCTTTTAATTCCTCGACAAATAAGTTCATTTTCCTTATCATTTTTTGTCTAAAAAATTCCTTAACAAAAATCTCATTTTACATAATTTTCATTTTTTCCTTATTCTCAAGACATTTGAAGACCAACTAGAAGAGAATAAAAATGGATAGAGCAAACTCAACAGAAAGCAATATATAAAAATTGTTTTAGATTTTGATTTATTTCCAAACTACGGAATCAAGCTATTCTAAATTCCTTTTCTAAAGGACTATATTTCCTAATTCAATATGGCGGACGAAAATATAGTTTTTGCGACGGTAGGGAGCACAAGTTTTGATCGTCTCGTGGAAACTTTAACGAGCAAGCCAGTTCTCAATGTGCTCGAACGTTTAGGATACACCAAACTTGTGGTTCAAATAGGAAGAGGGAAATATGAGCCGGAATGCTTCGAGAAAAAGAGCTTTGCGTTGGAGTTTTACCGTTACAAGGATTCGCTGAAAGATGATATGAGTAGAGCATCGTTAATTATTAGCCACGCAGGTATATTTCCTGAAAATGTTCTGAAATTTCTAGAATTACCATAACCTTTAGTATTTATATCCACGATCAGTCGATAATAATGAATAATCTCCAAGTTCTAAATATAAATCTTTATTGTTTTTCTACATTTTTAATTCTCAAGGAGCTGGTTGCATAACAGAGTCATTGGAGCTGTGCAAGCCACTGATTGTTGTTGTGAACGAGAAACTAATGGACAACCATCAATTTGAACTCGCCAGACAACTGGCAAAAGACGAACATTTAGTTTATTGCATTTGTGATGACTTAAAAGATGTTCTTGAAAAGAAAAACCTTTCCTGCCTCAAAGGATTAATGCCTGGAGATCCTAAACTGTTTGGAAACTTTCTGGATGATTTTATGGGCGTAAAGAGTGTGAAATAATATTAGAACTAAACCCCAATGAAGATCTTCTTAATGGTATAGTTTCAGTAAGAAGTTATTGAAATCTGTTTGTTAAAACCATAGATTATCTAGAACCATTAGATTTTCTGTTTAAGGGAAAGTTATGGTCCATAATGTAAACAGTGACTTGACAGTGTTTAGATTTTGTTTACAGCTGTATTTCTCAAAATATGATTAATTGTCTGCATATTTAACACAATATTGAATTGCTCAACATCTAAATCAGTATGAACTTGAGTTACTGCACAGAAAAAAATGAGCATTTTATAAAAAATCAAAACGCCCATGTTATGAAAATGCAGAGGCAATGGACAGAATGTAATCCCTGTTATAAAAACTATTGAATTAACATATTAAAAATGATGAAAACACTATGATAATGATTTCCATTTTACATTCAATATACATCAACACTCAATTGGTAAATCTACCAAGCTTTAACAAACACGCTTACAACTAAGATTGGAACTGCACTCTTTTGTATTTTGGAAACTAAGTAGGTTACTTGGAAAGTTTAAATCTTGCATTTGAATTGTCCGCATGTGGCCAAATTCAAACTTTATTTTGAATTGTATCAGTCTCGGTTTATGAAAGAATGTCTTAGTGCTTCATCTGCATAAGGTCTATCATCGATCTTGTGATTAATCAGCCACATCACAAACGTTTGAGCTTCGCAATTATCCAGTTTATTTAAATTGACATAATTTCCTTCTAAAATATTTTTCATTCGTTCCAACTCGGAGCCAAAAGGATGTTCACCTTTAGTTAAGATGAAAAACGAAATCATACCTGCCACCTGGACATCCGATTTCCTTTTGAAACGACCTTTTTCCCTTCTTACTATTCCACAAATTACTTCAGGCGGCACCCATCCACGAGTACCTCTAGCATCTGTTTCAATTGTCGTTTCGTCGTCATGTAGAATACGGCTAACCCCAAAGTCTGCCAATTTTATGTGGCCATGTATATCAACCAGGACGTTTGATGGTTTTAGATCTCTGTGCAATATTCCTTTACCGTGAAGAAATTCAAGTCCAGATAGAATTTCCCAAATCATTCGTGGACCTTCCTCTTGTAGATATTCAATACTGCATGCATGAACAAGTTCCCTCAAGGTTTCTTCGCAAAGATCAACAATAAGATACATGAAGGTATCGTCACGGTGAAAATGACGATAGTTCACTATAAAAGGAGAGTTGTCTGTCTTCATAATAAGAGTCATAATTTCCTTTTCGTTTTCGACTGTTTCGTCCTCACTTTGCACCAAAATTCTCTTAACAGCAACTTCACTTCCATCCTTCATCAGACCGACATAGACACACGAAAAACCACCAGCGCCAATTTTTAATTGATTCTTCGCCACAAATGTCTGCAGTGGTACAGCATTCTAATGGAAAAAGCATGTATTACGTTAGGTAATATATTTACGAGGGAAGGTAAACGCCAGAAGTTAGAAATTGTAATAACATAGAAATTGTGTTATTATCAATGAATGAGATGGTCCTTTCTTATTCCTTGGAAGTATTTAAGGTAAAGCAATGAAAATCAATCGATCGATCGACTGGAGATACCGTAATGGAATCATTATTAGGAGATTGAGATCACCCACGTAATCAGTTTGAGTATGGGTGAACTTTTAGAATACACTGAATACAATCGTATACCTTTCGGATTTTTTGGTTATGCACTTTTTTGGTTTATTTACCATAATCATCGTATGGCAAATTAGGAGAAAAAAGGCCCTGAAACATATTATATTGCACATATTACTAATTTAGTCAAAAGCGCCAGTGCGGTAGTACTCTTACCACTACGCTATGGAGAAAGTCCATTTTGGGAGGATCGGCTAGAGCGGAGTATTAGGGTATTTGTTAATAGGTTTAATAGTGAGTACCCTGCATCAGAATCAACGAGGGGTTGGTTCAGTTCAACTGAATAAATCATGTTGAAGTACTCTCGGTCTCATTATATTAAAGGTCGCGCTCGCCCTAAAATAATCTCACATATAAAAAATTGTAAACTATTACCCCTTTCAACTGGTTGCAATTCATTACTTTCAACATTTGAATTTTCTCACGATGTTTCACGGAGATTTTATTTTTAAGTATAGTTGTAATCTCATCGCGGCCAAGATGAATACTATATTCCAGAGGACTCATTTTTATTCCTTCAACGAGGAATGGTCCTGATTTTCCAACAGCGATGTTCTTTTCAATCAAAAAATGGAGCAAGTCTACAGCATTTTCTACAACAGCCATCTTCACGATGTCATCTCTAAGACTTTCAAGAGTTACATCTGCATCCATTTTAACTAAATATTCGATAATGTCTGGTGCACCTTTAACAATAGCAGTTTGCAGGACTGTTTCCCCGAGACTATTCTCTCCATTTACGTCAGCACCTCGCTCAACTAAATATTTGACAATGTCAAGTTTATCTTGAGCAACTGCAATGTGAAGAACTGTCCTCCCTTCATTATCCTTACTGTTTACATCAACACCCTGTTCCTGTTCAACTAAATATTTGACAATTTTAAGTTGACCTTGAGCAACCGCAGTGTGAAGAACTGTCCTCCCTTTAGTATCCTTGCTTTTTACATCAACACCCTGTTCCACTAAATATTCGGCAATGTCAGAGTAAAGAAAAAGAACAGCAGCGTGCAATGCTGCGTTCCCCCAATTATCATTGCCTGTTACCTTAACACCGTTTTCAACTAAATATTTTACAATATCTAGTGCACCTTTGATAGCAGCGACCTCCAAAACTGTCTTCCCACGATTATTCTTGGCATTTACATCAGAACCTTGTTCAACTAAATACTTAACAATGTCTGAATGACCTGCAGCAACAGCAATGTGCAAAACTGTCCTACCGTCAGTATTCTTACCATTTACATCAGCACGATTATCAACTAAACATTTGACAATGCGTAAAGAACCTGTGGCAACAGCAATATGAAGAACTGTCATACCATCAGTATCCTTTCCATTTACGTTGGCACCATGTTCAACTAAGCATTTCACAATGTCAATTTGACCTTGAGCAACAGCAATGCACAGAACAGTCATCCCGTCAGCATCCTCTCCATTTACGTCTGCACCTTTTTTAACCAAATATGCGGCAGTGTTAACTTTTCCTTGAGCAATAGCAACGTGCAGAACAGTTTTCTTCTTAATATCTCTTCCATTTACGTCAGCACCAAGTCCAACTAAATATTTCACAATGCCAAGTTCACCTTGAGCAACCGCAGGGTAAAGAACTGTCCTTCCGTCGGTATCCTTGCTGTTTAAATCAGCACCTTGTTTCACTAAATATTTCACAATGTCAAGTTTACCTTGAGCAACCGCAGTGTGAAGAACTGTCCTCCCTTCAGTATCCTTGCTGTTTACATCAACACCCTGTTCCACTAAATAATCGGCAATGTCAGAGTGAAGAAAAAGAACAGCAGCGTGCAATGCTGCGTTCCCCCAATTATCATTGCCTGTTACCTTAACACCGTTTTGAACCAAATATTTTACAATATCTAGTGCACCTTTGATAGCAGCGACCTCCAAAACCGTCTTTCCACGATTATTCTTGGCATTTACATCAGAACCTTGTTTAACTAAATACTTAACAATGTCTAAACGACCTGCAGCAACAGCAATGTGCAAGACTGTCCTACCGTCAGTATTCTTACCATTTACATCAGCATGTTTTTCAACTAAATATTTGACAATGCGTAAAGAACCTGTGCCAACAGCAATGTGAAGAACTGTCATACCGTCAGTATCCTCTCCATTTACTTCGGCTCCATGTTCAACTAAATATTTTACAAATTGCATTTCATTTTGAGCAACAGCAGTGCGCAGAACTGTCATACCGTCACAATCCCTTCCATTTACATCAGCACCTTTTTTAACCAAATATTTGAGAGTTTTAACGTTACCTTGAGCAATAGCAACGTGCAGAACAGTTCTCTTCTTAATATCTCTTCCATTTACGTCAGCACCTTGTTTCACTAAATATTTCACAATGTCAAGTTTACCTTGAGCAACCGCAGTGTGAAGAACTGTCCTCCCTTCAGTATCCTTGCTGTTTACATCAACACCCTGTTTCACTAAATATTCGGCAATGTCAGAGTGAAGAAAAAGAACAGCAGCGTGCAGTGCTGCGTTCCCCCAATTATCATTGCCTGTTTTCACCTTAACACCGTTTTCAACTAAATATTTTACAATATCTAGTGCACCTTTGATAGCAGCAACTTCCAAAACTGTCTTCCCACGATTATTCTTGGCATTTACATCAGAACCTTCTTCAACTAAATACTTAACAATGTCTGAATGACCTGCAGCAACAGCAATGTGCAAGACTGTCCTACCGTCAGTATTCTTACTATTTACATCAGCATCTTTTTCAACTAAATATTTGACAATGCGTAAAGAACCTGTGGCAACAGCAATGTGAAGAACTGTCATACCGTCAGTATCCTTTCCGTTTACTTCGGCTCCATGTTCAACTAAGCATTTTACTATGCCAAGCATACGTTTTTCGACAGCAACGTGCAGAGCCGTTCTACCGTAAGTACCTTTTCCATGTACACAAACGCCGTTTTCAAGGAAATATTCGACAATGTCTAGTACACCAACAGAAACAGCATAATGCAAAACTGTTTCACCAGATTCAACAGTACAATTTATATCAGCGTCACAATTTTCAACCAAACGTCTAACTTCCTCTAATGAACCAGTCAGTACCGCACTATGAAGAGTAGTTCCGTCACTTTGCAAATTATGATCAGATCCACGATCCATTATGATCAGATTTCCTCTTTTTCACAGATATTGATGTACCCACTTGCTCTTGGGTCTCTACCAACATCTGTTTTTAAAGATAAGTTAAATTTGTTTTACAAGAGAGTTTCTGCCAGAGTCAAAGGGGGTATGTATAAAACCCTTACTATTCTATCGCTATTATCGTTACTCTGGTTTTTAATAATAAAAGTAATCATCACCCAAAGATTACAATCTACAATCAAGACCCCACTTTAGGGCATAATAACTCACAGTAATATGCCAGGTTTCTAAACAACGTCCTTTGTCCATAACAGCAACTTTCAACTTCAACTCACAACGCAGCAATGTTTTCAAAAAGGTTTACGCGTCGAATATGGTATATACATGCGTAAAAATCATCATGTTGATGCAAGTTGTTAAAAACAGGAGTGAACAATGCTGTGCTGCACCTTGTGAAAAGTATTGTTAACAATGTTGTTGAAGCTTGTTGAATCATCAATGTTGTTGCAACTTGTTACAGCATTGTTCAACCCTGATGCGACAACCTGATCAATTTTTGGCCGTGTATGGTATATAAAGTATGAGCATGCAGAAATTGTTGCAGAAACGAGTTGAAAGTTTATGAACTGTTTTAATTCACATAGCACTGTTGTTCAAATTTTTACTTATTGTTACGTCGGCAGTTGATGTTGAAAATTGTTAGGTGTAACATTACTCTTAGTGGCAATGACTTTATAACCATTCCATGCACGCATGCAATGGTAATGGTTTGTTTCACTTACGCGTTTTTTACGCGCGGAAAATTTTAATTGCTTCCAATTTTTTTTTATTTAACACATGCATGGGTCAATAAATGTATACTAAAATATACAGAAGAAAGACTATTTGCATTTTGCCAGGCATTTCTATTTATGGCGGAAGCTGCTTGCAACATAATATAAGGATAAAAATTTCAATATCAGATCACCCCTGATTAAGACACAGACCGGAGTGTTGAAACGTTGGTTCGTGAATGTAATCTTTGTGTGCTGATTACTTTGAATATTCAAAACCAGAGTAGCGATAATGGCGACGGTATCGGTTTCTGTTCCGCTGCAACCGCTGCACAAATTTAAGATTATAGAAGTTGCGCTGTTTTCAGGGTCGAAACTAGCGTGAATATTCATCTATTCTGTTCTGCCCGATGCGTTAGTTTCGCCTCTGCCATTTTTTTATCAAATTCAAAATTAATATTTAATTCACAATTTACCAGTGATACTAAAATTAAAAACCCCAACTAATAGCTTCAGTATGAAGTCACAAGACTGGCTTTTTGACTCGAAATTTCTCGTTAGGGCGCATGCTCGGCAGGTGCCTGAGATTGAAGTATAAACAATTCTGTAATTTATCTTAAAGAGCAGACGTTTACCAACACCGCGGAAAAATGTCTGCGCACGCGCCGAAATATCAAAATATGATGGTAAATCTAAATATCAACTTTTGGAACAAAACATGCCCGTTATTTGATAAAATATAAGTTAAGAAAAGGCAAAAATATACAAGACGGCCAGACAGAACATAAATTAAAAGCCTTCTAGTATTTAGAGTATCGAACGAACTGGAATTCACGGTAAATTTTCCTTTTTTTACGGGGTGGCTTTAGAATATTTTTCGAAAACAAAAGTTTAAACCTAAAAGTTAAGAAAACCCGTAGAAAGTTAAGCTTTCTAATATATTTAAATTGTAAAATACATCTTAATTTTCAACCATTGAGAACACGCAAACGTCTCGTATCTGGCGACATATTTTTTTTTAATAAAACGTGTCTCAATTAAAAGTTCGGAAACTGTCGTTGCTTATTTGATAAACAAAATGTTTGAGACGAAAAATTTGTTAACAGTCACCTTTTACAGGTGTTTTTGTAGGATGCCACTTCTAGGACTCTCTGGACGTTTTTTCTCTTAGTTTTTAAATTGCAGTGTTTATTTATGCCCTCGAAATATGGATTTGAAGACACGAATTAAATCACTCCTTTTTACCGCCATTTTTAGCCTTCGGAAACGTTCGGAACCGCTTTTTAATTCTTTTTAATCTCACTTACAGGCAGAGTTGACGCGTGCGCAGACGTTTTTCCGCGGTGTTACGTTTACCACAAAATCCAAGCCTTTTTAGGCAGTTTAGGCGCTTGTCGAGCATGCGCAGTTGGGCACTTCGCTCTCGCGCCCTGAAAAAAAGCTTGTACAAGAAAACGCCATATTAATTCCTATACATCAAGTTCACTGAGCTATATTAAAATTGGCTCTCGGCCAAAAGTTGAAGCCACTAAGAATTTTAATATAGCTCAATAAGCTCAATAAAAAATAGTATCTATTAATGATCTAAAAATGTATCTATTTTTTTACTCTGACATTGATAGTAAACGCTGTAACCACAAAGAGTAAATAATAGATATATATTATTTAGTCTGTGTAAACATTGACCAGTGTAGGTCAGCAGATCGTTGATCACGCAACTGAATTCAATCGCCTGAAGATCGATACAATCGTGAAACCCTGAATAGCGATAAATATATAAGATTGTATTACTATTTTACTAATTTTACTTTTAGTAATACAATCTTATATATTTATCGCTATTTAGGGTTTCACGATTGTATCGATCTTCAGGCGATTAAATATATATAAATATATATATATATATATATATATATATATATATATATATATATATATATATATATATATATATATATATATATATATATATATATGGTTAAGTAATTTGGTGGTTGTAGTTAAAGAATTGATTAGTTTTTACCGCTTATTTTTCTCGACTTTATCTCCTCCCGAGTCGCCCGAGCCATCTTTGTCTGCAGAGCTTCAAATCACTGTGGTCTTATGGAGCTAGAACAAAATGTTAATGTCAAATCTAATTGTTTTATTAAGCTGCATTTACACACCAGAAAAATTCCGCTCGAAACGGAAAACGAATTTTGGTCAACAAAATACCAGAGAGTGCATGCTGAATATCATATTTTTAGATAGAGCGAAACTATCATCGGTTCTGCACTCTTGTTCATGTTATCTAAAGTTTTACCAATGAGGCAATTTTGTTTGGAACATTCACTAAAGAATAGTCACACACCACCACAGGATGGTTATTTGAGAAATTTAATTGAAAAAGTAGAAAATGTATAAAGATCTATTTCACCGTTCAACCCTCTTTTTAGTCTTTTTAGAGTGTGAGGACCATGCAATGTTGGCAACAACTTCTCACCCTTGTCATGGACTATTTTTCACACAAAGTTTAAAAATTGCTGCTCATGCGCGACTATTATGACCATACAAGAGTCTTTTTAGCGGAATTCTGAAGACAAAAAAATAAAGACATGGCCATATTATGTTTTGAGTTTCGGGTTTAAAATAAGCAATCAAACACCCTATGCTTTGATATTATTTAAAAAAAAACAGATTTAAAAGACGGTTAGCAACTTGAAAAATTCAAATAAATAATATTTACGCGTAAATATGGGACTTCATTGCAAAGAATTCAGCCAGAGTACATATATAGTGCCAATGCAAATATAATTAATTCGGCATCAATTGGACCAGCTTTTTTGACTTTCGAAAGTCAATTTTGAGCTATAGATATGCTCAATTGCCTTTCCACAATTAATTAAGGATACATATACCGATTCTCTTTAAGAATTTATTCCAGAATTAGCCATAGGTAGCGCGGGTTTTTCAAAAAAGCGATTTTTCGTCTTAAAAACGGCGTTTTAAACGGTTTTACTCGTTAAATTCCCTCCTGACACTTGCCAATTAAGCTCGCCGGATGTCATCACGCGCTGGCTGCGCGTGGGACACGAAACAATTTTAATTATACCAGCGCCGCGAAGTATGGAATACATATATTTAAAATATATTTGTGGTTCCTTCGCTGATTGGGTATGTTATACCATATGTATTCCATATATTTCGACCGGAGAGTGTGAAGTATAATCAGCAAAAACACAGAAGTTTCATATCTGTGTCTGTATATAGCTAATCTGTGTGTGGCGTAAGCTCCTTCCGCCAAATTTCAATACAAAAGTATAGAGAAAACGCTGTTCGAAAGTTGAAAAATTGATTCTTTTTTCTGAAACTGGATGGGATTATCCTCATTTTTGGACTAAAATTTTGGAGATTAACGGTAAGTTGTTTGTTTTGTTGGGTTTAAATGTTCGTGTTGTTTTTAAAAGCAATATTAAAATCGTCGTTTTGTAAGTGCGATTTGAGTTAATAGCCTTGTCGATTGCAATATTTGTCCCGAATTGTCAATGTCAAATTGTGTTTGCCAAAGTGAAACGTTGTCACAGCTGCTTTTTTATTGTTTGTCAACTGGCGAGCAGAACGTTTGCATATTCGTAGAATAACAATATAGGACAAATTTCAAAGAATACTTCTAAATTTGCGTTTGAATTTTAAAATCTTGACAAAATACGCTGCAAGACATTTTGAGTTTTTGGCGTTATATAACTTTAACTCGCAGAGAATAACAGTTTTTTTAATAATTAGTTCCATTTGATGATACAAACATTCACTGAAAACATTCATAACTATTTATCTTTACTTCTCAAGCAGAGTTGCTGTTCGATTACACACTTTTTCAGTCCTTTTTCAAACTTTTTTGATCAAATTTTCACCAAACATATTATCCCTGGTTTTTCTAAAGAAAATATATTTCAGCACTTTAATATATTTTAGCTCTTCCCTTACACTACAAAAAACGTTTGGAACATATTAGCCAAAGCGGTTGAATTCTAAAAGATCCGCTTTTATATAATGCCAATGGTCTTTCTCGGGCTTATTCACTTGGCGTCTTTATGTGTATTTTTGTCACTCTAAATTTGGTCCTAAAAACGCTACCTGGACGATTGATGGTTAATAGTTCGACAAAAACTATTTTTGAACTTCTCAACCAGGCGAATTACTTTAATTGATTCACCATACCTATGTTTTATCCCATCCAAGTATTATTGCTTCGAATAATTATGGGATATGTACAACCTCGAATAAATATCTTATGATTAATCTCTTTCAGTGTAAATAAGGTGTGTTTTCATCACATATTATTACCTAAAGAATTTCAGTGACTAGATTCTCTTTTGGTACAAACTGTAGACCAAAAATATGATGCACTGCACACAATAACTTTTTTGTTCAAAATTGTTTTAGCCAATAAAGCGGTTGAGGACATTGCACATAATTGCTGCGGAGCGAGCGAGCCTGAAGCGAGCGAGCGTAGCAGCAGTCTAATTTGTGCAGAAAGGGGGTTCTGAACTAAATTTTATTTAGCGCAAGGAATTGTGGTCGTGCGCGTTTTTTATGCGCAGAACACAAATTTTAAACTCGCTCATATCCATGTACTTTTTGATTTCGACGGACAGGATCTTCAAATTTTTGTCAAATTTTAAAGCTTCTGATCTATTTTGACTATTTAAGTTAAGATATTTTGTCTTTCGTTCATATGTTACGTTTACAGTTGATTACAAATTTAACTTCTATATATTTATGAAACGCTAAAAGCATATACAATCGATCGCAGCTAAATTCATACTGTTTATATACGATACACTATACATATATACTATCCAATATATACTATCCAATGTGCTAACGGCAAATTCGCTTTGCTTGAGCAGTTGAGCCGTCAGTGCTGTGAAGCAAATCAAGTCTTACATACAGAAGTCTTTTTATCCATTGGCATTTGTATTCTTTTGCTTATTTCCATATTTTGCATCAAGTGATGTTTCAAGTATGCAGCTTGACGCTTGCGAGTCGTGTTAACATGACACAGTCACAGATAAAATATTCAATTGATCGTCTAAATTGCCTGACTGAATTATTCAGATTCGTGCAATGTTTGACCTGTTTTATTTTAAAGCATAGGTATATATTTTTAATGAGGTTACGCAGTAACCAAGGTTAATATCGTAGGAACTGCGCGCGGACTGGGCAAAAGAGCGGCGAAGGGCCTGGGACGGGGCTCATAACTCAAGAAGGCGCGGATATAGCGAGGGATGAGCACGCAAGGAAGCCATTAGCGTATGTATCGCCAGCAAGAGAAGTAGTCCGCTAGTTAGAATTTTTTTTTTTTTTTGGTGATTGTTGGTGTTGCCGCATAAAACTTGGAAATAGCAATGGCGTCAGAAAGAGATTCACGCGAAGAACATGGGGAATCGTCCCCATCTGTGAATTGGGCCGCGGCATTTAACTCGCCGGAGTTTTGCGCTGGCTTACAGCACGTGGTCGCAGAGGCAATCGCGAAATCGCTCGCCGCGAAAGAGGACGAAGTCTCTGCACTGGAACAATTGGGCGATATACCCACGAGTTCAAGGCTTCCCGTGGTAAGTGCGTCGAGCACGAATCAAGGTATGTTAACTGCTCCTTTCTTTCTGGGGATTGCTGGGTCAGCGTCGGCTACACAATCCAGCGCTAGTTTCGTGGATACGAACACGGCAGCATTGACTGAACCCACTCAGTCGTTACCCGCTACCACACTAACCTCGGTGGGACCGGTTGGTGGGCTCAATCATGCCTTTATTTTGGGTCCGGGGCGTCCTCCCATCCCAGCGAAACTTGTGACTCAAATTTTGGCCAATAAGTTTGTCGAACTGTCCGAACTTATCCCAGAGAACCGCGAAGCCCCATTAAACGAAGTACCATCCTTTGTTATTGATGGCCGCTCGATTGTCCCTACCAGTACATCGCGCAAGAAAAACGAACTTCGCGATATTTTGACGTGGGTCGAGTGCTTTAATAGTTAGTTATATCACTGTGATAACCTCGGCCAGACCTGACAGGGCGCGTGATTTACTCTCCTATATGGCCTTGATCATTCGCATGGCTAAACAGTTCCCCGGACGGTGCTGGCTGAATTATGATCGAGGGTTTCGCCTACACGCCGCGGCGTCCAATTCAACGAATTGGAATCAGATTCATTCGGATCTATACCATTACCATACTGCGGTCTCGGCACAATCAACGCCGCCTTCGGTCTCTAGATTTCGGGAACCTCGGGGGGACCAAAACTCGCCTATCGCTTGCAAATCATGGAACTCAGGGGCGTGCAGTAGTCCCCGCGAGTTCTGTAGATTTCACCACAAATGTGATCGAGTGGGATGCGGCGGTGCGCATCGACGGATCCATTGCCAAGAATCCCCTCGGAAACGAGGGCGTAGTCCTGGCGAAGAATCAACTCGCCGGCGCCAGGCAAGAAGAGATTAGAGACAGCATAATCAATAACAATAGTTCTTCGTCCGGTTGTGTATTAAATTACATTTTTACTCTTCCTTGTGTGTCCTCGGTAACTCCTATTAATGTAGACAATTTTTCCATACAATTATGCGGTCATCCGGATAAAGCGAAAGTGGATTATGTTTTAAGTGGTTTACGGGACGGGTTTCGGCTCGGGTTCCACTCCGAATCTACCAAACTAAAACCAGCAAAGTCAAATTGCCCATCAGCGCGGGAACATCCCTCGGTGATTGATGAATATGTGGCTAAAGAAGTTTCGCTCGGTCGCGTATTTGGTCCTACTCCTGTACCCCCCTTGCCTAATTTGCAAGTCAGTCGCTTTGGCGTCATTCCCAAAAAAGACGGGGGGTGGCGACTAATCCTCGATTTGTCATTTCCCTTCGGCCATAGCGTGAATGATGGAATTCACAAAGAGGAATTCTCTCTGACTTATAGTAAGGTGTCAGATGCTATCGCGCTCATTGTCAACACCAGACGCGGGGCACTTATGGGCAAAGTAGACATAAAAAGCGCGTACCGCATAATCCCTGTGCATCCGTCCGATCGTCACTTATTGGGCATGTTTTGGCAAGGGAGTTATTACGTGGACTTGGCATTACCCTTTGGCCTGCGTTCAGCCCCAGGTATTCTTAACAGCGTGGCTGATTTATTTCATTGGTGTTTAGTTACTAAGTGGAACACTAGTGACTTGTTGCACTACCTGGACGATTATTTCACTTTAGGGCCACCGGCCTCTGACACGTGTGCGGAGCGTCTTCGCGCGATTGACCAAGCAGCCAAAGAAATTGGCATCCCCCTATCGCCGGAAAAATGTATCGGCCCTACAACCTGCCTCACGTTTCTTGGGATCGAGTTAGATTCGCTTAAGATGACCGCGAGCCTCCCCGCCGGCAAACGCGCTGAGATTGTTACCATGCTTCACGAATGGGCCAATAAACGCACATGTAAATTGAAAGAACTCCAGTCCTTGGTGGGCAAACTTAACCACGCCTGCTCGGTAGTTCCCCAGGGTCGGACATTTGTGCGCCGTCTGCTGGACTTGTTAAAAGGTCACTCCAGCAAGCAGTCTCGGTTTATTCGCCTAAACAGAGAGTGCAAACGCGATATAGAGTGGTGGCGCTCCTTATTGCCTTCGTGGGACGGTGTCTATTTTTTTGATTTACCTGATTGGGCCCCAGTCGCGGACCTTTTCTTGTCCACGGACGCATCCGGTAGTATCGGGTACGGTGCGTTTCACGCCGGAGAATGGTTTAACGGCTCGTGGTCCGATGCCCAGCGTTCGCTCAGTATTGCATATAAAGAGCTATTCCCTATAGTCATTGCCTGCTATATTTGGGGCGAGCATTGGCGTCGGCGTCGTATCCAATTTTGTTGTGACAATCAGAGCGTTGTGGCGGTTATTTCGTCCGGAACGTCTAGGGACAGCGGTCTCATGCGGCTGTTACGCGAGCTGTTCCTCTGCGCAGCGCAACATAAGTTTAAAGTCACCGCGGCACATGTCCCGGGAAAGGAAAACGGTATTGCTGATGCCCTCTCTCGGTTTAATATGCAGGTATTTCGTCAGCTGGCACCACACTCCCGTCAAGATCCCGTCGCGATCCCGCCAACCTTGCTAGCTCGTCTGAGCTCGCCGAACTAAATCAAAACGCTCGAGCTCTCATGTTTCAGGGCATCGCCAGTACCACCAGGCGTACATATGATTCCGCTCAGCGTAAATTTCTCGAGTTCTGCCATTGGAGCCAACGCCTCAACCCGAATGGTTCTCCCCTGCCGGCGTCTGAATGGACACTAATATTGTTTGCCACCTATCTGTCAAAAACCATCAAGGCAGCATCGATAAAGGTTTGTCTAGCTGGGATACGTTCCCTCCACATCGAACACGGCCTCGCGAACCCGCTTGCTAACTGCCTGCGATTGGAAAGGGTATTGGGGGGAATTAAGCGCTCCCAGGGCATCTCGAAACGTGAAAGACTTCTAATTACGTTGCCGGTGCTTTCTCGCATTCGGGCGGTGCTGGATCTCGACCGGTACGACGATATATTGTTTTGGGCGGCCTGTTGCACCGGCTTTTTCGGTTTCTTGCGCTCTGGCGAATTTACGACAGCGAACAGCTCGTTCGACGCGCGTGTGAATCTGGCTGTAGAGGACGTTCAGGTTGACCATCATAAGCAGCCGCAGGTAGTCTTTCTTCGCATCAAGTGCTCTAAAACGGACCCATTTCGCCAGGGCCACACCATCCGTCTGGGCATCTCGGGAAAAGAAGTCTGCGCAGTCCGTGCACTGCTGCGCTACCTTCACCGGCGGGGTGGGGACGGTGGACCGCTATTTCGCCATACAACGGGTCTGCCACTGACTCGGACGACTTTGACAGCCTGGCTCAGAACCGCGGCCGCCCGCGCGGGATCAGAAGGGAACTTTTCAGGCCATAGCTTTCGTATCGGGGCGGCAACCTCGGCGGCGGCAGCGCGGGTATTCCTGACCATCTCATCAAAACATTAGGGCGGTGGTTCAGCAATGCTTACCAGTTGTATATACAGACACCTACCCAGCTTTTAGAAACGGTCCCGGCGCGCATGGTTAATAGTGTCACATAATGATGTCAGGTGTACTTGTCAAATAAATCTCTGCATGTTGCCTTGTGTATTGGATGTGGTCTATGTTTGTACTTTGGTTGTTTTTTTTTGTTTTGTTTTCTTTTTCTAAGCGTGGCTTAGCATTGGGGGGCGGTCCCTTGCTAATTGAAGCATCGCAGCGTTGCTTAGCAGTGGGGTGCGGTCCCCTGCTAATTGAATCTTACCAGCGTTGCTTAGCAGCGGGGCGTGGTTCCTGTGTCCCCTGCTAATTGAATCTTACCAGCGTTGCTTAGCAGCGGGGCGTGGTTCCTGTGCTAATCGAATCATAGTAGCGTTGCTTAGCAGTGGGGGGTGGTCCCTTGCTAATTCAATCTTACCAGCGAGACTTAGCAGCAGAGCGTGGTCCCTGGGCTAAGTGAAGCATAGCAGCGTTGCTTAGCAGTGGGGTGTGATCCCCTGCTAATTCAATCGGACCAGCGAGGCTTGGCAGCAGGGCGTGGTCCCTGGGCTAATTGAATCATAGCAGCGTTGCTTAGCAGTGGGGTGCGATCCCTTGCTAATTCAATCTGACCAGCGAGGCTTGGCAGCAGGGCGTGGTCCCTGGGCTAATTGAATCATAGCAGCGTTGCTTAGCAGTGGGGTGTGGTCCCCTGCTAATTGAATCTCACCAGCGTGGCTTCGCATTGGGATGTGATCCCTTTGCTAATGGAATCATAGCGCTTAACGTCGCATCTAGGGTTGTTCCCTTTGCCAGCGCCGGTCTTGGCACCGGGCCCTCGTCCCCGTAGACGCCTGGCGAGGCTAGGTCGCATAACGACGGCGTCGGTCGATAATTCTACGGTCTTGTGAAATCGTGCGGATGGTTCGGAGAGGTAGAGGAAAAATAAGATTACGTTACTTGGAGTGGTGAAATTTGGTGAAATTCCACCGTTGGTGGTCAGGTCCGGACTAAGGCCTCTTTTCCACTCATCGTAAAATCAACTCGCAAGATCGCTGCGAGTTCTTGCATCTAATTGAAATAGACTGACAAGCATTGTGATTGGACGAAACTAATCGCAGCGAGCTTGCGAGTAAGTTTTTGCGATGAGTGGGTGAGGGCCTTAAGCAGACTCACGTAATGCGGACCTGAATCCAAGTAACTGATAGTGTCACGGTAGTGGCCAAGTCTGCACCTAACCATCCACACGGGTAAGTATAGTGACGTCCGAGATTAATTCCTATTTTACAATGAGCTAAATGCCTAAATATTTTTGTTATTTAGTGCTGGTTTCTGATTACACGTCTTCTCGAGTGCGTTCAAAGTTCAAAATCAAAGTATCAAATGATGTTTTGTCACTATTTACATGAAGCTAAACATTTACGTGGACTCATACAAGACAAATAACATATTCCAAAAACAAATATCCATGTTACCAAAAAATGTTCTATTTTGTTAAACATGCGCTACTGCTTAGGGCCTGTATTTTCGCTAGGCGGAATCATTTTGCCCGAATAATATTTTCCGCGCGGAAACTGGAAAGTACAATGCTGTCAACTTTGTTGCAGTGGAAAATGTCGCTACGCGCGCAAAATTCTGCGTAATATTACTATTATTCTTAATACTCCTGTTGTGATTCGTATATTAAAATATTTTGAAAACTAGCTGCTTCTAAAGACTTTGACTTGAACGAGCCGCAACTCGTATCTCTATCCAACATCGTAGAAATTGGTATTTATGACATTGAAAAATGGCTATTTTCAGACGATTCGTTTTTGCCGACTGCAATCTACAAATCCTTTGGGTAGCAAATACTTTGTTGAACATATATCTTTTTGCTTAACAAATTTACTCGCGAAATCATAATATAAACCTGCAGCCTATTTCAAAACAATTTCGAGATAAAAGTTAGAACTTGAACAGTTGAACTACACAACGATGTTTTTCATACGAACTACATTACATAGCATATGTTGACCTATAATGACGTCATTGCCAGTGTTCTCCCTAACAGGTATAAATTCATGTACAGCCCCAGCGAGTTAATGCTCAATAGAGGTTCACTTTACGTGTTTTAAACCTGCTATTGCTATTAGTTAAAGCGGATTTAGTTTACTAATATTTCATATAACAATTTACATGGACCCTAAAATACTCGCAGCAATCCCTACCTTGCAGGTAACCTAGTATATTATATAATACCCCATTAAATTTAGAGCGTTTAATTGGTTGATGACGATCACATGATATTGAATAGAAAGTCTCATTTCCCAATGGAAAGCGTTCCATTGCACTCTCCAGAGTGCAATTGTACTATACATTTTGTTCCATTGCACTCTTAATGCTTTCAGTAAATACCATCCATCAAAATGCTTCTCGCACTTATGGTTGTTGATCCATTCAGTATGTTTTTTAATAAATTATATTTTTGAAACGAGACAGTCTATTTTGGTATTACATAAAACAAATAATGAATGTTTTCATTCATGCAATGGTAAAAATATTTTCACTTGGTGAAAGATGGAATGCTCCATTCAACTTGGCTATCGCCTCATTGAATGGAACATTCCATCTTTCACCTCGTGAAAATATTTTTACCATTGCACTCATAAACATTCATTATTTGTATAATATTTAATATAATATATTTGTAATAAAATAGAATGGAAATAGAATAGAGTGGAATCATACACAACTCATTTCAAGCCAGGAACAGGTGAGAAAAATAAGTCAACTATTGATCCTCTGGCAGGAATTAAACCTACCCTTATGCGAAGAGCCTATTCATGGCATTACCACCTTAAATACACACTAACCATGCTTCATGCTTGCTCTTGTCAGCTACCTCTGTAACTCAGTGGCAAGAGCACTGCACCAGCATCGCATAAGTGTAGGTTCGATTCCTGCCAGAGGACCGATTTTGTTGTTGTTATAACATGCTCTGCATTCAATGTATTGAGCACTCTGTGCTCGAAAAAAGTCTATTTGGAATAGATTTATATATTTCAATATTGCAAGCTAGTAGAGCGATATTTACACATTTACACATTTCTTAAAATTTGGCATCGCTACTCTGAGTTTCATGTCACAGAGTGGCAATCATCAGGCAACTAAATTTCAGTATATATAGAGAGAGCTAAATGAAACCAAAATTAAACCATTTAAATTCACCAGATTGGTGTGGCAGGCACTGCTTGTTATACAAAACAAATTTGTAGTGAATTAAATCTTATGAAGTAAACCAAGTTTATTGAACTTATTTCGCTCTGAAAAATCTTGGTTGATTTTTCAAAACATGTGCACAAATAATTTTTTCATTGTTGCTGTATTTTAATACCCACCCAATAATACGACAGAGATTATAAGCAATTACAAAATAAACAAGGAAAAAGTAAATCAAAGCAGTTTGTGCTCTTGAAAAGCAGAAGTAAACTTTATAGAATCAACGGAGAATATGATTTTGAGCACTCTCTGGTGTTTCGTAGATCAAGCCACAATATCACTACCATAGAATTAGTAGTAAAATACTTAGTTAAATTGGTTGAATCTTTGTTTCGACATTTCATTTTTATATGTCCTGGATGTCCATTGGGCACTAAGACTCGGTTAGGAAGAATGTTGCCTCTAAAGCAAAGTTCTCATAAGCATAGTTTTTAGTTTATAAATCGTAATCGCTGAATCTGATGACCATTGTCAGTGATACATGTCTTTATTACACCAGGAAAAACTTGAATCTAATATTGGTATGTAAAGGTACACAATACACTGATATGGAACAAAAATCCGAATATAGAAAAATAACATATTTCATCACAACCATCAGGTGACATTTTATTGCCCTATGCATTTTGAAACTGACATGAAATTTTATAAAATAACTATTCACACGTGTATTATAGCTACTAAAATGTATAATCTACTTTTCCTTAGATCGCTCTGAAAATTTCATCCACCATAGAATAGAACAAATACTCATAAATTGTTGGATACAAGCATAGAAAACCATAGGATACAAGTTCGCAAATATTTTTATTACAGTTGCAATTTATTGGCACGGCACGGCTGAAATTAGTACGCGTACCCGATTTTAGTGTTCAGGCTACATTATAAACGCAGGGCACGAATAAAATGGGTACGGTACCCTTTTGGCCGTGGCGTGTGAGTGTAGTGTAAATTCTGTAAATTAAATCGTCGTGTCGTTTAAGCTTTCAGTTGGCTCAAAATTTCTAATCAACCTTGCCGAACGTATTAAACGCTGTGAAGCATGTCGTTTCAAAAAGCCCTATACTATAGATTTTACCTTATTGAGTTTATTCCATTCTTCAAATCCAATAGCGACGATAATAAGAAATAAATATATGAGTCAATAGGAATTCTCACAAAATAAGGCCAACGAAAGTGGTCACGAAATATATTATAATAATTAATGAAATATGTACTGCATAATTGTAAGACACTAATAATATAAATTATATAATGCTATGCAATTCAATGGTTCTATGGTTCTACGGTTCTAGGTTCTATGGTTCTATGGTTCTATGTTCTATAGTTCTACGGTTCTATAGTCCTAAGTTTCTAGGTTCTATGGTTCTTCGATTCTATGGTTCTTTCGTTCTATAGTTCTAGATTCTATGGTTCTAGGTTCTATGGTTCTATTAATATTAGTTGAGTTCTGGATTCTGTGATTCTACGGTTGTATATAAAGCAAAAAACAAATTCCGAATAAACAGGACATATTGACTTCAGAGAGAGAGAGAAAGAGAGCATGTGTGTCAAATCCAGCAGGTAGGCGGATGGCCAGTTAATCCATCTACAGTTCTAAAGTCGATTGCTGAAGCGTTAATATTGTCTAAACTGAACTACTGTTGTACTGTATGGGGTGCTGTATTAAACCAGGATTCTATAAATTATCTACAAAAGCTTCAGAATAAGGTCGCTAGATTAGTTTTAAATTATAAAATTAATGAAATCTCTAGAAAAGACTTATTTAGCGAAATAGGCTGGCTAACTGTCAGGCAAAGGATACATCTCCAAACTGTCATGATGTTACATAAATCATTATACACCTATGAACCTTCCACAATTTATATGCATCTTCGTGTATTAGAAATTTTACATGAACATGGCACAAGGTTTTCATTAAGGTGTAGGAACGATAAGTTATTATTAGAGAAACCTCAATTTAAGAAGAAAACATTTTTAGCCCGGGCATTTAGAGTTAGAGGAATTGAAATATGGAACAATCTTGATAGTGAAATAAGGAATATAGCCTGTAAGTCTCGGTTTAAATCTGTCTTCTGTAAGCAGCTTGAATGGTTTATATAGTATGTTTTAGATCTCTATTTTCTAAAATTATAAAATAGCTATAAATATTTATCATATATTTATTCGTTTAATCTATAGGAGTTTTACTTAGAATTTTAGTAGATTATTTACATAATTTATTTCAATTAGACCTCGTGTAAACTAGCTTAAGCTAACTGAGGATCTTATTAAATACAAAAATACAAATACAAATACAAAATCCAGTCAAAGCAAAACTTGATAATGTAACGAAATACGAATAAAACTAAATATGTATGCTATATATTTAGTATTTACAACAATGTTAGATAGTCTATAGATTAAGGAAAGGAAAGGAAAGGAAAGGAAAGGAAAGGAAAGGAAAGGGAGGGGAAGGGAAGGGAAGGGAAGGGAAGGGAAGGGAAGGGAAGGGAAGGGAAGGGAAGGGAAGGGAAGGGAAGGGAACGGAACGGAAGGGAACGGAAGGGAAGGGAAGGGAAGGGAAAGGGAAGGGAACGGAAGGGAACGGAAGGGAAGAAAGACCCGACGAATAGAAATTTTAGAGTAGATATAATTAGGTGAATAGTTGTACATGCGTAAAAATCATCATGTTGATGCAAGTTGTTAAAAACAGGAGTGAACAATGTTGTATGTTGTTGCAACTTGTTACTACAACAACATTGCATCATGATTGTATCAACATTGATGATTCAACAAGGCTCAACAACATTGTTAACAATACTGTTCCCAGGGTGCAGCACAGCATTGTTCACCCCTGATACGACAACCTGATCGATTTTTGGATGTGTAGTTCTTTGCTGGCTTCAAGTCTAGTGTTAAAGAAATGTTTGATATGGAGTGGTTTGAGAAAGGCGAGAATATCATAGTGGAGTAAGTGGAGTGCTTTGAGAATTCTCCCCGTATTAAACTACGAAGCATTCATAATCAAACATAACAAACCTTTCCTCAACACTGGACTTAAAGCCAGCAAAGAGCTACAACTGTTCAATCACTCTAAATTACATCCACTCTAAATTTTCTATTTATCGGGTCTTTCTTTCCTTCCCCTAGTCTATAGGCTCAGTATCTATTATAAACACTGTTTTAAATATAACATCCATATTTATTTTTATTCGTAACATTATCAAGTTTTGCTTTGAACCGTAGAACCATAGAACCAGAGAACATAGAACCGTAGAACTATAGAAATGTAGAACCTAGAACCATAGAACCGTAGAGAACCTTAGAACTGTAGAACCATTGCATTGCATGGCATTATTTATTTAGTTCCTTTGTAATTATGCGGACTGCGGTACATATTTAATTATTATAATATATTTCGTGACTCGTAGCAAATCTAAATTTGTTACAATTAGGTAACCTCAGTGTAAAATTACGTAACCTTAAACCTTAGTCGTATGGAAATGGTCGACGGTTTGGTCACGACAGATAAAAACCTGATAACGTCGAGAAACGTTAAACCTGACAATATCATATAAACAAATGCCGCCCTAAACGGTGTTGTGGTAACAAAGTAGTTTCGTGAGTTGGTGGCGGCAACCAATAAGTCACGATGCCTTACACGACATGCTGTATACGCCGTGGTTCATATACGAATAGACAAATACTTTATTGGATTGCAATTACTTCCATAGTCATTGGAGAATTTCCTTACCTTATACAATATGATAAACCGGGCTTTCTTAAATTTTTTTTGACAGTATTTGGATTTGTTTTGGAGCCTTTTGTCCCATGTTTTTTTAACAATATACAAAAACTTTTGGTCTGTTGCTTTTGTTGTTGGGTAGGAAGTGAAGTCAGTGAATCGTCTGATGCATCCCCATCTCAATTCATTGCTTCCCGCGACTGTTGTCCCGTTATGGCTTCGTGTAAATATATCATTCTGACAATCGTGATAGATTTGGCTGGAATCTTTACGTTTTGTGCGGTGATGGAAACTCAACCTTTTACACATCAGAATGTTATGCTAATTTTAGGAGTAATTGCGCTCGGTACACTTTTAAAGCGGTTAATATTTACCAAAGACAGTCAGGAAGTGAAATTTAATGGCATGACTCTCAGTGTAACCATGTATATGATTTGTTGGAAATACTTTAAAACTTTGCAAGATATACAGCAGAGATTTAGCAGATGTAATTTATTGACCGCCAGTGGAGATCCAGTACCAGAAAAGTTAATTTTTCTAGTGTCTCCTCATGAAATGGACAAAAATCTGCACCAGTATGACCCTATGATTGAAGAATCTATAATAGAACCGGAAGGTTTTCCTATTTATTCGTGGCTGTATTCAAATGAACGTTACTCATATGCTGTACTGCAGGCTGAAGAGCCTCTGAAAATGATACAGCATATGTGCCATAGTGACTTGATCTCCCATGTCCACACATCTGATCTCAACAAACAAATGAAAATATTTTTTAATGCAATGAAAACCTGTTTTCTGAAAAATAGCCCCATGTCAATAAAGCTAATACCAGTTTTTGTAGATTTTGTGGACGGAAGAATGCCCTGTGGATGGCTTGTTGATCAAATCATGGAGAGTATTCGACAGCATCAAACACAATCTATAGGTGATCAAAGTAGCAGTAACCATTTGCCTCTTCAAACCACAGCCACAGATCAAAATGAAACTTTAGAGAACAGAACTAGTACAATTGCTTCCCAATTGCAACATTCTGCTAATATAGAGCAATCAACTTTAGGAAATAGCAATGCAGTGGGACATGAAATATTCTTAATGCGGCAAAATCTGCTGGAAGAAATACAGTTGCCTGAGGACTATTCTCCACTTCATCTGCAGCGTAGCCAGATTACTGAATAAAGAAGCCAAACATTGTTTTAGTTGACCCTTTGATTTCTTTGTTTGAAACAAAGAAAACAATGATTATGTAAATAATATTTGTCCTTCACAATCTGTCTATAAGTATAACTACAGGGTTGCTACTGAACTACAAAATATCATCTAAATAATGCAACTTTCAATCATCTAAATAATTCATCTTTCAACAAGTAGAGTTGCTGTATTTTAAATATAATTATTAGATTTAAATAAATATAGAGAAGAATATAAAGTGTTTGTTTGCAGTGACTTGTTTTTATTGTTAAGCAATCTTTTTTTATTCATCTGTCTTACTTTACAACCAACTTGGGTATTCTTGCTTTGCACAGGGGTCTCTCATCATTATTTTCTAGGTGGGATTTTCCAACTAAACACACCATGGGGTTAATTAGAATAATTTTTTTATCTATTGCAGTGTTGGAATCATTTCTTTTAATAAGCTGGGTTGTCTCATTTGGGTTCCCTTCTAAATATTAAAATCATTTAGAACATCATTGTCAACAGTCATTGATGAATTATTAATTATAATTATGTCCACGTATTTAAAACTGGAAAAATGTCAAAATGGCGATAGCCGCTATTTGGTAAATATGAATGCCTAATATAAATACATAAGAGATGCCTGCGGAGGAGAAATTATCAAACATAAGCCTACGTTTATTCCCATCGACAAAAAGGTTAAAAATTTTAACCTTTTTGTCGCTGGGAATAAACGTAGGCTGCGAGGCTTGGCTACTGTCGAATAATAAACCTACCTTCATTTTTCTTCCTTTTCTTTCCCTTTTTATCGTCTCCGGTTAAGAGAGAAGCAGAAATCAATCCAACTTTATAACCTCCGAGCACTGAGCTACATTATAATTCCTGGAGGACTTGCTTCTGTCTTGTCAAAAAAGTGAAGCAAGCAACATGGCGGATTTTTTCGTGCTGACGCCAGATATGGTCCCAATGGGCAATGGGAATGACCACTGACAGCCGCGATACAGTGCTTCAGGCGCACTCTTCGCCCTCCGGCTGCCTTCGAAAAATATTTTTTATTTTTTGTTTTTTTTCAAACGAATCCGACTATTTTTTCGACCGTCAAAAACAATAGACTCTTTTTTTAATTTGTTGATGCAATTAGTCGCCAGAAGGGATGAATATCGACTCATACTTGTAAGCCGATTTATATTTACTTCTGAAGTTTCATCGATGGCATTTTTGACAGGTCTCATAGAAAATAGGTACGCAATGCGTACATGTGGGTAGCCTATAAAACGTTTGCAAAACATTGGCTGCGATAAAGCTATGGTTTGGCAAAAAATTTCAAGTTTGATTCAAACTACAGACTGCTATAGTGGCGAGTAAATATAAACTAATGTTTATAATTTTACTTTCTAATGCCATGCGCAATGGCAAAAATGATAGCTAGTTGAATTCAGATATAACGAAATCGATTTTATTGCGCAATATATGTAATATATTTTTATTGTATTAATTTAAATACATTTTTAGCGACAGAATAATAACATATATAAAAGCAAATTTACAAAAGATAGGAAATGCATAGTTTTTAACAACTTTTTTGTGGAGAAAACAAAAAAGAGAGTAAGGTTCAAGAATGGCACAAATCGTCAGATAACATAAAGTTTAGTTTGGAAAGAGAGAAAGGTTTTAGACGTTTTCAAATTATTTCTTTTTGATGTCCCTTGATTATCAGCTAGCATATTGGTTGTTGTTCCAGTACGATTATAAGGCTTGTTTCCCAAAGTTTTTGTATAAATACGTTTATCACCATTATAGCTGGAGATGACAGTATTATTTCATAGATTCAAGAAATAAAACAATTGTTGAACTGGTAAATTTGTGTAAGATATCAGATAAAAATGCTTAAAACTAGGTGGTTCTTTTGGCCAATGGAACTATATAAAGGCTGCAATAGATACATTTACAGGTGCTAGTTTAAAAGATTTGTAAAATAATTGTTTTGTTAAGATAAGCTGATTCCTAGATAGATAAGTTATGAGTGAACAATGAATTATGTATGATACAAGAGGTAATATGATTTTCAAATTGTTTTTTAAAATTGTTTTTGTTGAGGGTATTGATATATAATTGTGTATTAGTAATACAGTATATATTTATTGCATTAAAATATGTTAGATTGATTGGGGTCTAAGATGAGTGTTTTTTAGTGAATAAATATACAAAAAAAGGATAAAAAACTTGAGAGTATCCAAGATTTGATAAGTTGCTCAATTCCTTTATTGATTGCATGTTGATTGTTATTGTTTTTCATGAACTTGATTTCCTTTTGTTTTAAGTGTTACCAATTGGTCATATTACGGCTAGAGGGATACTAGTAATTTGCATATTTTTCTTTACAGTAGGTGAAAAAAATTTTTGAGAGGAGCGATCTAACAACTTGAAAATAATGTTTCACTTTTTCATAATGATCCTCAACAAAAATGGTGCAATTCTGAATAAGATTTATTTTGGATGATGACTATTGTATATAAAAAATTGAGATCAGAGAGAGAGTATTTGTTACACACAGTGATTGAATCATTATTAATGTTTGCCAAAATGTTTGATGATATTGAAACATCAAACATTAAAATTATGAACATTCAACTAGGAAACTAGTTTAAATTATTGAGCCACTTTTTATGACAATACAACACGTCTTATTTACGTTTACAAAAATTATTACATTTTATTTACAAAACGTATTACATTTTTTACCTAGTTTGAGTTTGAAGATCATCATTATGCCAGTCGACATTATGTTCCATATATAAAAGGCCAGTCCAGTGTTCGTATAACAGTTCCATATATAAAAGGCCAGTCCAGTGTTCGTATAACAGTTCCATATATAAAAGGCCAGTCCAGTGTTCGTATAACAGTTCCATATATAAAAGGCCAGTCCAGTGTTCGTATAACAGTTCCATATATAAAAGGCCAGTCCAGTGTTCGTATAACAGTTCCATATATAAAAGGCCAGTCCAGTGTTCGTATAACAGTTCCATGTATAAAAGGCCAGTCCAGTGTTCGTATAACAATGCGGTTAGTCGAGCACATTTGCTTGATGGTAGTTGTTTTGAGTATCGACAAATCACAAGTGTCCCAACATGTTTAGGTATGCAATGTACCGTACAACAAATTTCCAAGTGAATATGTGCGCTCTAATAATCCGATTGTGATCGAAATTCCTCGACCGCAGTAGAAAAACGAGCGATTAAAATAGCAAATGTCACAAAAATACACAAACTTTAAAGTACTGACATTCAAACACCTTCGCTTTAAAATTATCAACGTAGTTCGGACAGTTCGGTAAACTTCGGTTCGCTCCTCCGAAAACAACGAAATTTACCGAAGTAGCAGAACGAACGCGTTCGCCATATCCGTCGATTGCCGAAGATGTGGCATCACACCAATGGGGGAAACTGGGAATGGGGGAGTCGGGGAATCGGGGAATGGGAGAATCGGGGAATGGGGGAAACTGACAAGGGGGACTGACATAAAGGGAAAATGCGATTCATTGAGATAAAACACGCGATAAAGGATAGGAATAGCCTGAAAAGCGGCTCTCAGAGGGGATAAAAAGCCGTTTGAATAAAGCTCAATCTGCTTGTAAACTAGAACTGAACCAGCGAACTTTGATTTGAGTAGACGTTGATGGCGTTTATACACTGCAAGATAGTTCTTTGCACAGTTAGATTGTACCATGTGGCCTTTTGCAACACCATCAATAGAGTGGTTCCAAGCCTAGGCTACATAGCCTTTAATACGACTTGTTTGCTTTCCCGTTCCATGGCTTATTCTTAATTAATGCATGGTAGAACTGAAGGTCTTCCAAATATTTAGAACAAATTTGAATAACTTCACAAATAACCTCACGAATAACCCTCTGCTCTGTGTGGAGACGGAAGGAGCAAGCTCACAAAAAGAAAAGCGTGGGTATTAGTCATAGTATTATTTCGTTAGAAAACAACTCATTTAAAAGCAGCCGAATTAATAAGCTGAAAGGCTATTGTTTGCAAAAAAGTATTTAGTAATAATAATGAAATATCACATTTTTTAGGGCGATTTCCCGATTCCCCAATTCCCCGATTCCCCCCATTCCCCGATTCCCCGATTCCCTGATTCCCCCATTCCCCGATTCCCCCATTCCCCGATTCCCCCATTCCCCGATTCCCCGTTCCCCCTTTTAAAGATAGCCGCCACACTCACCACTGATTGGTGATTGGGACCATATCTGGCGTCAGCACGAAAAATCCGCCATCTTTCTTGCTTCACCTTTTTGCCCAAAACTGCCCAAAACCAAAAACATTACATAACAAACATCCATAATTTTATTTTGCAATCTGTACGCCATCTTGGATGTTCACTTTCGTATATTACGCATGCGCTGTTAAGACAATCCATAAGCAGATAGCTTTCAGTTTGCCGCACACGGAGAGATTTCGGCACGCGAGGCAGAAATTATCAAACATGCTAGATATTTGCCGTATGTGGCACGAATGACCAAAGTCGCCGGAAAAGTCGCCCGCACACGAGAGCAACTGGCTTACGCCAATGGCCACGAATGAATTTTTGCTAAGCACATAGCTCTAGTGTGCGTCGGCCTTTAACTCAGTGTATAGCTCAGTCTCAGTGCCTTCTAGCAATGGAATTTCCAATGACTGCGCCATATTGAAAACCGTGCTCACTGCTCACGGAGAACTGAAACTAGTTCCGAATTGTAAAATTCCCCGACAGATATGTCCATTCTCCATATCATTTTCTGTCTAAAAAATTCCTTCACAAAACTCTCATTTTACACAGTGGCGTAGCCAGCCCGACAATTTAGTCATGCTATGCTAATATTTTGGTGTTCATCGACTGTGAAAACAATGAATTTCTAAAGAAATGAATAAGCATAATAGCATAAAATTTGCATAGCATGACTAAATCCAGTGGCGTAGCCAGGGTAGAAAATTTGGGGGGGGGGCGACCAGTGAGTGGGGAAGCCGCAAACAATCTGGGGGGGGGGTCCGTAAGTTTCTAAGGCTTGGAAACGCCATTTCCCGCATTCTGATACGAGCTTTTAAAAGTAATCGTAAGATTACAAATCACAAAATTCTGTCATTATTACATTAGATCAACGAACAATACACGTGAAAATCTCTTTAGATTTACTGATTACTCGTTGCTTACCTAACCTGATCCCCCCTCCTCATATTCCGCTGGATTTAAACATTTCATGAGAACGGTTTTAAAGACCACTGGGGGGCGACCGCCCTCCCTTACCCTCCCCTCCCATTGGCTACGCCCCTGATTAAATCGTCAGGCTGGCTACGCCACTGATTTTACATGATTTTCATTTTTCATTATTCTCAAGACATTTGAAGACCAACTAGAAGAGAATAAAAATGGATAGAGCAAACTCAACAGAAAGCAATCTTTAAAAATTGTTTTAGATTTTGATTTATTTCCAAACTACCGAATGAAGCTATTCTAAATTCCTTTTCTAAAGGAGTATGCACTGAGCTATATAATAATTCCTGGAGGACCGGCTCCTGTCAAAAAAGTGAAGCAAGCAACATGGCGGATTTTTTCGTGCTGACGCCAGATATGGTCCCACTGGGCTATGGTAATGACCACTGACAACCGCGATACAGTGCTTCAGGCGCACTCCTTCGCCCTCCGGCTGCCTTCGAAAAACATTTTTTGTTTTTGTTTTTTTTTCAAACGAATCCGACTATTTTCTACTATTTTTTCGACCTTTAAAAACAATGGACTCTTTTTGCAGTGTGTTGATGCAATTAGTCTCCAGAAGGGATGAATATCGACTCATATAGCCGATTTATATTTTATACTTCTGAAGTTTCATCGATGGCATTTTTGACAGCTCTCATAGAAAATGAATTGAGATTCACGCTTATAGTTTTATCCGCATAAATTGTTTCACATATGGAATTTATAAGTAGAGTTGTTTTTGCAATCCTTTGGATTTCTTGTCCTAAATTATATATTTTAAATTTATTTGCCAGATCCTTGCACTTGCCTGGGCATTGTTTAATATCATTTTATTATTATTAAACCTTGTATCCATCTGTATCTATGCCATCAAGCTGAATAGATGTTTATTAATTTAGACATATCCAAAAGAGGTGTTTATATAAACTGCTATTCTTTGAGAGTATGAGACTATTTTAACTGAGTCAAACAGTAGAAGAATGCCTGATATCTGATACCACTGGTAACCCTGATACCACTTATATAGCTCAGTGGTATCAACCATCAAGGCGTTTTGAATTCCCTGGGTACGAGGTTGTTTTCACTTTAATTTGGTGGCGAGCAAGCCCTCCAGGAATTATTATATAGCTCAGTGTGGGTTTGCACGATAATGATTGTTATGGTCCCTGAGTGCTTAAAGGGGTTAAGGGGATGGACCAGCATAGACTACACTGTGTGTTTGTGTTGGTCAGTTCGCGGTACGCGCGAGAACATCTTTACTAGGGTAAAAAGTCAAGAAGGACGGATAAATGATGATGCGTGATCATGCAATTATATAGCTCAGTGGCCTCCTCTCAGACTTCGGTCTTCGGTATTCCTGAGATTCAATATGGCGGACGAAAAAATAGTTTTTGCGACGGTAGGGAGCACAAGTTTTGATCGTCTCGTGGAAACTTTAACGAGCAAGCCAGTTCTCAATGTGCTCGAACGTTTAGGATTCACCAAACTTGTGGTTCAAATAGGAAGAGGGAAATATGAGCCGGAATGCTTCAAGAAAAAGAGCTTTGCGTTGGAGTTTTACCGTTACAAGGTAACAAGGATTCGCTGAAAGATGATATGAGTAGAGCATCGTTAATTATTAGCCACGCAGGTATGAATATTTCCTGAAAATGTTTATTTCTAGAATTGCCATAACCGGTAGTATTTATATCCAAGATCAGTCAATAAAAATGAATAATCCCCAAGTTCTAAATATAAATCTCTATTGATAAATGTTTTTCTACATTTTTGATTCACAAGGAGCTGGTTGCATAACAGAGTCATTGGAGTTGTGCAAACCGCTGATTGTTGTCGTAAACGAAAAATTAATGGACAACCATCAATTTGAACTCGCCAGACAACTGGCAAAAGACGAACATTTAGTTTATTGTATTTGTGATGACTTAAAAGATGTTCTTGAAAAGAAAGACCTTTCCTGCCTCAAAAGATTAATCCCTGGAGACCCTAAAGTGTTTGGAAACTTTCTGGACAATTTTATGGGCGTAAAGAGTGTGAAATGACAGTAGAAATGTATATTGAATTTTAATGTACAGCAGAGTGTTACTAATGTTCTATCCAGCTGATCTGAGATCATAAGGTCATAAGGTGCCTTATGACCATTATCATGCACCTGGATTTATTTATCTGTCCAAGTTTTACTACATTCTAACTAATAGTATGAAGAGTGAAAAATTTAAATCTTAATTTACAGTTGGGGTAAAACAAATGCGTTTCCGCCTAAAAATAATAGAATTACTTAAAGTTTCCCTTTGCTGAAGTCATACAAAATGAAGAAAGTCTATGAGAATGGTGCAAGTCTAACTGCTAAAAGAAATGGTGCAACTGTTTTCAACAGTTTTACTACTTCAATTGTTTAATTGTTCAATTGTTCAATGCTTCGCACAGTGGCCTAACTATTAAGGGTGCAGACTAGGCAAACTCAGGGCCCCAAGGATATATAATATTAGCAACAATTTACAACTTTCCAGGTCATAAAATATTTTCCCGTTTCTCAGCTGGTACTGGGAGTTGTTCAGCAGAAGAATCACTTTCAACATTAATCACACAGCTACGGCTACAATCATTCTCACCAAGGAGTAGTTTTCTTTCTGAATCATGAGGATTACATTTGTCTAGCCCTAGTACAGCTTCCTCCATAGATGAACCACTGGAACTGGGTGTTGCACCAACAGCTAGACTTGGATCCTGTTGGCAAGATGTTTGTGGAACTGAAAAACCCATTTTGGTACATGAGGTCTCTCTTATACTCTCTTCCTCCATGTGTTGTTGCTCAACGATGTCCTCTGGAACTTCTTCCTTTTCTTCATCAGAACTAGCAATGGCATCATTAGGTAAAGTTAACCCACTTTGGTTATGAACAGTGGCTTGAGAGTTAGAACTCTGTAGGCTTGATGTTCCATCTTCTTGATCAGGTAATTTTACAGGGCTTGCTTGAGTTCGTTTCTTTTTTTTTTTTTTTTTTTTTTTTAATTGGTTTGTCACTAAGAGTTACAGCAGTGACAGGAGGCAATAACAGGACATAAGTCCCAATTTGTAATTGTCTCCTTATCTAAATATAGGTACACTAAAATACAACTAGTACAGACATATACAGAAATTTTACAAACAAACTCGGACGGTCACATATGCTTACATTATTACAAAACAGAAGTTATTATTACTAAGTATTATGTAATTATGGAGGAACGTAACTTTGCAGAGTATCTTTAGATTGAAGTATAAGCTTTGTTTTAAGTGACTGTAATGATGAAGAGGCTTTAGTATCATGCGGTAGCTTGTTCCACAAATTTATCACCCGTGGAAAGAAGGAAAATCTAAAATAGTCTTGTTTGTGTGATATCTTGGTTTTAAAGTTATGTGAACTAGAATTACGTGTTAAACGAGCACAGTTTACTGGAGAGAAAATGCCCTTAGAGTCGATAAACATAGTACCAGAGTTGAATTTATAAAATAGAGTAATGTCCTTGATAGATCTTCGATATTCCAGAGGTAGCAGGTTAAGTTCGCTGAGTCTATTGGCGTAAGATACATTACTTTCTGGGTAGTTCAAGATGAATTTGGTGGCGCGGCGTTGAACATTTTCAATTAATGTCCGATGTTTAACAGTGTATGGCGACCAAACACTGGAGCAATACTCCAACTGCGGGCGAACCAGAGTGCAGTACAGCGTCCTCCTTGTCTTCACGTCTTGCACATCTCTACATGCTCTCTTCACCAGTCCCAGCGTTCGGTTTGCCTTTGCCGTGATTTCCTCGATGTGCTTAGACCATTCTTCGTTGGTTCAGTTCTTTTGCCATTACCAGTTTTTGGGTTTTTGCGTTTTCTTAGATTACTACGATTACCAACAGTTGTTTCAATGTGTTCTCTTTCAGGCTCATCAGCAAACATTTGATGAGCTGGGGATGTCTCCGATTCCTGATTCTGTCTAATACCCTTCATGATGCATCGAATAAGCCACCCATTGCGCTGACCCATTTTTTCCACAAAGACTGGTATACACTTTGAAGACAGCAGGAAGTCTATTCTCAAAAAATGGTGAATCCATTTATTATGAAATATTTTCATTTCCCTATATAAATTTAAGTGTTCATTGGTGATCTTCTTATTCAAGCACATCATCTTAATCATTTCAAATGGTGCTTCAGCTTTCAGTATAATATAGGTGTGAATTTTATTTGAGTCTACCCAAGAATAAATAGGGAAACATTCACAATCCGTTTTCACACTCTGGATGCTCCTGTCCAAACTGTTAAGTTTCTTGTCAATTCCAGACGGAAACACAAGCACAATTATCTTGTTTGCAGTCAACCTCATTTGATCAGAACCTGGTGATAATGAGGCAAAAGTGAATTTGCCACTTCCAATTGATGCATCAAGTTCATCCACTTTATTTGATAAAGTTTTATGAAAGCTGTTGCAAACCTCATGCATGGTTCGTTCATCGATTTCGTTGGGGTCATCACTTCGAACTTTCTCATCAGTATTAAGTATTAGGAGCCTAAAAAATGTTCCTAGTGCAACCACTCGTAAAATTAGCATAAAATTAGGCAACTTAAACGGATGAGTTTCAGTGCACATACAATACCCAAGAATTGCAATTACATCAATCACTATGGCCGGAACAATTTTTTCCCGCGAATCCCTGAGGGGGCGAAAGCAATCCTGACGAGACAACGTTTTATTCCAGATCGAGATGATTTTTTGTTGTATATGATTGCAAATACATCGAATGATAGATTCCAGGACAATGCCAAAAATTGTCAAGAAGATGTTGAGAAAACCTTCTTTGTCGTGAAGAGAAAGATAAACGCTTTCTCCACAGACGATGCAAAACAATACAAACCAATAAACATACTGTCTATCTGCCATTTCGAGCGAGATAAAAACGAAATAAAGAAAGCTATCAAGTCCAAGTGCCAACTCGTATTGTCGGAAGCGGTCCCTCAAGTCTCCTCTGTGACTGTGCCGGGAGATATATCGAAAAAATATTAATTTGGCCAATATTACGGACTTCAAAATTGATATCGACAAGGTTCAGTATAAATAAGTGTTATTTATGTTTCTTGAAAAACTTATTACATCACTTCCGCCCGATTTGTAACATACGTATGGCACTGACGTAATGTCAATCTCGTTCCCCGAGCCCGCGATTCCTCGAGAAACAAAGGGAGATAAGGGAGATATAATGCAAACCAGAAATTCAGAAATTTAGAAATCCTAAATCCTGGCTTCCGGTTTGAAACCTACCTCCTCCGCCGGCACTTTTCGGGCAAATATGGCGGGCGTTTGTAACGGTTTTTTGTATTTCAAAATTGAAACGGCGTGAACGACCAATCAGAATCATTTCTGATTTCGATTATTCCAGAGCCTCAGTTCTCTGAGAAGGCAGGATTTCTGGCGTCCGGCTTGGATTATCCAAGAGTCACCTCTTTCATAATACTGCGAGCGGGCGGGAATGCTACCCGCGCCGATCCCTTCCTAAATTTTCCCGCCTGCTCGCAGTATTATGAAACTCCTGATGAGGAGGTAGCCCAGAGCCAGCTTTTAGGGCTGCTTTCCACTTACGCGTTTTTTACGCGCGGAAGACTTGAAATGCTTTCAATTTTTAATTATATTCAACACATGCGTCAACAATTGCATTTTAATACTAAAATATTACATATACATACTAATTTCTTTCCGACTTATTCAGCTAGGTTTTTCAAATATACCATATATAAATAAGGATTTAGACCTTCACATACCATATAAAAAACGCGCGGGAAAGCAGCCCTATGATATCAACCTCATATATCAATGATAGCGCAAATGGCAGAGTCCTTCAAGTCGGCTTTAAAGATGGCGACCGAGCCTTATCATTTCAGTTACGTGAAGTTCACTTGACAGGGGCGCCGTGGCCGTAGCTATATATACCTTTCAAATAGTTAGTAAGATGCTAAAGAAGTTTGGGTACTTATATATATGCGCTCGTCGTTACAAGCCTTTCACACCTTAACCGATCATGCATAAAAAGGATATATAACATATACTAAAGTCTAGTTGGTGTAAACAGGCAGGGGCGCCGTGGCCGGGGGGGCCAGGGGGGGGGCATGCCCCCCCCCCAGGATTAAAACCTGTCGGAAATTTACGAACATTGCATGTTGTCGGAGTATATCAATCATAACAGAGACTAAGCTATTTTTGCATTTGTGGCTGTGTTATGCTGAACAACCCAAAAGTATTTGAACTATCAGAAAATAGACGCGGTTATTTCTAATATTATACGGTACGACACTACCCCAAGTTTTTATTATACTGTTGTCGCGCAGGCTAAACAAGTTGTTTCTTCCGAACGTTTCCGGTTTCCGATAAACATATTTTCTATTAATATAACATTCGCAAGGAATGCAATTTTCGAAATGTCGGAGATTGGCGCGATAAAATATGGCGATGTATCTTCGACCGCATTTTTTGTTCAGTGAGTTTATACAGTTTATTGCATTATATGTTGACCGTCTAAAGAAACACCAGCATGTTCCGTATCAGAATGCTGGAGCTACAGCAAATCCTTTTCAAGTTAGTACTTTTAGTCAAACGGTTCCTGAAGTTTATACAAAGATAAGGTACCACGATAGTACAGCGGAAGAACTAAACTGATGAGAGGATTGAAGCAATTGCGAATATGTTTATATTTTGGTTATAAACAAATGTTGCGTATAGAATACGCTGCATGCTCATCCACTAAGATTACAAAGCTATAATAGAGTATCGTGAAATAACGTATCGCGTTATAGATTACCAGTCTACTCTATTCCACTACCAAAACTAAAATTATATCCCATTTCATTTATAAAAATACCCTTATATGGTCCATTGCCTGCAGAGAAGGCTACCTAGTAGTACCTCCCGACCTCACACCCGTCGTTTTTTTAAGAGAGGTGCCTTGCTATTTTCTATAAATCCCTTTTGGGTATCGCTCTCATAACAATAAAAATAAAATATACTATAATATACTATACAATACTATACACTACGACGGTGTTAACGTTAATAAAATCGAAGCCTTCGACTTGGATGACTATGACAACTTCTGAATGGCCTGAAAATTAATCAGGCACTTTAATTAAGTATAACCATTGATTGCATCTTTATGATGGAGCAAAGAACTTCGTTCAGGATTGACTTCTACCCTTTCAGTTTCTTCCGGTCTTACAGAAAGAAAAAATGATAGAAAAGCTCTTAGTACAGTGCGCAATACAGCCTGTGCACAGGCTACTTGAGGCTATAAGAGACAAATAATATACGTGTGTCTGGCCTAATGTTCCCCGTGACCGACACCTGAATTTCGTGAGCTTCTGTGTTCGAAAAAGCATTACATACCCAGTATTGTACAAGAATATTGCGGGCACCATGGCTACAAGGCCCCCAATACTGAACCATGTCGTGATGTGAACTGCTGGGTGAAAGCCAAACGGTGATTCGCGGAATATCGTCCAGAACAGGAAACCCAGCGGGGTGACTACAGCCTAGAAAAATGATGTTAAAATTTCAAGCATATTATCAATTTCTATTTAACCCAGAGCCTAGATTTTAAAACACGCCACCTAGGAAAGTGTGAAGGCACTGTTTGAGGCTGGTTAGGTGTCCTCTGCATTATCGTATTAGAAAAGCATTTATTGTGTGGATTTCAAAGCACATGCTTTTCTACGTTTCCCAACCGCACACGCAGTTAGTAGAAATAGTATATTTGTAGATTGGGTTAAGCATAGCTAGGGCTTGCCATGCAGATTTTAAACAACAGGCCCCGGCCTTTACAGCGACAAGCAACTCAACATTCAACTTACATTAACGATAGCAAGGAGTGTCGCGCCTTCTGAAAATCTCATTAAGTTCCCTCCCCCGATATAACTGATAGTATACATAACAATAAACATTGCTCCTCGAACGCCACATTTCGAATTGCAACCAGCTCCACCAAAGAAACATTTGAAACCAAACGACCAACTGAAAGGGAAAATACTAGTCAGTTCAGTTCACGAGAAGATAGAGGTATAGTCCAGACTCCAGGTAGGATAGACGAGATCGCGTGTACTAAGGAACGTATAGAAGCCTATAGGGACTAGGCTGAGGATAGATATGGATTGATAGGCTCAGATAGATTGGGATAAACTTGGATGGACTGATATGATGAGAGCACTGACGTTTTGAGCAAAGGCACTGCCTGGAATCAAAGCGCTTTTTTGTCAAGCATAATTGCAAGCATTTTTCTTGCTTTAAAAGCGAACTCCCTCTCTCCCCCTCTTTAAAAGGTCGCTAAATAAAATTAGTTGGTGCTTCAACCTCCGCCTTTGAGATTGAACTCTCCAGGTCTCATTCGATTCGAATTTGTAAATTCTGTTGGAAAGCATACTAGCAACCTTATCACTTACGCCATATGCATCAGTTTATCTATGTCAAATTTAATTCGCATAGTTTATCGTTTTTTGTTGTATAGAAAAAGAACATACTTATCCCAGAAGTGGTGTATGTTATCAGCATAACCATATTCAGGCAGGAAATCAACCCAGAACAGACACAAGGCCACCAGCAGTTGATACACGGACGTCCAGAACAAAAAGAACACCAAATTTACGCGACTTTTTGCCGAAGTTATTTCCATCTTCAACCCTCGTTCTTCAATGACGTTCATTATAGCCGCAGGGAGCTGAGACAAAGAAAATAAAATGCAGCTGTCAAAAACTATATGGACTGCCAATAGTTAAAAAAATATTGTAGTTAGTCCAGATAATGTTGAATTTCAAGCCCTGTTTACACCAACCAGACTTTAGTATATACTATTTGAAAGGTATATATATATATATAGCTGTAAAGCTTCACTGTATAAGCGTGCATGCATGCATGAGAGTTTGTATACCCCTGAGAGTTTGTACGATTCACTTATAACTGTAGTTATAAGGCAAAATTCCTCCATTTTTTTTGCCGTCAATTATAGAAAACCAGTCTCGTCAAAAATGTCTACTTACAAAACCAAACATGAAACATAAGGGCCAGAGGATTCCCGCCACACCACTCGCTCCACCAGATTTGTCTGCCTCTGGGTCGATAGAAGTAAATATCTTGGGAATGAGGCAGACAAATAACGAGGCCAACACGACCATTGCGCAGAGAAATTTTCGAAGTGTCGGCACTTTACGAATAATGAAATATCTAGAGATTTGAGAGAGAAGCAAATACTACATGTAATTTGGTATGGTGAAGAAGTGCGTAACAGCGTTGAAAGCTAGGATAGTAAATAGCTGTCAATATAATTATATAAACAAAAAAAAATATAGGACTATTTTACTCGTACACGCCTCTTTTGAAAAGACACTTTTGCGCTCATTGAGTGCGATAGAGAAATTGCGTAAATTGTGAGCAATAAAAGGGAGTCGTTTCGCCATCATTAGCCACCGGATTTAGGATAATATACTCACAACCAAGCTCTTATTCAAGGGTAGATACCATGGGGAAAACTACAAGATGATTGAGATCTTCAAGTCAATGAGTTTAGGTGAATTTGAGATGGTGCATGCACGTGATCGTATCTTAAGCCCGGTTTGCACGACAAACTTTTTGGCAAGCGGGCGGAAGAAAATGGCACGGCACGTTTAAATTTTGTCTTGTAAACAGCTATAGTATTGGGTCTGCAGCCCGCGGTAATTTTATCCATTCCGAGACCGCGTTGGTAAAAGGTGGTCTCGGCCCGAAACGTGGGCACCGTGCCGAAAATAGAGTTGCATCAGCAACTTTCTACTTTTGATAATGCGCAGATTAAATAATTACCGAAAAATGGCGGCAAAGAATAGCAGGGGAAAGCTCTGGTCAGATGCAGAGACGAATACTTTATTAGAAGCTTGGGGCGATGAAGTCAAAATTGGCACAAAATTCATCATTATATAAGACTGCCGCACCATCTCTATCTATCATGAGGCAGTCAAAACTTCATCAAACTCAATTTTAACCGTGCCAGAAATAAATTAAACATAGGGTATATGGATAAAATCGCATGGTACAAGTAAACTGGTAACGTTCCATATACTGTACAAAAATTCTGCGTACTTTAACCGGGGCGAAATTAGTGAGATGTCGCAGTTTAAACAGCCTACTTGGACAATTTCATTTGAAAATGAAAGGGAGTACACAAAATTCCTGCCTCACAGGCACGGATCTGAATACAAAGGTATATTTCCGTAATTAGGTTGAATAATACAGAAACATCACATACCGGAATATCATCGTAAGCGGAATCATAAAATTTCCTAGTATTGCTTGTAGGTATGGAGCGGTTCGACTTCCGCTGCTGGCAAACACGACAAGGACCCCGTTCAGAGCGTCGAAAAAACCCACCAAAAACAACTGGGAATGTGGGAACATTCGCTCCGTTTCGCCGAGACGATGCGGTTGAAACAAACGAATGGAAAGCAGCATTGTTCCAAATATCACGACGAACGAAATGCATCCAAAACTATAGACAAAAAAGCCATCAACTCTCGGCCGATATTCCCTACTACCAGACGAGGAATTCGTATGGTTCGTTGAATGGTTTGTGTAACCAACAGATGGTGGCAACATTGTCGAATCAATCCACAATGGTAAACTCACATTTTGACCAACTTGTCCAGAGATTGCCAGAAATGCGAAAAATATATTTGCGACGGTCAAACTGACCTCAAAGCGGCCGAATTTTAACGTCTTTCGCTGAGTGAGTGGCACCGAGCTTACGTCGGGAATAATTGGCTGACTATCGTTCGCAATCATGGTAATGATGGTTGTTTCAAATTCTACAATGCAAGCCTGTGAAATTTAGGTTCTTTGGCTTGGATCTCTGTTTCTCTGCCAACCAAACGCACCGAAGTCTTCCCACAGTATAATGAAAACTAGTCATGAGAACATCACGAGATGCGTCGCGTGATACCAAGAAATACGCATTGTTAAACCACATTCGTCACAAGACGCACATGCATGCAGCGCCATCGTAGATCTCAATTGCCACGAACCATTATTTATGTCATTATTAGTTTAGTGACTGAAAGTGTTATAAGTTTACAAAAACTCGACTCAAAGCCCAATGAAATGTTTTTATAAAGATGACGAAACACTGAACAACTTTCAACGACTATACTTGCAACTTGGCAATTTAGATTAGATAATATTACAGAGATTGATGTGTACGGTAAACGTCAAACTTGGTGTTAAAACCTGTGATTTTCATTCATTTGCCAATTTGGTGATGTGCATGAGAAAGCAATAGGCCATTGCAGGCGCAAAATCAGCTTAGCCGTTGCTACGTGTTTCATGTTTGTCATATAAAATTTGATGCTTGAATGACTGCTTAAACCCACATCCGTCGAAACAATAAATTTCTTTGTTCGGCAAATGTGGACAGCAATTTGTTTGGCAAAACACATCAGCAATGCGTTGAATTTCTTGCATAATGCACGGTTGAAAATCAGGGGTTTTGTGTAGAGCGTTTACTTATAATTTAGCGAAATTGTTGCGAACTTCGAGATACGGCCAGATAGTGGAGTTTTTTCTTGTCTCAACATGCTGAGATTCATTTACAGTTATTGCAAACCGCAAAAGTGCAAATACCTGTCAAAAATCTTAAACATTGAATAAACAAGTTGATGTTATGATTATTTATGTACTTAACTACAACAATTGCCTGCATACAAACTCGTGGAAAATACGATTGCTTAAAACTGCTAATAAACTTCCTATTTTGATCAGATATGAACGAACGGGATAAAAATGTAAGTGCATATATTCCTTAACCCGGTTCAAGGATATAGCTTAGCCACTATTATATTCTAATTTTATGCTTTGAAATACTGCGAGTAAATTAGAACTTGGAAAATTGCTGTATAGTATAGTAAGCATTGTAAGGCGTAAGGCGGCAGCATTCGTCTTATATAGCCTTGAGACTTTACTTACATATCTTTAAAAAATTGATTTTATTTTCCGGTCCCGTGACTAAGGTTTCTACAGTATGTGTGAATGTTCGAAGTGAATCAGTTTTTGTAATGACGCTGTTTCATTTCGTTTAAAATTTACTTAATTAATCTGGTCGCTCGTTTTAAGACTATATGCGATTTTTTTCTGGGCGATGTACTGTGTTTTTAGAGAATCGCTCCTCCACATGAAACATACATTTTGCTCTTACATATAAAACAAGCATGTATAAGTTTACGAAATTAATATGGAGGAATGGGTGGCAAAATAGGTCATCATATTAAACCGCGATCATTCGAGGATGCAGGTCGCTAGGCCTATATATAATTATAGTATGTCAATTTTAATCAAATTTTAATAATGTTCAGCAGAAAATTTAGAATAAATATATTGGAATGAACAACTTTTATCATCTGTGCAAACTTTTTGTTTGAACAGCCATCAACAAAGTTTACACCGGAGGAGGTTGAAGGTAAGACAAGTAAATAGCTGTTGAAAAATGATTAACCAAAGCATATGCTTGCTTGATTTTTTACAAAAACAAAATTTTGAAAAATGATGCTGCATTGCCTGCATGTTCGACGGATATATGAATATGCCCCACTACCAGCGTTTCCTAAATATTTGAAATCATCGTTTCTAGATTTGCGTGAAGCGTTTAACTTGTGTGTAAAAGACAAGCCTGGTAAAGTGGCTGTGAATGATATCGGTGTCTTGCTGAAAACTGTCGGGCAGACCTGTACAGACGAGGAACTTCATACAATAGTCACACAAGCGAGCGAAGGAGGTATATTCAGTTTAAATAGAAGTCAGTGACACCCAGAGAACTCTATGTGAACTGGACGATGACTCGGTCGACTTTAAAGCCAAAAGAACAATGAAGGAATTCTTTATTCCTTCATTCCTGGTAAAAAAATGATACCCCCGTCCCTTTTACTAAGATTTTAGCTTTACTAGTGGGGTTAGAGAAGTGTAAAATTATCGGGTCAAAGGATTTGCGATTTAAAGTTGTTGATAAAACGGGTGTCTAAAATGTATAGAAACATGTATCCCAACGCCTGTCTTAATTGTCTTAATATTGTTTTTAACTATTGCAGATAAAAAATTTATAAATTTCAATCAATTCCTGAGGATAATGGAGAATCGTCGGCCAGCTCCCGATTTGGAGAGTGATATCCACAAGGCTTTTCGACATTTTGATAAGGGTGGAAATGGTCGTATATCGATGAAGGAACTCCGAAGGACGATGGGACAGCTCGGAGAACGACTGACCGAAGAGGAACTGGACGATATGATGAGAGAGGCCGATTTGAACGGCGATAGACAAATTGATTTTAGAGGTTATTTTTTTTGTATTAGAGGTTATTTCTTTTTGTACTAGCTCTACGTTCCAATTATGGGCTGCCAGATGTTATTTTTCATACGCAAAATTTGCTATACCTTTTTCTTTGTAGTGCTCTCAAACACCTAATTTTAGGTTAAATAAATTCATCCAGATTTTTCAATCCTTTACCGCTATTTTCTTTAGAATTTCGACTCGTTTTGATGAACAACTGAATTATGCATCGAAGCAATTTAGAAGTCGCCTCTCGCCCGGATTTTCATTCGGGGACAATGTGGATCGATTCAGCGTTGCTGCATGCATGCATGAAGTTATTATACGATCGCGATAATTTACTAATGTATATACTGAAATATACTACAGCTGAAATAAATTCTCAAGACTATATTGTATAGATATATTACACGTGCCATTCACATTTAGAGAAACTCACCAGGAGACAGTTAAAAGGTAATTTTGAACGATGCAGACGCTTCGCCTTCAAAATATGAACGTGTCGTGAAACAAGTTTGCATGCTCGTCGAGTTAAATCTGTCGCCAAAATGCCAGAACTGTTCATTGCGATTTTCACAGCCGTCAAACCCGCGTCTCTTGCTTTAGTTAGAACCGGCTTTAGTTAGAACCGGCTTTAGTTAGAACCGGCTTTAGTTAGAACCGTGTAGAAGCCATTTCGAAGTTTTGAATCACAACGCGTGTGTGGTGGCTGAGATTAGAAGAATTGAAATATACATATCTAATTATTACTCAATGTTAAACCATCGTATGAATATGCAAAATTGCTCGAAAGAACAATACCTTTTCTTTTGCAATACGTGAAAAAATATACCCTTGGCATGCTTCATTAACCGGCAATGTTTGTAAATTCAAGAGGGCACTTTTTTGGACACACTGTGGAGTTCTCTGCCATAGGATGAAATTATTATTAATTGAATATAGAAAAGTTGGGCAAATGTTTTATCGATTTTAGGCTCGTACCTCCGTATGTTAATTGAATTAAGATATCGCGCGTCGATATGGATATTAGAATTCTTCCAGTTCAGCCAGTTGCTGTATGCGACTTTTCAAATGCGTTATATCTCGACCCTGAAAAGACGCGCGACTACCCTGAATGCTGGATTCAAAGCTCTGAACCCTTCCAATTGATCGTTAAAACCCGTCTTTATATGTCTGTTCCTACTCCCCACCCATAGCATTATCAAAATATCAAACTAAATAGTTGCAAGCGTCGAACGTTATAAATAAATATCAATTTTAGAAGCCTAAGAGAAAAAAGACTACGAATGATTCACGCCGACATTGGGGAATCATCTCTTTCGTAAGACAAAATCGGAGCCAGCCATCTTTCCATTTCTTCGACGCTAAAACCTTTTCTCTCTGCATAATCTTTCACCTAGAATAACAATAACCGAGAAGTTAATTATCGCGGGAATCCACTTTGTTTATCGCAAAAATATTTTGAAAGATAATTTGGGGGTAAAGTAGTGATAAAATAAAACATATATATAGAATATAGCGAGGTATAACCGGACAGTATTCTGCCTAAATAACCTTACAAAAAAGGCTCAAGAAATACCTGTTCCTCGGTAATCTTGCCGACAGAGAAATAGTAGGACTTGGGATGAGCGAAGTAGATGGCACAAACAGACGCCGCTGGGTACATAGCTAAAGATTCAGTCAGTTGGATACCAGTTTGTCTCTCACAGTCCATCAAATCCCACATGGTTCGTTTCTCGGTGTGATCCGGCTGGCTGGGATATCCCGGGGCTGGTCGTATCCCCTACAACACGGCAGGAATCAAGAAAGTAGAATATTAAGTATGAGATGCGTCAAGGAAATAGTAAATTAACGATGCAGAAGCTAGTTGTATAAAGGACTAGTTAACTTTTAACTGTAGTTAGCACAGAATTGGCCAATTCGATTAAAGGCTAGTTTCCACTCATGAAAAATCTCCTTTGGATCAGAACGGACAATAAAATTTCCTTTGTAAGTGAGTTCTCAGGCGGTGTTTATACAAAGGAAACTTTCCTGTCCTGTCCGATTCAAAGGATAATTTTCCGGAGTGGAAACTAACCTTTAACTATGCAAAATGTAGTTAAAGAGTTTTATACAACCGGCTCCTGGTCATTAGAATGTAGTATATCAAGACAGGTAGTTAAGATGGTGGTATATTATTATAGTTTCACTTAATGGTTGTTCTCAAAACCTCCCATAACAAACCTCATATTTGATCATGTGCAATTCTTTAGCTTCGAGGGCTTCTGTATTGCTGTAGCCCCAGAATTCTTTTCGAACCCGTTCGTGAAGCTCTTCAGCCAACGCCTTAAGTAGAAGGCGATATGGAAACAAATATTAGAATATGAATAAAGCAAATTATTCTAGAAAATTAATTTGTTCTTTATCACCTCTGCCAGTCTATCAGCAAGAGCTTTCACCATAATAGAACTGTAGTCATCACCAGCCGCCTCGTATCTAAGGATTTACATAATCAGTTAATCAGCAGGATTTATGGGAGGAAATTGTCAACAAGTGTCCCTTGGTAACCCCTTGGCTGTACATGTGCCAAGGTACACTATACTTAACATACTAACTCTGAGAAGCTGTTCACATGAGCCCGGTTACCGAGATTTAACGAAGCGTAAAATGGACTTTGAGGTATGAAAAAACTCTTTTTGAAACAGAACAATCACATGCTATTGTTAGGATGATCACACAACTACCAGAATCGTGTTATTTACTGACTTCAATACCTCAAAGTCCATTTTAAATGTTTGTTAAACATTGTTAAATCTTGGTAACCGGGCTCATGTGAACAGCCACTAAAGCTGTTTACATGAGTCCGGTTACCCAAGATCCAACGAAGCGTGAGAGGACTTTGAAGTATTGAAATAAGTCCTTAAGACACCAAACAAGCACATGCTATTGTTGTGGTGATTATACGACTGCCAGGATCATGTTTTCTGCTCATTTCAATACCTCAAAATCATCTCACGCTTTGTTGAATACCACATTTGATTTCATATCTTACTCTTTGACCAGTTCCTCGGCGCCAAACACCGAACACGCAAAGCAACCGACATAGTCCTGGATCCCAGACTCCAATGGTGCTACCATATCCGACAAGCACACGTACGGGTCATCCGACCCAGGCTCTTTCTCCGCTTGCTGTCTCAGGCTGTAAAACACAGCTAATGTTTCTTTAAATTTTCCATCGTCTTCGGGACGATACAAGAGGATGTCATCCCCTTGGCTGTTGGCTGGATAGAAGGCTATTTGGGCCACGGCGCGAAATAATTTCTTTTCGACAATTTCATTCAGTAAGGTTTGGGCTTCGTCAAACACTTTCTTTGCTTCCGCGCCTAAGAATGTATAAGACGTAACTCATCATATTTCACCGTAATTCTTACACCGGAGAGCACTGAAGTTTGTAGGAACACAATACCATGTTGTAACTCAACTTTTACGTTCAACTCGATGAAGTCGAGTGGCATTATTAGAGGTTTTACACACACGAAGTCTTGTGTTTCTTAGCATGTAAAACAGATTTCAATGCGACTTACCTACAGTTTTGTCGCGAAATATCTTGGGATATCCGCGGTTTGGATATTTCCCGCGCAATTGCCAGACATCGAAGAATGGCTTCCAGTCGATGTAAGGAATTATCTTTTCTATTTCGTAATTATCGAAAACTTGAGCTCCAAGAAACTTTGGACGGACTTGACAGAAGAAAGACAGGGTTAGCATGGTTAAGGTTAGGTAGGGCTGGGGATAAGGCAGGGTAAGAGAGGATAAGGTAAGAAAAGTAGGGTAAAGTAGGGTAAAGCAGGGTAAAGCAGGCTAAAGTAGGGAAAGCAGGTTAAAGTAGGGGAAAGCAGGATAAGGTAGGAATGGGTGACATCTCACATCCTGAAGTAGCCAACAGAATACCTGGCTTAAATGTCGTCCAGTCTAGAACGAGCCTTTTCCTTCTTTCGGCCAATTGGCCAATGATAAATATCTTCGGTCCTAAATAACGGATTCAACTTTAAAAACTAGTGGCAAATTACTTCATTCATTGCAAAGCTCTTTGCCAGTCCAAACTTTTAGATATATAACATAATCTACGTACCTTTATACCGTCGTAATGATCAGAGCGTAGCATGTCATAATCCTCGTTGATATCTAGACAGTAATCTTCTTTCTCTTCCTCGTTCAGCAACCTCCCACACTGTTGAAATACAGGAAATCACACTATTAACGCCCGTAACTCCGGCTTAAAATGGCACGGGCCGCGAAAATTGTGTCAAAATGTCGTGTGTTCACTCCGATGAATACAATAACATTTATATTTCAAGATGATTTCTCCAGTTGATCCAAAAGTTTTCGCAGTTCTTGAAGCTTTCTCTACAATAGCTGCTATCTTGTGATTACTTGACCCGATATTTAAAGGCAAAATTTGATAAGAATTTCGTCACCTTACCACAACAACACTTTTTGAAGCGTCCAGGACATGAATGGTTGGCTCAGAGTACCTCGGACATATTCTAACTGCAGTGTGTGTCCTAGGGAAATAAAAGATAAACTCGTTTTGAATGGAAGATTTCGTAAAATTCCTATCATCCATGATCTTATGGGTAACCTGTCCTGAAATGTTTCATTCTGTACAACTTACTTTGACGTCGTAGCTCCGCCAATAAGCAGAGGTATTTTGAAACCCTGCCTTTCCATTTCCTTCGCAACATGAATCATCTCTTCAAGAGATGGGGTGATAAGACCCGATAGACCAATGATATCTGAACATAAAAGGCTTCTTAAGCAGTCTGAAAACCTCTCAGGCTCTCTCGTGCTTGGTTAGAAAATATACAGGAAACCGAAAAGTTTTGGATCTGATTAAAGATATGGAAAAAAAATATCGTGCTGTTAATTATGAGGCTTTTGTTCATTCATGAAATCATATTCAACTTTAAACTTCTTTGACGAAGAACTCCTTGACCAATTTATTATTTAATGTAAACATTGGACTAACCTGCTCTTTCTTCAATCGCTGTTTGCAATATCTTTTCACACGGTGTCATCACTCCAAGATCAATCACTCTAAAATAGTTTTGAATGCTGAGTAAGATATTTTTGCTGAATTAAAGACCTTTATGCGACAAAAAATGATTTCATGGCATTGAAAATGATAACAAATGTTGTCCTAGGCTTTTAACTTCTTGTGCAAGTATTCCTCAATCAACATCCACAACAATCCGAACCCTTACAACATGAAATTAATATTATACCTATAGTTGTTACATCGTAGCACAACTCCAACAATATTCTTTCCAATGTCGTGAACATCTCCTTTCACTGTAGCTAACACAATCGTTCCGTTAAAACGTTTCTGTAAATGAAGACAAGCAGTACTCGAAACCCACTATATATAACATGCTTCATGAAGTATGTATGAATCTTTCGTGAAAGGTAACATACGTTTTCATCCCAAGCGCCTTGTGCCCGCAACTCTTGTTCCATCTGCTCCTTTTCTTTTTCAATGTACGGTATGAGATAAGCAACTGCCTTCTTCATAACACGGGCTGACTTGATAACCTATAGACATGATTAATAGTAAGTTGCGAGACCTTTCTCGAGACATTTCTCAACGCTTCCTCGAGAACCCTTTTCTAAGACCAATAATTTCGATAAGAACAATAATCTGACTTGTTAGTTGTTAGTGTAAAACTAGTCTAGTACATATTGCTTTGCAACCTTTCCTTGGTATTCTCCGATGCAACTAAATGCACTGAATCATGTTCAATTGTATTGTATAAAGTAAAGTTTTAAATTATAGGTAAAAAAGATCAACTAGACGGAGACTCATACAAATTAACAAGAGTATCTCACCTGTGGCAAGAACATCTTTCCCGCTCCAAAGAGATCACCAACGATTGACATTCCCTGGTAAGACAAACAGGCCAGAATATATTACAATTGACAGCCATTGGCACGCTTGCTTCTGCCCTCGCACAGGCAGGGATATTTCCCATGCAATTCAAGTGATCACAGAGAGACTAGAAAGAAGCTCGTATACCTTCATCAGAGGGCCTTCAATGACTTTCAAAGGTTGTGGGTATCGTTCAAAATTCTGTCTGCATTCTTCAACATCTTCGATCACAAACTTATCTATGCCCTATTAAGAAAACAAAAGCATTTCGCTCATTATACAAACTTTGGTGCACGGTTGTTGGAAGATTAAAAAACACCACCATTGAATTCAGCTGAAAATGTGCAACTTTTCTATACTAGAGACTCTTATTTGTTTCGATGGGCAAAGTTAACGGGGATGTCAGCGCATGGCTGACAACAGATTCACAAGACTATCAATAATCAACTATCAACTACCAACTCATACACCATTAACATCTGGTAACAACTAAATCTGACCTGACAAATAGCGTATCTTGAGTAAACAAACCTTGACTAAGGCATATTCCAGCTTATCTTCGGCACATCCACAACGCCATTCGTCACTGACTTCTTGCTTTTTCGCTCCTTTACCAAGAGACTGGATGGATAAATTGAAGAAAAGATTATCAAAAGGTAACTCGGAGAACACAAACCTTTAACTTTAAACAGTGTTCGGGGGCAGTCGAGTGTACGACACCTTTTTTGGTGGAAATAAAGAATAGACTGAAATATGCTTGTCATGAGTCCATCGTTCTCTTCCAGTTATATTAGACTCTTGAAACGGTCAATATTGACACTTGCAAGACTTCATTTATAGTGGTACTTGAAAACATTTATCTGCATAATGCGGTGTTACTGTTGTCATCCAAACTAACCTGGGCATGCTGAAGAAGTTTCTCAGTGGCGTTTGGATCTGTGTTCCATAACACAGCTTCACAAAGTTCAAGCAATCGCTTGTCGATGTCATCATAAACAGGAAGATTTCCCGCGTTTACGATGGCCATGTCCAGACCAGCCTTCGAGAGAAAAAATAGAAGTTACTCATAGTATGGGGGGTTTCTGTATAAAAGGTATTTCAAATGTTTCGGAACTTTTTTGCAAAAGGTTGTTTCAAAGGTATTTGTGTAGGCCCTAACTGGGTTTATATCTTAACTCCTGTAGCCATAACATACCATCAGAATCATCGTTTGTCTTTATGAAACTGCTTTTACAGAGAGGAACAAATTTGATGTGTGTAATGCCTCGTAAAGTTTACCTTAATAGCGTGATATAGAAAAACGCTGTGCATGGCTTCCCTGATCACATCCATACCACGAAAGGAGAAAGAGAAGTTTGACAGGCCACCACTGACGCGAGCATGAGGCAGATGTGTCTGAAGATGAAGAAAAAAACATCGCATGCAGTTGAAACTGTGATACTTTGGCTGTCTCCTTCTGTCGGACAAACATTGCCTTCTCGAAGTCAAAATAAAATGAAAGGGACATGTCGCAATGCTCGGAAGCTTTCGTCCAATTGGAGAATGCTTTTCTATGCTTTCTAAAGAACGAAGCTATACTATTGGTTGAAACAGAAATGTATTGTAAAGTTCAGCCAACGAAATCATTCTTGCGAGGAGCTGCAACACTACCCAAATGAAAAGGATTAATAATTTCAGAAGCAGAAAAGGTTTTCGGCAACAGACTGTTGACACAATATAAAAACTAGGCTGCATCATCTCTCACCACTATTTACGGAATATTACTTCATTTCTAGCTACCAACTACCTGTAGAACTATGGACCCGGGCATTTTCTTTATTGCAGCCTATTTCTTATCCCATTGCATCAGAAAACGTTCGATACCTTTATGAGTCTTGTCGCCTCGATAAAATATTTGCCATAATTATTATGCTCCTCGATTCCGGTAGCGACCGTCAAGATATTTGGATCAAAGATGATGTCGTTTGGATTAAAATTTACTTCGTTTACCAAAATATGATACGCACGACTACAAATCTCGACCTTTCGTTCACATTCTGCTGCCTAAGAGATTGATAAATTGTTTATATCAGAAATATGTGATTTGGGAATTAGATTTTCCAAAGTTTGAGCAGAAATAATAAGGGACCAGTTGTTCAAAGCTGCATAGGTTAGCGATAACTCTGGGTTAAATATTAATTTGTTTGTGTGGACTTTGGTAAAAAAAACCCTGATATTTGAAAAATACAAAAGCAACTACCATACATTCGACCAAATCCCGGCAAATTGTAGATGATCACTTTTGTATTTTTTAAACATTTTCCTTTCAGCTAAAGTCTTGAGACTTTTCTTCTGAATATAGGAATCAAATCTGGGTTATTTGCTATACCTGACCAGTTTCGTCAAACGCCATAATGACAACTGCGCCGCCATATTTCTTGATTAAGTTGGCTTTCTCGATGAAATCTTTCTTGCCGTTTTTCAAGCTGATACTGTTCACAATGCATTTGCCTTGAGTGCACTTTAAACCTGCTTCGATGACGGCGAAATTGGATGAGTCGATGCATAGGGGAATCTTTGAAAAGAAGCAATGATTGTATTAAGCCTAAAACAGTTTGTTATTCGATGAAGATGCCTTTCAAAATATAACCAGGGAGCAATGTTGGTCGTGTTTTAATTCAAAAAAGCTGCTCATTAAATGTGGTATAACAACTAAAATAAACAAGAGAAAACCTTTTCGACGCTTTGAACTAAAAACATTTCTGATGAGAGTACGAGTGACTCAATGCAAGTTGATAGTAAAGAAACGGGTTTTACCAGTGCCAGTTTTACCGAGTACGAGTATACTTAGCGAGGATGAACGTACCTTGGCAATCTCTGGTTCGGATGCAATGAGATTAACAAATTTCGCCATGGCTGAAACACCGTCCAAAAGACCTTCGTCCATGTTGATGTCCAAAACTTGAGCGCCATTTTCAACCTGAAGTTTCGCTACATTTAGAGCTTCCTTCAAACAGATTAAGAAATTAATAAGGTTAGCCAAAGCTAGACTGTAAATCACACTTCCAATGCAAAGATTTCCCGAGTTTTCTTTTAAATGTTTATCATATTGTTTGTGTCATAGCGGTGCTACACATTTGAACAAATGCCAGGTCCAAACATCGTGGTTCTCATGCATTTGTTGACATGTCAGATAATGGTACATTTCAACTATTATCTAAAGTTATTATCTATGATTTTTTATCACACATGAAGATTGGTATATGGATAGGCCAAATATTTTTTAACGTTGATAACAACAATGTATTTTTCTCAAACGAAGTATAACACATACCTCATAGTGGCCGTCCCGGATGAGCCTGGCAAAACGGCGGGAACCAGCGACATTACATCTCTCGCCGATGTTGAGAAAAAGCGAATCGCTTGAAACAAGCGTCCTTTCCAGTCCTACAAAAAGCAATAACGAATTTCTCTTTTATAAACACAAGATGCTTCTCAATGGGATACTTAAGCTTCCGTCTTGATTATAACTATATACCTGACAGCAAAAGTGCATCACTGTGCAGATCTTTGGGCGGTATCCTCGGTTTTAAGGGAGCAACGGCTTCTTTGATTGCTCTATAAAAGACAACATTTTACAATTACAAAGCAAAAAACAAATTGCGAAAATAAACATGATATGGATTTTTGAAAACACTAAAACAACGTTCAAAGTGACATCTCGACTGTATATACATGCCTCTATAGCGACATGTCGAAGATGTATTTCATTCCGACAATTATTCAAACTTGTGAACTTATTGTTTTAAACTCGTTTTGAGCAACTCGTATTGTCACTATCGTGGGTTTACATGCAGGATGTAAAAAACACAAAGTGACAGTTATTCGCGTACTTTATATGATCCGGAGTAGTTCCACAGCAACCACCAACAATATTCACCAAACCATCGCTCACGAATTGCTGAAAACATGAAAACACTGGTAAAAAAGGCTCGTATGTAAAATCTCTTCAGTAAAGTGAAATCAGTTATCTGCGGTTATTATATTCTCGTATCGTCACGTCCTACCTTTAAGTATGAGGCAGTCATTTCCGGCAACTCATCGTAGCCTCCAAAGGTGTTTGGGAGACCTAGGAACATACTCATGTGCGTAAGATTGAACTAATCTATTCCGTCAAATAACACGTCCTCTTTTCATGAACGGGAAGAAATATTCGACTTTCGAAGCTTTGCCGTATTAAATACTTACGTGGGTTACCTTTAATAAGCTAAATTACTTACTTGATGTCACCATGCAAACTTACATGAATATTATAGAAAATCGTTAGTTTTCAGTACTTTACCAGCATTTGGATAACAAATTATGTAACGATCTGTTTCCATTGAAAATGCTTCAATGAACGGTCTCATCTCTACAGCGCCCAAAGCACAGTTTAGACCAAGACTAAAAAAACACAAGAATAACAACTATTGATCGCTTGCCCTCGACTAATGCACGAGATATTCTAGACTAGTTTTGATTCATTCGTTTAAAAAAAGTAGCAAAGAGCAATCGAACTACACTAATATCCCGAGCTACACAGGTCAATAAATTTGGCTGGGTTTTTCTTCAACATATTAACTGAAAATGATGGTTTCACTCAGTATAAATACTGGATAAGGCTGCTATTGTGAATGTTATACCAACCACATTGGTTCAGCGTGCGAGACACTGGTTATGAAACCCTCAGCTGTTTGACCCGACAACGTGCGTCCACTTTTATCAACAATCGTCCCAGAAACCTGTGGTGGAAACACGCACATTCAGAAGAAATTTTTGAAGTTTAACACCACAACTATATACGGTACTTACAAAAACTGGAACGCGTTCATATGTTTCGAATATCGTACTGACGGCAAAAAGAGCTGCCTAAAAGTGTATTTAATTCCCTTTTAGTTTTGCTAGTATATTCCTCTTACGGATTAGATTATTAAAATGTAATGTAACTGGCTTTATTTGGTGCAGCAGAAAAATGGGTTTGCTATCTAGCTTATTTTTGGGATCAATGAAGGAGACTAGCCAACGAAACATCACCTTGGCATTTGCCGTATCGAACACTGTCTCCACCAATAGAATGTCAGCACCGCCATCAAGAAGACCACGGATTTGTTCAGAATACGCCTCAACCAGCTCATCAAACGCTGTGAAAAAAGAACAGAGATTGAAAGCAAAACATTACTTAAAAACACATCAACGATATCAAAGATGCTCTGGATATGGTCGCTTGAAATTGAAAGGTCAAGAAATGGCACCTAATTTCTAAGTGACGGATTTGTTGTCGTGATTATCAACGGTTCACTTACTGACATTTCTATAACCCGGATTTTCAACTGAAGGCGACAGGGACAATGTCTTATTTGTCGGTCCAACAGCACCAGCAACGAAACGAGGAATCCCTGAGCAACAAAATCGTATCACATGAAAGTAAACACAAAAAGAACTAAAACATCAATTTAAAACACAGTTCAAAAGCATTCACACCGCACCAGATGATATCTCAACTTCTTCTGCAGCTTTTTTCGCGAGTTTCGCCGATTCTTTATTGAGACGATAAACCTAGAACGATTCAAGGTCATTACATATCATTGTGATAGGATAAAGTAGGAATCTCAGTAGATAGAATATCAAGAGAAAAGGATAAGATACAAAATATAAATTTGTTTTAAAATATGCGTGGACAAAACGCCATATACGTACGATATGTTCGAGTCCATAATCAGCTTGTGCGATCGATGTTCCACTAAAAGTGTTCGTTTCTATGAAATCCGCGCCGGCTTCCAAATATTCCTAGAATTGAAACGGAAAAATACCGGAGTCAAAACGTCACGGCATCCTAGTAAAATTATCCTTGGCAAACGTTACGCAGTCAGCTGACCTTATGGATTTGAAAAATAATGTCCGGTTGTGTGATGCTAAGTAAGTCATTGTTGCCTCTAAGTGGTTTAGGATGTTGTTTAAACTCTGTTCCTGTCAAGAGAATGAAAGTGGTTTAGGAAGAGAAATTTATTCAGCTTACTTTAAAAATCCCGCGCAAAACACGCAAATTTCTCGCGGCACGCGAGACCAATTATGTCATCGCGGATTATCGAATGTTTATCCAATTAGATGACCTAAGAATCAGTCTGTTAATTGGCAATTGTTTTTCTCGAGAGAAAGTTATAAACTTGTGCGCTCTGTGAAAAATGCTTTTATATTACGATATCCGAATATTATTTTCAATCATTTGTCTATCCTTGATAGGCAACGACAACAAGTCGATAGACTCCGAACATGGGTTCGTGAGTTCGGTCGCCACAAACAACACCTTCGTGGGCGATGTTAACCAAGGACAAAGCAACTATCAAAGCTCAATCACTGATAGCTCTGCTGAAGATTGTCTTTTCTATTTTGAAAACTCTTCAAAACAGGGTTTTCCATTCTTAAAGAAGATCAATAACAGTTCGTTTGAACTTTACAATCTGACGGATCAAGCAAGGGAAGTGAATCTCACCGCCAAGCGGGAAAATCTACGGCTTTTCGGTAAAGTGAAACTATTTGATTTTGTTTATTTATTTATTTATTTATTTATTTATTGAAACTTCGCCAATTGTAACAATCAATTGGCAGGGACACCACAACAGTGTAAACCAATTACAGTGGTCCCTTATTTTCGCAATAAATCAGTCGCGCACTCGCATTTGTCGAAGTTCAGGTCTTCGCACGGTAAAAATGGATGAAAATTTGACCGGTTTTACGTGTTCATACGTGGAAACCAGACGAATTCAAGAACGGCCCCAAATTCGTCCGGTGCCAACGTAGCCTTAAAGCTTGATATGTTTCTTTATTTAAACCAAGAAAACTATCTTTTCTTTCGAATCAGCATTTCTCAAATCAATACGCTTACACGGGTTTTGTGGCTTATCAACAAAATAATTGCCGAACTGCCTGCTGTTTATGTTGAATTCTAATCATAATCCTTATAATTTTTCACGTTGTATAAACAAATACTGAATGAACCATAGGATAAATTTTAACACCGCAGTTCTGTTGTAAACGGAAAGCTCAACTTTCTCTCAATTTTTTAGGTGAAACGTCAAGTCTTAAAAACCTGAGCGTTGACGTCAACGAACTCCAAGGGTTCTTTAAAGGCAAGAAAAACTCGTTAAATTTTCAGTTCGGTTTAGTTTTTATATATTTTAGCTTATTTTCAATTGTTTCTTTTGGATTAACAATGTTTTCTATCGATTCTTTAGAATGTATCAATCATATATTCAACCTGAACGAAATCCATCAACTTTTTATCATCTTCGTCTATGTTTGCGCCGCCATCTTTAGATATTATGGAATTAAACTCCCGTAAGAATAACTTCTCGTGTAATAAAAATTTACGAGTGATAATACTTAGATAACTTTTGCACATCTGATTGATGGAAATAGAGCTGAATTTAGAGAGTTGCTAGACCTAACCGGTAGCAGTTAGGAATAATTTATCAAACCCACGTCTTGCGCGTTGCCGGAGAACCAATTGATGAGAGTGTTGACGCTAGATATAGAGGATCGGCGAGGGATAGGATTTGAGGAAAGTTGATAAGAGTTGATGCTAGTGGAATGATAGGATCTGATTATAATGTACGAGGGTTGTGGTTGGTGGAAGTAAGCAGAGGAATGTTGATGAGAGTTAAAGAAACATAGGAATTGACTGATTAAACATATTTCTATCATAAACATATTTGTTTTTTTCTTTAGTCTGACCATCTCAAAGATCCGCTCCAAGTTGTTTGGTAAACCTGTCAGTGTGCCACAAAAACTTAAGATCTCGTTCCGTGAGACACCTGGGGCAGAGATACTACCGATACCATCAGAAAGATTCGTCGTCCTCCAGCATGATATTGCATGTGACAAGCACGTGATCATCAATGCAACCGTTGACTTATCAAGAAAAGCTTCAGTGAACACTGATGATGAAACCAGCACGGACACGGAATCATCACGTGACGAGCACGGGGACAGTGATGACGAAACAACCAACTCGTCGAATGACGAGAGCTCGAGCAGTGAAGGCGATACCACGAGCTCATCATGTGATAGCCTCGTGAGCAGTGGTGGTGAGGAGGTCGCCGTTATTAACAGCCTACCATGTACATGTGGTGTAAGTGCGAGCCCTTGTTTTCACCACGTGAGCGACGAGGATGAACTAGTCGACAAGTCACGTGATTATCGCTATTTCACCGACCTAACATGTGACTTTCACGTGGGATATGGTGACGAAAAGTTTGCCTCCAGTACCAAGAGCCCGTCAACGTTAATCAAGGTCCCACCAAAGAAAGCGAAAGCTTATGAAAGGGACCATGCTACTGACCGAACATGTGACAACCACGTGGGGTTTGGCAACGACATTTTCATCGCCAGTACCAACAGTCTGCCCACGTTTATCAAGATCCCACCAAATAAGATGGAAGTTTGTAAAACGGAGTGTGGAAAGGTCGGGTTGCTCGTGAATCGCAAGTACCTGAAGGATATATTTGATCAGAAAAACTCAAGTGTGGGGTCTCGGATTCCGGATGTTGGTGGTACTCTTAGTACCGGAGTGAAGTCAGGTCAGGGTTACGATGTGGCCAGTGAAGTTGATAGCGTCGCGTCTTCTCATTGCAATCGTCATAAGCCAGCTCCTCAGAAGAACGCATCCTGCTTGAGTTGTAGTTCTGATAAACCTCCAGCAAAGGTGAAGGGCCAGGATGGTGACGCCAAACAGATGTCACCAAGAGATGGATATTATCGGGAACTCTTCAAAATCAACTGGAAGAATCTTTATAGGAAACTTGGCAGTTACCAGCTTCACGGTTTCCACATGTTACAATCCCACAGCTACAGAAACCGTTATGGTTACACCCAGTACAACCATAAACCAATCATTATACTCAATTATGGTTACACCAACAAGATGAACTACTGCTATATGATGGGCCAACTTTTTCGACATTTAGGTTTGTATTGCCTGAGTCTACCGAAGCCGTTCCCCCACTGCAAATGTATCTAAACTACCGCCCTTTAACAAAAAAAAGAAGATGAACTGGCAGCCCAGAAAATTAACATATAATCTTACACAGTTTACTCCCTACAGCAATATTTTCTTTTCTTCCATTTATAGACACCAGTGGACGTTATGGGCAAGAAGATATGTTAAGATCAGATTCTCAAAGAACGGAGGACATCAATAATGAAGTGAACAACGTTCGCAACGATGTGGCCAGATATTATCGGGAACTCTTTGAAATCGACTGGAAGAATCTTTATAGGAAACTTGGCAGTTACCAGCATCACGGTTTCCACATGTTACAATCCCACAGCTACAGAAACCGTTATGGTTACACCCAGTACAACCATAAACCAATCATTATACTCAATTATGGTTACACCAACAAGATGAACTACTGCTATATGATGGGCCAACTTTTTCGACATCTAGGTTTGTATTGCCTGAGTCTACCGAAGCCGTTCCCCCACTGCAAATGTATCTAAACTACCGCCTTTTAACAAAAAAAAAGAAGATGAACTGGCAGCTTAGAAAATTAACGTAAGATCTTACACAGTTAGCTCAATATAGTAATATTTTCCTTTCTTCCCATTTACAGACAGCAATGGACGTAATGGGCAAGAAGACATGTTGAGATCAGATTCTCAAAGAACGGCGGACATCAATAATGAAGTGAACAACGTTCGCAACGATGTGGCCAGATATTATCGGGAACTCTTCAAAATCGACTGGAAGAATCTGTATAGGAAACTTGGCGGTTACCAGCATCACGGTTTCCATATGTTACAATCCCACAGCTACAGAAACCGTTATGGTTATACCCAGTACAACCATAAACCAATCATTATACTTAATTATGGTTACACCAACAAGATGAACTACTGTTATATGATTGGCCAACTCATTAGACATCTAGGTTTGTATTGACTGAGACTATTCAAGCCGCCTCCCCCACTCCAAAGACGAATTAGCAGCCCAGAAAATGAACATATGTTCTTACACAGTTAGCTTAATATAGTAATATTTTCCTTTCTTCCGATTTACAGACACCAATGGACGTTATGGGCAAGAAGACATGTTGAGATCAGATTCCCAAAAAACGGAGGATATCAATAATAAAGTGAATAACGTTCGCAACGATGTGGCCAGATATTATCGGGAACTCTTCAAAATCGACTGGAAGAATCTGTATAGAAAACTTGGCAGTTACCAGCATCACGGTTTCCACATGTTACAATCCCACAGCTACAGAAACCGTTATGGTTACACCCAATACAACCATAAACCAATCATTATACTTAATTATGGTTACACCAACAAGATGAACTACTGTTATATGATGGGCCAACTTATTAGAAATCTAGGTTTGTATTGACCGAGACTACCTAAGCCGTTCCTCCACTGCAAATCTATAAAAACCAGCGCCTGTGAGCCAAAAACACAGACGAACTGGCAGCCCAGAAAATTAACATACGATCTTACACAGGTAATATAGCAATATTCAATATAGCAATAATTTTCTTTCTTCCCATTTACAGACCTCAATTATGGGGGCAAGATGACATGTTGAGATCAGATTCTCAAAGAACTGACGACAACGAAAAGTAACGCAATCAAATCGACATTATAGACGAAGCAAAAATAATGGAAAACATCGTGGATACGACTTTGGAACAGCGTTCGAGAAAACAGGTTTCTGCTCCAGCCGTCGTCACTGGAACATTTATGCTGGCCTGTTTCATAGCGGCCAGACATTTAAAATAAGGAACTCTTGTGATAACCTGCCTTAAGTTATTTATTGGACACATTAAGTTATTAGGCATGCATGCACATTTGTATATGGAAGGGCATGTTTTCGAAAGTAGTAGTATTTGAACGCTGGTTATTCCGTATTTGTGTATAATAATGTAAATATCTGTATATTATGAGAAATATAACTTTGAATATTTTAAAGTTGTGCTATGATTACTATGCTGTAATTTATGATATGTTGTTTCATTCATACTGAAATTATCAGGTTAATAAAAAATAATGAGACAAATATTGACACCATATCGTTGCCTTTACACCACGGCAATAAACATCCATAGATTAGAATAATTTCCGCACTGATAGGTGGTTTAAGACACCGGTTTGTTTGACAAAAATAGACAAGTTACCAGTTTTTCGACGCGTATTGCGAAGGGCCTGGAATATATGAGTTTGGTTTTTAAAAAACGGGCCATTCAGCGTTGAGACCTGACGTTATAAGAGAGAAAATATGGCGCTAAGCTTCTAAATATATCATATATAGATCAGTGAAAGGTAAACCGGTGAACGTCGTAGATCTGGAGTGATAGGGCCTGGCTTTACATTTACGGACGACACTTCACGTTCCAGATGTATACGGAGCGTGGGCGAAAAATACCGAAGTCAAAACTTCACGGCACCCTGGTAAAAATATCCTTGGAAAACGTTATACGCAGTTAGCTGACTTTATGAATTCGAAAAATAATGTCCGGTTGTGTGATGCTAAGCAAGTCATTGTTGCCTCTCAGTGGTTTAGGGTTTTGTTTAAACTCTGTTCCGATCAAGAGAATGAAAATGGTTTAGGAAGAGAAATTTATTTAGCTTACTTTGAGAATCTCACGCAAAACACGCAAATTTCTCGCGGCACGCGAGACCAATTATGTCATTATCACGAATGTATCGCGTTTATCCAATTAGATGACCTGAGAATCAGACTGTTAATTGGCAATTGTTTTTCTCGAGAGAAAGTTATAAACTTGTGCGCTCTGTGAAAAATGCTTTTATATTACGATATCCGAATATTATTTTCAATCATTTGTCTATCCTTGATAGGCAACGACAACAAGTCGGTAGACTCCGAACATGGGTTCGTGAGTTTAGTCGCCACAAACAACACCTTCGTGGGCGATGTTAACCAAGGACAAAGCAACTATCAAAGCTCAATCACTGATAGCTCTGCTGAAGATTGTCTTTTCTATTTTGAAAACTCTTCAAAACAGGGTTTTCCATTCTTAAAGAAGATCAATAACAGTTCGTTTGAACTTTACAATCTGACGGATCAAGCAAGGGAAGTGAATCTCACTGCCAAGCGGGAAAGTCTACGGCTATTCGGTAAAGTGAAACTATTTGATTTTGTTTATTTATTTATTTATTTATTTATTGAAACTTCGCCAATTGTAACAATCAATTGGCAGGGACACCACAACAGTGTACACCAATTACAGCGGTCCCTTATTTCCGCAATAAATCAGTCGCGCACTCGCATTTGTCGAAGTTCAGGATTTCGCACGATAAAAATGGATGAAAATTTGACCAGTTTTACGCGTTCATACGTCGAAACCAGACGAATTCAAGAACAGCCCCAAATTCGTCCGGTGCCAACGTAGCCTTAAAGCTTGATATGTTTCTTTATTTAAACAAAGAAAACTATCTTTTCTTTCGAATCAGCATTTCTCAAATTCTTTTTGTCAGATCACCGCTTACATTGTGGCTTATCAACAAAATAATTGCCGAACTGCCTGCTGATTATGTTGAATTCTAATCATAATCCTTATAATTTTTCACGTTGTATAAACAAATACTGAATGAACCATAGGATAAATTTTAACACCGCAGTTTTGTTATAAACGGAACGCTTAACTTTCTCTCAATTTTTTAGGTGAAACGTCAAGTCTTAAAAACCTGAGCGTTGACGTCAACGAACTCCAAGGGTTCTTTAAAGGCAAGAAAAACTCGTTAAATTTTCAGTTCGGTTTAGTTTTTATATATTCTAGCTTATTTTCAATTGTTTCTTTTGAATTAACAATGTTTTCTATCGATTCTTTAGAATGTATCAATCATATATTCAACCTGAACGAAAGCCATCAACTTTTTATCATCTTCGTCTATGTTTGTGCCGCCATCTTTAGGTATTATGGAATTAAACTCCGGTAAGAATAACTTCTCATGTAATAAAAATTTACGAGTGATAATACGTAGATAACTTTTGGACATTTGGTTGATGGAAATAGAGCTGAATTTAGAGAGTTGCTAGACCTAACCGGTAGCAGTTAGGAATAATTTATCAAACCAACGTCTTGCGCGTTGCCGAGGACCAATTGATGAGAGTGTTGACGCTAGATATAGAGGATCGACGAGGGATAGGAATTGAGCAGAGTTGATAAGAGTTGATGCTAGTTGATAGGATCTGATTATAATGTTCGAGGATTGTGGTTGGTGGAAGTAAGCAGAGGAGTGTTGATGAGAGTTAAAGAAACATAGGAATTGACTGGAGTTGATAATTATTAGCCAAGCCTTAGCTTAACATATTTCGATCTATTTGTGTTTTTCTTTAGTCTGACCATCTCAAAGATCCGTTCCAAGTTGTTTGGTAAACCTGTCAGTGTGCCACAAAAACTTAAGATCTCGTTCCGTGAGACGCCTGGAGCAGACATACTACCGATACCATCAGAAAGATTCGTCGTCCTGCAGCATGATATTGCATGTGACAAGCACGTGATCATCAACGCAACCGTTGACTTATCAAGAAAAGCTTCAGTGGACACTGATGATGAAACCAGCACGGACACGGAATCATCACGTGACGAGCACGGGGACAGTGATGACGAAACGACCAACTCGTCGAATGACGAGAGCTCGAGCAGTGAAGGCGATACCACGAGCTCATCATGTGATAGCCTCGTGAGCAGTGGTGGTGAGGAGGTCGCCGTTATTAACAGCCTACCATGTACATGTGGTGTAAGTGCGAGCCCTTGTTTTCATCACGTGAGCGACGAGGATGAACTAGTCGACAAGTCACGTGATTATCGCTATTTCACCGACCTAACATGTGACTTTCACGTGGGATATGGTGACGAAAAGTTTGCCTCCAGTACCAGGAGCCCATTAACGTTAATCAAGGTCCCACCAAAGAAAGCGAAAGCTTATGAAAAGGACCATGCTACTGACCGAACATGTGACAACCACGTGGGATTTGGCAACGACATTTTCATCGCCAGTACCAATAATCTGCCCACGTTTATCAAGATACCACCAAATAAGATGGAAGTTTGTAAAACGGAGTGTGGAAAGGTCGGGTTGCTCGTGAATCGCAAGTACCTGAAGGATATATTTGATCAGGGAAACTCAAGTGTGGGGTCTCGGATTCCGGATGTTAGTGGTACTCTTAGTACCGGAGTGAGGTCAGGTCAGGGTTATGATGTGGCCAGTGAAGTTGATAGCGTCGCGTCTTCTCATTCCAATCGTCATAAGTCTGCTCCTCAGAAGAACGCATCCTGCTTGAGTTGTAGTTCTGATAAACCACCAGCAGTGAACGGCCAGGATGGTGACATCAAACAGATATCCCCAAGAGATGGATATTATCGGGAACTCTTCAAAATCAACTGGAAGAATCTTTATAGGAAACTTGGCAGTTACCAGCATCACGGTTTCCACATGTTACAATCCCACAGCTACAGAAACCGTTATGGTTACACCCAGTACAACCATAAACCAATCATTATACTCAATTATGGTTACACCAACAAGATGAACTACTGTTATATGATGGGCCAACTTATTAGACATTTAGGTTTGTATTGACTGAGTCTACCTAAGCCATTTCCCCACTTCAAAGACGAACTGGCAGCCCAGAAAATTAACAGATGATTTTACACAGTTAGCTCAATATAGTAACATTTAACTTTCTTCTGATTTATAGACCTCAGTGGACGTTATGGGCAAGAAAACATGTTGAGATCAGATTCCCAAAGAACGGCGGACATCAATAATGAAGTGAACAACGTTCGCAAGGATGTGGCCAAATATTATCAGGAACTCTTCAAAATCGACTGGAAGAATCTTTATAAGAAACTTGGCAGTTACCAGCATCACGGTTTCCACATGTTACAATCCCATAGCTACAGAAACCGTTATGGTTACATCCAGTACAACCATAAACCAATCATTATACTCAATTATGGTTACACCAACAAGATGAACTACTGTTATATGATGGGCCAACTTATTAGACATCTAGGTTTGTATTGACTGAGACTACCCAAGCCGTTCCCCCCATGCAAATACGAACTGGCAGCCTAGAAAATTAACAGATGATTTTACACAGTTAACTCAGTATACTAATATTTCCCATTCTTCCGATTTATAGACCTCAGTGGACGTTATGGGAAAGAAGACATGTTGAGATCAGACTCTCAAAGAACTGAAGACATGAACAATCAAGTGAACAACGTTCGCAACGATGTGGCCAGATATTATCGGGAACTCTTCAAAATCGACTGGAAGAATCTTTATAGGAAACTTGGCAGTTACCAGCATCACGGTTTCCACATGTTACAATCCCACAGCTACAGAAACCGTTATGGTTACACCCAGTACAACCATAAACCAATCATTATACTCAATTATGGTTACACAAACAAGATGAACTACTGTTATATGATGGGCCAACTTATTAGAAATCTAGGTTTGTATTGAGTGAGACTACCCAAGCCATTCCCCCACTCGAAAGACGAACTGGCAGCCCAGAAAATTAACTTATGATCTTACATAGTTAGCTCAATATAGTAATATTTTCCTTTCTTCCGATTTATAGACCTCAGTGGACGTTATGGGCAAGAAAACATGTTGAGATCAGATTCTCAAAGAACGGCGGACATCAATAATGAAGTGAACAACGTTCGCAACGATGTGGCCAGATATTATCGGGAACTCTTCAGAATCGACTGGAAGAATCTTTATAGGAAACTTGGCAGTTACCAGCATCACGGTTTCTATATGTTACAGTCCCACAGCTACAGAAACCGTTATGGTTACACCCAGTACAACCATAAACCAATCATTATACTCAATTATGGTTACACCAACAAGATGAACTACTGTTATATCATGGGCCAACTTATTAGAAATCTAGGTTTGTATTGATTAAGACTACCCAAGCCGTTATCCCACTCCAAAGACGAACTGGCAACCCAGAAAATGAACATATGATCTTACACAGTTAGCTCAATATAGTAATATTTTCCTTTCTTTCGATTAAAAGACACAAATGGACGTTATGGGCAAGAAGACATGTTGAGATCAGATTCTCAAAGAACTGAGGATATCAATCATCCAGTGAACAACGTTCGCAACGATGTGGCCAGATATTATCGGGAACTCTTCAAAATCGACTGGAAGAATCTTTATAAGAAACTTGGCAGTTACCAGCATCACGGTTTCCACATGTTACAATCCCACAGCTACAGAAACCGTTATGGTTGCACCCAGTACAACCATAAACCAATCATTATACTCAATTATGGTTACACCAACAAGATGAACTACTGTTATATGATGGGCCAACATATTAGACATCTAGGTTTGTATTGACTAAGACTATTCAAGCCGTTCCCCCACTACAAAGACGAACTGGCAGCCCAGAAAATTAACAGATGATTTTACACAGTTAGCTCAATATAGTAACATTTAACTTTCTTCCAATTTATAGACCTCAGTGGACGTTATGGGCAAGAAAACATGTTGAGATCAGATTCTCAAAGAACGGCGGACATCAATAATGAAGTGAACAACGTTCGCAACGATGTGGCCAGATATTATCGGGAACTCTTCAAAATCGACTGGAAGAACCTTTATAGGAAACTTGGCAGTTACCAGCATCACGGTTTCCATATGTTACAATCCCACAGCTACAGAAACCGTTATGGTTATACCCAGTACAACCATAAACCAATCATTATTCTCAATTATTGTTACACCAACAAGATGAACTACTGTTATATGATGGGTCAACTTATTAGACATTTAGGTTTGTATTGACTAAGAGAAGCTAAGCCATCCCTCCACTGCAAATCTATAAAAACCAGCGCGTGTGAGCCAAAAACATGCACAGATGAACTGGTCGCCTAGAAAATTAACATACGATCTTACACAGTTAATATAGCAATATTCAATACAGCAATATTTTCTTTTCTTCCTATTTACAGACCCCAATGGACTTTATGGGGGCAAGATGACATGTTGAGATCAGATTCTCAAAGAAATGACGACAACGAAAAGTAACGCCATCAAATCGACATCGTAGACAAAGCAAAAATGGTGGAAAACATCGTGGATATGACTTTGGAACAGTGTTCGAGAAAACAGTTTTCTGTTTCAGCCGTCGTCACTGGAACATTTGTGCTGGCCTGTTTCATAGCGGCCAGACATTTAAAATAAGAAACTCTTGTGATAACCTGCCTTAAGTTATTTATTGGACACGTTAAGTTATTAGGCATGCATGCACATTTGTAGGGAAAGGCATGTTTTTGAAAGTAGTAGTATTTGAACGCTGGTTATTCCGTATTTGTCTATAATAATGTAAATATATGTATATTATGAGAAATATAACTTTGAATATTTTAAAGTTGTGCTATGATTACTATGCTTTAATTTATGAGATGTTGTTTCATTCATACTGAAATTATCAGGTTAATAAAAAAATAATGACACAAATATTGACACCATATCGTTGGCTTTACACCACGGCAATAAACATCGATGGAATAGAATAATTTCCACACTGATCAGTGGTTTAAGACACCGGTTCGTTTGACAAAAATAGACAAGCGCAGTTTTTCGACGCGTATTGTGAAGCACATGGAATATATGAGTTTGGTTTTTAAAAAAACGGGCCATTCAGACTTGAGACCTGACGTTATAAGAGAGAAAATATCACGCTAAGCTTTTAAATATACTATATATAGATCAGTGAAAGGTAAACCGGTGAACGTCGTAGATCTGGAGTGATAGGGCCTGGCTTTACATTTACGGACGACACTTCACGTTCCAGATGTATACGGAGCGTGGGCGAAAAATACCGAAGTCAAAACTTCACGGCACCCTGGTAAAAATATCCTTGGAAAACGTTATACGCAGTTAGCTGACTTTATGAATTCGAAAAATAATGTCCGGTTGTGTGATGCTAAGCAAGTCATTGTTGCCTCTCAGTGGTTTAGGATGTTGTTTCAACTCTGTTCCGATCAAGAGAATGAAAGTGGTTTAGGAAGAGAAATTTATTTAGCTTACTTTGAGAATCCCGCGCAAAACACGCAAATTTCTCGCGGCATGCGAGACCAATTATGTCATTATCACGAATGAATCGCGTTTATCCAATTAGATGACCTAATAATCAGTCTGTTAATTGGCAATTGTTTTTCTCGAGAGAAAGTTATAAACTTGTGCGCTCTGTGAAAAATGCTTTTATATTACGATATCCGAATATTATTTTCAATAATTTGTCTATCCTTGATAGGCAACGACAACAAGTCGGTAGACTCCGAACATGGGTTCGTGAGTTCCGTCGCCACAAATAACACCTTCGTGGGCGATGTTAACCAAGGACAAAGCAACTATCAAAGCTCAATCACTGATAGCTTTGCTGAAGATTGTCTTTTCTATTTTGAAAACTCTTCAAAACAGGGTTTTCCATTCTTAAAGAAGATCAATAACAGTTCGTTTGAACTTTACAATCTGACGGATCAAGCAAGGGAAGTGAATCTCACTGCCAAGCGGGAAAATCTACGGCTATTCGGTAAAGTGAAACTATTTTATTTTGTTTATTTATTTATTTATTAATTTATTGAAACCTCGCCAATTGTAGAAATCAATTAGCATGGACACCACAACAGTGTACACCAATTACAGCGGTCCCTTATTTTCGCAATAAATCAGTCGCGCACTCGCATTTGTCGAAGTTCAGGTCTTCGCACGGTAAAAATGGATGAAAATTTGACCGGTTTTACGTGTTCATACATAGAAACCAGACGAATTCAAGAACGGCCCAGAATTCGTCCAGTGTCAAAGTAGCCTTAAAGTTTGATATGTTTCTTTATTTAAACCAAGAAAACTATCTTTTGTTTCGAATCAGCATTTCTCAAATCAATTAAACAAAATTTCAAATGTTTCTTTAAGAGCTAAATGCTCCCTTTACATTATTGAAACTAGAAATATTTTCTTGACATTCAGTATTTTTTTATCCACGTTAAAACACTTTACAGCGTGCTGTTTACGTTTAATTCAAATCATAATCCTTATAATTTTTCACGCTGTATAAACAAATACTGAATGAACCATAGGATAAATTTTAACACCGCAGTTTTGTTATAAACGGAAAGCTCAACTTTCTCTCAATTTTTCAGGTGAAACGTCAAGTCCTAAAAACCTGAGCATTGACGTCAACGAACTCCAAGGGTTCTTTAAAGGCAAGAAAAACTTGTTAAATTTTCAGTTCGGTTTAGTTTTTATATATTTTAGCTTATTTTCAATTGTTTCTTTTGGATTAACAATGTTTTCTATCGATTCTTTAGAATGTATCAATCATATATTCAACCTGAACGAAAGACATCAACTTTTTATCATCTTCGTCTATGTTTGTGCCGCCATCTTTAGGTATTATGGAATTAAACTCCGGTAAGAATAATTTCTCATGTAATAAAAATTTACGAGTGATAATACTTAGATAACTTTTGCACATTTGGTTGATAGAAATAGGGCTGAGTTTAGAGAGTTGCTAGACCTAACCGGTAGCAGTTAGGAAAAATTTATCAAGCCCATGTCTTGGGCGTTGCCGGAGAACCAAATGACGAGAGTTGGTATGGGTTTTCAGAGGTTCGTGGATGTTGGCGAGAGATATAGAGGATCGGCGAGGGATAGGGATTGAGGAAAGTTGATAAGAGTTGATGCTAGTTGATGGGATCTGATTATAATGTACGAGGGTTGTGGTTGGTGGAAGAAAGCAGAGGAAAGTTGATGAGAGTCATAGAAGCAGAGCAATTGACTGATTAAACATATTTCTATAATAAACATATTTGTTTTTTTCTTTAGTCTAATCATCTCAAAGATCCGCTCCAAGTTGTTTGGTAAACCTAGTATCAGTGTGCCACAAAAACTTAAGATCTCGTTCCGTGAGACACCTGGGGCAGAGATACTACCGATACCATCAGAAAGATTCGTCGTCCTCCAGCATGACATTGCATGTGACAAGCACGTGATCATCAACGGAACCGTTGACTTATCAATTAAAGCTTCAGTGAACACTGATGATGAAACCAGCACGGACACGGAATCATCACGTGACGAGCACGGGGACAGTGATGACGAAACAACCAACTCGTGGAATGACGAGAGCTCGAGCAGTGAAGGCGATACCACGAGCTCATCATGTGATAGCCTCGTGAGCAGTGGTGGTGAGGAGGTCGCCGTAATTAACAGCCTACCATGTACATGTGGCGTAAGTGCGAGCCCTTGTTTTCATCACGTGAGCGACGAGGATGAACTAGTCGACAAGTCACGTGATTATCGCTATTTCACCGACCTAACATGTGACTTTCACGTGGGATATGGTGACGAAAAGTTTGCCTCCAGTACCAAGAGCCCGTCAACGTTAATCAAGGTCCCACCAAAGAAAGCGAAAGCTTATGAAAGGGACCATGCTACTGACCGAACATGTGACAACCACGTGGGATTTGGCAACGACATTTTCATCGCCAGTACCAATAGTCTGCCCACGTTTATCAAGATCCCGCCAAATAAGATGGAAGTTTGTAAAACGGAGTGTGGAAAGGTCGGGTTGCTCGTGAATCGCAAGTACCTGAAGGATATATTTGATCAGCAAAACTCAAGTGTGGGGTCTCAGATTCCGGATGTTGGTGGTACTCTTAGTACCGGAGTGAAGTCAGGTCAGGGTTATGACGTGGCCAGTGAAGTTGATAGCGTCGCGTCTTCTCATTGCAATCGTCATAAGCCTGCTCCTCAGAAGAACGCATCCTGCTTGAGTTGTAGTTCTGATAAACCTCCAGCAAAGGTGAACGGCCAGGATGGTGACGTCAAACAGATATCACCAAGAGATGGATATTATCGGGAACTCTTCAAAATCGACTGGAAGAATCTTTATAGGAAACTTGGCAGTTACCAGCATCACGGTTTCCACATGTTACAATCACACAGCTACAGAAACCGTTATGGTTACACCCAGTACAACCATAAACCAATCATCATACTCAATTATGGTTACACCAACAAGATGAACTACTGTTATATGATTGGCCAACTTATTAGACATCTAGGTTTGTATTGATTAAGACTACCCAAGCCGTTCCCCCACTCCAAAGTTGAACTGGCAGCCCAGAAAATTAACATCCACGATCTTAGAGAGTTAACTCAGTATACTAATATTTTCCTTTGTTCCCATTTACAGACACCAATGGACGTTATGGGAAAGAAGACATGTTGAGATCACATTCCCAAAGAACGGAGGTCATCACTAATGAAGTGAACAACGTTCGCAACGATGTGGCCAGATATTATCGGGAACTCTTCAAAATCGACTGGAAGAATCTTTATAGGAAACTTGGCAGTTACCAACATCACGGTTTCCACATGTTGCAATCCCACAGCTACAGAAACCGTTATGGTTACACCCAGTACAACCATAAACCAATAATTATACTCAATTATGGTTACACCAACAAGATGAACTACTGCTATATGATGGGCCAAATTATTAGACATCAAGGTTTGTATTGACTGAGACTATTCAAGCCGTTCCCCCCATGCAGAGACGAACTGGCAGCCCAGAAAATTAACAAAAGATTTTACACAGTTAGCTCAATATAGTAACATTTACCTTTCTTCCGATTTATAGACCTCAGTGGACGTTATGGGCAAGAAGACACGTTGAGATCAGATTCTCAAAGAACGGAGGACATCAATAATGAAGTGAACAACGTTCGCAACGATGTGGCCAGATATTATCGGGAACTCTTCAAAATCGACTGGAAGAACCTTTATAAGAAACTTGGCAGTTACCAGCATCACGGTTTCCACATGTTGCAATCCCACAGTTACAGAAACCGTTATGGTTACACCCAGTACAACCATAAACCAATCATCATACTCAATTATGGTTACACAAACAAGATGAACTACTGTTATATGATGGGCCAACTTATTAGACATCTAGGTTTGTATTGATTGAGACTACCCAAGCCATTCCCCCACTCCAAAAACAAACTGGCCTCCGAGAAAATTAACTTATGATCTTACATACTTAGCAGAATTTAGTAATATTTTCCTTTCCTCCCATTTATAGACCTCAGTGGACGTTATGGGCAAGAAAACATGTTGAGATCAGATTCTCAAAGAACGAAGGACATCAATAATGAAGTCAACAACGCTCGCAACGATGTGGCCAGATATTATCGGGAACTCTTTCAAATCGACTGGAAGAATCTTTATAGGAAACTTGGCAGTTACCAGCATCACGGTTTCTATATGTTACAGTCCCACAGCTACAGAAACCGTTATGGTTACACCCAGTACAACTATAAACCAATCATTATACTCAATTATGGTTACACCAACAAGATGAACTACTGTTATATCATGGGCCAACTTATTAGAAATCTAGGTTTGTATTGATTAAGACTACCCAAGCCGTTATCCCACTCCAAAGACGAACTGGCAACCCAGAAAATGAACATATGATCTTACACAGTTAGCTCAATATAGTAATATTTTCCTTTCTTTCGATTAACAGACACAAATGGACGTTATGGGCAAGAAGCCATGTTGAGATCAGATTCTCAAAGAACTGAGGATATCAATCATCCAGTGAACAACGTTCGCAACGATGTGGCCAGATATTATCGGGAACTCTTCAAAATCGACTGGAAGAATCTTTATAAGAAACTTGGCAGTTACCAGCATCACGGTTTCCACATGTTACAATCCCACAGCTACAGAAACCGTTATGGTTGCACCCAGTACAACCATAAACCAATCATTATACTCAATTATGGTTACACCAACAAGATGAACTACTGTTATATGATGGGCCAACATATTAGACATCTAGGTTTGTATTGACTAAGAGAAGCTAAGCCATCCCTCCACTGCAAATCTATAAAAACCAGCGCGTGTGAGCCAAAAACATGCACAGATGAACTGGTCGCCTAGAAAATTAACATACGATCTTACACAGTTAATATAGCAATATTCAATACAGCAATATTTTCTTTTCTTCCTATTTACAGACCCCAATGGACTTTATGGGGGCAAGATGACATGTTGAGATCAGATTCTCAAAGAAATGACAACGAAAAGTAACGCAATCAAATCGACATTGTAGACGAAGCAAAAATGGTGGAAAACATCGTGAATATGACTTTGGAACAGCGTTCGAGAAAACAGTTTTCTGTTTCAGCCGTCGTCACTGGAACATTTATGCTGGCCTGTTTCATAGCGGCCAGACATTTAAAATAAGAAACTCTTGTGATAACCTGCCTTAAGTTATTTATTGGACACGTTAAGTTATTAGGCATGCATGCACATTTGTAGGCAAAGGCATGTTTTCGAAAGTAGTAGTATTTGAACGCTGGTTATTCCGTATTTGTGTATAATAATGTAAATATCTGTATATTATGAGAAATATAACTTTGAATATTTTAAAGTTGTGCTATGATTACTATGCTCTAATTTATGAGATGTTGTTTCATTCATACTGAAATTGTCAGGTTAATAAAAAATAATGAGACAAGTATTGACACCATATCGTTGGCTTCACAGCACGCGTACGGCAATAAACATGCTTACATTAGAATAATTTCAGCACTGATCAGTGGTTTAAGACACCGGGTCGTTTGACAAAATTAGACAACCGTTACCAGAGTTTGTTTTTTAAAAAAACGGGGCATTAAGCCTTGAGACCTGACGTTATAAGAGAGAAAATATCGTGCTAAGCTTTTAAGTATATCATATATAGATCAGTAAAAGGTAAACCGGTGAACGTCGTAGATCTGGAGTGATAGGGTCTGGCTTTACATTTACGGACGACACTTCACGTTCCAGATGTATACGGAGCGTGGGCGAAAAATACCGAAGTCAAAACTTCACGGCACCCTGGTAAAAATATCCTTGGAAAACGTTATACGCAATTAGCTGACTTTATGAATTCGAAAAATAATGTCCGGTTGTGTGATGCTGAGCAAGTCATTGTTGCCTCTAAGTGGTTTAGGATGTTGTTTAAACTCTGTTCCGATCAAGAGAATGAAAGTGGTTTAGGAAGAGAAATTTATTTAGCTTACTTTGAGAATCCCGCGCAAAACACGCAAATTTCTCGCGGCATGCGAGACCAATTATGTCATTATCACGAATGTATCGCGTTTATCCAATTAGATGACCTAATAATCAGTCTGTCTGTTAATTGGCAATTGTTTTTCTCGAGAGAAAGTTATAAACTTGTGCGCTCTGTGAAAAATGCTTTTATATTACGATATCCGAATATTATTTTCAATCATTTGTCTATCCTTGATAGGCAACGACAACAAGTCGGTAGACTCCGAACATGGGTTCGTGAGTTCCGTCGCCACAAACAACACCTTCGTGGGCTATGTTAACCAAGGACAAAGCAACTATCAAAGCTCCATCACTGATAGCTCTGCTGAAGATTGTCTTTTCTATTTTGAAAACTCTTCAAAACAGGGTTTTCCATTCTTAAAGAAGATCAATAACAGTTCGTTTGAACTTTACAATCTAACGGATCAAGCAAGGGAAGTGAATCTCACCGCCAAGCGGGAAAATCTACGGCTATTCGGTAAAGTGAAACTATTTGATTTTGTTTATTTGTTTATTTATTTATTTATTGAAACTTCGCCAATTGTAACAATCAATTGGCATGGACACCACAACAGTGTACACCAATGACAGTGGGCCATTATTTTCGCAATAAATCAGTCGCGCACTCGCATTTGTCCAAGTTCAGGTCTTCGCAAGGTAAAAATGGACGAAAATTTGACCGGTTTTACGCGTTCATACGTGGAAATCAGACGAATTCAAGAACGGCCCAAAATTCGTCCAGTGTTAACGTAGCCTTGAAGCTTGATATGTTTCCCTAGTTAAACCAAGAAAACTATCTTTTGTTTCGAATCAGCATTTCTCAAATGAATTAAACAAAATTTCAAATGTTTCTTTAAGAGCTAAATGTTCCCTTTACATTATTGAAACTAGAAATATTTCATTGACATTCAGTATTTTTCATCCATGTTAAAACACTTTACATCCTTATAATTTTTCACGCTATATAAACAAATACTGAATGAACCATAGGATATATTTTAACGCCGCAGCTTTGTTGTAAACGAAACTTTAACTTTCTCTCCATTTTTAAGGTGAAACGTCAAGTCTTAAAAACCTGACCGTTGACGTCAACGAACTCCAAGGGTTTTTTAAAGGCAAGAAAAACTCGTTAAATTTTCAGTTCGGTTTAGTTTTTATATATTTTAGCTTATTTTAAATTGTTTCTTTTGGATTAACAATGTTTTCTATCGATTCTTTAGAATGTATCAATCATATATTCAACCTGAACGAAAGACATCAACTTTTTATCATCTTCGTCTATGTTTGTGCCGCCATCTTTAGGTATTATGGAATTAAACTCCGGTAAGAATAACATCTCATCTAATAGAAATTTACGAGTGATAATACGTAGATAACTTTTGCACATTTGGTTGATGGAAATAGAGCAGGATTTAGAGAGTTGTAAGACCAAACCGGAGCAGTTAGGAAACATTTATCAAGCCCACGTCTTGTGCGTTTCCGGAGAACCAAATGACGAGAGTTACAGATACAAAGGAGTTGACTGGAGTTAATGGTTATTAGCCAAACCTTAGCTAAAAATATGTTTTATCTATTTGTTTTTTTCTTTAGTCTGACCATCTCAAAGATCCGCTCCAAGTTGTTTGGTAAACCTGTCAGTGTGCCACAAAAACTTAAGATCTCGTTCCGTGAGACACCTGGGGCAGAGATACTACCGATACCATCTGAAAGATTCGTCGTCCTCAAGCATGATATTGCATGTGACAAGCACGTGATCATCAACGCAACCGTTGACTTATCAGGTAAAGCTTCAGTGAACACTGATGATGAAACCAGCACGGACACGGAATCATCACGTGACGAGCACGGGGACAGTGATGACGAAACAACCAACTCGTCGAATGACGAGAGCTCGAGCAGTGAAGGCGATACCACGAGCTCATCATGTGATAGCCTCGTGAGCAGTGGTGGTGAGGAGGTCGCCGTTATTAACAGCCTACCATGTACATGTGGTGTAAGTGCGAGCCCTTGTTTTCATCACGTGAGCGACGAGGATGAACTAGTCGACAAGTCACGTGATTATCGCTATTTCACCGACCTAACATGTGACTTTCACGTGGGATATGGTGACGAAAAGTTTGCCTGCAGTACCAAGAGCCCATTAACGTTAATCAAGGTCCCACCAAATAACGCGAAAGCTTATGAAAAGGACCATGCTACTGACCGAACATGTGACAACCACGTGGGATTTGGCAACGACATTTTCATCGCTAGTACCAATAGTCTGCCCACGTTTATCAAGATCCCGCCAAATAAGATGGAAGTTTGTAAAACGGAGTGTGGAAAGGTCGGGTTGCTCGTGAATCGCAAGTACCTGAAGGATATATTTGATCTGCAAAACTCAAGTGTGGGGTCTCGGATTCCGGATGTTGGTGGTACTCTTAGTACCGGAGTGAAGTCAGGTCAGGGTTGTGATGTTGCCAGTGAAGTTGATAGCGTCGCGTCTTCTCATTGCTATCGTCACAAGCCTGCTCCTCAGAAGAACGCATCCTGCTTGAGTTGTAGTTCTGATAAACCTCCAGCAAAGGTGAACGGCCAGGATGGTGACATCAAACAGATCTCACCAAAAGATGGATATTATCGTGAACTCTTCAAAATCAACTGGAAGAATCTTTATAGGAAACTTGGCAGTTACCAGCATCACGGTTTCCATATGTTACAATCCCACAGCTATAGAAACCGTTATGGTTACACCCAGTACAACCATAAACCAATCATTATACTCAATTATGGTTACACCAACAAGATGAACTACTGTTATATGATGGGTCAACTTATTAGACATCTAGGTTTGTATTGATTAAGACTACCCAAGTCGTTCCCCCACTCCAAAGACGAACAGGCAAACCAGAAAATGAATATATGATCTTACACAGTTAGCTTAATATAGTAATATTTTCCTTTCTTCCGATTTACAGACACCAATGGACGTTATGGGCAAGAAGATATGTTAAGATCAGATTCTCAAAGAACTGAGGATATCAACAATCAAGTGAACAACGTTCGCAACGATGTGGCCAGATATTATCGGGAACTCTTTGAAATCGACTGGAAGAATCTTTATAGGAAACTTGGCAGTTACCAGCATCACGGTTTTCACATGTTACAATCCCACAGCTACAGAAACCGTTATGGTTACACCCAGTACAACCATAAACCAATCATTATACTCAATTATGGTTACACCAACAAGATGAACTACTGCTATATGATGGGCCAACTTTTTCGACATCTAGGTTTGTATTGACTGCGACTATTTAAGCCGTTCCCCCCATGCAAAGACGAACTGGCAACCCAGAATATTAACAGATGATTTTACACAGTTAGCTCAATATAGTAGCATTTAACTTTCTTCCGATTTATAGACCTCAGTGGACGTTATGGGCAAAAAGACATCTTAAGATCAGATTCCCAAAGAACGAAGGACATCAATAATGAAGTGAACAACGCTCGCAACGATGTGGCCAGATATTATCGGGAACTTTTCAAAATCGACGGGAAGAATCTTTATAGGAAACTTGGCAGTTACCAGAATCACGGTTTCCACATGTTGCAATCCCACAGTTACAGAAACCGTTATGGTTACACCCAGTACAACCATAAACCAATCATTATACTCAATTATGGTTACACCAACAAGATGAACTACTGTTATATGATTGGCCAACTCATTAGACATCTAGGTTTGTATTGATTGAGACTATTCAAGCCGCCTCCCCCACTCCAAAGACGAATTAGCAGCCCAGAAAATGAACATATGTTCTTACACAGTTAGCTTAATATAGTAATATTTTCCTTTCTTCCGATTTACAGACACCAATGGACGTTATGGGCAAGAAGATACGTTAAGATCAGATTCCCAAAGAACTGAGGATATCAATCATCCAGTGAACAACGTTCGCAACGATGTGGCCAGATATTATCGGGAACTCTTCAAAATCGACTGGAAGAATCTTTATAGCAAACTTGGCAGTTACCAGCATCACGGTTTCCATATGTTACAATCCCACAGCTACAGAAACCGTTATGGTTACACCCAGTACAACCATAAACCAATCATTATACTCAATTATGGTTACACCAACAGGATGAACTACTGTTATATGATGGGCCAACTTATTAGACATTTAGGTTTGTATTGACTGAGTCTACCCAAGCCGTTTCCCCACTTCAAAGACGAGCTGGCAGCCCAGAAAATTAACATACGATCTTACACCCTTAACTGAGTATACTAATATTTTCCTTTCTTCCCATTTACAGACACCAATGGACGTTATAGGCAAAAAGACATGTTGAGATCAGATTCTGAAAGAATTCAGGACATCAATAATCAAGTGAACAACGTTCGCAACGATGTGGCCAGATATTATCGGGAACTCTTCAGAATCGACTGGAAGAATCTTTATAGGAAACTTGGGAGTTACCAGCATCACGGTTTCCATATGTTACAATCCCACAGCTACAGAAACCGTTATGGTTACACCCAGTACAACCATAAACCAATCATTATACTCAATTATGGTTACACCAACAAGATGAACTACTGTTATATGATTGGCAAACTCATTAGACATCTAGGTTTGTATTGACTAAGACCAGCTAAGCCGTCCCTTCACTGCAAATCTATAAAACACAGACGATTTGGCAGCCCAGAGAAATAACATACGATCTTAATATAGCAATATTCAATGTAGCAATATTTTTCTTTCTTCCTATATACAGACCCCAATTATGGGGGCAAGATGACATGTTGAGATCAGATTCTCAAAGAAATGACGACAACGAAAAGTAACGCAATCAAATCGACATTGTAGACGAAGCAAAAATGGTGGAAAACATCGTGAATATGACTTTGGAACAGCGTTCGAGAAAACGGTTTTCTGTTTTAGCCGTCGTCACTGGAACATTTATGCTGGCCTGTTTTATAGTGGCCAGACATTTAAAATAAGGAACTCTTGTGATAACTTGCCTTAAGTTATTTATTGGACACGTTAAGTTATTAGGCATGCATGCATATTTGTAGGGAAAGGCATGTTTTTGAAAGTAGTAGTATTTGAACGCTGGTTATTCCGTATTTGTGTATAATAATGTAAATATCTGTATATAATGAGAAATATAACTTTGAATATTTGAAAGTTGTGCTATGATTACTATGCTCTAATTTATGAGATGTTGTTTCATTCATACTGAAATTATCAGGTTAATAAAAACTAATGAGACAAATATTGACACCATATCGTTGCCTTTACACCACGGCAATAATCATCCATAGATTAGAATAATTTCCGCACTGATAGGTGGTTTAAGACACCGGTTCGTTTGACGAAAATTGACAAGTTACCAGTTTTTCGACGCGTATTGCGAAGGGCCTGGAATATATGAGTTTTGTTTTTAAAAAACGGGCCATTCAGCGTTGAGACCGGACGTTATAAGAGAGAAAATATCGCGCTAAGCTTCTAAATATATCATATATAGATCAGTGAAAGGTAAACCGGTGAACGTCGTAGATCTGGAGTGATAGGGCCTGGCTTTACATTTACGGACGACACTTCCAGTTCCAGATGTATACGGAGCGTGGGCGAAAAATACCGAAGTCAAAACTTCACGGCACCCTGGTAAAAATATCCTTGGAAAAAGTTATACAGTTAGCTGACTTTATGAATTCGAAAAATAATGTCCGGTTGTGTGATGCTAAGCAAGTCATTGTTGCCTCTCAGTGGTTTAGGGTGTTGTTTAAACTCTGTTCCGATCAAGAGAATGAAAGTGGTTTAGGAAGAGAAATTTATTTAGCTTACTTTGAGAATCTCACGAAAAACACGCAAATTTCTCGCGGCACGCGAGACCAATTATGTCATTATCACGAATGTATCGCGTTTATCCAATTAGATGACCTGAGAATCAGACTGTTAATTGGCAATTGTTTTTCTCGAGAGAAAGTTATAAACTTGTGCGCTCTGTGAAAAATGCTTTTATATTACGATATCCGAATATTATTTTCAATCATTTGCCTATCCTTGATAGGCAACGACAACAAGTCGGTAGACTCCGAACATGGGTTCGTGAGTTCCGTCGCCACAAACAACATCTTCGTGGGCGATGTTAACCAAGGACAAAGCAACTATCAAAGCTCAATCACTGATAGCTCTGCTGAAGATTGTCTTTTCTATTTTGAAAACTCTTCAAAACAGGGTTTTCCATTCTTAAAGAAGATCAATAACAGTTCGTTTGAACTTTACAATCTGACGGATCAAGCAAGGGAAGTGAATCTCACCGCCAAGCGGGAAAATCTACGGCTATTCGGTAAAGTGAAACTATTTTATTTTGTTTATTTATTTATTTATTTATTGAACTTCGCCGATTGTAACAATCAATTAGCAGGGACACCAAAACAGTGTACACCAATTACAGTGGGCCCTTAATTTGGCAATAAATCAGTCGCGCACTCGCATTTGTCGAAGTTCAGGTCTTCGCACGGTAAAAATGGATGAAAATTTGACCGGTTTTACGCGTTCATACGCGGAAAAAAGACGAATTCAAAAACCGCCAGAATTCGTCCAGTGTCAACGTAGCCTTAAAGCTTGATATGTTTCTCTAGTTAAACCAAGAAAACTATCTTTTGTTTCGAATCAGCATTTCTCAAATCAATTAAACAAAATTTCAAATGTTTCTTTAAGAGCTAAATGCTCCCTTTACATTATTGAAACTAGAAATATTTTATTGACATTCAGTATTTTTTTATCCACGTTAAAACACTTTACAGCGTGCTGTTTACGTTTAATTCAAATCATAATCCTTATAATTTTTCACGCGGTATAAACAAATACTGAATGAACCATAGGATAAATTTTAACACCGCAGTTTTGTTATAAACGGAAAGCTCAACTTTCTCTCAATTTTTCAGGTGAAACGTCAAGTCCTAAAAACCTGAGCATTGACGTCAACGAACTCCAAGGGTTCTTTAAAGGCAAGAAAAACTCGTTAAATTTTCAGTTCGGTTTAGTTTTTATATATTTTAGCTTATTTTCAATAGTTTCTTTTAGATTAACAATGTTTTCTATCGATTCTTTAGAATGTATCAATCATATATTCAAACTGAACGAAAGCCATCAACTTTTTATCATCTTCGTCTATGTTTGTGCCGCCATCTTTAGGTATTATGGAATTAAACTCCGGTAAGAAAAACTTCTCATGTAAAAAAAAATTACGAGTGATAATACGTACATAACTTTTGCACATTTGGTTGATAGAAATAGGGCTGAGTTTAGAGAGTTGCTAGACCTAACCGGTAGCAGTTAGGAAAAATTTATCAAGCCCATGTCTTGGGCGTTGCCGGAGAACCAAATGACGAGAGTTGGTACGGGTTTTCAGAGGTTCGTGGATGTTGGCGAGAGATATAGAGGATTGACGAGGGATAGGGATTGAGGAAAGTTGATAAGGGTTGATGCTAGTTGATGGGATCTGATTATAATGTACGAGGGTTGTGATTGGTGGAAGTAAGCAGAGGAACGTTGATGAGAGTTAAAGAAGCGTAGGAATTGACTGATTAAACATATTTCTATCCTAAACATATTTGTTTTTTTCTTTAGTCTGATCATCTCAAAGATCCGCTCCAAGTTGATTGGTAAACCTGTCAGTGTGCCACAAAAACTTAAGATCTCGTTCCGTGAGACGCCTGGAGCAGACATACTACCGATACCATCAGAAAGATTCGTCGTCCTCCAGCATGATATTGCATGTGACAAGCACGTGATCATCAACGCAACCGTTGACTTATCAGGTAAAGCTTCAGTGAACACTGATGATGAAACCAGCACGGACACGGAATCATCACGTGACGAGCACGGGGACAGTGATGACGAAACGACCAACTCGTCGAATGATGAGAGCTCGAGCAGTGAAGGCGATACCACGAGCTCATCATGTGATAGCCTCGTGAGCAGTGGTGGTGTGGAGGTCGCCGTTATTAACAGCCTACCATGTACATGTGGCGTAAGTGCGAGCCCTTGTTTTCATCACGTGAGCGACGAGGATGAACTAGTCGACAAGTCACGTGATTATCGCTATTTCACCGACCTAACATGTGACTTTCACGTGGGATATGGTGACGACAGGTTTGCCGCCAGCACCAAGAGCCCGCCAACGTTAATCAAGGTCCCACCAAAGAACGCGAAAGCTTATGAAATGGACCATGCTACTGACCGAACATGTGACAACCACGTGGGATTTGGCAACGACATTTTCATAACCAGTAACAACAGTCTGCCCACGTTTATCAAGATCCCACCAAATAAGATGGAAGTTTGTAAAACGGAGTGTGGAAAGGTCGGGTTGCTCGTGAATCGCAAGTACCTGAAGGATATATTTGATCAGCAAAACTCAAGTGTGGGGTCTCGGATTCCGGATGTTGGTGGTACTCTTAGTACCGGAGTTAAGTCAGGTCAGGGTTATGATGTGGCCAGTGAAGTTGATAGCGTCGCGTCTTCTCATTGCAATCGTCATAAGCCTGCTCCTCAAAAGAACACATCCTGCTTGAGTTGTAGTTCTGATAAACCTCCAGCAAAGGTGAACGGCCAGGATGGTGACGTCAAACAGATATCACCAAAAAATGGATATTATCGGGAACTCTTCAAAATCGACTGGAAGAATCTTTATAGGAAACTTGGCAGTTACCAGCATCACGGTTTCCACATGTTACAATCCCACAGCTACAGAAACCGTTATGGTTACACCCAGTACAACCATAAACCAATCATTATACTCAATTATGGTTACACCAACAAGATGAACTACTGTTATATGATGGGCCAACTTATTAGACATTTAGGTTTGTATTGAGTGAGACTACCCAAGCCGTACGTTCCCCCACTCCAAAGACGAACTGCCAGCCCAGAAAATGAACATACGATCTTACACAGTTAGCTTAATATAGTAATATTTTCCTTTCTTCCCATTTACAGACACCAATGGACGTTATGGGCAAGAAGACATGTTGAGATCAGATTCTCAAAGAACTGAAGACATGAACAATCAAGTGAACAACGTTCGCAACGATGTGGCCAGATATTATCGGGAACTCTTTGAAATCGACTGGAAGAATCTTTATAAGAAACTTGGCAGTTACCAGCATCACGGTTTCCATATGTTACAATCTCACAGCTACAGAAACCGTTATGGTTACACCCAGTACAACCATAAACCAATCATTATACTCAATTATGGTTACACCAACAAGATGAACTACTGTTATATGATTGGCCAACTCATTAGACATCTAGGTTTGTATTGACTGAGACTATTCAAGCCGCCTCCCCCACTCCAAAGACGAATTAGCAGCCCAGAAAATGAACATATGTTCTTACACAGTTAGCTTAATATAGTAATATCTTCCTTTCTTCCGATTTACAGACACCAATGGACGTTATGGGCAAGAAGACATGTTAAGATCAGATTCCCAAAGAACGAAGGACATCAATATTGAAGTGAACAATGTTCGCAACGATGTGGCCAGATATTATAGGGAACTCTTCAAAATCGACTGGAAGAATCTTTATAGGAAACTTGGCAGTTACCAGCATCACGGTTTCCATATGTTACAATCCCACAGCTACAGAAACCGTTATGGTTACACCCAGTACAACCATAAACCAATCATTATACTCAATTATGGTTACACCAACAAGATGAACTACTGTTATATGATGGGCCAACTTATTAGACATCTAGGTTTGTATTGACTTAGACTAACCAAGACGGGCTCTCACTGCAAAGGGCTCCCACTGCTCCCACGCAGGAAACTGTTCGTTCATAGGTTAAGGGAATCCAAGACACACTTTTGTAATCCATTAGAATCTATTGTTAAAGTAGAAGCTCAAGAACCCGCTCATGATTATTACCTACGAAATCAAAACAATATTCGATCTCCACCGCCTATATGCACTGAGCGGTTTCGTAACTTTGTTACAGTTAAGTATAATATTTAAAAAAACAATATTGAATTACAATATTTAAATTCCATTTTAATCTAGCTAAGTATGTAAATAAGTCATTTTACCGTTGTATATAACTTCTCAATTAGGCCTACCTATGTAGACTATATTGATGATTATTTTATAAATTATTAATATTCTGTAACACCTTACAATATTTAATACCCTATGTAACGATAATCGTGTAATTCAGTTTGTACTGCGATACGATTTTAATAAACTAATAATAATAATAATAATAATAATAATAATAAACCACCGCCTTTGAACAAAAAAAAGCCGACGAACTGGCAGCCCAGAAATTAAATTTAACATACGATCTTAAACAGTTAGCTCAATATAGAAATATTTTCCTTTCTTCCCACTTACAGATCCTAATGGACGTTATGGGCAAGAAAACATGTTGAGATCAGATTCTCAAAGAACTGAGGACATGAACAATCAAGCGAGCAACGTTCGGAACGATGTGGGCAGATATTATCGGGAACTCTTTGAAATCGACTGGAAGAATCTTTATAGGAAACTTGGCAGTTACCAGCATCACGGTTTCCACATGTTACAATCCCACAGCTACAGAAACCGTTATGGTTACACCCAGTACAACCATAAACCAATCATTATACTCAATTATGGTTACACCAACAAGATGAACTACTGCTATATGATGGGCCAACTTATTAGACATCTAGGTTTGTATCGACTAAGACTACCTAAGGCGTCCCTTCACTGCAAATCTAAAACCAGCGTGTGTGAGCCAAAAACACAGACGAACTGGCAGTCCAGAAAATTAATATACGATCTTACACAGGTAATATAGCAATATTCATTATAGCAATATTTTTCTTTCTTCCCATTTACAGACCCCAATGGACGTTATGGGGGCAAGATGACATGTTGAGATAAGATTCTCAAAGACATGACGACAACGAAAAGTAACACAATCAAATGGACATTATAGACGAAGAAAAAATGGTGGAAAACATCATGGATACGACTTTGGAACAGCGTTCGAGAAAACAGGTTTCTGCTCCAGCCAGAACATTTGTGCTGGCCTGTTTCATAGCAGACATTTAAAATACGGAACTCTTGTGATAACCTGCCTTAAGTTATTTATTGGACACGTTAAGTTATTAGGCATGCATGCACATTTGTAGGTAAAGGCATGTTTTTGAAAGTAGTAGTATTTGAACGCTGGTTATTCCGTATTTGTGTATAATAATGTAAATATCTGTATATTATGAGAAATATAACTTTGAATATTTTAGAGTTGTGCTATGATTACTATGCTCTAATTTATGAGATGTTGTTTCATTCATACTGAAATTATCAGGTAAATAAAAAATAATTAGACAAATATTGACACCATATCGTTGCCTTTACACCACGGCAATAAACATCCATGGATTAGAATAATTTCCGCACTGATCAGTGGTTTAAGACATCGGTTCGTTTGACAAAATTAGACAATCGTTACCAGAGTTTGTTTTTTTAAAAAACGGGCCATTGGGCCTTGAGACCTGACGTTATAAGTGAGGAAATATCGCGCTAAGCTTTTAAATATATCATATATAGATCAGTGAAGAGTAAACCGGTGAACGTCGTACATCTGGAGTGATAGGGCCTGGCTTTACATTCACAGACGACACTTCACGTTCCAGATGTATATGGAGCGCTCTGGTTTCCCTGGGTAAAAAACACACGCGCGTAACACACGCGTGTCATTATAGTAATTAATTGCGTCATAAATACAAAAGAATCAAAGAACTTCGGAAAAAGCGCGAAACTTTTTATTCAAACAACTTTAAAAACATTAAAATGGATTCGTACGACTCTGTTGATAAGAGACTATCAGGGTTAGCGGAATGGTTGAAATCGAGTGCTCTTAACAGTCAGGGAAAGAAAAATGTGGATTTTGATGGCAATAAAGTGTACCAAAACCACGGAACTAACTTTTACAATCCTTACAATAAATTTGACGGTAAGGTTGGTCGTACTGGATTGATTTATAAAATACCAGTTTATCTTCATTCAGTTTTGCTCAATACAATTCTGTTCAATCCCACTTCATTTATAGCAATGAGCTCAGTTACGTTTATTCCAAATCAATTTAATTCAATTTGATTCAGGAAAATTCCATTCCATCTATTGCACCTACATTTATTCCAGTTCATATCATTTTAGCTGAGTTCATTGAATTCAATGCGGTTCAATTCCATTCCATCCAGAAGATTCGTTCTTTCTCAGTTCAGTCAGGTTCAGTTTATTTCGATATTCCAACCAGTTCAGTTCAATTCGTTTCCGTTCACTCCAAACCATCCAGTGTATTCAAATTTATCTCAGTTCATTTCATTTTATTTCCCTTCCTTTCAATTCAACTCATTTCATTTCAATTCAATTCATTTCAATTCCAATCAATTCAGTGCATTTGAATTAACTTCATTTCAGTTCAACTCAGTTCAACTTCTAATCGAATGCGGTATAGAAACTGCCTAACCTAAAATAGACAAAAATACTTCTCGTTTCGACTTACAGTATAACCGCCATTTTTCTTTTCGCTTGAAGATGCTTCCACGTTGCTCCAACTCACTTTAGTTAAGTTTGAATCAGTTCAACTTAGTCCATTTGAATTTATTTCACTTGAGCTCTTTCAGTTCCAATCAGTTGAGTTTGGTTTAGTTTAGTTTAGTTATATTATTACCAAAGGTTTTGCGGAAATAACTTTAGCCATTCTTGCTAGATGTTTCTTTAGTTTCGTTGACTTTAGCTTAGATATTTTTAATAGGAATAAAACAATGTTTGCAATTTTTAAACGATGATTATCTAGGCCATCCATACAACAGACATCCACGCGAAAGAACCACGTTTACCGAAAGTCACTTACAAGTTTTGGAAGAATGTTTCAACGAAGTTAAACACCCAAACTCGATTCGCAGAGAGAAGCTTGCGATAGAGCTTGGACTTCCTGTGAAAACCATTCAAATTTGGTTCCAAAACAGGCGGGCGAGAGAACGGAAATTCGCGAAGAAAAATGGCCAAGGCAAAAACAATGAATGTGAAAGTATCTCTGGAGTGGTGATCGAAAGCGAATGGTGTTTGAATGAGAGTTTAGGTGAATATAACTGCTACTTCGAAATACTAAAAACGTTTTTCACGACATAAATATATAACTCTATACAAACACCAAAATGATTTGCAAGGATTACTTTGCAAGTTCAGCCATAATCCAGACAAAACATCATAGTCCTAGCGGTTTGAATGCTGTGAAACGTAAGGAGCTCTATGCATAACGCATTCAATTTGGATGCGTTATGATCAATTCCGTTCGGTTAGATCCGAACGAGTTTCCTTTCTTTAATCCCCTTTACGTCTAAAAAATTGGTGGCAATTCTGATTTAAATCATTCTTTGAATATATTTATAGGCTCTACAGACTTAGTTGCAATAAATCAGAGACCATCAACATATGAATTGGAATCAATGGAATCAGCCACAAGTGCAGATGGCCTTGAAAGCACAACAGTTCAAGAACTCAACAGTAGCCTAGGACACAAGATTGAAACAAACTTAGATCTAAAGCAGCAAAATGGACCCACCAACAAAGCCACATTTACAATCATTCACATCCCCGAATCAAAACAAATTGCTGAAGAAAACATGAACAACAGCGTTGAACCATTTAGTTTTACGACAACAACAGATAGAAGTGCCATATTGAGCATTCCTCAAACAAGGAACCAGACTACACTATCTTTAAATGAATTAGCTGATCAACAGATGGTAAAGTTGGTGGAAAACATAGATTTAGATCTTATTGTGGAAACATATAACGTACTGCAATCAAGTGATAATGCAGATGCCCTTATCAAGAACTGGTTGACAAATTGTGAAGACAATGGGTCAACTTTAGAGGAAAATTTAAGGGAATTTGTACAGTTTAGTCAAGAAAGCAAAAGCACTAATCAGAAACAGTAAACTTTGCATTTGACTTTTAGAGACATTTTGAAGCTTTTATGAATTATGTAATTCTTAATAATGTACTATGTCAATTATGAACTTATTTATTGTATTAAACATAAATGTTGCACTAACTAATAATGAATTACATATTCGCTGAAATATTATAGCAAGTTGGATTTTACGGGGACATAGAAGACTGCATTTAGTTTTCAGAATGTGTTAATGTTGTTGAACATTTGAACTTCAAGGTAATGATGTGCTTGGAATTTTTCATAGTTAATGCCGATTCCTGCTTTTGCTGCTGTTATATCTTAAAGGGAATATATTGAAAAAGAATAAAGTACCTCGAAATGCATCTTCATCCAAGTTGTGCTGCTGGATCATAGTTCCCATTGCACCATCAATAATCATCACTCTTTCAGCCAGGGTTTCATGGAGATATTGAAAAATATCTAGTGTCAAAACAGCAAAGAATCAAGTAAGCCTTACCAGACACATCACTGGACCACAAATAGCGGCCAGAAAGGCCAGACCGGTTGTATTTTGAATTGTAATAGAGTATTACAAAAGAGTGTTTTAAAAGAATATAGAGGTGAAAGTGCATTTCCCGTGCTAGGCAGATGTAAATAACAATATATTTAAATGCAGAGTTGTTGAAGTACTCTAAATTACTAGTAATCTGTCTGTACTGAAATACAACAAGACCAGCATACACCAGGTCAACATTGTACAATACAATATGTACCAATATGTTGTAAACAAATGTCAATATGGCAGTATCCTCAGTTTCTGATAAAATTTCTTGGTAAAAAGCTAATCCATTGACAACAAGTAGTATTAAAATATTGATCAGTGAAATCGTCTGGTATAAGACAGAGTGAATAACAGAAATATATAAATACATTAAATGTAGCAAGAGTAATTTAGTGCCATATCTACTGTAATCTACATAAATACGTGACTGTGTAAAAGTGTGAATTCTAACTTTTCTGATCTTGGAAATTGTACAAACACAGTATTCCAATATCAGAAATATACAGATCTGGCATGATACTTAAATAAAATACATATAGTAAACAATACAAACAACCAAATATTAATAATGTACCTTTAGTGACACCATTAGAGCTGACCCTTTGAGACGCTATTGTGGGAGCCATTTTTCCCCAAGTTGTAAAAATCTTCAACTCCCGAGCAAAAATCGTCAAAAATCTGCTATAGAAGGCAGCGATCGCGGAGGGAATTCGACTATAATAGCACGATTACATCCTATTCATATAGTTTATTAAAAATGTTTAGACTTCAGGCTTCAGCGATGCTCATGATCCAGTATTTTTCCATGTCAGTGACCCGAGTGTTGCGTAATGTTAGATCAACGATTGGACCGTGTTAAATGAATGTTTTGAAATGGCTTAATCTACACGTGGATGACATGCGTTCAAATCGAATGCGAGGCTTGAAAATGTAAGCGGATTAAAATGCGGCGATTTAAGGATCCTTCCAAACAGCTTCGTTGCTTTCATTCACCCATTTATGCAGTTCCTACCTCACAATGATATTTGTATTTAATACTGTATTTCAACTAGAAATATAGACCTCGAAGCTGGCGATTAAAAATTTATTTCTGACGTTCTCAATCAGGGCTTCCACAATTGAATGAGATTTCCTTCAAAATAACAACTAAGGAATTTGTGTTGGTAGGATATATCATGCATTCCTTTCAAAGGTTCTTTGTTTCCTTATTTTGTCACTTCTATCCCCCTATGAGGACAGTCTTAAGTCTTATGCAACTATTTCGAAGCCCTGTTCTCAATGCACGTTGTATTTGGAAAACTAGTACCACTCTCCTGCCTTGTCAAAAACACTGAGAAAACACGTCTAATATAGTGTACATATTTAGGGAAAACGTGCCTAAAATTACACGATTAAAAATTTTAAGACATAGAATCGCTCTAGATAAAAAGCATTGAAAGGCCTCCAGCCAAAAGAAAGTGTTTTTACGGTAAACAAATAAAACAGTATTTTGCTACCTTTCTGGTACCTGCTTACCAGTTTCCCTTTTTACAGCGAAGTTCTTTCAATTACCCTACATGACGTACAGGGTTTAAACAATCACATTACGTAATTTGATATTCCCCTTCTTCCCCAAATTCGTATCCGAAAGTCGAAGTTTCCATGGTCGAAAATCAGCAAAAATGCCAGGTGTTACGTACGACGTACCGTTGATTTTACCAGGCTTACGTAAAGAGGAGTCCGTATTTCAAATGGTCAATGCATTGGAGTATTTACAACAAGTTTCCAATGATGTATTTTCGAAAATCGAGAAGCGTGTTGCGGAAAATCGCGAGCAGATCGCAGCCATCGACAGGCGAGCCAACCTCGCTTTGGCGAAAATCGAGAAGATCCGCGGAAGCAGGAAAGCGATCAGGGTCTTTTCGAGCGCAAAATATCCAGCCCCGGATAAACTAGAGATGTACACATCTCTACACACTTGTGATGGCTTAGACGATAACCCCCTTCCCAGTGTTGATCAAAATTATCACGTAGCAAGCAAATTCCCGAAAGCTGACCACAACAGCCTCAAGGAGAAGCTGCAATTCTACAACGTTCAACTGAATACGTCTAAACGAAAAACCGATAGGGCAGATCAGGGTCTGGGCGGATTACCGAAGGATATCACATCTATTAGTTCGCTTCTTCTTTTCAACACAACCGAGAATCCTTACAAGAAATATGTGATTTTGGATCCCCTGGAAGGTGCAGTCACTAAGACCAGGAAAGGCCTGGACGAAGAGGATGAGGACCTAGCTGCTGCGCCGGTGACCATCACGAACCGGGAAGAAATGGATCTACTTGGTCTGACCAATTACTTTTATGTTCCAAACCTTGGGGATGTTCCAGAACTTGATGTACCAGTGCATCTTCCAGATTTACCTGGTATTGCCGATGATCTGGCTTGGAGGTAAGAATTCCAGTTAAGAGATTCTGATCTATTTAGCTTTTAAGATAGTCTAAATAAATGTTTATGAAATGAAATAATGAAACTCTATGTCTATTTTCAACACTAGTGCAGACCTTGGTCCATCTATTGCACCATCCGTCCCTGGATCCAATGTCCCCGAACTACCTGAAGTGATCCCCGAAGAACCTGCCCCAGCTGCCCAACCTAACACTGAAAGTTCATCATCATCCCTATATACTCCCCCTCCACCACCCCCTCCAGACCCTGGAGTCCCACCACCACCTCCTCCACCACCACCACCTCAACCCATGGAAGTTGAAAGCCCTGGGCCTACGGCACCAGGTCCAGGTATAGTATAAGTTCTTCAAAATAAAACTCAGCATTCACAGTTTCAAATGATTTTGAATTCATCAAATCTGGAATATCAAGATGGCATTTTAGAATTTAATTTGTTTCGTATTCGTAGCCTGCGAACAGGTTAATAAGTTGGGGAAGTGATAAGCCTGTTTGCAGGCTAGTATTCTCAAATTGATTGTTTGTTTTGTTTTTTTTCAGCCCCAACTGAAGTTGCTCAGCCAGAAAGCAACGGTGACGGAGGTGGTGGTAGAGCGGACTTAATGGCGGCGATCAGAAATGCGGGTGGTGCAGGCAAAGCCAAACTAAAGAAGGCCAAAGAACGAAAGCAGAAAAAACGGGCTGAAAAGGAGCAGCCCGCTAGCGGCGGTGGAGATCTCATGACCGACCTGTTTGCAAAATTACAAATGAGAAGGAAGGGTATATCAGGGTCAAGAGGGGATAGAGGAGGGGATGAAACTGGTGGAGGGTCCGCAATGGATAAAATATCCTCAATGATCCCTCCTCCCAGCAACATGAGCGGATCATCTTTGGCCAACGACAGTGGGGAATGGGACGCGTGATATAATCATTTTTGAATTACTAAATAATCGATTCAATCACACATGTAATTGTAAATAACCCGGTTTAGGCGGTTCTGAGAAACAATAATAACTTCCAAGAAAAAGGCATAGGTTTGACTTTTGAGTTAACCAGGATGAATTCTGACCCTGGTTAGTTTGCCTGGTATAAACGCAAACGGGACAGCCCACTGCATACCAATATCATAGTTCACCTTTTTTCTAAACTGTTAGTATAAGGCTATGTCGTTGATTTAATCTGTTGTCTTCTCGCATTAAAAGTTAAAACTGAATGATAATATTATTGAAATGCCTTCTTCTGTACATTTGCAAATGAGTGATACTTCACCTCTACGCCTGGTATTATAAGGGAAATGAAAGTGCCATTTTCTAAACCCACGCCGCCCAAACTTCCTCCGTCTCACTATTACCAACACCTCTATCGCATTCTCGGAATGACTTTTCATTGCCTGCCTAAAGTTGCGATGACACAGATGGGAATGTTATAAAAAAACAAGTAATTTCGTAATAATTACCAGAACACGTGGAAACACATCAGCTGATCAGGATGAGGATGACCCTGCAGAAATGTAATACCATAGTCGCGTCACGTTCCTCCCACGTGGTCTCAACTCATCAATCTCATTGTTAACCAGACCTTTCAATACTGACATATGTCATCTTAACGCTATTTGTTTACACTCGTCGCCAAGCGTCCATTTTTGAAAATCATCAACTATTCATTGCCAGTAACGTGTTCTAACAGGAATAAATACATAGCCAAGGCAAAAGGCGTACTTTAAGTAGCAGACTAGCGAGACAATACCATTGGAATGTTGCCCATACGAAAGTTGCCTGTGCTTGTACCAAACTACTAAAAGATGTTATTGCTTGTAAGTCCGCTACGTTCAATTTGCAAGTTCACTACTAGCGACAAACAAGCTACAACGCGTAATTTAGTTTTCTTCGATTTTGAACATTGATGTTCAAAAAAAAGTAAATCAATTATAAGGATTTCTATCAGACTGATTAAGGTCAAATTCCTTTGAAAGTATCTTGCTAAATCGTTTCCCAAATAAAAAAAAATATAAGGATCCCTATCAGACATATTACGGTCAAATTGCTTTCGAAGTAATCGTCTTCCCTAAACCGACGCTTCCCTAAGCCAACGCGTTCAGCGAATTCCGCAAGGGAACCAATCAATAAGGGACTGAAGGCAGTGAGAAAATTATCATCTGTATGTACTGGTGGATCGTGTTTTGGTTATATGCATGCGTATATGGTCAAAGTGCATCGCAGGGAAGCCTTCACTTTTCAGTACATTGTTTACTTTAAACTAATGAACAGATTTTCAGGTAAATTAAGAAATCACGACAATTTGTGGACTTTAAACTGTGAGCTCATTTTCCAGTAAAACGTTCACGCGACAATGGAATTAACACGTGGTTACAATTGCCATTAGGTCACACCGAGGCATGACACTGCAGAAATCTGATATATTATTGATATCATTAGCAACCTACGTCATATATCCCTGGACAGTGACAGATTGAAGCAGCTAGCTTTGATTAAAATCTAATTGGAACCATGGGTCTTTTTTTCGCCACTCGCCAGTGGCGTCACCATGCATGGGATGACGTTTCTATCGGGTCTAGCAACGCTACTGATCTTCGTTAGTTCCGCCATCAAACGGCTGCAAAGAGGAAACACAGAATCAGTCTGACCTTGTAAAGTTTGCCTCTTAACCTTTCCCATATATCGCGGAACATTAAATGCAAATTTTCAGTTACCTTGCGGTAGTTCTATTCATTTCGCAATATGGCTGCCACGTTTCGCAAGGCAATAATTTTTTTCCTTGTTTTTTTTTCACCCAGCTATTTGTGCTATCAACTGACCTGACCTTTTAATAAGATAGCATCTGGAGTAATCCATATATGTTCCTAACAATCTATTTCATTTTACTGATGAATACTGTAATCACCGGCATCCTTCAAATATCAAGGTACATATAGATGCTTATAGATTAGCTGTTGATGCAAAAAATTTGTGGTTCATTAAAGCGATAAAAGTTCTTGCGTGCCATAAAGCGTAATGTTTTGATGATAAAACATGATTCTCCCGATTATATTGCCTTTATTGGTATGATAGTTATTCCCGAAAATGACTGAAATCAGTGTAAGAATGCAGCTTAATAGTTTGTAGCCATTCTGTGAACTGATCATAAATCCGGCGCTATCCCAAGACGTGGAACTGACACAGTTTTTGATTGAATTATTAACGTCTTTATGCGGGTTATCGAATCAGATTGGAAGTGCCGTCTTCAGTTTAATAAAATATATAAAAGATATTGGCTTATCATTGCAAAATGCCTTTATGTTACCGAACAGATTCGTCATCCAAACCGCTCCGACATGAAAATTTGAGCCTGACTGGGCGAGTTAGTTTTGTCGCAAAGATTTAGGAACGTGCAGTCAAAGTGATAGCTCATCGTTATTAGGTTATATCATATGGTTATATACTGAAGAGCATGAAGTAGTCAAGCTTGATAGGTCGCGGAAATTACAGATTCCAAGCACCTGTGGAAAAGGGTATATGGCTTGTTGACATTGCCTTCGAAGTCCAAATTCTGGAAACCATTTCATCAGTAGTGCTGTGTGTTTGTTGATACGACTGCAACCAGTTACAGCTTTGATATTCTTCGTCAATTCTTTTCGCTCTTTGAATTTGAACTGAAACGGTAAAACAACGTACATCCATTTATACCTTAGATCATATGTTTCCTACTACAACTGGTCTTTTGTGCGTTAAACCGATAGATAGATGATAATGGCCAAGCAGAATATTGACTACATTAAGTTTAATACTAACTGTGAGATTTGGCCCGGCCGGGCGAATGCATGAACACACAAGAGCATGCAACTTATCGTGTAGCCAGCCATAAGTAATCAGACGAAAATTAGTCTGACACGGATCTGTCCACTTCAGTTTGCTTGCAATTAAGGTTGTCAAATTAAAAACGATTTGAAGACTATGTCAAAGTAGTACACGAATGGGCTGCGTGTAACTAGAATGGTCTATAATGTCTATAATTATAACCCAGACTGAATGGCAGTTCTGATAAACCAACGAAATAGCGTACGAACCAAAATAGATTCGACTCCAAAATTAGCTATAGCGTTGTAAACATTGACATTTGCATTTACCTATACGTTATTGACATTCGCGATCGAGTTTTTCAATGAAAATTTACATCAGATAAAAATATTCAAACTATAGCCTCGATGATAATCTAAGAATTACTTCTCAGTAATTAAATGTGGCGGTTATTTACAGAAGGTATTATTGTAAATTTCCCTAGTACTAACAAACATATTACTTATTTTACAGAAGATATTCAAGGATAGTTCAATGACTCAGACAATGATATTCAAATGTTGTGTGTTGAAAAGAATCTATTTGCACTTCGGTAGACATAAAATTTGCGTTCAGCGCATTCCAAATCTTTGATATGCTCCAAATTTGAAAGTTCTTTGTCAGAAACATGCCGGTATAGTTTAGATTAAGGTTTAATCTGTGGTTTAATATTGAGTCTGTTTTTATTGATACCGCGCAACGGTATAACAAACTGATTGTATCAGGTCTACGTATTCTTTGAACTATGCTTTTGTGTAAGCCGCGCGAAACCTTTACATATTGCAAGGCAAATTACAAACCAACCTAATTAAGTCGCCACAGCCAACTATGGGACTTTACAGCTATGACGTCAGTGTTTCCCGAAAGCTTTCACAATAGGAGGGGGCGATCATGCAGTAAAACAAACACAGGGACAATCCTGAATGTGGGAGGAAAACGACATGACTATGCAATAATTTGATATCTATTTCCAAGAGTAGATCGGCTTTTGCCGTCCACCAACGCCTTGTCAATTAACAGAGATTGTGTTCGTTGACCTTCCCATGTTTTTTTAACCGAACGAGGCTAAAGTACACAATCTTTTGCAATAGGAAATATTTTTATCTCAAATTAAGGAGATGATAACAATGAAATCACTGGGGGAGGTAGGCTTTGAGGGTAGAACTATACAGTAAACGCGGAACGAAACTGAATTCAGTGAATTGATGTGAGACAAAACGAAACGACTTATTTCTTTGTTTTGACTTGGATTTCCCGGAGTAAAGTCACTAAAAGTCTAAAAATATTACACTTTGACATTGTCACCTATAGTGTTCACAGCAAGGATTAAGCAAAGCCCGATTAAGCAAACTATAAAGTTCACTTCTGCTTCGTTTATCGGAAACTTCTCGCAGGCGGGCGTCGCTCTGTCTTTTAATAAACCAAATCCGGAGTATACTGTTTGATAGTCCGATATTTGGCAGAGGAAAGCTCCTTGTTTGAAACTGCGTTTCGCGGAAGGATATTTTCAGGATGATTTGTCAATCAATTGGAATGAAACAGGGGTGGCTGGCATTTGTTTACATTCGTATATTACACTTTTATTGTTCTTCAAACAATAGCGGGAAACGGCATGTGGTGATGTCCTTTTTTTTAGTATAATAATAATATCGTATGCCTTTTATGTATCGTAATTCGTTTACCGAAGCCAAAATTAAAACGAATTACGACTTTCTGTCGCGACTTCTCGGGAATATAGTTATTCGTCAATCGTCAGTGATATGAGGCTACGTATAACTCTGGGGCCGGTTGTTCGAAAGGCTTTTAGCTTAAACGGTGGATAAGCTAAATTTTAAAATACTCTCATACATCTTGTAAATGACTGAATTTGCATCGTATGCGTTTAATTTGTACTGGCCATTGAAAATTTAACTTTTTACATCGAAATATTTCAGCTCGGTTGTTCAATAAATAGATAATTTTGTTTTCCATTTTCAACTTATCCACCGTTTAAGCTAAACGCCTTTCGAACAACCAACCCCTGGTATTAAACTTTCAAGTCCGATTTGGGTAGTTAAAATGTAATTAACTCCAAAATAAGCGACTCTGATTCGCCCATCCTGTCACCAAGGGTGGATTTCCACCTGCACAGAAACAGTTCGCTAGCGAAATATTTGCATCAAAACTGAAAATAGTCAAGCTGAACTAATATCTTTTTCCTGCCAAAATTCAAAAGAAAAGATGCAAATATTTCACTAGCAAACTGTTTCTCGGCAGGTGAAAAGCAGACAGCTTTCCGGTAGCTATAGGGTGTATTAAAAACCAAGCCCTGAAACATTCATTGAGACTTGAGTGCTCGATCTTTTCTGATTGAATAGAAAAAGAATATTCATGAATACTAGCTTAGTGTAGCGTTTTCATTATACACCATTTATAGGAAAAGCGTGAACTATCTCAATTTCTACAACCATGCAGCCGCATTTTGTAAAGAAACTCCTAACTACACAATTCTGATTGAAAATTCAACTCAGCACAAACGATAGTTGACAGTTAGTTACCTCGCTTCGTATAGCATCTGCCCCAGGCCAGTTTTTCCTGACGAGTTCAAAATCGCAAATATGAGTTGTAGAGTGCTTCCTTTATACGCGGTAAAAACGGTCAGGCTGTTGTATTTCGGCAACCGGACAGATTACTGGTAATTTAGAGTTTCAAGAACTCTGCAAGTATATCGTTATTTACATCTTCTAGCATTGGAAATGCAGTTTCTCTGCTATGTTCTTCCATTATACTCTACCTCAGTCACCTTAAAATCGCATGCGGACATTCTGTAATTAGGGACATTGCGCAACTCTCCGCTTGCCGTGATATTGTAGTACCGAAACTCTACGGGAGTGATATGAACCATTATGCTCAGTCGCACCTTTTCCTCTTCCGGGAAATTTCATACTTGACATTGAAATTCCGGCGATATTCAATTCCGATATCGCTGCGAGTACTTTTGTGACTTGATCAGCAACCATCACGCACTGGTTTCCTCGACGCATGCAACTGAATACTCTCCTCGCGGCTCAAAGCGGGATTCAAATTCGGCCATGCTATATAACATAGTGTCGCTTTCCGGAAGCAATTTCCCTTGAACCCATTTTTGAAGATATTTTCAAATAGCAAACGTTATGCCTGAATTGGTGGGAAATAACCACCTTTTAGTACATATAAGGCATGATTATTAAGACACTGAGACAAACTAAACACCTCATTGCGCAGGCTACATTATTCCAGAGTAGGCTATTCGCTGGGCAGGAACCAGAAATCACCGCCCACAAGGGCGATCAAGACTTAAAGGACCTTATACGGTATTGACCAATTTTCGATTGGTATAGATCGTTTGAGCTCCGTTTACACTACACTCAATTTAATGGCACGCATGGTAAAATGGGTACCCGTATCCATTTTATCTGTGCTTGGCCTTGGGTGCGGGTACGGGTACCAATTTTAGCTGTGCTGTGCCGATAAACAGACTGTAGTGTAAACGGTGCTTTGATTTACTTTCTACGCGGGTACGCATACTGATTTCATCCGTGCCTGGCTGATTTGTATTGTACGAAATTTGGTACGGGTTCCAATTTCAAACGTGAAGTATCACAAAATATAGTGTAAAAGAAGCTATAGGATGAGCCACGTAATGTGGCCATCATCTTGGTAAAGCGAGTAAGTTCATTTCACACCCTTTGTACCCACTTGTCGTGCACATGTAACGCTGATATTGTAATCGAGCGGCCATTCGTGATCGTCCATTGGCCGTTTGCCCGACCAGTGCATGGTAACCGAACGCTTTCTCCCTGAATATATCGTTACTGCATGTGTTAACCACAGATATTAGTGGATTCATTAATGAGGCCCAATCTCCAAAAGTGCCATCACAAAAACAAAATAAAACAAAGAAATCAAAGGGATAGCGTGAAGGTGTTTGGTATAATTATCAGCTAATCAATCTACTTCAAAATGAACTACAAGATTGAATATTTAAATATATGATAAGCATGTTTCCCCTGTCAACCACAGTCTGGTTTCCAAGTAGTTGGCATGCCAAGGTATAGGTACATAAAAATCATAGAATATCCGTCTAATTCAAGAAGTATATACGATTGATTGTAGGCGTCTTTGGGTTATTCTAAGGCTTCATTGCAGTTAATATTCTGGGGCACGAGATCCCGAGAAGAAAACGATGAAATGGACGTTAGGATCGTCATGTTCGGGTTATGCATGATTGAAATACCAAAATGGTTCGAATTTATCGTCATATGTATATATATTTGCATTCGTCAGTATACATCCACAATATACAAACAATTTATGGGATGACCGGAATTTGACTATAAAGCCCAATTTCCACTTCAACTTTGCGCCTGCTCTTGACGAAAGATTTCCCCAACGGCAAAACTCTTCTGCTGAGATTTTGTCATTGCCGAGTAACGAATTCTGAAGCACCGCTGCCGTTGCTAGCAATGAGAAATTTGGTTCGGACATTTTATTGAACAATCTTAACAAAATCCAATTCCACAGCAAGAGAAAATGCGAAATTTTTCTTCGCCGGCAGCAGAACCACGGTAGGAGAGCTTGTAGTGACTCAGAGCCTATATATTCTTTTCGACATACGAATGGCTGAGTATATATTATGTTTGTCAGTGGATGTGTAGCTATCTTCTAGTGACAACCATTTGTCGAATTATTGCGAGTGCTTACTGTGAAATACAAACCGTTTTAAATAAAAGACAATTTATTTCGTAATTCGGTATGTTGTATATTGTGTAATTCGTCAGTTGTATAATTTGCCGTTAGGGGCAATTTGTTGCATTGAAATTAAACCGAATGAGATTGAATCAAAAACGAATTGCAACGAAGGGAAATCGAGTCGCAACAAAGGGAAGCCAAATTGCAACGCATAAAATCGGATCTCAACGAACGAAAAACGAATTTCAACCAGTCGAAACCGAATTACAACAAAATTACGGCTTATTGTTCACGAAAGAAAGCGAAGAATTGTGAAATATAAAAAAAACGTCTTCAGTTCTTTGGCCGGAAAGATTCTTTGTTCTTGATATAAATGATCAATATTACCACCAACTGACGTTTTGGATGAGAAGCCCTATACGAGAAACCATCATAAAAAAGATCAATTTTATGAGCACTGAGAACAAGTTAGTCCCGGCGCGAATTAATAAACGGTACGTCATTTCTTTAATCTTGGCCTCGGTGCGGGTTACACCCTAAAGATGATCTAAGGATAGAATTCATTGAGCCAAATTTTCGAAGGCAATACTGGACTCTGTAAACCTTTTCTTTCGACGGTGACATATTCAAGTGCAAATTTGTTATTATACTTATAAGGCCTCTTCTAAGACCACACGGCCTATATCTCGAAATTCAGGGGCATCTTTCAGTTAAGAGAATTTTTAGTAGAAGATGTTTCCAGACGAAGTTTGCTCGTACAAAATATATATGTATACAATTTCCAATCAAGGCAAAAAACCTGCTCAACTCTATATATAAACATTTGTGCCATAAAAATATTTGAGGAACTGTTTACTCACGTGAGAATGAGACTTATGGGAGGGTGTGATTAATTGTGAGGCCATGGGAACTGACACATGCACATCACTTCCCATGCATGCATGTAGGAGTTCATCTACCGGGCAGTTAGTAAACCCGCCCCTCATGTAAAGACAAACAAAAAATACACGAAGGAAATATAGGTAAAGCAGCCACTTATCTATAAACATGGCAACAAGAGCCAATTTATATCGTTACAAGTAAATATCACAACTGCAACAAGTCTCAAGTTTTGAGAGGCGTTTAGACAGGTAGGACTGCGGGAGCAAAGGTTGTCATGTGCTTCAATGAGACCCCTGAGTGCCTTACTGAGTATATGCATGCTTCGGGGAAAATAACTTTGGAGCCATGTGCTGTGGTTAAGACTTGCAACCGTGTTTGAAACTTCTAAACTGATCCTGTTTTTGCCGTACAAACCTACGGACGTTGTTCGCGACGGTGTTCCCAAAATTGTACATAAGTAATATGATAATTATCTATATTACAAGCTCGTTGATTGTTATTCATGAGTCTGACAGAACTCATGCATGTTTTTGCAGGAATATACTTGCAGTTGGGAAGAAATATTTTCAGTCCGTTCTCATTCTAGCTTCGTTTATCGTTACCATGGATCTTGACCATATAAGCAGCTTAATTTACACACTAAATTCATGAAGGCGGGGCTGATTTAGCTGCAACTTCAGACACAGAGCAATGTTAGGAAGAGAAAGAGTACGGGGTTATTCATAAATCACAAATGTTTCACTCTTTGGCTTTCGATATTTTTCATTCAAAACATTCTCTAGAAACGACAAATATGTGCGCAACACTGGTAACACAATTGAAACATTCTCACATGCCACCACCTTATAAAGCAACACAGCTTCATTAATTAAAAAAACCTAAACTAATCTGACCTAATATTATTCCCGTTCCCAAAAGTTGTGTTTACCCAGGGTCGAACGCCATTATACGCCCGCCAAAGGTACCTCAGCGGTTGCCTTCTGAACGCATATATATACCTTCTAGCGTGATTACCGAATATACGTGCATTCCCTGACGAATTCATTCTCTAAAATCGTGTGCACTTGTCATCTAACTCTTGAGAAGTGAAACAATGCAAGTGGCTGTGAGCCCCGTCGCCTTGTCGAGAGTCTTATAACCGGAAGTACGGTGACCTAAGAAGACATTTCCTTTGCAAGCAAACACCGCGCATAATCTGCATTCACGAGTCCTTTGTATTCGAGTGGTTTGTCATTCCAGCACTCGGGCATTGATAAAGAGAGTGCTCGAATAATCTCAGGCAAATATATGCAAATTCGAGACGCAATTCCGTTTCGAAAAAGGAAAGCAATATAGATATATCTATACAAGTACGCATTTTTATATACATTTGTATTATACCGCGCCACGTAACCGCCCACTGGGGTAAATGACGTCACGCATCTGATCGCGTGACCCGTTGACCAATGAGATGAGTGCTTCGTCATAAGGCGAAACAAAACCTCGTCTGCTAGCCAGCCATGTTCTCTTTTACGCATACTTCATCGTGACGGACGAGTCAACTTAACTATTTTCTTAAACGGGTTCAACAACAGCCTCCAAAATACCGCCTCTACGAGATACCGATCAATTCCACTATGCCTGCTATTCAGCCAGCGCAGTTGATATCAAAAAGGAGCCCATCGACTCCTTTTATCCACCGTGCCAAAATGCAGTTCATGCAAGCAGGCATACGCAGGGATGGAGCCATACAACCACCAATATGGGTCGGGAAAACCTAGCACAGGTCGCTGCACTCGATGCAGAATTTGGGCTTAGTTTCTACGATCCGTACGTAAGCGAGCCGTCCTTGGATTTGTCGCCTTACTTAGAAGATATCGACCTTGACACAAGCCAACAAGCTGATATTTTCGACCTCGTTTCGAGCGCCGCGCCACCGAAGCAAGACTACAAGACAACGCAACAGCCCGGCTACAGCACGTTCGACAACGAGTTCGAACAATTTCTGGACGAAAGCGGCGGCTTTATGGCCGAATTCAACGATGCTGAAGCTTTCGGAAGCCAGACTGTACCGCTGTTCGGCGATGCGGACTGGCAGTCGTCTTGCTCGGAGCGCTCGCCATCACCTGAGCTGCCTTCAGATGCACGAAAGCTCAAGAGCCGACGTCAACGCGGCCGTAAAAGCTCATCAAACAAGTCGAACCAGGCCGGCGCCGATAAAGGCACCTACGAATATCGCTTGAAACGCGAACGTAACAACGTGGCTGTGAGGAAGAGTCGAATGAAAACAAAAGAGAAGCAAGTGGCCATCTTTCGTAAAGCGAGCGAGCTGACAGAAGAAAACGAGGATCTTCACTCGGTGGTCGCTAGCCTTACTGAGGAGTTACACCGCTTGAAAAGCTATCTTGCAAAATCAGGAATTTCCCATTTGGACTTGCCAATTGAGGCTTAGGCAAACTCCAAGGAGGGATTTCGCGAGGACTTTAGTAGAACCCATTGGACGTGTCGTAAAAGTATTTTTTTTAAAAATTGGATTGTGACTTTAAAACATATATTTGACTGTTGTGTGTAGTGCATATTAAAGAGCTGCATACTTCAAATATGGCTTGCCATATTATTTGTAGATTATTCCATATACCCATCTTGGACTGTGGTGCGGGGTATTTGAATATATATATATAGCCGGTGTAGTCGAGATATTTTAGCAAGTTTTTCGAAACCTCTAGAGAGGATTCGTGCCGTGGAATCGCTGGATTGTGCCTGATTTCAAGTGCAAATGTACATTTTATATATAACAAGATGTACATTTGTACGTTTAAATAATTTTAAATCGGAGCTGGTATCCCCCATGTAATTCAAACAGTGTGCTGTGTTGTGTTAATCAACAATCCAGTGACCTCTGGCAACCCTCAAAAATGAAGAAAGAATTTGCTTGTTTAAAAGCGTGTTGAATTTCGCTTTGTGTACAAAAATATTTATGCCAGTGTGTGTTTGTGCGTTGAGTTAAACCTAAATTGCGGGAATACCGATTGATTCCATATAATAATTGGTCCTAATACTTATAGCAGTACTGAGTTTAAAGTTTGGGTGATTTGAAGATACGATTTGTCGCATTTCAATGCGTGTTTTAATACAGGGGAACAAGCTTTGATCTGTCGTGGCCTGTTGTAGTAGCTATAACCATATTATAATCAAGTAGTTGTAGATTGCAAACCTCTCTTTGTAAAAATTTTTTTTCAAACATGATCTGAGTCGATAAAATGTGTATAGTTTATATGCGGGTATACAATGATTGCCAGAGGTATTATAGATCATTGGCGTTTATTATATTGCGATCAACGTCCGTGTTTCCGCATTTTGCACTCGTAATGTGTTTCGGCCGCCAGGCAGCGAAATCCCTGCTGCGATGTGTGGTCGATATTTGTTTAGGTTTGAAATGAACTGGCCATGGTCATTGTAGTGTGACCTTCGGATTATATAAGACACGGTATATTTTGTAATTATATCAACAAACCATTTGGATCCTTAAATGCAAATATTGCTTTCTACATCGTCTGTAATGTAAATTGTTAGAGTTTTTCTCGCATTTTGCTTTTCATGCCCTCAAAGATCTTTGTACCCTGAAAGTTGCAAACGATAATAGCAGAGCTCATAACAATAATATTGATATAATTTCACTTCATTTCCGTTTTAATTTGGGGATTTTACTTTGCGTGACAATAATGGCGCATTTATTATATATCGCACCAATAAACTGTTTAATTTAACAAACTATGCATATATATCATTGTCGAGCGTCACGAGTCTCTAGCGAGCTCAATATTTACCCCGTCTGCGCTCACCAATGCCTTTGGCAACGGGCAAAACAATTGTGGTGATGCAGAAAAATGAAGGCAAATATATTTGCAGTAAAACGCCTCATATATCCCTGCATATGTAGTCTGCTCAATGCAACTAGCTTCGTTTCCTTTGGACATTTGGTATGCAGTCAAAGATTAGGATATGGAACCTTGCATATATACAATCTCATATTAACGAATTTCGTGCGATTTGCATCGCAAATTTCAATTCGTGCTGGAGCAATAAAGAGACCGCGATATCGATATTGCCCGCGTTTTAACATGATATTTACTTTCTAGTTTCTACAACCAATCGATTCGTGTCTTTGAACGCAATGAACGGTCTAATTGCTGCGCAAAACTCGACATCTATATAGACTGTACAGGCACACAAGAAAGAACACGAGAAATTCTTGCCAAAACTGAGACAAAAAGCTTTGCGTTTTTTTTCGCCACACACAGATCAGGGTTTAATTCCTGAAAAATTAACACGTTAAACGGATGTTAATAAATCGAAAATGTTCAAAATGTATAATCACATGCATCGTCAAATATTTCGATCGACCACGTATTCTATAAAGAGTAAATTTTCGGTTCAATATTTAAAATATAACTTATCAACCTTAATCAGATAAGTTATTGAACTTGAAGTCTTTAATGAGTTGTGTTCTTTCTCCATATACGCTTTAAGTAAATCCTCTTTAAGATTAAAAAGTGGAGAGATAATTGCTATGCACGCCGTATGAGACGGCATCGTCACAATACACAAGCCTCCTGCGGAAATCAAACCTTTGCCTTCTCTCGATTCTGAAGCAGAGTGCTCAGAAGGAAATAAGAATTCAACAATCATTTCCCGAGTGTGTGAATTTTTCAAGGCATGTTATTTATGGATTATTTTATCAGCAATTTCTACTTTTTTTCCCAGCTAAATAACCGAACTCATATTTATCGTAAATTTGGTTTAGGGATGGACGAAATCAGTATGGGGAAAAAAAGGCTATATTCAAAACGTTTCTTCACAGTCTCACAAACCATTTTTAATCTCATGTCTACATCTCGCTTCAAAACTCCCAAAAAAAATAATCTATGATAGAAAAAAATGATATATAATCCGGCGGAATACGTTGTACCAGCGGTTCATGCACCGGCTCAACAGGAACCGTCAAGTTCTTGACCTCGATTGACCGGGAATTTTTCGAACCACCTGATCTGGCTTTGAACCAAATAACCTTTTATCTTCATACAACAGACACCTGCATGCATATACCGTTCAGGTATATATATAATATATTTGTCCTAATCATACTAGAGATTGTGTCATCTGTTTGGATGCTCTAACTAGGGGAAAGCAATGACCATTTATTTCCTTCAATTAAAGTCTTCAAAATTCATCAGTGACTGCGTTAGAAACCAAAGAAAACCCAATAACTCTTTCACACTGAGTCCAACTTTTCTTTTTTGGGTTAAGTCTGCATGGATGGAAAATCCGTCTCTAGTGAAATCGGGCTCTTAGTTCGATGAAAACCATTAGCCGTCAGTGTATCATTGAGTATGCAATAGAACTTGCACTGTTTTCACATGACATCAGCCGAGATGAATTATTGATTTAATTGTTACTCTGCAGGAATCCAGACAGCATTCACAGCATGTTGTAGCGAGTAAGAGCCTAAGAGATCAGTGTTTTGGGAAAGTTCCGTTTCCTTCTCCATAGTGGCCAGCAAATCCTATCTATTCGAACGTTTTTCCCACGTGTAAGCCTATAAGGAATACAGGCTACAGGTGTGTTCATAAGAGCAATACTCAATTTGCCGTATGGTTGATTTGCAGCTCATACATCATAAGTCAAATAACCACAACAAATCTATTACAAGTGAATGGATCAGACAAAATGGGGGTCGTGCTAACAGACATATTACATATTTCAAGTCTGGTTTCCTTTCAAATCTCAGAGAATTATATTCTCAGAACAAGTACGGACAAGAAACGTGTTCTTGTTCAACCGCCTTCATTATTGATCGACAGACAAAGGAATTTCCAGACAAAAGAAGTGCTTTATGTCTAATCTGGTGGGTTTAAGGGTCTGATTACATGCACAGGCAAGCTGGTTTAACCTGGCCATCCAGGCTAAACGGAGACAGCAATTAATTTTCGCGAATGCATATGTGTTAGGTGAACCTGTGTGCATGGTAACCTGTCTGGGTGAAACCTCATTGCCAACCAAAAATTTTAAGAAGTGAATCGTTGCTTCATATCATTCAAAGTCTACCTGATGTTGTTTGTTGTTCATTAAAATTTCACTAAATATTGACACCAAAGTTTACTAAATATTGACACCGAACTGACCGAAGGTTTTCTTTGCTTTTTAATTGTTCGGTCTGCTGCATGTTTACAGAGAAAATAACATGCATTTTGATATTATAGTCTAGCTTTCTATTTTCACGCGATTTGTTTACATTTTTCATTTTGATATAAAAAACGTATGTGTTATTGCTATTCCAAGCCCCAAGCCCCAAGTCGTGGCTTCGCCTGGATGCATGACTATCACAATTCACAAACGACTAGCAAAATTTTACCCCAATGAAAATGAACTGCAGACCTTGCTGGCCACATGCATGCTGGCTCATGTCAGTCGTAAAGCTTAAATTGAATTTGTGAATTTAATAAAACACATAATGTTTAAGTGATTGCGGCCTAATATGCCCTGAAATATGTGATATTTTACGGCCAGACTAGAGAATATAGGGGCTATTAAAGCTATATCATATTTTAGCTCTTGCTATTGTCTGTCCCGTAAGTGATTGCTGTGAAAAAGCCACTCAGTTATGTCTTGTAATACTTGTAATACTCCAGGTATTGGGGCATTACCTTCCCTATTGGCGTCAGTGAAAGAAACGTGAAAAATTTTGGCAATGTGGGAAAAATGTTTGAGATTTTTTCTCACAAAAAACCGTCATTTCATATTTATTAATATTATTAATATTACTCCTACAACTTTACCTACACAAATATATCGTTTAAAACATGTTGATACACAATTCAAAGAGACAGTAGCCCAAAACTGATCACCAACAAAAAGGATTTGACGAAGTTCAAATGCTGAGATGTTATGGAAAGTCAGTTGCGAACAGTCTGGAATATCCAAACAGAAGTAATATTCAGCGAAAATCTCCCTTTCGTCAGGTCCTGCTTTGCATGATATTTTAGCCTCGATCCTCAATTTTGAATTTCCTAAGTCAGTTCTTTAACAGGAGCAAAAAGCTAAGCCAATCGTTTGCCATACAGATCGTTGGATTTTTGTTAAACATGCAACTAAGTATATATCGTATCATCATAAGCTGTCGCGGTAAAGGACAGCACTGGCTTTTGTCATACCCAATATCGCGGAGACTTCATGGAACAACGGTACGACAAAAAAAAACATATAGACTTCCTCATACATTCATTGAGTAAAAAAACAAGAGAAAATTCAATATCTACGTCTTTGCCTGTCAGAATGGAATGTTAATTCCTTTGTTTATTTAGCTCTGCTCCTGCAAGCAAGCTGAAACGTTTTCATAACTTGTGACCACTTGCTAAGAGGAAACCATGAAGTTAAAACTCGGTTAACATGCAAAATAAAGAGGTTTCCATTCAATATTTTACTGTTTGATTGATTTGTGGCAATAAATCTTCGAGTTTTCTCTTCAAATCCTACATAATGCTATTTATAGCAGCACACAGCTCACAATTTATCAAAGAAAACCGACTTTATTGTGAATTGATGTTAGTCATGTTACATCAAACACCATTAAAGTCAAATACAGATTAATGCGGCACAAGTTCTCACGAAAATGTATTTAAATATACACCTATTTTTAGATATCATTATTCAACTATAACACTTATAGATTAACTGGCTCGTACAAGCAAGCGCAGTTGTCCTGTTTTATAGTAATTAATTCAACTTGTCAAATCTGATAATTTGACCACAAAGGTCACATTGAAAGTATCCTTTTTAAACACTGCGACGAACAGTTGGGGGCTGTAATGTAATCGACTTTCAAATTCCACAGTGTCATTAAATTGCTTTCCATTGTTTGGATATTTTTGTGCTGACAGAAGCATGTTTGCTAATTAAAGTGGCTATAGGCTACATTGGAATACCAACCATATCGCGATTTTCAATGGCTCGTTTGAATGACAGTGCCTACATCGTTCATAGTACAACGGTGTACAGGGTCCGTTTGTAAGGATAGAGGGGGAATAAGGTTAAATGAGAGGGGGTGGTAGCGGCTTGAGGGGAAAAGGTGTAGATTATAGAATATTTATAAATTATAAATTATTTCGCAAAATTCCTTCCATATACGCTTTCAATAAAAACAAGCCAAGAACTTTCTAGAGTAAAATAAATAACAGTAATAACTGTAGTATTTTTTAATTGCGAAGTCCCTGAACAGCGATGCTTTTGATTCTGAAGGCTATAAAGAATATTAAGCACTTCAATCTACTAATGGATTTATTTAAAAGGCTTTTGTTAACATAACCAATTTTAAGCTGTTTAACTTTAACTAACCGTGCACCTGCTATTGCATGCACGCGAGCAGTGAGATGGTAGTAGCAGGGATGACAAATTTATGACGTCCATCAAAATTCATCATAATGTCAGGAAGATAGTAAACATGTCATTTTCAAGCTCTCACCGGCAGCCTGCCAAGTGTCTGATAGCCAGAGATTGAAATAGATGCCTGGAATAGCGTATATGGTCTGGAAGGCAGATTGGCACTTGGCAGAACACCTGCTATCAGGAAAATTACTTTCTTCTGTCTGTGTGTTCTCAACCAATACTAGCGTGTTTTATGCGAAGAAAATGTTTCTTGCTGAGCACTTGGAATCCAGGTTAATTTATATATCCTTAGCATATGCTATTGTGAACCTGTTTTATCGCTCTAGATTCTAGAATACGCGCATCTTGATTTCTATAAGCTTAGCTTCTTTTTAGTCCTAATTATCGGCAACATGTCCGTGTTATTGATACGTTTGTAACTCTTAGAACGGTGTTCAAGCTGACTTGTGGACTTTTTTTAAAAAATAAACTGTCCATTGTGTTTTGAAATCAGGTCCAGGCTGGAGAAATGTAAGTCATGGCTGGCGCACATCATTCCAATCATACATCAGTTGCTGTAATGAGTTTACAACACTTGACCTATCTGGAACGATAGACAGTTGATCATTCAACGCTCAGATTTAGGCACTTAAGCTTATCAAAATTGAATCAAAAGATCTCTACGCCCCCTGCAGAAGTTTTATATTATATGGCGCTTGCTGAAGGTTTAACCGCGAACAGAAATATGAAGAAAACTTCATCGCAGGCCGCAGGGTAAAGTAATATAAAGACCCACGCGTCGTGTAATATTGACTTCGTAGAGGGGCACTAGTCAAAAACAACCTCGTAACCAGGGTATTTCTTCTGTCATACTGACGGCACTCAATCGCTTTTTTTACACAATGCCTTTGGCCATAATTCGCGATTTATTTTTTCCCGTATAAATGGCCTTTATAATTCTTATAGTGGGATGCATTAGAAAGAGAAAGAGAAAGAGAAAGAGAAAGAGAAAGAGAGAGAGAGACCAAGAAGAACGTTTGAAAGAAATGCTTAGCTTAGTCAAGTAATATTGATTCCTTACCGGCTTTAGATTGTGGACACCAGCTGGGAATTATCTAAGGTTTCTCGAAACGTGGGGGTGTGAGATGTCTACATTTCTGTTTTAATTACTTACATTTTCGCATAATCATTCGACCAGATATGTCGATACTTGTAGAGGAGGGGTGGGGGAGTGTGGTGTTACATCCCCAAGTATTTTATGCTTGGAAGTATAAGATTGAATCACATCATCACGACCCACCATTTTTTGTAACCGCTCTTATCAATGCATAGTCCAGTTTATCTAACGGGTTCAGGATTTTCGAGAATGTTCCTAAATAAGATTGGTTGAAAAGAATAGCCAATCAAGGTAGTTTATTTTAGCGCCAACTAGAAATTTGCAAAAATCGACGATACTATTGATCATGCGCAAACAGTAATCATTTATGGACAATTGTTACACCAAGTAAAGGAAAATCTTTATTTTGAATAACGGGCTCAAACAATTCAACATGAATCATTTTTAGAAGGAATTTTGTTTATTTGGCATATCTTCAATGCATGTGCGCCTAAAATTGCTTTCTAAATTACAAGGAAGATTTCCATATTTCAAACAGAGATATCGCTTCATCGTGCGAAGCAATTGTACCAGTTTTAAAATGGCAACAAATGACGAGTCGAAAGATCAAAAGGATGAAACGGAAGATCAAATTGTGAACATTGAGACGGTAGTCGCCGCAGATAATAAAGGCATCGACTATAATAAACTTATAAGTAAGTCCTAAAGCAGGATATGGCTTTATCCCTTTATCATTTCAATGATACATGCTATATTGTTGGTATAACGTAATACAGTATTCAAAATATATCATATATGAAAAGCTGGGATATATAAGGATTAAGGTGGCCATGGTGGGGTGTACACATGTCATCCAGTGTTGTTGGAGAAATGAGGGGGGGGGGTGTGAGAGTATGCTATCATTTTTCACAGTGAGATATTCCATAACTATTTAATACAAGATGTGTTTAATCATCTGTTATTGCATTCCATCGAGACTTACATATAATGGGTAGGGGGTGCGGGCAGGCAAAGAGGAGACCTTTCAATGCTGAATGTTTTAAACAGGCAACTATGAGTTGAATTTGATATATTTTAGAACAATTTGGGAGCCAGAAAGTTGATGAAAGTCATATTGAACGCATCTTAAAACTCAGTGGAAAGCCTGTGCACCACTTTTTAAAACGTGGAATATTTTTCTCTCAAAGGTATAAAAGTTTGGCACAACATTGCCTTTCCTAAATTCAATGTAGTTGTAACAAGTACATTGTAATACATATTTTGTTTTTTTTTAGAGACCTGAAAGTGGTTTTGGATGCATTTGAATCAAAGAAGAGATTCTATTTGTATACTGGAAGAGGGCCCTCGTCAGAGGCTATGCATTTGGGACATTTAATTCCTTTTATTTTTACCAAGTAAGTGTTTACCAGTCTATTTTCATGAATCATGATGTGCTGTCAGCACATTTTGTAATGTACAATACCTATGTACTTCATTTTCCCAAACTTTTTTAGATACTTGCAAGATGCATTTGATGTTCCTTTGGTCATTCAATTAACGGACGATGAGAAGTTTTTGTGGAAGAATTTAAAACTGGAGGAAGCTCATAGGCTGGCGTATGAAAATGCGAAGGACATTATAGCCTGTGGTTTTGATGTAAACAAGACATTTATATTTTCTGATGTGGATTATGTTGGGTATGATTAAATTTTTTATGTACTTTATTAATGATACTTAATTTAATGATACTTTATTCAAGGATCAATCAATCTACAGCATTTGTCTGTAAAATTTAATTTATATGTTGACAAGAAAAACTGTCAACAAGTGTTCCTATTACCAAAGCTGTGAATGCTCCTTCTCAACTTATTTTTTTAAAATTTCTATCATGCATACCTTTGAAAGATTATACAGTCAATAGCTAGAAAAAGTTTCCATTAGAATGCTTTTTTTATTATTGCAGTGGTTGTAAGGAATTTTATATGAATATTGTGAAAATTCAAAAAAGTGTCACTTTCAACCAAGTCCGGTCAATCTTTGGTTTCACAGACAGTGACCCCATAGGTAAGAGATTATCTTCTTAATCCATTTAGGTAAGAGATTATCTTTTTAATCCATTTGTGCTAAATGATCCCTTCTCAGTTGGTTCCAAGAATATTTTCCCTAACAATTGCGAGTGTCTGTTGTGGTGGTTTTAACAGATGAAAAAAAACAACCCAAATCACAATTTATTAGGGTGTTAAATTGGTAAAATTGTACAATTTGTCTTTAGGTAAAATATCATTTCCTGCAGTTCAGGCAGCGCCATCATTTAGCAATTCATTTCCACATATATTTGGTGAGAAGCATGATATTCCCTGTCTAATTCCTTGCGCCATTGACCAGGTAAGGAATACAAAAATTTAAGAATCCTAAGGTGATGTTGCTGTAATATAATCAACCCTGTAGCATTTTCTTTTTATTAATATATACGAAAATGCACACAAACATATATATATATATTGAATAAACCTAAAAAATTAAAGCCTAGCGAAATAAAGTAAACCCAGTTAATAATGGCTTAACCAACAATTAATTGACCAAATTAATTCCTCTTTTATGACAATGCAAACTTTAACTTTCACAGGATCCATATTTTCGTATGACAAGAGATGTTGCCCCAAGACTGGGATACCCCAAACCCTCTCTTCTTCATTCCACGTTCTTTCCAGCCTTGCAAGGAGCAAAGACGAAAATGAGTGCAAGCGATCCAAATTCGTCTATTTTTTTAACGGATACTCCAGCACAGATTAAGAAAAAGGTGGGAAATGTTTGGTAATTCCGCTTTAGTTCATGCAAATGTCCTCAAATGGCGCATGAATCTAATCAAAAAACACAATTATAAAGCAGAAAGGATGAAATATTTTTTCTGTTGTGCAGGTCAATAAATATGCATTTTCTGGCGGGAAAGATAGTATTGAAGAACATCGGAAACTTGGTGGAGATATTGAAGTAGATATTGCCTATCAATATTTGACTTTTTTCTTGGAGGATGACGAGAAACTACAGCAAATAAAAGGGGTAAATATAGTCGATAGTAGAGGTGCATGACTCATCTACATTTGCTCCTTTCCTTTCGGTTTACAGGAAGCAAAGATTGAAGGTAATATCCAGTCAGGTTTGCACATAAGCTCTGTTCATTCATAACAATGCGGGGCCCGCAAGTTTGAAAATTTCGAACACGAAAAACACGAAACTGGTGATAAGTGGCGAAACCTGGGATAAACATCTAGTAATGGCTTCCAAAATGTGACACCTGGATTGCATCAATTTTGAGCTTATAACTGATGTTGTTTTTTTTTGTTTTTGTTCAGGATTACAGCAGTGGGAAGATGTTAAGTGGTGAGATTAAGAAAGAATTAATTTCAGTTTTACAGCCTATGGTGGCAGCACATCAAGAGAGAAGAAAAACTGTCACACCTGAAATTGTCAAACAATTCATGACTCCACGAAAATTAAATTTTTAAAATGATAAAGCTCTTAAATATTTATTTAAAGCCAATAGCCAAAATTTATGAAAAATTAAAATATTTTAGTTTTCAAGACAAACCATATTGCATGAAACTAGATTCCTTCATGTCAGCTAAATTGTATGGGAGTTGATTAAGCAACCATTCATCAGGTTTTTAAAAAATATTGCTGGAGGTGGGATTGCTCATTTGCTCTGGGTAGCAGACCAAGTATAAATAGGTTGAGCAACCAGCACTAATATATAAAATAAGCAAAATTACTACTTCATATTTTTTAATTTACAGAAATGATTGGCTAATAAATTTTCAGTTCTAAGTTTAGAAAAAATATAGAATTGAAGAAGGTTGGTGTTGAAAGAAAGGAGTGAGGTATTTTTGACATTCTCTGCAGTTTATTCAGGCTTTCTAATGAATATGTATAAAGGTAATGAAATGCCAAAGAATCAAGACTTCCAAAAAAGGTTATGTTGACGTGTGATTCTCATCATTTTCATCCTTAATTTCTTCATCAGTCAAACACAACCTTATTTGCTCCTGCAGCTCCTCGCTAACATTGTTATCAGCCAAATTGATTTCTTTCAACGATGTAGGATAATTTGCAACAACATCGAACAATAGTTCTGCCCCAGACTCGGAGATCCCACACCCTTCCAAGTCCACCTTCTCTAAAGTTTCGCTTGCTGCCATGGCAACAGCCAACACCCCTGTCCCATAATTCCCAATTTTGTTATAGTCGAGGTAAAGGTTCCGTAATTGTGAACTTGCTGCAATTGCAATCGCCAGGTAAGACCAGCCCATTTGGGTAATGTTCTTGTTACCGGTTAATGTTAAAGTGTGTAAGCATGTTTTCCCTTCCTCTGGAGGCAGCAACATGCATACTTGTTGTAGGCCATCATCTGTTAGGTTGCAATCACCAACATCCAGAGAAGATATCTTAGGGTGAACTTGCAATGCTTTGACCAAGTATTTGATGCCATCATCACTCAGGCTATTGCCATGAAGGCTGAAAATAGACAATGATGAGTAATTATGCACTAGTACGCGAAATATAATAAGCTAGACTATACAGCCCAAAGACTTAGCTACATTAATATTGATGATGAGTAAGTTAAAACTATACACAGCATTTTAATGTGATTGGCAAATACAAATTGATATACTGGCAGATATCTTTTTATGGGAGCTGCTATGTAGCTATGATCTTTGGCATTGATACAAAAGTAAAAGATGACTGTGTTAGACAATACACAATACTAAAGTGCATTAGGGACATTGGGGCAGATTTAATAGTGAGATTACAAGACCTTTTTTTAAAGGATATCAAACATCTTTGGGAATAGTCAAGAGTCGAGCTAGTAGAAACAAATATGTCCTCAAGTATATTGACCTACGTATTTGACATGAACCATAAATGTTGGAGTTCGACTTACAGTAAGGATGACAAATTTGTGTTGTGTTTTAGAGCGTCAGACAACCACTTAACTCTCTGCTTGTTGCTCAAAACTCCCAAACTGAAGTTCAATTGTGCTAAAGAAGCATTTGTCTTTAACGATTCTGAAATACGTTTGAAACTAGCATCGTCCATATGACATCCTCTCAGAGATAACAGGCGAACAGAACCGTTGCTCAAAGAATTACAAATATCATTGATTTCAACGTCGTTCAAGTCCTCTCCCGTTATTTGAATTGTCCCAAGCATTGTGTAATTAAAAGCATCGAATTTCACAAAGTTTTCGAAAAAAATCTGGCTTGTAAGTTGTAAAATAGTGAAGCTTGTCTCCAAGGAGACGAGACGCTGGTTTGCACTTTGCATTTGCAGGTGGCCGGACTGTGTTCAATAATTTAATATTTTTTTTATATATCGTTACACAAACTTTAAATGGTTAAAATTCTCAAATACAAACTGCTACGAAACGATGAATGATTGTTTCCAAGACATAACAAACACTGTCTTATAAAAAACACCAAAAAATTATGGACAAAAGGAGGACATCTTGCGGATTTTATTCTAATAGAATAAAAATGTGTCTAACAAGTGGTGGTCAGCTTTGGTCAATATTTTTTTATCTGGGATTTCAAGGTTTCTTGAAAATTTAAAAAGCTTACAACCTTGTGAGACTTTTGAGGGTGAGAGGTTCCCTACACATCTACCCACAAGATATTTCATTTAGAAATAAAATATTTATTTTGCTAGAATGAAATTTCTATACAATCTATATATAGGACCAAGTGTCACTGTCATCATCACTGCCTAAGCTGTCCAGCATATCACTACAGGAATTTTGTGACAAACCATCTATTAGTTGTGGTGAGATTGTTGCTAGGCATCCTGTAAAAGAGTATGAAATAGAATCACCTTAAATTTTGAGCAGTTCTTATAACTTGCAAATACTCAGAGGAAAATTTGTGGCAACCCTGAAGATAGTTTATAGAGCCTAGACTTGTAAAGACTTTCTTAGCCTGTCCATCTAGCTCATAAATCAACCCAGATACACACCTTACACAGTTACACTGTTAGTTTTGCCTGTTCTAATAATAAATAAAGAAAGCATTTGATAACAGAGTAGGTTATTTTACCTAGTGCTACTGGAGGTCTGTAAGAATGTTTTACCATGGATGTACTGGTAGAAATATCAGCATTTGGCCTGCAAGGGGATTGCAAATTAATAAACATTTGTTTTCATGACACATATTGGGAAAATTATTTGGGAAAATTATATGAAAAAAGTTATACCAATTCAGACCAGACAGGGTGCATGATTTTCGTTTGGAATGTATAATATCTAAAATTTCGAAACATATATTACATAGGTTTAATAGGTCAACAAACAAATAAATAATAATTGTCACGATTGAATAAATATCTTACTATTAAAATATCTTAAATATCTGAACTTGAAAAATTGAAAAAGTAATAATTGCCTTTAGTTATATTTTTGCAAACACCAAAACGAACCTAAGAATGAAAAAATATAGTTAATTTACCCTTGCAATATATTATATATACTCAACTACTCAAGTACTCTATATAGTAATAATATATAATATGTAGTCTATTAAGTAGATTTGGAGAGAAATATTCAACCAACCTGACCAGTAATGCGCGACGTAAATCGCATAGCATTACCTAAACACTTTATTCCCGACATGTTTATATTTGTTTGTTTACCTAGATCTATTCTATGCAACTTTGTTTACCTCCCACAATTAATAAAATGTAAATAAAATCGCGCACACGTGGTATTCCTTGAGCCCGTAGTGTTAATGCACAAACTAAAAACTTCAAGTAAAAATGTGAAAATGTAATAAAAGTAAGATGTTGACTGATTGACTGAGAAAGTCTGACTGATTTAGCGTAATCCTGGTTCCAGATTATTCGAAATCTACAATAACACTAGAAAGAACAATTTCTGGTGAATTTTACAGTTTTTTTGTAGGTAAATTTTACCGGTAAATTTACACGTTTGCCGATGAAGATTTATGTTCACATATGAATGTTTAGGGTAATGAATGACAATGATGCCTGTTTCATTCCTACAATAACCACAAATATACTGGTACATCCAAAGAAAACACGATCCACGAGCTCTTCATACATAAGTATTCACTAATATCCATAGAAATCCTCTTGTCAATTTGTCAACATGGCACACGTTTGCAAAAGGAACGCAAAAACAAATTATGCGCTTTCAAACGACTTTTAAAAAATCTTCCTGGCTTTGATCGTTCAATACCATGCGCTGTTTGAAGACGCGAACATTGCTCGGTCTTTTTATAGCGGGATGGTTTATTGGGGTGATTTATTTTATCTCAGGCGTCAAAAGATCCGATCAAGCGACGCACGACGGTGACTCATATTTAGTGGAATACGATAAATTTCTTGATGGTGGTACTGTAGACTACCGTGAAGGAATCACGTCGAAGATCGATGATTCTAGGGTAAGTTTATTGATTTTTTGACACCTTTCTACTCTATTATAGCGTGTTAAAGCTTTTTGGCTTGTGTGTATTGTACTTATTCGGTAATACAATACAATACATTCAAAAAAGACAGCTTTTAAAGTTTAAATAGAATTGTTTTTATCTCGAATTGTAGTAAATTGCCTCCGTGTATATTAACAAGTGTATCAATATTTTCACTTATCTCTTATCATAAGATCTGGAATAAGATATCGATCGAGTTTAAACAACTCGCAATACTGCCCCATAGAAGTACTTAATCCCCAAATTGAACACCGGTCTTTTGTGAAAAAATGTAAAAGTTTAAATATCAAGATCTATACTGGAGTGTTTCCCAGTTGAAAGAACTTAAGAATAAATAGTTTGTCTGATTTTTGTTTACCTGTATATTGTATCTATGTGAAACAAACAGAGAATAAGTTGTTAATACGAAAGGAAATTGCATTTAGCTAAATAAATATCAACCAGATTTCAGAGTTGTCCCCAATATATTTTGGTTCACATGAAAGACTTCTCACCCATGTGAAGTGCCCTGTGAAAATTTCCAGACTTTAACCACCTATGAATGCCTGAAGGCTGTTGTTTTTAGCATCTTTGACATTTTTGGGCCCCAAATAGTCCCTGGAGTTGCTCCAACATATATTTGCTTCATATCTCTCCTCTATTTGTGAATTTTCCTGAGTACAGATCTTCCTGAAAACAACTCAACCAACTCTGTGTTTTGTCACCATTAAGTGACAATATATAGTTCTAAAGGAAACCTTTTTAATCCAGAGTAGTTTTTTCCTCAACTATATACAATGCTACTTAATTTGTTTATACTACAAAGTATTTTGATACTTTCCTGAATTTTCTTTCATCTCCTTTAAACCTCAGGTTATAAGACTATAAAGCATCATGACCCTGATAGATTTTGATCATAATAATCTAATGTAGTCAAACTGGTAAAAATTTGATTTTTTACTTTTATTGTGTTTCATTGCCCTGTTGGCCTGTCATAAAAACTCAATACTAGTTGCCAATTTAATAGAATGTTAACTAAAGCATAGGCAGAATCTTGAATATTAAAAAACTTGAATACTTGATAACTAAAATGTTGTCGAAAACAAGATTAGAATAAGTTATATTAAGCCTAAATATCTTATATTAAAAAGTGATCTGTGCATCAGAGCAACACAATTATTTAAAGCAAGATTTTTTTTGACAAGATTATGTAAAATATTTCATGTAGAATGCCTACAAACATATTGGTTTAGCTGCCCAGATAGCGTAAATTATTTTTTGTCTTTCACATAATATCACAATGCATGTTTACTCAGACATTACAGGTATGTAAATATAAGGGGTTTAGGAGGGATTTAAGGTTGATATGCATTCCTGCTATAGAACAACTTAACAGAAAATAAGAACACTTATACAAACTGATGTCTGAAGTCAGTCAGGAGTAAGGCTTGATTTAATATTATAATTCAGAGAGTTTCTTAATTGATAAAACATCCCAAATCAGCTCACTCAACACAACAATTGTTGTTACATTAGAAGAATAAAAAAACCTTTGAAACGACCTTTTTTTTACTTTAGATAGCAACTGCACCTAATGTGCACAATAAATTATCTTCTGATACAAGAAGCATTGAAAGTTTTGATGCTGATGGCTATTTGGCTGGGGGGAAATTAAAAGAAGGAGAGGATTCGTATGCAAATAATGCTTATAATCAAAAAGCGAGTGAAGAGGCTGCGTTTAACCGTGAGCCACCTGATGTAAGACACGCACAGTAAGTTTTGATATATCTTTGAGAATGGGATAGAATATTTTCTATATATATATACTCTCTATATATACTATATATTGTCCATAACTGTCAGTAGTCATTGATATTTAAAATGCTAAACACAAAGGAAAACTCCCTTTTTGCTTCATACCAACAGATGCCAGTCAAAATCCTGGCCAAGTGATTTACCAACTACAAGTGTTATAATCTGTTTTCATAATGAGGGAAGAGCAGCACTACTTAGGACTGTTGTTAGGTAAGTCAAAAACAAACTGTGCACAGCACAGCAAGCTTAACTTGAAATGAATCTAGCTTGATTACAGTTGGTCAATATCAAATAGCTGTAGGCTATACCATCACTTGTTAAACACATTCCTTTCAGCCATTAACCAGTTTCTTTTCATTTTTAGTGTACTTGTACAAACACCTGAACATTTACTCAAAGATATAATTTTAGTTGATGATAATAGTAAAAATGGTAAGCACGAGACAAGCCTATGGAATTGCTCCAGATGAAATATATGTATAAAGTAGGAATTTTAGTGAGAAATCTGGAAGCCTGGAAGAGCTGCATCTTAAAACAGGGCTATAGAAGAAGCTTATTGGTTAAACTAAGCCTATGTTGGTTTGCAGCAGATCATTAATTATTTATCACATAAAGTGTAACTCAATGCTCAACTTAATTTAACTTTTTAAAACTTTCAGCGGATGATGGAAAGTTGTTGGAAAAACTTCCCAAAGTTAAAACAATAAGAAATATCGGTAGAGAAGGTGAATTATATTGCTTGTTTATATTTCCTGCTGTTGTCTGCCACTTTTTTGCATTGCATTTCATCTTAAACTTTTGTACAATTTTTGCTAATATAACATTACTTACTTCACTGTGTTATCTTGTTAGGTTTGATTCGCAGCCGGGTAAAAGGGGCAAATCTTGCCAGGGGTGCAGTATTGACCTTTTTAGACAGTCATTGTGAATGTAATAAACACTGGATTGAACCATTACTATTGAGGATCAAACAGGTACCTTTTTAACCGTAACTTTTTGGAGATTGAGCAAGGAGTCTCATAGTCATTCTACTCATTCATAGTCTTTTTAAAACTCCCAATGTAATCAGGTAACTCTACGGAGTGATTGAATGAATGAATGTTTTCTGAAACACCACAACAATGATACATACATGCATGTAGTCTCACCAGTAGCTCATTTTCACCTTATAGAATCCTAAAACATTAGTTTCTCCAATAATTGATGTGATTAATATGGATAATTTTCAATATTTGGCTTCGTCGCCTGACTTACGCGGAGGTAGGCAACGTTGAGTCTTAAGTCAAGACATGTGCACGTACTCTAACTCCAAATATCTCCGGTTACTTTGACGCTTTCTCACATTTTCTCATAACAAAACGTTGTCTTTTTGAAGGGTTCAGTTGGAACATGAATTTTAAATGGGATTATCTTCCTCAACACGTCTTGGCTGAAAGACGAAATGCCCCAATATCACCGATCAAGTAAGTTTCGTGTGTTATAATGTTACATATTTTAGTTGTTATAATGTTTTAGTGTGTTATAATGTTACATATTTACAATAGTTCTACTATTGTTTCATTTTACCTTTGCAATAGAACTCCAGTCATCGCTGGTGGTCTGTTTTCAATTTCAAAAGCTTGGTTCTATGAAATTGGAAGATACGATCTCGACATGGATGTATGGGGTGGAGAGAATTTAGGTATTTTTGCGAGATGTATTTAATAAGCAACCTAAAGAGTGATACGAGTAATTTATTACAGTATAAACTGTCACTTAGTGACTTAGTCAACGTTAGTACCTACTGACTTGTATGCCATTTGTTATATTACCCCTAAACGCCTAACTAGATCAGCTTAAGTGAAAAGTGTAAAAACTGAATGACTTTGCATCGAATTGAAATGCAAGAAGAAAGATAGTAGAAGAAGAGTGTAGTAGAAGACGGTGACAGTACATTTTGATTAATTGTCAATTTCGTTGCAGAGATATCATTTCGCGTGTGGTTATGTGGTGGGGCGATGGAAATCTTGCCTTGTTCAAGGGTCGGACATGTTTTCCGCAATAGACATCCTTACGACTTCCCTGGTGGAAGTATGAATGTTTTTCAAAAGTAAGAAATTTGTTTTCGCGTTGTCCGCGATAGTCGTAAGGTGTGTTTTTCAAAAGTTGATGTCAAAGAATCTTGAATGAAATTAGAGAATGATTTGCAAAGGTCAAAGGAGAATGCGATTTGACGCAAGTTGTGAGTCGCGTTTACTTTTGACGGTCAATTCTAGTTTACTGACGTCAATTTTCATCGAATATCAACTGTCTGTAGAAACGCCACTTGCAACTTTATCATGCAGGAAGTGGTCAAGTGTTAGTCACTATATCTGATGTTAGTCATTATGTAAGGTGTGACGCGTCGACTCTAATACAAAAAGGCATCGCTTTTGAAGTTCCCCGGAAATAGCTGTTTTGTGTCTACGCTTACGTTTTTTTATACAACCTCATCCTTAAATCATGACAATTATCGAAAACAAGACATTAAAAATTTAGCTTCTTTTTCAATTGCCTTTTTTTAGAAATAGTAGACGAGCTGCCGAAGTTTGGTTTGATAATTATAAGAGATATTATTACGCTGCCGTTCCGTATGCAAAGAACATCCCTTATGGAGAGTAAGTTCTTGAAATTTTGCTTTTAATTCCATCCTTATTACGATTCTTGTTACTTATACTGGTGAATTATTCTTCTAGCATTCGCGAGAGAATTGATCTGAAAATGAAATTAGGTTGTAAACCATTCAGTTGGTACGTCAAAAACGTGTACCCGGAATTAAAGTAAGTTACTATAATATATTCCCCCCATTATTGGCTTTGTAGTTTTCTACACACAGAAATACATCATACAAATCGTGATTTAAAAAAGCTCATCCTGCCGACTTTGATATGGTATCTTTTGAGCAACGTTTCATCAATTTTTTCAACATTTTTCCATTTCCTTTTGACCTGTGATTTGTTATCAATCCGTTTGAACGTTATGCTGAAAGGTTTAACTTTCGGGGAGAGATGATTAATTGATGTTTATTATTTGCTTTGTGTAGTGTTCCGAAGGAAGAGGACGCACAAGCTTTCGGCGAATTGAGACAGGGAGATGACTGTGTAGATACGCTAGGTCACAATAATGCAGGCGGTACTGTTGGTATGTTCAAATGTCACGACGCCGGAGGTAACCAGGTGAGGCTAAGTTTAGTATTACTAAGCAGGGACCGTCTGCTTTTCGAAAGCCGTTTAGCTTAAACGGCGGTTAAGTTGTACGCCAATCATAGTTTCGATATGTTAAAATTAGTCGTATTCTCCCACAGTATTGGACGTTTACAAAACACGGACAACTCAAGCACGAAGAACTTTGCTTGTCGGTGAAAATTGGCCGGATCAACGAAGTTGTAAGATTTCAACCTTGCCTGGAAAAACATCCTAGTCAGGTACAGTAACATATAATAATTACAGAGTATTTTTTATTTACAGAGTAATCTTTTTTTATTATGACTGCATGGGTACCTGATTCCATTAATGCCACTTAGGCAAGTTTAGAGACCTTCAGTAGGTCAAAAGATCAGTAGGTAACAATGGCAACAAAATGACAAATAGTATTTTTGGTGTTTCTATTTTAGCATTGGTTATTGACAATGGATCAACAGCTACGTTTCAAAGGTTCCTTCTTTTGTCTCGACAGTCGAAACCACGAAACCAAAGGAATTGGCATAGCAAAGTGCGAATCAGGCGTCAAAACACAATCATGGTCATTTGGTGTCAAACTATAACCTTGCCCAATACACTAGTCCCATTATAAATCAATTTCACTCCAGCGTTGGCAAGTTTTACAAAGCTCAGCAGCTTACAACATGTGCTGCGAAATGTAACGAAAGACCAATACACCCTTTCGATAATTACGTCACGAACACATGACTTTCGGCCAAGTAGACGCGTCTGGTAGTAAATTCATGTTCAGTAAATCCTATATACACGAATTTGTAATCCTCTAGGATTATGTCTAAGGTTAGGTGTATGGTCAATGATTAGGGTTAACCCTAATCTCAAGTGCAATCCTAATCCCTGCCAATCGCGTAATTATTAAAAGGGTGTATTTTTTGTCATGTAGCACTGAAGTCTGCTACCAAAACACCGTGCTAGGAAGATATAGGAATTCAAACAGTGTCTAAATAATTTTTTTTTCACAAAATTGTCTTTTCTATCTTTAAAATATATTAGACATAGAAGAAGAATGTATGAAATTAGGCTAAAAGAAATTTGCAGTAGTTTTTTGTCAATGAATTGTTTTCTTTTTCAAACCACACAACAGAGCAGGGCATTTGTTGTAAAATTCTTTATGAATTGTTTTAGATTATGAAATAAATCCTTAGGAATCCTTATGACCACATTCCATTGAGAAGAAGAACCATTCCATTGAGAATCACTAGTCTGTAATTTAGACAAACTCACTTCTGGTTGAAGAATTGGAATGGTTTTAGTTATGTAATGAACTGGAATAATGACAATACATTTTAACTCATTAACAAAATATTAGAATCTTTTTTCTTGAAATGTGGTTGTATAAACTAATTAAGAAGAAATCTGACAATCTGAGAGTTTCAAATGTAATTGTACTTCCCATTTCATTTCTCGACTTCAACAGCACAACCTGTCGTAATTCGACATTTCATCTCATATTATCAAATTTCACTCGTTGAAAGTCCAGTCTGGAGTATATAAAACCCAAACAAATCACAGTGGTGTGAAATCTGGCGATTTGCACTTCGATTTTGACTCCTTCCTGCAATACTGCAAGTATTTGTCCAGATCAAACGATCCATTTTCCATTAAAAATACTGTCTTGTCGCACTCAGTTGAGATTTGGCTATCTTCATTGACTTTCCTCGCATCAGGCTTTGAGAGAACTTCGATCGGCTTGATGGATACAAGATGTTTTACTGCATTTAACTGTCCGTTTACAGACGGCGTGTTCTTGTGAATGACAGTTTTCCGAAGCTTTGTTAATCCCAAAGCTTTGAGCGTTCTTTTCTCGCAGTACGGCTGCCCTATTCCGCTACGAATTAAAGTAACAGCAAACAATTTTGGAATTTCACTAGCTTTTGCAGCCGCCATCTTTAAAACCGAGCTAGAAGAAGACCCTGGACATGAGAATCACGCTGATTGGCTGAAAGGTTCTCCCATGACGCCTTGCGGTCACAATTCTTATTTCACACGAGGTTCTGTAAGTAAATTTTTGGGGCTTTTTTAAAATTTTGAAAATATTACATTTTATCATTTAAAAATCCTTTTTAACATTTTCCTTCAACATCGCGTAGCTGCTTGGGGTGCTTATCTATAAAAATATGAAATTTTTGAGAAGTTTTGCGTTATTTTTGACCGTTTTGTCGAGAGGTTTTGCAATGGAGCAAACTTGCAAATGGGCGATGGATGTCTTGGAAATGGTCACGGACTCTGAGAATATTGTGGAATTTCGTCAACAGCAAAGCGCGCTAAGCCTTGGAAATGCGTACTTTATAAGACTTCGCATATTGTGCGACAACCAGGTACGAAAAATTAGAATTTTATGCTCGAAATGGCGCCAAACAGGCAATTTTTAGTTGTACAAATCAAATGTATTCCTCGTATCGAGGAATGCAATAAAAAAGGAATTATTTGCCAATATAGTACTTATTAATTTTAATTTATATCTGCAATAAACTCTAATTATTTTTTGAATTTGTCTAAATTTATCTATAGTTTAATAGAAAACTTATTGTAATTGTGTGTATTTTGATATTATGACGTGTATCATTTTTCGTGTATCATTTTTCGGCTTAGGGATAATATTTTCACCTAAAACTTAAACTGTTTATGAAAATTTAAGGGATTTGCGATTTCCCTGCTCAACAGGCTGCTTAGCATTTTTTATAGCTTATTTTCACCCATTTTTATGCAGTTATTAGCAGTAATTTAAAAATAATGTGTTGTATAGAAATTTAAAAAAGGGAGTTTGAATACACATGTAGTAGGGCCATGCCAGTTTTGCAGAAAGGACATCCCATCTATCCCATCTATTCAACTACTAGTGAAATTGTTTGTACCTATAAATCATACCCCTTTGCAGGTGAGTCCATTCTTGGCCAGGTCCCTAGTACACTCAGGGTATACTCCAGTCTTGAAGCTGGAAATCACTGGCTATGGTCTTGATAATTTCATGAATGTGACCAAAGTCATGTACATCGAAGGTGCTTTGGTTCAATTTCAACAATCCTCAAGTACATCAAATCTTGAAGGAAATTTTCTTTTAATGTAAGTATGTGATATTGATTCAGCTCTGCCATGGTCTCTCTAAAGACAGTACTGCCAATTGTGGCCCACATTAGGTGCATTAGAAATGGTTGTGTATGAACTTAATAATTTTTGACAAATCAAAATAGATAGCTACTTAAGTATGCAACTTTGACAATGTCTGTTTTTTTATTCCACTAACGTCATCATATGCCCGATTGGTTTCTTTTGTTAGCTATTGTTATATCTATATGAATATTCAACCCCCCCTGCCAATTAAGCTTCTAGTAGCGGGGTGCGGTCGGCAGTCATTAAACGAAATGAAAAAAAAATATTAGTTTATTTTTCAATTATTAATAATGTATTTCTCTTTGCATCTTCATCATTTAACGCTTTCCGATTTGTTTCCCAAGCTGGCCCACCTAGACCAAACGCGACTTGATCATGTGACGCGCTTTTCTAAATTAGTTTACTTTTAGCGAAAGCAAATAAATTTTAAACTGACCGTATTCATAATAAGACTTTACATAACCAATATAATGTTGACTGCTCTGGAGTCTATTGTTTTTGTAAAGGCAGGCCGCAGCGGCGCGATTAGCTATGCTGCCATGGGCACCTAATGTGATTTGTTCCGCTTTGCTGCGCATTTCAAAAGAAAGCGGCCACAACAAAAGATTGATCGGGCGCGCCGTTTTAAACTGAGGAAAAACTGGAGATCAGCCTTTCAAAGCCGAAAGGTTTGGGTCATCAGATATGAATAAACGAAGAATTGATATCTGAGTACGATTATCGTTTGTGATTCGCGATTTACGTTCGATAATGGACACTGCCGATGTTTACAAAAGTATGAAGTCGGTCTAAATGGCACGGCATATTAGGGTGTCTCGAAATAAGCGATTAAACATGTTTAATACCGTATACTTCTGAGTACAAGCACTGCACGTGCATGCTGTGAATTGGGCAGAGACAAGGACAGGTTTCTATGTACGTTTCGTTTTGTGGTAGGGACGACAGTAATATCGATACTGCTCAAGTTTTCTCAACTGACTGTGGCGATCAACAGGGAACCAAACACAACCTCTTGTTCGAAGTTGACGAGAATTTGGTGAGTCCACAATGCAATGAAACGCATCTTTGTGATCTCGCTTGGCTGGCTCCACTGACCGTCCAGGACGCCGATGTTGTTGTTAGATGTTTTCTAACAAACCCCCGAGAGATTCAGGAAGCAAGGTAGATTGGGTTTTGGTAAATTTTGCTTCAAACTTTGCGCTTGTCGTGTGCCGGAAGTTGCATAGGTTGTAAAACAATAAATATACATTGACAAGATCGCATCAAATGTATACTGAACAACTGCCCTTTTAACGAAAGCTCGAGAAAGCTTTCAACGGCCCTTTTGTTGAAAGCTCGAGGAGTTTTTGTCTATTCATGCAAAGGTTGTTGTTATACCACCTTTGATGTGCGAAGTTGTTCAAAGACGCATGCATGCTACGTTTCTCCTTGGTTATATTGAATCTACAGTATATAGCCTTGATTGGGAATAGCTTAATTTGAATATAACGCCGCACTAAAAATTTCCAAGCGTCTTGATAATAGAGGCCTATAGTTTATGCTTCGCATTTACGTCGCCTCGACTGCAATTCAATCAATAGATAGTAAGATTGACCAAAATGCGACTATAGGAATTAGGAGACACAAGTGGGAGATGGGAAGAAAAATACACAGAAAGTTATATGCATAAACAAAACATGCCATTGCGTGTTTTTAAATGTGTATCACACCACTATATCAAAAAATGGATTGCGTTGAACAACAAAAAAATGCCTTCACTTCTCATAGTTTGATCATCCATTCTCGTGGTTTTGGAATGCAAGATCAAAAAGACCTCGGAGACACCGTCACTGATTTACCCAATGGAGTTGTTGTGAAAGAAAAAATAGTCATTAACAACGTACCATTAGATATGCCTTTTTGGCTGGTGAATGGTTTTCAAAACACAGATTACAGCTTTCTCACTGACTCTGAGTTTAAACGCTTTTCAGTTATAAAGGTTATAGGAAAAATATGTGCCTGAGCATGATGATTCGTTCATTACATAATTTATAAATCTCCTTTTAAGACGTTTTATTCACTGGCAATATTTCCCAAGTAAAGCAACATACTGGTTTTCTTTTTTTATACTTAGCTAAAGCTGTTTTTTTATACTTAAATGAGTCTTGATACCAAAGAAACACCTCCACCCCAGGATCATGTTCTAGTTATATATCCATTTGAGTAGATCATTTCAAACCTGTAGAAAATCCTACGTTATTTTCTTCTTTAAAGGTGTATAACATCAGTCAATCTGGTCTGTCGAAAATCTGTCCCGACCCGTGTTCAGAGCTTGAAATTAGGGGATCCTTGTTGTTACCAGACAGAGTTTTGTTATTAACTTGTGTGAGTACATTCTCCATAACAGCCATTTTGTATTGATCCTGTTCAGAAAGCGAATAAAATAAAATCAAATTGCGTAAATACATATAATCGCTCTTTGCAGTTTGGTGTCCAAGAACTTCAGAAAGAAATTAGCACCAATTCATGTAAGCTTTCGTTGGTTATATTTCCTTGAATCGCGACAGAATTGGCCGCAAAAAACCTGGGAATTTAGGCTCGAAACCAATTCCTAAATTTTCTTTCCAGACCAGCCGAAGATAGCTTTTCGTCATTGCATTCGTAAGCTAATTGGACCACCACAAGCTTTTCCAGGAGCTATCAAAGTACTAGCTATTCGAGACTCCCCCTCCAAAGTATATATCTCAGATGTGTCATCGGGTATGTTGCGATTCCATCGGCACAAAAATCATTTAAGGCCAAACTCGTCAGTAAACCAAGGCCAAAGGTCTCTTTAATCAACCTAACTAAACCATAGCCTATAACGTGACATATTTTTCCAGAAACTTCCATACAGTTCATCCAACTGCTCGATGTTGAAAACAAAACTCTATGCCAATTTCTTGCATCGACTCTCGGCCAAGGAGGTAGACGAAAATGGACATCATTTTTGAAAGTTTTAACGTTATCAGCTAATACAATAACCTCTTATTTTTAGCTAGTTGTATTATACATGATGCGAGTATGAATCTGATTCAGGAATTTCTACACGTGTTTCTCGTGTCGTATTCGACAAACTATTATGTTGTGGGATATTCCAGTAAGTATTGTTGTAAAGATTTCCATGATATCACGATAAATCGCACGAAAGGAATTTCATTCGAAGAGCTTAATTTTTACCAGTTTTACTACACGCCATCGCTTTATAGATGATCAGTGGGGAATACGATTCAAATTTCCTTTATCGTTGCCAAACATCAGTCGAGGTTTGATTAGATTTTGTGAATCTTTTCCATTTTCATTTCATAAATCTTCCTTTTGTCGAAGCATGCCTTTCCCGTTCTTGCGAGCCTAGCTCAAGATTGATTAAATCATCGTCCTTTTTATCCAGGCGATGATAAACACGGTGACCACTCGACGTTGTTAGATTCCTCAACCACCGGAAGCTTGCCTGTTCACCTGAAGGGTTTATCTTTTACCCGGAATACTGGCAGTAACCTTTTCGCTTGGGGAAACGTCCTCTTCTATAGGTATACCAAACAGACTTTAAATTTACGTGACAATTCTTGATGTTTAGTTTAGCGAGTGGGTATATTTGAAAAGGATCATCAGTGATATGTATTGATGATCAATGTAAATTTTTTTTACACTTTTTGGTACCAATTTTCTTGGCTATTGCTTTACAAATCCAAATGGTTTGTCATTACAGTCCTAACGGGGGCGAAGATTTCTTTTGCTTGTGGGATTTCGACCACATGTCAAACATCACGGTGTTTACGTCTGCCGAAGATGGTTCATATGCATTCTTAACAGATTCACAACAGGTATAAGAATCCGTGATATTGCGTCAACTCCTTGTCCGGGACCCCACCCCTCTTATCTGGACCTTTATCGCCCCGTTTAATTTAGCTATGAAATGTTCGACCAAATAACATTCCCTACCCGTTAGGTTTGGTGGGGACACACAGACTCGGCTGTGGTTCATTATCTGGAGACTGCAAATGAATGGAATATTGGTGTTATTACCGTTCAAGAATCATCGTCGTGTGTTGGAGATTTCAATATCATTTCCTTATTTCACGATTCTGCTGGATTACTTTGGAAAGTAAGAATCACGCTTTCATGTAAAGCGTATTGGAGACTTTATAAAGAAATCTTTAATAAAAAATCTTGCATGTTCACACATTTCAAACAAAGTTCAAAGAAATCTGGCCTTTGTCTGACAGCAAATTTAGTAATTTTACAATTAAATGATTTATAGATTTGACAATTTATAGTTTTGACAATATATTCATGCACATATATCTATTCTACAGGTTATTCAGTGTAAGAACCAATCCTCCAACACTCCTTGTGTTTTCCGTAGCAAAGTGGCGGTCCAAGACATCCTGTCACACTCCCAACTCATCCACGAACAAACCTCCCAAGATGACGATATCGTGAACACACCATCAATACTGGACTACCAAACAACCTCAACAATCCCAAAACATTGTTTACAATACTCAATCGTTTATCGGGCACCTCACACAAGCCATCACCTTCAGCTCATTGTTGATGTAGTCGACGTGCCCTATATGGTAAACACTGTACCGGTCTCCGTGGATTTTCTGAGGGTAATGCCGCAGTTATCTAATCTACACATTCCACCATCGAAGTTTTACCCACTTAAATCCACAGTTAATGGTTCTATTAACTGTGGTAAATGGGATCTCGCAGTTTCGAAATAAATATAGAAATAAACATTAAAATGATCCAATTTGGGCAATTTTTCTCACTTGTGTCCTATGAAAAAACCCTCATTATAATTCTCTTTTTAATTTCATTGTTATGTCCTTCTCCCCTATCGACGTTGGCAAAGCCTATGCCCACTGTACTGGGGAAAAAGTTGACGAATGCAGTGAATACCGCGTTTTTCCCTAGCTTTTGAATATATTTATACAGGAATACTTGGACAATCAACGAGCTTCACTGAGACATCCAAAAACCATGGACATATCCAGCATGGAAGATGCACTACCTAAGTACATTTACCTCAAGAAAGGAGAGTCCTATAACTTCACCGTGACGATGACTTTAGACAGCGGCCATCCTAACCGTAAGTACCTGTTGTTGAGTATACCGGTCGATTGAAAAGGTAACCGAGGTAGCCTTTTGTGCGAAAGCGTTTACGGCAAAGTTAATTGAAATGGAACAGGTTTGAAAAAGGTGTTGAATTTGATTGTATTTAAAAACATACCACATTTAGATGTGAGTGATATTTCTCATGGCCTTGCATCTTGGTGTAGAAATTTGATATTTTTCTTTTTCCAAACCATCTATTCCACTTAACTTTGCTAGAGGGAAGCAAAATATTCGATAATTGGTACATTGAGACTTTTGGTACTTAACAGAGCGCATGCTGAAATAGAGCGCGTGCTGAAATCATGAAATTATCGAATCTTTACCGTGCATCCCTGTGATTTTCAGATGCGACACGGTCATAAACATGATTGTCATTCTGGCGTACCTGATTACTGTTGTTGCAAGATAATCGCGACATAGAGTTGACAATGATATCACATACGGCAGAATGAAAATCTGTTACGATCGAACAGGTGGCCTAAATATGTGGTACAATCTGGCATATACGCATGCGTACATTGAGGTGCCAAGTTTTTATCAAGAGAAGGCCAATTTTCCTACTTACCGAGTTTTCGGTTTGAAAACCCAGACTGTGCGAAGAATGTGCAAGCATTTATATTTTTCTCTTAAATAATGAACGCTTTAAAAGGAAGAGAAAAAATATTACAGCAGCCGGACGCATTCAAGGAGATTGTACCGCATTTTTGAGCCCCCTTTAATGTGCATGTTTTGGTCTCAAGAACGATTGAGTTCTATCTTATATATGAAATGTTAGTATACACGTGCATTGCTTTGGATATCTGAAGCAAAGCCGTAAACTGCATCGAAAAACTGCATCTAAATATTTTGGAAACCGAAATACTTCGATGCTGAAAAGAGTAAAAAAAAATGGCGACAAAAAAAGAACACTTCAAGCGCATACCGTCGCAAGGTTTTCATCTTGATTTTTGAAGCCTTATCTTGTATTGGTAGGTATGTTTACTTTCGTTTACGTGCATATAAGACTTATCCCCTTATAATGTATGTATGTGATAATGTGTTTCATATTTGTGACATGCGCATTACGAGCTGTTTAAGGTTGTAAATTTCCGTTGCACAAGAGTTGTTGTTATAGCTAAGGCTATTTGTAAGATATCGATTTACTAAAATTTATAAGCCATGTGCTAAGACGAAATGGAGGGAATCGTAAAATAGCTCTATATTTGTACAAAAAATGCAATAAGTTTGTAAGAATTAATTTGAAATTTTGCTTCTGCCTGCTAGAGTACTGGACCTAACAAAATCTAAAACATAGGTTAACTGATGCGTAACAATTAATCTACTCAAAAGAATGTACAAACCTAATCCATGCATCCTAAAAAGTTAAAAATTGATTCTTAGCTCAACTGAACTATGAACCTTATAATTTCATCACGTTTTTGTTTGAAATATCCGTTCAATATTCGTAATTCAATAACTGCCGTAGGTCTTTTTAAGATAACATTCTCAAAATATTGCTTGGTATTTGTAACAGTTGCCTTTCATGCAGCAATTTAATATGAACTTCTTCAGTTCGTAGGTGCTTTTGGTTGTTAGATTACTAACAAAACTACAGCGGGGTTTTCAATGTCTGTCTCAGGTATTGCCTTGCTATCGCTCTAACTCTCGCGAACTGCTGAATCCTCTTCGACGTATAACTCATAAGATCCACGCCACAATCCATCAAAAACATCGCTGCTTTGTAATGGTGATAACTCAGCGCCTGATGAACAGGCTGAAATCCATTTCTATCTCTTATGTTCACATTCCCACCTTGGTTGATGATAATGCGAATTGCATCTATATCGCCTTCAATTGCAGCTCTGTGCAGCGCCGAATCACCTGATTGGCTGCACGTGTTGATATCTACGCTCTTATTGGCCAATATGATATCTTTGACAACCTTCATTGGCTTGCTCTGAATTGCGTCACGAAGCTGAGGGTTCCCTAAGTTCATAGGATGTTCTTCCATTTGAGGAGACATTGGGAAAGGCTGAATGCTATACACTTCTCTCAGCCTTATAATACAATGCACCAACATGGACAGTTTTCGGGACTCTGTAGTATTATCCAGAATATGGGAGAGATCTCCTTCGTCGTCTAGATAGTATCGCCTATATCTTACTGCAACTGCTGCTTTTGTTTCTTGATCACCTTGTGAAGAAATATGGTTGGAATTCTCTTTGGAATCATCCTTGTAACCAGATATCACGTAGCTTGATAACTGATGTAACGTGGTGGAAATATCGTCCGAGTTTCTTGCTATGCTGTTTGACGATTTCTCATTCACGCTGTTATTTGGACTAAACAAGCTTGATGTAGAAGTATTTCTTATGGCTTCTTCTAGAGAAAATCTCTTCTTTGAGAGACCACGCTGTCCTGTGCTATTTTGAGTTGCACATTCATCTACAGTATTTTTGAACAGGATACTAAAATCTTTGTCAGAAGATTGATGAAGCGGGTCTTTCTTGTTGTAGGGAAGTCTACCATATCTCTTCTTCCACTCCTCTTCTGCCTTTGCGATATTGTATTTTCCTTCACTTGCTTTGAAGTCTTCATTCGGGTATATTGTAGATTTAGACTCTTTGTTATCCTTGCTACTTTCCTTGTGATGCGCATGTCCTTTGCCTGCTTTATCTTTAGATTTGTATAATGTACTCGGTAATTTTTTCACGTTTCGCTTCAGTGTACTGACTGTATTCATATCTTTTCTGTATTGCTTTAATCCATCAATTTTACTTTCTTTTGGTCGCGTGTTATTCGTACTGTATCCTGAAAGGTCATTACCTTTTTCTATCTCTCTGACAGTTATGCCTTTATCTCTTCCTAGCTGCCGTTTTGAATATCTTTCATGTGAATTTAAGCCTTTCGTATTTGAATTGACTGTAATGGCAGTATTTGGTTTAAGAGAGGTATGAACATTTCTTGTATTATACATTGGAACCTGCACTTGAGAATGCCTTTGGTACTCGTCCAATTTTTCTTTGTCGTGACTGACCAGTTTTGCAGCATATGTTGGTTTGCTGTGCCCTTTTGATGAAGAATTGTTCGCTGCGGATGTGACATCAAAGTTCTCATAATTCGTATTGGTTCGCCAAGCCTATAGGACAAGAACACACATTATTTAATGAAGTTGGTGGTGAAAACTACTACTTCTTGCTCTCTATTGTAAATAGCGCTTGCTGGAAGATGTTTAAAAAATCGGAGTCGCAATTTCTTTGGATATGTTATATACAGTATTCATCAAGGTTGAAGGTATCACGTATCCTGAGGATGTGTGTGTTATTGAGCAGAATCACCAGGGGACTTTATAACAGTACTGGGCGTATACGAATTGTACCCGTCGCACAGACAGTGCTACAATAGGAAATGGTTGATTGTGTAACGAAATGTTGGGAAACATTAATTGTCATTTTGGCTTCTTGAGGAAGCTTGGAAAAGCTGCACGGTGGAAGTAGCCATTGGAAATACCGGGACGTTCGAATGTAATTTAATGCAATGCATTGAATATAACTGAACTCTATTCAACTCTACTCACCTGTTCCTCATCTCTGCTTACACGATTTACCTCTTCTTGGTTCGCACGTCCGGAACGTGTCAAATCCTCACTACTCCTAAACTCACGCCTTGCTGGGACATTCGCCACCGTTTCTCTATCTTGATCGTTCAGACTCTTCGTCCTCGACCTTCGCTTGATCTTACTATTTAATTCGTCATCTGAATTGATATCGTAGTACTCAATATTGAGCAGATTCTTCATCTTCTGGGAGCGCCTCATTGGAGATTGATCTAGTGTTTCCAAAACAGTCATCGAAGAACTAAGATTATTATTTTGATCTGTTATTGGATGGAAAAGGAAAGAGTCGCTTGGGATAGCTTCATTGGGGTTTTCGTATTTCTTTCTCGGTGCTGAAGCTCGTAGTACAGAAGATTCACTTGGTTGTACTAAATTAGTGGAGAAAGAATTAAGGTTTCCATTGCCGCTGATGCTTTGAAATAACGATGAAATGGAGGAGGTATTATCCTTTTTGTCAATTTCACTTGAGGGTGATTGTTTTACGTCACCTTGGTCTGAAGTACCCCAAGAAGATGGCGAAGAACTGAGAGGAGCATTATTATTATTACTCGTCTTTTGAAATAAGGATGAAGTACCGGAGGTGTTACCAACATTTGCGCTATTTCTACCTTCTTCATGTTTTCGTCTTAAAAAAGGAGATCTTTTCATGGGAGATTGATCTGGTTTACACTGAGTGGATCGGTATGAACTGAGATTACCATGTTCTCTTGTTCTATGAAATGACGATGAAGAATAAGACGAGTTGTCTTCCTGTTGGGTGTGTCTAGCCGGATTTTCGTATTTCCGGCTTAAAAAAGGGGATTTTGTTTTCGTAGCAAGTCCAATTGATGGAGAATTAGCATGTAGACCAGAGCTAAGGGTCTGATTATTTCGTTTTGCTTCAAATCTTGAGGTGAAGTCTGATTCAAGATATTCCTCAGGTACACATGTTTCTGTTTTGCTTAAATGCTCAGGTAGCTCATATTCCTCTGCCTGTTCCATTCTGTCAAGTTCCCCTAAACTTTTCCATTTTCTGAGCCTAGATGGCTGCAGTACCGCTTTCGAGGACTGTCGGGATGTACTCTGAATATCGTACCAATGCGCTTTAATAACACGAGGAGAACTTCTTGAAGTGTGCTGTTCGTATTTTAATCCCAATTTTTCATTTAATGGGAATGATCGAGTTACACTACGATTTTCATCATCGCTATCAGCCAAACGCTGTGCCTTGACTAGTGGAGTGAAAGCACTCGTATTACTGCTATCAGGTGAACGCTCGACTGAACTTGAACTAGAAAGAGATATGTTTTTACTCTCCATTGCTTTTGAATGAGAATTGCTGTTGTTATAACTGTCCACAGGCTTGTCCATTCCAGAATTGTATGGCTTCTCTAGGTCCGATGGCTTCTCTATGTTCAACGGCCGAACATAAGTTGCACAACATTCTTTACTTTTAGACTGATTTTTGTGATCGTATAATTTCACGGCAGCGTTTTTGCTTTTCGGAAGTAAAATACTCTGGTTTCCACTTTTTTCATCTTGTCTTGGATGATCTTCGTTCAACACCTGCAGTTCATACTCGTGTACCAAATTCCTGACCTTGCCTTCAGATTGTTTTGTGATCGGACAAGCTTTCTGCAACGTAAACTGGTTTCCACCGTCGATGTCATTATCGCTTTGTAGACTAGCTTTCTCTTTTATTTGCCTTCCATGTAATCTTTGAGGATTAAGCAAATCCGGCAATTGTATTTTGGACTTATAATCAAGTGAATGCTTTGACCCGGCTTCGTGAAATGTCCGTTCAGTGTTATTGTTAATTTCTCCTAAACTTTCACTTTTCTCGATGTCTTCAATTTTTGATGGGTTTTTAACTTGTTCTTCGGCTGTTGAATGATCGGAATTCTTAAAAGACTTAATAACCGGAGGCGGTTCTTGTATGTCATAATCAATAATGTGAAGGTACTTTGATTCGTTTCCCTCATAAGTTGTAGCACCAAATTTACCGAAAACTGGGTGTTCTTTATTCCTATATATGTTTTCGAGTGTTGAATTTTCACCTCCATCATTCGTTTCGATATTTTTCGAATCACCCAGAAGCGGAAATAAATCTCGCGACTCTTTGCCTTCGGGATTAGCCTGTGTGTTTTGTGAACTCATATTATGGTAATTGCTATAATATTTATAATTATCAAAGCTATTATTAATTTCGGTGTCTTGGTTAGGATGAACTTCAAAACTTTTTGCCTGATAATTCGTGTGAATAGAGTCATTCTGGATACCTTTATTTTTATCCTTGAGGTTAAACCTATTCGTGTTTTTTGATGAATACCTTTCATCTTCATTAGCCATGTCTTCGGAGCCAGGAATAGTGTATTTCGTATTGCTGTCTCGCCTATCACCGCACGTTAAGTTCGCAATATTAAATTCAGTTCTCGTTCGACCTAGCGAATTTTCCTGTATTGAATAAGAGACAAGAAGTTGAAATTATGAGATCACTATCGTCTGTTCCAGTTACAAGCTTCACTATAATGAAAATTAAACTTCTACAAATTAAATAAATTTCTACTATAAATTGGCACGACTATAACCATACCATCAGTGCTATAATTTTTACGAATTTTAAAAATTACGAGATTTATAATCGATTATAGATGTTCTGATACATGAATGGATTTAATAACAGACATGACATGTACCTAAAAACATGACACATTAAATAATCTCGTTAGTCAATGACTTAATTTTATAAAATTTTGTTACCCAATACTACAGCCAAGTAATGCATATTTATACAAGTATATGTTTTTGGATGCTCCCATCATAATCGTGATAGTAATGAACATACATCATTTGAATATACTATACAACGAATATGTTATCATTGACATTAATTTCAGTACAAGAGATATTATAAGTTACCTTTTTATTAAGAATTTCCTTACAGCTATTTTCTCTCTTTTCATCAAAGTCATTTAGCTCAGCTACTTTGTGTGAATCCATTTCACGTCTGCCAGAAGGGAACTGTTCGCTGTCTTTCTTTTCTTCGCCATTAGTCTCAACGCTAATGGAAAATGGCTGACACCCTCTTCTCTCTATTATGTGATCAGCGTGTCTAGCCTCATCCGGTTCCTTCTCAAAGGAAACCTCTCTTGAAGCATTCCGCCCCTCGCCATTCTCAAAAGTATTCGAAGTTGTACTGATCAAACATCTTGTAATGTTGTTCTCAGGCGATGCCTCGAAGAGAAACTGGATAGTTTGCTGTTTACGTTTTGTAGCCATTGCACCCGAACCTAAAATTTACTCGTTTGCACGAATTAATAAACTTGTCATAACGGCATGATGACAGTGTGAAAGTAATCCTAAACGTGTTCCGTAATGGCCGAGTTCATTAAAAGCAGTCCTGTGTCCAAGGTATATCTCGAGTCATCTCATAGTCTATTATGAGACTGCCGCTCTTGATTGTTTTGTCGGCACGCATCTCATCATAAGACTTTATCTCATTAGGTGATGAAACTAATAGATATACACTTAGTTACCAAGGCATTCCATTTTTGTATATTTTGTGTGCGTGCAATGGGAAGTCGGCAGTGTAAACTTGTAAGGACGTATTAATACTTTAGAAAAACATTAACTGATCCTAAAAAAAACATCGGGAAATCCAAACGTATAACTACCGATTCCTATTATTACATGTCTATAAGTGCGAAGCGGTGTACTTGTTATTTATTATTTCCACCACGACATCTAAATAGGCATGCACTGACTGTGTCCGAACTTCTCTAATGCAAAGTGACTTCACACTAAGGGCTATTTTTCACGTTATATGCATGGAAGCTATCAAGCATATGTCGCCTATTTATTGTTACATGACTTATACTTAGATTTTACATGGCCCATACCGTTTTCGAAAAAAAATTACCAACAAAAAGATTAAAACGATGTAACCATAGAATGATGTAACCATATGTAACCATGCATACATTGTTTCGCACATTTTCTTTAACATTTTACCATTGTAGAAGATTCTTTTATCGGGCACAATTGAAAAGAAAAATGTACACTTTAATTTTATCTTCCATCTCATGCTGTAGCATAATTTGAACTTATGCGTTACAAATTGCTCCGTTTAAAATCTTATCGCAAGAGAAAGTTGCTTTGCTAAACTAGAGAATATTCAAATGACTATATTTTACTTGAAAATTCATTGAAAACCGTTATCGCATTCTATAGCTGGCTGTTACATTATAACAAAAGAAAAAATTTAACGCTTCAGAAAGCGTTTGTTTGTATTATGATAGTTTCCAGGCAAAGATTATTTACACACGAGTGGTTATTCTCACGCCATTTTACAGCATCGAAATTTCTCGATATTGCCCAGAATATCCGCACCATTTCCACGATAGAGTCCAGTGATATAATTCTCAGGTTGAGAGCAGTTTGACCATCCTTCTTGATCAAACGATGTTCCAACATCTTCATCATAACATGATGCATAATATGCTGGGTGATTATTGGGTTTACAGCAGTAGCCTTCCTCGATATTATGTAAACCACTGCCTGCAGTTCGACGCAACCCGTTGAGAAAGTGTCCTCCTGAGCACAAACTCCATTTGTTGCTTCTGTTAAAAAATGAAACGTGCATTGTTGTAAAATCCTTTACCATGCAGCAGACAATCTCAAAAAGTGTAAAATGAAACAAACTCCGATGAACAAAGACATCTTGCAAACTCAAGATTTAAGTTCTAAGAAAGACAAAACGCGATTATTGTCGAAATATGAACTTTGAATAATTGTGTTTTGTCTTTTTCTTATAACTGAAATCTTGAGTTTGCAAGATGTCTTTGCATGTTTATCGGAGTGTGTTTCATTTTATACACCGTTGCCATTTCGTCTTCCACTGTTATCCAATAATATATAGCTAATTAGAGTATCTAGAGCAATATCTGTCCATCTATATCTATAGCTATAAACATTTATCTCGCTTTTGGCGAATATTTATTAATAATAGAATTATGTGCAAAAGGGTATGGAATCGTTAGAACCATACGAATACCGCTATTATATAATATAGCTCGGCAAACCACATTTGTCAAGTTTGAAATTGCTGTTGTATAGAATACAGGTTAGACAAACCGATTTGACGAGTTTATTTCGTTAGCTATTCAAATTTATTGCATAAAACACTACTTCACGTGATGATACTTGAAGTCCTTACTCGACGTCCTGGCATTTTGACCACTTGATGTTTCGCTATATGCAGTATCATGTATATTTTTGTATATTTTTCGTGTACTTAAAATACACTTATACCATATACTTTTAAACTGCCATACTTAACGCGAAAACAATTATTAAATAGAAGGAATATACGATACCAAATTATCCACGCAGTCTATACCTATCGAGAGAAATTTTCCATGAGGTTTTCTCACACATGCTCGTCTGACCGCTGTACGCAGGTGCTGAATCACAACACTTGGCCTTCTCAAGTTTATCAATGGAATTTGTGCCATCAGGGGCACTTCGATAAAATCCTGTGATGAAGAGATCATTTTCGTCGCATTTCGACCAACCTTCGCTATCGAAACTTATCTCCCATTTTGCAATGAGACAAGTTGAATTTATCTCTGTAATATTAACGTTAGTTAGTTGAAGGTTATCTACTTTATTGAACTCCCCGCCCTTGAACCCTCCGAATTGGTTAGCAGCATTCACGCTGGTAAAGTTATCACATGAACATATAATCGCCTAACAAATCTAAAAAATATTCCTGATGATGACTAAAGCATAGTCGAAAGCTAGACAATAAATTGCTAAAATTGTTAATTTTTGGAGGTGCTGTTGCTTTGAGTTGATATACACGGATATATAAATGTTTCTCGGTGAACCTGGGGCCAGTTGTACGAAGGCTGGATAGCGGATAGTGACTTTTTCAACCGTTCTAAAAATGCTTGAAGAGCAATAAAATTTCATCTTTGGAACCAGAAATTGTTAAAAAAGATCCTAGATTTAGGAATACAAAGATTTAATAAAAGTTGTACCCAACAACGGGCGATTTTAGAGCGATTGAAAAAACCACTATCCGGTGGATAGCGCTATTCGGCTTTCATACAACTGGCCTCTGACCTTTATTTTTAACAGTTTTGTTCGTTATATAAACATGCACTTGTAAAAGTAAAACTTGCCTGTTTGATGAATTGTCGAACTTCTTGTTTCTAGTGTTGTATATCTTTCTGCTGTAGCTATAACGATATTCACACTATTAACATATTAAATTAGATCAGTGACCAATAGGCTATACACTGATATCACCGTTCGAAACCTGCATTTATTTTGTTAGCTTTTGTTCGGTAAACGATTATATAGATTATATAGGATCGTGTTATAGGTCTTACTAAAACTTGTTAGGATTTTGATCAAATGGGCCTTCAAATCATGATCAAATCTCCTGGGCTTTCATATTTGTTGAAACGTGCCATTCAAAAGCCAAAGGCCTCCTAATAAATATAGCTACCTCGTCGATGAAATAATTTTCGCCCAATGGACATGTAAAAAGTTGATACACTGTGTGTATCATAAAATCATATATTGCATATGCGTGTATTGTATATTTCCTTATAAGGGAACTAAAATTAAAGCTTTAAACTTCGTTTGATATATTATTATAGTTTAGATAGAACATACGAGTTGGTTGCGCTTCCAAGCTTGCCGATATAACAATATGGAAGTGAGTAAATTCATGGTTTGTTGTCATATCATCATCGTTTGCTGCTTCAAGTGTCTTACTGTTCAGCTCACAGCGACCTTTACCAATACCAGACGCTTTGTAATTGACCGAGGCACACGATTCATGTCGAACGCAGAGAAAGCCACATTCAAACTCGCTAGCGTCTTCTTTTGTTTCGATGACATGATTTGCCAGGTATTTTTGCTCATGTCTCTGAAAGATAGCCTGTTGCGAGCATTCTCCAAGTCGTAGTTTGTTTAGGGTGAAAATATAAACTAAAACGTTAAAAAAGACAACCATTTGCATTGCAGCAAGATTATTCAGAGAACAACGACATGCATGTAAATGCCAAAAATAATTGCTAAGATGTTTGATATCAGATATAATTGAACGAAATCAATTATTCATGCAAGGTATATAAATTGGCCATACATAGGAGTCATGCATATCGCGGCATGTTTTCTGCAATATAGAAAAAACTGATTCTGTCAACTTCGAGAAAAAAAAGAATTACGGCCGAGAAAAAAAAAGACTTACGGCAGACTACTGACTACAGACTCATATAGAATATCGTACATACATATAGAATTAATATTTAAACACCACTGAACACTATAGCTAATCTTATTCCACTATATCTATTACCCGAAAGAAGTAAATATTTTATGCTTTGTTATAAAAGCACCTCATGGATGCATTAATTGCATTTTACACAACTGTATATAGCATAAATCGGTTAATTTCGGGAAATATTTTTCTGCTGTTCAACCCATGCGAGAAGAATTTTGTTTGTCGAGAGATCAAATATACTACTTTCAAAATGTTAGCTGTTTTGGAGGTCAGTGCAATGCCATGCATGTATTCAATTGATATACAAAAGCAGGCGTTTCACAGCGTTAGCCAATATTTAATCGCTGCGTGTAGATTAATTTTATGAAAAATTAATACGCCGCATTCACAAATCAAGAGGCTGCATGACTATACTACATTATGCGAGACGTGACGTATTTGACGTATATATGCATGTTGAAATGAAACATTATAACTTGACAATTGTGCATTATAGCCATGAAGACAATACCACGCGTGGGATTTTTGATTATTTTCATAAAGACTTATTTTAATGCCTTAAAAGTCCATTTCCTGCCTCGTTGAATCTCGATTACCCGGCTCATGAAAACAGCCCGTAATCGGTAATCATTTAATGAAAATTGCAGTGGTAGTGTTAAAACCATTTGAAACCATTTTCCTCATCAAATAGATTTAAATAAATCTAGTATAGGTGCATGAATATTATTTTTTCAGTACACTGTGCGTCGGTAATTTAAATTAGATTTTTTGTCTACAAAAAATCAATGTCATTTCATAATGCTGTCTTATAACCTTATACTATTTATACAATAAAGTTCGTTTTAATGATTTGAATTCATCTTTCTTTTGTTACTTATTAAATCCGGTAGATTACTTACATATATATTTTTTACATATTAACTAAACTTATAGATACGATAATATTTATGTACAAATTTCAATATCTACACTATACTTTGTATTACTGCATAAAGGCTGTATAGGCCAAGTTATATAGGTCAGACTATATTTTAACATGCTGGTTTCGTATGTCCCTGCATTTGATAGATATATTTATTGCATCTTAAGAAACTAAAATATACGCGAAGGCTTTTGTTTCCGAATGCTCTTCAAGACTTACAACATAACCAGCTGCTAGTTCGTTATTATTCGCCAACCTATCGTTACGAAATTGTATGCCCAATGCAAGTGCTGTGGCAACGCGGTTACACTCCAGCCGTTCATTCGACCCAAAACCAACACGCGCAAAGAAACTGCCTTGGTTGATATTGAAACCTTCTATAATACAATATTCAAGGATCGTCTTTGGACTTGATTTTGTTAACAACTCCCACTCCTTATATCCAGCGCTTGTGTTTCGATTTTGTCCATCTGCAATCACATCGTACAGCGAACTTGCCTCGTAATCGACCGCCATTAAATCTGTTTTCCCGTTAATGGTCATACCAAAACATATTTTCTTAAAAGGAGTGTTCCAATAGGAAGCTAGTTTACTTTCCTTCTCTGTTAGCCCTTCAAGTCCATCTTCGACTGCATAACTTTCTTTGTTCGTCCACAAAGATGAATTATATATGAATGTATTCTGTTTAAGAAAAACGTAGAAGAATGAAACCAAAAACGATCCAATAAACCAAAATATGCTATTAACTACTATACTTATCAAAACAATAAGTGAGATTAATAAACTTCCTGAGACCCAATTGAAGATAATTATAAAGCATTAGGGAAATCCTAGTAGGAGTGAGTTGTATTTTAGATGTTAGGGGTTTAGTCCCACCAGGTTCTTAATGAGACCTGTTCAATTGTATGACCGAATAAGTTTTTGTCATCAAATATCATGCATGGTTTAGCGTATAATTACCAAATTTCCGTTCACTTTCATGACTAATGTCCAGCCTCCTGGGCCACATCCGGTGACGTTCTCCATCACACAGAAAACGGGATATTTATCTGCCGAAGTTCTGGATTGTAGATAATGGATTCCGCTTAGTAGGCTCCTGAAAATTGTTGAAATGATTTACAATAAGAGCGGCCTAAAGCAATCATATGCAAACTCAACATAGTGATGACCTTGTTTTATTTATATCTCACGTATTCTGACTACTGCTGTATGACAGCGTAATATCACTTTTAATTTCTATCGAGTTTAGCTCATAATGAGTCGGCGAAATTTCGGGACACATAATTGGCACAGAGTATAGTAGAGGTTATTATACCTGCATGTACAAATTATTTTAATTAAAACACAATTAATATAATCACCCGTCATCTTCCAACAACTTTTTGCAGCTGGGTTTGCCTGGCATTTTTTGCGTTGCAGATTCATTCAAAACCTAAACGGCAAAAGACATTTTTTCTCACAATATATAGCAAGTGTAACTCACGATGTCTGTGAGGCGGAAGGGTGGGTGGGTGATATGGGAGCGAAAATTAAGAGAAATACTTCAAAGTCGTCTGAACACATGCACGTATAACTGGACTCGCATTTACCTGGGTTCGCTACTTGGGCATGCACACTTACCCGCCTTTCAAAAACTGAAAGTCTTGCTGATGTGACGGAATGATTTAGGGATTGCTCATAATTATAAGTCTAGTAATAGTAAATTTACGTACAATGGAACAATGATGATTTTTAAAAATTGCAGGAAGGCGTTTAAATTTTGGCAGAGTAGTCGCTGCCTGCTCAAACGATGCATGTATACGTTTACTCACTAGATCAATTAGAACAAGGTGGTTGAATTCAAGGTTCTTTTCTTCTTTGTCTGCATACGATGCGTGATCACGTTTCTTATGGTTGAGCTCACAACGACCTTTACCAATCCCAGAAGTTTTGTAATTTACCGACGCACATGATTCATGTCGAATACAAAGCGAACCACATTCAAACTCGGTGTTTACCTGTTTCGTTTCAAAGACATGATTCGCCAAGTATTTTTGTTCATGCCTGCGAAAGACAGCTTGCTCCGTGCACAGGACAATCCCTGGTATACTTGTGATAAGAAATAGCGTGCAAGCGCTCAGAGAGACATTCATTGCAAGGCAAACGGTTATGAACACACAAAGTCATAAATTTTTATTTTTATATTGTCTCTGATTAACAATTGCACTAAATGTGCGAAATTAGGGCAATTTCATTGTTAATATTAGTTGTTGATATGATTATAATTACGACTATCAAATGGCTTCAGGATAATCAATTTCACATCAGCGTTGTTTATGCTCCATTTTAATTTCATTGAAGAAAAGTTGATTGGTCAGTATATCGAAAATTAGGCGAACCTAATAAATTCCGCTGTCTATGTCCCTATTATAGCCTCATTTCTTCAAATGACACCGTAGCATATTTGTTTTCTTTGTGGGACAAATAATTCGCTTTGTTTTCTGTCTAGAAATTTTGCTGAGTGTGATGGGGGTATACTTGTGTTTCCCAACAACCTGTAGTATAGGCGCAATATATATCTTTAGTTAAAAAGAATATTTAATTATCTCGGTAATTAAACAGGTGCCATTTCAATTTAAATGCTGTAGAAATAGAGTACCGTAGAGTAAATTATTGCTATAGCAATAATGGTATTAATATAAGATTAGAAATGAAAAGGATGTGAATGATTAAGCATGCATCCAACTCTTATTAAATGAACCGTGGTTTTTTAAGAATGTTTCTTAAAATTTCGTCACAGAGAGGATTTTATTTTGAATTAATGGGCTTGTTTGGCCAACATGTTTTTAGCAGCGAAGAACGCGATTTCGCTCTATTTATTGTAGTCGCTTTATTATTGACTTATGGTAAATTTATTTTTACATTGTACCTATCATTAGCCATCTTTTGTAATGAACTAAATTAATATATATTTCTGCAATAATACTGCAATTTTTTTGGGACATTCAAGCCCGCGCAACAGATAAATAATTTTTTCTTAGATTGCACTTAAACCACATTTGTCGCATGAGATGCAATAAATGAAGTTGGAGGAGATATTTCTTCAACACATATATTATTCACTTTATTTTGTACAAAGATATTTTACATTTTTACTGAAGAAGCTTGAGAGAGAAAACATATTATTTTAGCCAAATTCTGATACTGCATTCATTTCTATCGGTGCTGCTACATTGTGTAATATTACCGCATGTTATGTTAGATGTCATGTCGCAGATTTAATTGCCATCATGTACTACTATTGAACTAAAATATATCCGAATGCGGCAGTAAGTCTTTTTCCTCTATCGGTGCCGCTACATTGTGCAATATTACCGCATGTTATATTAGACGTGATGTAACAAGCTTTGTAATATATACCAAATCCAATACATGAATCAGCCTGTGAGCAACTGTCTTGATTATTCGTGTAATATCCAATACGTACACTATGTTTATTATACGCAATGCTGAAGCCTTCTTGGTTGCATTTTCGTTGTAAAGATGAGCCTGCGATCAGAGATTTCCACGTGGCCCGTCCAGCGCTTGTGTTTCGATACTGCCCGTCTGCGATCAAACTGTACAGCGAACTGGCTTCATAATTCAACATCATCCATCTTTCATCGCCATTAACGGTCATACCAAGACATAGTTTCTTAAAAGGAGTGTTCCAATAAGAGGCCAGTTTACTTTCTTTCTCTGTTAGTCCTTCAAGTCCATCTTTAACTGCATAACTTTCCTTGTTCGTCCAGTAAGGCGAAGCATATGTAAATGTGCTCTGTTTTTAAACGATAACAAAAATAGGAAGTATGTTGGAAAAACAATCAACCATTCTATTTCAAAAGATTTTCAGTTGAAGGCAAGTTCACCGCTCGGCCAGCGTTTAGTGATATCTCCTGTTTGCCACAAATAATCTCGACGATCACAAAATATTTTAAACTAGGAAGTATGTTAGTTGGAGGAACCATGCAGCAATGTCAATGAACTACCATGCACAAAAGCAGTTAGAATTGTTTACGTATATTCCTCTATTGCATGCCACCGTCTCATCTTTCAGCGACATTCATTGTCCGAAATAATAACGGCGATACTGTTGTCGTAAATTAATGAAACCTGGAACTGGCGTCGTGCTGTGTTTCTGTTGGGGAATAACGAACCTCTAGAAGGAATTTAAGTATAGAATTGACTAGTCTTACCAATTTGCCATCTATTTTCATCGCTAATGTCCAACCGCCCGAACCACAAATAGAGTCATTCATGAGACAGTAAACTGGATAGGTTTCCTCGGAAGAACTGGACTGCAGTTGGTAAATCCCGTTTTGTAGACTCCTGTAAGAGGTTTTGTTTGTTAGAGAACGATCAGGAATATAGAAGCATTCGCAGGACATGCAGACTGATGCAAGCTCCAAAATCGTTTAAAACCCATCGTGTTTTATTTCCGTCATGACTTCCGTTTGATGTGGCTGAATGCTGAGATTATACTGAAATGATTATGCAGACAATTTATCCTCATCAAACAAGAAATTATTCACTAAATGAATTATAAATGGTCCAATTTTACTTTGTCTGTTGGTTCAATTAATTCGAAAGCGTTGAGAAAGAAAGTTAATGTTATCTAAATATGCCTCGCCAATCATTTCCTTCTCTATTTCGATGCCAATGTTTCAAATCATAATACTAAGATCAAATTTTACCCATCTTCATCCAGCAGTTCTTTGCAGCTTGGTTTGCTGGCTTGCTGTTTTGAATGAGTGACAATCTCTGGTATGTCTTGACGCTAAATGTAACACGGTATTAATTGCATAACAAATTTGAAAATATGGGGCGATTGTCGACGACTCCGGCACGCTGCCGGCAAAAACGAGCATAAAGCCAGTTTTTACTTGTCGTTTTAAAGACAACACTACTCAGTTCTACTCGCTTGACACATTTACTCGAAAGACTATGATATACTATGCTATGTGCTATACTACGATAAGGTATTAAATAGGGAAGAGTAAGGTTTCGAGATACGTATGACTAACACAGGCTGCGCGGGTGCGAGGTTTAAAGTTATACTTAAACGACTTCGTTGCGCGAATTTCAATCTTAAAACACTAATTTTAAAAAACGTTTTGTGTACAAACATCATTGCCAACTATGGATACAGGAAAATTACAAAGTGTACCTGAAGTAAACATTTTAGTTTTTAATTCAACTTATAACACATTGAGAATGACGGAGCTAGTATGTTTGAAAACTCTAACCGCGATCCAACAACCGCGTATACATACCAAAAAGACAATAGAAAGATACACGAATTCTTCATTGTCAACTGCAGTTTCTTCTGTAATCGTGCTGTTGTTGAGCTCGCACAGACCTTCATCCTGTCCGCTTGCTTTGTAATTTACCGAAACACATCCCTCGATCTCTGTGCAGTATATTGAACACTCCATACTACTCCCAGCATATCTCGATGTGATCACACTATCTGGCAAATACTTGCCCGTTTTCCTGTGAAAGAGAGTTTGTTTCCCACAGATTCCACTTCGGAAGAAGTGCAATCCTAGTAAACACTGCAGATACAAGACCACAGAAACTCCGAGAGATTTCATCTTGTATAGCTACCTTTATTGACTAATATATTTTCCTCGTCAGAAGTTAGATGACCTTCCTTCAATCAATATGATTAAGCACCTTTTGTACTAAATTTTAATAATAGAACCACTTTATGAAGTGATAGATCGTCTATTATCTGTCGAATAAGATCATTCGTGCACGCACGCTATATATTATTTTTAAAATTATCTTTAAAATCACTTGCGTGTATTATCGTTTTTGCATGGCATATGAACTTTCAACATTCCCAAAGTTATAAATGACTGAAATTTTCATCAACAAAACCGCGTACTTCGAGAAATTAATGAAAAAAGTACCGCATTTTCATTTAATGGATTTTTGATGATAGCTAACTCAACGAAGCATACTGTTTGATATATGCAACAAATGTTTTTTCACCTGCCATGTTGATATTTACATCGTTAAATTTGACTCGAATGAAAGCAGTATTGTAGTTCAGTACTTTCAGTATTATGTGATTTAAGACGATATTTTCATGTCGTATTGACAAGTCATCCAGGTATCCACGGTGGAATTAGAACATAGCAAATAGATGGAAACTTGCTTCCGAAGTAGAGTTTTAAGTCTCCCACAGAATACAAGTACATAATACCTTAATAAAAAGAAGGGCTGATATTCACATATGATAAAATTTAACGGCATTAGTAGTGAAAGAGCCGACAATGTTATTTTGTTTTTTTGTATTTGGCGACACAGACCAGACGCGATGCAGCAACGCGACGTGAATTTTCATTTTATAGAAGCATGTAAATTAAATTGTGGAAGCAAATTTTGAAATATATGGACGCCAGAGCAGTCAAAATGCATGTGTTGTCGTTAGGTAATCTATACGAGAATATTATGATAATTAGAATTTATTTGCTTTTGGAAAATAAAAAAATTCGCGTCGCTTTGCCAAACCGTGTCCGGTCTCTATGCATGGGCTTTGTAATGATAACGTTGTAAAATTGCATGAGATCGATGATAGCGAAACAATGATTATTGACAGAATATGTATTCATTGTCTCTGATCGGTTGCCTGTGCCAATCTCTGAGGCTTAAAAAGCAATATAGCGTCGATTTACCTATATATGAGGTTTATGCGTCGAATGCAATTCAAACAATATAGATAATAGATGACAAAACGCATTTGGCTCATTTTCATCTCATCAATTGTTTGAATTGCATTCAACACGACTAAAATACAACGCATAAGCTAGAGTTATATATCATTAAGATACATTGGCACTTTACTCGATGTAGATAATTTCTTAGGGTTATATTGAGTCTTAACTTTAAATGAAAATCATATGCACATGCATATGAACAGTCGAAATACTACGGCTGTTAAGGGGTTAAGCCAACTGAAATATTTCCCATACACACTCTGTGTTGTTAGTAGTGCACTAGCTGTAGCGCATTTTAATTACTTTTTCCTTTTTCCAACGTTACATTATATCCATTTTACATATATGGAGACGATTGGATTTTGCTGTTGAACTGCAAACTTAATATATTGTTACACTATTTAACATTTACTTAAAGGAGTAAGTAAATGTTATATATAGCTTAAGCTTCACCTTTCACCTCAAACGGCTAAGAGGCAATAATAAAAACTTGATTTTTTTATTAAAACTCCAGGTACCATCGATGTATTCACATAAGGAGGAAAATATGACACGAAAATGTAACAAAAATGAATTCTGTGAACAAGTTCGAACCTGCCATTTGCAGGTTTCCCAGAAATTGCAAAGCTTATATAATCAAACATTCAAACTCCCTATTATAACTTAATTCTTACTGCATTCATACAGGCTAGCTTTCATGTTTCTTTGCAGTTGACAGTTTCGTCGAGTCTGGTATATTTCATTTGCATCATGGACTATTGAACTAAAATATATCCGAATGCGGCGGTAAGTCTCTTTCCCCTATCGGTGCCACTACATTGTGCAATATTACCGCATGTTATGTTAGACGTCATGCCACAGGAGTTATAGGAGATGCCAAATCCAATGCATGAATCAGGCGTTCCGCAATCATTTTGATTATTTGCGTAAAGTCCAATACGTACATAAAGCTTATTGTATGTTTTTGTAATGCTAAAACCGTCTTGGTTGCAGAATGGTTGTAAAGATGAGTCTGCAATCAGAGATTTCCACGTGGCCCGTCCAGCGCTTGTATTTCGATACTGCCCGTCTGCGATCAAACTGTACAGCGAACTGGCTTCATAATTCAACACTATCCATCTTCTGTCACCATTAACGGTCATACCAAGACATATTTTCTTAAAAGGAGTGTTCCAATAAGAGGCCAGTTTACTTTCTTTCTCTGTTAGTCCTTCAAGTCCATCTTCAACTGCATAACTTTTATTGTTCGTCCAGTAAGGCGAAGCATATGTGAATGTGCTCTGTTTTAAATGATATAAAAAAATAAGAGGCAAGTGGAATGAATAATTCAGTTAAAATCGTGGTTATCTATAGTCGTTCTTTGAAGAGATGGTTTCCTAGACTTACCAATTTTCCATCTGTTTTCATAACCAATGTCCAGCCTCCCGAACCGCAATCAAAGTTGTGATCCATGAGACAGTAAACTGGATATTTTTCCCCAGAAAAATTGGATTGCAGATGATAAATTCCGCTTTGTAGATTCCTGCATGTAAGAGGTTTTGTTTGTTAGTGCATGGGAGATCCCTAATTTACAAGCATTCATTAAATCCTAAACTGTGAAAATGCTTTCAAACCCATCATGTTGAATGGTCGGCAAGCGGTTGAGATTATACACCGAAATATTCCTGCGGTTGAGCATCTTCTATTGCTAAAGAAGGAATTTCGACTTAAAGTTCATCTCAGAACAACAACGACTTACCCAACCAATTTTTTTCCGTATAGAACAATGAATCATGAACTCTCGCTTTACTCCAGGGGCCGGTTGTATAAAACTCTTTGACTACATTTTGCATAGTTAAATCCTAGTTGCCTCAGAAAGATACGACTCTGCATGGTTGGCCAATTCTGTCCTTAACTACAGTTCAAAGTTAACTAGTCTTTTATACAACTGGCCCCAGGTTTGCACGCTTCATTTTATTAAAATAACGTCATTCGCGCAACAACTTTAAGCGAAGTTTTATATCACAGCAATGATCACATGCAAATATATATTGTTCATTACAACATAACATGCATATTTACTTACACATCTTCCTCCAATAGTTCTTTGCAGCTTGGTTTGTTGATTTGATTCCGTAAATCATTACCTATTTCTGGTAATATGGCGTCATTATTTTGACTCTAAACAGGATATACGATGGGCTATGAACTGTAAGCCTTGCACGTGTAACGACACTCACACTATAGTCTTTTAAGTGACTAAGGTTAATAAGCTAAAAGCTTCGTGTGAGCTAGAGGCTTCTATACAGGCAGAATTAACCTTTTATACAGATTGCCTCGACCACGATGCGTGCCTAACTAAGTAAATTTGTATAGTTTGTGCCGTGAACAGGTTGTAGTATATATGTTTTAAGTTTATCATACTGAAGATGATAGAGGATATTTTCAGCATATTTACATAATGATATATTCAGTACAACAGTATTCTCTAAAAAAAGTCTATACCAGCGTACGTACCCAAATGGCAATAGAAAGATAGACGAATTCATCATTGTCAACGGTTGTCTTTTCTGTGATTGTGTTGTTGTTGAGCTCGCACAGACCTTCATCCTGTCCGCTTGCTTTGTAATTCACCGAAACACATCCCTCGGTTCTTGTGCAATATATTGAACACTCCATACTACTCCCAGCATATCTTGATGTGATCACACTATCTGGCAAATACTTGCCCGTTTTCCTGTGAAAGAAAGTCTGTTTCTCACAGATTCCACTTCGGAGAAAGTGGAATCCTAGTAGATACAAGACCACAGAAACTCCGAGAGATTTCATCTTGTATATATTTGGACTAATACATTTTCATCATTAGAAGTTCTAAACTGAGCCGGCAAAGATTTCACAGTTGGATAAAGACCTACTATACGCTGTTAGAATGCCCGCCGCATATTCAATATATGATTGTTTACTTTTTGTAATAAAACTTTAATAATAGAACTACCGCTCTATTGAGTGACAAGCGTCTAAAATGACATTCAGTACACGCTAAATTATTTTTATCTTAAAATCTAATATATTTGCAGTTTGTCCAACCACATAACGTAATCACCTGTGTTTTATAGACTTATCAGCTGGAAAAATCAAATGACGTAAACCCCTGTCAACAGACTGCTTACTTCAGGGTTGATAAGAATGAAAAGTTATATTGATATATTGTTCTTAGCTAGGATCGTGTACTCAACGCCGCATGTTGTTTGACATTTATATTAAAACAATTTTTCACCTGCCAGGTTGATATTTACATGGTTAAATTTCACTTTGATTTAATGAAAGCAGCTTAAATCGGTAGCTTAATTTAGTCATGAGTGTTTTATATTGGAAGATATTTTAATATCGAATTGACAGGTCCTACAGTCATCCATGGTAAAATTAGAAGAACGTAAGTCAAGTGGATTGTAGGCCAACCTTATTTCTTTGTCATATCCTGATTCGTCCCCCGATATCGAATATAGGAAAAATATAAGCTAATATTCATAAATGATAAAGTTTGGCGGCATTTTGTATAATGGGAAAGGTGAGCCTGCAGAGGCCTAACTAGAATGATAATTTAAGGAGGGGGGTGTGTTTCAGTTCGAAGGATTTATTTTGTGATTGATTGCTTACATTGAAAATCCGTCTTGGAGAATTTGATAAATGAACACCCCCCCCCCCTCCCTCCAATTGTCGTTCTAGATTCACGCCACTTGGTGAGCCAACAATATTTGCTTCTGAATGCATGTGTATAACTTTGAAGAATTGCATCAAGATGATAGCGAAACAATGATTGTTTCTACGTGGAATGAATCTCACATTTACACTGACTGCCACGGCTTGCGAGTAGAATCGGTGTGTAAAGATCCGGCCGACACATTTTTCTCAACGTTCCCTGGCTTGAATTTAATATGTGTATGTTTTCCACTCGAGATTAAGATAAAACTTTTTCAAATTAACTATACATTATTATGTTCCAGTCCTAACAGTTTCCAGAGCTAATTAGTTTTCACTGATTGGATTACGTTGGTTTATTCAAAGTGACGCATCAATTGAGACCAGTTAAGGTGTACATAAGTCAACCCAATATCAGATATTCCATGTTGTTTATTGTGCGTCCACATGCAGTGACATTGTGTAGTGTGTAAGCTTTGAAGTATAAAGGTGGAAGTAAGAATCATTAAGAACTACGAATATATTGAAGAAAAATTTTTTCATCTTTCACATATAATATATTATAATATATACTTTCTGCTCGAGGTTAAAGTACTAAATGCTGCGTTCTATATTTCCACCTCTGTCACCATGCATTATTAACTAATTTTGTTTGTCAAATCAAGTGAAATAAATTAACTGGGGAGAAACGTTTGGCCTTGAACTGTCGATTCACTTCACCAGAATATAGCCAAATGCACCAATCTCCGTATATGCGTTGGCTGGGCACATATAGGCATTACCACAGGTTACCGTAGATGTTCTTCCACATTTTTGCGTCGACCACAAACCGAATCCTATCCAAGAATCGCAAGAGTTACAGTTTGCTTCATTGTTACCAATGGTACCAATCCGAGCTTTAAAATTATTGCATTTGATGTTGAATCCGCTCTTTCTGCACGTTGACTGTAATTTCGCTCCGCTAAGCAATGATAACCATTTGTTTTTACTAACTTGACTGGTGCGAGTTTTGTCATCTGCGATCACATCGTACAGCGAACTTCCTTTGTAGGTACTTTTTATCCATCTTAATTTACCATCATGCTCCATACCGAAGCAAATTTTCGTAAACGCTGAATTCCAATACGAAGCCAGCAATGTTTCATCCTGTGTCAGTCCTTTAACTCCGTTAGAAAGCTTGTAAACCGTTTTTTTCTTCCAATAACTGGACTCGTATTTGAATGTTTGCTAAAAACAAAAAGAGAAGAATTGAGACATGAAGATTTGGATGCGTCATCTAATTCCTATATTATATGCAATATACGTACAATAGTCTGTATCGTTACTGGCGTCTGCATGGCATATACTTGCCTTTTTATGATCCATCTTCAAGACTAAAGTCCAACCTCCTCCTTCGCATTGACCTAGTTGGGTCATGTGGCAGTATACAGTAAATCGAACGCCATTTGCTTCCAAGTCATATGCTCCATTAGGTAACGAACTTTGAAAACAAAATATTACATTTGTTTAGCAATCTAAAAACAACTAAGTTTGTACAGATGTTGATTGGAATTGAATTTTCTGAAGAAAGAAATTGGAATTTTCCTTGAAAAAAAACCCCAACTGAGAGCAATGTTAGAACTGTAACCATCTAATTGTGACTCTACAGTTAAATTGTGGATATAAGTTGTATAAGCTATTAAGTATTGGGTTCTCTAGCTATATAATATATTCTGAAAACCATACCCGTATTTTGCAAGTAATTCTTTACATGACGATGCTTTTAGGGGTTCTGTAAAAATCGGAAACAAATATGGGGGGAAAAAAATTTCCCGCATGATTGCGGATATATGGGGTTTGTTTCTGGTCAGATACGATTTATGTTCAGGTCTGTACATGTGCATACTTATATAGGCCTTTCATGAGGTTTCCCTCCTCTTTCGGAGTGTTTGCACATACTGCGGCGACTTAAGGAGGCTTAAAATTATAATGGAAGGTATATTGTATTCCAGAATATCAGGTATCTTATTTAGGAATTTCTTGCAGTTTCTGCATAATATATTCTTTAAAAACTGATTCTCGTAATAACTTTCTTGTACACTACAATCTCTCAACATATTTTGGCTAGCTTTTTTATCTCGACATCATTATGCAATTATATTCCTTATCGCATAACTTAACGACGTGGTGCAGTTGGTTAATGAGATCGCAGCAAACGCCACATTTGTATCAGGCTTGTTCTCTTTTGCCCATGCAGTGTCTTGCATGGAGGCCTTGCTATACTTACCGCTAATTTGAGGTCCAATGGCCTCAATTACTATTTCTGTCTTTTTATTTTCTGTATTTAAAATTATAGTAAATTAAACTTTACAAAAAATAAAACCTACTTGGCAGGTGGGTGGCTGTTTTTGTATATGAGATATAGTATATTACATGTATATATCAATTATAGAGCTACTCTTGTATTCATTCTATCATTCTCGCTTTTATACACGGAGACGACCATTGGTTTATTATACCTTACATATTTTGTTGGATTAAACGGACCCCTGCTATATATAGCTAAACTTACTTGTAGGTCGTGTTGTCGAATCTATAACTTTTCGTGTTGTCGCTTTTTCTGTATTTCAAATTTGGTAAATAATCACTTCTTTAGTTTTCAGAATTTAAAACGACAATTGGTTTATACGTTAAATATTTCGTTAGTTTAAGTGGACTCCTGCTATAAATACTTACTTGTAGGTCGTGTTGTCGAATCTATAACTTTTCTTGTTGTCGCTTTTTCTGTATTTAAAAGTTGTTAAATAATTACTTTTTTAGAACGACCATATGCATTGGTCTTAAATAATTTGTTGGTTTAAACGGACTCCTGCTATAAATATACTTACTTGTAGGTCGTGTTGTCGAATCTATAACTTTTCTTGTCGTTTTCTCTGTATTTAAAAGTTGTAAATAATTAGCTACTTTTTTAGAACGACCATATGCATTGGTTTATATATTAAATATTTCGCAAGTTTAAGCGGACTCCTGCTATAAATACTTACTTGTAGGTCGTGTTGTCGAATTTATAACTTTTCTTGTTGTCGCTTTTTCTGTATTTAAAAGTTGTTAAATAATTACTTTTTTAGTTTTCAGAATTTAAAACAACAATTGGTTTATACGTTAAATATTTCGTTAGTTTAAGCGGACTCCTGCTATAAACACTTACTTGTAGGTCGTGTTGTCGAATCTATAACTTTTCTTGTTGTCGCTTTCTCTGCATTTAAAAGTTGTTAAATAATTACTTTTTTAGTTTTCAGAATTTAAAACAACAATTGGTTTATACGTTAAATATTTCGTTAGTTTAAGCGGACTCCTGCTATAAACACTTACTTGTAGGTCGTGTTGTCGAATCTATAACTTTTCTTGTTGTCGCTTTCTCTGCATTTAAAAGTTGTTAAATAATTACTTTTTTAGTTTTCAGAATTCAAAATGACAATTGCATGGTTTATACGTTAAATGTTTCGTTAGTTGAAGCGGACTACTGCTATAAACACTTACTGGTAAGTCGTGTTGTCAAATCTATAACCTTTCTTGTTGTCGTTTTTTTGTATTTAAAAGTTTTAAATAATTACTTTTTTAGAACGACCATATGCATTGGTTTATACCTTAAATATTTCGTGAGTTCTGCTATAAACACTTACTTGTAGGTCGTGTTGTCGAATCTATAACTTTTCTTGTTGTCGCTTTCTCTGCATTTAAAAGTTGTTAAAGAATTACTTTTTTAGTTTTCAGAATTCAAAACGACAATTGGTTTATACGTTAAATGTTTCGTTAGTTGAAGCGGACTCCTGCTATAAATACTTACTTGTAGGTCGTGTTGTCGAATCTATAACTTTTCTTGTTGTCGTTTTCTCTGTATTTAAAAGTTGTAAATACACTGTTATTTTCAGGGTGTTATTTTAACACCAAAAACAGGGGTTACGAGATTTAATCGAAAATAATCCTTTTTTTGGGGTTACAAATAACACCGTTTCTGGAGTTAAATTTTAATCCCCATTTTGGGGTTACATTTAACTCCCATTTTGGGGTTAAAATAACCCCGTTTTCAGGATCCCGCTATAATACCCGGAAAGAAATAAAGAATCATACAAAAATTTGAGCAAAATTTTATTACTTTATATCCAATCTACAATATTTACAACATAAATACAACTTCATATTAAAGTTTCCTGATAAATCATCAGAAATCTAAACTTTTTTCTTTTAAAGAACAAACAAATGCATTGTAAAAACTTTACAAATTATATCCTAAGGTAGGCAACTTCAATCACAATATCGAGATGTACACATGAAAACAATCCGAAAATACGTCAATTAATACCTAAAACTAATCTAAAATAACAAGTGAAATGAAATCTACAATATTTTTACTTTATACTTCCTATGTTTTAACTTTGAAAACAAGTTATAGAAGCGAGAAAAATGCCGAAAAGTTTTTGATATTTTACTTATTTTTGGAATAGGCCGATGCTGGACCCGCGCTGTAGACTTTTAAGAACGTTTGAAAATGACGAATTCGTAACCTCATTGGCTGTTTTTTATTCTTGCTGTTGTGACAGCCAATGAGATTACGAATTCGTCATTTTCAAACGTCAACATGCAGCGCGGGTCCAGCAACGGCCCATTTAAAAAATGAGTAAAATATCAAAAACTTCGCATTTTCCTCGCTTCTATAACTTGTTTTCAAAGTTAAAACGTAGGCAGTATATAGTAAAAATATTGTAGATTTCATTTCAACTGTTATTTTAGATTAGTTTTAGGTATTAATTGACGTATTTTCGGATTGTTTTCATGTGTACATCTCGATATTGTGATTGAAGTTGCCTACGTTAGGATATATTATACTATATATAGGATATATTATACTATATATAATACCTTTTCATCCTATTATTAAATATATTTAATTCATATATAAGTCCTTATTTTCCTTTAGACTATGAGAATATGAAAAATGTTTTTCATGTCTACTGTTCCATATCAAGATATTTTTAGCGACCTACATTAATAGTTTTGTATTGAATTATTTTGTCGACACTTGCTGAAGGTTTTCTGTTGAAATATTGAAAATATATTACACACCAGCGCAATTGTGTTTGTATCCTGGATGGCTGAGCAACTGTACACTTTCTTCCAACAGAGAATTACAGACAATTTAGCTCACGAACTGCAGTTTAATTTATATCCACAATCGGCAGGTAAACAGTCGCACTCCGAGAGGCATGAAAATGATATTCAAGTACGTACATTGCCGTTTTTAACTGCATACAGCAAATCCGCCAACCTTTCTTTCACTTTTCCTCGTTCAATTCGGTTTTAGTCGTAATTTATCTTTAAAAATACAGGCAATTCTCCCGTGGAACCAGTAGTGCTTGCGAAGGTTTTGAAAAATAGCTCGTTTTGCATGATTGCATCAGCTTGATCACGTGGTATAATGTACTTATTTTAACCCCCAAAATGGTGTTACATTGCGCGTAACCCCCTTACGTGGTGTTATTTTAAGTCCAACTATGGAGTTATTAAGCTGGAATTTTGTAACTCCCCTATTACACCCCTAGAATCCCTTAAAAGTGGTGTTAAAATAACACCCTGAAAATAACAGTGTATTACTTTTTTAGAACGACAATATGCATTGGTTTATATATTAAATATTTCGTTGGTTTAAACGGACTCCTGCTATAAATATACTTACTTGTAGGTCGTGTTGTCGAATCTATAACTTTTCTTGTTGTCGTTTTCTCTGTATTTAAAAGTTGTAAATATTACTTTTTTAGAACGACAATATGCATTGGTTTATATATTAAATATTTCGTTGGTTTAAACGGACTCCTGCTATAAATATACTTACTTGTAGGTCGTGTTGTCGAATCTATAACTTTTCTTGTTGTCGTTTTCTCTGTATTTAAAAGTTGTTAAATAATTACTTTTTAAGAACGACCATGCATATGCATTGGTTTATACCTTAAATATTTCGTTGGTTTAAACGGACACCTGCTTTGAATACTTACTTGTAGGTCGTGTTGTCGAATCTATAACTTTTCTTGTTGTCGCTTTCTCTGTATTTAAAGTTGTTAAATAATTACTTTTTTAGTTTTCAGAAGTTAAAACGACCATTGGTTTATACCTTAAATATTTCGCTCGCTTTTTCTCGCTAAAACTCGGGCCCGTCTTGGGAAATATTTTATGGTGGTCGACATGTAAAATATGATGTTTCCCTCGGGATCGGTCAATAACTCTTAAGTACATTCTGCGTGTTCTATTGAATTGTGAATTGAATTCTGAATTGAATTCTGTCAGCCTCAGAGAGTATACATTTCATTACTTATATGCCCCCGAGTACGAGGTATACATGCCAAGAAAGTTCCATATTCATGCTGTGCGATATAATTAACTTTTTTTAAACTTGCTTATAAATGGAGAGTATAGGTATATACTTTACTTCAAAACTTACTAAACGATAACGTTTTCGTCTCTGGAGATGTTGATGGAGCTTGTGGTGATATCACTTGGGGTTTCTAAGAAATCAGAATACTTATGGTTGAGTATATTTCCTCTTAAGGCACTTAATTTAGCCATGAGTTCCGCCGAAATTAATAGAAAAATGCGAAGAATTGTTTATTTTAAAAACTTCGGCTTGAAAACCTCATTCCAAATTTTTTTTTTAATATTTAAAAGAATTAACATTGAAACGTTATTTCCTCGTATTCCTGTTCTCTTTAATGTCTTTTATGTCTTTGCCATTAGTGTGACGTCATAACGTGGGAAGCAGATATTTATGTAACACATGTTCTGACGTAATAGCGTGCAACAATCTTACCCCACGTTATGACGTCACTCGTTGACGTTATGAGGATGGCTGTTAGCCAATCAGAGAATGTGAATTACTTTAAATAAATAATAACAATATTAAGTTCAGCCCATAAGAAGCCCCAGCGTCTAAACCGTGTGGTAGAAATATAGATAAGTTTTCATTGATTCAGTTATTGTATATTTATTCCCTGCAGTATAATTAACATTCATCCATGGGAAGGCTGACTGAACCGAAAGATTCAATGATTCACGCCTATAACCTTTAAGCGAGGAGAAATAAATAAAAAAGCTAGCAAATTTTTTTTACGCCTATGTATAGAAATATGAAACATTGATCTGACGCGGTTGCATATCCGACTCATCGTCGAATAATTACCTGAAATTTTAGTTTCTCAAAATAAATGAAATCAGAGTTTTGAATTCTATCCAATGGAAAATCCCTTAATATTTTCGAGTTCATTTCACAGAGACCTTTGCCATCTCCCGTTGCTTTATAATTGACTGACGCGCAAAATTTTTCTTCTAAGCAGAAACAACAGCACTCCGTCTCACTGCCTACGACAACACTTTTTAACACGAAATTCGGAAAGTAAACGCTCTTTTGCTTGCGAAACAGAGCACTTTCAAAACCGTGCGAAAATCCTGTTGAAAATATGTAAATAGGAAAACAAAGCCATATATATAAGGATGTGATTTTCCTCATGAACATGTTTGTCGTTTTCTGGATGGAACTGCGATGAGAGATGTTTGTCCAATCCTAATTCCGATCTTCTTGTAGAGTACTTGGTGTTGAACTGAAGATTTTGTTCTACGTTATAAGAAAACACTTCTCAAAACGTTGCACACTGAAATGACAAATGTCGTTGATAAAGCGAAACACCGTCCATCCCGTCCAGTTAGGTGCATGTGTTGTTAAATGTTATATAACTTTGTCTATAGAACCCTTAATATATATCGCTGCATTTCTTAATTAAATCACTCGTGCATGTATACAATTAATCATTTTATGTACAGAGAAATAAAGGAAGAAAATTATGCACACAATACAATTCATTATGCCTATTATTATTTCAGCAGGTGCAATTTATTTGAAACAAATCTAGGCCTGTGTCAAGTTTCTCTGCGCGACATTTCTCGGTTTTTGTATTAAAATTATCGTCATTCTCAAACTTTCAAAGCAGATAATTTACTAAGTGTGTGAAAATAATAATCCTTAGTGTAATCAGCTTTTTAAATGTTTAATCAGTATTTTAATTAATAATTATGCATTGTTCTATGATCAAAATAAAAATATTCTTTCAGTAGCCCGAATATTAGTTGCTGATTCTAGCATACGACTCCAGTAGCAGGGTAGGGCGTTAAGATCATATGATCTATATGCATGATGATTCCTAGGGACATGCAAGATCTCCGGCAAACCAAAGAGCGTTTACACTCGCGATTTTTGCTGCGATTTTTGTGCGAGAATGATTATTTCAGGCGATATGGCATTAAGCGGCGGTCTTTAATGAAGTCTATACAACGTGATAATTTGATTATGTCAGGGTGAGAGATAAATTTGATGCTTTAGCCATGGAAGAAGTATATTCAATTATTAATGATATGACCAACAAGGAGGAAGTTCTTTTAAAACTATTCGTCAAATTTGTTTTTGGTTTTCAGGATAAGCCAATCAGAATGCCAGAATTTTTTCATGTAAGATAGTAAATAATGTAACTTATTACTAAAAAGAGTTATATCGATGTATATTTAGTCTGATTGGGTTATTAAAAATGTAAACAATTTTTGCTGCTTGGTCTAAAACAATATTCCTCCTTGTTGATATGATCTCAAGCGGTAAAAATACTCAATGAAATAAAATATTCTCCTTTCAGAGGAAACAATTTCTAATACATAATTATATACTCACTCTTTTTGGTTTAACTAATGAAATGTAATCAAAGTGTCCATCTTCCTGTAATAATCCTGGATTTTCAAAGTCAACGTCTTTGAGTAATTCACAGTTAGCAGTATCGTTAGTGATTAAAGTCTTTCTGTAGTTAACAGATCTGCATCGTTTTTCTTGCACGATGCACTGTAAAATGCAATCTTCTCCAGATGTAGCCTGGACAATTTTTATCACATCACTTCTATAAAAATGTCCTTATTGAAAGAATGGAAAGGTTTCAATTTTATCTTTCCGTGGTAATCTGTATTCCTCCCTGGCCATTTATTAACATAATATGTTGGGTATATGTTAGTAAAGGCGAGTCTTAATAAGGAAATTATCGTATCATTTAATAATTACAAAATAATCTTGTGCCTTTATCAATTTATATAACATTTTGTATCACTTGACGTTATATATGTATATATGCTCATACTAACTTGTTTTTTTTGAGGCCCTGGGTACGAGATTGACCCCCTGGGTACGAGATTGACCCCATACAATATAATGCATATAATCGTGGTATATTATTTATAAGCTTTATATAAAAATACATCTAAAACCTTGTCGAAATCAGAACGTGTTTGTTTCGTTTTATATTTAAGAAAACTTCATATAGCATCATCAGACGTTTGTACCAACCTTGTTTCGACGTATTAAAGCAAAACTCTATCTTCTGTCCAAAGCCTTGCAAATTATATATAATTAAAATCAAAATCCAAGCATAGCGGTGTTTCAAGAAGGCAAAATTTAAGGTCGGAAGACAAACGATGTTTCTCAAATGTATTTGCAGCATTGACATATTAAGTTTCCAACGTACGTTATATATATGCCGCAAAATTTGCTAATACTTTGGTAGGTAACGATATGATTGTAGCCTGTTTCGCTAAAAGACAAGGTATTGAAAATTAAGAATTGCATCCCTATAATGGAGAGCTGTCATATGTCGTTTTGTCATTTAATATACATCCCTGAAACTAATATCTTTAACAAGTGAGAATGACATATTTTTAATTTCACAGTGCAATTTAGAGTCCCTTTAATCATTCTTTCCTTCTAAATTATGTTGCGCTACACGTGCTGCACAAAATAAGAACAAAATAAGAGTAATAAATGTATAGATTGTTTCATTGTACTTTTCATTTCTTGCGATGAGATATAAATTACATTTTAATGCTATAGCAACTGTTAACATTCTCACGATAATTTTGAGTTATATATTAATATATACGCCTCTTAATTTTGTTGCATGAATGTTTAATTACAATATTCTAAATATAATTTCAAACATCGCACTTGTCAAAACAAAACCTCGAATTTCATCAAAGTAATCCTTGATTTAATTTCATGCCTTTTTCTTCCGTGCTTAGTTCACTCGGCAGTAATACATTTGGTATTAATAAATATACAAATATATAAACACGAATTGCTTCAGTTCTTTTATTCCGAAGTTTGATCTCCGGGAGATAGTGGATCGTCGAAAACCACCGTTTTAAAAAAACTCTGAAAAGCAATAAAACTACAGATTTGGAGCTAACAATTAATATTAGATTTTAGAGCGATTGTAAAAAACCACAATCCGCCATTCTTTATCAGTCATCCTGACACCCACAGTCTTCATAGGTGATTCGCTTGACCAGAATTTTCCTTATTTACACTTCTACTAATTATTACTATAATCAAACTTTTGATTTTTCCCCCATCCATGCAGAATAACTTTTAGGTATAACCAAAGAATATTTAAGCACTGTATGTAATTGTGAAGATGTACTATTGAACTAAAATATATCCGAATGCTGGAGTTAATTTATTGCCATTATCGTTTCCACTACATTGCGCGATATTACCGCATGTTATATGAGACCTTATGTTGCAGGCCTTGTAACGAATACCAAATCCAACACATGAGTCGGGCGTTCCGCAATTGTTTTGATTATTTGCGTAATACCCAATACGCACATTGAAATCTTTGCTCGCATGGCTGAAGCCTTCTTCGTTGCAGAATGGTTGTAAAGATGAGTCTGCGATCAGAGATTTCCACGTGGCCCGTCCAGCGCTTGTGTTTCGATACTGCCCGTCTGCAATCAAACTGTACAGCGAACTGGCTTCATAATCAAACATCATCCATCTTCTGTCGCCATTAACGGTCATACCAAGACATATTTTCTTAAAAGGAGTGTTCCAATAAGAGGCCAGTTTACTTTCTTTCTCTGTTAGTCCTTCAACTCCATCTTCAACTGCATAGCTTTCCTTGTTCGTCCAGTAAGGCGAAGCGTATGTGAATGTTTGCTAATAAAAAGTAAGATTAACGGAAACTTCAATGCTTTGATGTGTTAATGGTAAGAGTGCTTCTTAGGATGGACATAGCTATAATATTTTGAGATTTTCGTCATGCACATACCTTATTCCCGTCTGTTTTCAAAGCTAGTGTCCAGCCTCCTGTTCCACATCCGTCTAACGCGCTCATTTGACAGTAAACTCGGTATTTTTGGGCAAAGAGGTTAGCTTGGAGATAATAGACACCGCTTGGACGGTTGCTGAAAGCATATTTGTACTTAAATAATTTATCCGGCAATAATTGAATCCAATGAAATTAAAATTATGAAATATACTTACGGATCTTCAGCAAATAGCTCTTTGCAGCTTCTGCGAATAATACCAGGCTTAAATGATAGAAAATTACAATAACTGAAGATGCCATTTTGTTGAACTCACTTCATATATATTTTTACTTACCCTTTTTGGTTGAATTAATACAAGGTAATCAAAGTTCACATCTTCGTGTAAAAGCTCTGGAAATTCCGAATCAATAAATGCGAGTAATTCGCAATTTTGAGTGTCATTGTAATTATCTTGAAGTTTCCAAAAGTTGACTGATCGACATGTTTCATCTTCCAGCAAACATTTCAAGACACAATCTGGCCCAGATTCAGCATGAAAAATTTTGGTTACTTTAATTGCAAAGTAATGACCTGTATACAAATATAACTCTAAGGTAAAAAGATGGGCAAATTTACTCTATATTTACTCATAATAATAATGTATGTGCATGCGCTTTGAAAGCTTCAGCGCCAATTTAAAAGTGGGAAAAGATGACGTATTGTAGTGCTTGCATGCAGTGTGTACTTTGTTTCCTTTTTAGGGAATTATTGCAAATAGATTCATTGTATGTAAATAAAATTTTTTAAATTAAAATCTATATTTCGATTGAAATTTGAATCATCTTCAGGAGATAAGATTTTACAAGATATATCTTATCTAACCTTTATTTTATACTTGCTGAAAACATCAGCTGGAAACGGTTTTTAAAAACATTTTGTGTGATAAGCACTTTCTTTTATAAGCACTATTTTCGGTAAATGAAAATGACCTATCAGTACAGTAAATTACATTGACCAGGCTATGGTTTTGTTTGAATTCGAGAAAAATCGAAAAATTGTTTCAAATATCTGTTCTGAATTATAGTTTACCTTCTTTAGAGCCATCAAAGCAAAAATCGATGCCGTGTCCAAGGGTTTGCAAATTAAGAAATAAAAATAACCAAAAACGAATATGTTTTAAGGTGAAAAATATCGATGACTTAGCGAACGATATGTTTTTCTTGAAGTAAACTTTTAATTCTGGCATTCTCAGGCAACAGCCAATTCCTCGTTTTATATCGCCGAATAGTTGCGGTCTTTTCTGACTCTTGAAAACACTATATTTAATCACTAAAAGCGCATTTTATGTCTTGTTGTCCAGTTATATTGCGTTTGTAAATTTATGAAATTTTTATCAAGACTTCATTTAAATATCCTTTATCAATATTCTCGGTGATTTTAACCAAAATTAGAAAGATTTTAATCATCATAAAGCAGCCTATATTTTTTACAAACTCATTGATTTGAAGCGGGCGAAATAGGATATAAATTAATTGAGTTGACATTTAATAATATATGACTGCATGCATGTCGGTACGTATGAACATTTTATTAAAAGTATAACTTTTTTAAATTTTTTAAAATTACATACCGACGCTTAATTTTAGGAAAATTTAAAATATTAAAACTTTCAATTTTGCAAAACTGCTTGCTTCGTTCTTTATATAATATTACAGAATTGTTTTAGTAAGGACATAGTTACATGCATAAATGATTCAAGATTGTACATGGAAAAGTATGATTTACCGACATTTTCATATAGGTATTCATGCATGATGACCCCCTTATAGTGTTAATAAATATCGCGGCTTAAGGGGTTTTATAGTTTGTTTACTTGCAATTTTGGGCAGAAAATCGATTCAGCAAATCAATACAGACTATATACATTCTGCACTTTTGAAGTGAATTGGCTCCGAGTCTCCGACAAATTTAGATCTTGCGAATAGATCTTTAAATTGAAACTATTTAATCGTTCACGTTGGTCATGCATGTGTATATAACTGTGATGTAGATAAGAACTAAACTTACTTCTTGCACTTGATAAACGAGTCGTGCGCCATCAAATCTGACTCAGCAACTGCCCAATTAAACCATGCAAAAAATTAATGCTATTCAAGAAGCGCGTTCGTTAAGAAAGTTAATCTTTAATAATCTTTATGTAATCTTTAATCTCAACCAAGCCGTTTTAAGCTTCGGTAATCGGGTCACTTTGTTTGCGATTGAATGCTATAGCTGAACCACCAAAGGAATCAAGACGGCTTTACATGCAGAGAATACTTTGTAACAAATATTATAGGAGATCTTGAACACACACGTACATGCAAATATCAACATATTGGACTCATATAGGTATCAGAGGCCTCGTAACCAGAAAAAGTCTACCAGAAATATATTTGTTTGCAAAGTGTATAATATATATAGCCCATGCACCTCTATCCAGTCTTCCGATAAAACATTACATTGTAGTTTAAGGTTCAATAGATCACTGCATTGCTGCATTACAAAGACAATATAGGAGTGCAATTTTAGTAAAAGAGTACCTAATTTTGTAGTATAATATAAGTCAAACTCATTATATGTTTTCTGGGGTAAACAGTGCAACGTCTAAGGATTTAATGCACTCCTATCTACAAATTAACACAGGCTACACAGCTAATTGTAAATATATACCATCAGGATTGAAATAGTTCTGCAAATGCTATTGTACAAATATGTATCCGAATGCCGCAGTGTGTACGTTACGTTTATAATTAACATTGCCGCAAGATATTTGAAACTCTGCGTGCTTATCTCTAAACTGCGACAAACCAAAGCCGATGTATGCGTCACAGGTATCGCAGTGGGCCTCGTCATTCGTGACTAATCCAATCCTCAAATGAAGTTTTAAAGTTTGCCGAGTATTTGCTTGAACATTGAACCCTTCTTTGTTGCAATTTTTTTGCAATGACGAGTCTGAAATAAGGGATTTCCACGCGCTGCTTGTGACACGCGTTGCTTTGTAACCTGAGTTAGCAATCACGTCGAAAAGAGAACTGGCTTGGTAGTCAATTGAAATCCAATTTGTGTCACCCGTTGTTTTCATTCCGAGGCAAATCTTGCGGAACGGTGTGTTCCAATATGAAGCAAGTTTTGTTTGTTTTTCTACCAGACCTTCCAGACCATCTTCCACTGCGTAGGTTTTCTTGTTGGTCCAGTAGGAAGAACTATAGTTGAAATCGTTCTAAAAATAAAGTAGTTATTTTTCTATGGTAATAAGATTGTTTATTATTTTCCGCGGGTTGGAACCTTATTGCCGTCAACTTTCATCACTAGTCATTCACAATCGGCAAAATCATTCTAAAGTTCAGGAGATAAAAGTCCTTTTTATGTGCCGGCTTCAATTTTATGGTCATATAAATTTATACATCCATCCATTTCTTTCGACCACATGGTGAAAATACATACATAGCTCAGGGACTATAATTATAGTCAATCAGAAACAGCATTAGTACAAAGAAAACGGTGAAATTGCAATCCACGCTTATCCACGTTTGTTGCTGTGGATGGGTATAGCGGCTACAATAGTTGCATGGTGGAGATGCGATTTAGATATATTAGTTGGGGATAAGGATACCACACATACGAAACAACACAGTCATCCTCTCTCATAAGTTTCAAGTGGCAATGCAAAGGACATTTAAATTTACAATTGTTACCCTTCTGCGTGTCTAGATTTTCAGTACGTTGAACAACATGCATGCAAATGCTTCGTCCGCCGCGGCATGATGGGTTTCAAGATAGCTAAAAACTTTCTCTTTCTAAACATTACGTCCTTGACACAGTTCGTACTTTGGAAAGAATAAATTTTATGTCCCATTAATCATATCTATTGGCGTGAAATTAGAGACATTGAGACTTTTTTGTAGACCATTTTTGTAGATGTATTTATTACCTTTCTCCCGTCGATTTTCATTACTAGTGTCCAGCCTCCTGCTCCACATTCAGCGATTTCTCTCATTTCGCAATAAACAGGATATTTTTGTGCGGATGCGTTGGGCTGCAGATAATAGATCCCGCTTTCATAATTCCTGAAAGAGTTCATGACATTTGTAGCTAGCACAAGTAATTGATATTTAACCCATCTGGGGCGGGTTGTATGAAATTATTTAACTATACACGATGCATAGTTAACTCAGAAATACACAACTCTGATTGGCCAATTCTGCCTTTAACCACAGTTAAAAGTTAACTAATCTTTTATTGCCCGCAGCAATCATACAGATACAATAAGTAATCTTTAGTATTCTTACGGATCTTCTTTTAAAACTTCCTTGCAAGAACTCTTGCTCATGATTCCATTCTAAAGTGTTGTATATAAGAAGTAATAAATACAGTGGTAAAGTAATAAATACTACACAACGAACGCCGCTTTTTGTAAGAAATAAATACGTTATTTACCGTTTTGCTTGGCCCGGATAGGAGAATAATCCCCTCGGTCTCAAAAACGTCGATATACCTCGGGAAAATATTTTTCTATTCGGACCTTGCAGCCGGTAAATAACATATATAACTATAGAATATTCGTAGACTATGTGGCTTACTCTGTTTGGTTGAAGTAATAGAAAATAGTCGAAGTTTTCATCTTTGTCTAAGAATTCTGGAAACTCAGCTTCAGTGTCTCCGAGTAGCTCGCAATTTTCAGTGATATTGAATTCGCATGAGTTTTTCATAAAGTTAACCGATCGACATGATTTATCCTGAAGCAAACATTGTAAAACACAATCCATCCCAGATTGGGCATAGACATATTTGATTACGTCCCTCATCAAGTAATGACCTATATATATTTGAGAAAGAACAAAAATTACTGCATTGCCGCAATCTACATGCATGCAAGAGAGATGTAGGAAAACTATAAATATTTTAGTCTGTATATACTTTGGTGTTTCGAATCAACTATGTATGCACTATAGCCTACGGAAAGTAGGATTATGCATGTCTATATAATTTATCCATGCAAAAATTAATCTGAAAAATGTAGTTAAATTGAAGCGTACCTTCCTTGGAGCCGTCAAAGCAAAAGTCAATGCTTTGTCCACGCGTTTGCAACTCCAAAAATAATAACAACCAAAAGTGAAATTGTTTAAGAAAATAAAGACAAGGTGTTTTAATAAAAAATTCTGACATTTCGATTGTGCTATTAAACTGAATGAACTCCGAGCTTTATATTAAGCGTAGGTAATAGAGTCTACGAAGGGTTTGCCATCAAATTGATACTTTAAAAATGTAAACACATCTTCCTAGCAACAGCACTGTATTTTAATAAACCTTTTTCATAACAGCGTGCCGAATATTAAAAATTAACGTTTATTTATTGGGAATACTCATTTTAATATTTAAATGAAACTGCATGATACTGTGCTTTACTTTCGAATTCCGTGGGAGTTTTTATTTGGATGTGTATACACGAACTTCCAAAAAGCTTTTCTTTAAGATGGGACTTATCGACGTAATGATTTAACTTAATGCCTTCATATAACGCATTGTTCCTGGCAACTTAATTTGTTATATTATTTGTGTAAGGCGTAGCTAAATAACGTATAACCTTACTGCCATTCCTGAAGGCGAGATAAACGCCGCTATTGGCAATCGGAACGGGATGACATTACATTCCTCCAAAAAACTGATTAGTTTCTAACGTTTGGGGGCATTCGAGCTATAAACTGTAAACTGAAATTGGCAAACTGTTTCTTGCCCAGCTGAAACTTTCGGCTGAATACGGTTCAAATATCATCTTCAAAAGGTCTTAAAGGGACCTGAGTGGGCATGTTCATATACTATTAGTTGTATCAGGGAAACATTATGAAATGCGCATGTTCAGACTATTCTTTGCACGCATGTAAATCAACTAATGAAAATTGAGAATTTTACCAAATGATGATGTAGCTATGACTTCTTTGTGCATGTCCATTTATTGTAATCGAGCATATACTGTTCATAGTCACATTCAAAATGGATTATATAGATATAGATACATTGATATATTGCTATTGCTACATGCAACTCTATAGGGCCCGTTTCAGAAGTCGAACATGTGCCGAACATGTTGGATTGAGCTAAAGTCTTGATGCGTAAGTTAATTTGCATTCGATTCGGTACATAAAAATTTGACGTTTGAAAGAGGTCTCTTTGTGAGTCTCCTAGTATGTCGCACCTATAATAATTATTATAGTATAAGTAATTAATATTTTAACATGCTGGTTTCCTATATGTCTTGGCATTTGCTAGTGTTTATTGCATACTAAGAAACTAAAATATACGCGAAGGCTTTTGTTTCCGAATGCTCTTCAAGACTTACAACATAACCAGCTGCTAGTTCGTTATTATTCGCCAACCTATCGTTACGAAATTGTATGCCCAATGCAAGTGCTGTGCCAACGCGGTCACACTCCAGTCGTTCATTCGACCCAAAACCAACACGCGCAAAGAAACTGCCATGCTTGATATTGAAACCTTCTGTAACACAATATTCAAGGAGCTTCTTTTGACTTGATTGTATTAACAACTTCCACTGCTTATATCCAGCCGTTGTGTTTCGATTATGTCCATCTGCAATCAGATGGTACAGCGAACTTGCCTCGTAATCGAGCATCATGAAATCCCTTTTACTGTCAATCGTCATACCAAGACAAATTTTCTTAAAAGGAGTGTTCCAATAGGAAGCTAGTTTACTTTCCTTCTCTGTTAGTCCTTCAAGTCCATTCTCGACCGCATAGCTTTTCTTGTCCGTCCAATGCGATGAATCATATGTAAATGTTTGCTGTGAAATTACGAGGAGCTATATTTAAAGGTTCTAAGAATAGCTATATATAGGTAATGGGCCTCAAAAAATGAAATCATAAAACCTATAGCTTTTTCCATTTCCTATAAATCTTATCCCTTCCCCTTCCCCGTAGATATTTGATATATGGAGTGTATATAATATTATATGCAGTGATACCTTATTCCCGTCTACTTTCATAACAAGGGTCCACCCAGTCTCTCTCTCATTTCCACATCCTGGAATTTGGGACATGTGACAGTACGCATCGTATTGTTGCGATGAACCAAATAATTTGTAGACTCCGTCCTTTGCGTCCCTGTTGTCGAAAATCACACAACACATGTGTTTACGATCGATGCGCGCTTGCAACATGGTGACACTATACATTTTTGCTTGAAATTTGTCCCTTCGACGAGACACCATAAACATAAAAAGGCGGTCGACAGATTTGGCAGATTAGAGACTGAACGCAGAGCTACATCTGAGCAAACAGACTTTTGAACAGATTTTGTTGCTGCAATAATTTTAGGAAAACACCCTAGCGTGTTCTGATTGCATCAGACCCATAACACTTACCTATTCTCCTCAAGCACTTCTTTGCAAGATTTGAATGAGAAGCACTTCTTTTTTCCTAAAAGGTCCGAACATAGTTTTCCTAGCATAACTATACTGTCCATCTATAATTTTCCACCAATAAAACTCAAAGGCCATGCAGATAGGCTATAATCAAGATTTTTCACTAGCTACTCACTTTTTGAAAATACTTGTCCAGGTTCAGGGCACTTCTAAAATAACATGGATAATGTTTTGAAATTGAAACCGAAAATGTTGAGTAGCTAATGTTTTAAAATCGTGATAATTTCACTAACGCCTGTATTCAAAAAGCTTACTCACACTCACACTCGCACTCATTGAATGTGAGATACAAATTTTATTTTCACTGATCAATGAAAACTTTTTTTTCTTAACCATGGGAAACATTCAAAGTTAAACACTGAGAATCAAGCTTTTATTCGACTGGAAATACCTCTATGGAAACCCTGTGAGAAGATTAAGATCGCTTACTCAATGAGTTTGAGTGTGAGTGAGCTTTGAGAATACAGGCGTAAATGTCACTAAGTAAGTTGTTGTAGTTGTAGTTATTCGAATGAATTCGTTTCATTAAGCATAAGATACAGTTAAGGTGGCTGCACTTTGCCATTTGAAAAAAAAACGAGAAATTTTTTAGGGCAAACTCACGCGGAGCTCAGTGTACAATATACAAGTAAATATTTACAACTTGCCCAGAGCAGCGTAGCTAGTCAAGGGAGTTGGCTACGAACTTTAACATCTGGTCTCTATTCAAATGAGATGAAAGATCTGACAATGATCTTTATATTCACGATATAGTTTGCCTTTGATATCATATTCATTATTACGGTGAATTCGTCGCGATGGATTTGCTCTACTGAAGAATTTTTCTACCTTCAAATTGAGAATAAAGGGAAAACGATCGATTTTCTATATTCTGGACCAAAGAGGTTTTCTTAGTATATAAACAAGTTCAACAACACACAAATCCATGCCTGACTTTTTAATTACTCGAAATGAATATATCCGGCTGTCAGACTTTTCATCAAACTTAGTATAATTTGATTTTAATCTTACTCCTTTTTTTTTAAAAACGCTCGAGAGGGAATTCGAGGGAGTTGTTCACTACATCCAATTCTGGGAATGGCCATCATTCAGCGATTTCAGTTAATGCTTGCAGCACTTAATCACTTTCATATTTCCAAAGCAATAAATTTCGGACCGGTTTTGAAGCTGCGTACATTCGTTAAAAACTTCGGTTCGCCTACAATTTATGCACGCTAGGGAAAATTTTTTGCGACGTGTTACAAAATTTCAATCTTTCTGGTATTTTGAAGCACTTTTGATAATTATTTCTGTTTGAATCGTAATAATTATGGTGTTATTGTATATCAGAACAGCGACTATAGATTGGCAAATATAACATTGACAGAACTTGTTTTCAACAAAGGCCGCATTTTGTTTCCGACTGTAAACGTCGAAAATCAGGGCAGATAGATTAAAAGAACCAGACATATTTACAAATATTTGTTCAAAGAATTCTTTGGAATATAAAATTTTATATTAAATCTTGCATGCTCACCCTTTCGATGAGTCCGAGGTAGACGAATTCAGTATTCTTGATACGGTTTGCAGGAAGGTCTTCCACAGCTTTGCTACTGAGCTCACACAAGCCTTTATTTTCTCCCCTGACCTTGAAGTTCGCAGAAGCACACGACATCTGCCTCGTACAGTGAATACCACATTCAATCTCGGAATCTGCGCGCTCCGCACTTATAACATAACCGTCAAAATAGCTGTCTGCACGTCTGTTGAATAAGACTTCTTCAGAGCAGCTTACAGGCTTTAACAAAACAAAACAAAAAGAAAATATCGCCCATCTAATGTAACCGTTTGCCATTATTCATGCATATAAATTCACTGATAAAACCAAACACGATTTTGATTTCAAGATGCTATCTGCCCTTGTGGCACGCATGCAACAGTATATTGACAACTATATACATCTGCAATCTTTCTTTAATAAATATTTTATATTATTTAATTGTTTATATACACGATAGTTTAAGTAATTAAAATTCTGAACTTTATATTGGTTTTAATTGCATGATTGATATCTATAGCTATAGACCGTGATGAACAAAATATACGTACTTCATGCTTGACAGTTACGCTGAAATTATTTTACGAGTGTAGTCATAGACTTTAACATACTTGACTATAGAAATCACCGCAGTTTCGGAACTTGAAATCGCGTTCATGCGGTTATATACCATATATAGAATTAAGATTAGGTTTAACCCTAATCCTATATAAATGTAACTAATACTTATCTCAAGGATTAAATTCGTGTCTTAAGTATCCCGCTGCAGCTGCAGGTACGATATTCATCATAATTATTGACGTGATACTCGTGCATGATATTTTGTAATGACGCCATAGACTCGCCCATCTGACTATAGGGCGTTTTGAAAAAACTTCGACCGTGGCTATGATTGTGTATTTTTTGAAATGGTAAGCGTAGATTAAGCGTATTAAGCGTAGATTAAGCGTAGATTAAGAAATATTTAAATAGGAAACACGACAAACACAGGAGAACATTTTAACGATATATATATTTCAAAATATTTAGCCGGATGAATATACATTGGATATAATATAGTTTGCAAAGAGGAAAACGGGTCAGAGCAGTGCATATGTTCTAACAACAATGCTAATCCCGCTACCAATGTTCTTCATTGGAAAAAAATCCTAAAATAAACATCATAACTTAGTTCATAAGCAACAACACAGGTAGCAGAGGTATATGTTACAAGATTTGAGTTTAGCGGAAAAAAATTAGAGTATTATGTGGCAGCCATTTGGCAGCATTTAAATTTGTTAATATCGCCCAGATTATAACCATTTCCACGATAGAGTCCAGTGATATAATACCCGGACTGAGAACAGTTTGACCATCCCTTTTGTTCAAATGATGTTCCAACATCTTCGTCATAACAAGTCCCGTACCACTCAGGATGGTCAGTGGGCTTGCAGCATCGACCGTTCGCGATATCGTATACGCTTTGACCGCGCTTTAACCCGTTCAGAAAGTAACCATCTGCGCACGTATACCACGAGTTTCGCCTGCATAAATACAGTATCAACCATTAGCAGAATGTATTAAATAACTGGTTAACTTGCCTTCACAATATGAGCTAAGCACAGTGTATGTTGGAAATGCTTACATGCAGTACTGTCCAGAAATAACGTAACAAAAACCGCGGTTAATCTAGGTTAAACCTCGGTCTGACAGACATTTCTTAAGATGTTTTTGATTTGATTATTATGTTATCGTTCTCAGCAGTTCATACCATTCCGTTCGGAAGCGAACGGCAACCGCGATCGTATTTTTCCCCTTGTGTCCGGTCGTCTGCGGTTTCTACCGACCGCAACTAAACCGCAACCTAACCACGACCGAACCGCAACCGCAGTGTTAGATTATTTATGGACAGTAATCACATTGAAGCTAACTTTAAAAAGATCTTACATAGTTTCATTGAGCACAGTAAACTCTCTACAGTCGCCACGCTGACCACTGTACGCTGGTGTCGAATTACAGCATCGTGCGTGTTCCAGAAAAGATAACGGTTCTACTCCGCCAGGGGCGATTCGATAAAATCCTGTGATAAAAAGATTTTTCTCGCCACATTTTGACCATCCCTTTCCGTTGAAACCATTCTTCCAGTTTGCAATGAAGCATGTCATGGGAGTCGCTGAAAGTTGATGTTGTATTGTTAAAATACTGAGCGCGGTAAGCTTTTCTACAGATTTCCTAAACCTTCTTCATCATTTATATTTAGCAGATTGAAGTGTGCGCGGAGTAGTATATGAAGGTCGATAAAACTTATAACTTGGATAAAATAAGCCTTACTTTTTGTGTTTTCTTCAGTCACAGGGCCTGGTGAAGCAGGATTTGAGGTTTTCTATAAAAAAGTAAAGAAGTAAAGACCTTAATTATTAGTTAATGCGCTATTGAGGGACGGGTTTTTAAAGGCCAATCTACACGATGCGATTAGTCGTATACGATTCTTATCCTGGCGTATGAAAAAGATTGTTAACGCCACTCTGTCTGTTCATCAGTTTATATAACGAAGTTTCAAATATGACATATTTACACGCATGACCTATACTTTTGCGATACCAGTGCTCATGCCAGCACTGTGTTACGGAGATTACTGAGGTTGATTTTAGTGAGACAACCATGCAATCATCTTTATCGGTTGCTTTTTAGTTTTTCATATTTTTTTCATAACTCGTATTTACCTTAATCTCTTTGAACGCGATCCAATATCGTCGCTTTATTATAGTCTGTATATATTAATATTTCTTGTTGATAGTTTTTATTAAGTTTGTTTAATTTTAAACTGAATTGTCTAGATTTATACTCTATACTGGAAAACGCGAGCAGCCGTTTTAATGCATGTTCACGACAACCAAACGAAAAGGTATTTGTAAAAATATTTCATGTATTGCAAGCGATGCATGTGTATGGTCACTTTGATAAATTCATGTCGTAGCTATATAGTCAATATATATAAGAGAGAATTCATTGCTTTACCTTTTGTACGTACTTCATTAATTAATTTCTTGATAACTGTTTTAATTTACTGTAGGTGCATGGAATTTATTTTCTTGGAGCATGGATTGTTAGATTAAGGGCAACGCATTTTTAAAAACACATTTATGTTAACATGAATTCATGATCAGTTTGAATATAAATATATAGATTATAATCGCGGTATTTCCAATATAATCACAGTTCTCCGCTTAAACATGGGTCATAACTTGGCAAATAACAGAATTTATCTGAAAAGTATCTGCACCGACATTTTTCATCTTTGTGTATATAAAATGCTGAAGATGGATTTCCTGTAGGAAACCACAAATATACTTGTATAAACGACTCTTTAATATAAATTCTATATTGAAACCTCACCTTATTTATGACTTCCATGTAGACAAAATCGACATTTTCGATTTGATTTCCAGGAAAGCCTTTCACCGCTTGGCTACTGAGCTCACACAAGCCTTTATTTTCTCCCCTGACCTTGAAGTTCGCAGAAGCACACGAGGTGTGTCTCGTGCAGTAAATTCCACATTCAATCTCGGTATCTGCGCGCTCCGCTCGCATAACAAAGCCGTTAAAATAGATGTCTGCACGTCTATGAAATAAGACTTGTTCAGAGCAGCTTACCAGCTTCACCCAAACAAAAAAAAGAGAAAATATGGCCCATCTGGTGCAATTTTTTGCCATGTTTCGTATGAATTCAGATACCGAACAACTGAACACTCTATTAATATCACAAATGCTATCCCTGTATCGCACGTCGCCTTGTATTATATTCACCTGCTTTATTGAATAATATCATATGTAAACTATAATATAGTTGTTTTTGTATGCTGATTTTGATAACAATAACGTCTATGATAAAGTATGAATAGTATAGGTAATAGTATAATTTCGAGTGCAATTACGGATTAACAAGCACAAGTGAGATTTTAAAGGCTGGAAATAGCGCAAGTCCGAACGACGAGTGGTATTTGCAGTCTTTAAAAACTCACGAGTGCATGTTTATCCGTAATTACACGAGAAATTATACTATTACGTATGAATGATATGCAAGGAAATCTTCGAGACAATAAATTAATGACCTCATCCATCATAAAATTTTGTTCTTGAACATTTTTTTTCAAAATTCAAATTTTAACAGTTCGTCTGTCCATTGCTATTATTAAACGTAGTAGTAATTGATTGGTTTCACACGTTCTATGCGGCTTTAGGGCGCGTCCTTTTTTCTAGCGCATATTAGCGACCGTGTAATCTGCATGTTCGGAACAATGCACAGGGTTCAATTCTATTCAAGAGTTTTAGTTCATGTGCTTTTGAGCCACCGTTTGTTGTAAAACGTTTAGAAAATATGACTTCTTGAAATTATTTATGAAAAATTTATTATGAACTTTGCAAACAAGAGGTTAAAAAATTAATGTAAAGATTTGCTTTAATCCGGGGTTAAGCCGTTAACCGGCTTTTGAACAACCGGCCCCTGCTGAATGACATGCATGCTCATCTACTTCAAGAATTAACTATACGTGATCTGTAGACATTCTCACCTAGGCGTGATTAAAAGTGTATGCTAAACTTAGTAAAATTTGTAAGTTTTGGATGCGAAATTAGTATTGTTAATATACCGAAAATATAACCAAGCGAAGTTGGGGAATTTTTTATACTTTTAATTGTATTACGACCGGAAGTGTGTGAATAAATTAGTTACACTTATCCGCCCATAAGACAAAAGTATACAAACATTGCTTACTTTGCCAGGCTATATTTTCCCTACTACTTGATATTTTGTAGCCAAACCTGACAATTATACTAATTCCAGTATGCCCTTTTTAGCTGTGGTGATTTCTTTCCTTCTTGTTAGGCTGAAGTTTTCGAGCGAACGAAAAGTTTCCCTCGATATTCTTTTTAATTTTGACTGCTAGGGTCGAATTTACTCCATTTAGAAAGGAAATCAGGCGAAAAATTTGTATGTATATAAAAATTCCTATTAGTGGGAGCGATTCTATAAGATGTTTCGTGCGGGACTAATGTACAAGTATAAATCCAAATGCTGGTGTGTTTTTGTTTTCCATCCGATCACAAACAGCCATATTACCGCATGTTGTGCTTCTTATATCATCACCACATCGAGCTGAAGTACCAAAACCAATACACGAGTCACAACTATCGCAGTGGTTTTGATTATTTCCTACAATGCCAATCCGTACACGCACAAAATGCAAAGATGCATAATACTTGTCTGCATTGATTCCTTCTTGGTTACAATTAGGCTGCAAAGCTGAACCATCGATAAGAGATTCCCATGCACCCCTCCCGACACTTGTGCTTTTAAAACTTCCATCTCCGATCACGTTGTATAACGAACTTGCGGCGTAATCCAGCGTTATCCATTTTGTCTCACTACTGACTCTCATTCCGAGGCAAATCTTGTTGAACGGTGTGTTCCAGTAGGAAGCCAGTTTTGTTTGTTTTTGTGTCAAGCCTTCAAGACCATCTTCGACTTCGTAGGCTACCTTGTTGGTCCAGTGTAGAGAGCCATAGTTGAAATCGTTCTGAAAATATCAAACGGTTCTCTATATCAATACAGCAAAATATTAAACATTTTTTTATGTAAATAAATCATCCATGTCTGCCCTCTGTTGTTTTGTTTGGTTATTCTAAAGGTTATCATAACCTTTTTGCCATCAATTTTCATCACTAGGGTCCAGCCTCCTCCTCCACACCCAGATATTGCATCCATGTGACAATAAACATCATATTGCTCGAGCGAGACGTTATTTTGTAACTTGTAAACACCATTAGGGAGAGCACTAGATAAAAAAGAGATCAAGTATGAGTGATTGTGTCCAGTAGGAGCACGTGCATTCAGTTTTTGGGCAATTTGAGAGCTGGACGTTTGGTCGAAATGTCAATATCTTTTTGGAAGCGTAGAAATTTTTCTTTCTTCCGACCCATTCCACTCGTTTTCTTGAAGTGAAACGTGTATGGATTAAAAAGCGAAAATCTATATATTGCACTGATGAAGGCCCGGGTTAACAGACCGAAGGCTTTGCAGTATTAAATACTTACGTGGTGTACCTAGAAGCTAATTTACTCATTGATATCACAATGCAAACATACAAGAATATGATTAATCAAAACCTAATTTGTTTAATTTACTAAAACTCACTTCAATTTATCGTGATTATCATTTGGTCCATATATTTTAAAATAAAAAAGTCAAACGTTTGTGAATAAATGTTTAGAAAAACAAATCAAATATACGCTCTAATTCGTTCGCTCGAACTTAAAATATAGGATTTCGGAGAGTAGTCAGATATCGTAAAATCTCGCCCGCTGTTACAGCCAATCAGATTGCAGGAAAAGCTAGGATTCCACCCGCTGCTGATTTATAAAAAAGTGAAAAACAGTTTTCACCAGTGCAATATAAACATGTCTTTCAATATTAATATTGACAATTACTTTTATTATGGTACCTGTTCCTGTTCAATAGATCTTTACAAGACGATAACGGTTTCTCATCTATAAAAACGGGACACATAATTTGATTGAGAGTTGAAGCTCTGAAATAAGGATGGGAAGGTTTATCGACTTAAAAAGCATGCCTGTACTGTCAATTTCATTATTTGAACGACACTATTTCTACTTGCAATGCATTGATATTTAGTAAGACATAACAGTATAAGTTCTCTCAAATACTCCTTGAAATTATCTACTATATTTGGCATAAGCTGCGGAATTACCTATTGATGGTTTTTGTGTAGTCTGATCGGGAGGTTTCTAAAAGTAAAGAAAGAAAAATGATTTCATTATTAGTAATCCAAGGTTTCTTTTGTGTGATCTCTTTCCATCTAACTGCTTACGTTGAGTAAAAGGTAGTAATCAAAATGATCATCTTTGGTGAAATTTTTTTCCATTGTTTCGGAATCATCCCTAAGTAACTCGCAATTATTCTTTCTATCCCAACTTGGAGTTTTCCTGAAGTTCACTGATCTGCATCCGTCTTGTTTCCAACATTCAAAGGCGCATTCTGGCCCTGTGAGGGCAGCCACGTAGCGAATAACAACACTGTTGAAGCGATACCCTTTAAAAGTAAAGAAATGCTGCTTTTTAAAAATACAACAAAAATCAAATGTTGTGTATACTTGCATTATATTCCACAATTGAGGGAGGTCGGGAGTCGAGGGAGGGCGGGATCTGTGTTGATATTAACAATTATTCGTCGTTTTCGTATTCGAAGAAATTCGTCGTTTGCTTTCAGGTACAGTGTTTTTGTTTTAAATAACGTATTTCTTCATTTCTTTACTTTGAAATAAACAACTCGCCGCCATTTTGAAAAATCTGCATGCTAAGGTGATTATCGCGTAATAATCCGAGGTCGCTCGACCAATCAGAGGCTGGAATTTTAAATAATCTCCTCTGTAATTTTACCAATAAGATACATTATATGTGCATCCTTTTATCTTTTTCGTTTCACTCTTTTTTCATCGCCATCCCCCTTGTGGAAACCCGGATTGTATTGATGTTACCCTCTCAGGGTTCCCATGCATGCATGCATGCACATACATACAGAATATAAATTAATAAGGCAGACATCAAAGAATTGGTGGCCCTTTGATGTCTTTCTTTCAAACCGAAGGAATTTATTCAGCAATCTGACTGAAGCTTTGTTTCTCTAGATTTTAAAAAAGCACAGTTAAGTGAGACGTGGCGTTGATTGCTTGGCATGCACGGTATTAACAAGTTCTTGAAGTCCTAGATTTTAAAAAAGCACAGTTAAGTGAGACGTGGCGTTGATTGCTTGGCATGCGCGGTATTAACAAGTTCTTGAAGTCCTTCCTAGAATTTTTTCCCCGCATCTGTCTTTCGTGGCGTTCAACGTTTGTTTGCCGCCCAGACACGCAATAAATAATAGAATATGCAACCTTGTAGACGCCTGTGTTTTATCAGTATATCATTTAAGGCCCGTTTGCGATTTGTCGATTTATACTATTCTTACCCAGGCGTATGTGAACGTGTGAATACACGTGCAAACGCGACACTTTAAATTTCATCCTCAACTGTCGATATGAATGAAGATTATGGCATACTAGAGGCCTTATTTTGCATTCGTCAGAATGATAATTGCACACAACTCATTGTGTAGTCTAAATTGGCCTTTACATTGGCTGAGAAAAAGTCACATTAAACATATTAGCTATTTTGGCGACTCTCTTTTTCCCGTTATTCTACATTCTTCATGAAAGCATATGCAATTTTAAACCTACCTTCTTTCGATGCATCGAAGCAGAAATCGTGCCCATGGCCAAATATTTGAAGATTTAGGAAGATCAGCAACACAAGACTGAATCTCGAAGAGAGAAAAGCCAAGCACACAGCTTGCAAAGTTGACAGAAACTTACATTGCCGTTTGAAAATTTCTTTTGCCTTTCTCCAATAAGAGCGCAGCATATTTGAGAAGACGACGTGTATATATTTTCAGCCAATATCCAGGTTTTAGCCGAGTGTAATATAGTTTTCTAAAACACGTTTTGAGGTTTTTAGTATATATTAGTCCTGTGCGATAAAGGTACACTGCATGCATCCGTGATGTATTTGACGCTATATAGAACGGTAATCCAGTTTCACCTGTTCACACTGCATGTAAAATGTAATAACTTTTAATCAAATGCTGATTTAAATACACATAACCCCAGGAAATAATATTAAGAAATTACTTCTGACTTTTAATTATTTTTTGTAAAGTTGTACTAAGCTAAGATGTACTAATATACATACACATATACATGTATCATCATAATATTACAATGTTTATCATATTATCAGCATGGAGTATACGATTCAAAATGTTTTAAATTGTTGAAAGAGGATCGCAATTCTTAACTTTCAGTTAGGCGGACGGGTGATAAAAAGGTTTGAGCAAAATACAATATAAATTATGCACAATTGCAAATTATTAATATCGCGCCAGCGGTTCGCGTTTGACACTGCACAGTAGGGTTTACTATTATAAAGTATAAACAGATCTTATTTTAATAAATTTCATCAATTTTACTCATAACAGGCGCGGATATTAAAAATGACTAAAATTTACCGACATTTAACGTGTTACCATTTAAAATTTTTAAAAATAAGATAAAAATATAGGTAAAAATATTGCCGCTCAAATTCTGTATAGCAATGGACAGGCTAATAAAGATATAAAAAATCTTTCAACCAGAAGGCATTAGCATCATCACCATCGCTTCTTAACCAATAAAGATACTGTGACTAACGAATTTGGTGTTGTGTCAAATTTCATGAAACACAACAAGAGTTTCACTGACGATTATTATAGCGTTTAACTACTTCGCTGACGGTAGTTTGATTGCCCGTCGCTGTGCGTTAATTGTCAGCATTTTTTTCCACCAGGCGAATTTATTCTTGCAAACAGATAAAAAGTAGGAAGCGATTGCACTTTTCGCGGCGAATTTTTTCGCAAACCACATCACCAGATTTTAGATATATCGCTTCGTGTCGCGCAAATAAATTCGACTAATGGAAAACGGAATCAAGCCGTTTTTCACCAGCGTTAATGACCGCGCGAAGCAACAGAACTAATTTGAGGATATATATTTACTTATTTATTGTTATTTCCTGCATGTAAATCAGTGCATGGTTGAAGAAAGCACGGACGTAACAGGTTAGGTTTGACATGTTGAATAGTTTTGTGTGCCAATTATAGATCTAATGCTGAGCTAATGTACAAGTATAAATCCGAATGCGGCTATGTTTATGTTGTTGACCTGATCACAAATACCCATATTACCGCATGTTGTGCTTCTTATATCACCGAGACATCGAGCTGAAGTACCAAAACCAAGACACGAGTCACAAGAATTGCAGTGGTTTTCATTATTTGCAACAATACCAATCCGTACAGGAATATAATACACGGTAAGAGGTATCAATTCCAGATTAAATCCCTCTCTGTTGCAGTTATTCTGCAAAGCTGAACCATGGATAAGAGATTTCCATGCTTGCTTCCCGACACTTGTGCTTTTAAAACTTCCATCTCCGATCACGTTGTATAGCGAACTTGCGGCGTAGTTCAGCACTATCCATCTTGTCTGACCATCGACTTTCATTCCGAGGCAAATTTTATCGAACGGTGTGTTCCAGTAGGAAGCCAGCTTTGTTTGTTTTTCTGTCAAGCCTTCAAGACCATCTTCGACTTCGTAGGCTGCCTTGTTGGTCCAGTATGGAGAGTTATAGTTGAAATCGCTCTAAAAATATCAAATGGTTATTTCTTTGTGTTACACAATTGTCTGTCTCATATGCCCTCGCTGTTTTCTGTATTGTTGTAAGGATTAGTTTGCGCGCGTTGTTTCCGTGTTGTTCTAAATATTGTAATCACCTTTTTGCCATCAACTTTCATCACTAGAGTCCAGCCTCCTTCTCCACACCCAGATATTGCATCCATGTGACAATAAACTTCGTATTGCTCGAGCGATACATTATTTTTTAATGTGTAAACACCATTGGTTAGTGAACTAGATAATAAAGCGATCAGAGATGGATGTGTTGTAAGATGCATGTGCAGGAGGGTTTAGGCATAATCTCAACATCTTTTCTAGAAGCAAGGACGTAATTTTCGGAATTTTCACCTTCCAACGCTGGTCACATTCGGCAAATTTTCTCCCAGTACACATGGCTCAGTTTTCCAGCAGTTTTCATACCGAAAACTAAAAGCTTTTCGATGTACGTACTGCTCTCAATTTTATCTAAGTTGTCCGCTGACAATATGAGCCTGCACAAGTGGAAGAAATTTTGCGAATTTGACTAAGTGAGAGAGCTTATTAATAAATGGTGCTGTAAATGCCATTCAATAGTTTACACACATGCTTTTTAATGGTAGCAATTGTACCTGTTCCTCTCCAGTAGTTCTTTACAAGACGATAACAACTTTTTAACTACAAAACGGGACACGCGCAATAAAATAGATATATAATTATTAGGAACAATCGGCTGATTAGCAATTTGCGTAACTGTAAACGTCAAAGATGAAACTTAGTTTCCGAATTATTAAAGGTTAAATTCCTTTCATACCTGTTGTTGGCTTTTGTGTAGTCTTACCTGGAGGTTTCTAAAAGTTAATAGGGAATAAATTAGCTTTAAGAAAAATTATCAATTCCGCGTTTTAATTGTGTAACTATTAATATTAACCACTAATAGTATAGATATAATAGTGGCAGATGTCTTAAGGGTAATTTCCTCAAGTGAGGTGATTTATCATGAAAACACCCAAAATAGTATATCGGGAAAAATTGTTTTTCAATGGAATAAAACGACTTAAAATTTCACTTATCAATTTTAAATACACATACGTTCAGTAAAACGTAATGATCAAAGTTATCATCCCTGGTGAAATTTTTAACACCAGCTTTCAAATCATCCCTAAGTAACTCGCAGTTCTCCTTTCCATCACAACTTGGAGTTTTCCTGAAGTTCACTGATCTGCATCCGTCTTGTTTCCAACATTCAAAGGCGCATTCTGGCCCTGTGAGGGCAGCCACGTAGCGGATAACAGTACTGTGTGAGCGATACCCTTTAAAAGCAAGAAAAAACGAACATCATTAATAATTTTTGACAAATAGCGATATCACAGTCTAAATCTGTATCAAAATGTGTATTGATATAAGCATTAATAATAACGCTCTTTTTTAAGAATGAAACGAAAGTCAACCCTGCATGAGATCCATTGCGATCTTTAAATTGTATATAATCATTATAATTATTTATTTAAAAGAATTCACAGCCTCTGATTGGCTAATAGCCCTGTGTGAAATCGTCATGTCCAACGTGTGACATCATAACGTGTGATACGACTTTTTTCTTGCACGTTTCTACGTCATAACGTGTCATAAATAATCGTATTCCACGTTATGAGGTCACACCAATGACGAAGACATCAACGTCCCAAAGGAACGGGAATGCGAAATCGACACAAGTTCAAGCGAACAATTCAAAGTTGTAATATTCATTCTTTTAAATAAATAATAAAGCAATTATTGAATTCGGTTTTCACATGATATGAAGAATTATCAAGCGTATGTTTGTCATTATCACGCGACCTCAGCCTTCAGCTTTGGTTTTCATAACCACAAACGTCGGCTTGATAATTCTTCATATCATGTTCAACCTCATTCAATAATTGTTAATTCTCTCGGGGTTTCTATATATTCAATATTCTGCAAATAAATAGGCCAAACATTATCATTGGCGGTCCTTTGAATCAATTCGTTCTTTCAAGCAAAGAAAATTTAGGTTATGATAATAATAATTGACCTATTTTTTCAGTAATCTGGCAGCCCTGGTATCTCTGGATCTATAAGATCTAAAAGAAGTTCAATTGAAAGTTTGTAGGATTCGTTGCCCGCTTATATACGCGCTTATAAAAAAAATGAGTAAAAGCTTAAAGTTTATATAACTTATTGAAGTAAAGAGAGAATGTGTTGAAGCCCTTCCTTGAGACACTCAATTCTTTTGCAGTATATCACTTTAACTCGACAAAGAATGATTCATTAGTTTCGCGACCCTATTTTGTAAGGTTCGAACAATTAATTTTTGACCTTCATTTATACGCAAATACAATTTAAAGCATATAATTATACCTTCTTTCGACGCATCGAAGCAGAAGTCGTGCCCATAACCAAATGTTTGAAGATTTAGGAAGATCAGCAACAAAAGACTGAATCTTAAAGAAACAGAAACTAAACATCCAGCTTGCAATGTCGATAAAAAATTACATAACTGATGGGATATTTCTTTCGTCGTTTCCGGTTGAGAGCACGGCATATCGGTACAATGTATAGCTATATATATAATTACATAATCGTGTATTCCTGTTCGAAGAGTCCACGTAGACTGAATGATATGAGTCGCTATCACGCTGAAATTAAAATCTAAGTTCACTTGTTCATGCGCGGTATGGAATATAATTTGCTTGATATGCTAGGTAAAGTTATATCATTAAAAATTTGTAATTACATGAAACTTATATGTATTTATAAATTAAAAATTTAATTTCATCACAGCTATTTCCAAGTCGCAATATAGCTTTAATGCATATAGATATAATAGCTCTTAATGGAATATAATAGCTTGACATGTTAGGTGAAGTTCGCTATAGCCTATTTTATTAAAAATTCAAGTTTATAATTACGTATAATTTATATGTACTTATAAATTCAATTTCAAATTTCATCACGGCTATTTCGGGATATAACTGTAGTGCACTCCCACCGTTGCAATTTTTTTGGAGTACTCAGTCAATAATTGATAGTTTCAGATAGGTAGGCAGGTGATAATCAAGTATTGTAATAAAATATATCATATGTGAATAACCACAGTAATTTCTGTGATTTTTCCTGAGCATTGTAGCATTTTAACAAAGGTTTGTTTGCAAGTTCACGTTATTTAAAGCTTGTCCTTTTGTATTATACTGTTCTTTCTCAGGAGTGTTCAAAATTAAGCTTTAACTGGCTTATCATAGCTTCATCAGTTGCACACAGATGAATGCCCGAGTTGAGAGATCGAAAGTTATGCATAGAGAACAATCACATGCACGTTGTGTTTCTACAAATCGATGATTTACTAAACTATAAAAAATAGTCCGGAAATTAAATATCTAGACAGATAAACTTGTCTATTGTTTCCGCGGGTTGGTACCTTAATTATTGCCATCAACTTTCATCACTAGGGTCCAGCCTCCTCCTCCACACCCCGATATCGCATTCATGTGAAACTAGACTTCATATTGCTCAAGTGCGATATTATTTTGCATCTTGTAAACACTAGTATTGGTTAGTGAACTAGATTGTTGTTAAAAGCGATCAAATATGAATGTGAGCTTAAAAAAATGGATATGAGCGATCAAATTTGGATGTGACTAGAAATACTAACAGGGTAATGATTATCGTTACAATTTATTAATTACCTTCCCACAATTTGTCTGTAGTAGCCCGACAGCAGCAAGAACAATGCACAAACCCTGTATAGTTTTATACTATCATGCTATTTGTAGTATTCCATGAAACCTGCATGGGATACTTAAGAAGATCGTCCCAGTTAATAGGCCCCGTTAACATATGGAATGTTCCAAGGTTATTAATGGCATTTTCATAAAATACGCATACCTAAAATTGTGTGTTGCTTAATGCGAAAAGTTATAGAGCTTTTTATTGTCTACAAATATGCGCATTTGTTTACTATAAAATATTTAGACCTATCGAAAGATTAGAATTTAAACAAATTCTGTCATGGATTGATACATCTTTGACTGCCTTATGAAATGTGTGCTAGTTATTTTCGTGCACGTAAAGCTCTGCATGGTCTCCCTTGGGTCGTAATTGTAGTGAAAAAAAGTCATTTCCACGGATTAAAAATAGTATACGGATGTTATTTTGTCCCTACTGCTGGTTTTAAATCAGTCGTGGTTAAGTGCACACACACGCGTCACAATATTATAATCACAAATCCAACACCTTGACCTGTTCACAACAATTTCGACCAAATTGAGCCGAGTTTATTATTGGCCCGTAGCTAGAACCTTAATATGGCAGGGCAAATATTTGTTTATTTATATTCATGTCCAAATAACCTTAAGTCAAAAGAAATAAATCTGTTGGCCAAAAGACAAATATAGGAATTTTTGCCCCATGCCATGCAATTAGGCTCCCAACTATACGGCATTGTGAGTATGCTTCCCACAGATTTCGTGCGAGACTAATGTACAAGTATAAATCCAAATGCTGGTGTGTTTTTGTTTCCCATCTGACCACAAACAGCTATATTACCGCATGTTGTGTTTCTTATATCATCGTCACATCGAGCTGAAGTGCCAAAACCAATACACGAGTCACAACTTTTGCAGTCGTTTTGATTATTTGCCACAATACCAATCCGTGCACGCACAAAATGGGTACGTCCATTATTATTGCCTACATAATTGATTCCTTCTTCGTTGCAGTTATTCTGCAAAACAGAACCATCGATAAGAGATTTCCATGCATCCCTCCCGACACTTGTGCTTTTAAAACTTCCATCTCCGATGACGTTGTATAACGACTTTGCGGCGTAGTTCAGCGTTATCCATCTTGTCTGATTATCGACTTTCATTCCGAGGCAAATCTTGTTGAATGGTGTGTTCCAGTAGGAAGCCAGTTTTGTTTGTTTTTCTGTCAAGCCTTCAAGACCATCTTCGACTTCGTAGGCTACCTTGTTGGTCCAGTTTGAAGAGCTATAGTTGAAATCGTTCTAAAAATAAAGTTATTTTCCAATAATAACACCATTTTTTCTGCACACATGCACGTTTTCTGTTTTTTTTAAGGATGTTTACCTTATTGCCATCAATTTTCATCACTAGGGTCCAGCCTTCTCCTCCACACCCAGATATTGCATCCATGTGACAATAAACATCATATTGCTCGAGCGAGACGTTATTTTGTAACTTGTAAACACCATTAGTTAGTGAACTAGATCGTAAAGAGATCAGATTCTTAGCGACTTTATATATTTATTAGGATTGATTTGTCTTGTCATTTCAAAATTTAAGTTAACTCAAAAACCATTAACACGCGGTGCCATTATTTGCTAACGATTATCATTTTCATAGAAGCGAAAGCGATAAATCTATTTTATTAGAGGGACATTAAGCTATTATCATTTTGATATAAAAAAATCCCGATGCTGCATTTTCTTTCATTAATTTCAATTACATTCTGCGTGAGTACCTTACCTGTCCCACTCCTGTAGTTCTTTACAAGATGCGAGAACTGACACTGCTGAAAAGGAAAACATTGCTCTCTTACTTCATAAATCACATAGGATAAAGTAAAAGAATTTCGAAATAAACGATTTTCGAGTTCAAGATTACTGTCGAACATGTTGATGGTATGCCTAAAAATTTGAAAAAGAGTTTTCTGCTTTGCCTTCGATAAAAGAAACAAATTATGGTAGCTGATCCTATTGCTATCAGAACGAAAGAGGTTGTTTAAATATAATTTTTGTTAATATATATGTTAATATAGTGTTAGGTTACTAGTATCACACACTGGTTGTTATCAGACTTCATAACGCTTACCTGCTGATGAGGTTTTTTTGGTCGGAGCGCTTGTAGGTGGGGGAGCGTCTAACGGTTTCTAAAAAAGATATTACTTTAATTCCGACCATATACACCCCAATAATCCCCGTGATTAAACGAACGTATTTTTGTTCATGATAAAATATACTTATAAGTATATTTTATATAATATACTTATAAGTATATTTTATATACTTATATATAAGTATATTTTATAACAGAAACATGGGGGTTATTGGGGTGCTGGTCAAAATTTGACAAGAGGAAGTACAAAATGTATACCAGAAGAATTATTTTCGATTAATGTCTGATAAAGAAATAAAGGTGTTGCATTTTGCTATGTAACGACGAAAATAGGCCACAATATACTAGCTATATAGGCTAGAATTTCATAATGACTTCAAGGGCAGAACTGTTTCATTCGTCCTCGCTCAGCTTTTCATCGTTTCACAGATGAGCAATCTATAAAAGCTTCAGTGCATTTCACAAAAGGGTCTTGATTTTACATAAGACAATCGCTGTGGACCACCAGTGGATCAATATAATCTTTCATGGGTACTGCATGATGTAGCGCTTGTCAACAACTAAATTATTATGATTGCATGCATGCTTGAGAGCACCTGCATAAAGACTGATCTTCGGCCATTTATATCACCTTAAGAATTGGCCAGTTTATAGCTAGATAACTCATTGAAGAGAAAAGAGAATTCCAGGAAACAGCTTGTATAAAACGTGTTTTCTAGAACGAAAACGAATTTGATTCCTCCGATAAAGCTGATATTGAAGAGTGAGAAGCGTTGCCTCTTTAATATAACTCAATGTCTATATAAACACCTCAATCTAAACACACTTAAGTTTAAAAACAGGTTATAAATTAACCATTACTATTAATATATTGGATGAATCACCAAAGCAACGCGGATAGCTTGTAATAGATAATTACTTACAGTGTTGAAATATTTTTATTGCACATCTAGAGGTGTTTTAAGCATCGCTTATTTTGAATATATACTTGTCAATCGGTGGCATGAAAACAATCCTAAACCTTTATATTTTAAAGCTATAGGTAGTCATCATTACAATGCATTGCGGGAGTCGAACGCAGAAATTGAAACTGACTCGGAAACGCACAAATTGATGCACGGATAGTTTCCTTTCTTGTAAGCAATAAAGTTTAAAAATCAAATTATAAAACATTGTCCAGTGATTAAATTTTATGTGCTTTGCTTAAAGATTTCAGCCTTAACAATTCTACAAATATTCGACGAAAAATATTGCTCTAATTTTCTCAAGTTCTGTGGAAACGAACAAATTAAAAATACAAAAAATTCGCTTTCTTGCAAACAACGAAGTTAATGTAAGTGAAAATAACACTAACACTCTGAGTTGAGCAGTACATAGCCTAATGATCAAAATTTTCTTCTTTGGTAAATTTACTGCAGGTGTTTCTGAAGCCACGTCAGCGAGTAACTCATTATTTTTGTCTTCGCTTACAATTTCAGTGTACTTTGAAGTATAGTATAACTCGTAAGAATAATATTCAATATAACCAAGGAACAGCATGGCAATTAACTGCCTAAAATAGACAAAAATGCTTCTCGACGTTTCAATCTTCGCGAGGAGAGTCACTCGTGCAGTATTCTTGTCTATTTTAGACAGTTGTTATAAAATATAGGTGCTGCAGGTGGATATTAAGTCAGCACAGCATTAAGCTGCGCCGTCTCACCGCGTCTTGACCTCGGTCTGACCTCGGTTCAACCGTGATCAGAGCGAGGATTGACCGGTTAAACGCGGTTTTTGTTAAGTTATTTCTGTACAGTATTGTATATGCATCATCCCGCATTTTAATTATACGCTGAGCTTGCCTAATATACAAGTACATGTTCCTTAACAAATGCACTTTAAATTATAAGAAATACATGTTCTCACTTTATATAAATATAATACGTACTGGAACAATAAGATGAAGATAGTTGAATTCAGGGTTCGCTTTTTCATCAACATCGGATGTTTCTTGAGTCTTCTTGCTGTTGAGCTCGCACAAACCTTTCCCAATTCCTGAAGTTTTATAATTGATTGACGCACATAAACCATGTGCAACGCAGTGCATACCACATTCCAACTCTGAATCTGCTTGCTTTTGTTCGATGACATGATTCGCCAAGTATTTTTGTTCGTATCTACGAAAGACTGCTTGCGTTGAGCATTCGCCACCGGGTTGTGCCATTTGTGAAATGAAAATGAACGCAAAAAGGATTTCTAGTAGGTTTGCCATTTTATAGCTATCACAGGCTACTCGTATGGGTTTTTTCTTAAACCTGCGCTCCGATGTGTTCTTTAGTTCGTGTGTTGCGTGATATATCTGATGTACAGTCGTGGTCGCATTAATATAATAGTACATGGTTGCCATAGCGCTTTTTGTCAAATAGTAATTAACTTATTCCCAAATATCCACTCATAAACATCCACTCATAAAACAATATGAATTAGCAGTCGTTTCTCGAACTGCTATTTCGGTCTTTAAAATAAGTGAACAAAAATATTCTTTTTAATATCAGGGGACTTCCTGGCGACCTTGGCCGGCGAATGCAAGACATTGAATACATAGATTGTATTTTAGAAATGACAGATTACTAGTATTAGGTATAGAGTGTTTCAAGAACTCAGGATTCAAGTATATATCATTATACTTACACCTGCCTAGCACAGAAAATGCAGTGTCACTATTTTAAATCAAACAGCTAGCTGTTTGTGTTGCATGGCTGTTTGTGTTACATGGCTGTTTGTGTTACATGGCTGTTTGTATGCCTTCATATATAATTCTATACTGCATGCGTGAGTTATATTTTTTATGCATGGTATAAGTGCAGATTGTATAAGTTATTTATATTGTAAGGAAATTCGGTCAGTGCAACTTTATGATTATTTAATTGAACTCGAAACAAAAAATGCATGTCTAGTTTTTGGTGGAATAAATAGATATATTTTAATAATCGTCGACGGAACAGCATTGGAAGTAAGGTTATATAACATGTGATAATATATAGGCACTCGATAATTCTATATAGAGAGCATAAAGGCAGACTACATTATGTGGTACCGTATGAAATGCGACGCACTGAAAATGTAAGGATTTGCAACCACTGAGAGATCTGCAATCAATCACTTGACATTTCACAAGCTAGAAATAACTACTGGCCTAAACTTTGGGGGGCGGACGCTGTTATAGTTTATAGCGATACTGGAGTCTGCATTTGCATCACGGATTGCGCACATAATTTAAGGCTTGATTTAAGTCGAAGCATCAATCATTTTGTTCCCACGCAGTTTTGGCCTTGGTTGGGGCTTGAATGCGAGGTAGCTATACAAGATTCACCAAATATCTATGGCTATGCAATAATATGCGTCGGAAATATAATTTCTATAATGTAATGATAGGAAACCTTTTCATTATTTGAATGGGGCAATTACAGTTTACTTATAGTCTACTGCTTTTGTAGTCATGTTATCTTTTTTGTGCAATGATCATTATAGTTATAGTTTAAGCGTAAAAACATTGCAGACTTCACGTATAACTGCATACGCGGACTTTTTTATTGTCTGTGAGTTCAATTGTTTTATAGGAATGAGATTTTATGTATATAGTTGATTATACTTGAATTTGCAGTGAAACATGGAGGGAAGTATGCTTTGCGAGTGATGCAAAAACGCTTTTGGTAGTGCATTAATTTTATTTTGAACCAGTATGTATCTTTCGACCAGTCAGTTTTTTATATTTGCCTAGAAACTCTTTTTTAAAGGTACATTATATATGGTGCGTCATATCCTAATCTATTTGAATATTGAAATTTCCATTTAATACTGTAGCGTATACATTATATGTACATGCATAACGAACATTCTTTGCGTGCTCTATTTTAGATCTTTAAATTATATATGCCTATATACCTATAATAGGTGGTTATACATGTAGGATATCAAAGAACTAGACTCGATATAGAAATACTATCGTAGGTTCATGTTGATGTGTTGATTTCATGAAGATTTGGTTCAACAATTAAGTTAATATGCTTCTGTGAGGCCTCTTGTGAGACTAATTTACAAGTATGAATCCAAATGCTGCAGTGTCTTTGTTGTTTAAGTTATTACAAATGGCCATATTGCCGCATGTTGTTTTTCTTATATCATTGTTACATCCAGCTGAAGTACCAAAACCAATACACGAGTCACAACTTTTGCAGTCGTCTTGATTATTTGCCACGATACCAATTCGGACCCGAAGATAGCTTGAATAAACATAGGTTTTTCCTTTTTCTTTCATATTTTTTTCATATTTTATATTAATACTAAATCCTTCTTGGTTACAATTAGGCTGCAAAACTGAACCATCGATAAGAGATTTCCATTTATTCTTCCCCACACTTGTATTTTTAAAAATTTCATTTCTGATCACGTTGTATAACGAACTTGCGGCGTAGTCCAGCGCTATCCATCTTGTCTGACCATTGACTTTCATTCCGAGGCAAATCTTGCTGAATGGTGTGTTCCAGTAGGAAGCCAACTTTGTTTGTTTTTCTGTCAAGCCTTCAAGACCATCTTTGACTTCGTAGGCTACCTTGTTGGTCCAGTATGAAGAGTTATAGTTGAAATCGTTCTGAAAATGAAATAGTTATTTCCTATAATAACACCGTTTTTTCTGTACAGTTGTGGTTTTCTATTTTTCTCTAAAGATCTTCACCTGATTGCCATCAATTTTCATCAGTAGGGTCCAGCCTCCTCCTCCACACCCAGATATTGCATCCATGTGACAATAAACATCATATTGCTCGAGCGAGACATTTTGTAACTTGTAAACAACATTTGGGAGAGATCTAGATCGTAAATAATCAGATTCTTAGCGACTTTATGTATTTATTATGATTGATTTGTCTTGTATATCCAAGCGCAATAACATGTGGCGCCATTATTTGTTAACGATTATCATTTTCATAGAAGCGAAAGCGATAAATCTAATTTATTAGAGCGACGTTTCGATGTCATTTTTACATCATTTTTAAGTTCAGTTTTAAAAGTTCCTTATTAATTAAGTGTTAGCTATCAAAATGTATGACGAAAGCTTTTCCAATTAAGATTATAATTTTGATATAAAAAAATCCCGATGCTGTATTTTCTTTCATTAATTTACATTCTGCGTGAGTACCTTACCTGTTCCTCTCCAGTAGTTCTTTACAAGATGAAGCGAGAACTGGACCAACTGTCACTGCTGAAAAGGAAAACATTGCTCTATTACTTTATAAATTACCTAGCTTAAGGTAAGGAATTCTAAACGAACATGTTGATGGTAGGCCTAAAAATTTGAAAATTAATTAACTGCTTTGCCTTCGATAAAAGAAACAAATTATGGTAGCTGATCCTATTGCTATCAGAACAGAAGAGGTTGTTTAAATATAATTTTTGTCAATATCTTGGGAAAGTTATATAACGTGTGAGGTTACTAGTATCACAAACTGGTTGTTATGACTTCATAACGCTTACCTGCTGATGAGGTTTTTTTTGTCGGAGCGCTTGTAGGGGGGGGAGCGTCCAAAGGTTTCTAAAAAAGATATCAGTTTGATTCACGGACCATATACACCCCAATAACCCCCGTGATTAGACATACGTATTTATGTTCATGATAAAATATACTTATAAATATATTTATTAACATAAACACGGGGGGTTTTGGGGTGCTGGTCAAAATTTGACAAAAGGAAGTACAAAATGTACATCAGAAAAATTATCCTCCATTAATGTCTGATAAAGAAATAAAGGTGTTCCTAGGTAAGGACGAAAATAGGCCACAATATACTAGCTATGTAGGCTTGAATTTCAAAATAACTTCAAGGGCAAAACTGGAATTCGTCATCGCTCAGCTTTTCATCGTTTGACAGATGAACAATCAAACTATAAAAGCTTTGCATGTCACAAATGGTTCTTGATTTTACATAAGACCACCGCTGTGGACCAGTGGATCAATATAATCATTCAAGGGATCCTGAATGATGTAGCGCTTGTCATCAACTTAATTACAATTGAACTATGCATGCTTGAGAGCTCCGCCATAAAGATCTTGGGCCAGTTGTATATAATATGTAGACACCTTAAGAATTGGCCAGTGTATAGCTAGATAACTCAGACTTGTAGATAATTCAAACTTTCAGAGGGAAGAGAATTCCAGGAAGCAGACTTGTATAAAACGTGTTTTCTAGAACGAAAACGAATTTGATTCCTCCGATAAAGCTGATATTGAAGAGTGAGAAACAATAAATAACCCAACAAGCGTTGCCTCGTTAATATAACTCAATGTATGTATAAACACTTCAATTTAAACACACTTAAGTTTAAAAATAGTGTATAAACTAACCATTAATTATTAACATACTGAGTGAATTACCAAAGCAACGCGAATGGCTCGTAATAATTTATGGATAATTACTGACAGTGTTGAAATATTTTTATTTGACATCTAGACTTTCTGCAGGTATTTTAAGCATCGCTTTTCGGAATATACGCTTGTGCACTCTGTGGAATGAAAACAATGCTAAACTTTTACGTTTTAAAGCAGTCATCATTGCAATGCACTGCAGCAATCCGGAGCGTGGAACGTATTCAACAGTTGCATGCATGATGATTGTGATAGAGGCAAAACAACATTTGAAATTCGTCGCCGTCATTTTACACTGCATGTGTTGTGTCTAAAAATTTGGGCCTTAACAATTCTAGAAATATTAGACAGAAACTATCGTTTCAAGTTTTTATCGGCTGAATTACGTGCATGCAGTCGGTCTTTCTTGTAAGGAATAAGGTTTAAAAGTATATAAGTGAAAAATGAACTATGCACTTTGCAATGAGTTAAGATATTAGCGAATTTGATGTATACTTACACCATTACAATCGAGCAGTATATAATGATCAAAATTTTCATTTTTAGTTAAACCCACTTCAGGTGTTTGTGAGGCGACGTCTGCGAGTAATTCACTGATTTTCTGTTTCCTCACAACTTCGGATTTTTCTAAAGTTGACAGATCTACATCCACTCTGTCCTGCACATTTCATAGCACATTCTGGTCCAGAGTTGGTCGATATATTTCCAATTAGCTTCCCGTTTAAACGATAGCCTTATAACATATCAAAAAACGTGCAAAAAGACAATAAGAATATTAAACCTTTATCCGGAAAAAATTAACACATATCCTCCAATGATGGTTAACCTTAACTAAAATTTGAAAAGATCTCGTTTTACCACAATTATTATAATTTGTTAAAAAGTAGGCCTACATACGTTACGTTAACATTTTTAAATTTAATTTATTTCTAAGTTGAATTTGTTGTTCGGCTTTAAAAATGTTCCAGGTCTTACCTTTTTTCGTTCCATCGAAACAAAAGTCAATTCCCTCTCCAAAAGTTTGAAGATTAAAAAACATCAACAACAGAAGACAGAATGTGTTGAATGCAGAAGGCAAACGGATGGCTTTTAAAGTCAATAAAAACCCACGAACCTTATCGCGAAATACTCCTGCCTTTGTTTGTTCAGATCGCGGCATTTTTTTTCATAGACCACCGTGTATGTATGTACTATATTTACTCGAGAATTCGAGCGAATGATTTAGTATATCCTTCGTAAACTGACAGGCTACTATCGCATACTTTGAAAACGAACACTCGCGTGCGTCAATGATACAGAAGTGCATTATGCATGCATTGTTAATGAAGTATTCTGTTGCGTCTGTCCTAAAGTGGAGAACATGTTTTGGCTTTAAGTGCATTATGCATGCATTGTTAATGAAGTATTCTGTTGCGTCTGTCCTAAAGTGGAGAACATGTTTTGGCTTCTCCCGCTATGTAAATTTCGAGTTATTATAATTTAGAGATCGATTGTTTTCACAGTCAGTGAATATGAAAATATTAGCATAGCGGGACAAATCGACAAGCTGGCTACGCTACTGCACGCAAGCCTCCCTTATCGCTTCATTTCATTAGCTTCATATCTGAAAGGTACCTTGTCATGACGAGCTCTGTGCTTTAGACCTCGTACAATAACCTACATGTAACACGTAATCTTCATGTCATCAGAATTCCAGGGAAATTACTCATGCGTTCGACTAAAGTCTCAAATCTATACATTAAGTCTCAAGTGCAGCGAGCAATAAATTATTTATTGGTATGTGAATAATTCCTTTGTGCATCTATAATTCTCTCAGTAAATTATATTTTGAAGAGTAGATATTATACTTCTTCTTTACTGTTTTTTCCGCTTGGCTTTAGAATGTTCAAACTATAGTTGGAATTTTCATTCCAGTATAGAGATATAAAATAAATGGGAATTTTTTACCCTGATAATGAAGAATACCTCTATTCAGCGGCGTAGCCAGCCTGACAATTTAGTCATGCTATGCTAATATTTTGTTGTTCATTGACTGTGAAAGCAATGAATTTCTAAAGAAATGAATAATGATAATAATATAAAATTTGCATAGTATGACTAAATCGTAAGGTTGGCTTCCCCACTGCCTCTATTCTCCATACATATAAGTGTTAACTGGTAACAGAATGACTGTACACTTGAGTTGACTAATTCAAGAGAGATGCAAGGGTGATATTTAATTTTGACTTATACACTGTTTAAAGCTAAGTCCCTCTTGAGTGGTAATTGTCGTGAAAAAGTCATTTCCACATATGTGAAAGAGTATCGATGTTGGGGAGCGCATTAGAGAGCGCAAATATATCTAAATTTAAGTTCAAATAAGTTTTAAAAACAATCGCTATCAAAAGAAATAAGACGAATATAGTAATATTTGCCCCTCCCCCGTCATGCAATTTTCTAACTACGGCACTGTTAATGTACTTCTCAGAGTTGTTTTTTGTACAAGTATATATCCTAATGCTGGCGTGTTTTTGTTGTTAGTCAATCGCAAAGAGCCATATTACCGCATGTTGTGCTTCTAATATCATTGCTACAACCTGCAACCTGCATATCTCGCGTATAATTTCATAACCATAGTATTTCATAACCATAGTATCACGCATAATATTAGTTGCAATCATGGGATTTTTTGTAGATACGTTCATGTCCAAATAAGCGTAAAAACAATTCGCTATTAAAAGAAATATCTGTCGGGCATAACACGCGAATATAGGAATACCCCCCCCCGCGTAATAAAGCTTCTAGCGGCACTGTTATAGTATGCTTCCCAGAGGTTTATTGCGGGACTAATGTACAAGTATATATCCGAATGCTGGTGTGTTTTTGTTTTCCAGATAGTCACAAACTGCCATATTGCCGCATGTCGTGCTTCTTATATCATCGTGACATCGAGCTGAAGTGCCAAAAATAATACACGAGTCACAGGAAAGGAAGTCGTTTTCATTATTTGCCACGATACTTTTGCGGACCCGAACATAGATTGAACCTGGCACTTCATGTGTTATATTTATACTAAATCCCTCTCCGTTACAGTTATTCTGCAAAGCTGAACCATCGATACGAGATTTCCATGCTTGCTTCGCGACATTTTCGGTTTTGAAACTACCATCTCTGATCACGTTGTATAACGAACTTGTGGAGTAGTCCAGCGCTATCCATCTTGTCTGACCATTGACTTGTAGGAGCCAGCTTTGTTTCTTTGAGAATTATTTTTTGTCTCCGCATACAACTTCAGAGTACTATGAAGTGATATAACTCGTAAGAATAATATCCAATATAACCAAGGGGCAGCATGACAATTGCCTAAAATAGACAAAAATGCTTCTCGACGTTTCAATCTTCGAAACGCGGATCGTGCAGCATTCTTGTCTATTGTAGGCAGTTGCTATATAAAATATCCACCTGCAGGTTTATATGCATATATTAAGTCAGCAGATTAAGTCAGCAAAAATATACTGAAAAAATAGCTGCGGCTCGGTTGCGAACGACCGATAGAAACGGCATGCAAAGGACCGCAAGGGAAATAAATACGTTCGCAGTGGCCGCTTGCTTCCGAACTAAATGTTATGCAGCTGAGAACGACAGCACAATAACCAAATGAAAATATTGAAATTTTTGTCAGACTGAGTTAGGCCGAGATCAAACCGAGGTTTGACCTAGGTTAAACCGCGAATTTTGTTTGGTATAATATCTGGACAGTACTGTATATGCATTATCCTGCATTTTAATTATACGCTGAGTTTGCTTCATATACAAATACATGTTCCTTAAAGATGATGTAAAGTCCGTTCTGAGCATATATTCTGCGCATAACAATGTTTGTTTACGTTGGTTATATAATCTTTACATGACGTATGCGTCGTCATAATTTTCTTATTTTCTTCTCGCTTGACCGGCTGTGATGAATATGCTTATTTTATATTATGTTTTGAAAAAATATTGTTATATTTTGAAGAAAATATAAAGCGAAGCTTGTAAATAAACCGGCCGTTATTTAAAACGTTATATATTTGTAATTGTAGGACAAGCGAGAAGGTAGCGTCTTTAGCGACAACAAATAGCCTCGCCATTTCGGGCCTCATTCAACAAATAAATTCTTGGAGCATTCCTTTCAGCATAATATTGCTTTTTTTCTAGCAGCCTTATGATATGATAAGTTATCGTCGTGACTCGCAATTCGAGCCTCTTCGCCTTGCGACATAAAATAAAATAATTGTGCTCCCGAACTGCTGTTTGTAATACTACGCGCTCATATCGCATATCATTAACATTCCAAAAGTTGCTCCACCACTGATGGAATGTGTTGATGCGCGGAATATATGCGCAAAACGGACTTTACCTCATCTTTAACAAATGCACTTTAAATTTTAAGAAACATGTGTTCTCACTTTATATAAATATAATACGTACTGGGACAATAAGATGAAAATAGTTGAATTCAGGGTTCGCTTTTTCATCAACATCGGATGTTTCTTGAGTCTTCTTGCTGTTGAGCTCGCACAGACCCTTTCCAATTCCAGAAGTTTTATAATTGATTGACGCACATGAACCATGTACAACGCAGTGCATACCACATTCCAACTCTGAATCTGCTTGCTTTTGTTCGATGACATGATTCGCCAAGTATTTTTGTTCGTATCTACGAAAAACGGCTTGCGTTGAGCATTTGCCACCCGGTTGTGCCATTTGTGAAACGAAAATGAACGCAATGATGATTTGTAATAGGTTTGCCATTGAACACATTTCGGATGTTAATCTGATTATATGTAAATTGTAATTTTCACGTATTGTAGCTACCACACGCAACTCATAGCGATATACTTTTTCTTAAACTTGCGTGCCAATGCGTTCTTCAGTTCATGTTTTGCCTGCTTGTATCTGATGTACAGTCGTGGTCGTATATATAATATATAGTTACTATATACCACTTTAATTGTTTTACGGAATTCGATTATGTTGCACGCAATACATGCAATATAATTAAATATTATATCTCAACTGTAAATCATCCAATCAGAAAGCTCGATTTGTATCACGTGATCAGTAAGTTAATACGACTCGAGGTTGTCAACAATTTCAAAATGGAGGCAAAAGAAGCCATTTCACCCAGCTTTTGCGCTGCCTACACGTTGTTTCGATATAAACAGGGCGAAGCCCTCGGGATATATCTTCCCTTGGGGGTAATATTTCGTCGAATTCCCCTCGCTCCAGGTCTATAAATGATAATGATTACATGCGTGAGTAATAGTTCGAATGACGTAATTACCAGCACTCTTTGCTAAATAAAATAATGAAACAAGAGTATTCATTGTTAGTTATGTTTAAGTACGTCATTCGAACTATCACTCATGCATGTAATCATTCTTGCATGAAAAGAGTTACGCAAGAGCGGAGTAAACGGTAAAAAAGTCCAATTTTGAAACGTCTCGCGGCGGACTTAATGTTTATCAAATTTTCTGAAATTGCGATGCATTGCACAAAAGAGTCCAAGCTTTCACCTCTTCAAATGAACTTTGATTTTCAACTTTTCATTTTCTTTGCACAAGCGGTTAAAAATGAGGCTTTTACAAACCGTTCTCCGGCCTTTCGAGGTTAATTGTTCTGCAAGTTTTTACTGTTAGATAAGCCAGAAGATGCTAAGATACTTTGACATAAGTATATTTTTGAGATGTTTTCATTAAATGAAAGTTTTCTGAACATTTTAAAATCTTCTAGTTTATTTCAAAGAGGTTTAGCCTATCTATTGACTAGAATGGCATGGCTACCCAAGCATTTGACTACAAGGAAAGTTTTTCGCCCCATGCATTGAAACATGAAAAAGATTTATAAGCGCGCTATCCATCTTGTGTGACCATTGACTTTCATTCCGAGGCAAATCTTGTTGAATGGTGTGTTCCAACAGAACGCCAACTTTGTTTGTTTTTCTGTCAAGCCTTCAAGACCATCTTCGACTTCGTAGGCTACCTTGTTGGTCCAGAGACCCCTTTCTGTCGATCGCAACCTAACCGTGACTGAACCGCAACCAGGCAGTCCAACTCGACAGTAGTGTATATATGGATAGTTCATAGACCACCGCCTATTACTCTATTATACGAGCGAGTGTTTTGGTATTCTTCGTAAACTGACATGCTACTATCCTATACTTTGAAAACGAACACCTCGCTTGCGTCGACGACATGCATACCTAATGAAGTATTTTGTAGCACCTGTCCTAGAGTAAGTGAACACTTTTGGACACGCAAGCCTCCTTTGTGCATCTATAATCCTCCTAGTAAATTAAATTTTGGAGAGTACATAAAGGATTTGGAATGTTCCAACTATATAGTTGGAATTTTCATTCCAGAATAAAAATATAAAAATAAATGAATGGGAATACGTCTGAAGAATTCTGTGATCGCTGATATAGATTCTTCCTACACGCTTTCACCCAGCTCATCGTTTTCCATCTATCCCAAGGAGGTACTTGTCGGATAATTTCGACTTGGCCCATCCTAATTTCTATACTCAATCTAGCCCGTTAAGAAGGTCTTGAGGTCCGAAAATAAGGCCGCTTCGAACTAATTAATATATTGTTACAAGGCGCGAATATAACTACTAACTAACATTTTCTATACCACGTTTCTATTTTAATTTCGTGTCTATTTTGTTTATATTGAGCGTCGTGCACGTGGTATATATATCTATAAGCTAATGTACAAGTATATATCCGAACGCTGGCGTGTTTTTGTTGTTTAGCTTATCACAAACAGCCATATTGCCGCATGTTGTGTTTCTTATATCATTGTTACATCGAGCTGAAGTACCAAAACCAATACACGATTCACAGGAACGGCAGTCGTTTTGATTATTTGCCACGATACCAATGCGGACACAAACATAGGTTGAATAACCTGGTGCTACATATCTTATATTTATACTAAATCCTTCTCGGTTACAGTTTTTCTGCAAATCTGAACCATCGATAATGAATTTCCATTTTTTCTTCCCCACACTTGTCTTTTTGAAACTTCCATCTCCGATTACGTCGTATAACGAACTTGCGGCGTAGTTCAGCACTATCCATTTTATCTGACCATTGACTTTCATTCCGAGGCAAATCTTGTTGAACGGTGTGTTCCAGTAGGAAGCCAGCTTTGTTTGTTTTTCTGTCAAGCCTTCAAGACCATCTTCGACTTCGTAGGCTGCCTTGTTTGTCCAATATGAAGAGCTGTAGTTGAAATCATTCTGAAATTGAAATGGTCAATTATTTCCCTACAATTGTGATTTATTTTTGACAATATCCGAGTTGTTTTTTGGATTGCATGTTCTAATATTTATCGCTTATCATCACCTTATTGCCATCAAGTTTCAACACTAGGGTCCAGCCTCCTCCTCCACACCCAGATATTGCATCCATATGACAGTAAACGTCATATTGATCGAGCGAGACATTATTTTGTGACTTGTAAACACCATTAGTCAGTGAACTAGATAGTAAAGGCTGTAAAGCGGCCAAAATACGCGGAGTTAGACAGTAAAAAAATTTTTAGCGATCAGGCTATTTTATTAACCTTGAAGCAGGTGAATGGAATAAGTTGTTAATGTTTTTAACAGGATTAAGGGCCCGGTTTTTTCGAAGCCAATGGACCATTACCCATTACACTATTTTACATTACCTGTTCCGATCCAGCAACTCTTTACAAGTTGATGCAGGCGCTTGGACTGTTGAAAAAGGAAACACAAGCCTAATATTTAAACAATCAAGTAGCTAAGAAAAACAATTATTGTGAATATAATCTATTTTAGAGGACCAGAATCGGTTAATACTCGAATTAAAATAGACAACAACACTGTTCCTGTTATTTTTGTCTTCTTGCATTCATGGGCTTGCGTGATGTTCGCAAATCATATTCACTGAAGAATATATGAGTGATATTTACTTTACCAGTGTTTATCAAAAGTCAGCGACTAAGAATGACCTAAGCGCGATACGGTAAAAAATTTCATGAACACGCAGCACTGAGAAATCTTTTAATCTATAATATTTAGTAATAATCTATAATATCGCATTCCGTACAAAAAGCGATGATAAAGGTTTTGCATAAATCAAGGAGAACAGGTCAATAAAACAGTGAAAATCGATCAGAAAGAAGTTTATGATGTACGTATTTCTAATTTTTTTTCAAAACAGGATAAATCGAAATTTTGCTTCATCACGCTTACCTGTTAATGAGTTTTCCTGTCTCGGAGCGCTTCCAGCTGGGGGAGACCCAGGTTTCTAAAATGGATGCAGTGTAGTTTATTTAAGTATATTTTACTAGTATCATGAACGTGAATATACGTTCGTCTGATCACAGGTTGTTGTTGCAGTACTATGCAAAATTTATAAACGGATGAAATTTGAATGTTTTCACCAATCATTATCAAAACGGTAAGTTAATCCGAATTCTTAATTTAAATTTAAATTCTATAACATTGTCCAGCAATTTAGACTGTATGTGTTTGGCTTAAAAATTTCAGCCGTAACATTTTTCCAAATATTCGACAAAAAATATTTCTCCAATTTTCCCAATTTCTGTGGAAACGAACAAATTAAAAATACCAAAAATTGCTTTCTTGCAAACAGCGAAGTTAAAATGTAAGTGAAAAATAACACTAATGCACTTTCCAATGAATTGAGAAGTATGCATGTAGCCTAATATTAATGAGAGGCACTCAGTAGCAAGCCTGACTTTTTTATAGGCAGTTTTTATAAAATATCCACCTGCAGGAAATCTGAAATAATGTCACCAAAAATATAATGAAAAATGAGTCTTTATAAAAAACTGCGTGATCGTTTTAATGACAGTATGATGGATAATGTACTATATAAATTCTAATTTTCCGTACTCATTTTGCTATATATATGCATTATCCCGCACTTTATTTATACGCCGAGCTTGCTTAATACAAATACATATTCCTTAACAAATGTACCTTAAATTTTAAGAAATACATATTCTCACTTTATATAAATATAATACGTACTAGTACAATGATGATATACAATTACTGCTTTTGTTCATGATAAGATATACTTATAAGTATATTTTGTAACAGAAACATGGGGTTTATTGGAGTGCTGGTCAAAATTTGACAAGAGGAAGTACAAAATGTATACCAGAAGAATTATTTTCGATTAATGTCTGATAAAGAAATAAAGGTGTTGCATTTTGCTATGTAACGACGAAAATAGGCCACAATATACTAGCTATATAGGCTAGAATTTCATAATAACTTCAAGGGCAGAACTGTTTCATTCGTCCTCGCTCAGCTTTTCATCGTTTCACAGATGAGCAATCTATAAAAGATTCAGTGCATTTCACAAAAGGGTCTTGATTTTACATAAGACAATCGCTGTGGACCACCAGTGGATCAATATAATCTTTCATGGGTACTGCATGATGTAGCGCTTGTCAACAACTTAATTATGATTGAACGAAGCATGCATGCTTGAGAGCACCTGCATAAAGACTGATCTTCGGCCATTTATATCACCTTAAGAATTGGCCAGTTTATAGCTAGATAAATCATTGAAGAGAAAAGAGAATTTCAGGAAACAGACTTGTATAAAAGGTGTTTTCTAGAACGAAAACGAATTTGATTCCTCCGATAAAGCTGATATTGAAGAGTGAGAAGCGTTGCCTCTTTAATATAACTCAATGTCTATATAAACACCTCAATCTAAACACACTTAAGTTTAAAAACAGGTTATAAATTAACCATTGCTATTAACATATTGGATGAATCACCAAAGCAACGCGGATAGCTTGTAATAGATAATTACTTACAGTGTTGGAATATTTTTATTGCACATCTAGACTTCTACGCTTTCTGCAGGTGTTTTAAGCATCGCTTATTTTGAATATATACTTGTCAATCGGTGGCATGAAAACAATCCTAAACCTTTATATTTTGAAGCTATAGGTAGTCATCATTACAATGCATTGCGGGAGTCTAACGTGGAACGTACAACAGTTGTATGTCGATCATTGACTTCATTGTGATTGAAGCAAAACAGCATTTGAAATTAAAAAAAAATACATTGCTTGCCGTCATTTTACACTGCATGTGTTGTGCCTAAAAAGTTGGGCCGTAACAATTCTACAAATATGCGACAGAAATGATCATTCCAATTTTTTGAAGGTTTAATTTTATCGGTTAATTATCGCTCAATTACGTGCATGCAGTCGGTATAAGTCTTTTCGGAAATGCACAAATTGATGCACGGATAGTTTCCTTTCTTGTAAGCAATAAAGTTTAAAAATTAAATTATATAACATTGTCCAGTGATTAAAATTTTATGTGCTTTGCTTAAAAATTTCAGCCGTAACAATTCTACAAATATTCGACCAAAAATATTGCTCTAATTTTCTCAACTTCTGTGGAAACGAACGAATTAAAAATACAAAAAATTCGCTTTCTTGCAAAAAACGAAGTTAATGTAAGTGAAAATATACTAACACACTGAATTGAGCAGTACATAACCTAATGATCAAAATTTTCTTCTTTGGTAAGTTCACTGCAGGTGTTTCTGAAGCCACGTCAGCGAGTAACTCATTATTTTTGTCTTCGCTTACAATTTCAGTGTACTTTGAAGTATAATATAACTCGTAAGAATAATATTCAATATAACCAAGGAGCAGCATGGGAATTAACTGCCTAAAATAGACAAAAATGCTTCTCGACGTTTTAATCTTCGCGAGGAGAGTCACTCGTGCAGTATTCTTGTCTATTTTAGACAGTTGTTATAAAATATAGGTGCTGCAGGTGGATATTAAGTCAGCACAGCATTAAGCTGCGCCATCTCACCGCGTTTTGACCTCGGTCTGACCTCGGTTCAACCGTGATCAGAGCGAGGTTTGACCGGTGAAACGCGGTTTTTGTTAAGTTATTTCTGTACAGTATTGTATATGCATTATCCCGCATTTTAATTATACGCTGAGCCTGAGCTTGCTTAATACAAGTACATGTTCCTGAACAAATGCACTTTAAATTATAAGAAATACGTGTTCTCACTTTATATAAATATAATACGTACTGGAACAATAAGATGAAGATAGTTGAATTCAGGGTTCGCTTTCTCATCAACATCGGATGTTTCTTGAGTTTTCTTGCTGTTGAGCTCGCACAGACCTTTCCCAATTCCAGAAGTTTTATAATTGATTGACGCACATGAACCATGTGCAACGCAGTGCATACCACATTCCAACTCTGAATCTGCTTGCTTTTGTTCGATGACATGATTCGCCAAGTATTTTTGTTCGTATCTACGAAAGACTGCTTGCGTTGAGCATTCGCCACCGGGTTGTGCCATTTGTGAGATGAAAATGAACGCAAAAAGGAATTCTAGTAGGTTGGCCATTATATAGCTACCATTGCACAGGCTACTCGTATGGGTTTTTTCTTAAACCTGCGCTCCGATGTGTTTTTTAGTTCATGTGTTGCGTGATAATATATCTGATGTACAGTCGCGGTCGCGTTAATATAGTACATGGTTGCCATAGCGCTTTTTGTCGCGCAAATAGTAATTAACTTATTCCCAAATATCCATTCATAAACATCCACTCATAAAACAATATGAATTAGCAGTCGTTTCTTGAACTGCTATTTCGGTCTTTAAAATAAGTGAACAAAAATATTCTTCTTAATATTAGGGGACTTCCTGGCGACCTTCACTGTTGAATGCAACACATTGAATACATGGATTGTATTTTAGAAATGACAGATTATTATAGTATTAGGTATAGAGTGTTTCAAGAACTCAGGATTCAAGTATATCATTATACTTACACCTGCCTAGCACAGAAAATGCAGTGTCACTATCTTAAATCAAACACTGAGCTAGTTATTTGTGTTGCATGGCTGTTTGTGTTACATGGCTGTTTGTGTTACATGGCTGTTTGTGTTACATGGCTGTTTGTATGCCTCCATATATATTTCTATACTGCGTGAGTTATATTTTTTATGCATGGTATAAGTGCAGATTGTATACGTTATTTATATTGTAAGGAAATTTGGTCAGTGCAACTTTATGATTATGTTAATTGTACTCGAAATAAAAAATGTATTTCTAGTTTTTGGTGGAATAAATGTAGGTATAGATTGTTGGATATTTTAATAATCGTTGACGGAACAGCATTGGAAGTAAGGTTATATAACATGTGATAATATATATAGGCACTCGATAATTCTAGAGAGCATAAAGGCAGACTATATTATGTGGTACCGTATGAAATGCGACGCGCTGAAAATGTAAGAAAGGCAGTAAGGATTTGCAACTACTGAGAGATCTGCAATCACTTGATATTTCACAAGCTAGAAATAACTACTGGCATAACTTTGGAGGGCGGACGCAGTTATAGTATATAGCGATACTGGAGTCTGCATTTGCATCACGGATGGCGGACATAATTTAAAGCTTGATTTAAGTCGAAGCGTCAATTATTTCGTTCCCAGGCAGTTTTGGCTTTGGTTGGGGCTTGAATGCGAGGTAGCTTTACAAGATTCGCCAAATATCTATGCAATAATATGCGTCCGAAATATAATTTCTATAATGTAATGATAGGAAACCTTGTCATTATTTAAATTGGGCAATTACAGTTTACTTATAGTCTGCTGCATTTGTAGTCATGTTATCTTTTTCGTGCAATGATCATTATAGACATTTACTTTTAAGCGCAAAAACATTGCAGACTTCACGTGTAACTGCATACGCGGACTTTTTTTGTTATTGTCCGTGAGTTCAATTGTTTTATAGGAATGAGATTTTATGTATATAATTGATTATGCTTGAATTTGCAGTGAAACATGGAGGGAAGTATGCTTTGCCAGTGATGCAAAAACGCTTTTGCATGGTAGTGCATGAATTTTTTTTGAACCAGTATGTATCTTTCGACCGGTCAGTTTTTTATATTTGCCTAGAAACTAATTTTAAAGGTACATTATATATGGTGCGTCATATTCTAAAACATATCCTAATCTATTTAAATATTGAAATTTCCATTTAGTACTGTAGCGTATATATTATATATACATGCATAACGAACATTCTTTGCGTGCTCTATTTTAGATCTTTAAATTATATATGTCTATATACCTATAGGTGGTTATACATGTAGGATATCAAAGAACTAGACTAGATATAGAAATACTATCGTAGGTTCATGTTGATGCGTTGATAACATGAAGATTTGGTTCAAGAATTAAGTTAATATGCTTCTCAGAGGCCTCTTGTGAGACTAATTTACAAGTATGAATCCAAATGCGGCTATGTTTATGTTGTTTACCTGACCACAAATGCCCATATTACCGCATGTTGTGCCTCTTATATCATTGTTACATTGAGCTGAAGTACCAAAACCAATACACGAGTCACAACTTTTGCAGTCGTTTTCATTATTTGCCACAATACCAATTCGGACTCGAACATAGGTTGAAAAATGTGATGCTGCATATCTTATATCAATACTAAATCCTTCTTGGTTACAATTAGGCTGCAAAGCTGAACCATTGATAAGAGATCCCCATGCACCCCTCCCTGCGGCTGTGCTAAGCCTTTTAAAACTTCCATATCTGATCACGTTGTATAACGAACTTGCGTCGTAATCCAGCGCTATCCATCTTGTCTCACTGTTGACTTTCATTCCGAGGCAAATCTTGTTGAACGGTGTGTTCCAGTAGGAAGCAAGCTTTGTTTGTTTTTCTGTCAAGCCTTCAAGACCATCTTCCACTTCGTAGGCTGCCTTGTTGATCCAGTATGGAGAGTTATAGTTGAAATCGTTCTGAAAATAAAATAGTTATTTCGTATAATAACGCCGTTTTTTCTGTACACTTGTGATTTTCTGTTTTTTTTTAAAGATCTTCACCTGATTGCCATCAATTTTCATCACTAGGGTCCAGCCTCCTCCTCCACACCCTGATATTGCATCCATGTGACAATAAACGTCGTATTGCTCGAGCGAGAAAATATTTTGCAACTTGTAAACACCATTTGGGAGAGAACTAGATCGTAAATGATCAGATTCTTAGCGACTTTATATATTTATTATGGTTAATTTGTCTTGTGATATCAAAGCCCGTTAACATGTGGTGCCATTATTTGTTAACGATTATCATTTTCATAGAAGCGAAAGCGATAAATCTAGTTTATTAGAGCGACGTTTCGATGTCATTTTTATATCATTTTTAAGTCCAGTTTTGAAAGTTCCTTATCAATTAAGTGTTAGCTATCAAAATGTATTACGAAGGCTTTTTTAATTAAGATTATCATTTTGATATAAAAAATCCCGATGCTGCATTTTCTTTCATTAATTTACATTCTGCGTGAGTACCTTACCTGTTCCTCTCCAGTAGTTCTTTACAAGATGAAGCGAGAACTGGACCAACTGGCACTGCTGAAAAAAAAACATTGCTCTATTACTTCATTAGTTACATAGCATAAGGTAAAGAATTCTAAACGATTTTTGAGGTTTTGCTTTGAATGCATATCATCAGCCCCCTACGTCACCTAAATCCATTTGACAACACCAAAGTTTGTTGATATCGCTCAAGGAGTGTCCAGATCTACTATAGAGTCCGGTGATGTAGTAGCCAGATTTTGAACAGTTCGCTAACTCTTTTTTATTAAACGATTCTCCTACATCTTCTGTATAGCATGATCCATAATTGCTGAGATAATTTGTTGGTTGACAGCAATGGGCATATTTAATCATCAGGTTGTTGCTGGTAGGACTGAATGAAATTCCGTTAAAAAATCCACCACCCACACCACATGATATCCATTGCGTATTGCTATATAGAATTGAAATATATAATGTTAGTAGCTATAAGTAATAAAACTTTACCAGTCTAATATGTATATCGATTTTTTCACCATAGCATAAATTATGCACAAACGCAGTATATATACTAGATAATTACCCCAATTTTTTATTTAAAAAACAACAACAAAAAGCTATAGTCACCGACTAGTGACCATCGCTTCAGAGACAGTGAATCTTGACCAATCAGAATGCAGGAAAATCAATAGTCACCTCGAAATTTATAATCGTAATTGCACTGAGTGGAGTGAAATTTGGTGTGAAATCAAACGCGTGATTACAAAATCGCACGACCGCGAAGCGGGAGAATCACAAGTTTGATTTCACACCAAAATTGCACGACACGAAGTGCAATCTCCACTTTATTATATTCATTTTGAAATGATACAAAAAATTAAACAAATTCAAAACGATTCATTGGCGGAAAAACCGTAATGTGAAAATGTGAGTAATTTTCATCTATTTTTGTCAGGAAATTTTGCGGGGCATTTAAAAATTCAAAATAATAAAATTTTGTGCTATTTTCACCTGCAATTTGATTGCATGGTTTAAAGTGAAATACTAAATCTGACTGGTTATTGTGGTGCACAGCTTCAATCTTGGCTTAAAAATGATGTGATTAATGCTCAAAAATAGTGCGATTTGGGAATAATCACACTATTTTAAACCAATCAGATTGCAAGAAACACCATTGATTTCAAAATGAATAATTGAATAAATACTAAAATGAAATATGTTATATATGCTATTCTTTCTAGCGACATACTTAAGCGAAACATGCCAGTAAGTAAATCGCTTTGACACACAACTTGGGCTACTCAACGCTGGTGTCGGGCTGCAACAGACGGCATTGCTACCAGTATCAGTGGAACTTCGATAAAACCCTGTGATGAAACTGTGACTGCTACACTTTAACCAGTGCGGATTCAAGATTACTGTCAAACATGTTGATGGTATGCCTAAAAAATTGAAAATTAATTTCTGTTTTGCCTTCGATAAAAGAAACAAATTATGGTAGCTGATCCTATTGCTATCAGAACGAAAGAGGTTGTTTAAATTTAATTTTTGTTAATATTTTGGGAAAGTTATATATAGTGTTAGGTTACTAGTATCACACACTAGTTGTTATGACTTCATAACGCTTACCTGCTGATGGTTTTTTTTTTGTCGGAGCGCTTGCAGGTGGGGGAGCGTCTAACGGTTTCTAAAAAAGATATTAGTTTAACTCAGACCATACATATACACCCCAATAATCTCCGTGATTAGACGAAAGTATTACTGTTCATGATAAAATATATTTATAAGTATATTTATTACTCGAGCTACCTGTTTGTGGTAGGCGAGCCTAGGTTTTGCGATTATTATTATTATTATTTTTTTTTGCTGTCGCAGGCTTAGTCTTCCGCGTTTTTATACAGTCGAGTATTTACACTGTATCAAGATTGACAAGAGGAAGTACAAAATGTATACCAGAAAAATTATCCTCGATTAATGTCTGATAAAGAAATGAAGGTGTTGCATTTTGCTAGATAACAACGAAAATAGGCCACAATATACTAGCTATATAGGCTAGAGTTTCATAATAACTTCAAGGGCAGATCGAACTGTTTTTAAAATTCGTCCTTGCTCAGCTTTTCATCGTTTCACAGATGAAAGAGAAAGAGATTTCACAGATGTCACACATTTCACAGATTTCACAAACGGTTCTTGATTTTACATAAGACAATCGCCGTGGACCAGTGGATCAATATAATCTTTCATGCAGGGTACTGCATGATGAAGCGCTTGTCAATAACTTAATTATAATTGAACTATGCATGCATGCATGCTTGAGAGCACTGGCATAAAGATCTTCGGCCATTTGTATATAATATGTAGACACCTTAAGAATTGGCCAGTGTATAGCTGGATAACTCATTAAAGGGAAAAGAGAATTCCAGGAAACAGTCTTGTATAAAACGTGTTTTCTAGAACGAAAACGAATTTGATTCCTCTGATAAAGCTGATATTGAAGAGTGAGAAACAATAAATAACCCCAAAAAGCGTTGCCTTGTTAATATAACTCAACGTATGTATAAACACTTCAATCTAAACACACTTAAGTTTAAAAATAGTGTATAAACTAACCATTAATTATTAACATACTGAGTGAATCACCAAAGCAACGCGAATGGCTCGTAATAATTTATGGATAATTACTGACAGTGTTGAAATATTTTTATTGGACATCTAGACTTTCCGCAGGTATTTTAAGCATCGCTTTTTCGGAATATACGCTTGTGCACTCTGTGGAATGAAAACAATGCTAAACTTTTACATTTTAAAGCAGTTTGCAATGCGGCAATCCGGAGCGTGAAACGTATACAACAGTTGCATGCATGATGATTGTGATAGAAGCAAAACAACAATTGAAATTCGTTGCCGTCATTTTACACTGCATGTGTTGTGCCTAAAAATTTGGGCCTTAACATTTCTAGAAATATTCGACAGAAATTATCATTTCAATTTTTTGAAAGTTTTTATCGGCTGAATTACGTGCATGCAGTCGGTCTTTCTTGTAAGGAATAAGGTTTAAAAGAATATAAGTGAAAAATTAACTATACACTTTGCAATGATATGATATTAGCGAATTTGATGTATACTTACACCGTTACAATCGAGCAGTATATAATGATCAAAATTTTCATCTTTAGCTAAATCCACTGCAGGTGTTTGTGAGGCAACGTCTGCGAGTAATTCACAATTTTCTGTTTCCTCACAACTTCGGACTTTTTTAAAGTTGACAGATCTACATCCACTCTGTCCTGCGCATTTCATAGCGCATTCTGGTCCAGAGTTGGTCGAGATATTTCCAATTAGCTTCCCTTTTAAACGATAGCCTTATAACATTACGAAAAACGTGTAAGAAGACCATAAAAATATTAAACCTTTATGCAGAAAAAACCTTATATAACTATAAGATTTGAAAAGATCTCATTTTACCACAATTATTGTAGTTTGTTAAAAAGTAGGCCTTCATACGTTGTCACGTTAACATTTTTAAATTTAATTTATTTCTAAGTTGAATTTGTTGTTCAGCTTTAAAAATGTCCCAGGTCTTACCTTCTTTCGTTCCATCGAAGCAAAAGTCAATTCCCTCTCCAAAAGTTTGAAGATTAAAAAATATCAACAACAGAAGACAGAATGTGTTGAATGCAGAAGGCAAACGGATGGCTTTTAAAGTCAATAAGAACTCACGAACCTTATCGCGAAATACTCCTGCCTTTGTTTGTTCAGATTTCGGCATTTTTTTTCATAGACCACCGTGTATGTAGTATATTACTCTAGAATTCGAGCGAATGATTTGGTATCCTTCGTAAACTGACAGGCTACAATCGTATACTTGGAAAACGAACACTTGCGTTCGTCAACGATACAGAAGTGCATTATGCATGCATTGTTAATGAAGTATTCTGTAGCATCTGTCCTAAAGTGGAGAACATGTTTTGGCTTTTCCCGCTATGTAAATTTCGAGTTATTATAATTATTCATGTTTTTAGAAATGTATTGTTTTAACAGTCAATGATCACCAAAATATTAGCATAGTGGGACAAATCGACAGGCTGGCTACGCTACTGCACGCATGCCTCCCTTATCGCTTCATTTCATTAGCTTTATATCTGAAAGGTACCTTGTCATGACGAGCTCTGTTTTCTGTGCTTTAGATCTCGTACAATAACCTACATGTAACACGTAACCTTCATGTCCTCAGAATTCCAGGGAAATTACTCATGCGTTCGACTAAAGTCTTGAATCTATACTTTAATTAAGTCTCAAGTGCAGCGAGCAATAAATTATTTATTGGTATGTGAATAATTCCTTTGTGCATCTATAATTCTCTCAGTAAATTATATTTTGAAGAGTAAATTTTATACTCCTTTTCTGTTTTTTTTCCGCTTGGCTTTGAAATGTTCAAACTATAATTGGAATTTTCATTCCAGAATAAAGATATAAAATAAATGGGAATTTTTACCCTGATCTATATGATCGGTAATATCGATTATCTCTACCCGCTTTCACCCAGCTCATCGTTTACCATTTATCCTGAGGAGAGCCTAAAGAATACCTCTATTCAGTGGCGTAGCCAGCCCGACAATTTAGTCATGCTATGCTAATATTTTGTTGTTCATTGACAGTGAAAACAATGAATTTCTAAAGAAATGAATAATGATAATAATATAAAATTTGCATAGCATGACTAAATCGTAAGGCTGGCTACGCCACTGCCTCTATTCTCCATACATATAAGTGTTAACTGGTAACAGAATGACTGTACACTTGAGTTGACTAATTCAAGAGAGATGCAAGCTAGGGTGATATTTAACTTTGACTTATACACTGTTTAAAGTTAAGCGCGCTGCATACAACCAACACAATGCTCCCTCTTGTGTCGTAATTGTCGTGAAAAAAGTCATTTCCATATATGTGAAAGAGTATCTATGTTGGGGGAGCGCATTGGGGAGCGCGAATATTTATAGATTTAAGTTCAAATAAGTTTTCTGGACATTTTAAAATCTTCTAGTTTATCTGAAAGAGGTATCTTCTAGTTTATCTCAAGCATTTGACTACAAGGAAAGTTTTTCGCCCCATGCATTAAAACATGAAAAAGATTTATAAGCGCGTTATCCATCTTGTCTGACCATTGACTTTCATTCCGAGGCAAATCTTGTTGAATGATGTATTCCAATAGGAAGCCAGCTTTGTTTCTTTTTCTGTGAAGCCTTCAAGACCACCTTCGACTTTGTAGGCTGCCTTGTTGGTCCAGAGACCCCTTCCCTTGCAGAAGTGTGCGGTTTCTATCTGTCGACCGCAACCTAACCACAACTTAACCGTGACTGAACCGCAACCAGGCAGTTGAACTGGACAGTACTGTATATATGGATAGTTCATAGACCACCGCCTATTATTCTATTATACGAGCGAGTGTTTTAGTATTCTTCGACGACATGCATACTTAATGAAGTATTTTGTAGCACCTGTCGTAGAGTAAGGGAACACTTTTGGACACGCAAGCCTCCTTTGTGCATCTATAATCGTAATAGGGGAGCGCAAATATTTATCGATTCGTGTTCAAATAAGCGTAATAACAATCGCTGTCGGGCAAAAGACAAATATATTAAGTCTGTCGGACATATATTTACATATATATATATATATATATATATATATATATATATATATATATAATATATATATATATAATATATATATATATATATAATACATATATATATACATATACAGTACTGTGCAAAAGTTTTAGGCCCCCAGTCAAATTATCACTTGTTAGTAAACTAGACTTGTAGTGGTCTTGCACTTGGTACAGCCACCATGAGAGACCATTATTGCAGCACAATGCCCAGTCATTGACCTAACAAGCTTGTTTGTTACATCTGGATCAACAGCCTCACGTGATGCGAAAATGGTCTCTTTGATTCTTCCACATGTCGAGATGGTCTTCTATCTGACCTCTTCCTCACTTATTCCCAAAAATGTTCAATGAGGTTTACGTCAGCAATCTCTTATAACCCTGGGTTGGTCAATATCACTTTCTTTCAGGCTCTTTTCTGTATGACATGGTACCCCATCTTACTGGAAGATATAATCTCCACCACAAAGCCATCTCATCTATTAGGAAAGTTCTAGATACAAGCCAAACATACCATTTTCCGTATCTAGTCGAAAATTTACGATCTTGGGACTTTCTAAAAGGTGGAGAGAGCTTTGCGGTTGAGACTTTATCTTTGAGAAAGATAGGGCACCATGTGACAGAGAAAAAAGCCCCACAGAAAGAAATATCAATCAGTACAGGGCAACAAAACAATACCGACCTAAACCTGTTTGAATATCTCTGGGAATAAGTGAGGAAGAGGTCATATAGAAGACCATCTCGACATCTGGAAGAATCAAAGAGACCATTTTCGCATCACGTGAGGCTTTTGATCCAGATGTAACAAAGAAGCTTGTTGGGTCAATGATTGGGCATTGTGCCCCAATAATGGTCTTTCATGGCTTTCAGTGCAAGACCACTACAAGTCTTTCTACCTAGCATGTCTTGCAATACCATGAATTTTACTAACAAGTGACAATTTGACTGGGGGCCTAAAACTTTTGCACAGTACTGTACATATACTGCTGCCTGTAGTTAGAAGCTCAATTACATATATATACATAGTTTCTTGCGAAGCTAATGTACAAGTATATATCCGAACGCTGGCGTGTTTTTGTTGTTTAGTTTATCACAAACAGCCATATTGCCGCATGTTGTGTTTCTTATATCATCGTTACATCGAGCTGAAGTACCAAAACCAATACACGAGTCGCAGGAACGGCAGTCGTTTTGATTATTTGCCACGATACCAATCCGGACCCGAACATAGGTTGAATAACCTGGTGCTTCATATCTTATATTTATACTAAGTCCTTCTCGGTTACAGTTTTTCTGCAAAGCTGAACCATCGATAAGAGATTTCCATTTTTTCTTCCCCACACTTGTCTTTTTGAAACTTCCATCTCCGATCACGTTGTATAACGAACTTGCGGCGTAGTCCAGTGCTATCCATCTTGTCTGATCATTGACTTTCATTCCGAGGCAAATCTTGTTGAACGGTGTGTTCCAGTAGGAAGCCAGCTTTGTTTGTTTTTCTGTCAAGCCTTCAAGACCATCTTCGACTTCGTAGGCTACCTTGTTGGTCCAGTATGAAGAGCTGTAGTTGAAATCATTCTAAATTTGAAATGGTCAATTATTTCCCTACAATTGTGATTTATTTTCGACAATATCCGAGTTGTTTTTTGGATTGTTCTATAGTTATCACTTATCATCACCTTATTGCCATCAATTTTCATCACTAGGGTCCAGCCTCCTCCTCCACATCCAGATATTGCATCCATATGACAATAAACATCATATTGCTCAAGGGAGACATTATTTTGTGACTTGTAAACACCGTTAGGTAGTGAACTAGATAGAAAAGCAGACAAAATTTGTGGAGTTAGGGAATAAAATATGCAATAAGTCTTTGGGCAATTAGGAAGGTTTGGGCAAATTCTTGACTTTATAGTGCATGGAACCAAAGGGGAAGGGTTTTTATTCACCTTGAGGCAAGTGAATACAATATGAAATAAAGGTTGCCGATGTTTCGAACAGGATTAATGGCCCAAGGTTAATTCTTCCGTCCCTGTGCCGGCGCCTTTTATAAGCAATCCAATTGCTTCGTTTGCTGTCTGATTGAGTTAGTCTACTAATCGAGAGCAGGAATATAACTTGCACAATAAACTTTTAAAACACGCTTGCTTTCGAAAGAAATAAACTCGTTATTCACCAGCTTTGGTCTGTCTTAAGTGATGAGAAAAATTGGTTTTGCTACCAAAGGCAAATCCTTTGTAACGTTTCACATTATTTATTAGTACTGGATTGATTTCACATGCTGTCTCTATTTTACAGTACCTGTTCTGATCGAACAGCTCTTTGCAAGTTGATGTGGGCACTTGGACTGCTGAAAAGGGAAACATCAGCCTATTATTTAGACAATAAATAACTAAGAAAAGTAATTATTTGGAATACAGTCTTCTTTTTAGATGATCATTCTTCAATAAATATTATATTTTTATGAAAACTTTGGTGATAACGAAAAGACTATGATCTATATGTTCTTTATCTAAATCATTTTAGCAACAACGAAATTTTTTGATATCCTTCAGTAAAGAATACATGTAACGCTTGCATGTATAAGCTTATACCTTCTGATTGGTTTTTCTGCGTGGGTGAAGGAGCTTCTATCGGCTTCTAGGTCAGGATAAAAAAATTATTCTCCCAAAAAAGGTGATGATATAAGATTTTTCAAAAAACGTTAATTGTAAATTTGAAGTAGCTACAACAATATGTCACGCCCAAAATAATCTCTTTGATTTTGAAGATTTGAAATATTTTTATAGCATCGATCGTGATGTCGTACCAGCAGCAAAGTGCATTTAGCCCCCTCTTTAATGGCTTATTTTATACTTAAATGATCAACGTGAAAACATGCATTAACTAATCGCGCGGTCATGGATGATATCGAATTTGAAGCACTTACCCCGTTACAATCCAGCATTTTGTAATAATCAAAATCTTCATCTTTGGTTAAATTTACTGCTGGTGTTTCCGTGTCAACGTCGGCGAGTAACTCGCAGTTTTCCATTTCTCCGCAAGTTTTTTTGAAGTTGATGGATCTACATCCTTCCTTTTTTGCACATTCTAAAGCGCATTCCGCTCCGGAGTTGGCGTGAATATTTTCAATAGGTTTACCGTTTAAACGATAACCTTAAAACAAATGCAAAAACTTTGCCGTAAGAAAGAGAATGGAAGCTGAAACGTCTAAACCATAGAAACCCTTAAATACATAAATGTCTGAGGGATGTCCTTAACCAAAGAGAATGGAAGCTGAAACGTCTAAACCATAGAAACCCTTAAATACATAAATGTCTGAGGGATGTCCTTAATGGATGTGCCTTAATAAACAAAAAAACAGGGAGTTTATAGTTTATCGTTAATGTCTTTTATGTAATAATACACGCGGTATTAATTATATTTTTACATTTTATTATTAATAACTTTTTATCGTAGGTCTATAGCGAATTATTTTTTAAACATCTGTAAAACTGTCTCACATAAAACTCATATGAATAGGTTTTTTATCTTTGCTATTTACCATTTTTTTTCTGGAGAGTTTTTTTTATGAAGAAATAACTTCATGATTATATAATAATGATAGTAATATATAATATAATAAACAATATAGGCTTTTAATAATAATAATATAATAATAATTTAATAACCAATGAAGGCTTTTAATATTACTTTTTTCGTTTAAAGACTTCTTATCAACCGAGCGAGAGTTTTTAATGATAGGAAAGGCTTTACTGAGTACGTATTGAAGAGCATTTTTCTCATCATAAATGTCGTTGAAAAAATAATACTGATGTGTAACTATATATTGCGATTGTTCAGTTCACAGGCATAATAAAAGTACGAGTGTATTGGTGCGCTCTAAAAAACATTTCAGACCCTACCTTCCTTTGATCCATCGAAGCAAAAGTCCAACCCATCTCCAAATGTATGAAGATTAAAAAATATCAGCAACAGGAGACCGAATTTTAAAAAGACGGAAGGCAAACGCAGAGTTTTCATGATCAGTACGTCCTTTTGAGCCTTCTCGTGATATTTTCTCGTCTGTTGGATAGGCGACATTTTCTCATACACTTCCGTTTAATGTGCTCTTTTTTTCGAAATTAGAGCAAACGTTTTAGTATATATCCTTTGATATCTGGCAGATATGCTATATGGTGTATACTTACGGACATCTGATACTTATATGTTGCGCGCATCGAAAATACGGTCGTGATCATGATAATTAAGTATGGTCCCACCTGCATGCATGACCAATAATTAAGTAGGTTTTGTTTCCGTTGAGTGAATGGACGACTTGCGCTTTAGACTACTTTCTTACCTCGGCGATAAAAAGGATATTTTTTGAAAGAGCTTCTTAAAATTAGTAAAACTGCCAAGTTTGACTGCAAATTGTTGCAAAATACGGAAATTATACCCATGCGAAGTTGTCGATTTTTGTATACTTTTGTATTACGACCGGAAGTTTGTAACTAAATTAGTTACAAACACATTTCCCCACGTAGTACAAAAGTATACAAAATTTGCCAACTTCGCATGGCTACATTTTCCGTTTTTAACAAAATTTCGCAGCCACACTTTGCATTTGCACTAATTTAAGTAAGATCTTTTTAGCTGGGGTGATTTATTTTCCTCAAGTTACTGCGATCAAAAGTTGGTCTAAAGCACAAGTCATCCATTGTATATAAGGTGGTATTTAAGCTTTTGAATGCTTTAATTAAAATTTTATTCGGGAATAAAAAAAATCCATGTCATCATTCAAATGAAATAAAACCAATTATAAGGTCTACTTTAGGGTTTAATACGATGAATTAGTCTATAAACAGGTGTACCTTTTGAATAAACTAAGAACTTTTAATTGCGTTAGCGATTACGTTCATGTATCAAGTTCCTGTCGGTACAAATTATAATTATATTGCAGGTGCTAAATATACTTTTTTGCATCCGGTAAATAATAGGGAAATAATATATGCGAAGTCAAATCGTTATATTTAAAGCTTTGGCTAGAAAATTTTAAGTCATATGATTTCATTTAATATGCTCTGAGCTCTGAGTGTCCATTGTGAGTATTGTGCACTCTGCCAAATGTTTATAATATTCTCAACCTATATTCACATAGCAATATATGTGACAAGTCTTGGATAGAGTTTGCTTACAGTTATATTTCCTAACGCGTACGAACCCATTCTATACACATACAGTTATAGCAGTGGCGTAGCCAGCCTGACAATTTAGTCATGCTATGCTAATATTTTGGTGTTCATCGACTGTGAAAACACTAAATTTCTAAAGAAATAAATAATGATAATAACATAAAATTTGCATAGCATGACTAAATCGTCAGGCTGGCTACGCGACTGAGTTATAGCAGTACTGTATTTTGAAAATATTTAGGCCTTTGATCTCATGCATGTAACACATAAAGCCTCTTACATACGAGCAAGTTTTCTATGACAAGTTTTTATGTGACAAGTTTTAATTGTTCGTCTGTACGCCCAACTTTGGCAATTTTTTCCATGACAAGTACACTTGTTCAAATATACTTGATTTTTAACAAGTGTTCTTGTCATAGAACTAGGACACCGGATAAATTTATGAGGCAACAAGACGCCGGCTTAGGCGTACACTAGTGCTCAACGTACTGATAAGCTTAGATATTCTGGAAAAGAATCGTCATGCAAAGCTTTATATGCTAATTTTAAAATGTTAAAGTCCATCCTTTTTCTAATACTTAGCCAGTTCAAGGTGGCAATGTCCTCTTCACTTGCAAATCTCCTTAAAACAAAACCCGCACATGCGTTTTGGAGGCGCTGAAGTCGTTTTTGTTGATATAATGGCAATGGGTAGAATATAGGGCTAGCATAGTCAATCTTGGAAAGCACAAGGCTCTCAACCAGTGTTCTCCTCACGTTGAAAGGCGTTAAGTTCTTCAATTTCTTCAGTACTGCTAGTATTCCGTAACAAGAGGTTAACAAAGAGTCAACATGTGAGGACCATGAGAGGTGCTCATTTAAGTAAATCCCTAAGATATTTTTACACCTTATCCGTTCAAGTAATTTATCCCCGCACTTAATACTGAACGTACGTTCTCCTAAATTATGAGCACGTGCCATCTGGGGTGTGGAAAATAACATCCAGTCTGTCTTAGTGGGATTTAGTGCTAGATTAGAGCATTGAGAGTAATCAAGCAATCGTATTATAGCATCATTGACTTCCGTTACGGCCGAATCTAGATCACATATTTTTGAGTGAGTATATAACGATGTATCGTCCAATCATGGCGTGTTGTTGGAACCTATAGCGTAAGTTAAGGCTTTGTGGTTACCCTGGGCCTGGGAGGACTTACACGACAAAAATGTATCACACAAGTATAAAATAATACATTTACATTATCACAATTCACAAATGCCGATTATAGGTAGCCTAAAAATCAACACGGCGTGACATATTACTGTGTCAATGCTTCTATATTGAAGTCCTGCAGACTGCAGTGTTTTAGTTCCGACGAAAGCTTTCAAAAAACTGGTTGTAATAGTATTGATTCGTATTGTTCGTAATGTCAGTCGACGGTTCAAACGTATAAATAAGTATTATTTATAAGCATTTGTACGTCTATAACACTGCGAAAACATCGATCATATATCTTGCTTTCATATTGGAATTTAAAAATATACATCGCACCAATCAATATGCATGTAAATGTTGCACCGTAGTAATGTCTTCTGTGCATATATATTTTGCATCCTTCGTATTGTTTGTAAAATGTGGCTTGTATTGTCGGATAATTACATTTCGTCAACATTACTGGGTCAAGTGCGCAATGCGTTCTGGGTCATCGAGGTCCAAAACGCGACCGACACACGACGAAACCTAGACTCGTGCTCTCCTAGAGCACGAGTAATGAGGCTTGTTTCAAGTCTGGTGGCTTATGCTCAACTTTATATTGCTATATTAGCGTCAAAAAAGTCTTATTTAGGTTATTTCCATGATGAGTAAAATCTTCGCCAATTCTTTTAGCTTTTGCGGAAGTATTATAATCTACATAATTATTAAAATTCTCTTACATAATACCACGCGGGCGTCCGAAAAATCTACTCAATTTTTTAGAAATAGTTGCCATTCTATTATAATAAGAGCTGCATGCAAATGCTTTTTCGATGGAAAAAAGCAAAAAAAGATACATTTTACTATAGACTTTTAACTTACATCACAGAGGGAATAGACACACATGCACAACTAATGTTTGACCAACGTCTCAAGTTCTATATATCTTATCAGTTCACTATCTCGTGCTGTCATGCAGCCATCTGACAGCATCGGAATTTGTCGATATTGTCCAGCGAGTTACCAAAACCACGATAGAGTCCAGCGATGTAAAGCCCTGGCTGAGAACAGTTTGACTATCCTTCTTGATCAAACGATGTTCCAACATTTTCATAATAACACGATCCGTACTAGTCATGCAGGATGATAATTAGGTTTGCTGCAATAAACAATTACTTTATGGTTTCCGTGTTTAGATGGCCTGATCCAAACACGCAGGAATGTTACGAGAATTAAGAAAAGCGCGCGAAACACAAGCGGAGGGCGAGTGATTTAGTACTAAATATTACTTTTGTCTGTTTTGCAGGCGCCATACTATATATCACAGGCTGCCATAATCGTATAAGTATTTGGTGCCTGCGTTCTGCATTGCCTGATAGACGATATGTTATCATTATGATCGAAATTAGCCATCTGTACAAAAAGAAATAATTGCACTATTTTTACTTGGCTTCCAGACTTCTTAAATATTCTGCATCCTGACGTGGCGACTAAATTTTAAAATGTATTCGATATGATAATAATCGAGTACAGAGTAAACCACATTGAAAATCGAATTTTGTCTGTTTTGTTGATCACCTTATTCGACAAGTACCTGTATCTTCGCTCATTTCTTTCTAAAACACCTATAACTGCAAATTTTAAAATTAGTGGAGCTCATATGGAAATCTATGGAGCTCTCTCTCTATGTAAGAACTTTTTATATATAATCCCGGTTATACCCACGATGGCAAACTTTCACGATGCCTAAAATAACTTTGAGGTATTGAAATAGATATCTAACATCATTTTGTTAATGGTGTAGTTATGCCGGCTGAGCATATGCTTGTTTGGCCATTTCAATACCTCAAAATCGTCTCTATATAAAAAGTACACGGAACATACTAGAGTCTCCTACGATTCTAGCTTCCTAGTTCTTTACACTATAGGACCTGCTACTGGACGAGTATATAACCGAATGCCCAGATGTAGGTGTCAGCATTATAATGGGAAGAGCTGTGACACACTGCCAAGTTGCCGCATGTTATTGTAGATTGAATACCACAGCCCAGATACGAAACACCAAGTCCAATATACGAGTCACAGGTATCACAGGTGACTTCATTATTCGCAACTAATCCAATTCGAACACGCATGTAAAGTTCGTTAATTTGACATCTCAGGTTAAACCCTTCATCATTGCAGTTGTTTTGCAGCGATGAGCCCGCGATCAGCGATTTCCACGTTTCCTTTCCAGCGGTTGTCCTAGTTGTTGCTCCGCCAGCGATCACATCGAACAGCGACCTAGCTTTCTTGTCAATCGTTATCCAGTTTGTGACATCGTTGACCTTCATTCCAAGGCAGATTCTGGTAAACGGTGTGTTCCAGTAGGAAGCCATTTTTGTTTGCTTCTCTGACAAGCCTTCCAAACCATCTTCGACTGCAAAAGTTTTCTTGTTCGTCCAGTAGGAAGAACTGTAGTTGAAATCATTCTGGGGTGTTAAAAACATTACATGTTGTCAGACATTGTAATGTAAACCTGTGATTCACTTGTTAAGCCCATTAAATCTTACAAAATATCGATTGTTGTATCTTTTGACCAAGAAACTTCGCTCTCGTTTAACAAAGCATAGGCGTGTGAGGTAAATTTTGAAAAGGTGTTGGAGCGTACCTTGTTGCCATCCACCTTCATCACTAGTGTCCAGCCTCCCTTTCCACATCCAGCTGTATCAGCCATTTGACAGTACACTGGGTATTTTTCGAGCGAGTCATTTGCTTGTAACGTGTAAACACCGTCAGAAAGTGATCTAAAATTTTAATGATTTTAGTGGTTATAAGGTGTGGTTTATCGGTTAATTTATCGGTTAATTTATCGGTTAATTTATCGGTTAATTATCGCTCATGCAATTACGTGCATGCAGTCGATATAAGTCTTTTCGAGAACGCACAAATTCATGCACGGATGGTTTCCTTTCTTGTCAGCAATAAAGTTTAAAAATAAAATTATGTAACATTGTCCAGTGATTTAAATTTTATGTGCTTGGCTTAAAAATTTCAGCCGTAAAACTGTACAAATATTCGACAAAAAATATTGCCCCAATTTTCTCAGGTTCTGTGGAAACAAACAAATTCAAAATACAAAAATTCGCTTTCTTGCAAGCAACGAAGTTAAAAGGGAAGTGCAGGTGTGCACTGCAGGTGTTTCTGAAGCGACGTCAGCGAGTAACTCATTATTTTTGTCTCCGCATACAACTTAAGGGTATTTTGAAATTATATAACTCGTAAGAGTAATATCCAATATAACCAAAAAGCAGCATGGCAACTGCCTAAAATAGACAAAAATGCTTCTCCACGTTTCAATCTTCGCGAGGAGAGTCACTCATGCAATATTCTTGCCTATTTTAGGCAGTTGTTATAAAATATCCAACCCCACCTGCAACGGGATGTTAAGTCAGCAAAGCATTAAGCTGCGCCGTTTTATTGCGGTTGGACCTCGGTCTGACACCTCGGTTCAACCGTGATTAGAGCGAGGTTTGACCGGTTAAACGCGGTTTTGTTAAGTTATTTCTGTACAGTATTGTATATGCATTATCCCGCATTTTAATTATACGCTGAGCCTGAGCTTGCTGAATACAAATACATGTTCCTTAACAAATGCGCTTTAAATTTCAAGAAATACATGTTCCCACGGTATATATAAATATAATACGTACTGGAACAATGATGAGATGAAGATAGTTGAATTCAGGGTTCGCTTTCTCATCGACATTGGATACTTCTTGAGTTGTCTTGCTGTTGAGCTCGCACAAACCTTTGCCCATTCCAGAAGTTTTATAATTGATTGACGCACATGAACCATGTGCAACGCAGTGCATACCACATTCCAACTCTGAATTTGCTTGCTTTTGTTCGATGACATGATTCGCCAAGTATTTTTGTTCGTATCTACGAAAGACTGCTTGCGTTGAGCATTCGCCACCGGGTTGTGCCATTTGTGAAATGAAAATGAACGCAAAAAGGATTTCTAGTAGGTTGGCCATTATATAGCTACCACAGGCTACTCGTATGGCTTTTTTCTAAAACCTGCGCTCTGATGTGTTCTTTAGTTCATGTGTTGCGCGATACATCTGATGTACAGTCGTGGTCGCATTAATATATATAGTACATGGTTGCCATAGCGTTTTTTGTTGCGCAAATAGTAATTGACTTATTGCCAAATATCCATTCATAAACGTGTAGTTATTTTAATTTAAAAAAGTGCCTTTATTATAGTTGTTTTGACTAATATAAATTAGCAGTCGTTTCTCGAACTGCTATTTCGTTCTTTAAAACAAGTGAACAAAAATATTCTTCTTAATATTAGGGGACTTAATTCCTTGCGACCTTGACCGGCGAATGCAACACATTGAATACATAGATTGTATTTTAGAAATGACAGATTACTAGTATTAGGTATAGAGTGTTTCAAGAACTCAGGATTCAAGTATATCATTATACTTACACCTGCCTAGCACAGAAAATGCGGTCTCACTATTTTAAATCAAACAGCTAGCTGTTTGTGTTACCTGGCTGTTTGTGTTGCATGGCTATTTGTGATACATGGCTGTTTTTATACCTCCGTATATAATTCTATACAGCCTGAGCTATATTTTTTATGCATGGTATAAGTGCAGATTGTATAAGTTATTTATATTGTAAGGAAATTCGGTCAGTGCAATTTTATGACTATTCAATTGAACTCAAAATAAAAAATGCATTTCTAGTTTTTGGTGGAATAGATATATAGGTATAGATTGTTGGATATTTTAATAGTCGTCGACGGAACAGCATTGGAAGTAAGGTTATATAACATGTGATAATATATATAGGCACTCGATAATTCTAGAGAGCATAAAGGCAGACTATATTATGTGGTACCGTATGAAATGCGACGCGCTGAAAATGTAAGAAAGGCAGTAAGGATTTGTAACTACTGAGAGATCTGCAATCACTTGATATTTCACAAGCTAGAAATAACTACTGGCATAACTTTGGAGGGCGGACGCAGTTATTACACTGGCGGTCAAAAAGAACTGCTCAAATGTTGCTATTGTCGTATGTAACAGGAATCGTAACAATCAATCTTTTACTGTTCCCCTGCGGTCAAAAAGAACTGTTTAGATGCAAATTCACAAAGAAGAAGCGAATATAGGAGAGAGCTTCATAGCCCGGCATTTTGGATAAGTCTCTTATTCCAAGAAATATTTCAGTAATGTAATGCAACCTGCCACACTTCCAAGATAGTCAAACAATGGTTTCAGGAAGAGAGAGTGACAGAAATGGATTGGCCTGCATAGTCAAAATACAATACCCTATTGAAAATCTTTGGACAATGTCAAGGGGATAGTGCAAGAAAGGAATTAATTCATAAAGCGTTTATGATTTATGGCTTGCTGTAAAGACTGTCCATAGGATGAATTTCTTTTGACCGCTCACGATTACCACCTTAACAAAAAGTATGCCACGCCGGTGTAAGGCCGTCATCAATTGTAAGGCCAAAGGAAGGTCAACAAAATATTAATATTTCATATAGCTTAGCATGTAATCTAGTCTATATTTACTCGTATATATTGCTAGAGGGACAGTTACGTTCATTTGAGAGCATTTTAACTTGTTTTGAGCGGTTCTTTTTGACCGCAGGTGTATATAGCGATACTGGAGTCTGCATTTGTATCACGGATTGAGGGCATAATTTAAAGCTTGATTTAAGTCGAAGCGTCAATTATTTCGTTCCCACGCAGTTTTGGCTTTGGTTGGGGCTTGAATGCAAGGTAGCTATACAAGATTCGCCAAATATCTATGCAATAATATGCGTCGAAAATAAAATTTCTATAATGTAATGATAGGAAACCTTGTCATTATTTGAATGGGGCAATTACAGTTTACTTATAATCTGCTGCTTCTGTAGTCATGTTATCTTTTTCGTGCAATGATCATTATAGACATTTACTCAGTTCAAGCGTAAAAACATTGCAGACTTCACCTATAACTGCATATACGCGGACTTTTTTGTTATTGTCCGTGAGTTCAATTGTTTTATAGGAATGAGATTTTATGCATATAATTGATTATGCTTGAATTTGCAGTGAAACATGAAAGGAAGTATACTATTCGAGTGATGCAAAAACGCTTTTGGTAGTGCATGAATTTTTTTTTGAAGCAGTATGTATCTTTTGACCGGTCAGTTTTTTATATTTGCCTAGAAACTCATTTTTAAAGGTACATTATATAAGGTGCGTCGTATTCTAAAACATATCCTAATCTATTTAAATATTGAAAATTCTATTTAATACTGTAGCGCGTATATTATATATACATGCATAACGAACATTCCTTGCGTGCTCTATTTTAAGTCTTTAAATTATATATGCCTGTATACCTATAGGTGGTTATATACATGTAGGATATCAAAGAACTAGACTAGATAATTATAGAAATAGCTACTATCGTAGGTTCATGTTGATGCGTTAATAACATGAAGATTTGGTTCGACAATTAAGTTAATATATTTCTCAGAGCTAGGACTCTTCTGAGACTAATTTACAAGTATAAATCCAAATGCTGGTGTGTCTTTGTTGCGTATATAACCACAAACAGCCATATTACCGCATGTTGTGTTTCTTATATCATCACGACACCGAGCTGAAGTACCAAAACCAAGACACGAGTCGCAGGAAAAGCAGTCGTTTTGGTTATTTGCCACGATACCAATCCTGACCCGAACATAAGATGAAAAACGTGATGTTATATCAATACTAAGTCCTTCTTGGTCACAGTTATTCTGCAAAGCTGAACCATCGATAAGAGATTTCCATGCATCCCTCCCGACACTTGTATTTTTGAAACTTCCATCTCCGATCACGTTGTATAACGAACTCGCGGCGTAGTCCAGCGTTATCCATCTTGTCTCACTATTGACTTTCATTCCGAGGCAAATCTTGTTGAACGGTGTGTTCCAGTAGGAAGCCAACTTTGTTTGTTTTTCTGTCAAGCCTTCAAGACCATCTTCGACTTCGTAGGCTACCATGTTGGTCCAGTATGGAGAGTTATAGTTGAAATCGTTCTGAAAATAAAATAGTTATTTCCTATAATAACACCGTTTTTTCTGTACACTTGTGGTTTTTCGGTTTTTTTCTAAAGATCTTCACCTTATTGCCATCAATTTTCATCACTAGGGTCCAGCCTCCTCCTCCACACCCAGATATTGCATCCATGTGACAATAAACGTCATATTGCTCCAGCGGGACAATATTTTGCAACTTGTAAACACCATTTGTTAGTGAACTAGATCGTAAATGATCAGATTCTTAGCGACTTTATATATATATATTTATTATGGTTGATTTGTCCTGTGATATCAAAGCCCATTAACATGTGGTGCCATTATTTGTTAACGATTATCATTTTCATAGAAGCGAAAGCGATAAATCTAGTTTATTAGAGCGACGTTTCGATGTCATTTTTATATCATTTTTAAGTTCAGTTTTAAAAGTTCCGTATCAATTAAGTGTTAGCTATCAAAAAGGAATGACGAAAGCTTTTCCAATTAAGATTATAATTTTGATATACAAAAATCCCGATGCTGTATTTTCTTTCATTAGTTTACATTCTGCGTGAGTACCTTACCTGTTCCTCTCCAGTAGTTCTTTATGTACAAGATGCGAGAACTGGCACTGCTGAAAAGGAAAACATTGCTCTCTTACTTCATAAATTACATACGATAAAGTAAAGAATTCTAAACGAATTTCAAGTTCAAGATTACTGTCAAACATGTTGATGGTATGCCTAAAAATTTCAAAAAGAATTTTCTGCTTTGCCTTCGATAAAAGAAACAAATTATTGTAGCTGATCCTATTGCTATCAGAACAGAAGAGGTTGTTTAAATATAATTTTTGTTAATAGTGTTAGGTTACTAGTATCACACACTGGTTGTTATGACTTCATAACGCTTACCTGCTGATGGGTTTTTTTTCGTCGGAGGGCTTGTAGGTGGGGGAGCGCCTAACGGTTTCTAAAAAAGATATTAGTTTAATTCAGACCATACACCCCAATAATCCCCGTGATTAGACGAACGTATTTTTGTTCATGATAAAATATACTTATAAGTATATATATTTATTACTCGGGCTGCATGTCTGGTAGGCGAGCCTAGGTTTTGCGATTATTATTACTTTTTTTGTGTGTCGCAGGCTTAGTCTTCCGCGCGGACAGTCGCATATTTACAGTGTATCAATACAGCTCAGTTTCAGTGCAGTGTATTTACTGGCGACATAGCCCGAGTTAACGCCTACCGGGCGTCTTGTTAACATAAAATTTAATACGGGGGTTTTTAGGGTACTGGTAAAAAATTGACAAGGGGAAGTACAAAATGTATACTAGAAAAATTATTATTATAAAAATTATATATGTCTGATAAAGAAATGTGTTGCATTTTGCTAGATAACGACGAAAATAGGCCACAATATACTAGCCATACATAATAGGCTAGAGTTTCATAATAACTTAATTCGTCCTCGCTCAGCTTTTGATCGTTTCACAGATCTCATACATTTCACAGATTTCACAAACGGTTCTTGATTTTACATAAGACAATTGCTGTGGTCCAGTCGATCAATATAATCTTTCATGGGTACTGCATGATGTAGCGCTTGTCAATAACTTAACTATAATTAAACTATGCATGCATGCTTGAGAGCACTGGCATAAAGACTGATCTTCGGCCATTTGTATATAATATGTAGACAGACACCTTAAGAATTGGCCAGTGTATAGCTAGATAACTCATTGAAGGGGAAAGACAATTCCAGGAAACAGACTTGTATAACACGTGTTTTCTAGAACGAAAACGAATTTGATTTCTCTGATAAAGCTGATATTGAAGAGTGAGAAACAATAAATATCCCAAAAAGCGTTGCCTTGTTAATATAACTCAATGTATGTATAAACACTTCAATCTAAACACACTTAAGTTTAAAAATAGTGTATAAACTAACAATTAATTATTAACATACTGAGTGAATCACCAAAGCAACGCGGATGGCTCGTAATAATTTATGGATAATTACTGACAGTGTTGAAATATTTTTATTGGACATTTAGACTTTCCGCAGGTATTTTAAGCATCGCTTTTTCGGAATATATGCTTGTGCACTCTGTGGAATGAAAACAATGCTAAACTTTTACGTTTTAAAGCAGTCATCATTGCAATGCACTGCGGCAATCCGAAGCGTGGAACGTATACAACAGTTGCATGCATGATGATTGTGATAGAAGCAAAACAACATTTGAAATTCATTGCCGTCATTTTACACTGCATGTGTTGTGCCTAAAAATTTGGGCCTTAACAATTCTAGAAATATTAGACAGAAATTATCATTCCAATTTTTTGAAAGTTTTTATCGGCTGAATTACGTGGATGCAGTCGGTCTTTCTTGTAAGGAATAAGGTTTAAAAGTATATAAGTGAAAAATGAACTATACACTTTGCAATGAGTTAAGATATTAGCGAATTTGATGTATACTTACACCGTTACAATCGAGCAGTATATAATGATCAAAATTTTCTTCTTTGGAAAATTCACTGCAGGTGTTTGTGAAGCGACGTCAGCGAGTAACTGATTATTTTTTCTCCGCATACAACTTAAGGGTATTTTAAAGTGATATAACTCGTAAGAATAATGTCCAATATAACCAAAAAGCAGCACGGCAACTGCCTAAAATAGACAAAAATGCTTTTCCACGTTTCAATCTTCGCGAGGATAGTCTCTCATGCAATATTCTTGTCTATTTTAGGCAGTTGTTATAAAATATCCACCTCTACCTTCAATGGGATGTTAAGTCAGCCAAGCATTAAGCTGCGCCGTTTCATTGCGGTTGGACCTCGGTCTGACACCTCGGTTCAACCGTGATTAGAGCGAGGTTTGTCCGGTTAAACGCGGTTTTGTTAAGTTATTTCTGTACAGTATTGTATATGCATTATCCCGCATTTTAATTATACGCTGCATGAGCTTGCTTAATACAAATACATGTTCCTTAACAAATGCGCCTTAAATTTCAAGAAATACATGTTCTCACTGTATATATAAATATAATACGTACTGGAACAATGATGAGATGAAGATAGTTGAATTCAGGGTTCGCTTTCTCATCGACATTGGATACTTCTTGAGTAGTCTTGCTGTTGAGTTCGCACAAACCTTTGCCCATTCCAGAAGTTTTATAATTGATTGACGCACATGAACCATGTGCAACGCAGTGCATACCACATTCCAACTCTGAATTTGCTTGCTTTTGTTCGATGACATGATTCGCCAAGTATTTTTGTTCGTATCTACGAAAGACTGCTTGCGTTGAGCATTCGCCCATGGGTTGTACCATTTGTGAAATGAAAATGAACGCAAAAAGGAATTCTAGTAGGTTGGCCATTATATAGCTACCACAGGCTACTCGTATGGGTTTTTTCTTAAACCTTCGCTCTGATGTGTTCTTTAGTTCATGTGTTGCGCGATACATCTGATGTACAGTCGTGGTCGCAATAATATAGTACATGGTTGCCATAGCGCTTTTTGTTGCGCAAATAGTAATTGACTTATTGCCAAATATCCACTCATAAACATGTAGTTATTTTAATTTAAAAAAGTGCCTTTATTATAGTTGTTTTGGCTGATATAAATTAGCAGTCGTTTCTCGAACTGCTATTTCGTTCTCTAAAATAAGTGAACAAAAATATTCTTCTTAATATCAGGGGACTTCCTGGCGACCTTGACCGGCGAATGCAACACATTGAATACATAGATTGTATTTTAAAAATGACCGAGTATTAGGTATTGAGTGTTTCAAGAACTCAGGATTCAAGTATATCATTATACTTACACCTGCCTAGCACAGAAAACGCAGTCTCACTATTTTAAATCAAACAGCTAGCGGTTTGGGTTACCTGGCTTTTTGTGTTGCATGGCTGTTTGTATGCCTCCATAAATAATTCTATACTGCGTGAGCTATATTTTTTATGCATGGTATAAGTTATTGTGTAAGATTGTATAAGTTATTTATATTGTAAGGAAATTTGGTCAGTGCAACTTTATGACTATTCAATTGAACTCAAAATAAAAAATGCATTTCTAGTTTTTTGTGGAATAGATATAGGTATAGATTGTTGGATATTTTAATAATCGTCGACGGAACAGCATTGGAAGTAAGGTTATAGAACATGTGATAATATAGTTATAGGGACTCGATAATTCTAGAGAGCATAAAGGCATGCAGACTATATTATGTGGTACCGTATGAAATGCGACGCACTGAAAATGTAAGAAAGGCATGAAGTAAGGATTTGGATTTGCAACCGCTGAGAGATATGCAATCACTTGACATTTCACAAGCTAGAAATAACTACTGTCTACTGGCCTAAACTTTGGAGGGCGGACGCAGTTATAGTTTATAGCGATACTGGAGTCTGCATTTGCATCACGGGTTGCGCACATAATTTAAAGCTTGATTTAAGTCGAAGCGTCAATTATTTTGTTCCCACGCAGTTTTGGCTTTGGTTGGGGCTTGAATGCGAGGTAGCTATACAAGATTCGCCAAATATCTATGCAATAATATGCGTCGAAAATATAATTTCTATAATGTAATAATAGGAAACTTTTTCATTATTTGAATGGGGCAATTACAGTTTACTTATAGTCTACTGCTTTTGTAGTCATGTTATCTTTTTCGTGCAATGATCATTATAGATATTTACTCAGTTCAAGCGTAAAAAACATTGCAGACTTCACGTATAACTGCATACGCGGACTTTTTTGTTATTGTTCGTGAGGTCAATTGTCTTAGGAATGAGATTTTATGTATATAATTGATTATGCTTGAATTTGCAGTGAAACATGCAGGGAAGTATGCTTTGCGAGTGATGCAAAAACGCTTTTGGTAGTGCATGAATTTTTTTTTGAACCAGTATGTATCTTTCCACCGGTCAATTTTTTATATTTGCCTAGAAACTCATTTTTAAAGGTACATTATATATGGTGCGTCATATTCTAAAACATATCCTAATCTATTTGAATATTAAAATTTCCATTTAGTATTGTAGCGTATATATTATATATACATGCATAACGAACATTCTTTGCGTGTTCTATTTTAGATCTTTAATAAAATTATATATGCCTATATACCTATAGGTGGTTATACATGTAGGATATCAAAGAACTAGACTAGATATAGAAATACTATCGTAGGTTCATGTTGATGCGTTGATAACATGAAGATTTGGTTCGACAATTAAGTTAATATGTTTCTCAGAGCTAGGCCTCTTCTGAGACTAATTTACAAGTATAAATCCAAATGCTGGTGTGTCTTTGTTGTCTATATGACCACAAACAGCCATATTACCGCATGTTGTGTTTCTTATATCATCGTCACATCGAGCTGAAGTACCAAAACCAAGACACGAGTCGCAACTTTTGCAGTCGTTTTGATTATTTGCCACAATACCAATTCGGACCCGAACATACTTCGAAACTGTTTTTTTATGTGTCATACTCGTACTAAATCCTTCTCGGTTACATTTATTCTGCAAATCTGAACCAGCGATAAGAGATTTCCATGCATCCCTCCCGACACTTGTGCTTTTAAAACTTCCATCCCCGATCACGTTGTATAAAGAACTTGCGCGGTAGTCCAGCGTTATCCATCTTGTCTGACCATCGACTTTCATTCCGAGGCAAATCTTGTTGAATGGTGTGTTCCAGTAGGAGGCCAACTTTGTTTGTTTTTCTGTCAAGCCTTTAAGACCATCGTCGACCTCGTAGGCTACCTTGTTGGTCCAGTATGGAGAGTTATAGTTGAAATCGTTCTGAAAATAAAATAGTAATTTCCTATAATAACACCGTTTTTTCTGTGCACTTGTGGTTTTCTATTTTTCTCTGAAGATCTTCACCTCATTGCCATCAATTTTCATCACTAGGGTCCAGCCTCCTCCTCCACACCCAGATATTGCATCCATGTGACAATAAACGTCGTATTTCTCGAGCGAGAAAATATTTTGCAACTTGTAAACACCATTTGGGAGAGAACTAGATCGTAAATGATCAGATTCTTAGCGACTTTATATATTTATTATGGTTGATTTGTCTTATTTGATATCAAAGCCCGTTAACATGTGGTGCCCTTATTTGTTAACGATTATCATTTTCATAGAAGCGAAAGCGATAAATCTAGTTTATTAAAGCGACGTTTCGATGTCATTTTTAAGTTCAGTTTTAAAAGTTCCGTATCAATTAAGTGTTCGCTATCAAAATGTATGACGAAAGCTTTTCAAATTAAGATTATAATTTTGATATACAAAAATCCCGATGCTGTATTTTCTTTCATTAGTTTACATTCTGCGTGAGTACCTTACCTGTTCCTCTCCAGTAGTTCTTTACAAGATGAAGCGAGAACTGGACTAACTGGCACTGCTGAAAAGAAAAACAGTGCTCTATTACTTCATTAATTACATAGCATAAGGTAAAGAATTCTAAACAATTTTCGAGGTTTTGCTTTAAATGCATATCATCAGCCCTCTACGTCACCTAAATCCATTTGACAACACCGAAGTTTGTTGATATCGCTCAAGGAGCGTCCAGATCTACTATAGAGTCCGGTGATGTAGTAGCCAGATTTTGAACAGTTCGCTAACTCTTTTTTATGAAACGATTCTCCGACATCTTCATCATAGCATGATCCATAATTGCTGCGATAATTTGTTGGTTGACAGCAATCAGCATATTTAATCATCAGGTTGTTGCTGGTGGGACTGAAGGACATTCCGCTAATAAATCCACCACCCACACCACATGATATCCATTGCGTATTGCTATATATATACATTGAAATATATAATGTTAGTAGCTATGAGTAATAAAACTTTTGCTTTACAAGTCCAATTTGTGTATCGATTTTCTCACAAGAGCATAAAATTATGCACAAATGTGCATAAATTATACTATATAATTACTTTTTGCCATTATTAATTACTCATTTTTTTATTTAAAATACAACAACAAAAAGCTATAGTCACCGACTAGTGACTATCGCCGACCAGTGACTATCGCTTCAGAGACAGTGAATCTTGACCAATCAGAATGCAGGAAAATCAATAGTCACCTCGAAATTTATACTAATATCAAATATATTATGCTATTATCTCTAGTATTAAATTTAACCTGGCATACGTAAGCGAATCATGCCAGGACGTAGACCACGATGACACACAACTTGTGCCACTCAACGCTGGTGTCGGGCTGCAACAGACGGCATTGCTACCAGTATCAGTGGAACTTCGATAAAACCCTGTGATGAAACTGTGACTGCTACACGTTAACAAGTGCGGATTAGAGTTTACTGTCAAACATGTTGATGGTATGCCTAAAAATTTGAAAATTAATTTACTGCTTTGCCTTCGATAAAAGAAACAAATTATGGTAGCTGATCCTATTGCTATAAGAACGAAAGAGGTTGTTTAAATATAATTTTTGTTAATATTTTGGGAAAGTTATATATAGTGTTGGGTTACTAGTATCACACACTAGTTGTTATGACTTCATAACGTTTACCTGCTGATGGGTTTTTTTTTGTCAGAGCGCTTGTAGGTGGGGGAGCGTCTAACGGTTTCTGAAAAAGATATTAGTTTAACTCAGATCATATACACTTCAATAATCCCCGTGATTAGACGAACGTATTTATGTTCATGATAAAATATATTTATAAGTATATTTATTACTCGAGCTACCTGTCTGTGGTAGGCGAGCCTAGGTTTCGCGATTATTATTATTATTATTTTTTTTATTATTATTTTTTTGCTGTCGCAGGCTTAGTCTTCCGCGCGGACAGTCGCGTATTTACAGTGTATCAAGATTGACAAGAGGAAGTACAAAATCAAAATGTATACCAGAAAAATTATCCTCGATTAATGTCTGATAAAGAAATGAAGGTGTTGCATTTTGCTAGTTAACGACGAAAATAGGCAACAATATACTAGCTATATAGGCAAGAGTTTCATAATAACTTCAAAGGCAGAACTGTTTTTAAAATTCGTCCTTGCTCAGCTTTTCATCGTTTCGCAGATGAAAGAGGATGGGATTTCACAGATCGCACACATTTCACAGATTTCACAAACGATTCTTGAATTTACATAAGACAATCGCCGTGGACCAGTGGATCAATATAATATTTCATGGGTACTGCATGATGTAGCGCTTGTCAACAACTTAATTATAATTGAACTATGCATGCATGCTTGAGAGCACTGGCATAAAAACTGATCTTCGGCCATTTGTATATAATATGTAGACACCTTAAGAATTGGCCAGTGTATAGCTGGATAACTCATTGAAGAGAAAAGAGAATTTCAGGAAACAGTCTTGTATAAAACGTGCTTTTTAGAACGAAAACGAATTTGATTCCTCCGATAAAGCTGATATTGAAGAGTGAGAAACAATAAATAATCCAACAAGCGTTGCCTCGTTAATATAACTCAACGTATGTATAAACACTTCAATCTAAACACACTTAAGTTTAAGAACAGTGTATAAATTAACAATTAATTATTAACATACTGAGTGAATCACCAAAGCAACGCGAATGGCTCGTAATAATTTATGGATAATTACTGACAGTGTCGAAATATTTTTATTGGACATCTACACTTTCCGCAGGTATTTTAAGCATCGCTTTTTCGGAATATACGCTTGTGCACTCTGTGGAATGAAAACAATGCTAAACTTTTACGTTTTAAAAGCAGTCATCATTGCAATGCACTGCGGCAATCCGGAGCGTGAAACGTATACAACAGTTGCATGCATGATGATTGTGATAGAAGCAAAACAACATTTGAAATTCGTTGCCGTCATTTTACGCTGCATGTGTTGTGCCTAAAAATTTGGGCCTTAACAATTCTAGAAATATTAGACAGAAATTATCATTCCAATTTTTTGAAAGTTTTTATCGGCTGAATTACGTCGATGCATGCAGTCGGTCTTTCTTGTAAGGAATAAGGTTTAAAAGTATATAAGTGAAAAATGAACTATACACTTTGCAATGAGTTAAGATATTAGCGAATTTGATGTATACTTACACCGTTACAATTGAGCAGTATATAATGATCAAAATTTTCATCTTTAGTTAAATCCACTGCAGGTGTTTGTGAGGCAACGTCTGCGAGTAATTCACAATTTTCTGTTTCCTCACAACTTCGGACTTTTCTAAAGTTGATAGATCTACATCCACTGTGTCCTGCACATTTCATAGCGCATTCTGGTCCAGAGTTGGTCGAGATATTTCCAATTAGCTTCCCTTTTAAACGATAGCCTTATAACATTACGAAAAACGTGTAAGAAGACCATAAAAATATTAAACCTTTATGCAGAAAAACATAAATACATATGCCCCAATGATGGATAACCTTAACTAAAATTTGAAAAGATCTCGTTTTACCGCAATTATTGTAATTTGTTAAAAAGTAGGCCTACATACGTTGTCACGTTAACATTTTTAAATTTAATTTATTTCTAAGTTGAATTTGTTGTTCAGCATTAAAAATGTTCCAGGTCTTACCTTCTTTCGTTCCATCGAAGCAAAAGTCAATTCCCTCTCCAAACGTTTGAAGATTAAAAAATATCAACAACAGAAGACAGAACGTGTTGAATGCGAAAGGCAAACGGATGGCTTTTAAAGTCAATAAAAACTCACGAACCTTATCGCGAAATACTCCTGCCTTTATTTGTTCAGATCGCGGCATTTTTTTTCATAGACCACCGTGTATGTAGTATATTTACTCTAAAATTCGAGCGAATGCTTTAGTATCCTTCGTAAACTGACAGGCTACTATCGCATACTTTGAAAACGAACACTCGCGTGCGTTGACGATACAGAAGTGCATTATGCATGCATTGTTAATGAAGTATTCTGTAGCATCTGTCCTAAAGTGGAGAACATGTTTTGGCTTTTCCCGCTATGTAAATTTCGAGTTATTATAATTATTCATGTTTTTAGAAATCTATTGTTTTCACAGTCAGTGAATATAAAAATATTAGCATAGCGGGACAAATCGACTGGCTGGCTATACGCTACTGCACGGAAGCCTCCCTTATCGCTTCATTTCATTAGCTTCATATCTGAAAGGTACCTTGTCATGACGAGCTCTGTGGTTTAGATCTCGTACAATAACCTACATGTAACACGTAACCTTCATGTCATCAGAATTCCAGGGAAATTACTCATGCGTTCGACTAAAGTCTTGAATCTATACTTTAAGTCTCAAGTGCAGCGAGCAATAAATTATTTATTGCTATGTGAATAATTCCTTTGTGCATCTATAATTCTCTCAGTAAATTATATTTTGAAGAGTAGATCTTATACTTCTTTTCTGTTTTTTTCCGCTTGGCTTTGGAATGTTCAAACTATAGTTGGAATTTTCATTTCAGAATAAAGATATAAAATAAATGGGAATTTTTTACCCAGGGCCCGGTTGTATCAAGCCCGTTTAGCTTAAACGGTGGTTAAGTTCAAAATAGAAAGCACGTCTATCGTTTTACTCAGCATGCAAACTAAATGTTTTTAACCTTAATACAAAGATACTGTTTACAACTACATATTTAGTGCATAATATTCAAGTTCACTCATTCAAGAGAAATGTAAGAGTGTTATCTAATTTTGACTTATATCCACCGTTTAAGCTTAACGAGCTTGATACAACCGCCCCCTGATCTATATGATCGGTGATATCGATTCTCGCTACCCGCTTTCACCCAGCTCATCGTTTACCATTTATCCTGAGGAGGACCTAAAGAATACCTCTATGGCTCTATTCTCCATACATATAGGTGTTAACTGGTAACAGAATGACTGTACACTTGAGTTGACTAATTCAAGAGAGATGCAAGGGTGATATTTAACTTTGACTTATACACTGTTTAAAGTTAAGCGCGCTACATACAACCAACACAATGCTCCCTCTTGTGTCGTAATTGTCGTGAAAAAAGTCATTTTCACATATGTGAAAGAGTATCTATGTTGGGGGAGCGCATTGGGGAGCGCAAATATTTATAGATTTAAGTTCAAATAAGTTTTCTGGACATTTTAAAATCTTCTAGTTTATCTCAAAGAGGTTCAGCCTATCTATTGACTAGAATGGCATGGCTACCCAAGCATTTGACTACAAGGAAAGTTTTTCGCCCCATGCATTGAAACCTGAAAAAGATTTATAAGCGCGTTATCCATCTTGTCTGACCATTATTGACTTTCATTCCGAGGCAAATCTTGTTGAATGATGTATTCCAATTGGAAGCCAGCTTTGTTTGTTTTTCTGTGAAGCCTTCAAGACCACCTTCGACTTTGTAGGCTGCCTTGTTGGTCCAGAGACCCCTTCCCTTGCGGAAGTGTGCGGTTTCTATCTGTCGACCGCAACCTAACCACAACTTAACCGTGACTGAACCGTAACCAGGCAGTCAAACTGGACAGTACTGTATATATGGATAGTTCATAGACCACCGCCTATTATTCTATTATACGAGCGAGTGTTTTAGTATTCTTCGACGACATGCATACTTAATGAAGTATTTTGTAGCACCTGTCCTAGAGTAAGGGAACACTTTTGGACACGCAAGCCTCCTTTGTGCATCTATAATCGTAATAGGGGAGCGCAAATATTTATCGATTCGTGTTCAAATAAGCGTAATAACAATCGCTGTCAAAAGAAGTCTGTCGGGCAAAAGACAAATATATTAAGTCTGTCGGACATATATTTACATATATATATATACATATACAGTACTGTGCAAAAGTTTTAGGCCCCCAGTCAAATTATCACTTGTTAGTAAACTAGACTTGTAGTGGTCTTGCACTTGGTACAGCCACCATGAGAGACCATTATTGCAGCACAATGCCCAGTCATTGACCTAACAAGCTTGTTTGTTACATCTGGATCAACAGCCTCATGTAATGCGAAAATGGTCTCTTTCATTCTTCCACATGTCGAGATGGTCTTCTATCTGACCTCTTCCTCACTTATTCCCAAAAATGTTCAATGAGGTTTACGTCAGCAATCTCTTATAACCCTGGGTTGGTCAATATCACTTTCTTTCAGGCTCTTTTCTGTATGACATGGTACCCCATCTTACTGGAAGATATAATCTCCACCACAAAGCCATCTCATCTATTAGGAAAGTTCTAGATACAAGCCAAACATACCATTTTCCGTATCTAGTCGAAAATTTACGATCTTGGGACTTTCTAAAAGGTGGAGAGAGCTTTGCGGTTGAGACTTTATCTTTGAACAAGATAGGGCACCATGTGACAGAGAAAAAAGCCCCACAGAAAGAAATATCAATCAGTACAGGGCAACAAAACAATACCGACCTAAACCTGTTTGAATATCTCTGGGAATAAGTGAGGAAGAGGTCATATAGAAGACCATCTCGACATCTGGAAGAATCAAAGAGACCATTTTCGCATCATGCGAGGCTTTTGATCCAGATGTAACAAAGAAGCTTGTTGGGTCAATGATTGGGCATTGTGCCCCAATAATGGTCTTTCATGGTGGCTGTACCAAGTGCAAGACCACTACAAGTCTTTCTACCTAGCATGTCTTGCAATACCATGAATTTTACTAACAAGTGACAATTTGACTGGGGGCCTAAAACTTTTGCACAGTACTGTACATATACTGCTGCCTGTAGTTTGAAGCTCAATTACATATATATATACATAGTTTCTTGCGAAGCTAATGTACAAGTATATATCCGAACGCTGGCGTGTTTTTGTTGTTTAGTTTATCACAAACAGCCATATTGCCGCATGTTGTGTTTCTTATATCATCGTTACATCGAGCTGAAGTACCAAAACCAATACACGAGTCGCAGGAACGGCAGTCGTTTTGATTATTTGCCACGATACCAATCCGGACCCGAACATAGGTTGAATAACCTGGTGCTACATATCTTATATTTATACTAAGTCCTTCTCGGTTACAGTTTTTCTGCAAATCTGAACCATCGATAAGAGATTTCCATTTTTTCTTCCCCACACTTGTCTTTTTGAAACTTCCATCTCCGATCACGTTGTATAACGAACTTGCGGCGTAGTCCAGTGCTATCCATTTTGTCTGATTATTGACTTTCATTCCGAGGCAAATCTTGTTGAACGGTGTGTTCCAGTAGGAAGCCAGCTTTGTTTGTTTTTCTGTCAAGCCTTCAAGACCATCTTCGACTTTGTAGGCTGCCTTGTTGGTCCAATATGGAGAGCTGTAGTTGAAATCATTCTAAAATTGAAATGGTCAATTATTTCCCTACAATTGTGATTTATTTTCGACAATATCCGAGTTGTTTTTTGGATTGTTCTAATAGTTATCACTTATCATCACCTTATTGCCATCAATTTTCATCACTAGGGTCCAGCCTCCTCCTCCACATCCAGATATTGCATCCATGTGACAATAAACATCATATTGCTCAAGTGAGACATTATTTTGTGACTTGTAAACACCGTTAGGTAGTGAACTAGATAGAAAAGCAGACAAAATTTGTGGAGTTAGGGAATAAAATATGCAATAAGTCTTTGGGCAATTAGGAAGGTTTGGGCAAATTCTTGAGTTTATAGTGCATGGAACCAAAGGGGAGGGGTTTTTATTCACCTTGAGGCAAGTGAATACAATATGAAATAAAGGTTGCCGATGTTTCGAACAGGATTAATGGCCCAAGGTTAATTCTTCCGTCCCTGTGCCGGCGCCTTTTATAAGCAATCAAATTGCTTCGTTTGCTGTCTGATTGAATTAGTCTACTAATCGAGAGCAGGAATATAACTTGCACAATAAACTTTTAAAACACGCTTGCTTTCGAAAGAAATAAACTCGTTATTCACCAGCTTTGGTCTGTCTTAAGTGATGAGAAAAATTGGATTTGCTACCAAAGGCAAATCCTTTGTAACGTTTCACATTATTTATTAGTACTGGATTGATTTCACATGCTGTCTCTATTTTACAGTACCTGTTCTGATCGAACAGCTCTTTGCAAGTTGATGTGGGCACTTGGACTGCTGAAAAGGGAAACATCAGCCTATTATTTAAACAATAAATAACTTAGAAAAGCAATTATTTGGAATATAGTCTTCTTTTTAGATGATCATTTTTCAATAAATATTATATTTTTATGAAAACTTTGGTGATAACGAAAAGACTATGATCTATATGTTCTTTATCTAAATCATTTTAGCAACAACGAAATTTGTTGATATCCTTCAGTAAAGAATACATGTAACGCTTGCATGTATAAGCTTATACCTTCTGATTGGTTTTTCTGCGTGGGTGAAGGAGCTTCTATCGGCTTCTAGATTAGGATAAAAAAATATTCTCCCAAAAAAGGTGATGATATAAGATTTTTCAAAAAACGTTAATTGTAAATTTGAAGTAGCTACAACAATATGTCACGCCCAAAATAATCTCTTTGCTTTTGAAGATTTGAAATATTTTTATAGCATCGTGATTTCGTACCAGCAGCAAAGTGCATTTAGCGTCCTCTTTAATGGCTTATTTTATACTTAAATGATCAACGTGAAAACATGCATTAACTAATCGCGCGGTCATCGATGACATCGAATTTCAAGCACTTACCCCGTTACAATCCAGCATTTTGTAATAATCAAAATCTTCATCTTTGGTTAAATTTACTGCTGGTGTTTCCGTGTCAACGTCGGCGAGTAACTCACAGTTTTCCATTTCTCCGCAAGTTTTTTTAAAGTTGATGGATCTACATCCTTCCATTTTTGCACATTCTAAAGCGCATTCCGCTCCGGAGTTGGCGTGAATATTTTCAATAGGTTTACCGTTTAAACGATAACCTTAAAACAAATGCACAAACTTTGCCGTAAGAAAGAGAATGGAAGCTGAAACGTTTAAACCATATAGAAACCCTTTAATACATAAATGCCTGAATGTCCTTAATAAACAAGAAATCAAGGATTATATAGTTTTATCGTTAATGTCTTTTATGTAATAATACATGCGGTATTAATTATATTTTTGCATTTTATTATCAATAGCTTTTTATCGTAGGTCTATAGCGAATTATTTTTTAAATATACATGCGGTATTAATTGTATTTTTACATTTTATTATTAATAGCTTTTTATCGTAGGTCTATAGCGAATTATTTTTTAAACATCTGTAAAACTGTCTCACTTAAAACTCATATGAATAGGTTTTTTATCTTTGCTATTTACCATTTTTTTCTGGAGAGTTTTTTTTATGAAGAAATAACTTCATGATTATATAATGATAGTAATATATAATATAATAAACAATATCGGCTTTTAATAATAATAATATAATAATAATTTAATAACCAATGAAGGCTTTTAATATTATTTTTTTCGTTTAAAGATTCTTATCAACCGAGCGAGAGTTTTTAATGATAGGAAAGGCTTTACTGAGTACGTATTGAAGAGCATTTTTCTCATCATAAATGTCGTTGAAAAAATAATACTGATGTGTAACTATATATTGCGATTGTTCAGTTCACAGGCATAATAAAAGTACGAGTGTATTGGTGCGCTCTAAAAAACATTTCAGACCCTACCTTCCTTTGATCCATCGAAGCAAAAGTCCAACCCATCTCCAAATGTATGAAGATTAAAAAATATCAGCAACAGGAGACCGAATTTTAAAAAGACGGAAGGCAAACGCAGAGTTTTCATGATCAGTACGACCTTTTGAGCCTTCTCGTGATATTTTCTCGTCTGTTGGATAGGCGACATTTTCTCATACACTTCCGTTTAATGTGCTCTTTTTTTCGAAATTAGAGCAAACGTTTTAGTATATATCCTTTGATATCTGGCAGATATGCTATATGGTGTATACTTACGGACATCTGATACTTATATGTTGCGCGCATCGAAAATACGGTCGTGATCATGATAATTAAGTATGGTCCCACCTGCATGCATGACCAATAATTAAGTAGGTTTTTTTCCGTTGAGTGAATGAACGACTCGCGCTTTAGACTACTTTCTTACCTCGGCAATAAAAAGGACATTTTCTGAAAGAACTTCTTAAAATTAGTAAAACTGCCAAGTTTGACTGCAAATTGTTGCAAAATACGGAAAATATACCCATGCGAAGTTGTCGATTTTTGTATACTTTTGTATTACGACCGGAAGTTTGTAACTAAATTAGTTACAAACACATTTCCCCACGTAGTACAAAAGTATACAAAATTTGCCAACTTCGCATGGCTACATTTTCCGTATTTTACAAAATTTCGCAGCCACACTTTGCATTTGCACTAATTTAAGTAAGATCTTTCTAGCTGGGGTGATTTATTTTCCTCTAGTTACTGCGACCAAAAGTTGGTCTAAAGCACAAGTCATCCATTGTAAGGTGGTATTTAAGCTTTTGAATGCTTTAATTAAAATTTTATTCGGGAATAAAAAAAATCCATGTCATCATTCAAATGAAATAAAACCAATTATAAGGTCTACTTTAGGGTTTAATATGATGAATTAGTCTATAAACAGGTGTACATTTTGAATATACTAAGAACTTTAAAGTTAATTGCGTTAGCGATTACGTTCATGTATCAAGTTCCTGTCGGTACAAATTATAATTATATTGCAGGTGCTAAATATACTTTTTTGCATCCGGTAAATAATGGGGAAATAATATGCGAAGTCAAATTGTTATATTTAAAGCTTTGGCTAGAAAATTTTAAGTCATATTATTTCATTTAATATGCTCTGAGCTCTGAGTGTCCATTGCGAGTATTGTGCACTCTGCCAAATGTTTATAATATTCTCAACCTATATTCACATAGCAATATATGTGACAAGTCTTGGATAGAGTTTGCTTACAGTTATATTTCCTAACGCGTACGAACCCATTCTACACATACAGTTATAGCAGTGGCGTAGCCAGCCTGACAATTTAGTCATGCTATGCTAATATTTTGGTGTTCATCGACTGTGAAAACACTAAATTTCTAAAGAAATAAATAATGATAATAACATAAAATTTGCATAGCATGACTAAATCGTCAGGCTGGCTACGCCACTGAGTTATAGCAGAACTGTATTTTGAAAATATTTAGGCATTTGATCTCACGCATGTAACACATAAAGCCTCTTACAGACGAGCAAGTTTTCTATGACAAGTTTTTATGTGACAAGTTTTAATTGTTCGTCTGTACGCCCAACTTTGACAATTTTTTCCATGACAAGTACACTTGTTCAAATATACTTGATTTCGAACAAGTGTTCTTGTCATAGAACTAGGACACCGGATAAATTTATGAGGCATATTATTACTGTAATGAGGCTTGTTTCAAGTCTGGTGGCTTATGCTCAACTTTGTATTGCTATATTAGCGTGAAATAAGCCTTATTTAGGTTATTTCCATGATGAGTAAAATCTTGGCCAATTCTTTTAGCTTTTGCAGAAGTATTTTACAAGAGAAACATGTCCGTATACGTTTATATACCCTTTCGATTTACACCACAATAATACTTTTTTTTCCCTTTAGATCTTAGACCTACTGAGTATCTACATATCTCATTATATATGCAATATGTATATATATATATATATATTGTATATATATATATATATATATATATATATATATATATATATATATATATATATATATTGTATATATATATATTGTAACTTTTGTGGTGAAAAAAATTTCGCATCCAAAGTGAAAATCTCGGAGCATGGTTATACACAAATGCTACAATTTCTTATACACGACATGCATTTAAATAAATACTCAACAACAATATTTATGAGTTCGGGCTCATCGTCTGTCAAAACAAAGTCCTCATTCTTGTTTTTTACTTTGGATTTGGTAGATTTTTGCTTTGAATTCGACATCCAACCTGTGACACGCGGGTGGAAAGCATGAAGGTCTATTTGCAGGATCAAATAACTTTATCGTTTTCGGATCGTTTTTGTGTTTACGTGTGGACACTGATAAACATTTTAACGGATAAAAATTTTTGCGTTTTCAAATTCACAAATTAACCAAAAATATTATTAACGAGATAACCCACACAATATCGGCGTGTCAGTCTATAAATCATATGGCAATATATCGGTTTATACCATTCTATATATAGCCATTATAATCTATATAATTATTAAAATTCTCTTACATAATACCACGCGGGCGTCCGAAAAATCTACTCAATTTTTAGAAATAGTTGCCATTCTATTATAATAAGAGCTGCATGCAAATACTTTTTCGATGGAAAAAAGCAAAAAAAGATACATTTTACTCTAGACTTTTAGCTTACATCACAGAGGGAATAGACACACATGCACAACTAATGTTTGACCAACGTCTCAAGTTCTATATATCTTATCAGTTCACTATCTCGTGCTGTCATGCAGCCATCTGACAGCATCGGAATTTGTCGATATTGTCCAGCGAGTTACCAAAACCACGATAGAGTCCAGCGATGTAATGCCCTGGCTGAGAACAGTGTGCATGGCCATCCTTCTTGATCAAACGATGTTCCAACATTTTCATAATAACACGATCCATACTGGTCATGCAGGATGATAATTAGGTTTGCTGCAATAAACAATTACTTTATGGTTTCCGTGTTTAGACGGCCTGATCCAAAAACGCAGGAATGTTGCGAGAATTAAGAAAAGCGCGCGAAACACAAGCGGAGGGCGAGTGATTTAGTACTAAATATTACTTTTGCCTGTTTTGCAGGCGCCATACTATATATCACAGACTGCCATATTCGTATAAGTATTTGGTGCCTGCGTTCTGCATTGCCTGATAGACGATATGTTATCATTATGATCGAAATTAGCCATGGGTACAAAAAGAAATAATTGCACTATTTTTACTTGGCTTCCAGACTTCTTAAATATTCTGCATCCTGACGTGGCGACTAAATTTTATAATGTATTCGACATGATAATAATCGAGTACAGAGTAAACCGCATTGAAAATCGAATTTTGTCTGTTTTGTTGATCACCTTATTCGACAAGTACCTGTATCTTCGCTCATTTCTTTCTAAAACACCTACTGACTTTGAGCCTGGATTAAAAATAAGTAGAAGAATAAAACACAAAATGCGCGCGCTAAAAAGGACACTAGTTTAAGATAGACGATGTGAAACACGTCTCAAGGTGTAGCCCTATAGTTTGTTAATTTCGCTTGATCCAAATCGGCAATTACTGTATGACCTGTTCGTGGAAAAGGCTATTTCGTTGTGCACTATGATTGGCTGTTTAGATGAAAGTGGCTTTGATCATAATTACACCCGTAATAATTATAATATTTTTTTGTGAGGTATTTGTCATAATTTTATTCGAACATGCAGGATTGGTTGAGACAATTGTTGTCGTAAGATAATAATTATTGTTGTCGTAAGATAATAGTTATTGTTGTCGTAAGGGGTAAGATAATTGCAAATTTTAAGATTGGTGGAGCTCATATGGAAATCTATGGAGCTCTCTCTCTATATAAGAACTTTTTATATATAATCCCGGTTATACCCGCGATGACAAACTTTCACGATGCCTAAAATAACTTTGAGGTATTGAAATAGATATCTAACATCATTTTGTTAATGGTGTAGTTATGCCGGCTGAGCATGTGCTTGTTTGGCCATTTCAATACCTCAAAATCATCTCTATATAAAAAGTACACGGAACATACTAGAGTCTCCTACGATTCTAGCTTCCTAGTTCTTTACACTATAGGACCTGCTACTGGACGAGTATATAACCGAATGCCCAGATGTAGGTGTCAGCATTATAATGGGAAGAGCTGTGACACACTGCCAAGTTGCCGCATGTTATTGTAGATTGAATACCACAGCCCAGATACGAAACACCAAGTCCAATATACGAGTCACAGGTATCACAGGTGACTTCATTATTCGCAACTAATCCAATTCGAACACGCATGTAAAGTTCGTTAATTTGACATCTCAGGTTAAACCCTTCATCATTGCAGTTGTTTTGCAGCGATGAGCCCGCGATCAGCGATTTCCACGTTTCCTTTCCAGCGGTTGTCCTAGTTGTTGCTCCGCCAGCGATCACATCGAACAGCGACCTAGCTTTCTTGTCAATCGTTATCCAGTTTGTGACATCGTTGACCTTCATTCCAAGGCAGATTCTGGTAAACGGTGTGTTCCAGTAGGAAGCCATTTTTGTTTGCTTCTCTGACAAGCCTTCCAAACCATCTTCGACTGCAAAAGTTTTCTTGTTCGTCCAGTAGGAAGAACTGTAGTTGAAATCATTCTGGGGTGTTAAAAACATTACATGTTGTCAGACATTGTAATGTAAACCTGTGATTCACTTGTTAAGCCCATTAAATCTTACAAAAATATCGATTGTTGTATCTTTTGACCAAGAAACTTCGCTCTCGTTTAACAAAGCATAGGCGTGTGAGGTAAATTTTGAAAAGGTGTTGGAGCGTACCTTGTTGCCATCCACCTTCATCACTAGTGTCCAGCCTCCCTTTCCACATCCAGCTGTATCAGCCATTTGACAGTACACTGGGTATTTTTCGAGCGAGTCATTTGCTTGTAACGTGTAAACACCGTCAGAAAGTGATCTAAAATTTTAATGATTTTAGTGGTTATAAGGTGCGATCATATAATCTTGAAAATAAAGTCATTATTGTCCTTGAATTTAATATATAATACTAAAACAAAATAACATAAGATAACATAACATAATTTTATTTCACATTATTTTTGACTAAGTAAATATAACTACCTACTACAGAATCAATTAAAAAAGGAAGAAAATAAACACAAGAAATATAGCACTGAGGAAAATGTCTAGAGGTCGAAGTAGCATAGCTTTCGAACCGTCCTCTGATATAAAAAAGGCATATGGTTTAAAGAATATGTCGACAGTTCTGATGAAAAGTAGGTATATAATAGTATAAAAGGGAGAGTCGTGTGAATATTAATAAAATATTTACTATACGTCAACATACATACCCATCTCTTTCTAACAAGTCTTTGCAACTTTGGTGTAATTTACAAGTCTTGGTTGCTGTAATAGTGAATTCAACTATAGAATGATTCATCTCTTGACAAAGAATCGACAAAAATTCACTATTTAAGCCACTCACCTTCCGAAAAGAATTGAGACTTATCGCCTCTGCAACTCTAAAATAACGTAAGAATATATACTAAATAATTCACTTCATGTACACGCGATGTATTAATCACCATACGCGCAAGCTATAGTTGCAATTTAAACAAGGCGATTACCCTACATAGGAACGCTTATAAAGAAATTATATATAATTTTGGCACATGACACACTTATATCAAAGATATGTGCAGTTCAATTGAGCCCAATGTTTCCCTTTGGAGACTGTTTTACTATCGCGTTAATGTGTATAGAATACAGAGAAAAAAATTTAGGTGTAGGGGAGCTGATCAATTCATATATTGCATCGAATTTTCGATGATGCTTCTAAAAATTTCAAATCTATCATCTTACTCTCGTTACTATTTCAAGATAGTTGAATTCCGGATTGCTTTCTCCTCCTATTTCCACTGTTTTGCTGTTTAGCTCGCACAAACCTCGACCCTTCCCGGACGTTTTGAAATTTGCCGACGCGCACGATCCGTCCATCGAACAATAATTACTACAGTGTAGTTCATTGTTCGCCTTTACTGTCTTGAATACATAATTTGGTAGGTATTTCCCTCTCATTTTGCGAAATACAGCTTCGTCTAGGCATCGTGCGCCCTTTAGTATCGATAGAAAGATCAGCGCCAAAAAAGCCTTCGCGAAGCCAGCCATTTCTGCTATTGTTGACTTTGTTTTTGTGACATGTCCCGACAGGAGCAGCTGGATTGACATTATAATTACTTTTGAGCCTTTCCAATTACGACAATATAATACGATACACGAAAATAGGCAGCGTTAATACAGCACGCTCATGCTGAACCTTATGTAAATATTTCTCGCATAAGCTATGATATTATACATACAACTTGAAATATATGCTGCTAATTTTGATGTAGGGAATTTCAGCACTTTTACAGGCATTGGAAAAGCTAAGCCTTCCTCTCATATCGACTTACAAATAAGCAAACATAGTAATTAGTTTTTATTCCTTTATTACCTGGTATTAAAACGAATAAAAATAATCTTTATGAATCTGCGGTTGACAATAATTACTTAACATTTCATACTTAGGAGTATTTACATGTCTTTTATCGCACTTTAAATCATTAGGCCCGATGTTCAAATTTCTAAAAACCTCTCATTTAGATAACCGCAACGTACTGTCACATTGGCGGAATTTTGAAGAAAAATATCTTATCGATTGAGATCAATAATAACATAAAAAGTGAAATTTGAAGAGCGCTTTATCAAATATCAAAACACTCATTAAATATGAATTTCTTCGAAAGAAATTTCAAACCTCGTCAATATTTTGCAAAGGTTGACATTAAAATTAAAAACATTTGATATACCAACTTCCGGCGGAGTCCCTACACTTGCGCACGCGCAGAAGCCACTGTGACCTTTCTTACCTCTTTTTAACTATAAAACTAACAATTTATGAGTTTATATGATCAAAAAATTATGTTATATCCTAATGAAGTGTTAAATGCCTCTTCTTTCAAATGACTTTGGCACTATGATTCGCTGTTTGTTGGCAGTAACTCTGGCATAATTTCGTGCAAATTTGTTGAAATACAATCTACCATCTTTGTATATATACATATATTAATATACATATTATACATATTACCATTTGTTGATAGGTATAGACAAGAAATACGGAAGCCTTTTAAAGCTCACAAATGTATGAGCCTGTTGTTCGCATGTTGGCATTTTTAATATCTATATTTCACTCTGTACTTAGGGCATTTCGAAAGGATTATATTCTTTTTATAGGCTACAATTAAAAGAAAATAAAGTTGGTTAAAAAATTTCGATCGATTGAAAATTTGCTCTTTGTTGAGAGCCGCTCTATATGACAAGTTCCATTTTCAAAAAAAATTACCCTCAGGTTCTACGTGGGGAGGGAGAGTTTATTTCCACGGCTTTGCTTCGTTGTTTGTACAGGGTTCAAGCTGGGTTAAAAACATCCTACTTAATCGCATATGCCCCTATATGAGCGCATCTCATATATAAACACTTCATCCTGTGCCGCAAATGTTATTAATTTTCTTCAACCGTTAACGTTAAAATGTAGTTTTAATTAAAGTTTTAACCACTTGCGCGCAGGTTATAATCATACCTTGCGTTTATTTGCTCATGAAACTGTAAATATACGACAATATATTAGTGGGAATATATAGTTTCTATATCCCTCAGGACATACTATATCCCTCAGGACAGTGCTGTGCAAACGCTTTTGGTTCTATCCCACAAATAAAAGCTCCGAAAGGCTCTGCATGGATAAAACACCTTTACTGAAAAATCAAGTTAGTTCAAAAATTTCGATCGATTGAAAATTTGCTCCTTGTTGAGAACCGCTCTATGACAAGTTCAATTACCCCCACGCATGCAGGTTCTGCCTGGGGAGGGAGAGTTTATTTCCACGGTATTGCCTCGTTGTTTGTCCAGGGTTCAAGCTGGGTAAGAGACATCCTATGTTTAATCGCGTATATACGAGCGCATCTTAAACACTTCATACCGTGTCGCAAGTGTTATTAATTTTCTTCAACTGTTCACCTTTGTAAAATTAAGTTTTAATTGAAGTTTAACTCCAGTGTACGCGTCTAAGGGCCTGTTTGCATGGAGCGCGAGTCATCCCGTGGCTTGGCGGGGGTAAAAAGCGCATCACATCAAAGGCTTAACCTTATTAGTCTTTCGCTTTATATTCAGTTTTCACCTCGCCTAGCCAGGATAACTTGCTTCATGTAAACATGCCCTAAATTGCGTCTATTGCGTCTATTTACTTATGAAACTGTAAAAGTTATAAATATGCGACAATATATTAGTGTGAATAATTTCTTTTGAAGATAACAACCTTGGCTGAAACACTATACAAACATATCATCGAAAAATCAACTCTAAAATAAACCAAACTATAAGCAGCCTAATTTATGCAAAAATACTTATATATATTGTTCAAAAATACTGTTAACTTACATCAACTCTCTGTAAGTTACGAAAGCGAGTATCCAGCATTTAATTCATTAATGAATTACTATAATTATGCGATGATAGCCAAGACGAATTGCGCCAGACATTTATAATGTAGTCCTACGTTTTAAAGGTTATAATATATATATAAGGGTGTAATATTTCAAAGAGGTTAAGTAATTAACACTGAATAATTTCATCCGAATATTGTTATACAAATTCTTGCATTCAAATAATGAAAAACTCAGGTGCTACCACAACAGTGTAAACCATGCATATTATCCATAAGTTTCTATGTTAAACAGTTGTTTCATTCATTGCACCAAAATGTACCCAAATGCTTGAATGTCGACAACTTTATCTGCTGCGCATACTGCACGATTACCACAAGATTTAGATTCGCTCGTGTCACAACCAACGAAATTTACACCAAAACCAACCCAAGAGTCACAAGATAGACAATCGTGCTCATTGTTTGCGACGAAACCGAATCTGACATGCGTCTTCAATGAAGAGTCGTGGGATTGGAAATTCACGTTAAAACCCTCAGTATTACAATTTTTCTGTAACAATGAACCTGCGATGAGCGATTTCCATGAGTCTTTTCCGGCGGAGGTGCGTTGGAACTGGTTGCCTGCGATCACACTGTACAGCGAGCTTGCTTCGTAATTTAACACCATCCATCTTCTGTCGCCATTAACGGTCATACCAAGACATATTTTCTTAAAAGGAGTGTTCCAATAAGAGGCCAGTTTACTTTCCTTCTCTGTTAGTCCTTCAAGTCCATCTTCAACTGCATAACTTTCCTTGTTCGTCCAGTAAGGTGATTCATAGGTGAATGTACTCTGTTTTTAACAACAACAAGAACAATTATTAAGGGCATGCTGGTGTAAAATGATGCTGTTACGCACAATTGTACGTTTTGAGTCGAAATTTAAAGCTTTCATTCCAATCATTTTCAATGTTTCTTCTGCAAATAAATTCACTTTGATCTGCAGTAGGTTAAAATTATAAAGGTGTTATAAAGATAGAACGAGAAACATTGTTTATTGTGTCACTTATTTCCTACACAATCTTAATAACTTCAATCTCACCTGAACTCCATCGACTTTTAAGACTAGTGTCCAACCACCGCCCCCACAGTTGGAGATGTCGGACATGTGACAATATGCTGTATAGGGCGACTCAGAAGTATTCAACTGCATGGTGTATCTACCGTCAGGCAATCGTCTAAATGAAACATTTTGATTTAATTATGCGGCTGAACGAAGTGAAAGAAATTAGAAATAGATCACGAATGTCATCCGAAGGATCATAATCGTATAATGTTAGTTTATTTTATAGAAGGAAATAAATTATCACTGCTATAGAAAGATCTTAATTAAAATACTGCAAGTGCAAAGCTAGTCTGGCAGCAAATTTTGTAAAATACGGAAAACATAGCCATGCAAAGTTGCCAAATTTTTTATACTTTTGTATTACGCGCAGAAATGTGTAACTAAATTAGTTACAAACTTCCGGCCGTAATACAAAAGTATACAAAATTCGTCAACTTCGCATAGCTATATTTTCCGTGATTTACAACAACTCGCAGCCAAACCTGACGGTTTTTCTAATTTTAGTAAGCTCTTTCAGAAATGTCCTTTTTATCGCCGAGGTAAGAAATTAGTCTAAAGCACAAGTCGTCCATTAACTTCCTTAAAAGTACGAGAGTAAAGACAATGTAAAAGTTCAAAGACAAAAATTCCCACTTACCCGTTTTGAAGAAGTAATTCGTTGCACGATGGACTTCGAGTGCAAAGTTTAGTTTCTAAAATGCATATATTTGTCAATTTTCTTGAATTTTTGTCATTCGAAATCAAATTCAAAGGGATTTCCATTATTCAACATGATTTATTACTTTCTGCTTATTTAAGAATACACTACTGCAACGCTTTTTTATAAAGATGTATTGTTATTTATAAAGCATACCTGTTGAAAACACTTGTCCGACTTCAGGGCAATCCTAAGAATAAAGCCAGATTTGATAAAAATTAATATAATTATACCCTGAGTTTTGTGTCATTTCCTAATAATATACGTTTAGGTCAGGTTAGCTCAGGAAATTGTGTACTTGGTTTGAAATAACGAGGGGTTGCTGCATGGCCATGGGTGTATTTCTATATATATACATATATGCTAAGTGCAAGAGTTAAACTAATCATTAAATGTTTTAATTTAACAGCGCTTCAAAAAGTCGTTCCATGTCCCCAAATCTTTGATAATTGCGTGCATGGGAAATATAACCCGTTTAATATTTTGTATGTAACATATACATTACGAGTGTAATAAATATACACGCGAATTGCATCAATTGAGTTTCCCGCATTTCTTATTTTAATGTAAAGAAAATAAAAGAGCATGTAAACAATATTAAAATTTAACAGCGACAAACATTTGAAGTAAGCTTTCCAGCTGGGTATAAGACAAAAACAATTAAATAACCCGTCGTTTTTGTCAGTAATCTATGTTTTTGTGTAAGATCATCCCTTAGTGTAGGTTTTCTTTTAAAGTAGTTTCTCCTATGTTTTATATGATAATGCTTGAATCCTATAGTAACTTTTCTGTGGTCAAAACATGTACATGCAGCAAGAGTGAAAGGTTCACGGATTAGATATATTTTTTTTACGAATCCCTATACAAGATGATCTTCTTTAAAGCAATTTCATTTTCTTCTTCAGAACTTACGACAAACCGTTAAGATAACGACAAAGCGCGTATAAGATGACGATATATAGATATATATAGGTTTATTATATTCTTTTACCTTCTTCACAATTGCAAGATGGTTAAACTCCACATTATATGTTTCTTTTTTGGTGTCATCGTGAAGCGGTTTACTGTTGAGCTCACATAAACCTTTGCTTTCCCCGGATACTTTGTAATTTACCGATGCGCATAGTTCATCCCTAATACAATAAGTGGCACAATCGTGCTCGTATTTTGCCTCCTCCTTCCGGAAAACATGATTCGCCAAATATCTTCCTTTATGCTTGCGATACGAGGCTTGAAATGAGCTTTCACCCTCGTGGACTGCTGTCAAAAATATGCACAAGCAGAAACTGGATAAAAACGACATTATCAGATATACGAATTAAATTGAAATGATTGAAATTATGAGCATCTCCCGACCGCTTTTAGCTATATCCAAATAATATGCATATTTGCATGCCCAAGCAGGTGCATGTTTCCATATTGCTCCAGAATTATTAATATATTTCTCTCAGCATTTTTTTCTCCTGGCGATCGAAGCCCTTTAAGTTGTATCATCAGAAACTTTTTTGTATCTCTTTACTAAATGCTTCCTTTGGTTAGATACTTATATGATTCATATGTTTTTTACATCGTATATTTCAGGCTGATTTTCCCAAAAATTATTGTTATATTTTAATAAAAAATAATAATAGTCAGCCGTATAATATAGTTGTCAACGTATATTGGCACCTTTTTTCAAAACTTCACAGTCATGAAAAGAACCTTTCTAAACAAAATTAAATATAGAACTTTTATATTGCATACGTACTCTAAAAACCCATAAGAATTTTCTTAAAGGTTTTGAATTATAGTAAAGAAATATTTTCAATATTGCACAAAGTGCTTTGTGCGAAATACATGCATGCAATCTAAATTCCTATTTACATATAATTAAGCGAACAATCCATATCAATGAATATATACATATATATATTTATTTATATATTACCCGCAGTTGCGAGGAGATGGATTTTATGTTCGAGTGTATCTTATAATAATAGCTATACGCGTGGTAATAAAATCACACAAATTGCGCTTTTGCGAAGGTACACTACTGCAGGTGGGAACCATATTTTCTAAATTTGCTCACAAAACTAGATGCGTTAAGAAAACGAGGATATATGTGCAATAGGCTGTACTGGAAATCCGCCGGGCAGAACTTGATATATGAATAAACCACCCCCCCCCCCCCTTAAGTACACTACCAAATGTAAATGATGTTTCTTAAAACAGACTACAATTGTCAATTACACAATATCTATATCTGAGCAATGTCAAGTCTATAGCTTGTTCAAGTTATACGTATTATTGCCAAACTCCTGTTGATGTTCAAATAAGAGATTCAATTACTGCACCAACATATATCCAAATGCTGGAATATTTACTAGTTGAGATGATCCGCATACAACGCGGTTACCACAGGCGAGGTTTACCGTTTCACAACCCGTGTACTTTGCACCAAAACCCACCCAGGAATCACTGCTCAAACAATCGCCTTCGTTATTAGCCAAAAATCCGAGACGGGCATCGAATGAGTAAATATGAAAAGCATTACGTATCATAAAACCCTCACGGTTGCAATTTGCCTGTAAAAGTGAGCCAACAATCATAGACATCCAGGCGTTCTTTCCAGCGGAGGTGCGTTGGAACTGGTTGCCTGCGATCAAACTGTGCAGCGAACTGGCTTCATAATCCAACATCATCCATCTTCTGTCACCATTAACGGTCATACCAAGACATATTTTCTTAAAAGGAGTGTTCCAATAAGAGGCCAGTTTACTTTCTTTCTCTGTTAGTCCTTCAAGTCCATCTTCAACTGCATAACTTTCCTTGTTCGTCCAGTGAGATGATTCATAGTAGAACGTCGACTATACAAAGTGATGAAATGAAAAAATTATTCCAGCGTATTATAGTTAGGATTAACAAACGATTACATGCAGTAAAAGTCTTTAGCAGAGATTGACGTGCAATCTCTTGAGAGTCAAGTCTATTCAATAGTGTTTTTATTTAAAGTTCCCTTGACACAAGTATCACTATATACAAACACTTACTTGATAGAATTGTTACTATTTAAATCAATTGATAAAACGTACCCCGGCTCCTTTCAAATTAAACAGCGCAGCTGTTCCCTTACAACTGACAATTTGAAATACATGCATCTGACCTATATAACTTAGCGCTGTTATACACTATGAAACTTTGCTTGCAACTTGCAATGCAACTCTAATTTTGTGGGATGTTCATTTGTAAAGAGAGTTCGATATGCTCAGAAAACGTTATCGATTGGAATAAATGTTGTCAACTTTAGATGCCTTAAAAGTAGAATTTCATTGCAAGTTGCGAAGAAGGTTGCATGGTGTAGCACCGGTTTTATGAGAGTCTGAGTTATTTTGACGATTAATTTATAAAAAACCTGCCTTTTTCCCATCAACTTTTAAGGCTAGTGTCCAACCTCCACCTCCACAACCTTGGATATCTGTCATGTGACAATAAACCTTGTATGGTGCTGTAGAACTGTTTAGGCGAAGACTGTAGACACCATTCGGCAATAACCTGGGGAAAAATACATGTCGAGTATCACATCTTCTGATGGAAATTATTAATTTCTAAAACAGTTTCTTTCAACAACAAATATAAAAAGAACAAAGCGATGTTAGATTCAAATATAACTCACGGTCTATGCAGGTGCAAGACCTTGCAAGATGGAAAATATTTTGTCGCTATAAAAGGAAAACAAAGCCCTTACATTCTTTGCCATGTCGACAATCGGTTGTAAGACATTTGTATTGTGGTATGACAATCATAAAGGTCAACACTGATATATAAATAAGTTTGGTAAAGTGATGCTAATCTCAATAAAATCCGGGGCAAATATGGAACAATAAAATTCCAAAGCAGTGAAAGGGAGAGGAAGTTCGTATTTTACCCCATGCACGTACCTGATGAAAATACTGGCGCAGGCGCGGCCCAAAACTGGAAAAAATATAAAAATGAATTGATTAGTGATTGATTGATCAATTATTGATTGATTGACACGACAATTAAAGGACATAATCGACAAATCAACTAAAACGTAAAAAAATCCGTAAAAAATAAGTTAAATTACTTAAAATGGCGCCACCTGACATTGCTTAAGCCATGCAAATGATGTAAAAATGAAGAGGAGGCCGAGATACTTATTCCACCTGCATCGCGGTGAACATGACTTTTAAAAGAAATTTTTGAAATTTTTATCATGTTTATACTTGTTTTTATAAATTTTGGCTGCATCAGTCGAACTAAATTATTTTATTAAAACTTTTTAATTTGCACTAGCAATCGACAAACAGAATTGTTGTTATATAGTAGTACTTTTTTCCCAGCTCGTTTTCTACTTCGAAATTGCAGGTAGATACGTATGTAACTACGTACGTAAATAACAACCCTGACACAAAATCTTTTTACTCTCTAGTATAGCTGTTTCATCGTAGAAACAAAGTATTTTTGATGTGATAATTGGAATGGCATCTCTTCATTCCCTCCTTTGATAGAGCTCGTTTTCGTCTTTTTTTATGAACTTGTAATGCGTGCAACAGGTGCAGGGCCGAAACTAGATGCGATACATATAGTCGGGGGTGCATGTTCATATAATTATTCGGTCTGCCCAAGGGAGTTTCTTTTCTACGTACATATATGCGTTTCACAAATCCTTCCGGCTGAACAGAATATATGAATATATGCACCCCCTAAATTATTGCGCTATATTCTCGGCCTTGAATGGGTGCAGATAGAATTGTTCATCAAGATTAAATCCGGCGCATATTAGAGCTTTCTGTTTGGCAGAATGACGAAGATTTTTGAGATATCTGTCACTCGTGACTCGTGGCTGATTCACGAGTAACAAATGAATAAACCCATGAGCGTTCACCGCGCTTCGAAGCTTGCTGCTTACCACTCTGCCATCAATGACACGTTGTGTTAATAAGAAAGTTCTATATTCAGTGTTTGGAGGACTTTAAAAGATTCTACTTATTCTGTTGTCTACTTACGATTTCTAAATGAGTATACTCAAGATTATAGACTGCCTCATCCAGTGAATCGTTCATCGTCATGTTGTTTAGTTCACAAAGTCCTTTATCAATTCCGGAGGTTTTATAGTTTACTGACGCGCATCCCGTTTCCTTGAAACAATGAAGAACGCACTCGAATTCACTCTCCGCTTTTTCAGTGCGGAAAATATGATTTTCCAAGTACTTTCCAACATGTCGGCGAAAGACTGTTTCATTTAAGCGTTCGCTGGCTACTACCTCAATTAGGAGGAAGATCGACACATAAATCAAGTGTACGGCGTACATTTCTGCGACAACTGCATGTACCTGCTATGACATGCGATATTTAAGTCGTGCAATCCATTATCGCATTAGTAATATCGCCAGGTGATGTTTACTATTAACGATGAAAAATGCACTCTCAAACCACCTGCATGTTTTAAGTATTATATCTCTGAAATTTCACTAAAATTCGTAATAAAAAAATCGGTGAGTTCCAATGTCACCAAAATGTTTTTCTTATTGTATTGATTAATTTTTGGCCCACTTTACTGACACCCATTTTTATTATACTGAAAAAAAAACAGCTATAACTCAAGATTCTTGTTGCTGAGCAACGTCAATGATAATATATAAAGACCACATGAGACATTGATATTTTGATAAACATTATTACACTATATTATAAGAAAATAAAGCGTCTTGGCTAGTAGATGATTCTTTGTAAATCTTCAAACATACACTTGCGTGTTTCGATACCATACATTCCGCGCGCTCTTTCCTTATTTCTTAAATGAAAACGAACATCGACATGGAAGAGGGGGGTGGCGTCGGAGTAATTCCGATGTAATTATAGGGACAATTCATGTTAGGGACATGAAAAGGCACTTCTGTAATAGTGCATACTGGATAACGTTTGAAAAACAGCACACAGTTATAAATGCAACATTACATAAGGAATCCATTAAGTCATTGCGTATTTTCATAGTTAAATTATCTAAATCTAAATCAAGATAAATGGCCTATTTTTATTTATCATTATTATATTAATCTTAATGTCATCTTAATCTTTAAATCAAAGGATTACTTGAGTTGCCTAGGCAGTTGCGTTATGTAAATGTCAATGTGTTATCATATAGCTTTTTATCTTACACTTTCTTGACGTCATGTGTTATCGTATAGCTTTTTAACTTACACTTTCTTGACGTCATGTGTTATCATATAGCTTTTTAACTTACACTTTCTTGACGTCATGTGTTATCATATAGCTTTTTAACTTACACTTTCTTGACATGTGTTATCATATAGCTTTTTAACTTACACTTTCTTGACATGTGTTATCATATAGCTTTTTAACTTACACTTTCTTGACGTCATGTGTTATCATATAGCTTTTTAACTTACACTTTCTTGACGTCATGTGTTATCATATAGCTTTTTAACTTACACTTTCTTGACGTCATGTGTTATCATATAGCTTTTTAACTTACACTTTCTTGACGTCATGTGTTATCATATAGCTTTTTAACTTACACTTTCTTGACGTCATGTGTTATCGTATAGCTTTTTAACTTACACTTTCTTGACGTCATGTGTTATCATATAGCTTTTTAACTTACACTTTCTTGACGTCATGTGTTATCGTATAGCTTTTTAACTTACACTTTCTTGACGTCATGTGTTATCATATAGCTTTTTAACTTACACTTTCTTGACGTCATGTGTTATCATATAGCTTTTTAACTTACACTTTCTTGACGTCATGTGTTATCATATAGCTTTTTAACTTACACTTTCTTGACGTCATGTGTTATCATATAGCTTTTTAACTTACACTTTCTTGACGTCATGTGTTATCGTATAGCTTTTTAACTTACACTTTCTTGACGTCATGTGTTATCATATAGCTTTTTAACTTACACTTTCTTGATATGTGTTATCATATAGCTTTTTAACTTACACTTTCTTGACGTCATGTGTTACCATATAGCTTTTTAACTTACACTTTCTTGACGTCATGTGTTATCATATAGCTTTTTAACTTACACTTTCTTGACGTCATGTGTTATCATATAGCTTTTTAACTTACACTTTCTTGACATGTGTTATCATATAGCTCTTTAACTTACACTTTCTTGACGTCATGTGTTATCATATAGCTTTTTAACTTACACTTTCTTGACATGTGTTATCATATAGCTTTTTTTAACTTACACTTTCTTGACGTCATGTGTTATCATATAGCTCTTTAACTTACACTTTCTTGACATGTGTTATCATATAGCTTTTTAACTTACACTTTCCGTGCATGATTGAGGTGGTTTGTTTTGTTTCTGAAATTATAAAAACTCAAATTTAAAGCCTAAAGCTGGTTTTCCAATAGCGATATTTTTCGCGCGAAGCGACTTTATTCCTTTGTATTTGAGCAATTTGTTCCAGATGGCTGCAGTTGAGAGCTCTGAAACAAAAGTAAAATGTCGCTTCGCGCGAAAAATATCGCTAGTGGAAAACCGGCTCAACCTTGCGGCCTCATTTCGGATGCAATAGACACTTGCTGAGTTTGTTCATCCCATAGCCATCCCATAAACTACACGGATCTCATTTCCCGCCTCGTTTCCAAGCTATTGTTTTGTGCATATACACTCAAGCAAATTCTGAAAGTTTCGATAGCTTCAAATATTTTAATTTAAACAAATTTAACCTTGTGGGACGACTTTTTCTTGCTTCATCGAAACCTTAAAGATGACAACATTAATATTCGTAGCTATGACCCGGCGAGAACATTTTAAGATTATATAATTATAACCTTTCGAATTCCGAATGAAATTCTTTTCGATATTCCGACACTTTATTGAAGGAAGTGCAGTGCGATATTAAACACATTGAGGCGGTGTTTTTAATTTTTTTTGGACGCAAGAACTAGACAACAATTAACAGTATTCGACCTTGCATGATATCACGCTATTCAACGCCTGAAATTAATGAAATTTGCCAAAATTAAACGGCAAAATTAGGTTTTTCGATATTTCGCAAGTAAACCTTCAAATTTCACTAACTTTAGGTTGCTTTTACCAGCAATATTGGCAATTCTCCTAGTTTTTAACTTAGTTTAATAGGGTTATGGTCCAGTGTAAGTTACCGGACTGTTATGACATTATAAGAGTGTTACTGAACAAGAATATACCCAAAGGTTTTCAACGTTTGCCGTCCTCCACCGCGAATCCAGCCATTTGCAGAACAAACCATTCTATTATGAGTAGTGCCCATTCCAATCCAAGTATCGCAGGTGCGACAGTCATTTTCATTGTTGCCAACGAGTCCAATTCGCAATTCAATATTTTCCCTAACATTAAAGCCCTCCACGTTACAGTTTGGTTGTACCGAAAAGTCTGCAATCCAGGATAACCATGCAGTTCGGCCAGCGGGCGTTGCCCTAAATTGGCCATCTGCGATCACACTGTACAGCGAACTTGCGGTGTAGTCGAAGGTCATCCATTTTCTGTCTCCGTTGTGCGACATGCCCAGGCATGTCTTTGTGAACGGAGTATTCCAATACGAAGCCAACTTGCTTTCTTTCTCTGTCAGTCCTTCCAGACCATCTTGTATCGCGTGTGTCTCCTTGTTCGTCCACAGGGGAGAACCATAGATAAATGTACTCTATAGAAAGTTGAAAGTTCTGTTAAAAATTGTAAAACTTGTAGAATATTTTCATTACATATATTGACTACTTTCATTACAAGTTGATACGCATGCACTATGCATGTCACGATTAAAGTGACGATATCATGGTTGCAGATTTTGAATACATCAAAAGTTTAAGGTATTTTAAAAAACTTTGCAATACATTTTTAATTAAAAAAAAAATTCGCGATGGATTTATTAGCCTTTAAAGTTACCGGACATGACGTCTAATGGGGAATTGCAGATAGGTTTTCTTTTGTTTCAGTTGCACGAAATTCCCGATTTGACGTGATGTCCGGTAACATTAATCCATCAAGTCAAATTTTTTCAATAACAAAATGTATTGTAAAGTTTTTTAAAATACCGTAAACTTTTTTATATATTCAAAATCCGCAACCATGATATAGGCACTTCCAACCTTTTTTCCATCAAGTTTCATCACTAGTGTCCAACCTCCACCTCCACATCCTGGGATATCTGTCATGTGACAATATACCTTATATGGTGGTGAGGATTGATTCTTCTGCAAAGTGTAGACACCGTCAGGCAATGATCTATATAGATACATTTACACCAAATTTCTTTGAAATGAAAGCCTAAAAATTTATCAATTATATTCAACTTTTGTCTTCCAAGATAATTTTTACACTCACCCATCCCTGACAAACATTTCCTTGCAAGATGGAGCAAAGGCGCTTTGTTCCTCTTTTTTGTCGTCCAGCCATACCTTGAAAACAATAAAATATTATATATATTCAAATAGGACGTAATTTGTCGAAAGTCAAAACCGTGTGATTAATCAGCGTTTAATCAGGTTTGTCAACGAGAAACATTATAAAGATTGTGAAGATTGAGGTTATTGTGACGCCGAAAAATCAACATACTTTCTGTACTTTCATGCAATTTAAATTTGATAGCTTCTTCCTCGCTTCCTTCTTGTTACTATACTCGTGTTTTTATGATCGTAATGTTGAAAATCACTTCTGTTTACGAGGGAACATTATAAGAAACAATTCGCTAAACAAGGCCTAATATTCTTCCCTTTTTTAAATTAACAATTTCGCTATCTGATATGTAAAAGAAAATCGAATTGAAAACACACAATATTATTTGAGGAAGAACGGATTCCACACTGGCTGTAAAATATATAGCTATAGTTCTTTGTGGATTTGCAACATGAGTGAATGTAATATTACATTATGTTCAAAATTATGCATTTAACAATGAAGCTGATACAAGAAAGAGTTTTAACCATTCTTACCTTTTCGAGATACACGTCGTCAGAGTAACGCTTTTTTTTCGATAGATCTTTTACCACAGCGTTGTTGAGCTCGCATTTTCCTTTGTGAACTCCCGCAGTCTTATAATTCACGGACAAACACGACCGATGGCGTAGGCAATACATGCCACATTCTGACTCGCTTTGGGCTTTCTCTGTCCGTAAAACTTTACCCGCCAAGTATTTTCCAACATGTTTGCGAAACACAGCTTCGCTTGTGCATTCACACAACTTCGCCTTTTGTAAGGTGGTAAATAAAAGACACGCTTTTAGCAAGCTGTACATTTTAATGAATGATGCGTTTTGACAGGAATTTTTATATAATACACATCGCGTTTAATGAACTTTTTTATACAACAGGCTGCCTTCCAATATTAAATTTTTTTAATTTATCGCTGACAATTTAATAATAAAAGCAATATTATATAATTAAGATAACCGGATTTCTCGTTTGATTTCTAACATGAGTGATATATATGAGCTGACAGGAAACATTAAAACCGCCAAAACAATCTAAACATGCAAACCAAAATTATGTAACATGGCTTATGTAAATAATATTTACTTGAATAAGAAATTAGATTAGCTGCAGGGAAGGCTTCAACTTTGCGGCTTGCGCTTGTAGAAAACGATTTTAAAAGCAAACGCATGCATGATTAATGCCTTGTTTCCATCCAGTCGTTAGCTGTCGTTACATGCATGTCTTTCCGTGTCTTTGGAATAATCGTGAAAGACCGATAACGAATTATGGGAAGAATCATGTCGTTTCCTGTCTTTTTATGTCGTTGAGATAGGATTTGTTCTATTCGAGCGACACTGTCGTTTTCTGTTTCTCTCAACCGTTATCGGTCTTTCACGATTATTCCAAAGACACGGAAAGACATGTAACGACAGCTAACGGATGAATGGAGACTAGGCATAACAGCTATATCGGATCTAATAATGAGTTATCCTGCTTATATACGATGCATGAATATTAAGATAGATTTTACTATTTTCTCAAAGGGGCTGTTCACATGAACCAGGTTACGAGATTCAATAAAGCGTAAAATGGACTTTGAGGTAATAAAATAAGTAAATAACACAATTCTGGCAGTCGTGTTATCATATTAACAATAGCATGTGATTGTTCTGTTTCAAAAAGACTTCTCAATACCTCAAAGTCACTTGTGAGTTTGGGAACCGCAACGTCCTTATCAACAAAGGCATTGATCCTTTAAGACAAAATTAAGAAAGTGTAAATTACGTGGCCTGTAACGTTGCACACCGCCGGAGTTGGTGAAACGGCATCGTGACTTACACCAATTTCACGGTGCAAGACAACACGGCAACAGTTAATGTGTTCGATGTTGTTTGGAGTGTTAGAAGCAATTTTACTGATCGACCATATTTATAATAATTAATAACTGTTTAAGAGAAAGAGGAAACTTGAAGATAAAGCGATACTAACTCGTATTTTCTTCGAATACCACAATGTTAGGTGAATATATTTTGCCGGTTGCGGTTGCTGTTGCCGTTGTATATCCCAAACTCACTACTATTTAGAACAATAGCACGTCGCATAGATGACAAACGTTAAACACGACGAGAGTTTGATACTTTGTCAATGCTCGTGCATGTTGAATAGCCTATCATGCACTAGTATCAATTACACCACGATTTTGGAGACGTCAATATTTGCTAATTTTTCTTTCATATGTTACGAAAAGGATATCGTTCGACAACTAAAAACCAATTCGCCTTAATAATAGAATATCATCGCGTTAATCGCCTGACAGCGCGATGGAGATGGATTACCATCTTCGAAACAATCTTTGCAAATTACACAAGCTACGTATTTAATCGTGTCGTAATCCGAGTGCCTGGTATTTTCTGAATTGAGACGAGACTCGTGAAACACGCAAAGTATTTTAGGTAACTATTGAACCAGAATATATGCAAATGTCACTAAATCTTTGTAACCGTTATCCGGTGAGTGGGCGGCGAAATTGCCGCAAGTCTTCCCATTGATCGCTGTTCCAAATCCAAGCCAAGAATCACACGAGTTACAATCATTTTGTTCATTAGCAACGATACCAATACGGAGTTTATAGTCATATACACGGAGTACATTAAAACCCTCTTTATTGCAGTTTCTCTGCAATGATGAGCCTGCGATCAGAGATTTCCATGCTGTTCGGCCAGCGGTCGTTGCTCTAAATTGTCCGTCGGCTAACACACTGTACAACGAACTTGCGGTATATTTGAAGGTCATCCACCTTTTGTCTCCGTTATACGACATACCCAGGCATATCTTTGTGAACGGTGTTTTGCAGTAAGAATCTAACTTGCTTTCTTTCTTTGCCAGTCCTTCCAAACCATCTTGTATGGCGTATGTCTCCTTGTTCGTCCACAGTTTGGAATTATAAATGAATGTATTCTAAGAAAATACATACTTTATACATCATAATTACAATGTGAAGGGTTTCTGGCTGTTCAGCTAGAAAACTAAACACAAGACTACAAACGCTGGAATTTGGGTGTTCGTAATATCCTAGAAATCTAGATCTAGTTAAAAAGAAAATTATCTTATCTAACCTTATTCCCGTCGAGCTTCATCACTAGTGTCCAGCCTCCACCCCCACATCCTGGTATATCTGTCATGTGACAATAGACCTTATATGGTGACGAAGAGGAATTTTGCTGTAAAGTGTGGACACCATTAGGCAATGATCTAAAAAAGGGAAGTAAAGCAGGATGTTTATACATATAGCATGTGATACAAGCGCGATAGTTTGAAATTATACAAAGTAATCAGATGAAAGTAATTGGTAAATGAAGCTAATTCTTAGGATATATTAGATAAAAGTTCAACTTACTTATTCTTAAGAAACAGTTTCTTGCAAGATGGGGAAGAAACTTGTTCTTTTGTGTCTATGATAATTCAAAATATACCGTAACTATATATTTTCCCTCGGTTGTAACTGATATCATTTCAAATTACACGAAACTCACCAGGTGAAAACTCGTTCTCTTGATTTGACCAGACCTTTAAACAATACGATAATAGATTTATTTTAAATTGTAGTCTGACTTATTAGCGTATCAGAAACCTAAATCTCATCAGAACTGAGCTATTATTTCCTTCATATTTCGTTTGACAAAATATGATTTCATCTTTTGGATACGTCGTTCGCTGTTTTCCCACAAAAGGCTATTATTTTGTCAGTCAATTATGTTCTGGAGATCGAGTTTTGCTCTTGTTAATAATGATTTTTTAAGAGCAGGATTCTGGCTTAAAATAAGTTGGCATTACGTGAGTCACTTTATAAGATCAGCAGACGATGATTTAAAGAAAAATGGTTTAGTGGCAAGCTAACTTGCGGTCTTCAAATATATATAGTTGTGTTATTTTTTGTACCGGTAGTGCGAAAAAGGCGTGACAAACAATATGTTTTTAAATGGAAACGGAAAGCCTGGCGAGATAATAATTATGTAAATTTGCGTGTTACACCTGTACTTGTGTACATTATATATTATAACGCAAAAACCGTTTGTTATCAATTAAAACCAATTAAAGTAGTTAAGTAGAAATTTAATTCCATTATGTAATATCCCTGAAGTGCACGTACAGGCTACGTTATAACTTTAAAGTAAGGGATGGATATAGCTATTGTAGTCTTTTGTACATTTCTTCAAAAATTCCTTTTTATACTCCTATATATGACAGCTATATGTGTAAATATGTCATTGTGAAAAGCAGCGTATTTTCTTAAATAAAACGTTTTCAATATCATGCAAACTCATCCTACCAACGTTTGGCAAATATCCCATCGGCGCACTTTAATTAGAAAGCCATTAATTAATTTGCCTTCATTGTGTAATGCTTTTAATCGAGAAACGCCTATCATGTATAGGGCTGAGAATTTTATATGCCATCTACTGCAGTATTCGCGATTACTTGGAAAGTCAATGAAAAAATAATAAAAAAAATTATGATTTTGTCCAATCGAAAATACAAGCCATGAGATAAAGATTAATGGAAGCACATAAATTTAACAGTATAAAATCACTATTTCTACCTTTTCAAGATGGACATATTCAGAATAATGTCCGTTCTCTTTCGACGATAGATCTTTTAACACTTCACTGTTCAGCTCACATTTGCCTTTATGTTTTCCAGCAATCTTATAATTCACGGACAAACACGACCGATGGCGTAGGCAATACATGCCACATTCAGACTCGCTTTGCGCTTTTTCTGTTCGAAAAACATTATTCGCCAAGTACTTTCCAACACGCTTGCGAAACATAGCTTCGTCTGTGCATTCGCTCAGCGCAGGCATTGTTATACATAGCAGACATGCTTTAAGAGCGTACATTAGAGCGTACATTTTAAACTGGATGAAAGAAATGCGATCATTTTAATGTCAAGTATACCACTTAATTATTTAGGAGGCTGTATGCAGCCTTTCACAACTGATTGGTTATCTTATATATCTGGCTGACATGCAATTTAGTTATATGACAATTTAATTGATTAAGGTTTTCTGTAAAGGGATTTATGTCTACAATAATTTAAAACAAAGTGATCGATGCACACGCACCTTGCTTCTGAAGGCGGTTTCCTTTTAGGTTTGAATGATATTTGGTGATAAATAGCATTTTAAGTGATTATTACTGCATATAATCTAAGAATTTTAAGATAGTGGGGATGAGTCTGCCTCAAGGCCTTTTAAAATTTCTAATTAATTCGGCTGTCAATAAGCCGGTAAGAAATTAAGTGGGTAAGCTAGCCTTACTAGCTATACATTAACTTTCTATCCCATTGACAGGAAAATTTAAGTTCAATCAACAGTATCGTGCATATAAATATCGCTATATTTTGCGCATTAGTTCAACAGGTAAACTTTTAATAGTAAATTTACAAAGTGCGCCACGAGAATTAGGAAATTGCTTTATGTAGTAAATAAAAAGAGTACACAAAAGTCGGTTTATGATGAATTTTTCGAAAAGCTAATTCTGCGTGCAAGCCATAGGAGACGTCTCCAGGTCCTTCACTCATGACACAAGTATATATCATTAGTACTGCTGGGGTCTGTCGTGTTTCTAATACGTCTTGCGAAACTCTAAGCCAATCGTGGTAATGAAAGAAGGGATCGCTTTGAAACAAATTTGCACGCAATATTCTTAAAAACAAAACTGCTGTCGACCAATTCCGGGGCGCTTTCACAGGATTGAAGATTTAATATAAGCGCGAATTCCAAAAGCAAAGTGTAAGACAAAGTGTAAGACAACAATTGAACTTCTATACTTTTTAAAGTACGATGTGCTTCTGAATGTCGCGATCGAACAACATTTAGATTCGCAAGACATCTAAGTTAAATGCGTACGAGCTGTATTGTTTATGTTCAGAAGCTTTATATTGAAGACTGGCACGTGCGCGGCACGCAGGAGTTCCTCACACATCCTTCAGGCATGTGTCAAGAATTTATACGAAGCTACGTATAACTATAATATATCATATCTGAACTTAGTCTTAGATCTTTAGTGTAAGGCTTCCTTTTGAAGGTTATTAATAAACAAGAATGTATCCGAATGTCACTAGGTCTTTGTTTCCGTTATCAGGAGAGTGGTGGTAAGCATAATTAGCACAAGTCTTTCCACTGTACTGTGTTCCAAAACCAATCCAAGAGTCGCACGAGTAACAATCGTTTTCTTGATTGGCAAATAATCCAATTCGCATTCTCGAAAAGACATTAAACCCTTCCTTGTTGCAGTTCCTTTGTAGTGACGAGTCCCTGACCAGCGATTTCCATGCTGCTCTGCCAGCGGTAGTTGCCCTAAATGTGCCGTCAGCTATCGCACTGTACAGCGAATTGGCGGTGTAGTCGAAGCTCATCCATTTTCTGTTTCCGTTATACGACATGCCGAGGCAAACCTTTGTGAACGGTGTTTTCCAGTAAGAATCTAACTTGCTTTCTTTCTTTGCCAGTCCTTCCAAACCATCTTGTATCGCGTATGTCTCCTTGCTCGTCCACAGTTTAGAATCATAAATGAATGTATTCTAAGAAAATACATAGATACCTTATACATCATAATTACAATATCAAGCGCTTCTGGCTGTTCAGCGAGAAAAACTAAACACAAGACTACAAAAGCTGGAATTAGGGCGACTTAGAAATCTAGTTCTAGTTAAAAAGAAAATTATTTGATCTAACCTTATTTCCATCGAGCTTCATCACTAGTGTCCAGCCTCCTCCCCCACATCCTGGGATATCTGTCATGTGACAATATGCCTTATATGGTGACGAAGAGAAATTTTGCTGTAGAGTGTGGATACCATCAGGCAATGATCTAAAAAAGTGAAAGTAAAGCAGGATTTTTATACATAGAGCACGAGATACAAACGCTAAACTTGCGACAATTTAAAATAATACAAGGTAATCAGACGAAAGTAATTGGTAAATGAAGCTATAACTCTTAGGATATATTATTAGATAAAAGTTCAACTTACTCATGCTTAAGAAACAGTTCCTTGCAAGATGGGGAAGAAACTTGCTCTTTTGTGTCTATGATAATTCAAAATATACCGTAACTACATATCTTTCCTCGGTTGTAACTGATATCATTTTACATTACACGAACTCACCAGTTACACGAAACTCACCAGGTGAAAACTCGTTCTCTTGATTTGACCAGACCTTTAAACAATGCGATAATAATAGATTTATTTTAAATTGTAGTCTGATATATTGGGAAATCAGAAACCTAAATTTCATCAGAACTGAGTTATTATTTCCTTCATATTTCGTTTGACAAAATATGATTTCATCTTTTGGATACGTCGTTCGCTGTTTTCCCAAAAGGCTATTATTTTGTCATTCAATTATGTACTGAAGACCGAGTTTCGCTCTTGTTAATGATTTTTTAAGAGCAGGATTCTGGTTTAAAATAAGTTGGCATTACGTGAGTCACTTTATCAGATCAGTAGACGATGATTTAAAGAAAAATGGTGTAGTGGCAAGCTATCTTGCGGTCTTCAAATATATAATTGTGTTATTTTTTTTACCCGTACCTCGGTAGACGAGCTTAAATAAATATCCATTAGTGCGAAAAAGGCGTGTCAAACAATGTATATTTTTAGATGGACAAAGAGAGCCTGACGAGATAATAATTATGTAAATTTGCGTGTTAGCTATTACAATAGCGCGCTGAAATTAAGTGAGGTATCCTTTTGGGATTTGTGTGTATATTGATATAATATTAGAAAGGTATATAGATGACGCACGCTGAATCGCTGTTGATCTGTAAAATTGAAGCATAGTGACAGATCATAAGGTTTTTTTCAATACCCTTTGGACCCTTAAATGACACTGTAAGAAATGAAAAAAACTTCTAAAATGTGCTAAAGCAGAAAACATGTATACGAGCAAAAAATACCCGTCTAAAGAATTCAACGCAGATGAAACACGAGACCTGCAAAGCACCTGCGCAGCGCCTCCAAGTCGCGAAAAGAAACTCTTACCTGTAATATTTGAAGTGGAGAGGAATTATAGTTACATCTATAATTTCTGCGTAGTTACAGGAAAATTTGGAAAATTTCCATTAATCGAATCAACAGAACATCCCAAAGCTATAGATTTATAAATCAATTTTCTAAAACCTCGTTTTACAGTCATGCAGTCGGAAATTCGAGACGGGAGAAATATGGAGATTGACGATGAAGGCCCGAGTAAACTGATCGACCGGATGCTTTAATTGCGTTAGTGAATATACGTCCATGGTGCAACTACAAGCTGATTATTTATATTCTAATTATCTAATTTTAAAAGCCGCAGCCTGAAAAACTCCCTGATGTGCACGTATAGACGACGTTTTAACTTTGAAGTGAGAGATGAATATATTGTACAGTTTTTGTAGCTACATATCTTCAAAAAAGGCCTTGTTATACTAATATTTCTATCCTATCTTGTGAGAACTATGTACAAACATGCCATTGTTTTTCCAATCGAAAATACACGCCATGAGATAAAGATTGATAAAAGTACATGAATTTAATTAACAGTGTAAAATTTTCCCTACCTTCTCAAGATAAACATATTCAGAATAATGTGCGTTCTCTTTCGATGACAGATCTTTTAACACTTCACTGTTCAGCTCACATTTGCCTTTATGAACTCCAGCAGTCTTATAATTCACGGACAAACACGACCGATAGCGTAGGCAATACATGCCACATTCTGACTCGCTTTGTGCTTTTTCTGTCCGAAAAACATTATTCGCCAAGTACTTTCCAACACGCTTGCGAAACATAGCTTCGTCTGTGCATTCGCTCAGCGCAAGCATTGTTATACATAGCAGACATGCTTTAAGTAGTGTGTACATTTTAAGCTATGTTCTCGATCATTTAACAGTCGCTTTCAACAAACTTTACACGTTCGAGTTCCGAACCATATTTGGAAATTGACAAGTGGGCGGAGAAATCGCCAATTACGTTAGGATGTTCAAAACAAACTCCCGAACTTCGACTTGAATTCGGAAATTCATTTCGTCAGTTCTAGCGAAGATGTCATAAAAAACTGCGTCTGTCGCCGTATTATCACAACGGATGGATTATTATTAAGAGATTTACTATTACTTTTCTGATATTAATCGAGACCGCTTGGTCTTGATGTCGGGTATTCATAGTTAACTTGTTTTGCAACTTGCAAGTTGTTTACAAAAAATGAACTTCCAAATTTCAAGTCGAAGTCCGGAAGTTTATTTTGAACTTCCTAACGTAATTGGCAATTTCCCCGCCCACTTGTCAATTTCCAAATATGGTTCGGAACTCGAACGTGTAAAGCTTGTTGAAAACTTGAATCCGAATGTAATGTCAAACCAACTGTAATGGCTTTTGTGCTTGTGACAAAGTTATGTAATATATGCACAAAGCTGACAATATTTTACGCATCCGAAGGCTTAGAGTAGTGACGGGGCATTTAAATTAACTTAGTTTAATTTCTAAATGATCTTCTTTTTTATACACCCTGTATATCACTTAATTATTTACGAGGCTGCACGCCTTACAAAAATTCTGACATGCTACGTAGTTATATATGACAGTTTAATTGATTAAGGTTTTCTGTAAAATGATTGATGTTTACAATAGTTTAAAACAAAATGATCGATACACACGCGCTCTGCTTCTGATGGTTGCCTTTCAGGTTTGAATAATAATTGGCGATTAATAACATTTTAAGTGATTATTACTGCATATAATCTAAGAATTTTAGGATAGTGGGGATGAGTCTGCCTCAAGGCCTTTTAAAATTTCTAATTAATTCGGCTGTCAATAAATAATATTTACTTGCATTTGAGCGAGTAAGAAATTAGTAGCTATGTACATCAACTTTCCATCCCACTGACAGGAAAATCTAAGTTCAATCACGAGTGTCGTCAATATAAATATAGTTATATTTTGCGCAATAGTTGAACAGGTAAACTATTAATAGTAAACTTACAAAGTGCACCATGGGAATTGGAAAATTGTTTATGCATGTGGTAAAAAGAGTGCACAAGAGCCGGCTTATGATGAATTTTTCGAAAAGCTAATCCTGCGTGCAAACCATAGGAGACGTCTCCAGGTCTTTCCCTCATGACACAAGTATATATATAATGAGTACCGCTGGGGTCTGTCCTGTTTCTAATACGTCTTGCGAAAGTCTACGTCCAATCGTGGTAATGAAAGAAGGGACAAATTTGCATGCAATATTCTTAAAACTGATTTCTCGTTTGATTTCTAACATGAATGATATATAAGAGCTGACAGGAAACATTAAAACCGCCAAAACAACTGCAAATTACACAAGTTAGCTACGTATTTCTTTGTCGTGTCGTAATCCGAGTGCCTGGTATTTTCTGAATTGAGACGAGACTCAAGAAATACGCAAAGTATTTTAGATAACTATTGAACGAGAATATATGCAAATGTCACTAAATCTTTGTCACCGTTATCCGGTGAGTGGACGGCGAAATTACCACAAGTCTTCCCATTGATCGTTGTTCCAAATCCAAGCCACGAATCGCACGAGTTACAATTATTTTGTTCATTTGCAACGATACCAATACGGATTTTATTGTTGGTTACACGGAGTACATTAAACCCTTCCTTGTTGCAGTTCAACTGTAGTGAGGACTCCGCGATCAGGGATTTCCATGCAGCTCTGCCGGCGGTCGTTGCCCTGAATTGGCCGTCTGCGATCGCGCCGTACAGCGAACTTGCGTTGTAGTTTAAGCGCATCCATTTTCTGTCTCCGTTATACAACATACCCAGGCATATCTTTGTGAACGGAGTATTCCAGTACGAAGCCAACTTGCTTTCTTTCTCTGTCAGTCCTTCCAGACCATCTTGTATCGCGTATGTCTCGTTGTTTGTCCACAGGGAAGAACCATAGATAAATGTATCCTGCAAAATAAAAATTTCGTGTTAAAACCCAAAATTTTCGGGAAAAATAATCAGAAGCGCTAGACTTTTTAAGTAAAATTTAACCTTTTTCCCATCAGCCTTCATGACTAGTGTCCAACCCCCACCCCCACATCCTGAGATATCTGTCATGTGACAGAACACTTTATACGACGGAGACTGAAAATTCTTCTGCAAAGTGTAGGTGGCGTCAGGCAGTGGCCTAAATACAAGGATAATACATCTTTATCAAGATACTAAGAACTTTTAGTTGATTTATCATTTTTTATTAGAATTTTTCAAAGGCATAGATCATGGTTCTTACCTATTCTTTAAAAATAACTCCTTGCAAGATGAAGAAAGGGTGTTTTTTTCTAAAATTGATAATCCAAGATGGCACATAGTTATTCAATCTATATTTAAAATCCATTTTTTTGGGATAATTTACGATCAAAATACCTGCTGAATTCGTTTTTTCTTCTTTTAACCAAACCTGGAAAACGATGCAATGGATTTTTTAGATGTGCCCGTTAAAAGCCATTTATTGTCAAATTAGAATCAAATGTGGTATAACAACTGCCTAAAATAGACGAAACACTTCTCGATATTTCGACCTGAGGGCCTTTGTCAGGAGAGTTAGTGTGACGAACTCTCCCGCATAGTATATTTCGCGCCATTACACATGCATGCACTTGCAACGACGAAAAATAAAAAAAACCGAGGCGAATTTTCAGCTCCGTCGCTGGCGCCGGAGCAAAAAACATCGAATACACCTGCTTGCAGTCATCAGGGTTCCCATGCACTATCAGAGGAAGAATCCTTTTTATGCCCAAGAATATCACTATGCAGGGCAGGATATATTTATTTAGTACGATACATTTCTTACGAATTTCTTTGCAAATAGATTGTGTTCCCCTTATTGCATCGTATATATTATTATTATATATACGTTTTATTTTAATTCGAACTTCATGTCATTTCAAATGTTCACACGCTAAATGCTTCGTTATCTTTAATTAAAACGAATTAAAGTATAAATTTTATTCCATTATGTAGGCTACTATTTTAACAGACATGCAACATAGGCCACATACGCGATGGGGAATATATTTATGTAGGATACTGAAAATTGCATATTGCCACATGCATGAAAATATGTAAATATAGGTTTTAAATCGAAGTTTATTTATAGTTTTCATAATTTCTCCTGATCGAAAGTATATCTTAAGTCAGTGGAAGTTTAGCTGTATTAACTTTGATATTTTCATTTTTGTTAATTAATACCAAGGATAACTTATACATAAATGATATACGGACTGTCTATCGTTTCGCCGGCTATTCCTACCTTTTCAAGATGAACATATTCAGAGAAAAGTTTATTTTTCTTCGTCGAAGGATCTTTCGCAACATTACTGTTCAACTCACATTCGCCTTGACGAACTCCAGCAGTCTTATAATTCGCTGACAAACACGCCAGGCAACGCAGGCAATACATGCCACATTCTGACTCGCTTTTCGCTTTTTCTGTCCGAAAAACGTAGTTCGCCAGATAGATTCCAACATGTTTCCTAAACACAGCTTCGTCCATGCATTTACTTAGCGCAGGATTTTTCAAGGTGATAAATAGTAGACAGACTTTTAGTAAGGCGTACATTTTGCTTGGCGGTAAAGAAAATGCCCATTTTAATATACGTGCATATGTATAACATAATTACTATATATCAATTTCAATATAATATATAATATTTCAATAACGATTGTCTCCTTTCATACGTAAATGAGAATTTATTAAAAAGCTATTTATACTGCAATAGCGCGCTGAAATTAAGAGGACTCTTTTAAGTGGAGAGTAGGAATTAGCTATAATTTCTGCGTCGTATAACAGACAAATTTCGGAAATTCCATTTATCGAATCAAATGAACGTCCCATCGTCAATTTTCTGAAACCTCTTTTGACCGTCAGTCGTAAATTTGAGAAGAGAAATAGATGGAGATTGCGGGCCGGAATGAAAGCTCGGGTAAACTGATCGACCGGATGCTTTAATTGCGTTAATGAATGTACATGCAGCTGTCAGGATTCTCGCAGCCTGAAAAAAAATCCCTGACGTGCACGCACAGGCTACGTTCATCCCTCGAAGTGAGGAATGAATATATTGTAGTCTTCTGTACATTACTTAAAAAATTCTACATAATATTCCTATATTCTATATCTTATGGCATTGCTAAAACCAAACGTTTTCAATATCATACAAACTCATCCTAACAACGTTTGTCAAATATCCCATCGGCGCACTTTAATTAAAAAGCCATCAAGCACAAATTTGATTTCATTGTGTAATGCTTTTAACTGAAAAATACACATTGTGATGAAATAATCTTGCAGCGCTGAGTATTTTATAAGCCATCTGCTGCCTGCATGCAAGTACTATGTGCGTTGACTAATTGGAAACAATTATTTTGTCAATTCGGAAATACAAGCCATGCATAAAAGTACATAAATTTAACAGTGTAAAATTACTATTCCTACCTTTTCAAGATGGACATATTCAGAATAATGTCCGTTCTCTTTCGACGACAGATCTTTTGCAACTTTGTTGTTCAGCTCACATTTGCCTTTATGTTTTCCAGCAATCTTATAATTCACGGACAAACACGACCGATGGCGTAGGCAATACATGCCACATTCTGACTCGCTTTGCGCTTTTTCTGTCCGAAAAACATTATTCGCCAAGTACTTTCTTTCCAACACGCTTGCGAAACACAGCCTCGTCTGTGCATTTGCTCAGCGCAGGCATTGTTGTACATAGCAGACATGCTTTAAGTAGAGCGTACATGTTAAACTGGGTTAAAGAAATTATCAAATCAAATATCAAATATCGTATATACCACTAAATTATTTACTTGGCTGCGTTTCACAATTGATTGGTTCTTTTATTTATGTGGCTGACATCAGTGACATGCAATTTAGTTATTTGACAGTTTAATTGATTAAAGTTTTCGGTAAAAGGATTTATGTTTACAAATTACAATAATTTAAAACAAAGTAATGGATGCACACGCACTCTCCTTCTGATGGCGGTTTCCTTTTACCTGTATTTATGTACGTCACAGTTTTGTCTCCCAAGAGTTGTGGTGCACAGCTTTGGCTAATTTTCCGTTGCGCGATTCGATTTCGCTCGCATGATGCGATTAGTAGGTTGGCAAGCCATCTAAATGAGTATGAACTGTATTGTTTATGTTCCCTTATATTGAAGACCAGAACGTGCACGGTACGCCGAAGTTAACAACAGAACAGGCATCTTGTTAATATAAGATTTGCCAAAATTAAACTGCAAAATTAGGTTTTTCGATATTTCGCAAGTAAACTTTCGAATTTCACTAATTGCAGGATGCTTTTAACAGCAATATTGGTGAATTTTCCTAGTTTTTAACTCAGTTTAATAGGATTATGGTCCAGTGTAAGTGACCGGACTGTTATAACATTACGATTGTTACTGAACAAGAATATACCCAAAAGTCTTTAATATTTGCCATTGCCCACCGCCAATCGTGCCGCTAGCAGAACAAATCATTCCCGCATGAGCAATGCCCATTCCAATCCAAGTATCGCAGGTGCGACAGTCGTTTTCATTGTTGCCAACGAATCCAATTCGCAACTCGCGATATTCCCTAACATTAAAGCCCTCCACGTTGCAGTTTGGTTGTAACGAAAAATCTGCAATCAAGGATAACCATGCAGTTCGGCCAGCGGGCGTTGCCCTGAATTGACCATCTGCGATCATACTGTACAGCGAACTTGCGGTGTAGTCGAAGCTCATCCATTTTCTGTTTCCGTTATAAGACATACCCAGGCATATCTTTGTGAACGGAGTATTCCAATACGAAGCCAACTTGCTTTCTTTCTTTGTCAGTCCTTCTAAACCATCTTGTATCGCGTATGTCTCGTTGTTCGTCCACAGTTGGGAATTGTAAATGAATGTATTCTAAGAAAATACGTAGATACTTTATGCATCATAATTACAATATGAAGCGCTTCTGGCTGTTCAGCGAGAAAACTGAACAAGACTACAAACGCTGGAATTAGGGCGATCGTAATATCCTAGAAATCTAGATCTGGTTAAAAGAAAATTATTTGATCTAACCTTATTCCCATCGAGCTTCATCACTAGTGTCCAGCCCCCACCCCCACATCCTGGTATATTTGTCATGTGACAATATGCCTTATATGGTGGCGAAGAGGAATTTTGATGTAGAGTGTGGACACCATCAGGCAATGATCTAAAAAAGGGAAAGTAAAGCAGAATGTTTATAAATATAGCACGTGATACAAACGCTAAACTTGCGATAATCTAAAATAATACAAAATTATCAGATGAAAGTAATTGGTAAATGAAGCTAATTCTTAGGTTACATTAGATAAAGGTTCAACTTACTTATTCTTAAGAAACAGTTCCTTGCAAGATGGGGAAGAAACTTGTTCTTTTGTGTCTATGATAATTCAAAATATACCATAACTACATATTTTTCCTCGGTTGTAACTGATATCATATTACATTATACGTAACTCACCAGGTGAAAACTCGTTCTCTTGATTTGACCAGACCTTTAAACAATACGATAATAGATTCATTTTAAATTGTAGTCTGATATATTAGCGGATCAGAAACCTAAATGTTATCAGAACTGAGTTATTATTTCCTTCATATTTCGTTTGACAAAATATGATTACGTTGTTCGCTGTTTTCCCAAAAGGCTATTATTTTGTCAGTCAATTATGTTCTGGAGATCGAGTTTCGCTCTTGTTAATGATTTTTTAATAGGAGGATTCTGGCTTAAAATAAGTCGGCATTACGTGATTCACTTTATCAGAAATAAATCAGCAGACGATGATTTAAAGAAAAATGGTTTAGTGGCAATCTAACTTGCGGTCTTCAAATATATAATTGTGTTATTTTTGTACCCGTACCTCGGTAGACTAGCTTAAATAAATATCCATTAGTGCGAAAAAGGCGTGTCAAATAATGTATATTTTTAAATGGACAGGGACAGCCTGACGAGATAATAATTATGTAAATTTGCGTGTTACACCTTTTCATGTGTACATTATATATTATAACGTAAAAACCGTTTGTTGTCAATTAATGTGCATTTTGTGACGTACGTTTTTTACGAATTTCTTTCTTTTCCCCATCATCAAACGACCATACACAAATAGATTGTGTTCCCCTTATTGCATCGTATATACTATATACGTTCTGTTTTAATTCGAACTTCATGTCATTTCAAATGTTCACACGCTAAACGCCTCGCTGTCAAACTTCAATTCAAATCAATTAAAGTAGTTAAGTAGAAATTTAATTCCATTGTGTAATATCCCTGAAGTGCACGTACAGGTTACATTATAACTTTGAAGTAAGGGATGGATATAGCTATTATTGTCTTTTGTACATTTCTTCAAAAATTCCTGGTTATACTCCTATATATGACAGCTATATGGGTAAATATGCCAATATGAGATATCCTTTTGTGATTTGTTTGTATATTGATATAATATTAGAAAGGTATATAGATGACGCACGCTGAATCGCTGTTGATCTGTAAAATTGAAGCATAGTGACAGATCATAAGGTTTTTTTCAATACCCTTTGGACCCTTAAATGACACTGTAAGAAATAAAAAAAAACTTCTAAAATGTGCTAAAGCAGAAAACATGTATACGAGCAAAAAATACCCGTCTAAAGAATTCAACGCAGATGAAACACGAGACCTGCAAAGCACCTGCGCAGCGCCTCCAAGTCGCGAAAAGAAACTCTTACCTGTAATATTTGAAGTGGAGAGGAATTATAGTTACATCTATAATTTCTGCGTAGTTACAGACAAATTTGGAAAAATTCCATTAATCGAATCAACAGAACATCCCAAAGCTATAGATTTATAAATCAATTTTCTAAAACCTCGTTTTACAGTCATGCAGTCGGAAATTCGAGACGGGAGAAATATGGAGATTGACGATGAAGGCCCGAGTAAACTGATCGACCGGATGCTTTAATTGCGTTAGTGAATATACGTCCATGGTGCAACTACAAACTGATTATTATATTCTAATTATTTAAGAAGCCCTGAAAAAACTCCCTGACGTGCACGTATAGGCGACATTGTAACTTTGAAGTGAGAGATAAATATATTGTACAGTTTTTGTAGCTACATATCTTCAAAAAAGGCCTTGTTATACTAATATTTCTATCCTATCTTGTGAGAACTATGTACAAATATGTCATTGATTTTCCAATCGAAAATACACGCCATGAGATAAAGATTAATGAAGGTACATAAATTTAACAGTGTAAAATTTTCCTACCTTTTCAAGATAAACATATTCAGAATAATGTGCGTTCTCTTTCGATGACAGATCTTTTAACACGTCACTGTTCAGCTCACATTTGCCTTTATGAACTCCAGCAGTCTTATAATTCACGGACAAACACGACCGATGGCGTAGGCAATACATGCCACATCCTGACTCGCTTTGCGCTTTTTCTGTCCGAAAAACATTATTCGGCAAGTACTTTCCAACACGCTTGCGAAACATAGCTTCGTCTGTGCATTCGCTCAGCGCAAGCATTGTTATACATAGCAGACATACTTTAAGTAGTGCGTACATTTTAAGCTGTGTTCTCGATCATTTAACAGTCGCTTTCAACAAACTTTACACGCTCGAGTTCCGAACCATATTTGGAAATTGACAAGTGGGCGGGGAAATCGCCAATTACGTTAGCATGTTCCAAACAAACTCCCGAACTTCGACTTGAAATTTGGAAATTCATTTCGTCAGTTCTAACGAAGATGTCATAAAAAACTGCGTCTGTCACCGTATTATCACAACGGATGGATTATTATGAACAAATTTACTATTACTTTTCTGATATTAATCGGGACCGCTTGGTCTTGATGTCGGGTTATTCATAGTTAACTTGTTTTGCAACTTGCAAGTTGTTTACAAAAAATTAACTTCCAAATTATAAGTCGAAGTCCGGAAGTTTGTTTTGAACTTCCTAACGTAATTGGCAATTTCCCCGCCCACTTGTCAATTTCCAAATATGGTTCGGAACTCGAACGTGTAATGTTTGTTGAAAAACTTGAATCCGACTGTAATGTCAAACCAACTGTAATGGCTTTTGTGCTTGTGACAAAGTTATGTAATATATGCACAAATCTGACAATATTTTACGCATCCGAAGGCTTAGAGTAGTGACGGGGCATTTAAATTAACTTAGCTTAATTTCTAAAGATCTTCTTTTTTATACACCCTGTATATCACTTAATTATTTACGAGGCTGCACGCCTTACAAAAATTATGACATGGTAGTTATATATGAGAGTTTAATTGATTAAGGTTTTCTGTAAAATTATTGATGTTTACAATAGTTTAAAACGAAATGATCGATACAAACGCGCTCTGCTTCTGATGGTTGCCTTTCAGGTTTGAATAATAATTGGCGATTAATAGCATTTTAAGTGATTATTACTGCATATAATCTAAGAATTTTAAGATAGTGGGGATGAGTCTGCCTCAAGGCCTTTTAAAATTTCTAATTAATTCGGCTGTCAATAAATAATTTTTACTTGCATTTAAGCGAGTATAAGAAATTAAGTGGGTAAACTAGCCTTAGTAGCTATACATCAACTTTCCATCCCACTGACAGGAAAATCTAAGTTCAATCACGAGTGTCGTGCATATAAATATAGTTATATTTTGCGCATTAGTTCAACAGATAAACTATTAATAGTAAACTTACAAAGTGCACCATGGGAATTGGGAAATTGTTTATGCATGTGGTAAAAAGAGTACACAAGAGCCGGCTTATGATGAATTTTTTGAAAAGCTAATCCTGCGTGCAAACCATTAGAGACGTCTCCAGGTCCTTCCCTCATGACACAAGTATATATATAATGAGTACCGCTGGGGTCTGTCCTGTTTCTAATACGTCTTGCGAAAGTCTACGTCCAATCGTGGTAATGAAAGAAGGGACAAATTTGCATGCAATATTCTTAAAAACAGAACTGCTGTCGACCAATATTCCAGGGCGCTAATTTGAAATTGTTCGAAATGTGTCTCAGATTTTAGTTTTTACTTCAACACCGATCCTTTAAGACATTGATCAAGACAAAAAAATAAGTAAATTACGTGGCCTTTAACGTTGCACACTGCCGTAGTTGGTGAAACGGCATCGTGACTTACACCAATTTCACGGTACAAGACAACGCGGCAACAGTTAATGGGTTCGATGTTGTTTGGAGTGTTAGAAACAATTTTGCTGATCGACCATATTTATACCAGTTAATAACTGTTTCAGAGGAAGAAGAAACTTGAAGAGGCAAATCAAGTCGATACTAACTCCTTTTTTTCTTCGAATATACCGCAGTATTAGGTGAATATATTTTGCCGTTGCCGTTGTATATCCCATACTCACTACTATTTAGAACAATAGCACGTCGCATAGATGACAAACGTTGAACATGACGAGAACGTTGGATGCTTTGTCAAACAACGGGCTTGTTGAATAGCCTATTATCCATTAAATATCAATTGCACCATGATTTTGGAGGAGACGTCGATATTTGCTAATTTTTCTTTCATATGTTACGAAAAGGATATCGTTCGACAACTAAAAACCAATTCGCCTTAATAATAGAATAGACTGACAGCGCGATGGAGATGGATTACCATCTTCGAAACAACCTTTGCAAATTATACAAGCTACGTATTTTTTTTGTCGTGTCGTAATCCGAGTGCCTAGTATTTTCTGAATTGAGACCAGACTCAAGAAATACGCAAAGTATTTTAGGTAACTATTGAACGAGAAAATATGCAAATGTCGCTAAATCTTTGTCACCGTTGTCCGTTGAGTAGGCGGCGACATTGCCAGAAGTCTTCCCATTGATCGCTGTTCCAAATCCAAGCCATGAATCGCACGAGTTACAATCATTTTGTTCATTTGCAACGATACCAATACGGATTTTACTTCTTTGGAGTACATTAAACCCTTCCTTGTTGCAGTTCAACTGCAGTGAAGACTCCGCGATCAGGGATTTCCATGCAGCTCTGCCAGCGGTCGTTGCCCTGAATTGGCCGTCTGCGATCACACTGTACAGCGAACGTGCGGTGTAGTCGAAGGTCATCCATTTTCTGTTTCCGTTATACGACATACCCAGGCAAACCTTTGTGAACGGTGTTTTCCAGTACGAAGCCAACTTGCTTTCTTTCTTTGTCAGTCCTTCCAAACCATCTTGCATCGCGTATGTCTCCTTGTTCGTCCACAGTTGGGAATTATAAATGAATGTATTCTAAGAAAATACATAGATACTTTTTACATCATAATTACAATATGAAGCGCTTCTGTCTGTTCACCAAGAACAACTAAGCACAAGACTACAAAAGCTGGAATTAGGGCGATCGTAGCATCCCAGGCATGTAGTTGTGCATGGTTAAAAAGAAAATTATTTGATCTAACCTTATTCCCATCGAACTTTATCACTAGTGTCCAGCCCCCACCCCCACATCCTGGTATATCTGTCATGTGACAATATGCCTTATATGGTGACGAAGAGGAATTTTGCTGTAGAGTGTGGACACCATCAGGCAATGATCTAAAAAAGGGAAAGTAAAGCAGAATGTTTATACATATAGCACGTGATACAAACGCTAATCTTACGATAATATGAAATATTACAAAATAATCAGATGAAAGTAATTGGTAAATGAAGCTAATTCTTAGGATATATTAGATAAAAGTTCAACTTACTTATTCTTAAGAAACAGTTCCTTGCAAGATGGGGAAGAAACTTGTTCTTTTGTGTCTATGATAATTCAAAATATACCGTAACTACATATTTTTCCTCGGTTGTAACTGATATCATTTTACATCACACGAAACTCACCAGGTGAAAACTGCTTTTCTTGATTTGACCAGACCTTTAAACAATACGATAATAGATTTATTTTAAATTGTAGTCTGATACTATTAGCGAATTAGAAACCTAAATCTCATCAGAACTGAGTTATTATTTCCTTCATATTTCTTTTGACAAAATATGATTTCATCTTTTTGATACGTCGTTCGCTGTTTTCCCAAAAGGCTATTATTTTGTCATTCAATTATGTACTCGAGATCAAGTTTCGCTCTTGTAAATTAATGACTTTTTAAGAGCAGGATTCTGGTTTAAAATGTGAGGCACTTTATCAGATCAGCAGACGATGATTTAAAAAAAAATTGTTTAGTGGCAAGCTAACTTGCGGTCTTCAAATATATAATTGTGTTATTTTTTGTACCGGTACCTCGGTAGACGAGCTTAAATAAATATCCATTAGTGCGAAAAAGGCGTGTCAAACAATGTATATTTTTAAATGGACAGGGACAGCCTGACGAGATGATAATTATGTATATTTGCGTGTACCACCTGTACACGTGTACATTGTATACTATAACGTAAAAACCGTTTGTGTTCAATTAATGTGCATTTTGTGACGTACGTTTCTTACGAATTTCTTTCTTTTCCCGATTATAGAACGACCATACACAAATAGATTGTGTTCCCCTTATTGCATCGTATATATTATATACGTTCTGCTGGAATTCGAACTTCATGTCATTTCAAACTGTTCACACGCAAAATGCCTCGCTGTCAAACTTTAATTGAAACCAATTAAATTAGTTCAGTAGAAATTTAATTCCGTTATGTAATATCCCTGAAGTGCACGTACAGGCTACGTTATAACTTTGAAGTAAGGGATCGATGTAGCTATTGTAGTCTTTTGTACATTTCTTCAAATATTCCTTGTTATACTCCTATATATGACAGCTATAGGGGTATATAAGTCATTGTGAAAAGCAGCGCATTTTCTTCAACGAAACTTTTTCAACATCATGCAAACTCATCCTACCAACGTTTGTGGAATATCCCATCGGTGCACTTGAATTAAAAAGCCGTTAAGCACAAATTTGCCTTTGCTTGTGTAATGCTTTTAATCGAGAAACGCCCATAACGCATAGCGCTGAGAATTTTATTTGCCATCTGCCTGCATGCATGCAAGTATTTGCGATTACTTGGAAAGTCAATGAAAAAAATTCAAAAAAAATTTTATGATTTTGTCCCATCAAAAATACAAGCCCTGAGATAAAGATTAATGGAAACACATAAATTTAACAGTGTAAAATTACTATTCCTACCTTTTCAAGATGGACATATTCAGAATAATGTCCGTTCTCTTTCGACGATAGATCTTTTGCAACTTTGCTGTTCAGCTCACATTTGCCTTTATGTTTTCCAGCAGTCTTATAATTCACGGACAAACACGACCGATGGCGTAGGCAATACATGCTACATTCAGACTCGCTTTGCGCTTTTTCTGTTCGAAAAACATTATTCGCCAAGTACTTTCCAACATGTTTGCGAAACATAGCTTCGTCTGTGCATTCGCTTAGCGCAAGCATTGTTATACATAGCAGACATGCTTTAAGTAGAGCGTACATTTTAAACTGGATGAAAGAAATGCGATCATTTTAATGTCAAATATACCACTTAATTATTTAGGAGGCTGTATGCAGCCTTTTACAACTGATTGGTTATCTTATATATCTGGCTGACATGCAATTTAGTTCTATGACAATTTAATTGATTAAGGTTTTCTGTAAAAGGATTATGTCTACAATAATTGGAGACAAAGTGATGGATGCACACGCACTCTGCTTCTGAAGGCGGTTTCCTTTTAGGTTTGAGTGATACTTGGCGATTAATAGCATTTTAAAAAAAATAAGTGATTATTACTGCATATAATCTAAGAATTTTAGGATAGATGAGTCTGTCTCAAGGCCTTTTGAAATTTCTAATTAATTTGCCTGTCAATCAATAATTTTTACTTGCATTTAAGTGGGTAGGAACTTAAGTGGGTAAACCAGCCTTAGTAGCTATACATCAACTTTCTATGCCATTGTCTGGAAAATCTAATTTCAATCCACAGTGCCGTGCATACAAAATTTAATGTAGCTATATTTTGCGCAATAGTTGAACAGGTAGACTATTAATAGTAAACTTACAAAGTGCGCCACGAGAATTGAGAGATTGTTTATGTGGTAAAAAGAGTTTGCAAGAGCCGCTTTACGATGAATTTTTCGTAGTTTTCCCCACCCCGGATCGACGACGCGCTTGTAAAACAAAGAAACACCAAACGCGAGACAATAGCTATGCATAATTTGTGGTCCCAAGACAGCGTTGTCATTCTTACGACGCCTTCAAATGAGACATTTTCACGGCCTCTCCTTGTAAATTCATGGTTGAACCAGAATATATCCAAATGTCGCTAAATCTTTATAACCGTTATCGGGTGAGTGGACAGCAAAATTTCCACAAGTCTTTCCAGTGACCTGTGTTCCAAAGCCGAGCCAAGAATCACACGAATAACATTCGTTTTCGTTATTGGCGAAGATTCCAATTCGCATTCTTAAAAGTACATTAAACCCTTCTTCGTTGCAGTTCAACTGTAGCGAGGACTCTGCGATCAGAGATTTCCATGCAGCTCTGCCGGCGGTGGTTGCCCTGAATTGGCCGTCTGCGATCGCGCCGTACAGCGAACTTGCGGTGTAGTCGAAGCTCATCCATTCTCTGTCTCCGTTATAAGACATACCCAGGCATATCTTTGTGAACGGTGTATTCCAGTACGAAGCCAACTTGCTTTCTTTCTCAGTCAGTCCTTCCAAACCATCTTGTATCGCGTATGTCTCGTTGTTCGTCCAAAAGGAAGAACTATATTTAAATGTTTCCTAAGAGAAAAATGAGAATAGCGGTGTTGTTGGTGGTATTTGTGATTTTGTAAAACCAGTGCTACATTGAAACAGTGTAAGAATCTAACCATCTTTCCGTCGAGCTTCATCACTAGTGTCCAACCTGCACCTCCGCATCCTGGGATATATTTCATATGACAATATACCTTATATGGTGACGAAGAGATATTTTGCTGTAGAGTGTAGACACCATTAGGCAATGATCTTCAATGCAATAATATATATTGTCCATTTCACAGATATTATTGATGACACATTAGTGCGTTTTACACCTATGATTAGGTTTATTTTCAACTTACGTATTCTTGTGAAGTAGTTCTTTGCAAGATGGGGGATAAATATGCTTCGCTTCTGTAATTGAAAACAGCGTGTTTGAATATCTATCACACTGACTACTTTAATTAAAAAGTAATTAAAATGAAATATATAAAAAGAACGCTAATATCCCTCGAAATGTGAACCATGATTCTGAACAAAATTCGCCCACGTTCACTTGCACTTCTCCTTTCGTTTCTCCTTTCGTTTCTCCTTTCGTTTCTCGTATTTTTAAAAAGAGAACTGCTGTCGCGGCGCTTATTTCAAATTGGTCGAAATGTGTCACAGATTTTAGTTTTTACTTCAGCTTAGAGAACTTCCCATTGTTTTGACCACACCATCCTTTGGGATCAACCGAAACTTACCTGAAGGCATTACTTCATGTCCTGTCCTCACCTTAAACAATAATAAATTAGTAATACAGATAAAATTCAAGGCGATTTGCGATCTCAAAGATATATAGTTTCTATTGGATAACTCGTCTAACTTCTCTCGCGACAATATTTCACGGTAATAAATCTTACTTAAATATCAATTTGCAATATAGAGTTAAATGTCGTTGGGCAATATGCCATTTTCTATAAACGTACAGGGCCAAATTGACGGGAAAATTATTTTTTATATTTGGCTTATCGCCCACATTAAATGTTTAATATTGAGTACGAAATTAAAAGTGTTTAATGTTTTTCGTTGCAAAAGATTGACATTATTTATTGTCACAAATAAAGTCTATTTTAATAACTTTCAAAAGAATTTTCATCCAATCGAATGAATGCATTAGATTGTGATCGCATTAGAAACTATAGTATTCCGATGAGAAACCTTAAATTTCACGTTGACCTAATGTTTTTCCCTATTTTATAATCAAGCTAGGTTAAGGATTAAAGTTAAAGATTCGTTGGTTTTTCTTACCTTTTCAAGATAGATGTATTCGGGGTTATGCGCTTTTTCATTCCTCGTTTTCGTCGTTTTTCGGTTGAGTTCGCACCGACCTTTGGCGTCTCCGCCAATCTTGTAATTCACTGAGGAACACGACGAATGACGCAGGCAATACATGCCACATTCGGAATAACTTTTTGCTTTTTCAGTCCGAAAAACGTGATTCGCCAAGTGACTTCCAACACTCCTACGAAACACAGCTTCGTCTGTGAATTCGCCCAGAATAGCGCTCCTTAACAGGAGGAAAAGCAAGCATGCCTCCTTCATTGTGGTTTACAAACACTATTGCTGCTAAATATGCTTTGATTCAATATACATGATGTTTTGACGTACGTAATTGTAATAATGAAACTTGCATGTTTATTAGATAGATAATAAATGCTTGTCTTTAATAATTATAGGAATATAAATATTTATTGCGTTAAAATTGAATTTTAAACTATTTCCTGTAAGCATCTGCCATGCGACAATATATAGCAGCATTAATATTAATTACATGCTTTTATAACTTGGATTTTAAACTGTTTCCTGTATAATCTGTCATGCAACAATACCTTACATGCAAGGAGAGAATATTTTGCGAATTAATCAAATTTAATCATTTCCGACACATCTAAGATATAATCAATGGTTTTTAATCATTGGAAAATGATATACCGTAGTATTTTTCAATCTCCAGCCGGCGAAAATATATTTACGTTCAAATGCCAATGAAGTGAAAATACATTTGTTCTACAATTTATTTGTATCGTACACGGTACGCTTGTATGTATACATTTAGATTAATTAAATTACCGTTAAGATGAAAGTGTAGCTACCAGCTATAAAAATCTCTTGATATATTCGCCATATTAAGCTAAAGCCGTTATATTATTTTCTTCAACATTGGTCGGCGGAAGCCGGAATGTCTCGATCTTAAAGCACATTCATGCAAGGTTTTGGTTCTGTCCAATGTAGTTTTATGCAAACTCGTGCAGACAACGGATTCCTTGATGATGAATCAATAGCCTAATTAGTTAATTATTTGATTGTATACTTCTGCAAATTTACAACTAAAATTTCAGCTTCCTTCCGAGGCTCCCTTACCTTAAACATTCTTCAGACATGTGTCAAGAATTTATACGAAGTTAGTTATCTGAACTTAGTCTTAGATCTTTAATGTAAGACGTCCTTTGAAGTTTATTATTGAACAAGAATGTAACCGAATGTCACTAGGTCTTTGTTTCCGTTGTCAGGGGAGTGGTTGAAAGCATAATTAGCACAAGTCTTTCCACTGATTAATGTTCCAAAACCAATCCAAGAGTCGCACGAGTGACAATCGTTCTCTTGATTGGCAAATAATCCAATTCGCATTCTCGAAAAAACATTAAACCCTTCCCTGTTGCAGTTCCTTTGTAGTGACGAGTCCGTGACCAGAGATTTCCATGCAGCTCTGCCAGCGGTAGTTGCCCTAAATGTGCCGTCAGCTATCGCGCTGTACAGCGAATTGGCAGTGTAGTTGAAGCTCATCCATTTTCTGTTTCCGTTATACGACATGCCGAGGCAAACCTTAGTGAGCGGTGTTTTCCAGTAAGAATCTAACTTGCTTTCTTTCTTTGCCAGTCCTTCCAAACCATCTTGTATACCGTATGTCTCCTTGTTCGTCCACAGTTGGGAATTGTAGGTGAATGTATCCTAAGAAAATACATAGATACTTTATGCATCATGATTACAATATGAAGCGCTTCTAGCTGTTCAGCGAGAAAAACTAAACATAAGACTACAAAAGCTGGAATTAGGGCGATCGTAGCATCCCAGGCATGTAGTTGTGCGTGGTTAAAAAGAAACTTTTTTGATCTAACCTTATTCCCATCGAGCTTTATCACTAGTGTCCAGCCCCCACCCCCACATCCTGGTATATCTGTCATGTGACAATATGCCTTATATGGTGCCGAAGAGGAATTTTGCTGTAGAGTGTGGACACCATCAGGCAATGATCTAAAAAAGGGAAGTAAAGCAGAATGTTTATACATATAGCACGTGATACAAGCGCTTGCGATAAGTTAAAATAATACAAAATAATCAGATGAAAGTAATTGGTAAATGAAGCTAATTCTTAGGATATATTTGATAAAAGTTCAACTCACTCATGCTTAAGAAACAGTTCCTTGCAAGATGGGGAAGAAGCTTGTTCTTTTGTGTCTATGATAATTCAAAATATACCGTAACTAAATATTTTTCCTCGGTTGTAACTGATATCATTTTACATTACACGAAACTCACCAGGTGAAAACTCGTTCTCTTCATTTGACCAGACCTTTAAACAATACGATAATATTAGATTTATTTTAAATTGTAGTCTGATATATTGGGGAATAAGAAATCTGAATCTCAGCAGAACTGAGTTATTATTTCCTTCATAGTTCGTTTGACAAAATATGATTTTATCTTTTGAATACGTCGTTCGCTGTTTTCCCAAAAGGCTATTATTTTGTCAATTATGATTTTTGGCACTTCATTCGTTTTAGGTAAATAATTATCATTTAATTCCGCTCGAAATTAAGGCCCTTTAAACCTCTATTATTTTGTCAGTCAATTATGTACTGGAAACCGAGTTTCGCTCTTCCTTAATGCATCAGTGATTTTTTACAAGCAGGATTCTGGCTTAAAATAGTTGGCATTACGTGACGTCACCTTATCAAATCAGCTGACGATGATTTAAAGAAAAATGGTTTAGTTCCCAGCTAACTTGCGGTCTTCAAATATATAATTGTGTTATTTTTGGTACGGTACGGGTACCTCGGTAGACGAGATTAATTAAGTATCCATTAGTGTGAAAGGCGCGTGACAAACAGTGTATATTTTTAAATGGACAGGGACAGTCAGACGAGAAAATAAATAAATTATGTAAATTTGCGAGTACCACCTGTATTGTGTACATTATATATGAAATTACAAAAATATATTTTTCGATCATCAAACATAGTCATAGTAATGAAGATGTATTCTGACGGAAAATATACCGTCTTTATTCAATAACAAAAACACTCCCCATCTCTTTCAATGCACTGATTTTTGTCGCCCTAGTATATGTACTTTGATAAAAAGTTCATAAATGAACCGTTTTAATTTGATCTATTTTCATTCTTCCCCCTCAGAGATAATATTAACAACGTCAAGTTGCCAACTTTCCTTCACTATAATCTCATTCTGCTCACCTTTTCAAGATAAACGTAGTCAGGATTATGTTTATCTTCATTTGGCAGGTCTTTTATCGTCTTGCTGTTGAGCTCGCAGATTCCATCTGTAGGTGAAGTAAATTTGTAGTTTGCCGAAAAACAGGACGAATGACGTAGGCAGTAAATGCTACACTCGGACTCGCTCCTTGCTCTTTTGGTACGAAAAACGCAATTCGGCAAATAAGTTTCGACACGTCTGCGAAACACGGCCTCGTTTGTGCTTTCACTCAGAGCAACGCTTTCTAAGATGAAGAAGAGCAGACATGTTTTCATTGTAGCGTGCATGACGATCTCCTAAATGTTTATCTTTTTAATGTATACTGTGTAATAAATTCGCAATAAATCGAAATTATTTGTTTACAAATCTTCTTTCGTATGATTGGCGTATAATGCTGACGCTTCCTTCTTTGATCTCAGCTTGCGTCTTCCGGATCGCATTAACTTTCAATGTTTTTCAACACACATGCAGACATATATATAAACAAAATGAAGGGCAACCGTAAAGCTTGAGCTAGACGAAGATTTACCTTTTAATTTCACTTGTGTACGTTAATCCGTTAATGTCTTTTAAAAGTTCAGAAAATTCAAAGGGATTTTCTCTTCATTAAGCTGGCGTGCGTAATTTTTCCGAACCTTCCAATACATTTACTAAAATTTACCACAAACTTACAAAAATACACTTTTTATGTGTAAAATTCAAACATTTTTAATTGTTTTGAACTAAAAAACTAACAGACAAAGCATCCAATTTTTTTGCGTGCATGTTGTTGTTGTTGTTGTTAGGGGGCGACGCTCTTTAAAAAAACCCTAAGGCTCTATCATTACTTGTTTGATCGGAATGAAACTTGGCACAATTATTCTAAGCAATATTCCGCATCGATTGACGGAGTTCGAATTTTTACTTTTCACCTTTGAAGCAAGTTACAAGCAATTCTTGACTATATTTGCAGCAAATAATATATACATATCATTAATATTCAGCCTATATATAAGTAAACGCAAACGATTGGAAATACATTGTCCTCTCTATTGTTGTAAATACAATGCAGTTCAGAAACTCGGTCACGCAGTTCCTAGCTGGTCCACTATAGTACGATCGTACTTGTTTTAAGAAACTAGCGTTGCATGTTATTTGTTTCAAAGTATATTATTGATTTTTGTTTGCATTATTTTTTTGTCTGAGAGCCGCCAGGCATAAGATAAGGGCTGCATATGTAAGATGATAGGATTTGTTGCGTATTTTAAGATCAGCTAGTGGCGGATCTAGGAATGTGCAGAATAAATTACACAGCTTAATTTTAAATTCAAAACCTCTTAAAAACAACGCTATTGCTTATAGATTTGAAATATTTTTACATTAAAATCTACCAATGCGATTCCGAATTTAAGCTGTAGAAATTTATTCTGCACACCCTTGGATCCGCCAATGTTTAAGAAAGTAAAGCCGGTTTTCCACTAGCGATAATTTTCGCGCGAAACGACATTTTACTTTTGTTTCAGAGCTATCAACTGCAACCATCTGGAACGAATTGCTCAGATACAAAGGAATAAATTCGCTTCGCGCGAAAAATATCGCTAGTGGAAAACAGGCATAAGGCCTAAGTTGTACATCGCATTTTGATCGCGCGTTGAAAGTAAATCAAACAATAGATAATGAATAGTAATATAGCTTGTAGGTACACCACGTAAATATTTAATAATACTGAAGTATTAAAGAAACGAGCTAGCCTGATTTCCATGAAAAGCATGATTTGATTATTAGCTACCACACCAGTATAGCTAAATGGCACTGAAATAATAATAATAATAATAATAAAAGTATTACAGCATTGGTAAACAGGGTTATATAAACTTATATATACAACTAATATTAAACTAGTATTTATCCATAGAACTATCAACATCTTAAATTGTTTGAGTGATTTTTACGATTGTGCGTTATTATAATTATTGCACGAATATGTAACCATTCAAACGTAGTTGGTCTTTTCCTCTCATTCATTCGTGCAATTAAAACTTGTCCCTTAACTACAGGCCTGGATGCGAGGGTATGTACTGTTTCTTACCCTTCTAAGAATTTCGAGATACACATAATCTTCATCACGTTGTGCCCCTTAGGGTGATTCATCAAATGTACGAGAGTTAAGCTCACATAAACCTTCATCCTCTCCTATAGCTACAGTCAAATTCGCAATTTCCCTTCGACTTTTTTATCCAAGGCTTTCTAAAATACTGGGACCGGTCGTTCGAAAGGCGTTTAGCTTAAACGGTGCATAAGTTCATAAGTAACTCCTGGCCGCGTATACCTTCCTCCTGATTGGTTAATCAAACACGCCGGTTAATCGCACATGTGTTATTATGTGTTATATTTATTACTGTGGGTTATATTTATTACTTATGCGTTATATTTATTACTGCACAAAAATATATCCGAACGTGACGGAGTTTTTAATTCCATTATCGTGACTATGGTGGCTTGCATGATTGCCACAAACCATTCTACTGTGCCAGGTACCGTCAGTCGTAAAAGAACCTCTGCTGATGCCAATCCAAGAATCACACGATGCGCAGTCGCGTTCATTATTACTAACAATTCCGATTCGCATTGCCGATTCACCATTGAACCGCACATTAAACCCCTCTCTGTTGCAGTTATATTGTAGTGAAGATTCCACGATCAGGGATTTCCATGCAGCTCGGCCAGCAGTAGTTGGCCTAAATTGTCCGTCCGCGATCACACTGTACAGCGAACTTGCAGCGTAGTTAAAGGTCATCCATTTTCTCGTTCCGTTATAAGACATACCCATGCATATCTTTGTGAACGGAGTATTCCAATACGAAGCCAACTTGCTTTCTTTCTCTGTCAGTCCTTCCAGACCATCTTGTATCGCGTATGTCTCGTTGTTCGTCCACAGGGGAGAGTCATAGGTAAATGTATTCTAACAAAAAAATGAAATAAGATTACTTTTTAATTGGTAAAGAATGAGGTGGTGTAAACGCTAGATTGCTTCCTCAACTCTTCATGCAGGGATGGAATTTTCTGTATAAAACGTGGATCATCGACTTGTAATTTAGCTGTATGAAAAATCACACATTGATGAATTCCAGCGATCAATGCCAGCAACCTATTTCTGAATTAACTTAAGGAGGGCAGTCATTTTTGTTCGATTTCTAGCTTTCTTGGAATACGCCAAATCCTACCTTAGTTCCGTTTAATTTCATGGCAAGAGTCCATCCCCCTGCGCCACAGGCCCCAATATCTGTCATCTGACAATACACGTCGTAGTATTCACCCGAAGAGCCTGACTTCAGCCTGTAAATTCCGTCAGTGGAATTCCTAGTTGGGTAAGTGCAACTTCAGATATAGCGTAGACATGGATGATAGAGAATTTAACAGAATACAGAATTTACATTGAGTATTTTATAAGAATTCGCTGATACGTACTTGTGTCTGCTTAAAATATCCTTGCAGGAGAGAAAGAACTCTTGGCACCTCCTGGTTTCTATAGGCAAATGTGATGTCAAAGGCTTTTGAGCTGTGTAAGTACGCACCGGTTGCATAAAACTCTTAACTACATATTGCTTTGTTACATGCTAGTTAACTCCGAAATACACAAATCTGATTGGCCAATTCTGTCCTGATCCGCGTTGCATGAATGCATAAAACACAAGATTACCCACCATCTGAAAAATCTTCATTGTCTTTGCAATTCTTTATTAAAAGAGATAAAACACACACAAAAATGATTGTACAATGGGAAAGGTAGCATTCAGAGCGAGCTAGAATTGAGTTTATTGGCTGCGAGGAATCTAAAATGGCTGTGAAATGAGATGAAAAGGAGAGAAGGTATATGAGAGGATTTGTTCTAAAAAATATTTGAAACAAATGTATTTAAATGTGTAAATATAGACACGCTAGAAAAGCAGGCAAGTTGCATTCGAGAGACTCTCATCGCTTGTATTTTTAATGTAGGCTGCACCCAGACCTAACTAAAGACTGGCGCAAATATTTAATTAAAACGGTTTTTCATCATAATTTATAGATATGTGGATGAATAATAGATAGATTATAATAACGCGTATTATGAAATTACTTAGACATGCAGGTAATTCATTTAAAGATTAATTGTTGATAACGACTGACATGAAAATTATGGGTAAATACTATATTTTCTTGAAGAATGTAACGCATTGGAAGCCTCTGAGAATATCTTAAAATAACATTTATGCATTCAGAGGGGGCCATCACTAATTTGATATTAAGGAAAATACTCCCAACATTTTAACGTTAATTGAATCGTCAGTGTCCACGTTTAATGAAATAGCTGTAGCTAATTTCTTTGATTTTTGTACAGTCTAATTATTTTTCACAACAATGCAATTTTGAAAGATTTTAAATATCTGTGCATGATGCTCAGAACATGAGCTAGAACTGCAGTATAAAATGCATTGCTTAGGTATTAAATCCATCTTCGCTGTTCAATTGCTGTTAGATTTAGCCTAAATGATGTGCAATAAATCATCTCATAGCGCAGGGCGAGGAAACCTCCATGGATTAATTAAATATACCCGTGTCCCTTGACTATATATGCATGGCGTTAGTTTACAAAATAGGATATCGTTTCTTACCCTTCTAAGAACTTGAAGATACACATATTCTACATCACGTCGAGCTTCTTCTGGAAATTCATCAAGTGTACGAGAGTTAAGCTCACATAAACCTTCATCCTCTCCTTTTACCTTGAAATTTACCGACGCGCATTCCGGCTCGTTTACACAGCTGTTGCTGCAGTCAAATTCGCTGTTTTCCTTCAACGTTTTTACTAAATACTTCCCCAAATGATATCCCATTTTTCTCTGAAATGTCACCTCATTTTCCCGACATTCTACGTCGCTAAAGCGATGTAAAATCAAAGCGTAAATCGCCAAGCGCATGAACATTTTTTTCATCAGCGAGAAAACCTGTTCAAATAAAATAAAGGCAATTTTCAAGCATCACTTTCCATTTGACAATCGCTTGTCATGCGAATTATAGCACCGCAGGTACTCTATAAATAATGCGAACAGCTGAAAATAATTTCGTATATTAGCCACAATATAATACTTATATACTTCTTGTTTGTCGGTTTTAAATTTCTTTCTCCAAATTTTCTGAACAAGTTTTAAACGTTTTACAGGCGATTTGTTCAAGACACGATTTCGGCCCCCGGTCAACACACACTTGCACGATCGCACTTTTTCGTTTTTTTTCTTCAATTTTTTATTTTAATTTCTTGTAATAATATATAGGCACGCATTTATTTGTTGATATAGTCAGATATAAAAACAGCTGTAAATAGCAAAATGCGCTCTATGTAGTTTCCGCATTATGAATACTTTTACTACTAAAACTAAACTGAATTTTAAACTAAAGTCGAATTTCAAAATCAAAATTTTAACATCGCGTTGCATTGAACCTGTTTCTCTTTCAGTTATATTGTAGTGATTACTCAATACTGTAGTGAACTATGCAATAATTGATTTCCATGCAATACACCAAAGTATCATTTAACCAGTGAACTAATAAATAACTGGAACGATACCTCCTCATTGTTCAGGTATTCATTAGAGTTCACTGCATTTAACAAATAAGTATATATGTTTGTGTTTATACGGTCTCTCATAACCGCTCTGATAAACATAATTATCGCTCGCCAATATTTATATCTCACTATTGCACAAATATAAATCCAAAAGTTTTTAAATATTTGCTTCCATTATCTGGATTACAGCAATTTGCATAATTGCCACAAACCATTTCTTTGGTCCAGCTATCGTGGCTGTAATGAAAAGACGTGCCAATTCCTAACCAAGAATCGCACGATTCGCAGCCGTTATCATTGTTAGCGACAATTCCAAATCTCATAGTGCCCTTACTGTTAAACTGTACATTAAATCCATTCATATTACAATTATATTGTAGCGACGAGCCCGTGATCAGGGATTTCCATTTACCTCGGCCAGCGGTTGTCGGCCTGAATTGTCCGTCCGCGATCACGCCGTACAGCGAACTTGCGTTGTAGTCGAAGGTCATCCATTTTTTGTCTCCGTTATACGACATACCCAGGCATATCTTTGTGAACGGAGTATTCCAGTACGAAGCCAACTTGCTTTCTTTCTCCGCCAGTCCTTCCAGACCATCTTGTATCGCGTATGTCTCCTTGTTTGTCCACAAAGGGGAGTCAAAAATGAATGTATTCTACGAAGAAATCAAAAATATTGTTACTAACGAGGATTAAAATTACGATTTTGGTAATGCGAATTCTCCGTTGACCATCCTGATAACCTTTCGAGATAATAATTTATAACCTAATAAAGAGGAAAAACCATTGTGCATCAGGGACCTTTTAATAATGCCCCAAGTCTCGGTTAGCTACCTTATTTCCATCCAACTTCATGACTAGTGTCCAGCCTCCTCCACCACACGTTTCAATATCGGTCATGTGACAGTACACGTCATAGTCTTCCTCTGAAGTGACTGACTTCAGACTGTAAACTCCGTCAGTAGAATTCCTATATAACAAATTCATGATTAGATATAGATAATTGTTATATAATAATTTCAGGTTTGAGCACTGAGTGTATTAATCTTTTGTAAGATTTCAATAATTACGTACCCGTGTCTGCTTAAAAGATCTTTGCATGAATGGAAGAACTCAACTTCTCTACATTTCTTTGTGTCTATAATTTGTTGTGAAATTAATTTAAGCTTACGCACGTCAATGATATTATTAAGACATAATTTAGACTTTTTTATAGTTTAGGACGAATAAACCAACTTCCTTTCTTTCTCAGTCAGTCCATGAGATTTCCCATTTTTCATAACTACTTTTTGAAACTGATTATGGAGGCCACAATGAATTCGTTGACTATCGGTAACAAAACCTGTCATTTTAATAACTTTCAAATCACCGTCCAATATTTTTACATCTGTCATTCCTGTCTGCATGTGGACGCGAGAGAACGAGTTGACCTGGATTGCATCAGTTGATAGCAAGTTTTACTTACCAGCTGAGAAATCTTCATCTTTGCAATTCTTAATCAAATTAAGAAGTAAAATCACCATGAGGACATAAACACATCGTCAAAACGTGCGGCAGTGTTGAAATTAAGCATCTAATCAAAACGTGTATGTTTTAGTAAAGTAAATTAGCAAGATAATAGTTCGACTATAACGCATGTATATTATATGTGTGTTATATAGTGCATGCATATTATATTAATTTTTTTTAAATATTCTATTGCGATTCAAAGTTAGCTATACAACCAGTGTAGTTATATTCGGAAAGTTATTATTAATGAAACATGCATTAGTTATGTCGTCACATATTAGTAATTTATTTAATTAATGCAATATAGGTGATTTTTTTTAATTAATATTTCTAATATTCATAAAATTTCATTAAAAAGACTGACTTTTAACTGTATTCCGTCTAGTAGATTTTATTACCTGTTACAGCGACATCGCCTTAAATGCAATGCTCAACATTCTCTAAAATTCTCATAAAGTCAAACGTCAAATTTTTATTACAACTTAAATGACGTAAAAAGATGTTTTTTAATGTAAAACTCGTCAAATTATACTATGCACATACATTGAGTTGCGAAACTGATTAATTACAGAGAGAAGATTGATATAGTTTCTCACCTTCATAACACCGAGATTCACATATTCTGCATTGCTCTGTGCTTCTGTTTGTAATTCATCGAGCGTTCGAGAATTTAACTCGCACAGACCTTTATCCTCTCCCTTCACTTTGAAATTCACCGACATGCATTTGGGCTCATTTACACAGGAATAGCTGCAGTCGAATTCACTCTTTTCCTTCGTCATTTTTATGGAATAATTTCCCAAATACTGCCCCGTCATTCGGTAAAATATCACGTCGTATTCACAATTTACTGCCTCGGCGAAAAAGCATAATGCCAGAGCGCAAACGCCCAATCGTGTGGGCATTTTTTCCAAATCGGCAACGGGCTTGTTTAGACAAGTGGAGCCTTGGTGTTACAAAATTGCTTTGACAACCGATGATTACGATTTTTTTAAAACACTCATTATTAATTCATAAACTATTTGACAAATTATATCGACTATGAGTACAGCACGCCGTGCTCTTCACCTGATAATTGTTATTGCTAATTAACTATGTAAACAAGGCCAATATGGCAACGTATTTGAAGTTCTTTATTCGACCCGCAAAACGTCTTTACCGCGGTCTAGTGGATGGTTTTAGTTGCAATAGCACTCTCTCTTGTCTATAAGTAGTACCACATGACTTGTCTGTGGATATTATATATTTTCCAACAGCTAAGAACAACACTGTAAATTTAAAAATTCATGTAATATTCATACATGTACATCTTTAAGCAAGTTTATACTCTTTGAATGCAATTTTTATTGCTTGACTTATTGCTTCATTTTTGCTTGACTTATTGCTTATACTAGACCTGCTACTAGCTGTTTTCACAAAGCCACTATTCACTATAATGCTTTAATATCAATCACAAATTCACAATATTTTTAATGAATATTACGATTAAAAATAGTCCGAAAAGCCAAAAAATGTCTGAAAGAAAAACCAAAATACTGATTGTCGTATCAACCACACATACTTTATTATTCTTTAATTGTTTACTGTGAAAGTAAGTATGTATTAAACAGCCAATCTATTAACATGTTATTTAAGAGGTGCGTAACATTCAGTGAGTATATATACATACGATCAAATATAATATATTCCACATTTATATTGCGCTTATTCTTTAAAATACTAAAAAAAAACTGGATAGATATTTCAGTTGAAAAAGGTGCATGTATATGATATATCTTAACTTTTTTCTTTTTCAATTGTTGCCAAGACTGTTTTCTTAGCTTCTACTTCAGTGCATGTAAACTAATAACTATTGTACTAGAATATATCCGAATGTTTTCATATTTTTGTTCCCATTATCACTATAGCAACAGATTGCCGTATTGCCACAGACCTCGTGGTACGTATCATCAAGAATGCTTAAACCAAGCCAAGAATCGCATGAATCACAGTTCCTCTCGTTATTGCCAACGATCCCAAGGCGAATTTTTCTATTGTGCCTATTTACCGGTACATTGAACCCCTCCTTGTTGCAGTTATACTGCAGTGATGAGCCTGCGATTAATGATTTCCATGCAGCCCGACCAGCGGTCGTTTCCCGGAATTTTCCATCTGCGATCACACTGTACAGCGAACTTGCGGTGTAGTCCAGGTTTATCCATTTTGTTTCTCCGTTATACGACATACCCAGGCAAATTTTTGTGAACGGAGTATTCCAGTACGAAGCCAACTTGCTTTCGTTCCCCGTCAGTCCTTCCAGACCATCTTGTATCGCGTATGTCTCCTTGTTCGTCCACAGGGGAGAGTTATAAATAAATGTATTCTATTTTAAGACAAAGATACCAGACTGTTGTTACACAAAGTTTGATAACTGTGAATGGCTCTGCAGTCTATTGTGTTGCTGTGTATACAAAATATTGTTATTTTATCATTTCATTATTCCTTAAAGTCAAGTGACTTTACTTAAATGATTTTCTTCCAAATGGATGAAATCTCACCTTATTCCCGTCCAACTTCATGACTAGTGTCCAGCCTCCTGTACCACATGTTTCAATATCGGTCATGTGACAGAACACGTCGTAGTACTCGCCTGACGTGCTGGACTTGAGACGATAAATTCCGTCGGCGGAATTTCTATTTCATAAATGTATAATTACAAAAAATGCCGAGGCTGAAGTTAATTTTTGTTTCATTTTCACATACGTACTCGTATTTACTCTGAATATCTTTGCATGATTTGAAGAAGTCTTTGCATTTTTGTGTTTCTAAATAAGGTGATAGGAATATTTTTGAGGAGACATACACTAAGCAGGATAGCATTCAGTGGCGTGGCCAGCCTGACAATTTAGTCATGCTATGCAAATTTTATGTTATTATCATTATTCATTTCTTTAGAAATTCATTGTTTTCACAGTCGATGAACACCAAAATATTAGCATAGCATGATTAAATTGTTGGGCTGGCTACGCCACTAATAGCATTAGAGGGGCGGAATTACAGTAGGTCAAATATTTACAACAGTTCACAATATTATTCTCTTCTGCGGGCTCTGGCAAATCGTGTCTACGCACCTGTTACTACAACTGTCACACTCCTGTAGTGATATTTAGGCTGGTCTGACTGTGGAACGCCTAATTTAAGCATGCAGATGCTAGGCAATTCACTCCGCCTTTGAGCATTAAAACGTCATTTTCATTTTAGGTCGTTAATGGCTTTGACAAATAGTTAAATATTATTATAAATGCATGTTGATTATATCGTCGTCGTTTGTAAAAAACTTCGACCTCGCATAGGTACAAAGCAGCCCAAATGCTCACCTTCTGAAAATTCCTGATTCTCATCGCAACTCTTAATAAAAGTAAAGTAACAAAGACCACATGAATGGTAAATGAATATATTAGAAAAGCTCACGAAAGAACAACTTCCTATAAGCTCTTAAAACTGGCATTTCATTATAGCCAATTTTGAAAGATTTCTTTCTATATCATGTATATTTGAAAAGGTTCATTGCAATTTATAGCGACTAAAGTTATATCCTCAATTGGAGACATGCACAACATGTGACCCACGGGGCTTAAGAACGTTTAAAAAATTTCTCTATGTGCTTTGAAGGCCTCGCCAAAGTGTTCTGGTCCCGTAAGTCGAACTGCTTTCACTAGCTGATTGTCGTGCTTAAAGGCTAGTGTTAAGTTTGGCGATTGTCGTGCTCAAAGGCTAGTGTTAATTTTTCATGTGCATGTATGACACTTAGAAGAAGATTCTTAGGTAAAAAGATCGAGAAGCTTAATGTTTTCTGCAAAATGTGAATCGTTTCTTACCCGCGTTAAAACTTCAAGATACACATATTCTTCATCGCTTCGCACTTCTTCGGGTGATTCTTTGAGGCTTCGAGAATTAAGTTCACATAAACCTTAATTCTCTCCTTTCACTTTGAAGTTAACTGAGACACATTCGGGCTCATCGGCGCACTCATAACCGCAATCAAATTCGCTTCTTGTCTTGGATATTTTTATGACATGATTGCCTAAAAACCGCCCTCGTTTGCTGTGAAATACCACCTCATTCTCAAGACTTGCCACCCTGCCAAACATATGTAAAATACTAGCGAAAACTTCTAAGCGTACGAACATTTTCATTTCGAACCTTCGACTTTTTTTGTCCATACCGCAGGTTCTGAGCAGGTGAAAACAGTCAGCATGCAGCAGGTTCTGCATGTGTAGATTAAACTAATTGTTTTTTACGTGCTAAGAATTATGACATAATATTGATTCTGCACGCCAATTTTAATATCCAAGTCTAAACATTTGTATGATTGTTATCAATAGGGTTAGAAGGATTGTCATGGGAAATTTACTGCACTTCAGAATTCACGGATAGCATGAAGAAACTATTATCAATATAACTGTTTAATATCAACTTCAATATTGGTCGGAGGTATTGTAGATACTTCTAGATCGAACTCACTAAGTCTTTTAGTTAGCTTTTTAATAAATAATAACTCTTTATTCTTAGCGATTCCCGGCAGGAGGTTTCTTACCTGCGTGTCGATACCTCATTAAAGAGATAGGAATAATAAAGCTTTTAGATTATCATCCATTGTTTTTTATGTTTACTCTGGGACAGAAAATGCAACCATGTTTAAAACTGGCCACAAGTTATGAAGACTCTAAGAGAGTTCGTATGAGCGTTCATATGAGACGGGCCAGCCCGATTTATAGGCAGGCTAGCTCGGCAGTGTCGAGATATCGCTTAACATATTATTTCACTGTAATTGTAAAATTGCATTCATATGGAACCGGGTCATCCCGGCTCTGGCGAGATCCCGCCTGAACGAAGCGAGATCTCGCCTTTAACGGACTCATATGAAAACATCAAGCGGGCCAGCAAAATCGAGCTAGGCTGACTTAACCGAGCTGGCCCGTCTCATATGAACAGGCCCTAAGTGCTAGCATATATACGTCGCATTTTCGTTGCGTCTAATGCAATTCAAACAATAAATAATGATATAATAAACCTCATTAAGCCTCAAATCACGATCAAAATGCGACGTGTCTTTAACCTAGACATATATATAAGTGCTAGCTTGTACGTCGCATTTTCGTCGCTTCGAATGCCATTCAAACAAGAGATAATGCGATGATAATGAAGCTTAATTATGTTTATGATCTTATTGCGTTCCACGAAGGAGAAGGCATTCTAATTCTGACTCGCGCGGTGTCCCGCGTGGTTTTGCGTGCCCATTGGATTTTAGACTTTGACGCCATCTTGGATGGACTATGTCTCACGTCTCGCCTCGATTTCTTGTGTGACGTACTCGATTTTCAAATCCTATTACTTTACACTGAGCTATAAAATTAATTATATAGCATGAGCTATAAAATTTATTTCTAAGTTAATTTTAATCTCTAAACATCATATTTAAAAAATTACCCCCTGCACGACAGTTTTAATATCTTCTACTTGTCTAGCATTTGCATAAAGTGTAAACAATAAATAAAAAGAAAATTAAATTTACTGCACTTCAGAATTCAAGGATGAGGATGAAGAAGCATCAGCAATATATATCTATGTCTCATGTCAATGTATATATAAAGCTCATCATTTATTGTTTTTGATGGCTATTTGAGATAGAATTAAAATGCACGCGATGTTTAAACTGACCGCAAGTTATATACACTCTACAATTAAGGTTTCCCAAAAAACCCCTAAAACTATTGAAATCACCTTTTGTCAAAATTTGAATGACTTAGGGGCTGTTTACAATTGATTTTCAATGGAGTCGACATACCTGTGAATTACAAAGTGACTAATTTATGTCAGAAAGAAAAACTATAATATTGATTGTCGTATCACACACGCACATACTTTATGCACGCAATTTTATTCTTTGTTTATTTTGGAAGTACATATGTATTAAACGGCTAATCTATTAACATGCTATTTTAGAGATGCGTGTATACATACTATCAATTATAATAATATTTGACATTTATTTTGCGGTTATTCTTTAAAATATTCATTAAAAACTCGATAGAATATTTCAGTTTCAAGGGACGCATGTATATATCTTTAATGACCGTAATTTTCTATTTTTAAATTCTTACCAAGACTGTTTTCTTAGCTTCTACTTCAGTGCATGTAAACTAAAAACTAGTGTACTAGAATATATCCGAATGCTTTAATGGTTTTGTTCCCATTATCGCTATTAAAGCAACAGATCGCCGTATTGCCACAGACCTCGTGGTACGTATCATCAAGAATGCTTAGACCAAGCCAAGAATCGCACGAATCACAGTGTTCCTGGTTATTGGCAACGATCCCAAGGCGAATTTTTCTATTTTTTTTATTCAACGGTACATTGAACCCCTCTTTGTTGCAGTTATACTGCAGTGATGAGCCTGCCATTAACGATTTCCATGCAGCTCGGCCAGCGGTTGTTGCCCGGAATTTTCCGTCTGCGATCACACTGAACAGCGAACTCGCGCTGTAGTTCAGGTTTATCCAATTTGTTTCTCCGTTATATTTCATTCCCTGGCATATCTTTGTGAACAGAGTATTCCAGTACGAAGCCAACTTGCTTTCTTTCTCTGTCAGTCCTTCCAAACCATCTTGTATCGCGTATGTCTCGTTGTTCGTCCACAGGGGAGAGTTATGAATAAATGTATTCTAAGACAAAGATACCAGACTTGCAAAAGAGCTTTCTCATAATAACGTCAGACGCTCTTCTTACACAAAGTTTGATTGGCTCTTCAATACTACCAATCAAATTCGTTCAAGAGCCTGAATGAAGTCTCACCTTATTCCCGTCCAACTTCATGACTAGTGTCCAGCCTCCGGTACCACATGTTTCAATATCGGTCATGTGACAGAACACGTCATAGTATTCGCCTGACGTATTGGACTTGAGACGGTAAATTCCGTCGGTGGAATTTCTAAATATTAAACGCATAATTACACAAAAAAGACAGTGTTACCAGTTTTAATGCTTTTTTTTTATACGTACTCGTGTTTAGTCAAAGCATCTTTGCATGAGTTGAAAAACTGTTTGCATTTCTTTGTTTCTAAATAAAACGATATAAATAATTTTGGAGAAAACGTTAATTAAGCATTAAGTTTTTGATATCATTGGCAGGCAGTGGCGTAGCCAGCCTGACAATTTAGTCATGCTATGCTAATATTTTGGTGTTCATTGACTGTGAAAACAATGAATTTCTAAAGAAATGAATAATGATAATAACATAAAATTTGCATAGCATGACTAAATCGTCAGGCTGGCTACGCCACTGTTGGCAGGGCGAATTTGCGTACGTCAAATAAATTACAACAGCTCAGAATTGGCTACATTAGGATTTTAGTTTGAAATCATTCTTGAGAAATCTTTATTTATTGCATCATTTTTCAGTAAATCGCTCTTCGGGTGATGTACCCGGGTAATTTACTATATACGGAACCACCGCTGGGTATTGAAACATTTTCAGCCTCGTTAATGGTTTTGTCAAATAATTATACATCAATAATGCATTTTTTAGTATAAACTAATAAATATGTATGTATATATTGATTATATTATCATCGTCGCTTTAGTAAAATTCTCTGAAGCAATATCGTAATTCTCCTAATAACTCATACTGAATTATGAAACAAGGAAAATATTTTTCCTGGACATGAGTATGTAAATGCAAAACTCGTTTTCTCAGACTTCGTGTGTAGCTATATACGTCTTATAACTCGCGTGTGTTAGCATTTTGACTATACACATATATGCACAGCACTCAAAATTGCTTACCTTCTGAAAATTCTTCATTCTCATTGCAACTCTTAATATAAAAGGAAAATATAACAAGCACAACATGAATGGTTAATAAATATATTTAAAACCCTACGAAGGAATAACTTTACACTTGCTAAGCTGTTAGAGCTGCTATTTCATTATGCTCATTTTAAAAAAGGTTTATTCCTGAAAAAGTTTATTGTTATTTACTAATCATATAACCAGCCGTTTATATCTCCAATGATTATTGTTCTAGCTTTTGTTCTTCGCTTATACCTCTAATCTTGTGTTTATGTTTGTACTTATGTCGATGCTTATGTCGCACGCTTCATTGCATTTCTCTGTTTTGATTTTTGTCTTTCCTTGTGCTTCTGTTTATTTCACTCGTGTGAATACCAGGGTTAAAGTCGAGTTAGTAAATTAGTGCTAAATTTGGCATTTTTCGACGTGCTTATAACATATAGGAAAAGAGATCCAGAACCTATTAATCTTCTATAGAAAATGCGAATCGTTTCTTACCCGCGTTAAAACTTCAAGATACACATATTCTTCATCGCTTCGCACTTCTTCGGGGGATTCTTTGAGGCTTCGAGAATTAAGCTCACATAAACCTTCATTTTCTCCTTTCACTTTGAAGTTAACTGACACGCATTCAGGCTCATCGGCGCACGCATAACCACAATCAAATTCGCTTCTTGTCTTGGATATTTTTATGACATGATTCCCCAAAAACCGCTTAGGTTTTCTCCGAAATACAACCTCACTTTCAAGACTTACAACTCTGTCAAACACATGTACAATACTAGCGAAAATAACTAATCGTATGAGCATTTTTTTAAATACTTACTGACTGAATAAGTGAAGATCCTTGTGTATGAGTCGAACACCGACTACCTTCTGTTTCTGTAATAGCGCAGGTCAAAGCAGTTATAGAAAACAATTAATTTGATCTAGAAACAGTCATTTCCGGCAGGAGATTTCTTAAATGCGTGTCGAAACCCCATTATAAAGAAATATAAATAATGATTATATAAAGCTCATCATCTATAATTCTTTTTTAATTTTGATATCTATTTAACATATAGAATTGAAAATGCACGCGATGTTTAAACTGACCGCAAGTTATATACGGCTGTTATATACAATTGATTTTTAATTATTTGATTTAAATATATTTACAGTTAATTGATTGGAATATAATAGAGCATAACTTTCACAACATCCACGCCTAACAGGATGGAGATGGATTACCATCTACGAAACAAACTTTGCAAATTAAACAAGTCTTTTTTGTCGTGTCGTGATCCGAATGCCTATTATTTTCTGAATTGAGACGAGACTCAAGAAATACGCAAAGTATTTTAGGTAACTATTGAACGAGAATATATGCAAATGTCACTAAATCTTTGTCACCGTTGTCCGGTGAGTGGACGGCGAAATTGCCACAAGTCTTCCCATTGACCGTTGTTCCAAATCCAAGCCATGAATCGCACGAGTTACAATCATTTTGTTCATTAGCAACGATACCAATACGGAGTTTATAGTCATATACACGGAGTACATTAAAACCCTCTTTATTGCAGTTTCTCTGCAATGATGAGCCTGCGATGAGAGATTTCCATGCTGTTCGGCTAGCGGTCGTTGCTCTAAATTGTCCGTCAGCTAACACACTGTACAACGAACTTGCGGTATATTTGAAGGTCATCCACCTTTTGTCTCCGTTATACGACATACCCAGGCAAATCTTTGTGAACGGAGTATTCCAGTACGAAGCCAACTTGCTTTCTTTCTCTGTCAGTCCTTCCAGACCATCTTGTATCGCATGTGTCTCGTTGTTTGTCCACAGAGAAGAACCATAGATAAATGTATTCTATTTTAAGACAAAGATACCAGTTTGTTGTTACACAAAGTTTGATAACTGTGATTGGTTCTGCAGTCCATTGTGTTGCTGTACATGCAAAATATTGTTATTTTATAATTTCAAAATTCCTTAAAGTCAAGTGACTTTACTTCAATGATTTTCTTCCAAATAAATGAAATCTAACCTTATTCCCGTCCAACTTCATGACTAGTGTCCAGCCTCCTTTACCACATGCTTCAATATCGGTCATGTGACAGAACACGTCATAAAATTCCCCTGACGTATTGGACTTGAGACGATAAATTCCGTCGGCGGATTTTCTATTTAATAAATGTATAATTACACAAAAATGCCGAGGCGGAAGTTTCATTTTCACATACGTACTCGTGTTTACTCAAGACATCTTTGCATGATTTGAACTGGATCTTTTTGCATTTTTTTGTTTCTAAATAAGGTGATAGGAATATTTTTGAGGAAACATACACCAGGCAGGATAGCATTAAAGGGGTGGAATTACAGTAGGTCAAATATTTACAACGGTTCACAATAATATTATTCTCTTCTGCGAGCTAGGGCAAATTGAGTCTACGCCACCTGTTACTACAACTGTCACACTCCCTGTAGTGATATTTAGGCTCGTCTGACTGTGGAACGCCTAATTTAAGCATGCAGGTGCTAGGCAATTCACTCCGCCGTTGAGCATTTAGACGTAGTTTTCATTCTAGGTCGTTAATGGCTTTGACAAATAGTTAAATATTATTATTATATACCACTTGTCAAAGTTTTGTTTTCGTAGCGTTTCATTGGTCGAGAGCGAATCACGCGAGAGTGGCGAGATTTTGATGTCGCCAGCGCGACCCCCTGCAGAGTGAAATAACGTGTTATCTCATGGGAAATAACAACTTTTATCCATTTGAAATGATGTCTTTTATGAATAGATATTTCGTTGCTTACCATGTAGTTTGGTTTTTCTTTGACAAGTGGTATATAATAAAAAACTTATTTATTGAAAACTCAGAAAACATTATGTTTTGAGGACCCTCGACCATCGATATTTCACTCGGCTTCGCTTCGTGAAGTATCGACAGGTCTCGGGTCCACAAAACATAATGTTTCCTTCGTTCGCAGTGAATAAGTGTTAATTAATGCATGTTGATTATATCGTCGTCGTTTGTAAAAAACTTCGACCTCGCATAGCTACAAAGCAGCCCAAATGCTCACCTTCTGAAAATTCCTCATTCTCATCGCAACTCTTAATAAAAGTAAAGTAACAAAGACCATATGAATTATGCCAAATGAATATATTTGAAAAGCTCACGAAAGAACAACTTGCTAATCCATTAAAACTGCCATTTAATTATAGCCAATTTTAGAAAGGTTTCTTCCTATATCATGTATATTTGAAATGGTTCATTGCAATTTACAGTGACTAAAGTTATATCCTCAATTGGAGATATGCACAAGATTTGACCCACGGGGCTTAAGAATGTTTAAAAAATTTCTCTATGTGCTTTGAAGGCCTCGCCAAAGTGTTCAGGGCCCTTAAGTCGAACTGCTTGCACTAACTGCCTCGCTTGAAGGCTAGTGCTAAGTTTGACATTTTTCATGCGCATATATGACACTTTGAAGATGAATGGTATAGGAAAAGAGATCCAGAACCTATTAATCTTCTATGGAAAATGTGAATCGTTTCTTACCCGCGTTAAAACTTCAAGATACACATATTCTTCATCGCTTTGCACTTCTTCGGGTGATTCTTTGAGGCTTCGAGAATTAAGTTCACATAAACCTTCGTTCTCTCCTTTCACTTTGAAGTTAACTGACACGCATTCAGGCTCATCGGCGCACGCATAACCGCAATCAAATTCGCTTCTTGTCTTGGATATTTTTATGACATGACTCCCCCCAAACCGCCCTCGTCTGCTGTGAAATACCACCTCATTCTCATGACTTGCCACCCTGCCAAACATATATAGAATACTAACGAAAACTTCTAAGCGTATGAACATTTTCATTTCAAAACGTCGAATGTATTTTCTCTCTGTCTAGCGCAGGTTCTGAGCAGGTGAAAACAGTGAGCATTGAGCAGATATCTAAGTTTAAGCTGTTTAAAATTTCATTGCATAATGACCGCATATTTTATTTAGCTGAATTTCAATATTGGTTGGAGCGCGATGGATCCCTAATCGCGGGTGTTGTAGATACCTCTAGATCGAACTCCACAAAATCTTATTTAGTTTTTCGATAACTAATTATTTTTCTTAGGAATTGCCGGCAGGTCGCAGAGATATAAATAAATAAAATTTTTCAGCTCATCATCTTTGTTTTTGATGTTTACTTTGGGGCAAAATGCACGACGTTTAAAACTGGACACAAGTTATAAACACTCTAAGGCCTAGGTTGTGCGTCGCATTTTCGTGGCGTCGAATGCAATTTAAACAATAGATAATGCGATGATAATGAAGCTTAATGAGGTGTATTTATTATCTATTGGGTCAATTGCATTAGTAGCGACCAAAATTGACGTATGATTTAGGCCTAACTTACCAACGCAGACTAAATATGTCGGTTGAAATAGATCGACTGTAAATAATTCATAGACATGATTCACAGACATTTTGCAAAATGTGTATACAATAACTGCAAGACTGACGTAATATTCGAGACCTTCAGTTTGACGTTTACGGCAAACGCCAAACCGCTAACAAAGTTTGGACGGCTGAGGGTGTATGCAGTCGTTCAAGCATTAAGTTTTTTACGGCGAATTTGAGACACATAAGGCAAAGCTGAATTTGCTGCCTTTCTAGCTACATCAGAAATAGCCTATTGCTTTCTTAGATTAATTACTGCTGAACATCACAAGTTTTATGTAGAACGTTTGTAATTTAGCGAAATTACCGCACACTTAAAGATAGTGGAGTTAAAACACAAACACTTAAGGTCTCTATTATCAATATACTGCACACGTAGCTTAAAGCCGGCATCCACTTGCGTGTACTGTCGGTGCCGCTGATTTGGCGCATGCTCAGTGACTCAAAACTGGTCGCTAATGCCGTCGGGGCTAATGTTTTGTGTACGTATGACAGTAGAACTATTGTCTACTCCTAATGTGACCGTCAGCGCACAAGCCGTACGTGCGATTTCGCGTTCGTACGTGCAAGTGGAGGCCGGCCTTTATGCCCGCTGGTCGTGTGTATAGAAGAAGAAATAGCATTTATATTCTTCTATATATTCTCAATTTGAATGGAGCATAATTTCTTCCCAGCCCCCACCCGCTTATTGATAAATTATTCAATCCTATGTTGCTTAACTACGCGATCTATACGTCCAACTATACGACCCCCACGTCTGTTTTGATTGATTCGTTTTCCCTTATGTTTCCACTTTCGGAGATCTTTCGGAGTTATGAACGTGTTGATTGAGCGAAGTTACGCAAAATGGGCGCGAGATAGTGATTCGAAGCATCACTTGCGAACCGGGAACATGGTTTTTTTTGCGTAAAAGTCGTTAAAACGACTATGCACATAACAAATACGTATACAAATTCAAAACGGGATAAGGAGACCAAGGCATAAAAATCTCCTGTTTAATACTATATATAATTATAATAGATAAGTATATACTTATATATATGTAACGTTTATTTAGATGGAAGTGTGTATTGGTCGGTTTTGGACAAACTGAAGCTGTCATATAAAATCTCTGACTTGGAATCACTCAATATTTCTGTTGTAAGGAGTGTCCAGACTCACAAAGGAACGGTCCAATACAAAGTAAGTACACAATACTCAAAATTGTACAACTCGATAGATGCACGGGGGGGGGGCGCATATTCGTATATTCGTTAGAGGCATTCTTATTCATTTTTTTTCAAATTGATTGAGATTGTTTTTACGGTCATTGAACATGCATATGTAAATTTGTATGTCTCGCTATACGCCCCCCCCCCCGTCACTTGATTATGCTGGGGCGACGCCATAATTGCTAGCAGTCATGCTAGCAATTCGTTAATTCAATAGCATTCGTTACAATGACCAAAGCCACTGAGGCAAGAGCACTGCACCGGCATTGCAAAAGCGTAGGTTCGATTCCTGCCGGAGGACCTATAGTTGATTCATTTTCCGAACAACCGTTCCTGGCTTGAATTTGAAGTGTGTATAATTCCACTCGAAATTAAGACTCTCAGAACCATTAGAATTTACCTACATCGAGTGAAGTGCCAAAAATCATAACTGATTGTAGCTATGATGGGTTAATTTTTAAAGTTATGTTGAACCGTGGAAGTAATTTTGAATGTTTCTATGCACTCTATAGTTTACTTTAAAAGACAGTGGTCTTTCAAAGAAGAAAACAGCACCGGGCATTGATCTTCGTCCAGTACAGATCCAAGTCCAGGTAAACTTTCTCCGGACTTGGCGACAATTTATAGATCCTGAGTGATTAAAAAACTGACGATTTAAAGGTAACTTAAACATTTTTAACAGCCATGGCAAGCTGACGAAACTTGTTTTGTCGGGAAGACAGAAAAAGGCGTTTTACGGGTAGGAAATCTGGCTATTATTTTATCAGACCTTTACGAAATATATTTTCTGCTTTTTGTGTACCCGTTCAGTGTATAATAAGACACATGTGTAAACTTGTTAGGGTACTCAATCAATGACAGTACTTCTTGGTTGTCCACCAAGCATGAAGATTCAGTTCGATTCTGACGCTTCCATAAATGCTTCTGGGAAAAACCAATTTTGCGACAAGAAATACGGAATCGCTTGCTTCTTATTTGAACACAGTAAGACCTGATGGAACATGGTGTTTCCACTCTTTGTTGCACAATTGACGTATAAAGCGAAAGCAAGCGCTGAGAACATTTATTCCATTCAGATACAATGGAATGTAGGCTTTGTTGAACTGAACGAATTTGTTCTCTGTCACCATTTCAGCGTTCCATCCAGTGTTTAATATCGTGGACGAGTCGACAGGCAATATGTCAAGGTTCACTGGGAGATATCACCTGACGATCATTGGTGGAGGAAAAGATATCTACTCTATTGAAGACTACAGTGCGAATGATATTGCTTTGTTTAATTTTCAAACACATGGGTAAGCGTTGGCGTATTTGCAGTAGCGTAGCCATGCAGCCTGACGATTTGTCCCGCTATGTTAATATTTTAGTGTTCATTGACTGTGAAAACAATGAATTTCTAAAGACAGTTGTGAAATTCATGAGATCACCTAAGTAGAATTGTAAAAACTTGGCTTTGAACAACTTAGCCCAAAGTAAAAGATTAATCGTTTTCGTTGTAGGTCTACTTCAACTCTAATATGGACTCCAAGCGACAAGAACCTGGGCTCAATTCCTTCTTTTAACATTTCTAATAATGGACTTCAGTGAGTCGACATTTACACCTTAGGTGCTTCAGCTAATTGAATATAAATACGTGACGATTTAAAACCATGCATTCGTTTCCTCAGATGGTTATGTGGTAGGAAGAGTCCGTGTTCAGAAATATCCCCAGTGTTTCCACATTCGCCAGAATTTTACTTCAAGCTTGAGTTTTCGAACAGGTAAGCATAAAATCAGTGGCGTACGGGAGACGATAATTGGGGGAGGGGGCACATATTCATATATTCATGTTGTGAAAGATTAATTTCTTTTCAAATCCATTGTCTTTACAGGTCTGTTAACATGAATATATGAATATGCACCCCCCCCCCCCGAAATAACCTCTACCGAACGCCACTGCATCAAATGTGGTGCGGCCACCCAAGATGTTCTTAAACTTTGATGTTTCAGATCTTTCGTGCGTTGTTTAATAAAGATATTCTTTGTTATTCTTCGTTGCTAGAGACACCGACGATCACAGTTTGAGTTGTGACTTAACCGGTCAATTTATTATACGAATTCACGGACTACCTCTTGGCTCTCTGTATCCAGCTACGGTTATTGTAGCGGTGGGTTTATTGTGAAGTTTCAGTCTTAGACTGGTGTTAATGTATCGGCCCTTCTTCCGGAATTCCGGCATGCTTCTCTGGCTTTTGTATTAGAAATCAATTAGAAATTCGCAGCAGGGGCAGGTTGTATGAAACGCTTTAACTACATTTTGCATAGTTAAATCCTAATTAACTCCGAAATGCACGACTCTGATTGGCCAATTCTGTCCTTAACTACAGTTAAAAGTTAACTAGTCTTTTTCAACTGGCCCCAGGAGAAATTTGGAAAAAGTTAGCTCTAAATTTAGCACTAACGTAAGGTATGGTTGTAGGAAAAATTTCGCCTGTAAACCATCGTAAATACATATTTAAGAAAAGTGAAAAGACACCCGTTTCCCACTGGGCGAATTTATTCGCGCGACGCAAAGCGATATCTGAAATCCGGTGATGTGATTGGCTTAGGAAAAAATTCGACGCAAAAAAGTAGAATTGCTTCCCACTTTTTATCTATACACGCGAATAAATTCGCCTAGTGGCTATATTCATATATTCGTGTTAGCGAACCGTATAAAAGCAATCAATTTCAAAAGAAACTAATAATGTCGAACGTGAACATATGAATATTTGCCTCCTCCCCCCCCCCCCTAACGATATTCCGCGGCCCCTGGTACAAGTATTTACGGGTTGGCTCGTGCCAATTCCATTTTTTGCAACCTTCTTTTCCAGACGTGCACGGCGTTCATAACGGCTTATGTTATGACAATGTACGCATTTAAGCGAAACGATCACAAATTGTGGAACATGGCACGTGACTTTTTCCACACGAAGAAGATTATCGTCGAAACTTGGGTACATCAGAAGATGAGAAGAGCAAAGGTTGAGCCTGCCAACGAAACGTATGTCGAGGACTGCGGTAAGTCTTTTGGAACTTAATGTAAAGAAGCTTCAGTGGAAAAGTTTCAGTCCGTCAATATCAGTGAACGTGTATTATAAAATAACGTGTATGTTAATATTGTTCTGATTGCTTAAAGCCCGTGTTTGGATAAAGCCATCCAAACACGGAAATTTGATTCGCTTGTTAAAATAAAACTTGGAACACTGCCTTTTTGTTGCATGTAATTTCATAAAACAACTACTTAATGGTTTTCCGTGTTTGTAATTGTAATTGTTTATTTCGCATTCAACTAGGAAATTGACTGAATCGGCTGCTATTTGTGTTTTTGTTAGGATTTTTTACATACTTTCACTGGACTATATATAGGTCAGTGAAAATCTCGCCAATCAGAACATTGAATCCAGAAAAGCAAGATGGCGGCGAGTGCGTCTTGAGTTTGACTGTTTGACTGGTTTGACACCTGGGATGCGCAATACGGGTTGATTCACTCGCATGGTTCAGACCCTAAATGATAACTATTCACTTTTTTAAGATATTGATGGCAAAAAGAAAATATGATGAGAGCGGAATCGATCGACAAAGGTTGAGTAAGTTGTCAATTCATGTTATAAGTTCCAAACGATATGTCGTTCAACTTGACCGTTTTAATGTTTGACTTTTAGACTATACAAAGGTTTAGTTTATTCTGAAACTTTTTTCAGGATGGCTGCAAATACATGCAGCCATGTTTTTCACCCCGACTTGTTTATTTTTATCAAAATGTCGGAGAGATGAGCTATCGAATAACGCTTGAATATTCGAGTTTATATTAGGCCTTAACTAGATAAACTTAATATATACTTTTCTGCAAAGCTCGTTATTGCATATTGCATCAGCATTTTATACACACATCAATAAATTAGATATTAATATCTGTCGCATATAGTTTGAAATCAAATCTTTGTCTACTTGCTCAATGTCAGATTTAATCGTCAGATCTTCCCACATTTAAAGCTGCCCCACAATACGACTTGTCCATCAGGTCTACACGTCACGCCAAAACACCATCCTGACTTGTTTTCTCCACGGGTAATTTCCCCCACCGGGTAAGGTTTTCCGTTGTAAGTGCATACTGCAGGCCCTGGGGTGGTCGTGTCAGGGGGGGATGTGGTGGTAGAACGAAATGTAAACTTGCAGTTCCAATCGCCCCACAAATACAACTGACCGTTGTCTTGGCAAACAACTTTGTAACACCATTGGTTTTTGTCGATCCCCTCTTCGATGACGCCGGGGAAATGGAACGCACCTAAAATATATCAAACACAAGGGTAAAACATTTTGCATTTTGCATTTACATCTTGCGCAGCCAAATTCTTTCTAAAGTCAAAATAAATCATTCTGACTGGGCAATTCTGCCATTGGCTAGTGTTACACGTTAACTGGCTTTTTACAAAATTAATGACCCTATAAGGAAGTAATTAATGATCTGTAAACTATCCTGTTCGCAAAACTGAAAATTGTACATATATATCAAAAGCACGATTAACTTTACTGGCTATCCAGGTACGGCGCTCCAGATTTATTAAGCTCGGGCCGGTTGTTCAAAAGCCCTGGGTTAAAGCAAATATTTGCATCAATTTTTTAATCGCTCGTTTAAATACAAATTTGAATATTTTATTGGTTTTGCACGTATAAAAAATGCGAGAATAGAGGGCTAGCCCGGATTTCGCAGCAAATCATTAAATAAAAGACGCTTTGAATAAAATACGAGATAAATGAAAGAATGAAAAACAAAAACATAAAACATACCATTGTAAAGACATTTAACTTCATTAGGATCAGAAGCTGAGGTTTTCGTAGGCGAAGGTGTCGTAAACGTAGTAGTTGATTGGTCACAGTTAACACTGCGCGAGACGATTTTACCTTCCTCTGTGCACATGACATCCATACACCACTTACTGCCATCCGATATACGGCTTATTCTCCCCGGGGGATAGTACTTATCGCGATGAACACACCCGGGTAATGAAGCTGTTATCTCGGCCGTCGGTGCCTCAGTCGGTGCACACGTATGAGTCACCCATTGAACAATTATCCCCGAGATGTCACAAATCACCCCGTAACACCGACCGTCTCTCAAAGCCCCTCGAGTTACTTCTCCTGGGGAGTAAAGTTTACCCTTGTAATAACATTTCTGTTTCTCAGGTTTAGTTGTTCGTATGGGTTGTCCAGCCGTGGTTTTTTGTGGTTTCGTGGGGGCTTTAGGGGTCGTTGTGGGATCAGGGAGCGTTGTTGTGGTCCTTTCCTCTGTGGGTTTAGTTGTTTTTGGGAGTTCTGTAGATTTAGTGGTTTCTGTAGTAGATAATTTGGTTTGTTTTTCCATTGAGTCAGTGATTGTGACAGAAACAATTGACTCTTGGGTAGGTTGGTTAACTTCTGTACTAGGGGTCAACTTCTTTATCGGGCAATCATCCCATTGAATCATTACACCATCCTTGCATAACAACCCAGAACACCAGTCGTTTCCAATTGTAGCCAAATCTCCCTCTTCATAATATCTACCTTCGTGAAAACACCGGGAAGGTTCAGGACCAATCGGCGGAGTCAGCTCCAAGCTAGATGCCGCTTCGGTTTTAGGACCCGTAATACCACCGCAATCCAAAGATATCAATCGACCTCCCTTGCAGTACCAACCTGAGCACCAATCGTTACCGTCAAAATCTCGGGAAATTATGTCACCTTCTTCATAATACTTTCCTTCGTGGAAGCACAGTTTTGGCTCCGGTGATGATGATGTGGCTTCTGTTTGAGGAGTGGGACTAGTTATTGGGCTTGCGGTGGAAGGTTGGGTAAGAGATATTTCTGGCGGTTTAGTGGTATCTTTACCTTGTGTGACCGTGAGGGTCTCGGTGGTATGTGCTGGTGTTGTATCGCTTCTTTTTGTCGTTTCTGGGGTGGGTAAGGCAGTACTTCTTGGTAAGGTGGTACCTCTAGGTGTGCGGGTTTGTGTAAGAGTGGACACAGGTGCTTTAGTGGTTTTTTCTGTGGCAGATAATTGTGTCTGTTTTTCCATTGCGTCGGTTGTTGGAGTAGAAACGTTTGACTCTAAAGTAGGTGGGCTAATTCCTTCACTAGGGGTTAAATTCTTTATCAGACATTCATCAAATTGAATCATTGTACCACTCTGGCATAATAACCCGGAACACCAATCATTCCCAATGGTAGCCAAATCACCTTCTTCATAATATCTACCTTCGTGAAAACATCGAGATGGTTCGGAACTAAGCGTTTTCGGTGGGATTGGCTTGGGACTATCTTCTTCAACTACAGAACTTGTAACGTCACAGTCCAGAGATATCAATCTACCTTCTTTGCAGTACCAACCTGAACACCAATCATCAGCGTCAAAATCTCTGGAAATTATATCACCTTCTTCATAATATTTTCCTTCGTGGAAGCACAGCTTAGGTGCGGCTGTTGTGTTCGAATCTTCAGCTTGACGACTGGGGGCGGCGACAAGGCTTGCAGTAGAGGTTGTAGTAAACGGTACTGTGGGTGCCTCAGTGGTTTTTGTAGTGTGTACCCTAGACTGTTTTTCAAGCGAATCAGTGTTCGTGGATGAAACATTGAACTCTTGGGTTGATGAGTTGGTTTGTGCACTACTACCACAGTCTACACCTTCAAAGGGAATCAATTGCCCACCACTGCAATAGGAGCCTTCGCAAGCGCCACTACCCTCACCACCAGGGACCACCTCGCCCTCATTGTAATACACTCCATTAAAATAACACTGGGGGGCGCTAGTGGTGGACACTTGTGGCGCATTTGGATTTTCACAATTGAAGTCGTTCCAGGGGTCAATTTTACCATCATTACAATACCAACCCGAACACCATTTCCTGGTATGATAAACACGCGAAATAACTTCTCCCCTTACGAAATATTGACCATTAAAGTAGCACCAGCCAATTGATGTTGGAGTGGTGTGAAGAGGTGTGGTGCTTCTAGAGGTTGGTTCTTTAGGGCTAGTTGTAGGTAGAGTGTTCACCGTCGAAGATGTTGTGAATTGCGTATTCTGTTCTGTTGATGAGGTTTTATGAGTTGTTTGTGTGGGAGGATTTGTCGTCGATGTTGTAGGGGCTTTAGTTGGTGCTGTGGTTATAATTGTGGGGGTGGTGGTTCCACAACTCCAGTCATCCCAAGTGGTCACTTGACCAGATTCATCACAAACCTCTCCAAAACACCACCCTTCCCCATCTGAACCTCTACTGATCTCCTTCCCTGGAAGATAAAATTTTCCTTCGTAGTGGCAACCCGGGCGTGGAGGTGGAGTAGTGTATGGTAGGGTAGTTTGTGGAGGGGTGGTGGTCCCACAATTCCAATCATCCCATGGAATTACATTTCCTTCGTCGTCACAGTATAAACCATAACACCACCCTTCGCCATCCGATCCTTTGCTAATGTCATCACCTGGGGCATAAAATCTCCCCTCGTACTCGCAGCCTAGATGGGGAAATGTGATGTATGGTGGAATTGTGGAAGGTGGAATGGTGATCAGGCGTGTGGTAGCCTTTGGTGGGTAAGTCTGAACTACAGTGCGTCTTCTGTTGGTAGACGGATTTGAAGGAGGTTCGGTTGCTGCAGTAGGGGGATGTGTGCCAACTGTGGGTAGTTTAGTTGTGGTGGATCCACAACTCCCGTCATCCCAAGTAGTTACCTGACTGTTTTTATCACAAATCAATGCACCACACCAATTACCTTTTGAACCTTTTCTGATAATCTCGAATGGGGCGTATAATTTCCCTTTGTACAGGCAACCTAGGCGAGGCGGGGTAGTGGTGGACGGTGGGGTAGTTGGTGGAAGGGTAGAGGCTGCACAGTCGAAATTATCCCAAGGAATTATATTTCCTTTGTGGTCACAGAAAAGACCAAAACACGACCCGTGGCCATCTGACTCTCTACTAATTTCGTCTCCTGGGCCATAAAATTTACCGTTGTGTTTGCAGCCAAGTGGGTCAGTCGAATACGGTGAACCAGTGTGAGGTGGAATGTTTGATGGTGGGGGATTTCTTGTTGAGGAAGGGCTGAACTTTAGTTCAGTGCTAGTCCGTTCAGAAAAGGTTGGTTCAGCAGTAGTTCTTTCAGGAGTAAATGAGGTGGGAGGGCTTGGGGTTGTAGTAGCTTCAGGGGTCGTTGTTGGAAAACAGTTAAAATTGTCCCATGCGACGACGTTTCCCTCCTCATCGCAGAATGAACCGTAACACCACCCAGACCTCCTGTCCGCTCCCGACTCAATTTCTTCCCCAGGATAATAGAATTTACCATCGACATTGCATCCCACGGGGGTTGTTGCAATTGGTAATGTGGTGATAAATGGTGTGGTCGTTTGTGGAATGGTTGTTCGGTGTCGTTTGGTGGTTTTACGTCTAATAGTCCGGTGCATTGTGGGCGCCACGGTCGAGCAAACTGCATCCCAAGCCGTTACAACACCGTTGTCGCAACGCATGCCGGAACATTTGCCCTCTCCAGCTGATTTTTTATTGAAAATCTCTCCGGAAACATAGAACCTAGAGTCGTATTCACATAAGTGTGCGCCGTTCGTCGGACGTTCTGTCGAAGGCCTGGCCCGCGCTGTGGAAAGTGCGCTGATTGTGAAGCAAAACAAAGCTGTTCTCAGCATCCCTAAATGAAAGAAATACACAACAGTGTTTCTTTGTCTTGTTTTCAAAAATTCCCTATTTCTGGGATTGAATCAATGTGCGGCCGCTTTTTATTCAATTCAAAAATTCAGTGCTGTAATTTATTGTTATTGAAATGTCTAATTGATGTTGATTTTCCTATTTTTAACATCGCTAGTGTTTATCTGAATTAAACTTTCAATGCGCTTGTCACTGACACTCATAAAAAAGCTTAATACATAAATTGACCCTAGTGGCCAAGTGAAACTAGTTGACAATCAAAAGATAGTAACCCCAAAAATTTCCGTGTTCATTTTTTTCTGCACAAATTCAGACGACAAAACGTTATGGAACTTTCTAAGTAGCATTGTCAATCGTCAGTCCACGCACTGCAGAATAAGGGGTGAAAAAAACGCTCCGAGAACTCTAATGTTATTATTATTATTATTTAAGTGCTTATGTAAACTGACACGATCTGATCTCCTTCACAGCTTTATTACAAAAATCCTCTTTTTTTTCTTCAAAAATCTTTTCGCTTGTGACCTGTGCAAGGTCTCCACGGCAAGAAGTTTGGACCGTATGTTTTGAAGATCGTTATAACACCTTTCTTAACACTAAAGATATGCGTTTATCTTGATCTTAAACAAACTGTACTCGTAGGCGTTTTGTTCAGCTCGAAAGCTGGCTCTTGCCATTGTTTATAGACTCTACTAATTCCTTCCGCTGTCTAGTAAATGTGATCAGGAAATTTGAATATAGAACTCCTGCAGGAAATTTTCACTGAGCAGTCATCAAAAATCGTTTATCTTCACCGCCATTTTAACAGATATGTAAGAGTTCGGATGAAAACTTATCCTTATATATTTTCTGTATCGAAATCGCTTATTGCTGACTGCGCGCACGTAGCAAAATTCTATTACATAAACCACCTTGACATATTCACAACAATTGCAACGAAATGGAAACTGCAGCAAAAAATGCTCGAATAATGCCAATCGGGCAAATTAGGGACATGTGGAAAACAAACACCCTGGGCCAGTTGTATAAAACTCTTAACTACATTTCGCATCGTTAAATCCTAGTTAACTCAGAAATACACAACTCTGATTGGCGAATTATGACTTTAACTACAGTCAAAAGTTAACTACTCTTTTATACAACTGGCTCCCGGCCGATATATCAAGTGAAGATTTAGAAATATCTATATAATATTCTCTTCTATACAGAACTAGCGATTAGGGTGTTTGATATAGGGATTTCCATGAATCTGACGGCATAATCTCTTTCTTCATTAAAATATGATAATCGTTTTTTGTCTTCCAACCAGGAAGATTCTTTGATGATGTTCAACTGCCCACGCAGGATCGAATGGGATGGGAAAATTTCTTTTGTCTGTTGATCTTAAATTAATCGCGAAATGACACATGCAAATAGAGATGGCCAGAAAGCTAAAAATGTTGTCCGATATCCAATAATGTTTATAGCTGTTGTGTCGTAACAAATCAAAATAAAACTTTTAAGAGCATATTCAGTAAGGCTAACACTTTTAAGACCAAGAAAAAAACACGAGAAAATTTAATCAGGTTTTACCAGCATTGGATTAACTAATTTGGCTGTCAGTAAATTGGGATTAATTCACAATTGCACCTAATTCTTCTGTGAATGCCTTTACTATCAGGGGCACAGATAGAACGATAATTGGGGTTTTTAATCATATGTATTAAGAATCCGTCGGGCAGAACTGAATATACATAATGTATATTCAGTTCTGCCCGACGGATTCTTACTGTAAACCTACAATTATCGTTCTAGCCACGTCACTGTTTACCATAGGAGTTTGGATATGGATTCTCGTTCGCGAAAAGAATCCTGTAGTGTTTTGATTTCATAAAAAGTCAATTGAATTGGTTGGAACACCAACATCACCAAATCATCCCTGTGTGTTTTATTATAAAAATCCATTTTCTAATAATATTAAGTTTCCAAGATTATCATATTCAATCTGAAAAAAAACGTATTCGTTGCCTTACAGTATCTCATAGTTTATCGTATCATTTTTCTATCCTTACTCATTCAACTGACACGATCTGATCTCCTTCACAGCTTTATTACAAAAATCTTCTTTCTGTCTTCAAAAATCTTTTCGTTTGTGAACCAGTGTGAGGTTTCCACGGCAAAAAGTTTATCGTATGTTTTGCAGATCGTTATAACACTTTTCTTAACAACACTAAAAATATGCGCTAATCTTGATCTTTAACAAACTGTATTCGTAGGCGTTTTGTTCAGCTGGAAAGCTGGCTCGTAAATTCCCTCTTACCATTGTTTATAGACTCTCTCTTACTAATTTCTTCCGCTGTCGGGTGTGAATATAGAATTCCTGCTGGACGTTTTCACTCAGTAGTCATCAAAAATCGTTTATCTTCACCGCCATTTTAACAGATGTGTAAGAGTTCGGATGAAAACTTGTCCTTATATATTTTCTGTATCGAAATCGCTTATTGCTGACTGCGCGATAAAACCAAAAAAAAAACACGAGAAAATTTAATCAGGTTTTACCAGCATTGGATTAACTAATTTGGCTGTCAGTACATTGGGATTAATTCATAATGGCACCTAATTCTTCTGTGAATGCCTTTACTATCAGAGGCGCATGCAGGTAGAACGATAATTGGGGTGTTTAATCATATGTATATTCAGTTCTGCCCGACGGATTTCTACTGTAAACCTACAATTATCGTTCTAGCCACGTCACTGTTTACCATAGGAGTTTGGATATGAATTCTCGTTCGCGAAAAGAATCCTGTAGTGTTTTGATTTCATAAAAAGTCAAATGAATTGGTTGGAACACCAATATCACCAAATCCCTGCGTGTTTTATCATAAAAAGCCATTTTCTAATAATATTAAGTTTCCAAGATGATTATATTCAATTTGAAAAAAAAACGTCAATTCGTTATCTTACAGTATCTCGTATCATCTTTCTATTTTTTGATAGATTTAAACAAACGAAAGTGACTAAAATCGTCAATTTGTAAAAACAAAATTGAATATAAAAGCGGTGAAACGGCTCATTTAAAGGTGTGATCATTAAGATCGTGTTAAAGTTATCAATTTTCATTCAGTTATATTTTTTGTTTCGCAAAGAGGTATGTTTGGCTGCATGCGTGATAAATCCTAAACTGCTTAGGGTGTGATAAAATTGATAAAAACGCTTCTCGACGTTTCGACTTAAGGGCCATGCAATTAACTAACTTTTCTGACGAAGGCCAGTTAGTCCGAAACTTCAAGAATGGTTTGTCTATTTTTTAGCCGCTGTTATAGCTACCACAATCGCTGTGAAATTGTTAGAAATCTCTGCTCCTTGGATTTCAGTTTTTGGAACAAGCTTAGTAATAAATGCATGACCTTCTTCTTTCTACAGAATATGGCGTATCTCCTAGTTTCTCGCTAGCGGACATGACGGAAGGCAGACTCTTGCTTATTTAACCTCACGAAAAAAATAGTAGGTCGCATAAAAATTTCCCGGATTATATCTTCCTTAGGAATTTCGGTGCATGCACTTCTGATGTTTATCTGTTTGTCTCCAATGTCGTTTAAAGATAGCAAGAGCTAGTTCCTTCAAAACAGTTGCGATGTAGGTTCGCAAAAATATTGCGAGTTAAACACGCAATGGCTACTAGAACAATTTTAAACAAATAAACGACAAAAAAGAAAAAACCAATACCGATTGGCGAATTATGTCTTTAACTACAGTTAAAAGTTAACTAGTCTTTTATACAACTGGCCACCAGCCGATATATCAAGTGAAGATTTAGAAATATCTATATAATATTCTATTCTATACAGAACTAGCGATTAGGGTATTTGATATAAGGATTTTTATGAATCTAGCTGACAGCATAATCTCTTTCTTCATTGTAATAGGGATGGGAAAAATAATGGTTGGGAAAATTTCCTTTGTGTGTTGATCTTAAATTAAAGACGCATGCACATAGGGATGGCGAGAAAGCTAAAAATGTTGTTTGCAATCCAATAATGTTTATAGCTGTTGTATCGTTACAAATGAGAATGAAACTTTTAAGAGCATATTCTTCGGCTAATGCTTTGAAAACCAAGAAAAAAACACGAGAAAATTTAATCAGGTTTTACCAGCATTGGATTAACTAATTTGGCTGTCAGTACATTGGGATTAATTCATAATGGCACCTAATTCTTCTGTGAATACCGTTACTATCAAGGGCGCAGGTAGAACGATAATTGGGGTGTTTAATCATATGTATATTCAGTTCTGCCCGACGGATTTCTACTGTAAACCTACAATTATCGTGCCACGTCACTGTTTACCATAGGAGTTTTAATATGGAATCTCGTTCGCAAAAAGAATTCTGTAGCATTTTGATTTCATAGAAAGTCAAATGAATTGGTTGGAACACCAATATCACGAAATCCCTGTGTGTTTTATTATAAAAAGCCATTTTCTAATAATATTAAGGTTTCCAAGATTATTATATTCAATTTGAAAAAAAAACACGTCAATTCGTTATCTTACATTATCTCGTATCATCTTTCTATCGTTACTTCTTGATAGATTTAAACAAACGAAAGTGACTAAAATCGTCAATTTGTAAAAACAAAATTGAATATAAAAGCGGTGAAACGGCTCATTTAAAGGTGTGATCATTAAGATCGTGCTAAAGTTATCAATTTTCATTCAGTTATATTTTCTGTTTCGCAAAGAGGTATATTTGGCTGCATGCGTGATAAATCCTAAACTGCTTAGGGTGTGATAAAATTGATAAAAACGCTTCTCGACGTTTCGACTTAAGGGCCATGCAATTAACTAGCTCTTCTGACGAAGGCCAGTTAGTCCGAAACTTCAAGAATGGTTTGTCTAGCCGCTGTTATAGCTACCACAATCGATGTGAAATTGTTAGAAATCTCTGCTCCTTGGATTTCAGTTTTTGGAACAAGCTTAGTAATAAATGCATGATCTTCTTCTTTCTACAGACTATGGCGTATCTCCTAGTTTCTCGCTAGCGGACATAACTGAAGGCAGACTTTTGCTTATTCAACCTCACGAAAAAAAAAATAGTAGATCGCATAAAAATTTCCCGGATTATATCTTCCTTAGGAATTTTGGTGCACTCCTGATATTTATCTGTTTGTCTCCAATGTTGTTTAACGATAGCAAGAGCTAGTTCCTTCAAAACAGTGAAGATGTAGGTTCGTAAAAATATTGCGAGTTAAACACGCAATGACTACTGAACAATTCTAAACAAATAAACGACAAAAAACCCATACCGCAGAGTGATGAATGTGTGATTTAGTAGAGTAAGATTACATGCACTAAGTTAATCTTTGACAACTTTTAAAATCTTTCTAGACGAACACTTATAGCTTCTCTAGAAAACAGCCAAACAATCAGTCAATGATTGATTATATACACATTGCATATTTTTTTCTCATTTCTTGAATCTTCGCATTAATAGCTATTCTTTTGGGAATAAATGCATGTGTCCTGTGTCTCAGGCAAAAGTTTGGTTCAAAATTATGATGAACTTCGTTGCAAGCTAAAAACTATGCATATTAGATGCAGAGTGCACCTAGTATAATTGTATAAACAGTGAAATCCCCAGACCATATTCATATTCGACTCTGTTAATCGTGGTCTTAAATTCCCAAAAAGTATGCACTTCGCACCTTAAACGGCCCACTTAATGAACGTTGTTGTTGAAAGCCATATTAGGTAATTCTTCAATAATCCCACGGAAGCGCACGCGACAACGGATGGGTGAAGCCCTTTGGCAATCTGGCATGCGTCTGTGTATAGATTTTTTAGAGAACATTCAGACATGACACTGAACCCTCGAGATATACTAAATCATGCAGCATGTCAAATAATCCATCTTTTAAACTTTTTATCAAGATAACCACGCGCAAAATGTGGGACCTCGAACGTCTTCCCCATTGATAAAAAATTAGACTCGTGCGATAATATTTTTGCGAAGCTGAGGTGTTGAATGAGCTATCTAAATATATATGGCCCGCTGACACGCTAACCCATTATTGCTAGACTAGTTGAATCTAGTTCGTCTGCCATCCTGCATGAAAATTAACGCTATTAAAGTTGGCATACGCCTACGTTAAATCATATTAAATCAACTTTTATGCCCAGCTTTTTTAGCTAAAACAATTTTAAACGTAATTTTTTTTTCTTGTATGATTGCATGGCGACTTTAGTAATTATAATAACTTGTAGGTACACCACGTAAGTATTAAATACTGCAAAGCTTTCGGTCCGTTAACCCGGACCTTCATCAGTGCAATTACTTGAATACACGTTTGCGCGTCACTTAAATATCATGTTAGTCGTGATTAGTTTGCTCGCGCTATTAATTAAACGGTTTCATTTAATTAAGTTCTAACTAAGCTCTTTACACACACAAGGATGGCGTCGATGAACAACAGAAACCTGGTGTGTACCGCATTCCATGTGAATGTGGTTTGGTTTACATTGGAGAGACCGGTAGAAATCTCTCAATACGTCTTAAAGAACATAAGACGAACTGCGAGAAAGGTAAACTGGATAAGTCTGCAGTAGCTCACCATGCATGGACTTATGATCATCGCATTAAATGGAACGATGCTACCATTTTAGCAAACGATAAGTTTGCTGTCTCTCGTAAAATGAGAGAATCTATTGAAATTTATAAACATCAAACTATCGTCCAAGAGGGAAAGCCACTTAATAGTACGTGGCGTGCTCTTTTCGGTGTCTCTTAGTCAAATACTTGTCTAGGGCGCGCGCATTAGTTAGAACTTAATTAAATGAAACCGTTTAATTAATAGCGCGAGCAAACTAATCACGACTAACATGATATTTAAGTGACGCGCAAACGTGTATTCAAGTAATTGCACTGATGAAGGTCCGGGTTAACGGACCGAAAGCTTTGCAGTATTTAATACTTACGTGGTGTACCTACAAGTTATTATAATTAATTTTAAACGTAGTAACGCTACTGAGAAAGCCTGAGATTAATACTGAGCTTACGAGGTTTTATCGATCTATCTTTATTAAACTGGAGGGTAAAATTACGATCATGCTCAGCTTCGCCTTCGAATTTAAAATTTTCACTCTTTTATTATTTTGTTTCAGAGCGCAATTTAGCATGCGTTGTGTAGTTGTGAACAGATATAATACATAGAGTTTGGCTAGGAATTTAGTTTTGTATCATTGTTTTACTCTGTTGAAATACAACCAGGGAGCAGCGTGGCAGCATCAAATATGGTTATAACACTGAACTGCCAAAAATATAGACAAAACAGTTCTCGAAAACAACTCTCCTGACAAAGGCCCTCAGGTCGAAACGTCGAGAAGTGTTTTGTCTATTTTATAGGCAGTTATTACTCTTTTGAAATACGTTGTGTTTTTCTCGATCACGCTTAATACTTCCCCTATTACATTGGTGCTTAAATTTAAGCAAAACAAGAATACGCAGCATGGTATACACGTAAACAAAACATATAAAGAAGACATGCTATATAGGATTTGCCGCACGACGTATATGATATAAAAATAGTTATTAATGGCTATATATAAAATAGACATCTTGCAACGTTGCGTTCATGACAATGCGAGGATTTGCGGGCCACAAGTTAAAAATGCGCAAATAATATTTACGTTGTGATCAGGCATTGTATTAAAATGTAAAACTAACACGGATTTAACGATCGTTAAAACTTACCGCACTCGAGTTATTTCTATCCCTTGCTGTTGGCGAGGTTTTTGTGAATTTAACTCCGCTGTGAGATCTAATACAAGCGAGCTTTACGTTGTACCCGGTTTGTTTATTTCATGCGCACATTCGAACAGTGTTTCACTGCCTAATGAGTGCCTATGACTGCATGTGTGTGAGCTAACCCGATTGTGATCAGATATCACTGATGACATGTTATAAGACTCGACGTAATTGACAAGAGCAAAAGTGTCTGACGTCAAAATGTATGGTATTTTGCTTCATATTATATGCTTATGCTCTATGCAAAATATCGTATGCAGTTATGCTCTATGCAATGGACTTTTCTCTCTGCAATTTATTTTTGATTCAATTTCACGCTGCATGAAGTAGCATTTCGCTCGTGTAGAGTGTGCAAAATTTTCTAGACATAGCCAATCTTTTTGCTAAATAGCTTCAAAATACGAATGCGTAATATATTGGAGAAGAATGAGTTTTTTGGATGAGCTCTTTGTATTAAAAACCCAGGAGCTGAGGAGCAACGTGGTTTAAACGCGAATGTGATAATGTCATAATGAATATGAATAAACAGCGTGAAATATGAATAAACAGCGTGTTTGCGACCGATAGATCCGGGGGGGGGTGGTCCACCATCAGTTCGTGCAATCAACGACTTCGTTCTCTTTTCATTAGAGTGTAAATGTATAATATGATTTATTTCTAAAGTTATTCATACTCGTCAACAATTTATACCTTTACATATAGAAAAATATTCAGAAACAAGTTATAATTGTAGCCTGTTGGGCTTACATTTGGGTAATATTGTATCCCCACCCGTACAATTGCCAAAAGCATCGGTCGTTTTACACATTGATTGAATATGTAAAATTTGTCATGTAAATTTATCACAGCTGTGGAAAACAGACTTTCGATGAGAATGACTCTATACGCGCTCTCCTACAGAGAGAAAACAGCGACGCGTTTTCACGAAAGCACTCGCCCCCTGCTTTCGCATCGCCAGTGCTCCATCCGTAGGTAGTTGCTTCGAACAAGTCGAACATATTGCGTTTCTGCCTTTGCAAATTATACTACACGGCGCAGTTGAGAAGTGTTCGATGGCTTTGATCTTTCTAGCAAGGAAATCTCCTTTGAGCCGTCAAAAGTACGTGTTACATCATCCAGACTTTCAATTAAGGGGGTCCTCTACTAAAATTTTTACTTTGACTTCGAAGTTTTTGAATTTTCAAAGACAGTCTATATATGTACTTTCAACCTTCCTCTATGGCCTCAAAAATTTTCAGTGCGCATAGAATACTACAACACACTAAAAAAAAGCAAATTCCTAAACTTTTGGCTATTTTCTGCCTTAGCAACGCCCTTAGCAACAGGTGTTTTTGTTTAAAAATTCCGCCTGAAAGCCCTTCTTTTTATCCAATGAGAACGATTTTCTGTATATTATATGAAGTAGTCCTTCTGCTTTCTTAACACACCCGCTGGAAGCTCTTTTAACGATCTGAAGGCGTCTTTTGAGCTAAATAAACTCATTGTGTTGTTCTCGTGTTCTCAACTCTCAAGCGTTCGTCAAGCGCAATTTTTGTTATTTGCATATTCCGATATTATATATTCATATATTCACGATGCTAAGGAAAGGTTCAAAAGTAAGGAAATGGAAATTTCATGGCAATAGATTCACGGACTCTGTAAGGAAAGCGCGTCTTGAGAATGATTCTGTTGTGCCATCAACTTCAACTAATGATCGAAGGCTATTCGTCTCCAAATATTTCTGCTTCCGCTCTTAAGATTGGCAATCCATGTCCACGAAATGCTCCTTCAGTTCCAGCTACCGTGACAGGGTATCGATTTATTGATATGGAGATCCTGAACTATGTTTTTAAGCAAATGATTTGCAGTAAATGTGGTTCATCGTCTTGTCTTGTTTTGGAAGAAGACCCACGTGAACGAAAAGGCAGTGCGTCTCATCTTCGTGTTCTTTGCCAAACATGTGGTTGGGTGTATACCTTTTATACATGAAATAAAGTTCAGCACTCGTTTTATATCAACAAGCGATTTGTGTATGCTATGCGAAGTATGGGACAAGAACACTCATCACTGAAACGTTTCTGTGGCTTGATGAACATGCCACCTCCATTCCATTCAAATGCCTACAGTGCCAGTAATTCTGCACAAAATAAAGCAAACAATACAGAGCTGTACAAACCCGGTGAAGGTCTTCCTGATGATATTATTGCATTGCTCAAATCTATTTATACCAGGCTTAGCAATGATGAACTATTGAGCAAGTGCTTAGATGGACAAACCCAAAACCAGAATGAGTAACTAAATGGCATTATTTGGAACCGGTTGCCGAAAACCATTTTTGTTGGAGCGGATGTCCTGAATTTTAGAACATATGATGCTGTAGCTTATTTGAATCTTGGAAATAAAGCAGCTGTGAACATTTTGAAGAGATGGACTTACTTCCAGGACATTTCTTTGAAGAAGGAATAGAAAAAGGTGATCGTTTGCGAGTAAGGAAGGCTGAATATAGGAACACTCCTGAAGTAAAGAAAGGACGAAAAATCCTCCGCTGGCAGAAACAGAAGAAAGAAGATAAAAATAAAGGAAGAGAGGGCACCACTTATGAAGCAGGAGCTTTCTAATGTGGTAACAAATGTACAGTAGCAATAAAATAGCAATAGAGCCTTGTTATTTAGACCTGTTTGTGTTATGAACTTAATATTACACTTTAAATGCATTTTTCTCAAAATGCCGAGATTCAGCAATTTCCGAGATTGTATGCAAGATATCTCAAGAAGTTTTAGAGCTATCTTGCTGAAATTTTAAGGATAGCCTCAGTATGAGTAGCTCTAGGAGATGAACTAAAGAAATTAAATTCTGATGCATAGATATCAAGTGGTATCTAATTCAATGGAATGTATTGTAACCTTTTCAATTGTTTTGCCTGTAAAACTGCTAAAACCCCACCAACCTAAAAAATTTTAGTTCAACTCCTAGACCATGTTATTTTTGAGTAAATAAAAGTTATTTCATCATTTTATGGCTAATGGTTGTGTAGTTATCATGTTTGCAAAATGGCATTCATTTTGCTATTAGGCGTGGCATTTTCTGGTAACCGAGGCAACACAACTTTGCAATTGTATCTACTTTTTGTCAGTGACCATAGCCTAACAACATACTAAAGTATCAGTTTGGTACTATGAATAGCAAGGTTAAAAAAATTTTTGGTAGAGGACCCCCTTAAGTCTTAATAAAGAGTCATCTGGGATGTGATTAATTTGTTGATCAGTTTCATCAATTAATACCGCAATTTAAACAACGGTACAATCAAATGATTTTTGCTTTTAAAGGACAGAAACTACTTCGGTATGCATTGAACATGACCCTCAGCGAAAGCCAGTTGGATGGAATTTTTTTATTTATATGATTGTATCTTTTTACCTTTCTCGAAACAATGTGTGTGTGACAGCTCGTTGTTGTCCAATTTATTTGTCATAACTGATTCTCGTTGGCTTTGCTCGTGAAGCAGAGATTTTGCGAAATGTTATACTGTGTAACTGCTCCGGCTGAATTATAGGATTACCATGATGATAGGATTAATACATGACCATGCAACGTCCGAAGAATGCCCGTAGATTTCAATATTATCCGTATTGGAATGAAAAAAAAAAAGATTTCGTGCGAGTCTCTACGTCCCATAATGATGTTATCTCTTAATACTTGAAAAATATCACGAAATTCGACTCGTGAACTCTAACAGTGCTCAGCTTCGCCGTGTTGTGTTTTCATAAAAAATATAAGCGGTACCCAGACTGGTGATTAAATCAATCGATCGCCTTTTTGCTTTCGGTAAACAAGTCAAAGTATCAATGATTTTTGTTATGACAGGAACATGTACGTTTTTTCTCCACTATTAATTGCCAGTCTGTCCATGAGACATTGAATGCGTGATGTTTTTCAGGTACCTAGAATAGACTCTTATCAGCGCTAGCAACAATATCTCTTTGACTTCAAAATATTTTTTATCTCGTTTGCATCAGACTGTCAGTCATAACATGGTTCCAATGGAGTAGGATAAAATATTATAATTGAATGAATACTTTCCTAAACATCAAAAGATGTCACATTTATACATCATATTGGTTCACTGAGGGATCAGTATTCGTAGATCATGCACTTTTATCGGTATCTGTAAAGGGTTACATAAACTCAGCTTTCAAAAATCGAGATTATTTGTTCTTTAATAGCGTTGTCCTTCTTTTGTCTCGAGTTCAATTCGCACTTCAACGTTTCTCGTTCACGCTGGTAAATGGCAATTTTCTCTTGCATCGTCTGAACTAAAACGTTCTTTGCCTCCATCTTTTCTTCCAGTTCATCTTTTACTCGTTGAAATTTTTGCTTTAATTCCTGTTCATGCTTTTCCAAGTTGGCCTTATGTTGCTCATTCTCGTGCTGAAAGCAACAGGAAATAAAAACAATCTTCAACATATCTGTAATCTGTTATCAAAATCTTCCGGATTAAAGGATTCCGAGTTTAATTTAGTAACTTTTTCAAGGGTAAATTATCCGTATATGACCATTTTAATGAGGTTTATTTTACCAAACTTTTACACTTACAGTAAACAACACGAATATGCTCCTCCACCTTTTTCAGGAGAAGACTAACTTTGTCTCCATTGGCTTTTATCCTAATGACTATTTTCTCAACCAAGTCTTACTAATTTTCGGATGCTCTTTCCAGCTATACAGTTCAGAACCGATGAATTTTCATGTGCACACTCTTAGTTTTGAAAGGGAATGGTGAAATAATCTCCGCTCACTTGAAACCACAATCTATTTCTTTACTCAGACACTCACCTTCAACTTATTAATGTAAGAATGAGTGATCTTATCTGCAGCACTTTTCACCAACAAGCTTTGCCTAATATCTTCTTTATCTTCCTTCAACTTGCGATATTTTGCTTGACAGGCTTCCATTTTTGCTAAGATCTCGTCGTTCTCCTTCTGCAGTTCATTGAGATGATACAAATGGCGATACTCGTTTTTCTTCTTTTCTGCAATTTCGCTACTGAGCTCGTCTCGTTCCCTCGTCAATGTGGCAATCTGACTGTCCTTTATCGCGACAAGTCCGCGAATACAAGAGGCCATGCTCGATCCCTCGCTGTTCTCACCATTACTGAAACGCTGTCCTTGGATACCTGAGAGAAACATACATCAGATATTTCATTTTGCTTGCCTGAAATAGTCGTTTTTTCTTATGTATGTCACTGATGTGTTTTCTCACTGTTATATTATCTTTCGAATTCATGTTATATCATGCAGGTCTTTCAAATCTTTCTGACATAAACAATAAATAGTAAGGAGAAAGTTAATATCTTGTTTTGAGTAGAAAACTACATCGATTATTTTTTCACCTCAAAATAGCGGACTTGATTCCTGGTTTTTAACTGAAATTTTAAGCACTTCTACATACCTGCAATGCTTTCTAAACTTGCAAGTTCTTCATCCCTAATATCGGACTGCTGAAAAATCCCCTGCATCTCAATAGCCATTGCAATATAACCTTGATCAATTTTCTCGTGTCCACTATTCTCTGCATCTTCTTCTGCGTTCTCCCCTTTCTCGATATTGGCCTTCAACATGTCTTTACTCTCGTCGACGCTTTCCTTAAGCTGCCCCAGCTGCTGTGTTGCCTCGCTATAACTCTGAGCAAGCATTTTAAGTTGTTCTTGCAGAGCCTCGTATTGTTTGTTCTTTTTCTCGTTTTCAAGAGCCTCGGCGTTGCTATAATGACATTCGTAATGGATGTGATCAGCCTCATTCAAAGACTAAATTTCGATCCAAGCGAGAAAGATGAGATCCAAGGCATTTTAGAAATTAAGCTATTCACAATAACCATACATGTTGAAAAAAGTGGTAAGCCTCACTGTAACACCATGGATTGAACTTGTGTCGCAAATTTTATTAGGCTATGAATTAATTTAGCTACATTAAAAAAACAAACAAACTTCAAGTTGCTCGATTTCAGTCGAGTTATATAAATAGAGGGAAATGGTAAAACACAAGGCGAGTGTAAGGGACCATTTGAATTTGACATGTTGAGGGTATGTGAACTGGTTGTTTTTGTAAATTGTAAAATTGCTCAATGTGCTTCTCTTCACAATAACGCGCCTACAATGATTCATTCTACCTTTTGGCAACTTTTTCTTGTATTTTCTTTTGCAAGAAATGGACTTCTTTCAACAGTTCTTGTTTCTCTCCCTCAATCTTCAACAACTTTTCTTTGCTAACCTCGTTTGCCCTCTGTTGCTCTTCATGAAGTTTTACCTCCAGAGCATTAGCCTTTTCTTTGAGATCTTTGTTCTCCTTCTGTAGCGATGCGTTTTCTTTCAAACAGTTCTTAACTCTGTCGCTGTTGAATTCCGTGAACTGCTGCTTTGCACGAAATACTTCGTCCAAGGTTTTGAAAATCTCTGAACAGAGCTGTTCGGATCTTTCTACAAAAGCCTTAAACAATCCATCACTCATCAGTACAAGGTGCACCCCTTTTCGGAGTTTTAAAGGTGGGGTACAGTCCATAATATAAACAAATGCTCCAGTTTGTCTCAGGTGAAGAACTTCACTTAATGTACCTTAGATTGTTTTGTATTCTCATCTCCAGTCTGTCTCGCGTTGCTCAGCTCAGTCTGAATCTCTAAATTGCGTTTATTCAATTCAGCTGTCTCCTCGAGCAGCTTCGTGTAGTGCCCACGTTCCTCCTTCGCTTTTGCATTCTCTTCTTCCGTATTCAGCAAAACATTCGACATTTTCTCGCTCAAAAGTTCGTTTTTCGATTCTAAACTTCTTACAGTTGCCAAAACACTGCCAGACTCGCCAAGCTTTATCTCCGCTTGTTTGAGTCGCTCCAAAATCTCGTTATTTTCTACTTTCTTTTTGTCCAGCGATTTTTGTAGGAATCCGCTTTGTTCTGTCAAACGTTCCTTGGTTTTTGTCAACTCGTTTATGTCGTTTTTGTACTCCTCGTTTTTTTCTTCGAGCGTTTTGATTCTTTTTGCTTGTTCTAACTGCCTTTGTTTGGATTCGTCCAGCTCAACTTGGTATTTGTGCATTTGTAAAATCAAACCTGTCAAAACGTCAAGATTGGTGATTACCGATATTAGATCCCAAAAAGTGTGACGTGACGTATCAGTATTTGAAAGCGATTGGTGTTAGTTCCGAGCAGGTGAGCTTTTTTCGAACTCATCTGCTGAACTCCAAACTTATCATTGTGGTGACGACATAATCGATAAAATCGATTTATCTGCATGGTTTTTAAAATTATACATGAAATACTGAATTAGCCAGCTCTACGTGCTTTGCTTAGGGCGTAACTAGAACGATTATTCGGGAGGAGGGGGGGGGGGGTGTTGATATTCAGTTCTGCCCGACAGGATTCTATTGTGAGCTATTATTGCACTTACAAAAGAAATCCGTCGGGCAGAACTGTCTGAAGATATGTCGAATGTTCGCCCAATTATCGTTTAGAAGTTTGCATTTTTTAATTTAATAATGCATTTTGAAGTTTGCATTTTAGAGTTTGCATTTAATAATTTAATAACTTTGCTAATGAGCAAAGTTAGCGATGAATCAGTTGCTTTGCACTTACCGTTGATTCCACCGATGAGCTGTTGTGGCTTAACCACCAAATCATTCGCTTCGGAATTCTCAGCCATCACCACTCTTTGCTGAAACATTAATCACAGAATCGCAGGCCGTCGTAAAAGCAAACGAAAAGCAAACGAAAATATTGAAATCATAGAGTTGGAGCACAAATTAGTCACAAAAAAAATTACAACCCAAAAACTCACCTTCAAAATGTTTTGATTTGGTGCATATTTTTCGTCGAATTTATCCCCGAAAACGCGAGTACAATCATAGTGACGTCAATAATGGTAATCATAAACAGTCGCGCGTGATACGAAAGCGCACATAGGCGATATCTCTCGACCTATTATGAACCTTGTCAGTAGCAAAAAGCGTGACTCTACTACGACTGTTGCATGGCGTCATTTCATAATGACCTCAAACGCGGGGTGCAAATGTAATAGAGATTTGATTGGCTCCGCGAAATTAACGAGCCAATCAAACTTCTTGTTTTAACAAACAGACTTTACGCGCATATCTGGCCACACAGAGCTGAAAAATTGTATTTAGTACGCATTTTGCATTTCACATTTAAAAGTGCCTTAAAATGCTAAATGAATGATGGTGGTAAAGCCTGAAATTTTTAAAATACATCGAATCCCGCCATGTTTTAAAGTGAAAAACGCGGCCATATCCGGTGGGTTCGGGTCCAATGCCAAAACACTGGTACCCAGTGTTGTCGATGACGTCACGTCGGGTCGCAATCTCAAAAATTAAATAAACTTCTAACAACTGAAAATTCGTTTTGCTCGATTTCAGCTGCGAAAAAAGAGTAATTTTAAAAGAATCGCTTCGATTACTGTAGTTTACGAGTATATTTAAACAAGGACTATCATATCCCCGACATTGGATAGAGGATGGCCGAAAATTTAGAAAGAAACGGTGACATGAATGGAGACATAAACGATTTCGACATCGTTATGGGTGCTCGTCCTGTACAAATTGTTCTCACTGATGAGGAAGAACACAGCTTTTCTTTGAACGAGGAACTTTTAGAAGAGGTCTTGATCAGCGACGAAAGAGTACGAGACAAGAAAGTTGTTGTTATATCTGTAGCTGGTGCATTTCGTAAAGGAAAATCCTTCTTACTTGACTTTTTTCTGCGCTATTTGGACAGAAAGGTTTGTTTAATTTTCAAATTTTTCTCTACAGCTCAAAACGATGGCTATCATTTTAAAGCTACGCATGCAATCTCACTAGTTGTCTTCGTTGTCGCGATAGGAAGCTACAACGCTATGATGTATATTGTCATTGTAGCGATGCCAAATATATTTCGTACCAAATTATCAAATCTGTACAATTTTGTTTTGTTTCAATATAATGTACAAAAATCAGTATCAATTCGTTTGAATTTGCCCTGTTTAAAATCGCCGAAATTTTTTATATATCTATCGTGGATTGCTTGATATCGTTGAGGGAATTTGAAATAGAGAGTGCTTTGTTTTGCATCACTGTGGTCGTGGAATTATTAAATAATAATGGTCTGATAAAGAAAAGAAAATACTTGCTATAGTACTTGCTTTGAGAGCGTATAAAATGTATAACTTGTATATTAAATAATAAGCTCAGTGTTTCACAGCGAAGTACGTAATAATATAGCGAACTTCAGACCTGCAATGATTTGAGCTTGATTACTGAAGTTAATAATTAACCTAAGTGTGGTTTTGACTTCCAAACTGTTTTGATATATGGCCTGTAAATAATGCTTGATATTTTATTCACACCAGGCATGAATTTTAACCTCTCAGATATTTTCAACAGCTATCACAAATCTCATTGCGAAAAACCTAAATCAAAACAAGTAAAATATTGCAATTTTATCCTGCAATTTTCTGGTTGACTGCAAATTTTACAACGGCATTTCCAGATACGGTTGAGTTGATTATCAAGTTCTGATGTTTTAAGTTCATTTTAATGTGTCTAAAGCAGTGAGTGAGTGCACCGGACAACCAATAAATGTTCACTTGACAATTTTCAAGTGTTAAATTTATATGAGGATGGGATCATAGTCCCCTATAGGAAAAATAGGAAAATTGTTTGAAAGTTAACAAGATTTCCATGTCTTTGAATGTTACAAAATTTGCTTGTTGCTCGATGATGCTGACAGTTGATGTCTCAATTCTAATTGTTAACAACTGTGCTCTGTCATAAACAAGCACCATCTTTTAGCCTCAATATTTAGCTAGAATAGAATTAAACAGCAGGAAGCAAAAATGTGGACCAAAATCACCCATGTTGATGATATTGGTTCTGTATAACAAGCAGCTATTGTTGTTGTTGTTGTTGTTGTTGCACTAATACCTAAGAAACATATTGTTATAAACAGTGTTTTGTAACATGGGAGCTGGTAATAACTGCACTATTTGTCAGAACTAGTTATTTACTATGAGCATTTTTTACAGGAAAATCCTGATAGATGGCTAGGTGAAGACAATGAGGTATTGACAGGCTTTTCATGGCGAGGTGGATCAGAACGTGAAACCACAGGAATTTTGTTATGGAGTAAACCATACCTGTGTACACTTCCTGATGGAGAGGAGGTATATTGTATTATTTTTCTGGTCATATTTTAGGCAACAAGTTAAAAAGTTCTACTTTGATGAAATGTCTTAAGATTTTGTAATTATCACAATATTATATATTTAATCTTGATAGTCGCATGTTAGCTAGTAGGCGAACAATTTTAAATTCAGTTCAGTGAAAGAAATCAAAGAGTTTTTGCATTATGTTACAATGCTTTTTGTAATCACGGTTAACCCAGACCATGCAAAAAGCTGTTCAGGCATTTGTGGGTAAATAGAAGCAAAAATTTTGTTAGATGTGTTTAGGTAACTCTTTTTTTGTTCTTTTGAACCATGGTTAAATTATGATAAATGCCAAATGCTATTACAACCAAAACAAAGAGAGATGTGAAGGGAGATTTTCAAGGTTTTTCTCCATGGGTCTATTATTGCCTAATGCCCAGTTAATTCAATGTTTGTATTGTTTTAGGTTGCTGTTATTCTCATGGATACCCAAGGTTCATTTGATAGCACATCAACTGTCAAAGATTGTGCAACTGTGTTTGCCCTGAGCACTATGCTGAGTTCAGTCCAGGTATATGACATTGAGTAAATTTGTCTGGTGTATCTATTGACTTCCCTCTGCAAGAAAACATGAAGGATGCATCATTCATTCAGCTGCTACACTGATCACAATATAACAGCTGGATGCAATCTTCATCCTTTCAGCCACAACACTGATCTCTATATTATAGCTGAATACAACTTAGGTTTTCTGAAAAAGCACCTTTTTACATTTGGTTGCAGTGATGCATCAACACCCTACCCTCCTTATACCCATTTAACCCACCTTAATCCCCTGCCACTCAATGTGTTTTGTAATATTAGTAAGTGTTGCACACCTTTGCACATGATAATATTAGGCATATGATTTGTGTTGATCAATGTGATTTTTTTTTCACTAGATTTATAATATCACACAAAACATTCAAGAAGATGATTTGCAACATCTACAGGTTTGAACAACTTGTTGAATTTGTCATATTTGATTTCGGATTTCCAAACCATTCTCCCCACTGTGTACATATACAGTGTATGCTCAGTTTTTTTATTGTGGTAGCATTGCTTTTTATGTGTTTAATATGTGTTCTTGGTAGCATTGCTGATTCTTTTATCTTGTAAAATTCTAGCTCTTTACTGAATACGGCAAGCTTGCTATAGAAGAAAGTCATGAAACTCCTTTTCAAGTAAGTGTGACTACGTAGTACTTGGTGTTACTAATACTATTGTGGAGCGGTTATTCAAAGGCTGATATCCCAATGTTTTTTAGCTGTAAATTACAATATAGAACGCTGGATTAATTGGATTAAGAGTTTTCTTGTACTTTTCTGCCAATTGGTAACTGTCATTTTCAAAAGTGTGCGATATGTTTTATGTAAAATAGAGCTTGTTGTTTCTGGTACGTGATTGGAGTTTCCCATACGAGGCCGAATATGGTTATGGTGGAGGAGAAGCCATTTTGAAAAGGCGTTTAGAGGTATTGCATTATTATGATGTTACTATATATAGTTATACTACTTATGCTGCTTTTAGAGTTTTAGTCTAAGGCCCGTTTTTTCGATTTTCTTTTGATGGATGTGAACGAGTGACTAACTTACGGACGTCAAAATAGAGACACTTCAACATCAGAACGGTCGTAACTGTATGCTCGTTCACATCTGTCGAAAGAAGAAAATCGCACGTGAATTCGCAGTAAAAGTCACAGGTACGTGGAAACGAGTTTATAGCAAAATGAGACCAAAAATTCACTCAACTGATGATAATTGTTCGTTTTCAGACCAAACCCAAGCAACATAACGAGCTGATACAAGTTCGTAATCACATAAGATCATGTTTTGATCAACTGGCTTGCTTTCTGATGCCTCATCCTGGCCTCAAAGTCGCTACAAGTCCTACTTTCGAAGGACAGCTCGCTGGTATGCGGTCAAAAAACTATAAAAATGATTGAAATTTGACAGTCGTTTTCCGTCATATAGGATTCTCTTCATGTGATAGTATTGCTTGTCTGATACACTAAATTTTTCGACATTTTGTTTTCTAGACATCGACGAAGGATTCAAACAAAATCTTCAGAGGTTGATTCCTTCGTTACTCAGTTCTGAAAACCTGGTTGTTAAAAAAATCAATGGAATGCCAGTGACCTGTCGTGGTCTTGTGGAGTATTTTAAGGCAAGCTTTTCATTGAAATCGTATTCCTCCTGTTTCTGCCACTAAATTATCTCTATCATAAAGCAATATAGGTTATCTCAGACCAAGTATACAATTTATTTGAGAAAATACTTTTAACTTTACCTGTTATTTCTATCTTTAGAGACATTTTATTAAAGTGACATGAAGTATCTTCATTTTAGGCATACATAAAAATCTATCAAGGAGATGAACTTCCAGAACCAAAGTCTATGTTATTGGTAAAATATGCTTCCACATGTATTTCTGAAAGTTTCAAATACTGTGAGAGATAACGCCATTATTTTTTTCTCTGTACAGGCGACCGCAGAAGCTAACAATTTAGCAGCTCTGGCGAGTGCCAAAGATCTTTACCTACAAAAGATGGAAAAGGTTTTGTGAATTAGCTATTACAGAAATTCAACGTGAATTATTTATATATCTTTACAATCGTTTCGACACAAATACTGCAATCGATAATAATGCAATCGATAATAAATTCATTATCGATTGATGTACAGAACAATAAGTTTAAATGTAGGACCTTATCTATCGACCTAATTCAAGGTATGTCATTTTACAACATTATCAATGAGTGACGGACAACGAAAATCAATATTCCTTCTCTATTTTTGGTTTTAGGTTTGTGGGGGTGACACACCGTTCCTCGCCCCGCAGGAACTCGAACGACGTCACGGAAAATACAAGTCGGGCTCCCTCGGCATGTTCCACACGACACGGAAGATGGGAGGTGCTGAATTCAGCAAGGAATTCGCGGAAAAATTGGAGACAGACATCGAAGATGCGTTTGTCAATTTCGTGAAATTGAACGATAGCAAAAACATCTTCAACGCCGCGCGAACGCCCGCGGTTTTCTTTGCGATTATGATTGTCGCGTATCTTTTGTCGGGTCTCTTTGGAATTGTGGGTATTACGTCATTCGCAATGTTGTGTAACTTTTTGATTGGTTGCTCGTTAATGGCGATCATCACGTGGGCATACGTCAGATTTAGCGGCGACTTTCGGGAGGTCGGGCAACAGTTGGATCAAATTGCAGAGGTGGTCTGGGACGAGGTAGGTCCATTGATCTCACTGTGCACTGGATTGCCCCGCTCATTGTGAACATGTTGCTAAAATGAATAAAATAAAACACCCACTGATCTGAATAAACACTGGACAGTCCCACTTTTCTGAACATACACTGATCCCACTCATCTGAATATAATCTGAACAATCCCACTGATCTGAATATGCACTGGACATGTAGTGTTTTGTCTTTCTTCGGGGGTCTTGCTATGTCTAGTTGTATTATGAGATCAGTGTGATTGTTCATCGTAGTGAAACAACCACTCATGATCACGTATCATACAAAAAACCACGAAAATATTTTCCAAATAACGATGCATAGTTAAAAAGACATGTAGGCATATAGATGCACAATTGTACATAATCTACTGCATCCGTCTTCACATCCTATAAGTATAAGTTGAATAGAATGTAATAGCACGTTCAAAACCTTATCAAGTTTGCGCAGTAACACCAAGCCACCACTTCAAACCTGTCAAATTTGGGAAGGCATAGGCATAGTTCATGTGATGTGTATATCTTTAATAATGTCAAACCTTTTGAAAGGTCGTTACTTGATTTGTGTCCATCATTGATTTTTAGGTCATGGCAAGGTTTTATCAGAAAGTTTTGGACAAGGGAATGGAGGCTGCAACGTCGTCCATGACGAGAACAACGAATAGAAACAAGAGCGAAGCGAAAAAAATAGAATGAAAAGATAGCTATATTTATAACAAACATAAAACTCTTCTACTTCTTCATCAAGTAGAACCTCGTATTAAATTCTGTTCTACTTCTAAATTTCGAATTGATCCTAATTTCCTGAAAAACCAGACTTAATTGCCGAGCCATTTCCGAGAATTTTTCTTTAAACCTTCCAAATGTTGAAATCGACAGGTTACAGTTTCAATTTGGGGCGAGGTTTAATGATATTTTAAGCGTGTATGCATGTTATGTACGTCTCAAAAATTTTCCTTACCCCAAACTTTTAACCACATACAACATGCAGTGAACCATTTGAAGCGTTAATATTGATAGCTATAAATTTAATTATTGGAAGATTTAATGCGATCTAAAGCAGTGTGTGTATGTACATATATGCCATTATAAAGTTGTAATTTTCAACATGTGTGAACTTTGATTTAGTTGTGGTCGAGCTATCCAGCGAAGTTAATGGAGGTTTGGTTGAGCCGAGTGGAAAAATTGGATATTTTTCTCACTTTAATCGCAAACCGCGCAATAAGACTATATATAACGCCATATTGGCGTAGGAAATAGCCTGCGAATAACAGAATCTATTTATACGCTTATTCCACGCGCCGATCTTACAAGTTCCATACTGATGACGTATTTTGCCGTGGATCTCCGCAGAATTAATCAGTAACAAACACGTTATTGGCTAAACCATAAATTATGCAAAATATGATATGATTATGCGAATATAATGCAACATTCTAAAAAATTAACGACTTGCCAGAACGGTCGGTAAACTGACAAATACATCTCTTCCGTTAAAAAATGCAAACGCCCATCAAATTGATTAGTTGATAATTTGCCTATCCTAAAAACTTCTTTATCCTATTCACACAACTACTTAAAATATTTGCCGATATTCTTTCATATTTCTCGGCTCAGTCCGCTATATTGTTTTGAATGTTACATTATATTCGTATAATTTATAGTTTAACCAATAACATAACGTGTTTAAGAGTTATGACTGATTAATTCTGCCGAGATCCACGGCAAAATACGTCATCAGTATGGAATTTGTGACATCGGCGCGCAGACTCTATTTAACGCGTTTCCCCCCACCGTGGAATAAGCGTATAAATAGATTCTGTTATTCGCAAGCTGCGTAGGAAACAGATTCTCCCAACAAAAATGTGCTGACGTAATGACAAAAGCAGCCAATCAAAGAAGACTTGGTGCAGGAATTCGGTGCTTATATTTATATATCTGTCAAGGACCATCCTGCAATAGAGCTTACTTTGTGGTCACGTTTGCACTAGAAGAAAGAAAGTTTTGGTAGCGAATTTGTTCATAAAGAATTGCGGTAAGTTTTGAACCCTATTTCAGAAGCACCCTTCATAATTCGTACTCGTATTGAACAGCACAGTTGGTGATTAACGATCATAAATCAAACAAAGTTGTGTATATTTATATAGTTTATAGAACTTCGGCTATTACCACGTTTACAATTATATGACCGATATCAGAGTCAGACTTGCATTGCTGGGTATATCAGTGAATATTGTAAATGGCGATAGACTATAGTGGGGACTTCGAACGGTAATGCTAACATTGTAGTGACTGGTTGTAGATGCAAGTTAACGCCTCGCTTTCTCGGCTTGTGCCGAATGCATTAACAAACACTATACAGTTTAATGTGTCAATTAAACTCGATTACACTCCGACTGCTTTGATTGACAGGGAATAATAAAAAAAATGCGCACGGTAATTCACACATGCATCAAAGCTGAGGTATCGACCTTAATTTGCGAAGTAAGATAAATTCGTAGTCGAAATTAGCAAGAACAAACAACTTAAAATAAAAGATTGCAAATAATTGTTCAAAACAATTAAAATTTAATTAGTTCACCAGTTAGTCTTAAATTAAAACAGTTTACTAGGTGAGACTAATCAGGACTTCAATATTATAATAATTTACCCTGCATGCATGTTAGACATCTCCTCTCTCGTCATATGTAACCACATGTACAGGCCATAAACGACGTCTTAAACATGCCTTTTGGATCCCTTTCTCTGCTGTAATGAATTTCATTGTTCAGGGTATATCATGTATATAGAAACATCGGAATTTCTTTAGAAATCAAGCTTGCTCCCAAAGCACAAATGATTATATTTACCTATAGAGCTTCAATTCACTATTAATTGTATTCCTGAATTGAATGCATGTCAATACTTAATTGGCATATGACTTATGTTGTAGTTTTCATTCAATTTCGCCCTTGTCAACTTGATCGATTGTATAGTCCAATTTAACATGCAGATTGAGTTAAAAAAACTGACAGTAATGTCAAACCATATGCAAACTTGCGTCCTAACTGCTGTAATTTGAGAGAAGTTTGCTAACGTAAATCATATTGATCAAAATAAAAAACTTTTGAGGTAAACTCGCATATAAATAGGAATCGATTTTTAACTTGCGTTATACAGGGTACAGTGAAAGATAAAATGATAGGACGATTAAAGTGGCATTTGCATAAGTAGATCTTCAATTTGCATTCAAATGTCAGTGCAACGCCAACAGTCCAACTTTAATTATACTTCTGTGACTTGAAAGTACGTTAAGGCTATTCTCCATTACATCCAAATCTGCCCATGCGACCGTGACTGGCCTGAAAAACAAAGGGCGCTTCGCCCAGCGATTGCAATGGAAAATTGCGTTTATGTTCCTTGTTATTCGAATTTTAAATGGCTTAAAAATTGAGATGAAATGTAAATTAACATTACCATGGCTCGACGAACCACACGGGTTTCATCAGTTCACATTCAACCCTTTAAGTTAAATTGCTTTGCTTTAGTTAAATTGCTGAGTTGCCAAAAAAAATCTTATTGTTTGTTTAATGTACACAATTTACTCTGCTCGTGTTTTCGTTACTAACCGCAGCGTCGACAAAAACAGTGTACGAACTTCGACATCCCCGAAAATGATAATTCTGTTTCACGCACCCTTGGCATTTAAATCACTTTTGCAAGCGCTATCGATCATCTTGGCGGTATTCCGGTGTCTTTAGCCAAAACACTCGCAGAGATATTCAGTTTTGCTTCTCCCGACAATATTGTCTGGATTTACATGTGTGGAGTGAGTTAATTAAAGAACAAATTCTTTTTCAAAGCTTGTGTGTTGTGAGATTAATAAGTTCATTTCTTGCAGAGAGCAGTTTCCAATTATACCTTTGCGAATTGCCCGTACCAAATTTGCAGCTCTGACATCTAAATCGATTTGTTTTGTCTGTGAAACACCAACGTGCGGCTTTGGGCAAAAATATATCGCTGAATGTGTACATTGTTCATTTCGTTATTCTAGAAGTGCAAACATTGTCATTGAGCTTCAAAAATTTAATAAAAAATCCTGGGTGAGATCTTCAGTTCCGTTTTCTTAAAAACTTCTTAATTAATTGCGTAAGTTTCATGTTGATATTTGTGAAGAAAACTGATCGCTGTATCTCTACTGTATTTGTCGGACTTAGTATCTTCTATAATTAACTCGTGGTCATACGTTTACGCAAGATAAAAATCTGCATGATTGGTTTCCTCGTTACATTACAGTGCGCACTATGAATGCTTATACAGGGTGTCCCAAAAAAAAGCAACCACTTAAATATGCAGAACATTAATACAGCTCTAAAGCGCAATAGATAAGCACCTCTGGGAATTGAAAATGGCTCTTAATTCTTCAGTTAAAATGCTAAAAGTCATTTTAGCTGAACTATGGTGCAAACCCGAACAATATTAATATTCTTGCATATTTAAGTGGTCGCGTTCTCTCTCGAGACACCCTGTACAGTATACATATTGAAATCTGATTTAAATTTCTTGTTTTAGAAATGCATTCCTTTCTTCTTATTATTTTCGTATCCGTCATCCTTTGCACAACGTCATATCCCATGTCTGGCACGAGACGCCCCACACGATCACGACCTCGGACCACGGTCCGCGTGGGGTGCTCCTACCAGGGAAAATTTTATCCTCCGGGGGAAATTGAGTCTGATCCTAATGGGTGTTATGGAGTGGTATGCGACACCAGCGGGTTTGTGTACATTTGGGACAACTTTAATTGCGGAGCAACCCCCCGGCCAACAACACTTCCGTCAACAAAATTTTCGCCAACACCCCTCCTGGGATGCTTCTACAATGGGAAGGTTTATCCCCCCGGGGAAATTGAAAGTGGCAATGACGGACAAGGGTGGTGTTACGGAACTTTGTGCACGGACGATTACCATGTGGTATCATGGGATAATTTCAACTGTTTGTCTACAACTCCGCTACCACCTACCACTATCCACGTTCGTCCTACGACACTCCCACATAGCACCAAATGATCATAAACATCCAAACCTAGCATTCCAGTCTAGAAGTCAACTTCGTCGGTTATGCTTGTGTTCAGTAGTTTTAGACATTGAATAATGTAATTTTATTTGTTTTGATCTTCTTTGAATAAACTAGATATCTTACTTTATACGTGTACTCCTGTTAGTTTCGATTGCTATCACCAATTCTCAGTATAGGCTTTTAAAGTTTTAGTACTTACGTTTTCAATATAACTATAGTTTACCTCGATATCTTTTAAAAATTCTTTGAGGGTAAATTACAGTGTGGCTTCTGCGCATCGGCTCTGCTCATAACAATGCGTAGACCTCTTGATTTAAATGCATGTACATATTTAAGGTTAGAGACTATCATGAATGTTTTGTTGACAAATAAACGCACGCGCTGACGATAAAATGAACGAGAACTTTCAATATTTCGCAGCAAAACTTTGCATTCGCACTACCTTAAGTAAGATCTTTCTAGCTAGGATGATTTCCTTCTAGTTATACTTCGATCAAAAATTAGTCTAAAGCGCAAGTCGTCCATGCATTGACACAGGTGCAGAGAGTTCAATATAGAAAACGTGTGTGCACTTTCAGGTCACGTAGCACTGCCACACGCAGTTCACCTAAAAACGACAGCTCAGACAAATTGATTGACAAACTAAAATTATTACTACTCAAATTATTCATTTAAGCTGTCGTGGTTGAAAGAGGAAATGGTCCTGACATCGCAACTAAATGACTCGCCATTTGAACAAAGTAACTTTGCAACTTTGAGAATTATATAAAAGTGTTGTCGATATTCCCGGAAATATCACGTGCTAAATAAGAGCAAACATGCCACAGTATCTCTGTCCATGCACGTAATCAAAACACTAGATGTACAATGTTTAAACTATCCTTAAACCTTGCAACGAGAAACATCAGTTAAAAAACGCTGGCCAAGCGCACTTCCCGGATTCTACTCATTTCCTTCATAGGCTTCTAGGGCCGGTTGTACGAAAGCCAGATGGCGCCGCTATCCACCGGATAAATGATTTTTTCAACCGTTATAAAAATGCTCGAAAAGCGATAAAATTTCATCTTTAGAAGCAACAATTAATAAAGAGGATCCTCTTTTTAGGAATACTACGATTTAATTAAAGTTATAGCAAACAGCGGGCGGTGGATAGCGCTATCCGGCTTTCACACAAGCGGCACCAGTACTTTAATTTAAATACGGAAATTAACGACATCATTTCTTCATCGACTTCCTTAAGTGTTTTTTTAAGTGCACTAGCGCCGAGATGATGAAATAATCTCTCGTCTGGCAGTAAATTGGCAGTATCAATACATGCACGCGCATTTAAAAACTATTGGCAATTTAATTTTAAATTTCAATACTGATACAAATAATAAATCATATAGACTATAGTGTTTTGTAATTATTTACGGTTTACAATACAAGAATAATGATTTCTTACAATAAGTTACGGCCATAGGCTAGTGTCGATACGAGACTATGTGAAGTGTTTTTTTTTAGCCTTCGTTCCGTTTTTCTTAATTAAGTTATTTTCACCGATGTGGAGAGTCTAGGTAATTGTCGAGAGTCGAGAGTCGAGAGTAAAATGTCGAGAGTCGAGAGTAAAATGTCAAGAGTCGATTTCGCGCACAAAATGATGTTTCTATTTATGTGTTAGGTTTACTTTTACTTATATTCATAGCACGTTACCTATGCCAAGAGACTATGGTGACACTGTTTTTTTATCAATTGACGCTTTATGTTTCAACTTCCGACATGGATGCGTCAAGTGACAGAACTCGACGCACACCTTGCGCTTTTTGTCTCGTTTATGAAACGATCGATTCTGTCTTTAAAAGTGTTGCATAAATATAAAAAAATGTTGAAACGGTTATATTCCGATATTTTGAGCGGTAACTCGGGAAACTCGGGCGAGGAAAATGAATACCAAATGAGTCCGAAGACGTGGCTCTGGCGAAAGCCCTAGAAGCGAGCAACGTAACGTAAATGAAATATACTGCGACTTGTTCATCAAACAAACACGCCCTTTTCACACTAGTTTCTTTTATAGACTTTTACTTTTAGACTTTTACCTGCTGTGATTGACCTTTATCTGAAGGGTCAGATAAAGGAAGGCAAGATCTATATAACACTTACAAACATCGCTGTCTGTGGCGTATTCAAGCACTCAGATGCGAACATATTTTGCAAAGCATGCAGCTGATGCAGGCATTTTATTTCGTGGAGGTCTACATGCGTGTGTGTCAGAAATGCTAAAACGCTCAGAAATATGAGTATATAATCTTTAACAGAATCGATCGCGCTTGATAAACGTGACAAAAAGCGCAAGGTGTGCGTCGAGTTCTGTCACTTGACGCATCCATGTCGGAAGTTGAAACATAAAGCGTCAATTGATAAAAAAACAGTGTCACCATAGTCTCTTAGCATAGGTAACGTGCAGTGAATATAAGTAAAAGTAAACTTAATACATAACAATAAAAACATTATTTTGTGCGCGAAATCGACTCTCGACATTTTACTCTCGACTCTCGACCTTTTACTCTCGACTCTCGACTCTCGACCTTTTACTCTCGACTCTCGACTCTCGACAATTACCTAGACTCCGATGTGGAATAGTTCGGATGAAAATTTGTCTTTCAGATTTCCGTTTTCAAATCGGTCATTGTTTGCTGCATACACATAGAAATATTCTATTCCATCGGCCACCTTGACATTTTCACCGCAATTACGATTAAAATCCTATCAATTTTCTTCGTGGATATCCATTGTATTTGAGATGTGGGAGAGCCATTTTTTGTGGGGAACGTGAGCCAATTGGCTTGCGTCTTCCACAATCATCCGAACGAGGCCATTCAAATTAGTATGGGACTAACAGGTGATTCCACTCTACTGAAATTCGAATATCGCTCGGTACACAATGGCAACTTTGCTGACAATTTGCGCGTTGTTTTTCTCGTCGGAGCTAACTCAACTAAGCGAATGCTTAACAGAATCGGCTGTGTTTCGCATACACGCCAAAAAATACCTGGCGAATCATGTAATCGATACGAAACAGGCAGAAAGCGAATTTGAATGCGGCCTGCATTGTGTTAGGAAAGAATCGTGTGCCTCTGTGAATTACAAAATATCTGGAATTGGCAAAGGTCGCTGTGAGCTCAACAACGATGCTATTCAAGAGACGTCTAACGGCGATGAGGAAACAAATCCTGAATTCAACCACCTTGTTATTGAAATTGAAAAGGTGAGTTATGTACATCATTTATAAGTTATAACCTCGATTTGTACTGAATATTCCTCTCAAGTTTATCTTCTCCCTTAGAGAAGAAAATCGATTGAAACGCAGTTGCAAGGTTAGTCTTATCGTTTATCTGGAAGCACATAATTATGAAGTCCTGAAGTGCCGACGTGTTGTTTTTGTAGTAAATGCATAAACCAACATGAACAAACTTCATTTTGATTACAAGTATCTTATTTTAGAACCTGTGCAAAGCGAGGAGTATCGTCGTTTATCATCGTGCAAAGATGTGCTGAAGAAAAATAGGTTTGTACGTAAAGCTTGCAGTGGCCATTGAGTATGTTTTACATTGTGACGGATAATAGTCACGTAGCTTAAGAATATTTCACTCATGCGAGCGATCATGTACTTACTGTTTCAGAAAAGCAATCAATGGAGTTTACACTCTGAATTCAATCGCTACTAATCAGTCCTATGACGTGTACTGTCACATGGCCAACATTACGGCATGTGGCGGAGGAGGCTGGACACTAGTCATGAAGATGAATGGGGAAAATGTACGTGCAGCAGATTGGTAACTAGTCAACACACATTATCACCTTCATCATGCCATTCTGGCACCCAGAGCGTTTTATTTGCTTATTTAGCTCGGCTACAAGAAGGAAGATCGTTTGAGTGGCGCGGTAGTAATATTCATAAATTCATGTTATAAAAAGAAACAATTCCTAAAGGAACTAATAATGCTGAACGTGAATATATGAATATTCGCCCCCCCCCCTCTACATAACGATCTTGGGCCGTTCTTGCTAGAATGTATACTACTTATTGCTCATTATGTGTCAGACATGTTATTGTAAGTTCCAGTACGTCTGCCTGTTGCTTGAGTATATTGTCTTGCAGACTCAGTAACCTGTTAGAAAGGTTCCGGGTATGAGAATGACATAAAACACCAGACGTTTATTGCATCCTTATACCATAGGACACATTCATTTACAATTCTCCTCTTTGGACAAACAAGGAGACACACGCGATACAAGATGGTCTGGAAGGACTGACAGAGAAAGAAAGCAAATTGGCTTCGTACTGGAAAACACCGTTCACTAAGGTTTGCCTGGGCATGTCGTATAACGGAAACAGAAAATGGATGACCTTCGACTACACCGCCAATTCGCTGTACAGTGCGATAGCTGACGGCACATTTAGGGCAACTACCGCTGGCTGGGCAGCATGGAAATCGCTGGTCAGGGACTCGTCACTACAAAGGAACTGCAACAGGGAAGGGTTTAATGTCATTTCGAAAATACGAATTGGATTATTTGCCAATCAAGAAAAGGATTGTAACTCGTGCGATTCACGGATTGGCTATGGAATTTGGATCAATAGAAAAACTTGCGGAAATTATGCCCACCCAAACTGGGATCCCGATAATGGAGGCAAAGATTTCGTCACATTTGGATATATTCTTGTTCAGTAACGAAGCACATCAATATTTGGTTTTATAGTTTTCACCGCAGCTTATACAGTTCTATTTCTTGGTTTATTGTCATACTACCTAAATAACAAAAATTTCCCAGCTTGTAAAGTCAGTTAAATAGATAATAATTTTATTTACTAACAACGTTGCAAAAAAATTAGCGTTGCTAGTAAGACGACCAATAGCGTTAATTATTAGCAAGACATTTTGAATTGGAAATTATAGGTCATTTAACTTATTCTGACTCACCCAGAATCCGCCACTGTAATAAAAGTGATGTTTTCCGCAAACATATTCTTTTCTTCTCAATGATCCGATTTGTAATAAATATATTCTCACTGCTCGCCTCACCGCACAATACCTTGGATGAAGTATGGATTCAGTATGACGATAAAATAATGTTCTGACACAACCCTAGGCGGCTTTGTGTAAGCATTCATTTTATTTCTCTACAAAACATTCGCTAAATAGATATACTCGATCCCCTCTCTAATACTTAGAAAGGGATACATCGATGGGATCCGTGAAGGTTGTTTCTAGCGTGGAGGACAGCATCTAACTCGATGAGCTACGACAGAGAATAATCGATCGATGAAATCAATGTTTTGCGGCAGCAGCCTGAAATAATTCAAAATGCAGTGCGCCGCATATGCAAACGAACAATTATTTGTGTCGAACAAAAATTAGTGGGGAACACATTGAAGGGCATGGGCCATAGCTTTTTGAAAAGTTAAATCAGTTAATTCATGTGACATAAGCCGAGAAAACCATTCATTACTCAGTTACTTAAACCGTCAACTTTTCACATTCATAGATAAGATAAAGCCGAATGGCGCCAAAGCACGTAGTTTTAACATAATGATATATGTACATGGGAGATGCATGGGAATGAGACTTTGAAGAAATAATCGCATTTGCAACGCACGCACAGCAAATACTATAATGATGATAAGCGGAGGGATGTGAATACAGTAACGCACAGTAAAATATAACAGTTAATACTTTGATATTTGCCACAAATTCAATTCACTCAACTTGGGATTTGCGGATTTACTGGTGAAAATTCCAAAAATTACATGCATGCAACATGTCTACTAAAGTAGCATATGTCGCCAAAATTCTTCATACGAGCATACTAAACTAATTCATGCACTTCTACTGCTGAGATTAGTTCGCAATTCTTTAGACTCGGAATTCCAATTTAGTGAGCAAATTCCTAACAAAATATGATTTGCATATTGAAGATTTGAAGCTTGCAGACGGTAAAGATAAATTGTCTAAATTAATAAACTTGCATGTGTTTATGCTGAAGTCTCAAAATGGGCATTTCACAGCTGCCAGATATTTTTGATAAGTTTTCAAAAGATTACAGAGTACGTGTATTCGGAGAAAAATTTGGACTTGTTTTAACTTATTCAGTAGCATTTTTCTCTGAGAGCAAAACAGAAATGCACAAATGTGAATCAGTGAGTTTTTCGAGTTAAATTTTCATAAACACTAATTTCTGCCGTCGGGTAATTTGCGAATATATATTTCTTTTCTTTCTTTCTTTCTAATCACTCTATTGCAGAAATAAAATATTTACAATTTGGCAAGAGCCACCCGCACAGGACATAGTCCCAATTGACTACAGCTACCATTGAATATTAGCTACTAATTATTGAGGACAGATTTTCCTTAAATTCCATTTCAACCCACGTTTAGATAAGTAGCTAGATGTTTAGCAAAGTGCTTTGTGTTTTTAAAAAAAGTTGACAAAAACAATTTACTAATACGTGTAAATAGTCATTAGTCATTAGTGCATTAGCCAAAGACGTCAGCATGAATTGGAATTATTAAATACGCCACAAGGAGACGTTTTTTGTTAGCCTAAACATAATTTAGTTCAAAACAAAATTCAAAGCAAACCGGAGAGCCATGTTTTCTGCCATTTTCCTCCAAAACTAATACTCAATTCTTGGGAAATTGGTTTCAGTCTTCAACTGTGTTTCTAAGAATATTTAGGGCAACGAAAGAATACTAAATTGGGTCTCGTCACAATGTGGCCGACCGTATTTTTTAAGGGGACAATTAACGGGTTCTTTGCATGCATTATCTTACGCGGACACATTCACAGCGGTAATATAATTTTGAAAACCGATAGAATACTTTCTCTTGTCCGGACGTACTGCATGGTCACAATGACTGCGCTGATGATATTTTGTGCTTTATATTTCGTTTTGCAAATACCACAGCCTGTCCAATGCAGGAAAGAAGCATTGTTTCGAAAACACGCGAAGAAATACTTGGCAAATAATGTCATAGAGACAAAACAGGCAGGAAGCGAGTCTGAATGCGGCATGTATTGCCTGAGAAAAGAATCGTGTGCGTCAGCCAATTACAAAACCTCGGGAATCGGTAAAGGTCGATGTGAGCTCAACGCCAAGGCGCTTCAAGAAGTTGATGAAGAAGCGAACCCTGAATTCAATCATCTCGTTATTGTTGAAAAGGTAGAAAACATTACAATATATATTTGCGTTGCTAAGTCGTTTGTTGCATGTTTATGATAACCCCGTGCCAACACTAAGGTATCGCCGAATGTAAAACTCTAACAAGGCGCAAACATAAACGAGTCAAATGAGATAAGAGAAAAGATTTACAATTTTCCAAATCAAACACTTGATGTTTCAAATATGCTATCTTTAGTGTAAATTTACAACACGGCCAGAAGGGCAGGTGTCGGTTGTATCAAGCCCGTTTAGCTTAAACGGTGGTTAAATTCAAAACAGAAAGCAAGTCTATCGTTTTATTCAACAAGCGAACTAAATTTTTTTAACCTCAATACAAAGATACTTTTTACAACTACATATTCTGTGCATAATATTCAAATTCACTCATTCAAGAAAGATCTAAGAGCGCTATTTAATTTTGACTTATCCACCGTTTAAGCTAAACGGGCTTGATACAACCGCCCCCAGGCCGAAAAGCGGTGAGGTGTTTGGGCTCGTGCGGTTCAGTTTATTATTTTAGATCAGTGAAGCTTGTATCATAGCAAAAGTTCAATTTTTTATTTGAAGGGCTTATCAGAACCTGTTTCCTCACACAATGCGAAGCATGAAATTCCAAAACAAACAGGTAAGCCTTGCCGATTTCCCATTAAGTCGGTTCTGCATTTTTGAAAGAATGTGCACAATTCAACAAGTAAGGGCGGTTTTCCACAAGGCGAAACTTTTCGATCGAACGAAATTTTTCGCGTGATTTTCTTTTTAATTCTAATCTGTCAAGGGAAACCGCTACAGTCGAATTCTCGCAATTTAAAAGAAAGTGAAGGGACAAATTTCGTTCGATTAAAAAATTCCGCCTGGTGGAGAACCGCATTTAAGCTACCAAAGTTTGCTGGCTCGATTCGGCTGTATATCACCAACACCTGGCTATTTTCAACATTTTACAAAATAGAGGAGATCATATCAGGTTCAGAACAAGAAATTTACAGTATTTGCTTCCAGCTTGTGCCGAACTTTTTTGTTCTTTCCACTGAATGACATTTCTTGGTGCATTATTGCAAGTGAAAATGAATGTCAACAACAATGCTTCCATGATGTTGCATTGCAAATTGGATGACGATCAGTTTCGACAAAAAAGGTTGTTCAAGATGCGCAGGAGAGAATCTATTCATCACAGGATTTTATCTAAGCTCTCCTCCCCCTGGCAATGATAGTGACCTCATTAGTTACCTTGAGGAAGCATGATGTTGCTTCTTGCATGAACGAACTTCAGTTCATCTTCAGTTCAACTTCAGAAACATCTCAGTTTGAATTCAAGAACCTTATTTTAGAACCTACGCAAAGCGAGGAACGTCGTCTTTCGTGCAAAGATGTGCTAAAGAAAAATAGGTTTGTATGCAAAGGTTTCAGTGAGTATTTTTTACCTTGTTACGAATAATAGTCACGTGTCTTAGAAATATTGCACTCATGCGAGTGATCATGTAATTACTGTTTCAGAAAAGCAATCAATGGAGTTTACACTCTAAATTCAATTGCTACTAATCAGTACTATGACGTGTACTGTCACATGGCCAACATTGCAGCATGTGGTGGAGGAGGCTGGACACTAGTCATGAAGATGGATGGGAAAAATGTACGTTCATCAGATTGGTAACTAGTAAATTGTTACTTAGGCTATAATATATAGGTACTTAGAGCATGCGCAGTATCTGAAAGCCATGTTTTGTGAGTAACAGTTTGGTTGTCGCTTGAGCACATAGTCTTGCAGACACAGTCACATGTAAGAGGGGTTCTAGATACGAGAATGACATAAATATCAGGCGTTTATAACATTCTTATACCATAGGACACTTTCATTTACAATTCTCCTCTTTGGACGAATAACGAGACATATGCGATACAAGATGGTCTGGAAGGACTGACAGAGAAAGAAAGCAAGTTGGCTTCGCACTGGAATACTCCGTTCACAAAGATATGCCTGGGTATGTCGTATAACGGAGACAGAAAATGGATGACCTTTAACTACACAGCAAGTTCGCTGTACAGTGTGATCACTGACGATCAATTCAGGGCAACGACCGCTGGCAGAGAAGCATGGAAATCTCTGATCGCTGACTCCTCACTACAAAAGAACTGCAACAGGGAAGGGTTTAATGTTAATTTAATAACAGCAATGCGAATTGGACTTTTTGCCAATGAAAATAATGATTGTTATAGCTGTGATTCATGGATTGGCTATGGAATTTGGATCGATGGAAAAACTTGCGGAAATTATGCCCACCCAAGCTGGAATCCCGATAATGGAGGCAAAGATTTGGTCACATTTGGATATATTCTTGTTCAGTAACGAAGCACGTCAATATTGGGTTTTATAGTTTTCACAGCTTGTACAGTTCTATTTCCTGGTTATTGTCAAACCACCAGAATAACATTCATTTCCCAGCCTGTGAAGCCAGCTAAAATACCTTATATTTATTTTAGTAACAACGTTGCAATAAAGTAGCTGAAATCCCTAGAGCTAACGTTAGTTTCACAACATATCCTGCTAATATTTCAGGAAAATAACGCTGTATATATAAATATATATATTTATTTATATGTGTATGTATATATTTATATACTTAGAAACTTAGAATCAGGAGAATAATTTAATTTGATATTTGCTACAAATTATTTAGGTGTTAGAACTTAGGGTTTGCTAATGGAATGATCCTTTAACTATATTTACGTCTACACGAATGGCTTACGCGGCCAAATTAAAAACTGAAAAACCAGAGTGCTCAGCAAAATTACAGATGTATTGGTGAGAACAAGAATTTATAACTCAATAAATGAATTATTTCACAGAGATTACTTTATTTACTTGCCGTGGTCTGAATTACTTAATACGCCACAATAATTTTTCTGGGTTTTGAAAAATGAAATTCAAAACGATTGTTTGAATAAAGCTACGTTCATAATATTACCATAGAGAAAAACACAAATACCTGAGAGACATATTTTCTGCAGAAATTTATTATTTCCTTTCCATGATCTTTTTTTTCATGATCTAATAAGAAAGACTTAACTAACATGCAATTGCAATGACCAAGGTTCAGGTTAACGGATCGAAAGCTTTGCGGCATTAAATAAGTTACGTGCATGTTGTACCTACAAGCTAATTAACTTGTTGATGTCACCATGCAAACGACAAGGTGGTGATGAATCATGGGGTAATGAAACAGCCTCGTTCCCCGGCTCTTTGAAGTACTTCCGGAGAAAGCACTAAGCGCGCGGGGGTGCTTGGGAAGGTTGCGAAGTTGCAACGTTTTTCATTGGAAACAATTAACAGGTACATTGTATGGTCCCCCGCAGGCAAATCCACATGCAGCGGTAATATATTTTTGAAAACATAGAATACTTATTTCATTTGTCCGCATGTGATGGTGACAATGACTGCGTTGCTGATACTTTGTGCGTTTTATTTCGCTTTGCAAATACCACAGCCTGTTCCAGGCAGAAAAGAAGCATTGTTTCGAAAACACACCAAGAAATACTTGGCGAATAATGTCATAGAGACGAAACAGGCAGGAAGCGAGTTTGAATGCGGCATGTATTGCCTGAGAAGAGAATCGTGTGCGTCAGCCAATTACAAAACCTCGGGAATCGGTAAAGGTAGATGTGAGCTCAACGCCAAGACACTTCAAGAAGTTGATGAAGAAACGAACCCTGAATTCGATCATCTTGTTATGGTTGGAAAGGTAGAAAAGCATTTAAGAATATATATTTGCGTTGCTAGGCGCTTTGCAACAACTAATATACTTCTTTCCTGTCATCCTGAATAGATATTCGTTCGCACACTCTGCGATATAAATTTCCACTGATATTTTTAAAGTTAAGACGCAAGCAAACTGACATTGCCAGTGGCGTAGGAAAATGCATGATAATTTTAGGGGGCATATTTATATATTTATGTTGTGCGTAGCCAATTCTTTTTGAAATTGATTGTCTTTACAGTAATACATGTATAGTTTTAGAGATGGTTTCATGAGAAGCAAATTAAATTTTAATTTGTTTTCCTGCTAATGATTATAGAAATATTCAGATCCAGCCTCGTCATGCAATTCAACAACAAAAATACAGCACCAAACAAGTAAGACTTGACAATTCTGCGTTAAATATTTGCGAATTACACGTTTAGTGATTAGAAGTACATGGTAACGTGGAAACTCAATTCAATTTACACATTTTCAAGTTCGAAATTTAGCTATACATCCAAACTGTTCCATCGCAAACTGGAGGATTAGTTTTGGAAGCGAGGGCTGGTCGAAATGCGACAAGGAAAATCTTTTTATCACAGGATTTTATCGGCGTTCTGCCTGGGATGAAGATGATTATATCACATCTCTTTACGAAGCGAGATGCTGTAATTCGTCGCCAGTGTTCCACGCTTAGAGTAGCGTGTGTGACGAGAGAATGTGGGAAGGGACTTTGAAAAGGTACGTATTTTAGAGAACGGACTTTATCGGGGACCTTTCAGAAAATTAGGACAAATCCAGACAGCATATTGTTGCAAACCTATCACTCATCCTGATAAGTATGGATCGTGTTATGATGAAGATGTTGGAACATCGTTCAATCAAGAAGGATGGTCAAACTGTTCTCAGCCTGGGCATTATATCACTGGCGTTTATCGCGGATATGGACCATGATTGAACAATATCGACAAATTTCGTTGCTGCAACATGACTGAATAAGGGAATGAGAGGCAGCAAATTTGCTCAAGAAATCAAAGTTTTTCTGAGAGAAATCAACAGTTTGAACCAAATTGCAAACAAATTGTGTGACAACTTTTCACATTCATAGATAAAATAAAGCCGAGTAGCTATAGCGCGTAGTTGTAACATAATGATATATGTACATGGGAGAAATGCATGGGAATGAGACTTTAAAGAACTATATATAATCGCATTTGCAACGCACGCACAGCAATTACTATTTTTTGATGATGAGGGAGCTAGGGACGTACAGTAATAAAACAGTTAATGATTCAACTTGGATATGTTGTCACAAATTCACTGAAGTTAGGATTCCCTGATGAAAATCCCGACAATTGACTTTTCTTATAATAACGTCAAACGCGGAAAGTCTCATGTTACACGAAATTTAATTGGCTCCACAAAACTATCCAGCCAATCAAATTTCGTGTTTTCATGAAAAAGGTCTGTTGCATGCACGCGACATGTCTACTGAAGTGACATATATGTCGTTAAATTTTTCATATGAAAATAATGCATTCCTACTGCAGAAATTAGTTTGCATTCATAAATATAGGCGCAATTCGTTGTGCTGGCAATTAAATTTGGTTGGTGTGCAAAAAGATATATAATGACTTGCACAGAAGGTTTGAAGCTTGCAGATGGTAAAAACATATTGTCTGCATAACCTCACTGCATGTATATATGCTTAAGTCTCAAAATGTTCATTTCACAGCTGCCAGATATTTTTGATGCATGAGTTTTCAAAAGATTACAGAGCACTAATATTCGGAAGGAAATTTGAACTTGTTTTAACTCAGTCGCATTTCTCTGAGGGCGAAAAATAAATGCACAAATGTGAACCAGTGAGTTTTCGAATTAAAATTTCATTTGTGCGGTGTTGGGTAATTTACGAATATATATTAGTTACCAATTATTGTAGACAGGTTAAACATTCAGGCTCTTGGGAAAACAAAACTCACTATTTCCCTCGGGAGCATATATTAAGTGTATAATATATTAACAATATGGCCGACCGCAGGCACATTCACAGCGGTAATACACATGTAAATATAAACTGTACCTCCATTTGTCCGCACGTACTGGTCACAATGACTGTGTTGCTGATACTTTGTGCGTTTTATTTCGCTTTGCAAATACCACAGCCTGTCCAATGCAGGAAAGAAGCATTGTTTCGAAAACACGCGAAGAAATATTTGGCGAATAATGTCATAGAGACAAAACAGGCAGGAAGCGAGTTTGAATGCGGCATGTATTGTCTGAGAAGAGAATCGTGTGCGTCAGCCAATTACAAAACCTCGGGAATCGGTAAAGGTCGATGTGAGCTTAACGCTAAGACACTTCAAGAAGTTGATGAAGAAACGAACCCTGAATTCAATCATCTTGTTATGGTTGAAAAGGTAGAAAAACATTTTACAATATATGTTTGCGTTGCTAGGTGGTTTGTTGCGTGTTTATGATGATCCCAAACAAGCAGCAAACATAAACGAGTCAAATGAGATGAGAGGAAATATTTACAATTTTTTAAATTAAACACTTGATTTTTCAAATATGTTATTTTTAGTTTAAATGCACAAATATATAGCGTGGGATAAGAAAATATGAAGAAATTTCTGACTTTCTGAAATTTCTGATAAAGTTGAAAAAGGCCATCTTGCATTGTTGAAAGACACTGAGTCACTATACCTGTTAATATCATATCGTGTTCAGAACAAGAAATTTACACCATTCGCTTCCAGCTAGTGCTAGTGCCGAACGTTTTTGTTCTCTCCACGTTTTCCATTGCATTATTGCAGTATACAAGTGAAAATGTTGTCTATTCCTTAATGTCAATGATTCCTTAATGCCAATGTTTAGTTTTGCTTCCACCGTGTTTAATTGCAAATTGGACGACCAGTTTCGACAAGAAAGGTTGGTCAAAATGCGCAGAGGATAATCTTTTCATCACAGGATTTTATCGAAGCTCTCCTCCCCCTGGCAATCGTAGCGACCTCATTAGTCACCTTGAAGAGGCAAAATGCTGTAATTCGACACCAGCTTTCAACCAGAGTGGCGTGTGTGAAATCGTTTCATATGACTTGAGAGAGTATGTTGAAGTAACCTTTCCTCTCGCAATAATTATAATACATAACATTCGCCTCAAATATACAAGTAAAATTCATTAGAAGTTTGGGTAGTGCATGAAAATAAGCATCCGCCGTGTAAAATACTTTTAAAAATACATTAATTTCCTTTTTTTATAATATATAGAGACGATATGTGGGGTTTTTGCCCAACTGGTTACTTTCTGAACGGATTATATCGAAAAAGTTACAACAAATTAGGTCAAATCACAGAAGCATATTGCTGTCGACCTGGTAATCACCCGGCGAATTATGGATCATGTTATAATGAAGATGTTGGAGCATCGTTTGATCAAGAAGGATGGTCAAACTGTTCTCGGGCTGGGTATTATATCACCGGACTGTATCGTGGATTAGGAAAATGGTTGAGCAATATGGACCAATTCCAATGCTGCAGTATGCATGATTGAATATGTCCACGGGAAGTCGAAAATGAAGTTTTGCAAGGAATTAACCAACCGTTCAAACCTATTTGAAAAACAGCAAATTGTTTTACAACATTATAATATAAATATATGCATCTTTAACATTGCTATTTAACACCAATGAAGAGTCTTCCACAGGAAAATTAGACTGTAACGCTAAAAATATTCAAAGATGAATACAGGTGGATGGGACTTAAAATGATTAATCCTATTTGCACGCACATATATGCATAGGGCTTTCTTTTACAAGGGAGCAATGCATTTTGTAGCTGCACGCTTCGAATACAATTTCTCACCAATTGATCTGCCGTAGTTTTTAAGAGGTCGAAACCTCCGGAGGTTTCCTAGCTGTGTGTTTTATGGAGACGCTCAACCGCAGATGATAAGTTATTTGCAGGTCTATTACGCCAGTGTTAAACATCGAGTGTTATAGGTCGGTAGTATAGTATGTACATATTCGTCCTTATGTGATCATGTTTGATAGGGTTGTCAACGAACTAGAGAAAACACAATTAACAAAATACATTTAAATTTCTCAGTCATTCGAGATTTGTAATTCAAGCAGATTTTAAGCCACATTTTACAGTGTTTAAACTACGTTAGCAAAAATATATTACTTATATATATCTAGGCCATTAGCTAAAGAGACTTGTATAAATTGAAATTACTAAATATGCAAGAAGATTTTTTGTTTTTCGAGAAGAACGAACATGTTTAGTTAAAAGTTTGATGAAGCAGTGGCGGATACAGGGCCGGTAAGTCAGAATAATGACCTCAGCTTTAACTTGCAATCATATTGGTAGATTGTTATGTAAAAAATATTCCTTAGAAATAAGTATTAGCCAATAGCATTGTTACTAGGGCATTTTGAATTGAAAATTAGGCCGTGTAATTTATTCTGACCTACGCTGAGTCCACCTCTGTGATAAAGTGATGCTTTCCAGACATATTCTATTCTTAAGAATCCATGATCTGATGTTGTAAATTTCTTTCAATCGTCCATTTTTTCCCAAGAATATTTTGGGGTGTTGTAAGAGCACTAAAACTAACAGCCAATAATATAGCGAAACATTTAATTATTATATTAACGCGACAATATGGCCGGTCGCAGGCACATTCACAGCGGTAATACACATGAAAACATAGACTGTACCTTCATTTGTCCGCATGTACTGGTCACAATGACTGCGCTGCTGATACTTTGTACGTTATATTTCGTTTTGCAAATACCACAGCCTGTCCAATGCAGGAAAGAAGCATTGTTTCGAAAACACGCCAAGAAATACTTGGCCAATAATGTAATAGAGACGAAACAGGCAGGAAGCGAGTTTGAATGCGGCATGTATTGCCTGAGAAGAGAATCGTGTGCGTCAGCCAATTACAAAAGCTCAGGAATCGGTAAAGGTCGATGTGAGCTCAACGCCAAGACACTTCAAGAAGTTTATGAAGAAACGAACCCTGAATTCAATCATCTTGTTATGGTTGAAAAGGTAGAAAAACATTTTACAATATATATTTGCGTTGCTAGGTGGTTTGTTTGTCAATTTAACTACATGTCAACGAGTATCGTGATCGCTTCTCAGGAATGTTAAACTGCAATAAGACGAAATTTAAGAGTCATAAGGATGAGAGTACAGATTTATGATTTATAATTAACCCAGAAAGTTGTAGTAATTTAATCAAATTGTTAGAATTGTCACACTAGCTCGTTACCCTGAAGTTTTCTTATGTGAAATGAAAAACTATGTTAATTTTCCCTTTTTTTTTCTACGTACGTTTAATATTTATATTATTGCAGTCACAAAGCGATGGCTTCAAGTTTCGCCTCTAGATGACCTGTTGGGTCTGGTTTGATTTCGGTCTCCTTGTTCGTGGAGAACGAATAAGCTTTTGGTTGCCGTTTCGAATCTAACTATACGATTACGATATACAAGGTGTCCCAAAAATAAAAAACTTACTAGTCTTAAAATTGAAATGAGACATCTTGCTTTGTTTTGGTCACGAATCATTAACTGAAATTATATCAAAACGATTATAGTCTGTTTGTTTTAAAATGCGTTGAGTTAATAACCAATCTTTTCAGCAAAGAAAAGTGTTTTTAAACTATGTTGACAAGAACTAAATTATATCAGTATAGTCAAATTATGGCTAACGAGGTCGCGGTGTGAATTAAAATTACTAAATATGCCACAGCCAAAAAGTAATTCTGTTAGCGCTAGACAAATACATAAACTGTACATAATTTTTTCGCAAGCAAGTTTTCGCTTTCCTCCTATCAATTTAAATTTGACCGTAAACTACGCACTACGATATTAAACTCACAGGCTCTTGATATAGTTCAGACGCAGGACAAAATACAACGTAACTATGAGCTTAGGCCTCGGTATAAGAATGGTCATGTAGTAATACAATAGTTTTAGAGATGTTTTCATCAGAAGCAATATAAATTTTTGTGCTCCTTTATACAAGGTGTTCCAAAAAACGAGCTAGTTTTGAAATTGAAATGAACCATCTTGCATTGTTTTGTCACGAATCATTAACTGAAATTATATTAAAACAATTATAGTATGTTTGTTTTAAAATGCGTTGAGTTAATAGCCAATCTTTTCAACAAAATAAAACTATGCTGAACTAAATTATATCAGCAGTTAAATTAAATAAAGAGGTATAGCGGTGTGGATTGAAATTACTAAAGATGCCACAGGCAAAAAAAATCTGTTAGTACTAGACACATACATAAACTGTACATATATCCGCATGCGGGTTTTCGTTTACATGCTATCAATTTATATTTGACCGTAGCCTACTCACTAGGGTACAAAACTCACGGGCCCTTGCAAATGCCAGGGCCAACCATGAGCGAAGGCCTCGGTACAAGAATGGCCATTCAGTAATGCATGCCAGCAAGCATGAATAGTTTTAGAGATGGTTTCATCGGAAGCAATTTAAATTTTAATTTGTTTTCCTGCCCAATGATTATAGAAATATTCAGATCCAGCCTCGTCATGCAATTCAACAAGGAAAACACAAAACCAAACAAGTAAGCCTTAAGAGTTCTGCGTTTAAATTGCTATTTGCGAATTATACGTTTGTGATTAGAAGTGCAAATGAAATTCAATTCAATTCACATACTTTCAACTTCGAAATTTAGTGATATCTCCAAACTGTTCTATCGCAAACTGGACGATTAGTTTTGAAAGTCAGGGCTGGTCAAAATGCGACGAGGAAAATCTCTTTATCACAGGATTTTATCGAAGTACTGCCAGGGGTGATGATTTTATTAATTACCTTGACGAAGCGAGATGCTGTAATTCGTCAAAAGCGTTCAGCGCTCAGAGTAGCGTGTGTGAAGAGTTGTATTGGCACGACACTTTTAGAGCTGTGTACGTATTAAAATCGCTTTTCGGGTAATTTTTACCTGTTTGAAATCTGTATTTAAATTCCGAGTCTTTTTTGTGTTTTGATGTGTCTTTCAATTTAATGATGCTTTCCTCTACGATGAATAAAATACCAGCATGCCTATCTAACTTTTTTCATGTAGAAATGAAACTTGGAGTCTTTGTTCGAATGGCTACTTTCTCAACGGATTTCATCGCACGAATTTCAAAAAATTACCAAACATCAACTGGGCAAATTGCTGCAGACCCAGGAATCATCCTCTCAAGTATGGATCGTGTTATGATGAAGATGTTGGAACATCGTTCAATCAAGAAGGATGGTCAAACTGTTCTCAACCTGGGTATTACATTGCTGGCGTTTATCGTGGGGTTGGTTTCTTTTTGAATAATATCGACAAATTTCGATGCTGCAGCATGACTGCATGAATAGGTCAATGACAAGCGACAAATTTGCTCAGGTATAATCAAAGATTTTTTGCAAGACAAACAAATTGTGTGACAACTGCACATGTGAGACAACTTTTCACATTCATAGATAAAATAAAGCCGAATGGCTATAGCACGTAGTTTTAGGATAGTGATATGTGTACATTAGAAATGCATGGAAATGAGACTTTGAACGCACGCAATATTTGCAATTACTATATTTCTTATGATAATGAGTGGAGGGAATACAATTACGCACAGTAAAATAAAGCAGTTAATAATTCAACTTTGATATTTGTCACAAATTCACTCAACTTTCAGTGAAAATTTGAAACTTGCAGGCGGTAAAAACAAAGTGTCTGAATTCATAACCTTGCATGTGTTTATGCTTAAGTCTCAAAATAGCCATTTCACAGCTGCCAGATGTTTTTGATGAGTTTTCAAAAGATCACAGAGTACTTGTACTTATAAGGAAATTTTAACTAACTTAACTTCGATAGCATTTTCTATGAGAGCAAAACAGAAATGCACAAACGTGAACCAGTGAGTTTTTCAAGTTAATTTCATAAACGTAATTTTCAACGGTGTCGGGTAGTTTATGAATATACATTAGCTACCAATTATTGAGGACAGGGTTTCGTTAAATTCCATTTCATTCCACATTTTCCTTCAAAAATAAGTAGAAAACACTGAAAGCCAAGCCAATGTTTAGCAAAGCGCTTTGTGCTTTGAAACCGTATAAGTTAACGAAAACAAATTACTAATACAGTCCTTTATAATCCATTAGCCAAAGAGGCCGGCAAAAATTGGAAATGCTAAATATGCCACAAGGAGACTTTCTTTGTTAGCTGAAACATAATAATTATTATAGTTCAAAACTAATTTTAAATCGTTCGACAAAGAACGCTTATAGTTTATGACGTTTTTGTCGCGGAAAACACAAGCATTCACGAGAGCCATGTTTGCTGCAATTTTTTTTTTCCTTTTCTACGATTTTTTAAAAATTGATTTCAATCTTTCATTGCATTTTCAAGAATATTTCGGGCAATGAAAGAATACTAAATTAGGTCACGTCACAATGTGGTCGACCATGTTCCACGAAATCTCATTGGCTCCACAAAACTATCCAGCCAATCAAACTTCGTGTACAACATCATACTTTCCGCGTTTGACGTCATTATGAAAAAGGTATATTAGCAGGTGCATTGTATAGCCTACCGCAGGGACATTTATAGCGGTAATACACATGAAAACATAGACTGTACCTTCATTTGTCCGCATGTACTGGTCACAATGAGATCGCTGCTGACACTTGTTGCGTTATATTTCGTTTTGCAAATACCACAGCCTGTCCAATGCACGAAAGAAGCATTGTTTCGAAAACACGCCAAGAAATATTTGGCGAATAATGTCATAGAGACAAAACAGGCAGGAAGCGAGTTTGAATGCGGCATGTATTGCCTGAGAAGAGAATCGTGTGGGTCAGCCAATTACAAAACCTCGGGAATCGGGAAAGGTCGATGTGAGCTCAACGCTAAGAAACTTCAAGAAATATCCGATGTTGATGAAGTAACGAACCCTGAATTCAATCACCTTGTTATTTTTGAAAAGGTACAAAAACATTTAAGAATATATATTTGCGTTGGTAGCTAGGCGCTTTGTAACAACTATTATACTCCTTTCCTATCATCGTGAATACATATTCGGTCGCACACTTTCTGATATAAAATTCCACAATTATTTTCAAAGTTTAGACGCAAGGAAACTGAAATGGCCAGTAGCGTAGTTAGCATGATGATTTTGGGGGACATATTTATATATTTATTGTTGTGCGTTACTAATTCTTTTTGAAATCGATTGTCTTCACACGTCTGTTAACATGCATGAATATATGAATATGCCCCCTCGTCCCAATCATGTGTGCTTACACCACTGGAAAGGGCTAGCCTTTAGCTCCAGGCTTCAGTAATAATGCTCACTAATCCAAAAATGTATTGTTTAGAAGTGGTTTAATGAGAAGTATTTTTTGTTTTCTAAAGCTCACAGATGCTTGATATCGTTCAGACGCACGGCAAATGACAGGGCCAACCATGAGCTCAGTTATAAGAATGGTCGCCACGCAGTAATACATGTACAGTTTTAGAGATGGTTTCATGAGAAGCAATTGAAAATTTAATTTGTTTTCCTACTAATGATTTTTAGAAATATTCAGATCGAGCCTCGTCAAGCAATTCAACAATGAAAACACAAAACCAAACAAGTAAGCCTCAAGAATTCTGCCTTTTATGCTTGCGAATTATGCGTTTGTGACTTTGTGATTAGAAGTGCATGCATGGTAATGTAGAAATTCAATTCAATTCACATACTTTCATCCTCGAAATTTAGCGATAGCTCCAAACTGTTCCATCGCAAACTGGACGATTAGTTTTGAAAGCAAGGGCTGGTCAAAATGCAACGAGAAAAATCTCTTTATCGCAGGATTTTATCGAAGTTCTGCCTTAAGTGAAGATGATTATATTAATTACCTTGACGAAGCGAGATGCTGTAATTCGTCCCCAGCGTTCAAGGCTCAGAGTAGCGTGTGTAATGAGACTATCTGGAAAAAAACTTTGCGAAGGTACGCATGAAAGTCGCCTTTTAAAGAATTTTTGTTTGGTATCCGAATTTAAATTCAGTGGAGGGCTTTTTTGTGTGTGCATGTGTCTTTGTTGACTAATGCCATTACTTTCCAATTAATACAAACCTGCATATCGATCTCACTTTTATTTTGTAGAGATGAAACATGGAGTCGTTGTTCAGACGGCTACTTTCTCAACGGACTTTATCGCGAAGGTTTTAAAAGAATAGGACAAATTAAATCACGGCAGCATACTGCTGCAGACCCAGCAATCATCCTCTCGAGTATGGATCTTGTTATGATGAAGATGTTGGAACATCGTTCAATAAAGAAGGATGGTCAAACTGTTCCAAGCCTGGGCATTATATCACTGGCGTTTATCGTGGACATGGGTATTGGTTAAAAAATATCGAAAAATTTCGATGCTGCAACATGACTGAATAGGTGAATGAGAGGCGGTAAATTTGCTCAGATAATCAAAGTTTTTCTGAGTGAAATCAACAGTTAATTTGAACCAAATTGCAAACAAATTTTGGGGGAACTGCACAAAGCTAAAAGAATATAGCTTGAATATAGCTGAATATAGCTTGCAGTATGTTATTATATACTATAGAAAATATGTATACATGGTAATGAGATTTAGTAAATATAAACCTATTTGCAACGCACGTGCACAAGGCAATTATTGCGTGGACGAAACGCAAAAGTATTAGCTACACTATAGGTGTCAAAAAATAATTATATAATCCGGTTTTGTTACAGAATATTCTCAACGAGTAAAGTTATCAAAACAATCTTACATTTAGTCAGCGCGTGGCTAAAACGATAATTTGTGGGGGGGGTTTATATACACAGTTCTACCCGACGGATATCTTTAAGTAAGTTCAAAAGTTTACAATAGAAATCCGTTGTGCAGATTTGAATATATAAATAAACAGACACCCCCCCCCCATTTATTGTTCTAGCTGATTTAATGTTTAATCGTCTTTCATCCGAATGGTGACGGAGGTAATGCTTTCAAAACTAGCAGTATACTGTCTTCTACTGAGTTGTTTCTATAGTTTGTATGCATAAAAATACAGCATTAATTCCAATTTCGTCAAACGGCAACACACACTGGAATATTTCAAAATATTTAGGTTACTTATTCTCGAAACACGCTCTTCACCAAAGAGGCTTATAGAATTTAAAGAGTTTTCCCGCCAGATCTTTCCTGCCTTACAAAACTTATAATTTATGAATATACATTAGCTACGAATTATTGAGGACAGGGTTTCGTTAAATTCCATTTCATTCCACATCTTCCTTAAAGGACAAGTATAGTAAGCACTGAAAGCCAAGCCAATGTTTAGCAAAGCGCTTCGCGTTTTGAAACCGTATAAGTTAACGAAAACAAATTACTAATACAATACGGTCATTTATAATCCATTAGTCAAACTGTCAAAGAGGCCAGCATAAATTGGAATTGCTAAATATGCCACAAGGAGCTAGTTAGCTGAAACATAATATAGTTCAATACTAATTTTAAATCGTTCGAGAAAAAAATTTTATAGTTTATGGCGTCTTCGTCGCGGTAAACACAGGCATACCCGAAAGCCATGTTTGCTGGCATTTTTTCCCTTTCTACGATTTTTAAAAAATTTATTTAAGTCTTCAATTTTATTTTCAAGAATATTCAGGGCAATGAAGGAATACTAAATTAGGTCACGTCGCAATGTGGTCGACCGTATAGACCTTTCTTATAATGACATCAAACGCGGAAAGTCTGATGTTCCACGAAATTTCATTGGCTCCACAAAACTATCCAGCCAATCAAACTTCGTGTAACATCATACTGTCCGCGTTTGACGTCATGGTGCGTTTTATAGCCTCCCGCAGGAACATTTACATCGGTAATACATAGACAAGATACAATACTTTTACTTGTCCGCACGTACTGGTCACAATGACTGCGTTGTTGATACTTTGTACGTTATATTTCGTTTTGCAAATACCACAGCCTGTCCAATGCAGGAAAGAAGCATTGTTTCGAAAACACGTCAAGAAATACTTGGCGAATAATGTCATTGAGACAAAACAGGCAGGAAGCGAGTTTGAATGCGGCATGTATTGCCTGAGAAGAGAATCGTGTGCGTCAGCCAATTACAAAACCTCAGGAATCGATAAAGGTCGATGTGAGCTCAACGCCAAGACACTTCAAGAAGTTGATGAAGAAACGAACTCTGAATTCAATCATCTTGTTATGGTTGAGAAGGTAGAAAAACATTTAAGAATATATATTTGCGTTGCTAGGCGTTTTGTAATAACTAATATACTCCTTTCCTGTCATCGTGACAGGTATTTTTAAAGTCAGGACGCAAGGAAATTGTATCGGTCGCTTGACAAGCTTGACGCATGTCAATGGCGTGGCGTGGCATGGCGTGGCGTGGCGGGGCGTGGCGTGGCGTATGTCGCTAGCATGATAATTTGGGGGGGGCATGTTTATATATATTTATGTTATGCGTGACTGATTCTTTTTGAAATCGATTATCTTTACATAAATATATGAGTATGCCCCTCTCCCCAATTATGTGTGCCTATGCCACTGGAAAGGGCCAGCCTTTAGCGCTAGCTCCGGGCTTCAGTAAGAATGCTCAGACACTAATCCAAAAATGCATAGTTTTAGAAGTGGTTTAATGAGAAAGATTTTTTGTTTTAAAAAACTCACAGACCCTTGATATCGTTCAGACGCACGGTAAATGACCGGGCCAACCATGAGCTCAGGCCAACCATGTACAGTAGCGTAGCCAGCCTGTCGATTTGTCCAGCTATGCTAATATTTTGGTTTTCACTGACTGTGAAAACAATAGATTTCTAAAGACATGAATAATTATAATAACTCGAAATTTACATAGCGGGACAAAATCGTCGGGCTGGCTACGCCACTGACCATGTATACTTTTAGAGATGGTTTTATCGGAAGCAATTTAAATTTTAATTTGTTTTCCTGTCCAATGATTATAGAAATATTCAGATCCAATGAAAACACAAAACCAAACAAGTAAGCCTTAAGAATTCTGCCTTTTATAGCCCCGTTTACACTACACTCAATTCATCGGCACGGCACGGCTAAAATTGGCACCCGTACCCAATTTTATTAGTACTCAGGCAACCAAAACAAAGGCCGAGCACAGATGAAATGGGCACGGGTACCCATTTTAGCCGTGCCGTACCAATAACTCGAGTGTAGTGTAAACGGGGCTTATATTTGCGAATTATTCGTTTGTGATTATAGAAGTGCATGCATGGTAATGTGGAAAATGGAAATTCAATTTACTTCACATACTTTCAATCTCGAAATTTAGCGATACCTCCAAACTGCTCCATCGCAAACTGGGCGATTAGTTTTGAAAGCGAGGGCTGGTCAAAATGCGACGAGGAAAATCTCTTTATCACAGGATTTTATCGAAGTTCTGCCAGAGGTAAAGATGATCACATTAATTATCTTGACGAAGCGAGATGCTGTAATTCGTCCCCAGGGTTCAAGGCTCAGAGTAGCGTGTGTAAAGAGACTTTCTGGCAAAAAACTTTGCGAAGGTACGGATTAAAGTCACTTTTTTGAGAATTTTTTTTGGTATATCTGCATTTAAATTCAGTGGAGGTCTTTTTGGTGTGTGTACATGTGTCTTTGTGTTGACTAATGTCTTCCTTTCCAATTAATACAAAACCTGCAAATCGATCTCATTTTACTTTGTAGAAATGAAACATGGAGTCGTTGTTCGGATGGCTACTTTCTCAACGGACTTTATCGCTTATCTTACAAAAATATAGCACAAATCATGACAGCATATTGTTGCAAACCCAGTAATCATTCTCTCGAGCATGGATCGTGTTATGATGAAGATGTTGGAACATCGTTCAATCAAGAAGGATGGTCAAACTGTTCCCAGCCTGGGCATTATATCACTGGCGTTTATCGTGGACAGGGAAAATGGTTGAATAATATCGACAAATTCCGATGCTGCAACATGACGGAATAGGTGAATAGGAGGCGGTAAATTTGCTCAGGTAATCAAAGTTTTTCTGAGTGAAATCAACAGTTTTAACCAAATTGCAAACAAATTTTGGGGCAACTGCACAAAGCTCAAAGTGTCAGCAATTTTCACGGATGAATTGGCAAAATGAATATAGCTTGCCGTTATCATATACCATGGAAAATATGTATACATGGTAATGAGACTTATAGTAAATATAAACCTATTTGCAACGCACGTGTACAAGGCAATTATAGCGTGGACGAAACGCGAAAGTATTAGCTATACTATAGATGTTATTTATTCTCGAAATACGCTGTTCACCAAAGATCTAGTGGCTTAGAATTTAAAGAGTTTTCCCGCCGGTCTCCCATAGTCTTTCCTTAAAAAACACCCCACTACCACTGGTAACTGAACCAACTTTCTACGCTTAGGCTATTCCATTTAGGAGGTATAAGACGTTACTAGATCATATAACTATTTAGATTGAGCAGGCTATGCTTATCACAGTAATATATAAAAATCGAATGCACCGGTATGGGAGGGGGCAGTGAAGTTCCAACGGCTAAAGAATTAGTTTTCCTTGGACAACATGAACCATGTTCCACATTATGACCTATAGCAGATACATCCAAATCATTGAAAATCAATTGTTTCTCAGCTAAGTGGTTAAAATTCAGCATATACAAAGGTCACTCACACTCAAACTCACTGAGTGGGGGATCACAATCCCTTCTTAACTTTCCCATGGCGGTATTTCCATTCCAATAACAGCTTGATTTTTAGTGTCTTACGTCAATTCTTTATTCTGAATCAACATCATTCTTAAGAACATCAGAATTTCTTACTTGTTGGCTTCGACTAAGAGTTGCTATGGTAAAAAATCACATGCATGCATTTTCTCCCAAATACACCACCATGGCTCCAAGTAAAAATTGATGATGTCATGAGACACGATATTATGAATTATTAAAATTCAGTGTAATTGAAAAAGATTAATCAATATTTGTCACAAAGTTTGTCGTAAATCGCTACTTGAAATTTATATTGAAAGCACTATTTTTCTGGAAGTATTAATGAAAAATTGCACTAGCGTTTGGTGATATTAAATATCAACTCTGTTACGAGTATTTCGTAGAGTATAATTTTATTAGTACTTCTCGAATCACATACTATTCTAGCACAGGACACATGCCCTTGCACAATTTGCAATTTGCATCGCAATAAAGAATTATTGTTTTTGATTTCGTCATTTTAATTTCGAGTTTGCGGTGACATTAAAACATCATGAAATATGGATCATTCAAATACTCTGAGCCGAAGATACTTAATATTTAAAACTGCACGGATAAGTTGGTAATATTTAACAGTTATTCTGCGAACTCGAGTCGTATATGAGCTGAGATCTGTTATATACACAAACTTTGTCGCCCTTTCGGTGCATTTGATGTGCTATTATCGACTAAAGCCTGGATTTCTACTTCACTCAGCTCCCCAAATCTTTCAGCCATTTTGTTTACTTTCTCTACTAGACAGATATGAGCTAATATCTGTCTAGTAGCCAACCAATGAAATTGCAGCATACCTCATATCTGGCGCTTGTGTATATAATAATAACAATTTGCACCCAGTTAGCATAATCCATCATATTTATTAAATAAATATAATATTTTAGAAAAAAACCAGCGTAATTAATGGTCCAAAACGTTTTCAGTCCTTGTTGTGCTAAATAGCCTGAGGCCACTGATGTTTCAATACGAATTAATGCACTTAATTTGTACTTTTGCAAACGGTAATTTCAACTCATATACGCGCTAAAGCATCCAGTTTTCTTGACGTAACCTGAAGCAATATCTTTTACATCTTTAATGTATTCCCTTTTTATAATAATAAACAACACTAGGCAAATTAAATTAAATTAAACGGAAAGATTTCAATCTTCCTGCGGTGGGTTTTATGTAAACACCGCTGTTTTTATGTCAGCCGGCCGAGCGATGGCGACTTAAATTGTTTCTACCCAAACTGATAAATCCGAAAACCTAAATGGCTCATTTTTGCGTTCTTTGGACTATTTTGAAGTAACTTTATGCTCTATGTGGCTCGTCTTGTGAATTCAACGTTTTATTACGGTTAAAACAATGCGCTACCTTCAATATTTACAGTTTTAATCTGTTGTAGCGCTCGAGACTTTCGAGTGATTTGCGTAAATGCCATGTTAAAGTTACTTATGATTTGCGCGCTATTTTTTTCGTCGGAGCTACTTCAACTAAGCGAGTGCTTAACAGATTCGACAGTGTTCCGCATAGACGTCCAAAAATACCTGGCGAATCATGTGATCGATACGAAACATGCAGAAAGTGAATTTGAATGCGGCCTGCTTTGCTTTGGAGAAGAATCGTGTGCGTCTGTGAATTACAAAACTTCTGGTATTGATAAAGGTCGCTGTGAGCTCAACAATAAGTCTCTTGAAGAGGCTTCTCAAGGTGACGAGAAAACAAATCCTGAATTCAACCATCTGGTTAATGTTGGAAAGGTGCAAAAATTATTCTTAATCAAAACATATTATAGTTTTCCAGAATTTTATTTTAAATTAATACAGGCATTATACTTGAGCGAGAGCAACACTTGCCTAAGGTAATCAACTGCTCGGAATGCATTTGCGACGACGTCACATTTGTAAACTATGTTGAAACAGGTCTATTACTTTCCCGTATATAGTCACGAACATTGTCATATATCTTATAATTATTACATTTCGCATAAGCTGTAGGAAAACATGCATATTTATTCCTGCATGAAGGCCTTCCAGCCACTCTTGCATGAAGGCCTTTAAATTCAGCCTTCGTCAGTTTAATTTTGTACAAACTATCGTATACCCGCGGCAAGATACTTACAATATATTAATTCTCTCCATTTTAGAATGAGGGTTCGAAGGAAGGGTCGCTGAAAGGTTAGTCCGAACATTCTGCACCTTGGATTTCGGATAAATTAGTCGCCATACTGAGCGAAAAAAGGATGTCTCAAAAAGTTTAAGACTTGGTCACTCTTCGTATCCTTCGATTGAATTTTAGAATCTCAGCGAAAGAAGGAGTACTTCAACTCGTGCAAAGATCTTTTGACGAAATACCAGTTAGTATATGCAAATCATAGTTTATATCGATGAATTATAAATTTACTGTTGATGTCTAAAATAAAACTAAATTATGGCCAAGCAATCTTTAATCATGACGAAAGGAATTTGTAAAGAATATTCTGGGGTAAACAAGGCCTAGGGATTGTTATTCTTCACTTTCTAATGCAAAATGATAGAGATTTATTTTATGTATTTAACATGCAGCACGATTATTACCGATTATACAAGAGCTAATGAAAATAAAAAATTAATGAGCTGATTTTCTTTCGGGGCCATTTTAGACTATATGCACACGGTATAACGTTTTCGAGCTATTTCATTTTCATTTTCATGCCAAAACGGTTTCAAACAGACAAACACCGTCGTTCACCGAGGTTGAAGCTAATTTAACACATTGAGCATATTTTCCTTTGTGTACGTCGATCGAAACATTTTAGAAACGCTCCAAAACGACGCTCGTGGGCACATGGCCTTAATGAATTCATCAATAATTCGTGAGCAATTTATTCAACAACAAGTAAACATTGCCGCCATTGGGTTACGAGATGCAAACATCAAAGATATTTGATAGCAAAAAATATATGCATGCAGTAAAGTACGCATTGTTGACAATGTCTTCATCAATAGCCGAAATCTTGACTACGTTCCTGTAATAATATTATTTTAAAAGTCGGTTGACGTGGCTTACTCCGTTTAGAAATTCTGCAAATGGAAACTACACTCTGAATACAACGGCTTCGAATGAATATTATGACGTGTATTGCCACATGACTAATATTCCATCGTGTGGCGGAGGAGGCTGGACACAAGTTTTGAAGATGGATGGAGAAAAGGTACAGTTCACAACTATTTAGGATCCTTAATAAAGGACAGGCTATCCCCTACCCGTAGCCTGTAGCAAATCATTCAGAACAACCAATTTCAAATCTAGTAAATTTCTATAAGACATTTATAATATTTATATACAATAGGATACATTCATTTACAATTCCAAATTGTGGACGAACAAGGAGACATACGCGATGCAAGATGGTCTGGAAGGACTGACGGAGAAAGAAAGCAAGTTGGCTTCGTACTGGAATACTCCGTTCACAAAGATATGCCTGGGTATGTCGTATAACGGAACAAGAAAATGGATGACCGTCCACTACACCGCGAGTTCGCTGTACAGCCTGATCGCGGAGGGCCAGTTTAGGGCGACCACCGCTGGCCGAGCATCATGGAAATCTTTAATCGCGGGCTCGTCGTTACAAAAGTACTGCAATAAGGAAGGTTTTAACATACCGAACAACGTGGGTATCAAAATGCGTATTGGAATCGTTGCCAATGAATATAATAATTGTCATTCGTGTAATTCTTGGATTGCCTATGGAAATGTGGTTAGTGGAATGACTTGTGGAAATCGAGCTCGGTACCAAGGCGATAACGGAGACAAAGATCTCGCAACGTTTGGATATATCCTTGTTCAATAAATAATATAGATCGATATTACACGTAAGGTTATATTTCTTAAAGAATTTGTATCGCAAGTTTAAACGTAGCCTTATAAACTTAGGGCGTTTTTCTTTATACTGTAAAAACGGCCAGACCGGTTCCATTGTATTTTACTACAGACCGGCAGTTTACTAATATTTTAGAATGCTTTGAAGAGCTTTGCATTAACGTATATAGGTTTTCACATATGCCCAGCACGAAAACTACTTTTTAACTGCAATATTTTGAACGAAATACTCTATTCCAATTTAAAATATGACCGGTTTGACTAGTTTGCCGATCAAAGCGCCATTGGTAGTTTTATTTTCAGTTCGTATTATTAGCCTTACCCAGATCAGTGGTGTATATACGACGTTCATAGCATGATGGCAATAAGAATCTTCTGAGACGGTTTCATTCCATGCGCATGTGGCGGATTCAGGGTTAAACAGAATAACTTACTACTTTTTATTTAAAAATATTCTTTAGAAATCCATGACTAATAAAGTTTTGAATTTTAAATTTAAAATTAAGCCTTTTATTTATTCTGCATAAATAACCCTAGGTCCCATTGATTCCATGTTGATAGTAAGTTTATTATTTGATCCCTGAGGTATGGAATAAGAGGTGAGGAATGGAATAGGAAGGTGAGGAATGGAATAAGATTCAGGTTTAGGGTTATCCTAGGATTAGGCTTATCCTAACCTAACTAATCCCAATATTGCAGTAATCATTTTGTAGTACGTAATCTACTCCAGCTAACCCTGAATCCGCCACTGCTATACCACGGATGAAACTAAATATCCTTTCTTTCGATGATGTATGCAGGCTCACTTTACAAATTTAAAAGGGAGATTGACAACTATTTGTCTCTATAAAGTAACTTTATAATTAAAGTAGATTCACGCACGGCAATCTTGTAAATCATACAGTAACTTATACATGCGACGTATTTAAAGTGTCCAGTGTATTTGTCCCACGTATATTTGTACTTATATAGTAACTTGTCTTTTAAAACGTTTATAAAATGTATATAGCCTAGTCTTCACTTTTAATACCGTCGATTTTACCATGGTTAGATAAAGTTTTGATTGGATTCATTAATTCATTGATTTGACTGAATCCGCCAGTGCATGAATGGCAGAACTTAAATATAGAGGCAATGCAAGATTGGAAAAGATGAAACGATTTCGTTTCGGGGTTATTATAGTTCAACAAAGTTCAATATCCTTTTTGCCATTCAGTTTTCTAATCATCACGGGAAAGATGAATACTCATAACTGCGGAAAAAGGAAATTATTTTCGCGCAAGTCATCAGCTGGACGGGAGTGGAAATCCTATAATTGTACTATGTACAAATAAACCACTATTGTTTAACAATACCTTTGAAATTTAATATATTGGACATAATGTGAATCCCAACACGTTCTCGAGGGAAAGTGAAAATGCACCTCCCACTTCATATATATATCCTAATTATATTCCGTGCATGCAATTATTTCGCCGATAAAGTTAACTATTTTGACACTGGCTTAAGCGCCGGGCAACAAGAGGTTAATTAAAAAAAGCAGTAAACAGCCAATAAATATGCAAAGTAAAAATTGCGCACTTTGACGTTTGAACGGTGTCGATATATGCGTGAATCAAAAAGTTTAACTTCCTGCGGTTCCTATATATTTAAATTGTCGGCTCATTAAAGTTCGCCGGACGAAGGTAGTTTTATTTATTTTCTGCCGAAGCTTCAACACTTAAATAGCGGGCGAATTGTGGTTATACGTTCAGTTGCCTATCATCAGCTCCATGAAATGGCATCTTTGCCCTACTTCCTAAGCCTAATTGTGCCGCTTTTTATCCTGCAAGTACCTCAGCCAGGCGATTGCTCGCAGCAGGCTGTCTTTCGGAGGTCCAAACAAAAATACCTCGCGAATAATGTTATCGAGACAAAACAAGCAGAGACCGAGTCGGAATGCGGGATGTATTGTGTTCGACATGAAACATGTGCGTCGGCAAATTACAAAACGTCTGGAATCGGCAAAGGTCGTTGTGAACTCAACACCATATCCAGCGATGCAGAAAAAGAAACGAACCCTGAATTCAACCACCTTGTTATTGTCAAGAGAGTAAGAAAATACTGTCTTTTATTATGATGCATGTCACAGTTATAAAACGATAGCTCTGTGTCCAAACAATTGCTTCCCATGATTTTCAGATTACATTTAGGAGGGCGTTTTAGCCTTGAATATATTGTTGAATGAATGGGCTTTAAGGCTCGTTTACACTTGCGATTTTTCCTGCAATTTTATGTGCGATTTTCTTCGTTTGACACATGTGAACGAGTTAGTTAGTTACTGATGTTCAAATAAGCGCTATTGACATCAGGCCATTTGTAAATAATCACTCGTTCACATCTATCAAAAAATGAAAATCACATATAAAATCGCAGAAAAAATCGCAAGTGTAGACGAGTCTTTATGTTGGATATGCATTTGCAGCGGCCGCATGAAATTGAAGGGGACACAAGGAGATATAACTAGGCACAGGCATTGATAAGCTATAAACCCAGCTTAGACGAATCCGTTGCCTAAATCAACCTGGTTTTCAGGCTCCTTATATGTTCTATTTACAAGCCATCAGAACACAAACGCAGTTGTTTTATATGCACATATAAAATTAGAGGGAAAGCCAGGTGTACGTTCTTTATACGCTGTTAAGAAAACACGAACAACAACAGTCTTCAAAAGTTTAAAAAAAGCCTCATTAAGATCACTGCGTTTGCCAAATAGACCTATGACTATGTACTAAAAACAATTTCCCATATGTCGACACTATGAATACATCGATTATGGATTGAATGATATGATTTCTCTATAAATTTTTTCGTGAATTATTTATGTGAGTATTTAAAAGTCAATCAATATAATCGACCTTAAAAGCTTGGTAATTGGCGTATGAATTTATTTATTTCTAATCAGTCCAACTGAAAAAGCAACTGTCTATTTTAAAAATTGTCGGCGAAATCGTTAATTACGGTCCAATATAACAAAGTTTTCTTATTCAATTTCATTGTTTAAGAGTTCTGCTGAAAGAAGTGAAGAACCGTCACAGGGTGAGTACGTATATTCCATCTTAGATTTGCTCGGTATTCATATGTATTCATCTTGAAATTTAGAAAAAAACCCACTCACGTGTAAACTGCATGTTTTTAAAATTGCCGCTTGTTTTACAAACCATGTGGTATAAAAGGTAATATAAGATTCAAAATGAAACCGCCGCGTAAGCCTTGACTTACTCAACATTTTGCATTTTTAAAACTCTGCTCAGTCAGCTTCAACATGCTTTTTTTTGTTTAAATAATACCCGACTCCTAAAGGGAGGCATTTATAGCTCTCTGAACAACAATCTGTGCCCAAAGGGAGACATTTATAGCTCTAACTCCAAACACACTGTAGCTACACCAGAAACGCTGAACGCGTCGACGATTACGTCTCCGATAAAGAAGGAAAAGAAAGAGTCTTTCATCTCCTGCAAAGATATCTTAGCAAAATACAAGTAAGTGTATGGTTTCGGTCCTTAAAAAATACAAGTAAGCCAGTGTTTTGTTTTCAGCTATATAGTATGTCAAGGTCTCGTTTGCATCATTCCAATGATACAGGTTTAATTTTATTTGTATTAAAATAATTGTGAATTTTTGCCTTCAGAAATTCCATTAATGGGGAGTACAGGCTAAAGTCGAACACTTCAGATGAAATTTACGACGTTTATTGTCACATGACTAATATCACGACGTGCGGTGGAGGAGGCTGGTCACTAGTGTTGAAGATAAACGGAGAAAATGTACGGTTTCACATTTTTTTAATAATGATATCAATATATATGTAAATGCCAGACAAGCGATTAGTTTAGTAGCTTCTTCAGATAACTTGTTTTCGAATGTTTCGGCACAGTTATTATGTAACTATGCCACTCAGAATGCAAAAACATTACTATATTTATAATTTTACACAAAGTATTTTAAAATTTTGGCATTCGTATTGGCTTAGCCTGAAAAATGTAAACAAATTGGCTGATCAGTTTAAAACGAAATTCCCACCTCCTTCTTATACTATATGCTTTTATCAAAGAGAGTGCATTACACAAATCCAATTTTTTATGTCTGTTCTTTGACTTCTTTCCTTCACATGAGCTTGTTGAGTTGTTGGTCGATTTACTTTTAACATTTGCAGGAAATATTTTAATTTCGTTTAGCTAACATTCGCTCACCATTCTTCCCTGTGGATGAACAACGAGACATTAGCAGTTCAAGATGGTTTGGAAGGATTAGAAGAGAAAGAAAGCAAGTTGGCTTCGTACTGGAATACTCCGTTCACAAAAATATGCCTTGGTATGTCTTATAACGGACACAGACACTGGATGGTTTTTAATTACACCGCAAGTTCGCTGTACAGCGTGATCGCAGACAGAAAATTTACAGAAACGACCGCTGGTGCAGCTGCTTGGAAGTCTCTGATCTCAAGTTCAAATCTACAAGCCAACTGCAATAAAGAGGGGTTTAATGTACGGGCAAATGGCGGTTCTTTAAGATCACGCATCGGAATTTTTGCTAATGGCGAGAAGGGGTGTGAAACGTGCGAGTCTTGGCTGGGATTCGGCAGTGGGTACTACTATAATGGAATTAGCCAAAAAATGGTCCTTTCCTGTGGTAATATTTTTCCAGTTGCCATTGATGACGATGATGATGATGATGATGATGATAATGGTGACATCTCTGCAAAAAATGGTAATAAACATTTCGCCGCATTTGGATACATTTTTGTTCAGTAAAAACGAACCGTTAAACGATTATGAATTGATAAGTCATTGATACGTTCAATATTTAAAAAAACTCTTAAATTATAACTAATGTGATTATGTGATTTCGATATCTGTGGATATATGCTTAATGATGGCCATGCATGCAATATACATCAATTACAAGCTTCAAACGGCACAGGCTTGTACTGATATTACCATATGTAATATTCTTTGTTGACCTATACCCTAAATTAAAACATATTATTCAATATTTGTCACGGTCTTATACAAAAAAATCACGATTTATTCAGTGTTTTTAAAATCTCATGGGATGGAAATTTGAATGTCTCCCAAATCGACCCTGAATATTTTTCTCAAACAAAATAAATAAAGAACGCGAGCAAGGAAAAGGGGTCCATTGGCTTATTCTATTGTTTTACTGTTCTGTTGTATTGTTCTCTATAATTTATGAATATATGAAAAACGTTTTTCGTCGCTTTTTGGGAAAAGATAACTCAAAAAGTAAAAAAGCTATTTTGATAAAATTTTCATGATAGATTTTAAAGACAATCGGGTTGGTCGTGAACCTAAAAGTGTTGTATTTCGTTCAGTCCAAGAAAAATAACCACTGTTTTTTTTATCGCTTGCAAAATGAAATGTGCATGTACATGACGCAGATGCACAAGGCCCCCGATTCTGTCATCTTGCCAATCGAAATTTTCAATCATTTATGCCACAAAATCATGAACAGAATGTTGAGCGTCACACTGCCGACTGGCACGTCTCTGGCCCTACCCTTAATACCGCTTTATGGGAAAAGGACTGTGAAAACAGTTCTCAATCCAGATTTATAATAGAGCTCACAGTGTGTATATGAAAATACAATTTTCAAGTGGAAGCATTCCCTTCGAGGAATTCCCGTGAATCATCGCAGTTTTCAAATGTAAATTTTAAAATTTTGTATCTTTCAATTCGTATTTTAAATATTTCAAGTTTTTTCCCAATTTTCGCACGTTTTTACGACCGGAATCTACGCTCGTGTTTTAACAAACCTTCAAGGCTGGATAACTCTACCGGCAATGTCCGAAACGTATGGTAAGTCTACTAGAATGTGCACGAATTATTTGCAATGCAAGAGCTCTGCATTTGTGCTAATTTGGTGTCGTATTTCTCTGAGATTCCTGGTTGAGGTTCTCCTTATCGTATTTTTAGATTTCCTCTTCAAGTTTTTAGTTATTGGTAGCGCTGGCACTGGAAAGAGCTGCTTGCTACATCAGTTTATCGAGGGGAAATGTAAGAAAGCGTGTTATTTTTTCAATATTCTCAAATATAGAACTAATAGAACGCCATTTAAACATCATCGAAGCCATTTGTACTTGTATTATTATAAATCTTCCCACGTCGAGCATGTCTTATTTGTGTTGTTTTAAGTGGAATCCCATAGATGGTCGTAGAATAAGCTCTAGTATAAAGGTTTGATATATATACGTGTTTAATTTTGAGTATGTATGTATATTTTGAGATATTAATATCATATATATTACATTGTATTACATATTACTGCTGTCCACATACCTTCAATTCCTGAGCTGATGAAAGCCCAATGTTTTTTTCCCTAACTACAATGCTTTGTGAAACCCCCAAGAATTGTGTATTTTACTGTTAGACCAGTCGATTTACCCTTGGAAATGTACTTACTCTTGGAAATGTACTTACTCCTGGTTGGCTGAAATATGCCTAATTCACATACTGGCACTGACTGCGGAATCTAAACATATTTACTTTAGCAGTAGACAATTTTAATTGTCTGTGAAAAAGTAGCCGCCAGTTAAGATCTTTAGAACGGTTTAACCAGACAAGTAGACAGCTAGATTGCTTTAAGCAGATCAGTCTCCATTTTGTCAGTGTATATATATGCAACATTGAAAATATTCTTGTTGTGAATAACGTTTCTTTGGTTGGCATCTCGTAGAAATTTTGATTTCACACACTTCTAGTTAAGCAAGATTCAAGTCACACAATTGGTGTCGAATTTGGTAGCAGGATTATAAATGTTGGGGGAAAGACTGTGAAGTTACAGATCTGGGACACAGCAGGACAAGAACGTTTCAGGTCAGTTGAAAAATCTTTCATAAAGATCTATTCTAGACTTATTAACCAAACAATCTCACTAAATCCTCTCTTAAATTTTGAAGCAGAATTTCTTCCAATTACCTGCATCTTGTTTGAATATCACTTAATACACTTCTGTTGCTAATTTAATAACACAGTCCGTTTCTGATTCCGAATTGACCTAAGATGTGCTTGCAATATTCTCCTAAACTAGGAATGATCAAGATAAAATTTGCAATGCATGTCGTCACATTTGCAATGCATGTAGGCAGTTTCTTGGAAGTTAGCCAAAACTAACCACAGATCTCTATATAGTGTCTGAATATAGTGTTCTAAAATAATAGGGACTATGGGGCTGGGATAATCTTTTAAAATTTTAGTAAGTCTTATGTTCTCTTTAACATGAAATGTAGGTCAGTGACAAGAAGTTATTACAGAGGAGCAGCTGGAGCTCTCCTAGTGTATGACATTGCCAGGTAAAAAATGCAATTTGTTCTTGAATTCAATTGATCACAAACTTAAAGAATAGTACTAAATTCAATTGAGCCATCCATCCGGTACTTTTTGATAAAATGCTATCAAAAAAAATACATCTGTAATCTCTAGGTTACCTCTCAACAGTACAAAAACATACATTACTACACTTGTTCACTGAAGTCTGCAGGGGTCTATGCCCCTGGGATAGCCCCCTCCCTCCCTATAGATTAACCACTGTTATTACCAAAATAATTAATATGCGCTCTGGAAAGAAAACAAATATTTTCTTCGCTGCTCAGTCGGGAGACATACAATGCTTTGACAAACTGGTTGACGGATGCGAGGACATTGGCCAGTCCAAATATTGTAATTATTTTGGTTGGAAACAAGAAAGATTTAGACGCCGAACGAGAGGTCACGTTCATGGAGGCGAGTCGTTTTGCACAAGAAAATGGTAATTTTTTTAATTCTAAGAATTAGGCATGATTACCAAGGTGATCTGAAATTCCCGGGAAAAGACTGGGACTAGTGCTCGAAGAGGAATCCCAATTCTCGGTTGAAACAACTTAACGTCTCTTGGGATTCTCTTTTTATATTTAGTGTAGTTTATTTCGGTTTCAAATTTATGTAAGAGCCATAGTTCGCATAACTAAAAATAACCTCAAAATTTCGACTAGTTTCATAAAGAATAACAAAAGATATAGTTGATCGAATGTTACAGAATTGATTTTATGTTTCGACAATCTCTGGGCGCTGATTATTTAATATATAAACGGCAAATCACCGGGTATAGTTTGACAGCAGAATAAAACATTCAAACTTTGGAATATAGCTACATTCTTATTTGAAGAAAAGCATGCACTCTTTTCAAGAAGACAAAAAGACGAGATTTGTTTGATACACGATATATTGAACAGGGCAATTGTTTTTAGAACTCATGTTTTTGGAGACCAGTGCTTTAACTGGAGAAAATGTTGAAGAGTCTTTCTTGAAATGTTCAAGAACAATATTAAACAAAATCGAAACAGGTTTGTGCCGATTTCTCTTTTAATTAAATCGAGAATCGTAAGTCCAATTAGTACAATTCTGACATGAAATGATATTCTTAAAAACTTGCATTCGTAAAGCATAAGATGAGTCAAAGAACAAGGTTATTCATGTTAACATTAATAAAATCAATTGGTCCACGCGTATTTGTTATGTGGTTTCGGTCCTAACACACGGGCCTTCAGCACAAAATATAAATAAACGTATTAATAAATATATCTATTTCAAGAATGATATAATGCATGCAGCTATTGCTGTTACTATTGCATGTATTACAAGCCAATTGCAAACTCGCAAAAAAACAACAACATGAGATTGGACTATCCAGACTTCGAGCCTTGTAGCCAGAAAAATAATATCCTTGTCTGTGAATTAAGACGACTGAACGAGTAAAGTAATATTCGAGTATAGAGATTCAAATATACACGCTGTCTTCTCCTTCCTAGGCGACCTCGACCCGGACAGAATGGGATCAGGAATTCAATATGGCGACCCATCGAGACGACGAACACTTCAGCCAAGAAATTCGGATGGTGGAAAGTGCCCGTGTTAGCAATGCAATGAATCATTACTGTAAATTTCTTTGTCTCAAAGGCGTATATAACACTTCTTGAATATAGAGTATTTAAGATCCATTTTGATAGCATTGATCAAAACTGATTTGAAATTTTAAAGGTATGCATACATGCCGTCGGATAGAACAGAAATTGCCTCATGCTTTCGTTTATGCAAAATTAAGGAAACAAAAAATTATTTTACAGTCTAGGATCAGTCTAGAAATGCGGGAGGAGCAATCCCCCATAGAAAAATGTTAATTTTCTAAAAGAAATCACCCGTTGCGGTAGAAAATGTTACAAAAGGGAACATTTTACTACTGAAGCATGCGACCATTCACCTCCCTACTGTTTCGTGGTCCCTGATACAACAATTTAAATGACTTCTTTTAAATCAGTGAAAGTAGGCCGAAATGGCATTCAATAATGGATTGCGAGTTACGGGTAGCCGAGGATGGGTGATGATGAAATGGGTGACTAGTCATTGGGGTAGAAGCTTCTCAGGGTATTCACATAAAAGTAATCCTTAGGACCTTCGTGCGATATGGAATGGCAATTTGACAGAACGTGTGAAATTCGCTTCCTGTGTTTCCAAATTATCATGAACAGTTTCTAGACTCAAGCTTGTCTTTTCCCATGCATATTCCATCGTAAATAAACCATTTATGGTAAATTTTAGACCTTTTATAGCTTTTTCATTATTGTATTTTAAAACGAGGAAATCCGATGCTGTTCTAGAGCGTACGAAGGTCCCAAGAGGTCAATAAGAAGTCATACAGGAATCATTTCCGCTGGCCAATCACGTAGCCGAAGTTTTGCTTTCTGCGAAAAAAATTTGCGATCCAGTATATTATGTCTAACTAAATCCGAGTGATTTCTACATCGTCACCATGATTTATTGCACCACGATCGGTATACATTGTGCACACAAGTTTATTAAAATTTTGTTTGTTATTACAATTTGGAATGTTTAGTTGTGAAGGGATCTCAAATAGAGCTTTTCGGACCAAGGCACAGGCAGCCATGTTGGTTTTATTTCCTAACAGACCGGCTGTGACTTCATCTGCAAGACAAACTGATAAAGTTTGTACCACCAGTAGTTGCAACACAGGCTGCCTGGCGCATAGTAACAAAACGTTCTTTATCTTAATAATAAATAATTTAAAAGGATATTTTAAAGATGGTGTCACTGGATGTCTGGAATTAGAGAAATAGAGTGTTCTAATTAGGTAATAAAGATATTCCATTTATCTCAAGTGTTGTGATTTTTTCTCCTCATATATAAAATTATCTTCTACGAATCGTTAATAATCGAGTCTGAATTTCATGGTCAGATTCGTTGCTTGAATGTTTGTGCACAATGGACCTGGACTAAGTGGACTTTACCTTTTAAAGTATTGGATATTGTTATTTCTTTTAAAGTATTGGACATTGTAAAATATTTTTTACTTAGTGGTATTGCCGTTTTATAATTTAGACAATGCACTTTGGTTATATTACAAAGAAACTCCAAGTTGCCCATTGTAAGGTGAGCTGCAATAAATATAATGCATGCCCACTTTTTTGTTCACTTGAAATATCCCATAACTGTCCTTTAACATTATGTGCCCTTATGAGCTGCTATCAGCCTAAAATAGCCAGGTTTTGGCAGATTAGACTGACATGCTGAATATCAAATAATAGTGCATGAAAATAACCATCAAAACATTTTATTAGAAAATGTACAAATATTCTGATTCTATGTTTTTTATCACAATCATTGGTATATATTAGGTTTGATTATTTTTTATGGTTAAGCTTTCTCTTATTATCAATACACACTACTGTTAATATTTTTGGCCATCTTTTTTACCACTTTTTATCACTACTGTTAGATGTTATGTAGCACAATTTTGTGGTGCAGCTATATGTGACAATCACAACTATGTAGAGCTCTGATAAACTGGTCATTCACCACACATATCCAGTTTTTTCACCACCAATATTGCAGAAACTTCTCTGGTATTCTGTCATAAACATTGGTGATATGTCTCTGAGGTTGAAGAACTTTTCCCTAGTGATTTCCTCATCAAGCTGAGCTTTCTTCTTATTCTCTTGCAACCTCTTCGCAATATCAAGTTCGCGTCGTTTTAAGGCTCTCAATGATGCAGGGTAAACCTATGTGAAAGGTCAACAAACATAGCACACTAAGCAACATCCCACATTTGTGAAAAGCTGCAGGCCATAGCCATTTTATTGTCTAAATAAAACAATGGCAGAACACAAAACCTTGGCACATATAACCATATGTTTAATACTAGAAATAAGACTTCTAAAGTTGGTATGCACAGAAAAGTAGACAACATTGCTTGCAATGCTGGGGTTGGTTGTATAAAACTCTAACTACATTTTGCATAGTTAAATCCTAGTTAAGTCAGAAATACATGACCCTGATTGGCCAATTCCATCCTTTACAACAGTTAAAAGTTAACTAGTCTTTTATATGACTGGCCCCTGATCAACCTTTAGTTGTTGGGAATAGGACCTGTATTTCTCAAAGGTATTGGTTTCCTGCATTAAATAATTTATTGTTTGAAAACCAGTTGAAACTTAGAAAAACAATACAATTAACTACTAAATGGTTCATACAACTCAGAATCCAAACTCTACCAACAGTTTTTCCATTTAAAGGATTATCATATTAGAACTAGCTAAGAAAGTGCCTAGACATGCCCTAGAATAATATTATTCTATTACCCTGGCTATATTGCAACAATAAGTTTGAAGTGAAGTATTTGTTAGGAAAAATTATCCCATCAAGCTAAACAATTAAAACAAAGCTATCGGCATGATCATGTAGACACTGCAGTCACTGAAAATTGAATTTTAAAACCTCCTTCACCTCCTTGTAAACTTCTCTAGCTGACGGAATCCGTCAAAACTCGTGCAAACAATTAACAAATATAAATTAATCACTCACATCTTTTGCATTGGCTCTAACATTGTGCGTATATTTCCTCTCAATAGGGGCATCATTTGCCCAGCCATAGGAAACGAAAGGCACCCTCTCGTCCCCTCTGCCAACATCTTTCACGAAACTTTCTTCCCTGTCCTTTTTTGTACACTTTGCCGCTTTCTTTCGTTTTATATTTTTGCGACGCTTTTGATGCGTTGTTTGTGTTGCTTTCTGGCTATAAACACGTTCGTCATCATTCGGTTCTGATATCTCCCACGCTTTTTTCACAGACGGCACATCACCTTTTGAATTTTCTCCAGTTAAGTCCCTTCCTCCATAGTCTCCATTTCTCGCAGTTTTGTAAGAAGACAATCTTTTAGTTTGTTTCTGTGGCTGTGCATTTGTAGGCGTTCCTTCAAATTCGACATCGCTAATTTCGCTGTCCGAACTATCGTCCCATTCGAAGGGCTCGTGTCTGTGTTCAACGCTCCTACGGCCTATCCGATAATCCTTTTTCCGATTGTACTCATTTAAAGCAAAATCATCCCAGCTTGGTCCTTTGTATTGCTTTCTGTACTGCGTATGCATCGCCATTTTGCAAATTGCAACATATGTCTCATTACTTTGTTATTCCGCGTTTTCGCTTTGCGAACGTAAACAAACATTTGTAAATCACGTGTTTTTTGTTCCTATGGCAACATGGCGAAAAAAGCGCGCGAAGAGCCCTCATTGGCTGAAAAATGTACACAGCGCGTGGGAAAATGAATGCGATGTTCAAGATTTATTATACTTTTAGTCTTTTATATTATTAGATTAAGCTGATACAAAACTTAATTAATTAATCATATCAATTTCGATTATATATAAGCGTACAAGCAAAATAATATAATATAATGGACAATGCAATACAACGGTTTAGGTAATGAATCACTATTTCAGTGCTCAGGGTAAACTCTGATGAATATAATGCAATAAATTCTCGCGCTTTGTATATTTGACAGTTTAGAAATATTGATTATAAGTGCTTTACTCAATCAATGATACTATCAACCTTAGTAGCTACTACAATATACATGATTGGTGGAAAATGTCGAAGGTATATGAAATATTATGCCCTAAGTTCACAATTCTGTCAAGTTTCAAAATCTCGAACTTGGTTTACTTTGTTGGAATTCTTTGACCATCTTTCCGAATACATCCAGACCTTCGTAGAGACCATCGCCACTCAGGCCGCACGTCCCCTGCACGTGCCACGGCCGTCGCAGCTGATGTAGGCCCAGCTTCTGCGCAACGTCGCTGGTTTGAATTGCGTGTGGTAGATCTTGCTTGTTCGCGAAAACCAGGATGGGAATGCGATCACTGTCGAGGTCAGTCAAAACACCCTGGAATTCACTTCGTGATTCCTCCATTCTTGATGGATCGTTGCTGTCGACGACGTAAATCAGGCCTTCTGTTCCTTGAAAATAATGTCTCCAAAGCGGACGGATTTTATCCTGAATGTGGAAAACATGAAAATTAAAGAAAGTTATTGCCTCAAATTCGTGAGTCGAAATCTTAGGAATAGACTTGATTCGGATTTTTAGTAACGAAAATCGATGAATGTGTGGTTTGGGGCGTTGCAATAGTGAAAAACTTTATACTAGTTGTTCTGGGTCTATCTCGGACTTAGAATTAATTCTCCAACGAACTGTGATATTATTATAATTAGTAGCTGTAGCAATATGACTTCGTGTTGCGGTGGGCTCGTACAAGATATAGACTGATCCAGTTTTGACTGCAATTGAGAGTACTTGAAATAAATACAAGATTCTAAAAGTTCACAAACCTGTCCGCCAACATCCCAAACCGTAAATGTCAAATTTTTGCTCGGTGATACAGTCTCGACATTGAAACCGATTGTCGGGATTGTTGTGACCGTCTCGTTCAACTTGAGTTTGTACAATATCGTAGTTTTTCCTGCGGCATCCAGTCCGACCATCAGAATCCGCGCTTCATTGTTGCCAAAACTCTGGTAAGCTTGGACAATCTTTGAAAAGATAAGACCCATAGCTACGCCGGGTTGATATGTATATTTTAATTCAACCTGTTATACTACTGGACTGAAACTCAATCAAATTCAGTTAATTTAGGAACAACCAAACTTCTTTCGTCTTGACTATCTTCTTATTAACTCAGTTCTGTTCAAAATAAAGTCGCGCTGGGCTTTTTAAACGCTTACAGGGGAAGTTATTTTTATGCGGCATAAGTATTAACGTTGGGGCAGATGACGTTGACAATTTTACGAATGAAAACAAAAATTCCCGCCCACACATGAGCTTCCACAATGGTTTGTGGAATTTCCCGTTCTGGTGGCAGAATTTCCTTGTTTTCTATTGATACAATTTTTATCTTAAGGAAATTGAATTAATATCGATATCACCTAGTATTATAACATCTCACATAAAAAAATACTTTATTATTTTAAAAAGCCTTTAGACTTAATAAATCCATCGCCCGGCATCGGTTAATAGTAAATTCTAAAATATTCTTTAAAAATTCAAAGCTGATAGCGTCGTTATTCATGTATTTTGAATTTGAAATTGGGCTGCTGTAGTTTTTTTGGCTGACAGTGGATCTGCCGCTAATTGTGAAATTTACAAAACCCTTTTTAATTGCTCAGCTAAACTGCTGAAGTTAAATTCTTATCCTCTAACTTTGTAAGTGGAAGCCCTGTCACACACTTTTATTATAATTTATGCAACTTATTATATAAAATACCTGTCAAACTATCAAAGTTGGCGACGTTGCAAGTAATCACTGCGCAACGCCAAAATTGGGCAACTCGCCCCAGTCTTTCTTGTGCGCGGATGAAGAGGCATCTCAAAATGGCTGCCACGAAGTCGAAGAGTTATGAGTTGTATTTTCGAATTTTATGATTTTAAAAGAGATTTAATGGGTATTCTAAGCTATGGGGTAGAATTGGATGCCCTTCGTTTGTTAAAAAGCAAAGAAAAACGTGACAAATTTTCTTTGTGGAATGATGTATTGGCCTGTATTTGGTGTCGTACTAGTAACTATAGTATAGTCTATACGAATTGTATTTATATAATTGTCTTAGGCATGTCATAAATTTGAAATACAAAACATATGTATAAATATTGATCGTTGACGTTGTTCGGATTTTGTGAAGTTTTGTAAATTTTGGGCTGTTCTTGGTATATATACCAACTGAAAAAAAGTAAACTGGGCTCGGTTTTAATATACTTGCATTCAGTATTATCGACATTGTCAGAGCCAGAGGAGTAATTTTTCTTATATATTGAGAAAGCACCAAATCTTTGATACGTGGAACAACATGTACAAAACACATGACCAGTTCTAACATTTTTATCCAATGTTAGGGAGGCTCAGGCTTCCATTAACACGTTACTTTCGTTCCACTCGTACAGAAATAATTTTGCTGTCTCATTAAGTGTCGCCAATTGTTCCTCATATGAAATACATGCTATATTTTGTGCTACTGTTATATAAAAATGTCTGTAAATTGAATTCAAAGACGAGCTTTAAAATTAATATTCATTTATAATTGCCGCAATGTTATTACCTGCGCATTACGAAATTTCCGCGCCGGAGGACTGGATCATACTTGCAAAAAGGCTTCACTTTCCGACATTTTGGCGTCTTCAAACTTCCGGCGGAGCTAGCGTTCCAGTTTTATTTGAGTTCACTGCCCTTCCCTGCTCTTCAATGGCGTAAGATACGATAGCGTAAGGCTGCAAATATGATGACGTAAGATTTCTCGATGAAACAGAAGAGTACATTGTTGGTCAGCGGTATTCTACTCGCGTCGCCAGGTTTCTTGCGAATCGCAAGCATTTTATCGTAGATGCTAATAAACTTATTAAATATCATCCAATTTAAATATAAGTTGAAAAATTGGAAAAGCCAATTCGAGAAGCAATGAACTGAATAAATAAACAGCTGCCGCGCCTGCATGAAATCCATAGCAATTACAGCTACAACAAAGGACAAAATAAAATAGGGACAACAACGAACAAAACAACAAAATTGAAATTTTTCTCGAAAAACACAAACTTCAAGTGTTAATGCCTAATGCCATGAGGATTTATTGCATTTTGTTTTACAGCATGACTATGTACGTTACAAGCAGATTTTTTGACAGAAGAATATTAGAAATATTCATAAGTCACAGCAAAGATTTCCAACCTAGAATTGTTCTGGAATTTCCTCAATAATAAAACGACAAACCGATCCCCAACATGTGAATGCGTTACCGTGAATTGAGTGCTTGCATTTCCCAACAGAAAGACCAACTTTGACCGTTCCTTTCGGAACTTTGTCGCAAATGCCGTCCAGTGTACCGGGGCGATGAAGATTGAGAGCATGTCCATGTTTTGATGCATAAATGGCAACATCAATGGGAGCTGGGTGCGAGCATTCTCTACCATTTATTGTTATATGCCAACGACGACAGCATTGGCCACCAGGACAGGTCACCACTCGGAGATCACCTTGATAGGTCACACGTAAACCTGATCCAGATTCATGCTTCACAAAATCACAAGACTACAGAAGAAGAGCAAGGCCCGTCTCAGATGAAATAAAAAGGTATCGTTGCAATTACGAATTATTTTAGATTACAGACCAAACTCAATAGTTGAAGCGCGAAAAAAGAGCGTAACCAAAGGCATTGGATTGGTTTGAGGATGTCAAGAGATATTGACCAACGTTTTTTAAATGAAAAATGACCAACCTTTCGTTACGCGTATTGGAACTACGTTTTTACTTTTTAGCGACCGCATACGGTGTTTTTATTGACCCCTTCTACACTCGATTTTAAATGCTAGGGCGCTTTTACGATTGTTTAATCTATTCATCTTTTATATTTTCGCCTTTAAATTAACTAGTATTTTATATCCATGCATGTCAAACCTACCGCAATCTGGCCATGATCCCGACCATCGTTGAGATGTTTAAAGATACATTGTTTCACATTCCTATCCAGGCCCCCAAAATGATGATACGATACCTGGAAATATAATTTGAACCCATGCATTCAACGAATCATTGTAAATGATAATTGCTTTCAGCTAATTGCTATAACCAAAATCTGAATGAGAAAACCGAAACCCGAACGATGAAATCGGATTTGCTGAAAATCGTGGACGCGGGAAAAAGCGTTACTTGATACATATAACTAAACAGAAAAGTCGAAATGAGTAATAGAAAAAATCCATCATATCAAACACGACTGATGCAAAACAAGTAATGCAAAGTGAAAAATAGCAGCAACGTCGTTTAACGTTTTTTGTCTATGCAGCTAGTTTACATCATACTTACCACGTTCTTGAACAGAGCAGCTATCATAAGAACGAAAAGGACATTACGAGCAATTTGGTGATTCATTTTTGAAGTCTTCTTTCACAGTTTCCAAGTTTCTTTGGTGTTGCTTCTTCGACAAGTCTTTGTTGGAACTATAAGCTCGTCTGTCTGTGTTCAACAATATATGCATGATGCATGCATGTTCTGATAAAGGAACCAGTCATTTGTTATGAAAGGCGTTATTGAAAACGCGGGTATGTTTGCTGGGTACTGTGTACGCGGTAACGGGTACCGTGAGCTATAATTATAGTTTCTACTTTCCCTATGGGATGCTGGCTTGTGCGATGCATGTGTTTCATGAATTTCATGAGAGTCGTAAAAGGGCAAAAATAGTATATAATAAAATTATACAATCCTGCCTCGTTTTTCGAAAACCATATTTTCTCCACTGATGTTGGTATCTTTAATATAATATAGCTAGCTACCTTGGCATTTAGTCTCACTGAAGTTCAAATGATATAATATTCGTATTTATTGATGTTTCTCAACGATCCAGATTCATCGAGTACTATGCATATTATACAGTCAGTTATATCTTCTGTTTTTAGGCTTTCTGTTGTACCCGATATAGTATCCTATCTATATTATAATCATGACCATGCGTGTTTGTCTCATTTTTAAACAATCCGGACTGAAATATACTTTTTTGGCATTTCTTTGCTTTACTGAATATCTACTAAACTGTATATCTATATAGTATTATCTACTAATATATTACCGCGACAAGTTGTTTTTATTTTTCTTTTATTCGTAAATTTATGCATGTACTTGTGAATATTGTAAACATTTCGTGAAATATTTATATATATGTATATATAGAACCCATGATGTTAATAAATTTACTTGGTTTAAAGATGTTGTGCATGAACAACAGTATAACGAAACGTTAGCTGGTAAATTTTGCATTTTTTTCTGTCTTTTTGAAAGCCATTTGCTAGCTGGGCTTTAATCTTCATTTTTAAATTGTGCTTTTGCCCGATGTTTAAAAACGCCTTTTTTTCACTGATAATCTTCAATGTTTAGCGCGTTCATACTTACAAACTATAGTTTGCATACTTTACGACTCGTGAAATATTCCTTATACAAGTCGTATACAAACTTCGCGAGATTATAAACATGCACTTATATCTTTAGGTGCTTATTTACCAAATATTTATTACTCGTGAACTAATTCTTATACAACTTGTCACGAATCCTGAAACTTCTCGCTGATTTGATTTTCCTGAGCAGGTAGCGGGTACCGTGGTTTTTTTCTCCGTTATGCAAATCAATTTGAAATCTAAACGACCAATAAAAAGCCGTAACAAAACAGGTTTCGTAAATTAAAATGCAAAAGCAAAAAAACAACTTTACATACTTACACTCACGTAATCAAAGTAGACGGATATTTTTATTGTTCTTATATTGTAGTTACTTTAGTTTTAAGGAAAGTAGTTGATTTAGTAATAATTTAGTCTACCGGCCTTTTATGCGCGATAAAGCTAGTTACATGCATGCTTCGACGTTCTTCAAAAATCCGTTCTGCAAGTATCATTTTATGGGCATTTTTTCTTAAAATAAAGTTAGTATTTTTAAATAAGGAGCCTAATTTAACAGAGACTATACGAGTACAATATTCGTCATTTTTGCGCCAATCTCTGTGTTTTTGCCTTCGTCATCTGACGAAATTCTGACGCTAGCTTGCGGGCGTACTGAAAAGCTCGGCGACTACGAGTTTTGACTGATGGCGTAAGCAAACGAAGCGTGAGAATGACGAATCTTGAACTTGTAGTCACTGCTAAAGCTCCATAATGTGTAGTGAGAGCGAACATATGCATCATACATGCTTTGGCAATGCTGGCGCTATCCGGCTCAGCCTGTGGTTCTGCAAATATATACTTTATTAGATTTTTACTTAAATGAAGGCCTACTTCATAAGTCGCATTTTGGCTGCATGCGTCGAATGCATGCAATTAAACAATAAAATTAATAATGTTTTCGTAAACCTCATTCAACCTCAATTGTCATCTCAACTATAGTTTGAATTTAATTCGACATAGAATTCGACATAATTCAATTCGACCAAAATGTGACATAGATGTCAACCAGACCGAAGTCAGTGTCTTTAAATGTTTGGCGAAAGCGTGTAGGGCCTATATATGATTTGGCATTGCTAGCTTTGTTGAACTTAAAGTTATCAAGTAATATATTATGTATAAATTACTAATACCTTCTCATGATCAGATTTGGCGAATAGATTTGGCGTATAAATTATAGGCTCTTCTAAATTTAGGTATACTATATACATGTGTCGTGCTTTAAAAATCTGGTCTGCAAGTATATAATTAAGAATTTTGCTTTACTCAATATCTTCTTCTTAGCACGTTCATATATAACTTTACCATTTAAGAATCGAGCTGTCACGATCTGTGAAATTTTACGGATTTTACGAGTCGTACTGTGATTCACCACTCGCCTTGTTGGTTAATGATTACTGGAAGTCATTTACGAATCGATTGTAAAACATTTCTCGCAAGTCATCACGAGTCGTGAATGCCCGCGATATATTTCTACCCGGTACCTCACATATAGACGAAATTGATACTTGCATGTCTAAAATCTAAATACAATTTTCCCACTTAGTTCAATATAAGCCATAGGCTAATGTATGGTCAAGTTACAACCAATCAGCAGCAATATATCACCATTTGTATAATCGAGAGACAATATTCAAGCTCTAAAAAATACAAATTCACTTACACTAATATAACTAACTGAAAACAACAGTGACTAGCTTTTAGTGTTAAATATAAATTACAAAATAACCATGCATGCAGAGAGCATGCAGCGTCTTCGAATAACTTTTCATCAAATGTGGCGAACATAATGCATGAATTAGTTATATCGACGTTTCGAGCAGTGTCAAGTGTTTTGAATGGAGCTACTGAGGTTTCTTAATCGGCAAAAATTTATTTGAATGTTATATATATGATGCTATAGTTTATTTGAATGTTGTATATAATGATGCTATAATAGTCATATCTTAATTCCTTTGGCTATACCCTGGGTGCCAGAGGTTTTTCCACGCTCGCAAAACAAAAACAAAGATTTCATCGTATGAGCTATGTATGAGCCTGTTTGGTCATTGTCACTGAATTTGAAATGAAAGATAATGACATGCCTTGAAAAGCGAGATGCGTGCATAGAACACGAACGATTCATAATTCGGCATGCAAATTAGGTTAAAAAGGGAACTAAATAAAGTTCATATTCTTTTGGCCAACAAATATACAGTAAAGGATTTATTCAATTATTCATAATGATTAAGGGAAAAATACTGGTATAATTACTGCCTGCTCAATTTCAATTAATCTTCTATTATATTCTCTCTTCTTTTCGTTTTCGTGCCATTGCAGGATTGACTCAGTGGACTTAGATTTATTTGATATGGCATTATAACACGTACGTGCTACTTTAATGTCGAAAAATGCTCGTTGTCCTTAATTGCCGGTAGAAATCTCTTTCGACATGCAAATTGCTGGGAACCGTTAAAATTTCATTGTCCGCGCCAAAATCTAGGGCCGGTTGTTCAAAAGTCGGTTAGCTTAAACGGCGGATAAATTCAAAATGAAAAACAAAATTTTTCATTTATTGAGCAACTGGGCCGAACTATTTCGATGTAAATAGTTTAATCGTAATCGTAATCAATAAATATTGGAATCGTTCCTAAACACTGGCTTCCCCGACAGTCGAAACAGGCGATGATGATATAATTGTGTAAATAGAGTTAAGTGAAGTTCGATTCCATCATTGTAGAATATTTCCTGGCTGACCTGCATGATAGCAACATCTTTTGTTCTGAGTCGGTTATATTTGCTATAATCATCCAATTAAAATTAAACACTTGAGATTCTAACATCCGTTTCAGCGACGATATATATCAACCATTTGAATAATCAAGAGACCATACTCAAGCTCTGAAAATACAAATCCAGATGCACTAATAATTAAAAACAACAGTGACTTAGATATATATTACAAAATAGCCAGAGAGCAGCGTCTTCGAATAACTTTTCATCAAATGTGGCAAACCTAATGCATGAATTATACAAGAATTCAAACGCTTCTTAATCGACATGAATTATTTGAATGTTATCAATAATGCTAGTTATATATCTCCATTTGGCGGGGCTGTGCATGATAAATTCATCGAATATTTCACCGTATGAGAGTATACTTGGACATTGATTTTGAAATGAATGATAATGACTTGGCTTGAAAAGTGAGGTGCAGAGAATACAAGCGATTCATTCGATATGCATCCAAATTATATAAACGTGTGAGCATTTGCATAAAGAGTAGAATTAAACCACAGAATTGCGTTTTCTGTATGATTAAATGTGTATTCGTTGGGGTAACGGCGCATACATTTAAAACGTAATGTTTACTTGATGGTCAAGTTAAAAATCCTGACTTCGGCGCGCACAATAAAATTTCAAAACTTCACAGAGAATGAAGCGGTAATATGCAATTTTGCGAGAACATGTTGTGCTTTATATATGCATGTGAAACTAAATATACGTAGCTTCATAGTTCTAAAATTTCTTTCAAAAAGCAATAGAGGCCAGGCCAAACCGCCACGGGCAGACCGCTCATAACTGTACACGAAAACAAAGTGAAGAGTATGGACAAACAATGGGCTGAAATTACATTTTACTGATTAGCTAACTGAGTTCTGTTTTTTTGCATTCATTTCTTGCAGTGCAGTTACTATTTATTCAATGATTAGGCGACTCATTACAAGTAGATTTTACCATTTATTTAACATAAGAATGACCTCTCATCCGTTGTAAACATGGCTCAAAACCATTGAGATTATACAGATTTGGAACTGAAAGTTATCAAAGAGAGTTTTCAATTTTAGAGTAATAAGGTTTGATCCAGGTTATATACTGCATGAACAACGCCAACGGGCAATATTAGAGCGATCGAAAAATCACTATGTGCTATATCCACGGTTCAAAAATATTCGCCAGCTTTTTATGTGCTTTTGCAAGGACAATAATATGAAGGACAGGAATGTATAATTCATGCAAATGATGTATTGCATGGCCCTTCCTTGCACTTAAAGTGCATCATGTGACCCTCATGTGTCAATGTAGCCTCGCACACGGGAAAGGTTATATATTTTATTTTATTTTATTTTAACTATGAAATATACCTTAACTAGGAATACATATTCAATGATAAAGAAAACTAAATTCTGCCGTTTAATTCTATTTATATGTACGTTTGTTTTTATAGTTTGGTGCATGAGAATATACTGAGAATATGTTGTGCTTTATATAAAATTACATAGCTTGATATATGGTTCTATAAATTTCTCCTCGATAGAGACCATGCAAGGCTATACAGACTTGTTTCAAATTATTGAAAGACTCTATTTGCAATCACATTTTACCGAGTTAGCGAACTGGGTTTTGTCTTTTTGTATTCATTGCAGTGCATTTATTTCTTCAATGATCAGACGACAACTGGAATTCCAGCATGTGTACGCATCACCAGAATATGACTGTTGCGAGTACTTGCAGTTTCCAACGGAAAGGCCAACTGTGATCCTTCCCTTGGGAATGTTGCTACAAAGGCCGTCCAGTGTAGCTGGACGATGAAGGTTAAGACTACCTCCTCCACCTGCATAGAAGGAGGCATCGATGGGTGCAGGCGACGAACATTCCTTACCATTGATCGTGATATACCAACGACGACAACATTTGTTGTTAGAACAGCTCAGCATCCGGATGTCACCTTGATACGTGACACGCAAAGCTGAGCTGGCATGAGCCTTTTGAAAATCACAAGTCTATCAAAAGAATTAAGAATAATTTTTCTGTTAAATCTTTTTAAAAAGTAGCGGCAATGTAACATTTTAACGGCCTAAACTTCATACCATTATCTGGCCATTATCTCGATCATCTTGAAGATTTTTAAAAGCGCACTGTTTCAGAGTTGGTTTTGCTTTTTCTTCCGTTTTTTTCTTCCAAAATTCCTCATCATGGTTGTCGCCACACGAGCAACGGCAGGTGCTGGATGATTCCTGAAAGATATCGGTTGCGGAACGTACAGTATAGTCTATAGATGATAATTTTTAATCCTCGCAAAAAGATTACATGCTGAGCGAGGCAAAGGTTTCAATTAATGCACTTAAGTTTGGTAAAGGAGCATCATCTGCATCATATGAAAATTCTCTCAAATTCTATCAAGAAATCAATAATTATTAGAAAGCTTAAGATTTATGATCGCAACTACGGCTAAGTATCAGTAATAATAATACATGTATCTAGAATATAATATTTAATGAAATCAAGACTGAAAGTCTGCACAGATATATTAATAGATTATCAGCTGTAAATTTAATTAAAGACAGATGATAATACTATATAGCGACTTAACTTTCTAATGCCGTAATGGGTTGTAAGTGTAATGTAGTCAGAATTTTCTCATATAATGACTTTCATGCAACCAGTGCCAAGGTCGCAAATTGCGTGTAAAATGCGGACGTATTTAACACTAGATTGAGCATATGAAGTAAAAAAACAAAACGATACGTACCGCGACCAGCACAATCAACGAGAGCAAGATGAAGACAAGACAAACGATTAGTTGTTTCATTTTGAAAATTTTCAGTTCAAGAGAAAGTTAACTTTGATTGAATTATAGTTTAAAAATATTGAAATCGCTCCTAAACACTAGCTTCCTTGACAGTCGAGACAGGCGATGATGATATACTTGTGTAAATAGATAAAGTGAAGTTGGATTCCATCTTTATAAAAGATGTCCTGACATGCATGATAGCAACATCTTTTGTTCTGAGTCGGTTATATTTGCTTTAATCATGCAATTAAAATTAAACACTTGAGATTCTAACATCCGTTTCAGCAACGATATCATCCATTTGTATAATCAAGAGACCATACGCAAGCTCTGAAAATACAAATCTAAATGCATTAATAATTAAAAACAACAGTTACTTAGACATATTTTACAAAATAACCAGAGAGCAGCGTCTTCGAATAACTTTTCATCAAATGTGGCAAACCTAATGCATGACTGATTATACAAGGAAACGTCTCGACGTTTCGAGCATTGTCAAGTGTTAGTGCATGGAGCTATAGCCTATAATTAACGATCGTAATCGATATAAATTTAATTGAATCTTATATAATGATGCTATAGTTATATTTTCCTTTGGCGAATCTGTGAGAAATTCAGGCATCTAAGATTTCATCGTATGAGCTGGCTATATCAGCGTTTTTGGGCATTGAATTTGAAATTAAAGATAATGATATGAAAAACGAGATACAGAGAACACAAGTGATTCATTCGACATTCAAATTAAACGTCAGACAAGTAAACACTAAGTGTACTTGCACACGATATGCGCCAATTTTTTGTGTATAGGCAAGTTCTGGGGCAAGCCTAGAAGAGGGACTGTTCCAATTTATTTCCTTGTGACTTTTCTATTGGAAACTGAGAGAGGCAAATAGCGTTGAAAGAATGTATAATTCATCAGTGCAAATAATATATTACATGACCCTCTCACTTAAATATCTCTCCTATGACTATGTAGCTGTATAAGAAAAATTTAAATCTTTCATTTCATATGAAATACCCCAACGAATACACATTTAAAATTCAATCAAGAAATCAATAGTTATTAGAAAGCTTAAGATTTATGATGGCAACTACGGCTAAGTATCAGTAATAATATATAGCTATATGTATATCTAGAATGTATAATATAGACTGAAAGTCTGTACAGATATATTAATAGATTATAAGCTAGTAAATTTAATTACGTATGATAATACTAGCGATTTAACTTCCTAATGCCGTAATGGGTTGTAAGTGTAATGTATTCAGAATTTTCTCATATAATGACTATAACACTGCCAAGGTCCGCAAATTGCGTGTAAAATGCGGACGTATTTAACAATACTCACTAGATTGAAGAAATGAAGTAAAAAAACAAAACTATACGTACCGCGACCAGCACAATCAATGAGAGCATGCAAGATGAAGACAACAAACGATTAGTGGTTTCATTTTGAAAACTTTCCGTTCAAGAGAAAGTTAACTTCGATTGAATTAGTTTATAAATATTGGAATCGTTCCTTAAGACTGGCTTCCCTGACAGTCGATAATTGTATAATATTTCTAAAATATTTCCTGGATATTTCCTAAAATATTTCCTAATATAATAATTGTAAAATATTTCCTGACCTGCATGATAGCAACATCTTTTGTTCTGAGTCGGTTATCTTTGCTTTAATCATCCAATTAAAATTAAACACTGGAGATTCTAACATCCGTTTCAGCAACGATGTATATATATATATTATTAACCATTTGAATAATCAAGAGATCATACTCATGCAAGCTCTGAAAATCACAAATCTAAATGCACTGATAATTAAAAACAACAGTTACTTAGATATATTTTACAAAATAACCAGAGAGCAGCGTCTTCGAATAACTTTTCATCAAATGTGGCAAACCTAATGCATGACTGATTATACAAGTAAACGTCTCGACGTTTCGAGCATTGTCAAGTGTTAGTGCATGGAGCTATAATTAACGATCGTAATCGATATAAATTTAATTGAATCTTATATAATGATGCTATAGTTATATTTTCCTTTCGCGAATCTGTTAGAAATTCAGGCATCTAAGATTTCATCGTATGAGCTAGCTACATCAGCGTGTTTGGGCTTTGAATTTGAAATTAAAGATAATGATATGAAAAGTGAGATACAGAGAACACAAGTGATTCATTCGACATTCAAATTAAACGTCAGACAAGTAAACACTAAGTGTACATGCAAGCGATATGCGCCAGTTTTTTATGTGTATATAGGCAAGTTCTGGGGCAAGCCTAGAAGAGGGAGTGTTTCAATTCATTTCCATGTGACTTTTCTATTGGAAACAGAGAGAGGCAAATAGCGTTGAAAGAGTGTATAATTCATCAGTGCAAATAATATATTACATGACCCTCTCACTTAAATGTCTCTCGTATGTAGCTATATAAGCAAAGTTTACATCTCTCATTTTATATGAAATACCCCAACGAATACACATTAATTAATGATATAGAAAACGAAATTCTGTCGTTTAATTATATTCTGTATGCACAGAGGGTACCTAAATATCGAGGCAGGATTCAAGTCAGGATTCAAGTCAGGACTCGAGCCAGGACTAGAGGTCAGGACTCGAGCCAAGGACTCGAGCCGACAAGCTCCGAATTAATGACTCATCTACGTCTGGCTGATGGAAACTTCTATTGCCGTCTTTCCCGCGTGCCTGTTGGCGTAAGCGGGTTCTTCCCAGTTCAATGGTTCTTCCAGTGTGCGGACAAATTTTAAGCGCTTTTGTTTATTCGTGCCAGAATAAAGTGCCACGAATGAACAAAAGTGCTTAAAATTTGTCTGCACAAGAGAAAAATTTGCTTACGCCAACAGCCACGAGTGACTATTAGCTCGGCTAGTTGCTCTCGTGTGCGGCAGGTTTTAAGTAGACTAGAATTTTTCCGAATTCGTTAAATGTGATTTTTTATGATACCATTTTTTGAGTCCACAATTTTTAAATCGCTAAATGAATTCAAAAACACTGAGAACTATGCAAAACTTCTAGTTAGTCAGCAACATTGTATTGGTCGCATAGCGTTAGAAAGGCTAATTCTTTTACCATTACGGTGCATGCACCATTAAATCGTAAAAATTTGCAAGTTAAAACAATGGATAATAGAAACACAATGTGTTTTTATTCTCCATGCCATGGTCAGAAATGAAAATTAACGATTTGCATCCGATATTTTGCACAGCAATTACCTGTTGGTTACGAGTTATGTTACCCCCAATTTTTATTTCATAAAATTATTTATTATAAAATCAACTATATGTCATCCAAATATGGCGGATTGGTCGCATTGCGGGAGAAAGGTTAATTGACTCGAGTCCTTGACTCGAGTCCTGGCTCGAGTCCTGCCTTGAATCCTGACTCAAGCAATAGTATATCTCGTATGCACATACGCTTATATAATTTTGCGAGAACACATTGGCTTTATAGTGAAATTATACATAGCTTATTTGGATGTATAGTTCTAAATTCTAAAGGTTCAAAGCCAGACAAAGCGGCTTCATTTCGAGTGGAATTATATACACTTCAAATTCAAGCTAGGAACTGTTGATGTAAAATAAGTCAACTATAGATACTCCGGGAGGAATTGTACCTACGCTTTTGCGATGCCAGTGCAATCCCTGCATCGAGTGAAGTGCCAAAAATCATAACTGATAGTTCTAAATTTCCCTTCATAAAACAATAGAGGCCAAGCCACCATTATCATGAACACAAACCTTTGTCTCCCGCGTCTTAAAATTCTCGGGGAGATGAAAAGGCGAAACACAACGGGGGACTGAAAATGGTCAAAAGCGTTGTCAATTTCACCTAATTGTTGAAGATTGCCAACCACCTTTGCGTCTGCCCGCGCATTTTAAGGTGGGCGAAACGAAGGTCTATATTCAGGCTAATCCACCACTGGCAGACCGCTAAAAACTTTACACCAAAACAAAGTAAAGAACATGGACAAACATTAATGCCTGAGTAGATTTATTTGTTCCAAATTATTGGATGACTCTTTTTGTCTAGTTTTTGAAATTACATTTTACGGAGTTCTTTTTCTTTTCATTCATTCATTCATTGCAGTGCAGTTATTTCTTCAATGATCAGACGACAACTGGAATTCCAGCATGTGTACGCATCACCAGAATATGTCTTTTCCGAGTACTTGCAGTTTCCGACGGAAAGGCCAATTGTGATCTTTCCCTTGGGAATGTTGCTACAGAAGCCGTCCAGTGTAGTTGGACGATGAAGGTTAAGATTGCTTACTCCACCTGCATAGAAGGAAGCATCGATGGGTGCAGGCGACGAACATTCCTTACCATTGATTGTGATATACCAACGACGACAACATTTGTGGTTAGAACAGCTCATCATCCGGATGTCACCTTGATACGTGACACGCAAAGCTGAGCTGGCATGAGCCTTTTGAAAATCACAAGTCTATCAAAAGAATTAAGAATAATTTTTCTGTTAAATCCTTTCAATGCTGGTATATCTTTTGAAAATTAGCGGCAATTTTACGGCCTAAACGTCTTACCATTATCTGGCCATTATCTCGATCGTCTCGCAGATTTTTAAAAACGCACTGCTTCAGAGTTGGTTTTGCTTTTTCTTTTGCTTTTTTCTTCCAAAATTTTTCGTCATGGTTGTCGCCACAGGAGCAACGACAGGTGCTGGATGATTCCTGAAAGATATAGGTTCTGGAAATTGCAGTGGAAGATGCTTTTAATATCCCACAAAAAAAATACAAGGAAAAGTTTCGTTTAACGCTGAAGTTTGGTGAAGTGTCATCGTCGTTCAGCTGCATAATATTTAAATATTATTTTTCAATTCAATCAAGCAATCAGTAGCTAATTATTAGGAAGCCTAAGATTTAGAATCTCAACGCCGTCGACTACGGCTGAAATTAGTATATATACTCGTTCAAACAAAAAGAAAAAGAACCTTTTCGTATTTTATATGAAGTCTTAAGGTGACTCTCCATTACGCCCTCTCGGACGAAGTGGTCTTTGAAAATCTGCCCATGCGACCGTGACGGGCCTGAAAAATAAGGCGCGCTTCGCCCGCGCGGGTGAAGTGGGCGGTAATGGAGAATCGCCTTTACTGCATGCAGTAACAAGAGTTAAGGCGGATTTCCACTTACAGCGAAATCGTTCGCTGGCGAAATATTTGCATATTTTCTTTTGAATTGAGAACACTCAAGTCGCACTAATCTGTTTATGCTGCTTAAATTCAAAAGAAAATATGCTAATATTTCGCTAGCGAACGATTTCGCTGTAAGTGGAAATCCGCCTTTAAAGACGTCACTTGCTTGCATAATGGGCGGAAACAGTTCTTCTGAACCGAATTTAAAATTGCACTTGCTAAGGCGTTTTAGCTACTATAGGATGAGTAAATCTAAAATTTGCTGCGTTTTACTGAATCAACAAACCTTATACTCATCTATTGTTGGTCCTTTTAAGTAGCATAAAATAGATAAGATTCCGTTCCTCTGTGGAATCTTGTAGTAACAACCATATAGATCTAGAGTGTATCGTATTTTTTCAATTAAAGACTGTGAGCTAGACAGTCTGTGAGATAAAGATTATAAACTAGCAAATTTGAAGACGTATAATGATACTAGCAGTTTAAATTTCCCAAATCGTGAATATGTAGTCAGAATTTTCTGATATAATGCCCATGCATCGACAAGTGGCAAGGACGCATAGAGCGCGTGACTATGTGAAGGTATATATTTCAGACGGCTATAGTATGAACTTATAAAATTAAAAACAAAACTACCTACCGCGATCAGCACAATCAACGAGAGCAAGATAAAAATAACACAAACGATTGATTGTTTCATTTTGAAAATCTTCCGTTCGAACTGACTTGACAAGGTTTTTCTACGACAAACCGTGCAGCACTGGACACCTTCGCCTTTGCACAGTGGTTTAATCATAGTGGACTGCATATGTTATCACCACAAAAGTCTGGATAACGTTGTCATTTCGCTGCTGAAACGGATGAAGGAAATTAACGCTGCTGATTGGAAGCCTCTAATTATCCTCTCAAACTCAAGCTTTCTATAAGAGCGAGTTTACATAACAAAGTAAATACTGTCTTCTTCCTTTTATATAAACTGCAGAAACTAGTATTCCGAGGCTTTAAAATAACCTGGGTGGATTTGAAATGATAAGTATTTAGTATTTGCAAGCAGGCCCGGAGCTACGGGGGGGTTTAGGGGGGTGTCACACCCCCCCAGAAAGTTTATTCCTAGGTTTAGTCGGTAAAATTGCTATTTTAGTCGGCAGACAAAAATATTTTTGATACTATAGACCGATCCAATATAAACTTGACAAAGTTTCATCCAGAGTGTAGTCGGTACAAATCCGTCGATCAGTCGGTTATGATGACCTTACACCCCCCCTGTAAAATATCCTGAGGACGGCCCTGTTTGCAAGCAGTAGAAAAATCAATTTAACCGTAGTCGGTGGTAGTTCGTTGTGAACATCTTAAACTCCCTAGTATCATACTCCTTCGTCTGGCGAAAGCCCTTAGGTGGAAACGTCGAGAACTTGTTTGCTTCCCCGCTGCTCCTTGACCCTGATTATATTAGAACGTATCTACCCCCTATAACCAGGTTTGTTTCGAACAACTAACAAACAGCTAAATTCAGATATCAATTATCTCAACGAGATGTGCAGCTTTCTGACAATTTTCGCGAAGAAATGAAGTAAATAAAGACTCGCTTGGCGCATATTATTGGCACACAAACTTCAAGTATTTATTTCTGGAAACTTTTTTTGAATTTATGTTACATTCTGCCTGACTACATTACAAGTAGATTTTACCATTTATCTAACATAAGAGTGTTGTACATATATGAGATTCATTTCGTTCCACTTATTGCAAGGGAGGTCTTTCCTCGATAATAAAACGACAAACTGAACCCCAACATGTGTACGCGTTGCCAATATCGTAGCTCGAAAATTTGCATTTCCCAACCGAAAGGCCAACTGTAATTTTTCCGTCCGGAATGTTGTTACAGAAGCCGTCCAGTGTAGCGGGACGATGAAGGTTCAGATGGTTGTTTCCATTTTTCGAGGCATAAACGACCGCATCAATGGGTGCTGGGTCCGAGCATTCTTTACCATTTATTGTTATATACCAACGACGACAGCATCTGCCGTTAGCACAGGTCACCACTCGGAGATCACCTTGGTAGGTCACACGTAGAGCTGTTTTAGAGTACATTTTCCGAAAGAGACAAGTCTATCGGAGAAGGAACAAGCCAGTCACATACAGAAAATAAAGGGATTGTGACGATTACAAAATTACTCGTGTTAGTTCAAGTATTCTATTGAATCAGCCACCTTGACATGCATGTTCACGACCATTAATAACTAAATGGACACGAAACAACTGATAGTTAAGCATTTGAAATAAACGACAACATTTTTAATTGCAAACATGTTTCGACTTAACTATAAGCCATCTTTAGTGCGAATGAATTAGTTATTACATTATGAAATACATAAAGTAGAAACATGATACAGGCGAGGTGATACTCGATGAATAACGAATGAAATTTTTTACAACAATGATTGACAACATAACAGGATACAAGATATGCATAATAAGTAGAGAGGCACGACAGACAAAAATTATAACTGAAAAGTAGCATTAAAATGCTGAACCTGTTTGTTAAGGTCTGGTGCATGCGTATGTACAGAGCCTCCTTAAGTTTGAGAGATTTGCACTCACGTACGCACATTCGTAAACACAAACCAGACCTTAACAAACAGTTTCAGCATTTTATTACTATTTTTCAGTTATAATTTTTGTCTGTCGTGTTCTTCTACTTACTATGCATATCTTGTATCCTGTTATGTTGTCAATCATTGTTGTAAATAAAATTTATGTTATTCATCGAGTATCACCTCGCCTGTATCATATTTGTCAACTTTATATATTTCATAATGTAAATAAGTAATTCATTGAAGATGGCTTATATATAGTTAAGTCGTTTATTTCCACTGTTTAATTACTCCTGTGCTATTCAGATCATATGGTAACAACTAATAGTCACTGAATTGATCCTACCGCAATCTGACCCCTGTCCCGACCATCGTCAAGATTTTCAAAAGTGCATTGTTTCACAGTCGATTCCGGGTTATTAAATTCACCTGATTCCTGAAAAAGAAATGGCGCCGAATCAATGTATTATGTCTCATTCTAAAGAAATAAATTATTATTGCTTTCAGCGGCTTAGCCATCGTTTCGTTCTTGAATTGAAAGTGCATATCAGAGAGGCAAAAACAGCACGAACCTAACCTAAGCATGAATATGCGATTCTAGTTGTGCGTGGCCCCCGTATAAACTACGGAAATCTACGATGTGAAGCCTTGTTTTCATATGATTCAGCGCATCATTCGTCGCATTAGCAGTGCATTAAGCAGTCCAAATTAGAAAAGCGGACACCAACAAAGATTATAAGAAAATCCATTCATATCATACGCCCGGCAGTAAGAAAACAAATAAATGTAGCAGCTGAATGTAAAAGGAAAGAAAACTGTGGCAACACTTCATGTTTTCTGGCCATGTAGTTAAAATTATATACATACCACGTTTGCAAACAGAACAGCTATCAACTGAATCGAATAAAGAACAACAAAAGCAATTTGGTGTTTCATCTTTTAGTGTTTTTTGACCGTTATTTCTTGTTGTTGTTGCTTGACTTGCTTCTTCGACAATCCTTGACTCCTTGTTCAAACTAAGCTTTTCTGTCCTTATTTATACATCTGTATGTCGTGGGCGCGGCGTGGAATGCGCTTATCAACAAACCAGTCGTTTGTTTTGAAACATGTAAATTATGTCGATGTCGTGCTGAACCAATCTATCATCGGTCGTTGAGCTTTCATTTATCTGCATGTGAATGTAAGCCTACTGTGACAGCTGTTGTTTGTTCAGCTGTTAAACAATTCCTTAAATCGACATAAAATGCTTTCAAAAAATTCTGATATTTCCGATTTTGACCAAAATTTGCGGAATAATCATTTGCGGAATTTTTAATTTGGAAATTTCGAGTATTTCAAACGTTGAAAATAAGCATGGATTGAGTTTTGACAGAAAAGTGAAAAAATTAGGTAATTTATTTAAATAGTCAATCATTCACATTGAATCTTCATTATTTTTAATTAGGAGAGTAAACTGTCCTATCATTTTGAAATCTATCTGTGAAGGTAAGCTGGAAGTAGCAGCTGTTGTTTGTTCAGCGGATGCAATACATCGAATTAGTTCTGTATGTAATTCCTGTCCTATCCCGTCGCGAGAATAATTTTCCTGGGTGGAACTGAAACAGCCCAGTCGAACGAGCATGAATGTGTTTGTAGAACGGCATGTGATCTAGCTATAATGAACTATAGCAAAAAGCATAACTACACGGCAGTTTTTTATTTTAGTATTTTCCCTGTAAGGCAAAGATCATGGTCTCTAGCAGTCAAGCAAACGAGAAAATTGCAATACAGGGGCCCGTTGTATCAAGCCCGTTTAGCTTAAACGGCGGATAAGTTCAAAATAGAAAGCAAGTCTATCGTTTTATTCAACAAGCAAACTAAATGTTTTTGACCTTAATACAAAGATACTGTTTACAACTACATATTCAGTGCATAATATTCAAGTTGACTCATTCAAGAGAGATGTAAAAGTGTTATTTAATTTTGACTTATCCACCGTTTAAGCTAAACGGGCTTGATACAACCGGCCCCAGGATGCAAGCAATCTAAGCTTTACAGGAAAACTGGAGAGGTTAGTCTGGTCACCATCATGAATCACTTACACGGACATTAGGGAGATTTAGCACGAGGACGTGAACGTCAAATACGACGTGAAAATGGCGAGTACGTGGCGTGGCATGCCCATATTTGGGCGCATCACGCCATTTATTCGCCATTTTCACGTCGTATTTGACGTTCACGTCCTCATGCTAAATCTCCCTATTAACGTAACGCGACGACAATACCGAAGTAGGGTGTTTATTATGGTCACGATTATTGACCTTGACCATTTGCAAAAGAAATTGCATTTTTTGTTTCCCAGGCGGAACAATTGTTTGAAGGAAGCTATGAAGAAGAATCAAGATCTTGAGGAGATGCTGCTTTATATACCGTAAGGATTGCACGAAGACATTCATAGTCAAATGGGTGGAAATTTATACTTATCGTATAGTTCTCGAGTCTCGAGTAATGTTCGAATTCAAGCTATGTTCGCCAAAGTATTCAAAATGCGTATCGGACTTTGCAAGTTTCTGTTGAAAGTTGCGGAAATTAAAAAGTCCATGTATCATATTATATCAATCACCATGTATGGTCCACATCACGCTATACTGTGTACGGAAAACGCATCCTCCTCTTTAAAAAGCATTATTGGCAAATGCTCAATTACAATTAATTATTCAATCAATTAATTAATTAATTATTATTATTAATATTAATTAATTAATATTTATGCTCCATTAATGTATATCCAAATTTAAAATAATATCAAATAGGAAATTATTAATATTTCACACTATTTAATGCCTTCTAAACAAAAGATAGTCATTATTAGTATTTTTATCATTACAGTATTACGATTTGGAATAAATAGACCTTTTCGGTAATTACCTCATAACATTATAGTTTAGCCTGAACCACCATGATGAGATGGATTTCAAGTTTTATTTAACTCTCACAAGCTATGTGCAGTAAACCCCTCAGCCTCGTTCTAGTGTGATGGCTTATTTCCACATTTATTGGTCAAAATGAAAAAATCTTTTTTATGCATGTGTTGAAGAAGAATGTTTTGCATAATTACCGAAAAGGTCTAGATCTATTCCGTGAACTCTCAGTCTCAGTCTTCTTCTCTGCTTTGCCCTCGTGGGCAGCCCTCGTGGGTAGCCCTCGTGGGTAGCCCTCGTGGGCAGCCCGCGTGGGTAGCCCTCGTGGGCAGCCCTCGTGGCGCGCGCAGACGAAGCAAAAGCTTAAGTAAATAAATAAGATTTATGTGTAAATAAGATGGCGACTTCAGAAGTCGACGACAACGAGTTACCGAATGAAATAATCACTTCTTTGGAAGATTTTTACCGCTCTATGAATACAGTTGAAGAGACTTTAGATCCTCTTCTTTGTACTTCAAGTGAAGAAACACACGAAAAGGTTTGTTGTCTACTAAAGAATACTGTTAAAATGTATCGAGGAGTGTGGTAAATTTCACGTGGTGAAAACCGAAACATGATTTTCAGGGATAAATTTGCCATTCTTTTGCAGTTAAATGTATTAGATCGAGCGAAGTTGGATCTTATGATGGTTTATGCCGTGAATTCGATGTTTTGGAGTAAGGGAATTAATATTTTCAAATAAAATCATAATTTGACTAATTTGTGTTGCTGCACCAAGGATAGCCTAGGTTAGGCAGTTTATTTGATAAGAGTCAAGTCATTCCATAGCAAGTAAAAATGCAACACTTGCCACTTGGATTTAACTTCAGCCCATGATTTGGCAGCATGGGGGAAATAGGAGCACTCTGTTGAGAAGATCAATGGTTTTAACATGAATTTCACAATATTTTGTATTTCAGTTTATCTGATTACTCAAGGAGTGAATCCCAAGGACCATGGCATAAAACATGAGCTGGTAAATATATCTGAAATTTTATTTTTTTATCATGAAACAAAACTTAATATTGCAACACTGTAGGATAGGGTAAAAGACTACATGAAGAAAATTAAAGATGCAAGTGACAAAAAGAAAGGTATTCAGAATAACAGAACTAGAAAATAATTTTATGCAGATCACCTCAAAATCAATCTGCTCTAAACTCACCACCTATTTCCAACCAATTCAGCTTCCCTGAAGATTGACAAAGCTGCAGCGAGACGATTTGTTAAAGGTGCCCTTGCTAACCCAGCAGGTATGTTTGGTGCTGGATCTTTTTTCTCTTAGCCAGTTTTGAACATTTTTAATTATTTTGTTAAATATTTTATATTTCTTCCCAGCTTCAGGCAGTGGAAAGGACAAGGTGAAGAAGGCAAAGCGCAAAAAGGAGTTGGCGTCTGGAAAAAGGAAAAAGAAAAAGGCAGAATAGGTGGGAAATTGATAGCACTGGGAAGCAATCATTTTCATGGAGATAAATGTTTTGGATGGACATTCTGAGTGAACCCAAGATTAAAAAATCCCATGGCACTTGGTACAGTGCAATTTCAAGAATCAACTTGAACCTACTTTCTAAATAGAAAGGCCACTTCATTCCTTTCGAATATTTTTGAGCTAGAACTGCAAAGAGTATTTTTGATGCATACAAAGTTCAAAGAGGATCACCGAAGTCATAGAAGTGCATGTGCATATGTAAACCTCTTTTTATAATCTATGTGTTGATTTGCTTTGGATTACAGCCAATATTTGGATTCATGCAATTAAAAGCATGTTCTGAAAGAAAGTCCCCAACAGGGGTAGCTTGCCAACCCATGGTGTACTATGTATGGTGACCCAAGTCATTTTTCTCGACAGCTGTCGTCCCCCCCCTCAATTGCAATAACCTCGAATAGAATGATACCTTATTTTTACCTGGGGTATAACGCTGGGTAATAAACCCAAGTTATGAAATACGTCGCAAGTGCGAAACAATAACATGCTAAGTTTAATTTAAAAATCCGCTGTTTTTATTGGTCGACATGCGGGTTAATAATATCACAAAGTAAACAATGCATGTCGCCGCGTCCTGTGCGGCTCGAGTAGATTTTTGCACCAAACCCAGTCAAAGCTTTTCACATTTATTTACACGCGTATTGTCGCCATGTTCGTTGCAAGATTCAGAACTCTTTCGGCGTATGTTGGGAGCGGTGTTGTCGGCTCTGTCTTGGTTTATTCTTTGGCGAGACAAGGTCAAGGTATGGCTTAGAAAGAAGTGCTTATTCACGGCGAGTCGCGTGAATGAATTGGTGATTCGTGCATGCAAAGAATCTTTGGACGCGCTTCAAGCGATCAGCCGTTTCAAGAGATGTTATTTGTGGTATTTGGAGAAGTGTGTGTGTAGTGTTTTCATCGCTACGGTTCAAAATGTATATGAATATGACTTTCACACATTCCTTCGTACAATCATAAACATGCTTTATTTCTGTCACTGTCGGGGAAATGATTTACAAATTCGTCACAAGTTTCATTTTAATACCTAATAAATAATACCGTATCATTATCGAGCTCTAATCAAGGGTATAAACACCAAAAATCACATTCCACTCGACTGCAAAAAGAGTTTGTATGTTTGCAAAGCCAAAGGTGCTTGCACGGTACTTGTACTAAAGTGTAATTTTTGGCTTTGATCATAAATAATCCGTCGAAGGTCACTTACTTGATATAGTTTAGGTCATTTTCCGGATTTCTCGGAAGAAAAGGTTTAGGATTTCACTCTAATGCCTAGCTACTTAGTACGTTGAATTGCTCTTTGGTAAGAAGGCATGCATGGCAAATTGACAATATGCTCCATAGTCTATATACCTAGATATTACCTTTGTGCACAGTGGGCACTAACAGAATATAGTAACTCATTAGCTGGCAGTACTATTCTACTGATGAGTGAAATTGTCTGGCATTAAGTCTAGTTTCCACTCAGGAAAATTCTCCTTTGGATCGGACAGGACAGGAAAGTTTCCTTGTATAAACGCCGCCTGAGAACTCACAGACAAAGGAAATTTTCCTGCCCGTTCCGATCCAAAGGAGATTTTTCCTGAGTGGAAACTAGCCTTTAGACAGAGTAAAACATGTGACATGTTCTCAAAAATCGCATTTGTATTTATATATGTACAGCCTCATTTGTCCATGCAGAAGCAAGGAGAGGGTTGAAGGATATGCGTGTTGTGGTGGTAGGAGGTGGTTATGGTGGGGTAGCTGCTGCAATGAAGTTAAAGGATCAATGTAACCTGACGTTGATTGACAGCAGAGATGCATTTCATCATAACATGGGTGCACAGCGATCCTCTGTTGAACCAGGTAGTGACTGCACTCTTTTTTAATTACCATGAAAGTTAAAAGTAGTTCATCTCCCCCCTCTTCCTATTTACATTCCACATTCTCTAGTTGGATGAACCAAGGATTACCCAAGGAAAAATAAAATGTTATGCATTATATCTATATTTGCATGCAACCATTTTTGAGTGAAATTTGCTTGAATTGCCATTTTAGGATTTGCTAAGAAGTGCTTCATTTCGTATGAACCAACATTTGGCAAAGGATTCAAACAAGGTGCTGTGAATGCCATCTTGGCTCAGGAAAAGAAAGTTCAGTTGGTTGGTGGAGAAACAGTCAGTTATGACTACTTGATTATTGCAACCGGAACTGGTGGCCCTTTTCCCTGCAAGCTTGGCATGAATGTGAATGAAAATGAAGGATTGGCTTCTTACAATAAAATATCTCAAATGGTTTGTATCTTTATATATAGTGCATTTCATAATACCTTAAACCTGCAACAAAAACTATACATTATATCTTACATCACATATACATAAAGGATAACGAAAGATAAACCCATTTGAAAATATAAACGGGGGCAGAGCCAAGGAAAAGCAACTCCCCCAATCATTCAAGAAACCACTTTTCCAAAAGAGGGGGAAGGGGGTATCTTATTGTGAAAGAAAGCCTAGAAGAAAGAACTCTAAATTGTGCCTGTTGGGATGTTGCCCGACACCCCTTAAATGCGCTTGCCTGCCATCCAAAGGCAGGACCTTGGCTGCACCACTGAATGTAAAGTATATTGAAAAGGTGCAAGACTATATAGTGGACTGAATGATGAAATTTACGTTCCACACAGATGCAATTATGGTAAATGATATTTCAGGTGAAGGACGCTAAGAAGATTGTTGTCATTGGTGGAGGAGCAGCAGGTGTTGAACTCTCTGGTGATATCAGAGATGACTATAAGACCAAGGATGTTACACTCATCCATCCACGGGAGATCCTTGTCAATGATAAAGTGAATGAATCATTTCAAAAAACTGTCAAAGATCGGTTGCAGTATCTCGGAGTCAAGACAATCTTGGGTAAGTTCTAATATATTAGTAAAACGTTCTAAAAATCTCACTTTCATGAACGGATTCTTGATTCCGGCCGGTAACAAACACAAACTCTGGGCAAAACTTCTTACTTCTTTGTGCCATAAAGGTGATAGTTAAATAATGAATTTTCCCTAGGTGAACGTGTAAGTAATATGGAAGAATTGCGTGCGAAGAACTTCCAGAATGTTGTTGTGAAAACAGACAAGGGAAAGAAGATAGAAGCAGATTTGGCAATTCCCTGTACTGGTTTGAAAATTAACTACGGTGCTTATAAAACAAGTTTAGGTAGGTGTGGAAAACACTGAAACGTGACCCTGCTACTAGGCTAGTTTACGTTAGTTCCATAAATTTCAAGCTACTCATTTTTTGATGTGTTTTGTCTTTTTTTGCAGCTGATAAAACGGACAAAGAGGGTCAGCTAAGGGTGGACAAATTTCTCCAGGTGGAAGGCATGAAAGACGTATACGCCATTGGAGACTGTGCCAATACGCCTGAACTAAAGGTGGCGACTGGTGCCCAGGCACACGGGGAGCATGTCGCGGCCAATATCAAGCTGTTAGCCGAAGGCAAAGAGCCAAAACCTTACACCATAAATGGTAAATATGACAATGAGTAATACGTGTCATTACTTTCACAATAGTCTTTCAGTGAGACGGGCCAACCAAGCAATGGTTTAGCTTAGTTACCAACTGAAAACACAGCATTGAGCATTGTAGTAAGTTATACAAGCTTATGATTTTCATAGAGATTTTTGAACCCCCGTGGCTGACAGTTTAGTCCACTCATTTCAATTTGAATAGGCCAGCTTTTAGCTAACATTGGCCATTATTTTTTCCCTACCGAAAACTTAGCATTGTCGTCATTGATACAGGTCTAGTCTTTGACATTTCTGTAGAGATATCAGTCTAAAATTTTTGAATTCGAGCTTTATTCCAGGTACTGACTTTGGTCTTTTCCCGCCTTGGTTTTCCCGCCTTAGTTTTCCCACCTTACTTCTATTCGTGCACAAGCCAGCTTTGGCATAAATATTATCCTGATACAGCTGGTACTTCTTTCCCAAAAGTGGCAACAAAGTGATTGGGAATTTTTTTCTAGAAAAAGTCAGCATGTGTCTATCAATTGGCCGCAGTGGTGGAGCTGTACAGTTGAGCAATGGTTGGGTAGTTGGTGACTGGGCTGCTCGCTTTATCAAGGGAAAGGACGTCTTTACTGGAATGACATGGAAAGCTATGAAAAGGGACATGCCACCAGATCAGTGAAAATATTGCTATCGAACTATATAAATATGCATTGAACTATATGGAATAATTTTCTGGAAGGATCTTTACCGTTTTAACTTTATGAAATAAAGTTATGGTATAACTTCATAGTATAACTTTACGAAATTGAGCCACATATTATATAGCTTAGTGCCAGAAGATAGAACAGTCCAGGTGTTAATATTTATACCGGTCAGGTCAGTTGCGCGTAGTATTCTTGGAGTCTGAGAACGAGAAAGATTTGGAAGAAATTTTTTTATCTCGTCAACTTTTTTTTAATTTTTCATATAAATGCCCTAAAAAAGTTAATTTTTTAACTCGAAAATGACTCGACATCATCATATGCCAAAGAACCTGGAAAATGCAAGCGAATTTCGTCTTTTTGTGTACGAACTTACGGAATCGAAGAGCTTTGGCGCCTTTGTTTTGTTCATCATTTTGCTGAACACAGTTATACTTGTTGTTCAAACTGACGAAGCCATTTCAATAAAAGGAGGTAAAAATAATCAATAAATATTTCTTTACTTTTATCCGTTTGAGTATACAAATCACGGTAGCGTGTAAATATATAAAATATCTTTTGAAAAACGTTAAAACTTTATCACCAATTCAAATCGCCCGGTTAGATTCGCAATGATTATTTAAATATATAAGATGTTTACATACTTTCGGAGTATGTTTTCTCTTCAATTTCATATACAAACATGGCCTGAGATGTGTCAGTTTTGGTTTTCTATAGGATGGTATTTTTCAGCGATGGACAATGTCTTTTTGGCAATATATATCATGGAGTTGATTCTAAAACTCTACGCCTTGGGATCGCATTTTTTTAACTCGGGCTGGAATATCATGGGTAAGATTGCAAAATGAAACCATCCAAGTTTATTACGACGTCTATATGAGCAGTTTAAAAAAACAGTATAAATACGCTGATATTTTGCAAACTCGTACTAAACGCTTGCAGACTGTCGATCAACAGTGACAGTGTTTATTTTTCAGATATGTTGATCGTTTTATTCACAACTGTGGATTTTCTCCTTCCTCTTATCGTGCGAAGTGTTGGAGCGTTTGACGTAGCCGCGATCTTCAGACTTCTCAGAATGTTCCGTGCCATTCGAGCATTAAGGGCTCTCAGAGTATTGAGGACCATTAGGTATGGTTTGCAAATGAAAAACACAAGCTGAATGGTTGCATTGATTATACGATGATATACAAGGCCTGAAAAGCTAAATAATTAGGCTTTAGATCGTGATAAAGGCTAATTAGCTAAACAGCATCGATTTAACATTCATGTATACATACATGCAGGGCGGTTCAGTTTCACTGCAAAGTTTTGAATATTTTCCACCAGATTTCTGAAAAATCTTCAAGTCATAATGACGACGATCCTTAAATCGTTCCGTGCTCTCAGCACCATAGTCTTGTTGATGTTCCTATTTCTTTGTATCCTTCTTCTTTGGAAGTGTGTTAGGTCTTAATTGAGAAGGTCAGAATACAGTTAACCCTATGGAATCAATTAATATAATACAATACTACAAAGACATGCAGTTGTTCATAGATATCCTTGACGAGATTCATGATAGATATGTTTGCGGTGATTGGTCGTGAGTTATTCAATGCTGTGGACCCAAAACGATTCGGTTCTCTGGTGAAAGCTCTCATTACCTTGTTTCAACTGATCACATTGGACGATTGGTTCTACATGTACACAGATATCATTGATGTTGATCCGGGTAAACATCTCCGCTCACACTTTCTTGTATGGAATTGTTTATTTGTAGAATAACTACCTCCCCCCTCAAACCCCATTTGGGACGTTACCAACCATACTTAATAATGACGACACATGCGTATTCTCATGACGCAAAGGTTCGCGTGACGTCACAATTGACAATCTATGGGGGGGGGGGCTAATGTACTTTAAACACTAATGTACTCTTGTTATTTAAACCTTAATTGCCTCTAATCGAGAATGCTACGAGCGAGATTAACCGAACTTCTTTTTTTCAGCTTATGGTTATGTGATAATCTATCTTGCATTGTATATTGTTCTGGAGAACTTCATTTTCATGAAGTGAGTAAACTGCTATGGAATATGCATGGTGTGATCATATTCTCATCCTGCCACCTCATCGCATATGGTTCCATTTTCAGTCTGTTTGTTGCTGTGTTGGTGGACAATTTTCAGAGGACGCTTTCGGCAACTGAGAAAAATAAAAAGGCTGCCACACGAACCGTATTTCAGGTAAATGAAGTAGAGAGAGGGGGGAGACTTGGGGAGGAGGGGGTTTAACATGTTGGATTCTCTATTATCAGTTAAAAACAAGTGAACTTCTCATTTTGTAAACTCCCAGCCCGAGGAAGATGATGAGAGCGGCAGCGAATACACAGCTCAGGAGGAAGAAGATGATGAAGGTATATAAAAGAGATATTCCCTGCAATACAGCGGTTGAAAATGCAAATGAAACGTTTGTTTACATTCGTGATTCACTCAATGTCTGTTATTTTTCCTGTCAACTCTCTCTTTTGATGATGCAAACGAGCGAAACCCTATAACCTAACCCTTGGTATACCCTATACCCTTACGAAAATATGTTGTGTTGTATATGCCCAAGTGTTGTGTTTTTGAAAAGAAGCCATGTTAAGCTGTACTTTCCGATTATTTCGGTTTGTAAGACGATGAAGATGACGATGATTTGGACATCGACGGAAAAGATTCAAAGGGTCGAGATATTGGCCACTTTTTTCCTATTGGGAAAATGGATAAAAAGTAATTGCTATATTTTATAGGTTATAACTTACTAACTTGATTGCCTAAGTGCATGCATAACGTGCGTGTTCATTTATCGATTCATATTGCAAACTCACTAAACAATTCGTTACTTTGCTTTTTACCTTCTATGTGCATCTAGGAAAGGTCCCTTTTTGGCCGAATACTATCAAATATTGTCCTCGCTGGATTACAACTACCATCAAATGTTGATTCAGTTCAAATCACTTGATGACTTAACTGACGTGACGGCAGCTGTAAGTACACTTAATGAACACAGGGTGGCATCTCGGGGTAGAGTGTGTGTTGATTTTTTTGTCTTTCTGGGCCATGGGTCGCCGTCAAACAGTGACGTAACACCAAGGCCAAGGGCCTGTAAACAACAATATTTCCGCATATTCATAATTATGGCGGGATCGATTTCTTTTTTCATAGATCCCAGATGTGCCCGAAGATCTGATATAGACTGATTCGTAGAGCTTGGAGCGACAAACTCGTGTTTGCTGTTTTTTCCTTTATGTTCAATAAACTGACATTCATTCTTTCTTAGAATATTAACTTATCATTGTCAATTGAAAGCCAAACTGATAGAAAAAAGTCAACCTATATCAAGTTTCATAATATTTGTGGTTTGAATACCTGACTATTACACTCTGATCACTGCAGTGTCTCGTATTTTAATCAGTTCAGACGGCGATGGGTTTAGCGTAGTAATAAATAAGGCATTCAAACTTCAAATTCAAGAGCAAAAAAAACGTGAGTTTTTTTAAGGTTCCCCACGGAGTGGTTCAATACGCTCTTCGAAAGTTTTGAAATCAATGAACCTAAACCTTTTTTTACTGAACCCAATTCAATAAATGGCTAATAGAACTGGTTTTGCTCTATGTGTGCAGTGATGCACACTCAATTAGGCAATTACAGATTCAATTAAAATGCTACCATAAGAAACTTCTTTTAACAAGACGTCGATCCTAGCCTTTTTAGCGCGTTTTCGTACTATAATCAGCCAACAAAGCTTTGGCCGTATTTAGGGGAGCAATCCCTTTGATCCTCCCCCTGTCAAGCGACCAGAGCCCTGCCGGAAGTGTGGCCCCCCGGTGCGACAAAGTCCTCTTGAGGAAGACTGCAGACGTTTCTTGTGTCACTGTTGTTTTGCCGTTTTGCATAAAGTTTCTGTTTGTTTTTCGCGGCGGAAAGAGGTGCTTTTACGCCACGCCAAGAATGGCACAACGTCCGCAGAGCGATTTGGAAAAGAAGAAGTCGATATCACTTCGCAAAATCCCTTTGGTGGGAAATGTCGCCGGCGTGAAGGAGAGCTTCAACAGGCACTTGCATTTCACGCTGATCAAGGACAGAAATGTTGCCACAAGTCGGGATTATTTCACTGCACTCTGCCATACAGTTCGCGACAGATTGACAGAAAAATGGATTAGGACACAACAAGATTATTACGATAAAGATCCGAAGGTAGTGTACAAAGTTTTCATGCGATTTGCATCGCAATCCAAGTGTCATAATTTGCAGAATTTTTGTTTTGTTATTTAACTTATTTTGTTCATGTGGTGCTGCTTGCCACGTCGCGAAACTTGTAGACAAACGTATTTGATATGTGTATTCACAAAAGTAAGGCTTGCAACTCGTTTCATTCATGTTTTGCAGTAGTTTTTTTATCGATAGTTAATTGTTTTGGACTTCAAGTGCGGTCCGTAAATAGACAATGAATAATGATCAAATGACAAATGCCCACAACCTTGGGCACATTTGCCATTGCTAGTGGACGGCTGGAAGCCAGATATAGACTAGATTGATAAATTAAATTGATTGCCTTCAATCTGGCAAAAGATTTGAGACACAATTTAATGCATAGTGGAAAATAGCAGATGTTTTGAACAAAATATGAACAAGGCAAATTCTTCCATCTTAATATATTTACACACTTTATAACTTAAAGTACTTCTTTGATAATGTCACATGAAATCCACACCAAGGCAAGTTTTTATTTCATATTCCCATAGCGTGTGTACTATCTGTCGATGGAGTACTACATGGGCAGATCTTTGGGAAACACAATGGTGAACCTGGGCATGGAGGGTGAATGCGATGAGGCTGTGTATCAGGTAAACTAAGTTGTTAGCTGTCGTTAGCAGTTGCATGGGTTCCTGACAGTGGCAAGGGTTATCAGAAGTAGGAAATCCACTTTAACCTTCTCATTTCAAGAACCTAAGCTTTATTTATATGGAGCCTTGCAGCCTACAGGTGTATATATTTGCATAATATTATATATGTATCAATATATGCAAAATTGAATTTATTTACATAATGCAATTAGCTTGGCTTGGATCTTGAAGACCTGGAAGCAAATGAGGAAGATGCTGGACTTGGTATGTATTGCTGTATTACTTTGATCAAAGGTTTACACCTGGTCAAAACTGACCACTGCTCAACATTAGGTGCAGGGATTAATATAAGTGCATGGTCAAAATCTATTAAATTAGCTAACTATAGGCCCAATGGCTAATTGCCAAATATCTTTTAGGAAACGGAGGTCTTGGTCGCCTTGCAGCATGTTTTCTTGACTCCCTGGCCACACAAGGTTATGCTGCATATGGCTATGGTATCAGATATGAATATGGCATATTTACTCAAACTATCAACGAAAAAGGGGAACAGGTATTGTAGTATAATTTTCAACTATCATTCTATCAAATGGCATTGCTCTTTTAGTGATAAACAGTGCATAAGCATATAGTTTTTACCCTATTATAACAATCCAAGGTTTCCCTAATTGCAAGACTGTGGTATTAAGTAGTTTGTGGGCAAGGAAAATATTTCCATTTGGTCAGTCAAGATGCTGTGGCTGCAAATTATGTGCGGTGTAAACTTCTTATAAAGGCCTCTAAACAGTACAGTAACAAAATATTAATTACTGTTTGTGTATAATTTGCAAGGTTGAAGTTCCTGACCACTGGTTGGAATTTGGCAACCATTGGGAGAAAGCGAGACCAGAATACCTTCTGCCTGTCCATTTCTATGGTCACCTTGAGTCTGATGATAAAGGTTATCATTATAAATGGGTGGATACTGAGACAGTCTATGCCATGCCATATGATGTTCCAATACCAGGATACATGAATGGAACAGTCAACACCATGAGATTGTGGTCTGCAAAGGCACAGAAAGGATTTGATCTTAATTATTGTAAGTACATCATTCCTGCTGTTGAAATTGAGTCTCAGATACTGGAATAATAAATTGTCTTGGGGGAATTGTAACCTAAATTAGTGCCCAATATTAGAAATATTAATTTTTGGTGTTCTTAGGAGCTCAGTGCATGATATTACCTGAGGTTCTTAGGCATGGGTAGCACACTGGATGCATCTCTCGGTGACATTTCATGAATGCACATACAACTGAAGTCTCTAATTTCAGTCCAAGGTGGTGACTACATTGGTGCAGTTCTAAATCGTAATAACGCTGAGAATATTTCTAGAGTTCTGTATCCAAATGACAATGTAAGTTTGAATTATTAGCAAGATGAACATTCAAGTTAGAATTAGATCTTTTTTAAATACGCGGCCGTCGATATATATTTTTGTCGCTATGTTTTGTAGTTTTTCGTGGGTAAAGAACTTCGTTTGAAGCAGGAATATTTTCTTGTTTCGGCCACGCTTCAAGATATTATCAGACGCTACAAAACCTCTCAGTATGGCTCGAGGGAACTCGTAAGAAAAAACTTTCAAGATTTCCCAAAAAAGGTACGGAAAGCATAATTAAAAATCAGACTATTTTTAAAAAATCTGAATAAAAAGTAATGTGTAATAAGACTAATAAGTGAAAATGATAATTTTATACTTGTTTGAAAAATTAATACTCATTTAGCTAATAAGGGTATCGCGAACATTAAAAATTCCTCCCCACTGATCTCTATAGCGACTGATTCCCACTTAGATCGTTGAGAAGCAGTGAAAAACAAGCAGAACAGAACTGTTATGTTACTTATTTTCCATTTTCCAGGTCGCCATCCAGTTAAATGACACGCATCCGTCGCTAGCGATCCCCGAACTGATGAGGGTATTCATGGATGAAGAGGGACTTTCGTGGGACGAGGTATGTAAAGGGCGAAGCGCTGCATTTGACCTAACGCGGACCGGCCTAACAGTGCATCCTGTCGTGTCTAGGCGTGGGATTTGGTAACGGAGACTTTCGCGTACACGAATCATACAGTTCTACCTGAAGCTTTGGAAAGATGGTCATGTAAGATGCTGGACAGTATATTACCACGACATTTAGTTATTATATACGAGATCAACTCTAGACATTTGAGGGTAAGGATTTGCCAATTAACCATATAACTGGTTATACCCGTTATACCAGTTATATAGACCGGTTATACCGGTTATACGTTATTAATGGCTTGACATTACAACTGGAACAATAGCTGAGCTTTTAACTTAATTTTATTGATTTTCATATATTTAGAAAATTGAGCAAATGTACCCAGGGGACATGGATAGAATCAGGAGGATGTCACTGGTTGAAGAAGGACACGATAAACGGATCAACATGGCACATTTGTGCATCGTAGCGTGTCATGCTGTAAATGGCGTGGCTGCCATTCACTCAGAAATCATTAAGAGTAGCATGTGAGTTTTTTTTTCCAGCAGATGCCATTTGAAACACTTTTTTTAATCAACAGCACTGTCGAAAAACCTATTTTCCTGTGACTCCTCTGGCTCACTTTTATTATTGGACTTAGATAAAAAACGTGAATATTCGCGCGCGCGGGAATTTTATAGGTTTTATAAGTTATAACTTAATATACGTTTCAACAAAATGACATTTATCCCTTCATCACTTTTTCGAAATTTCCACGCGTGTTTCATTAGTTCTATAGAACTCTGTTACATAGAACTCTTCAATTTATATCCAGATTTAAAGACTTCTATGAAGTTTGGCCAGAGAAATTTCAAAACAAAACAAACGGTGTGACACCTAGAAGATGGCTGTTAGTTTGTAATCCTATTTTGTCCGACCTTATCTGTGACGTGAGTATATATTGGTCGTGTCCTAAGACGTACTTTCCCCTTTTTAATGGTTTTAAGCTCCCAGGACTCCATTGTCCATCTGGCAAGTTATAATTCCTCGCTGCAATGTATTTTGTTAATTCCAGAGATTTTGATTTGAACGTTTGAAATTGCTGCGATTTTTCCTGTAATTTTCTCCTTTAGAATCTATCGATACAAGAAGCGCTACCTTTAGGAATTCCAACTAAAACTATGTAGACCGATCTTTTATACTTTTGCATCCGCATTTGTTGCAGAAAATCGGTGAAGATTGGATAGTCGACTTGTCACGGTTGAGAGATTTGAAACGTTTTGCAAGCGATGTTCGTTTCACGAACGACTTCATGAAAGCGAAGCAAGTAAGTGACAACAGCGCCAGACTTTTGATAGATTCAGCTGCTTTGGGGGAGGGGGAGATATTTCCTTTGCAAAGACTGACGTAAATGTTGATTTTTTCAGGGAGAGGGTGCACCTCGGCACATACTCCCATAGATAACGGCGTAAAATTGTTTTTCAACAGGAAAACAAAGATAAACTTGCGCGGTACATCAAAGACACTTACGGTATCGATGTGAACTCAACGTCTATGTTCGATTGTCAGTTCAAGCGTATTCACGAGTACAAACGACAGCTTCTCAACATCCTATACGTGATCGTCCTTTATAACCGTAAGTCACCATTTCTCTTTGCTCCATAGAGTTACAAAACAAAATTTCAAGCGATATTCTGAACCTGGTTTGACAATAACAAAGACTTATTAAGGCCCGTTTACACTTACGATTGTTGCTGCGATTTTATGTGCGATTTTCTTCTTTTGATAGATGTGTACGAGTGAATTAGTTACGAATGCTCTGATGTGTACGAGCTCTTATTTAAACATCAGTAACCAAAACACTCGTTCATATCTATCAAAAGAAGAAAATCGCACGTAAAATCGTAGCAAAAATTGCAAGTGTAAACGGGTCTTTAGTGATCTATTTGAACAAACCATAGTTGGATACCCACACTTCTAGTTTAAAAGATGTTTATAGTCAGTTGATTATTTTTCCCTTGTAAAAAGACATTATAGTGTATCCACAAATACTGCATGTTTGGTTTTGCAGGTATTAAGGCCGATCCGAATGCTGATTTTGTTCCAAGAACTGTTTTGATTGGAGGAAAGGTGTGTTTAAACCTGTTACTACCCTACTTACTATTCGCCATACAAGTTCTAAATAATTGATTTACTTAATTCACAGGCTGCCCCGGGCTACACAACTGCAAAAGAAATTATAAAACTCATCAATTGCGTGGCAAAAGGTATAATTCTACTTAACTCGATATCAAACTCGATATCAACTCAATACATTCTTTTTCGTCTGTAGTTGTAAACAGTGATCCCATCGTTGGGGATCGTTTGAAAATCGTGTTCGTAGAAAACTACATCGTTTCTTTGGCTGAAAAGAGTATCCTTTTAACCATACAAATATCAAACAAAATATTACCAAAAATCCCATGTCGTGGAGTGCGCGATATTTTTGAATATATAATATAACTCTAAACCTGACTCCACCCGAATATTTACACCCTAATATTATGAGGGTAAATCAATTATGATTTTTCGCACCTCACTCGATGCAGGTGAAAACTACCGGACAACCGATAGTTGACTCATTTTTCCTTCAACTGTTCCTGGCTTAAATTTGAAGTGTGTATATAATTCCACTCGAAATTAAGACCCTTTGAACCCCTAATATTATGACTATTAGATATCGGGTGGCATTTGGGTCCATCGATTAAAAGATTCTTGTAGATAAAGTATTGTTTGAAATATTTTTGTCACAATATAACACCAGTCATTCAATGGTTTCTACCTTGACTTTGTTCAGTAATCCCTGCCGCAGACCTTTCTCAGCAGGTTTGTTTGTAGAAAAAACGTTTTTGAATAATCGTATCCTATTTTCCCTATGTTGTTTGAATGCTAACCTCTTTTGTGTCTTTATAGATCTCGCTTGCAGGAACGGAGGCGTCTGGAACAGGAAACATGAAATTTATGGTAAGCAAAGTTCTCGTGAGATCATATTAAGATCTTTTTATTAAAGTTCAGAAGGCTTTCTCACAAAAGTTTCTCGTATCTCTCGTAGCTAAACGGCGCCTTGACCATTGGAACACTGGACGGTGCCAATGTCGAAATGTGCGAGGAAGTTGGGGAGGATAACATGTTTATCTTTGGAATGAAAGTTGAAGATGTCGACGTACTGGCAAAAGAGGGGTAACTGTTTGACGAAATGATTTACCTAATGTATTTACCCAATGGGTCAGAGCGCTTTTTACTCCGCACTGTAAAATCAGATGCTTGAAATGACCAAGCATATTCCAATAAATTCTTTTCATGCACTATCCTTTTCAATTTAGCTACAATCCAAGGGAATACTATGAGAAGATCCCCGAGGTTAAAAAAGCAATTGACCAGATTTTAGAAGGATATTTTTCACCAAATGAAGAAAATGTCTTCAACCATCTGATCATCAAGCATTTGTTAGACCACGACAGGTAGCTCCCAACCTTGATTTTATGCTTTTCTAATCTCTTAGGCCAAGGTATACGTCGCAATTTCGTCGCGTAGAATGTAATTCGAACAATAAGTAATAAGATGATGATTTCCCGGCTAAAACGTTTTCCCGCCAACAGGTTTTATGTGTTAGCTGATTTTGAGGCATACGTTAAAGCCCAGGAGAAAGCTAGCGAATTATTTAAGGTATGTATCTCTAGTAAAGATTTGACTTGTATTTGAGTAGGATTTTTATCAATGGCTATATTACATTGGTTGTCATTTTCCAGAATCCTGCTAGCTGGCACAAAAAAGCAATTCTTAACGTGGCAGCCGCTGGCAAGTTTTCAAGCGATCGCACCATCAGACAGTATGCAGAAGAAATCTGGGACGTGAAGCCGACCAGAGAAATTTGGTCGCCCGAGAAATCCAAACAGAAATCTACAGACAAATAGTTTTCTGTGCCAAGGTTTTAGGAACCATTTTAAAATTTTCACGAGCAAAGAATAGGAATTTATCGTGCTAAAATCCACGCTCCTAATCACAAATTTGCGATGACGGACAATCTTTTGGAAAAGAAACAAAATTTCAGCCAGTTTGTAAAATAGCCAATTTACAATTTAGGGTCACAGCTTTAAATATGCTCTGATGCTCACAAGACAAAATCTTATTCTTTGGTCAAAAAACTCTAATCGTGATGTAAAATAATCGTATGTTTGTTATTACTCTATATCAATTTATAAAAGTCTTGTGTAATAGTTACCGTTAAATTAAAGAAAGAACGATTTTTTAATTGATATCTGTAATGCAGTGCTTCCACTTTCAAATTTAAAATTTCCATCAAGCAAGGCTGGAATTTCCATAAATTGAACAAAAATTCTACAAACAACATGTTTAAATTTCCATAAAATTTCCACAAAAGGAATCAAGAAAAGGCAGTATTTTTTTAAGGCATTAAAGTTGTTTTCTTTCAGTTTCTAATATCAATTTATCATTAGTGTTTCATAATAATGCCAACAATTAAGTTGTTAACCAAACAGTTAACAGTTAACCAAAGCGTGTTTATATTGTTTAATGTTTTTGTATATGAGCGCGAAACATGCTTGCAACTTTACTAGGACAAGCATTTGACCATTAAAACAGCGTGGTTATTCATGTCAAAGTATTTGACATCATAACCGAAACATGGTTAAATTTTTTAATGTTGGTATATGAGCACGAAACATGCTTGCAACTTTACATAGGACAAGCATTTGGCCATTGAAACAGCGTGGTTATCCATTTCAAAAAATTTGACATCATAACCAAAGCAAGGTTATATATTGTTTAATGTTTGTTATGAACGCCAAACATGCTGGAAACTTTACATAGGACAAGCATTTGACCATTAAAACAGCGTGGTTATCCATGTCAAAATATTTGACATCATAACCAAAGCATGGTTATATTGTTTAATGTTTGTATATGAGCGCCAAACATGCTGGAAACTTTACATGGACAAGCATTTGACCATTAAAACAGCGTGGTTATCCATTTCAAAATATTTGACATCATAACCAAAGCGTGGTTATATTGTTTAATGGTTGTATATGAGCACGAAACATGCTGGAAACTTTACATAGGACAAGCATTTGACCATTGAAACAGCGTGGTTACTCTACTTATTCATCCGAAAATGGCGTATTCGACCATGGTCGAGTTCGCCGGAAAAGGCGAATACGACCATGGTCGAATGTGTCAGAAAACGGCGTATTCGACCAAGGTCGAGTGTATTGGAAAACGGCGGTTTTTTATCGTTTTCCAATACACTTAGCGTTTAAGTGTGTTAATAATCGTGTCCTTTTTCACTCAACTACATTTACTATAAGCTAAAGCAGGTTGATTTAGTTAAGAAATGAAGTAAATAAACAAATTGAAAATTGATTTGAAAAAACAAAAGATGTACCTTTGACATCCCATCAACGTTGCGTGCAGCCACTAAAACACACTGACATGATAACCACACAATTTTGAAAGGTATTTCAATTCAGTTACATTGCAATTTAATAATCTACAATTCCACATTGTTTTTAAAGCTAAGATAATTATCAATTATATCATTATATTCCTTATAATACTTTGGAATACGATCAGCCAACTTCTGGTCCAGATCAACTATGGCAATTGAGTATTTATAAACTCTACCAGTGAGAAGATCTCGAAAGCAATTTGAGTTTGCCAAAGGACCAATAACTTCTTGAAATGAGATCATTATGGAGCAATCATTAGCGCTGGCTGCAATTAGGAACTTTGTAAGACTATCTAATTTACTTGTTACTGAGTGCTTGTTTACATGTGCCAATGAGTTACCATTGGTGATGCAACAATCAGTAATCTTGCCTTTATAATTAATATTTGCATGCACTTGGTCATAATTAGCGTTTATTTGTACATTTCTAGGATTAGCATTTGTGTTTTCGTTTGCATTAACACTACATTGACTCTCATTCCAAGCAAATATATGCAAATCAATCATGTCTTTTACACCAATTGCATATAAATTATTAAAAATACAAAATGCTTCGTCAGTCCCAACATCATCTAGCCTCTGAACATCTAGGATTTTCTTCAGAACACCACCTTGAGCAAAGGTCAATCCCTTTGACATCATATATGCTGGAATGGTACCAGTCATACAGTCAGCTTCATGGTATTGACTTGCCAGACAAACAGGGTGCTTTGATGGATGGTGATTACTGCCATTGCCACAACCAACTGTATTTTCATTGGAGTCATATATAAGTAACTGAAGCAATGTTGCCAAAAACACAGTGGTTGACTGCATGTTGGAACCATTTTTTTCACCACACACATTGTGGTTGGTTAACATGTCTTGAGTACTGTCAAGAAATGAATGACTTAGGAACTCTTCAAGTTTTGACAGGTGTAGGTGGTGTTCGTTTGAACCCATAGTTGATGGTGCCTGCTCGGTTGTTTCACTTTCAACCATTGAACCACATGATGGTGCCATTGTCTCACCAGAGTACATCATATTACCATCTTGAAAAATTCTGAAATTATTTTGTGGATTATTCAGAAGACATGTCAAAGCATACCAGACTCTCCTTATGTCAGATGAGAAGAGGTCTAAAGGGCAGTAGCCACTCCGCTGTAAGTATTTCTCATCTTTGTAAACCTTTGTCCACTGAAAAAGACAATATTTACAAACAGATTGCTTCACATCTTTATATTCACCACTTTCAAGCCCTTTACAAGCTGGCATCGTACCACACTTTGGTTTGATTTCCACACAGAATGTAGGCCGGCTAGCCTCATTAGCATTAATCCCGTCGCCTGAGGGTACAAAGCAAAAATCCGGCATCAAAATACCATATTTGTTCTGTCCATTCACCTCTTTGTTCAGTCTATGTTTTGGCCTATTTGTATTAGCAGATGTAACCAGATCTTTAATATTTGCCATGAACTCTCCCGGTAGCTCAACGATTGCTCCATGTTCGACGTATTGCGCGCCCAACAGTGGAGTGAAAACTTCTTGATAAAGCTTGATACTTTTTTCAAGTTCTAACCGCAACTTTTCCGCAGCTTTTCCGCTCGAATCTTGAGCTGAATTTGTCTGATCTGTTGATGCTACGTTTGACTTTTGCAAGCGAAGGACTTTTTGAGTCTGTGGATTTGAAATGACAAGAGTTCTGTTCCCTTCGCCGCGGTAAAACCACTTCGAAGAGGCTGAAATGTAGGCCATTTTTTGAAACCTTCTTCTGTGCTTCCTCTTCATTTCGTTCATTCCTTCAATCAGTTCAATGTTGTTCAAATTTCAAACTTTAGAATTAAAGATATGCCTTGATGGCAGCCCTAAAACTGCTTTAAAACGACAAATATAAACAATTTTTGGGATGTAGTCACCATTCAGATTTTTTTAATTCTTTTTTAGGTCATAAATAGAAATGTAAATATCCAAAAAAATAGGGCAAAACAAAAAGTATTTTTCACTATTCTCTGTGCTTCCATATATATAAATTTTATATCCTAGTTAAATATTGCAACGTGAAGTATTTCATCCAAACTGCTGATATCCAGGAGCTTGGGCTCGGAAAAAAGAATATGGCTTCCAAAGAGAAGTCTAAAATTCAGAAAAAGCGCAAGAAAAAGTCTGATATCTCTCAATCAACAGAAATTGACGAGGAATTAAGCTTACAGGACGTCGTGGAGTTAGGAGGAGATGAGGTATGCTTAAGTTACAATATTTTCTTTATGATTAACAATTGGAAAACCGAGGTCGTATTATTAAAGTCGTTGTTGCCTGTTGGAATTTGGAATATTATACCGCATGTCTCACTCATTGAACTGTCAACAAACTGGAACGATAACTCGGGAAGGAAGCCAGTGCTGAAATACATACGCCAAATGTTGAGCCATATATGAAATTAAAGCTATTAAAAAAGTTATATTTCGTGTAGAAATTTCGAGAGTTTAGCTTATTAAAAGGGAAATATCTAGAAAATATTTATAAATTTCCTGGTCCACAGTATGTGATTTGGGCCTGGCATAACTTGATGGTGGTATTTTTAGGCAGATTATCAGCTTCTTAAAGAGGTTGATGATGAGGATGACATTTTGATTCTTGGAGGCATTGCTTCGGAGCAAGATGAGGTTAAGGAGAATGAGGTTTGCCCATAAATATTGATATTATGAATTGAAGAAAAGTCAGTAATCACATATTTTATTTAATCATGTTCTTGAACTTATTATTTAGTTGAAAAATTTCATAAAAGAACTTGGTCTTCAATCCTTTAAAAAGTAAGCTTATTTACTTATATAAAGAAATGATAACATTAGCATTAGTATTCATATTCTATGTACTAATAATGGTATAATTGATTTGTATTTAACTATCAAATATGTATTAGGATATGATAGAATTGTCATTATATATACAGTATAGCTAGTATACATGGCAAAGAATATGAACTAGAATATGAACTAGAATATGATCCCACCCTATTGAAAATCCGGCCTCGTTTATTTAAATTGGTTTTAGTCAATATAAATCAAAGACGGTCGTTGACAATAATAACACAATTTTTCGGAGAGAATAAAACCAGTACAAATGAGGAACCAAAATCTAAAAAGTCCCAGAAAAAGAAAAATAAGAATGAAGATGGCATACAGTCACATGAAAATGTCATTAATGCCGTCAATGAGGTGAAAATGAAAGATAAGCTTTTGTTCCATCCACTTGGAAGATGGTTTGAACAGGTACTTTGAAACTGTTTTTATAAGAGGTGACATTATTAGAAAGGTGACCTGGCATATTAGAAAGAAGTAAAGAGGTTACAATAATTTGTGAGGTGACCATAGTGAAAATTGTTGTCTATTAAGAATGAACTTAAAACTAATTGATTTCAAATTTCTCAGTCATCGTTAGAATCACCTGTGGTAAAAAATAGCAAAGATCTGGAGGGAAGTTTCGTTGACAATACAAAGCAAATGGCAGAAAAACTTTTGGAAAACGAATCAACCGTTTACAGAAAAGGTCTTTTAATTTCTTATAAATAAAGTGTTATTTAGACGTTACACGTTTTTTATTTCTGTAAGTTTTATAGAGTTTTTATGTCTTACAATTTTTAAAAGTAATTGTGCACAACACTCGCTTATTGATCACTTATTAGAAGTTTTCTTAATGTTCTTTTCCATATCCCAGAAAAGGAACGAACAAAACCCTCAGACGTGGAATGGCTGAAGAATGTGACAAACTCTGGAACACTTGGTGATAAAGTCGCGGCGTTGGCGATACAAATTCAGGTTTGAAATTTGCACTTTTATGGAGACAAATAAAACCTTGCTGGTTTCTTTGAGAGTAAACAACAACTAGGCAGGTTGACAACAACTAGGTTTTTTGCAATTGAAGATATGATGTAGACCGGCCATCTAAATCGTAATGACCACCCGTATTTTAAATGAATTTCGTCTTAGGCCTTTTTCAGATGTCGACCTTTTCATGGTCTTCGAGTGCGAGCACATTTTATGGACTTTGTTTTTTATTCGTCTAACTACTGTATTTTCCGCTCATTTCACATACAGGATTCACCATTACATCATCTTAAGACGCTGGATGTGTTGCTAAATATGGCCAACAAAAAAGGAAGAAGGGAATGCTTGATCGCAATTGGTAAATTCGTAGTTTTTCGATATTTTCTTCAGCATGCACCTGCGTGTCATGAAAAAGAAAATATGAAATTGGGATTACTATGAATTATCAGCAAAGCTAAATGCAGCCTAAACAGTGAATAAATCACAAAATTTTGTTCTGGTTTACCAAAATACATGCATTTCAACTAAAGTAGAACAATTACGTTAACATGTTACGTAAGAATTATATTTATTGACTGCCTCGGGTGAACGGCATTCGAATAAACACATCTGCATTATACAGCATTTGTGCCATTTTTTATGATCGCCGTATCTTACACACTATTTTAAAAGCCCTTATCCGGTTCGGTATAACGTTTGCTGTGTTTGTTAATATTCCCGTTGTCCAATAGATACTTTAAAAGATTTGTGGCTTGTGAACTTGTTACCAAACGACCGAAAATTAAAACGATTTTCAGAGGTAAGGGTAGTACAGTAGCTACTAATGACTGTGCAATTCCATTTGATAAAGTATGCCGCTGTGAAAGTATATTAAGTACCAGTCATCACAGTATATCGCGCTCACTGTTGTCTCTGGTAACAAAATGCATCCATTTGGGAACAGCTCGGATTGACTAATAGAGTAAAGCTTATGGGTAAAGGGCAAACGTTTAAAAAAGTGCTATTCACTTAAATTGTTCGAACTTTCTGATTCCACGCGTTTAAAAAATTGTGCCGTTATTAGCCTGTGGTTATAGTGTTTATTCAAGCAGCTGTCTGCTACCAGAGCCTAATATGAAAAGGCAGGCTGTTGGCACGAGAATGGTTTTTGGTACACGGATCTTTTATGTATAACTTTGTATTGCAGTTTCCACTGAAATCTGCTCCCCAGAAAACGAACCAGGGCGGTCGTGACGCTTGGAACAAAAAATTGATGGTCTGGTATTTTGAAGATCAACTCAAAAAACGATACGAAAATTTTGTTCTTGGTTTGAAGGTAAAAATGATTTTGCATTAATATAGCGTTGGCGCCTCAGATTAACTATTCCTAACTAAATTAATATGTGTGTTATTTTAGAGATTGCTTCATGATAATCTTGAAAATGTGCGCAACAAAGTTTTAGGTAAAAGAAAAGTTCTCTAATTTTGATGTTTAGTGTTTTGAAAAGCACAGATATGATATATTTGCTATATCCACCGTGAGTCTTTGTAATGCAATGCTAAGACTTAGCTACCCAAACATAGCTTATAACAAGCTTCTGGTTTAAAAATACATTATATGAAGTGTTACGGCTGGCTTTTTAGCATTTTCTGATTATTTCTAGGTGTTGTTTATGAACTACTTGTTGAAAAGCCCGAACAAGAAAAGGTGATGCACAATGTCGATATTTTAGGACCGCCTCTACCTATATTATTCTCGAAATCCTTTTCCACATTGCTTCTGATTGATCTTAAAGTAAAGCTTATACAACCGTGTGTTTATTTTTACAGGCATTGTTGTTGTATTTGGTGAATAAAGTTGGCGATCCGAACAGGAAAATCGCGTCAAAAGCTGGTCACCTCTTGGGTTGTTTAGGTTGGCTTTATTTACATAACATATTCAATATATAAATGCAACCAATAGAAATAGAATATGCAAATATGCATATATCTTATGCTAATAACGATGCCTCCCAGATTATATTAAACACCCCCCCCCCCTAGCTCAACGATCTTATTTTTTATTATGTTTACGATGCTCCTGTTTGGTTTTCCCCCTTTTTCCACATGTAAAATATTTATCTTGTTATTCTCTAGTCCAAAAGCATCCAAACATGAAGATGATTATCACACTGGAAGTGGAGCGGTTGCTGTATAGACCTAATATTGGTTTGAAAGCTCAGTAAGTCGAACATCAAGGGAAACATATATACCGTGTTTATGAAAAATATATTCCATGATATTTCATGATTTTTTTTCGATTAATCCCATTTCTAGATATTATGCTGTTTGCTTTTTGAACCAGCTTATATTGTCAAAGAAGGATAGTTCGCTGGCAAGCAACTTGATTACGATATATTTCAGTCTTTTTAAGGTGAATGTAGCTATATTTTTATTAATTGATCACTTGGAAATGTAACAGAAATAGGAAAAACGTTAACAGAATGATACTAATAGCAGACAAACATGTAACTTCCGCCTGCAGTCTATCTGAACAAATCTATTGAATACTCAGTGTAATTTAAGCTTGTAAAAGTGACATGTAGAGGTAGCTTCCTTTATTTTTTAACTTCAACGTAATTAACAAAGCGCGTTCTTCACTTAAAAGGCTTTTGTAGATAAGGGACAAGTGGAGACGAAGATGCTAAGTGCTTTACTCTCTGGAGTTTCCAGGGCATTTTATTATGTTAAAGGTATGTAGAGTTATTGTCCTTCATTTTTCCTTTTTCGCGTATTTTTTAGGTTCTTAGTACAAATCCGTGCTAGAAGAATGCCAATTCGCATTATTGGTCTGGCTTAATTTCGACCTTAGTGATGACGATTTTGAATTTTGGTTTTAGATGACGAAGATCAGTTTAGTGAGCAAGTAAACATGCTTTTCAGGGTCGTGCACATCACCTCATTTAATACATGTGTCCAGGTTTCTCTTCATTTTCAACTTAAATAATTTTCTCCAATTCCTCTATTCAAATTGAATTTACATTCATTTTGTTTAATGCACTTCTTTAGGCATTGATGTTGCTCTTTCAAGTTATGGATTCTAGGTACGTGTCATCTTCAAAATACTTGTCCTATCTCTAAATCTTTTGTTTTGATGCAAGGTGAACTGTTCATTCCGTATAAACACTTCATATCGTTGGAGATGCATGTCATATGGAATTTATTCTTTCAGGCAGTCGATGTCTGATCGCTTTTACCAAGCTTTATATGCAAAACTTCTTGATCCACATTTGAGAATGTCGTCCAAACAGGTAAGAAACTTTTAAAAATAGATATTTGGAACATTATGAGAAAAAATAATACATTTTGACATTAAGTATGATAATCATCAAATTGTACTGAAACCAAGAATATTTAATTTTTAGGCAATGTTCCTGAATGTTATCTATAAGTCTCTAAAAATCGATACTTCTTTGAAGAGAGTTAAAGTAAGCCTTTTGTAGAAGAAATTTTCAAGCGTTCGGATATATTCTGATATTCAAACGAAGGATTTTTAAATTCTTCTCCAGGCTTTTGTAAAACGTCTCCTGCAAGTGTGTTCAACTCAAACACCAGCATTTGTGTGCGGAGTCTTATATTTATTATCAGAGGTAGGGCAAAGAATTACAGTTTATTGCCTGTAGCTAACACGTCTTAATTCGACATTGTATGTGACTCCAAAGGAAAAGAAATGAAAATGTTAAGTACATGGTAGCACCAAAGTTTTGCATATATATACATATTGTATATGTCTTAGGTTGGAAAAGTCAAACCTGGGATTAAAAGTCTTGTCACTCAGCCTGAGGTAACGCGTTTGTTTCTCTGTCTAGAAATGAGAATTCGGCGTGTGCAACAGAACGTAGGCTAAAGCTCAGTAATTTTCCCTCACTGAAGTGTAAAATGATCAATTTAGGGGAAAAATATAATGTAAATAACGATTTAGGCGAGCTTTAAAGTATATGTGTTGTTATGCTTGGATGGTGCTTAAGAGTTGTTATAACTGACGCCATCTATGAATTCAAACTATGAGGCTGAACTGAATAACGACATATTTCAGGAACTCGACGAGGAAGAACATTTTACAGATGTCATTGACCCAGAAGATCCTGAAAGTGCCCCTTCTCTCCCCTCAAGTGACGTCAGCAAACAACCAAACGCTGTCCACGAGACATCTTCCCAAGGTCACGTGTTTGTTGATTCGCCGCACACGTCAGGTTACCAAGCGAATGCACGAAATCCGCTGTACAGCGGTGCTGATAATTCATGTTTATGGGAAGTTATGAAGTTGTCGAGGCATTATCATCCTTCCGTGTCTCGCTTTGCTCAAAATCTTTTGCAGGTAAATTATTACCTTTACCTGCCTGCGGCCAGTTGTTCAAATTAATCTAGGTTGGCTCTAATCCTGGGTTAAATTTTAATCCAGTGTTCTTGTTTTTGTGCTTCTGAACCACTGTTCGTTTTAAAACTTTTTAAGATATGACTTCTATCGGTATTCAAAGATTTGCTTTAACCCATTCAGGGTTCAGCTCAAACACGGAAATTGTCCCTGAGAACGAGGTTCGGTTCAGCGAACCGGCTTTTTAACAACTTGCCTTCTCGTTCCATGGCAGGAGCGGTGGATAAAATACGGGTAGTGTCGCAGCTCTTCGCAAGAATGATTTTCATTGGCTGAACTTTAAGATACATTTCTGTTTCAACCAATAGCATAGCTTCGTTCTTTAGAAACCATAGAAAAACATTATCCAATTGGACGAAAGCTTCCGAGCACTGCAATATGTCCCTAAAATACCATCATTACCATCGGCACCAGTACAATGTAGCAGTATTAACACAATGCATGGTGAATCTATTTTAGGGTGAAAGTATCTCATACGATGGTGATCCATTATCTGATTTTACTCTCATGAGGTAAAATTGTTGACTGAGAATTTTGGAATATCTAATATTACTTTACAAGTAGTGTTGTTCGATCATTAAAATATTTGAATAGTATTGTTTACAGTCTTGTGTTATTTTTTCTTTTACGTTAGATTTCTGGATAGATTTGTCTATAAGAATCCAAAGAAGAAGGTTCAAGGTAACAATATAATGCATTTTTCTTTATATTTTTGTCAATCTCGGTTCCTTTAGAATTGACCTTTTATGTTTTATTTTGTTTGGCATTATACTGGTGGCTTTCATTTCATCCGCGTATACTTTTTTTGTATGCTTATGTATGCTTATAACATACAATAAAAGCATGAGATTGTTTTAAAATGATTAAAAATATTCATCATATTAATATTCTTGTTTAGACCATGGTGGTTCCCTTATGCAGGTATTTTAAACGTTTGTTTTTTATGTCTTGCGAAATTTTGATATTTCCTGTTTCCACTTCACGTTACTATGCAATATTTTTTGTCATTTTGACCAGCCTCAGACAATTTCTCAAAGACAGTTTGAACAACCAGGTAATTGCTGACAAATATATAAGTAATAATGTACAACTCGTGTACGTCTCAAATGACGTGTCTCAAATGAGATTTTTATTCCAGTCAACACCACCGCATTCTTGAACAAGAAGGAAGAAAGCGTACGTGAGGATGAGATTTTCTTTTATAGGTGAGATAAACTATCATACAAACACTGCGTGTAAACAACGTGATATCTACTTTATATACAGTACCTTAATTACTCCTAGTTTATAACACCTTACATACCATTTACCTTTATATATTATAAACTCTCGTACCTATTTTCTCGTGACTTGAATTCTCGCAAGCACAAAACGAAGATACAAGCACTGAAACGAGATAATTGTACGAAAAAATTTTTCTACTTTTAAGATATTTCAAACAGAAAGCAGTAGAAGATGAAAGAGAAAACAAGAATGTTGAAAAAGATGATGCAAGTGAAGAAGACGACGAGACATTGGGTCAGAGTCAAGTCATAGAATTACTATTTTCGGGCAATTGTATAATTTTCTAGTAATTTGTTATCAGTATTTTTTCGAAATTGTTCAATTATACACTAATTTATTTTTATTTATTTTTAACAGGCGGCTTTGGTGATGAGATTACGATGGATTTCGCTGGGTAGGTTGTGAGCTGTTTGTTAATAGGTTGTATTGACCAGCTATTTCTGCTTGACTGCTTGTCAATCGCTTCGAAGCTAGGTTACTTGAACAGGTTCTGCTCATGCAATTTTTCGCCTTATGATGCTAATTGTACAAATTCGCCATTCGTACATAGAGAATTCCAAAAATCCAAGACCAGCAAACAGGGAAAAAATAAAGAATATGGCGACTCTGACGAAGAAGATATGCTGGACGATGAAGGTACTATGATATGTAATATACAGTTTGTTTCTATCAACAGGAATAATTTTAAGGGGACTCGTAATGAATTAAACTATCTTGTACAATTGGGTTTGCAGAGTTCGACTACAATGATATGCAATTCTCAGAAGATGAAATGGAGGATTCAAATGGTAGGTTACAATATTCATTCATGTTCTTAATATGAGGTATCAGGTCGATACAGATATGATAAATTATTTAGCGGATAAACATATCATATAATACATACAATAGTATGAGGAAATGCATTCGAAAGATGTTCAGAAAAAAAGTTGTTTTTCCACACTTACGTCAAGTCAGATATACGTTCGTATCTTAGTTTGAGGCGTTTTTTCAGCGCACAGATATCTCCTAAATACCAATCTCTCGTGCAATCATTAAATTCATTAACGTACATCTCTTCTTAATTACAGACGAGAAGAAAAAATATAGTGAGAAAGATTATGAAAAGGTGAGTGCATCGACAATATAATGAGGTAAAGACACCAAATAATACGTGCATGGTCTATTCTTGGAGCGGATTTAAAACCGGATGGGTTTTCACAAAATTTTTGACTCTACTTCCTGCACAGACTCGCTGCAAGGGCTTTAGAAATCTTGTGTCCAAATTCCTTATCACGGACGGGCCGCCAAGTATACCATAGAGCACATTATGCTAATGTTATATCATTTAGGCGTTGTTAGAGAACCTGAGCTCAGATGAATTCAGCGATGATGGTGATGACAATTCTTCACCGAAGAAGAAAAAGAAGTTCCAGTACGTTTAAGCACAATTTGAGATTACTTCGATATAAGTTGTGTTTATTTCTTTTTGATATAATTAAACAGCATGGGCCGGTTGAATAAAACTATTAAACTACATTTTGCATAGTTAAATCCTAGTAATCCTAACTAAGAAATACACGACTCTGATTGGCCAATTCTGCCCTTAACTACCGTTAAAAATAAACTAGTCTTTTATACAACTGGCCCCTGAAACGTAAAGAGTTTCCTTCGCAATGCGTGAATATTTTTCTTTTTTGCAGGTCTTCTGAGGATACGTCAATGTTTGCTGACGCAGAAGAGGTAATCCTTTCATTCATTTCCATGATTGCAATTCCAACTCTGATACAAAAATCCTTTCCCTAAACATCACGGCCTAATCTTAGGAAAAATACAACTGGGGCCGACTGTACAAATGCTGGATAACGCTATCCATAACATATAGTGATTTTCAAAAACTTGGTGAAGTGCCTAAGTCATATATACCGAACAACCAGAAATTTTGGAACGACTGAAAACAACGCTATCCAACTTTGCTCAACCGGTCCCTAAATGGTTTAACTTGGTACAATTAGGTACAACTAAATTTCGCAATAGTTTCGTTAAGAAGAAGTCATATATTTTCTTAGTTTGCTCATTTATTGGAGGACTCTGGTGGTTTTACACAAGGAGGAAGTGAAGATGTGGACATGAGAGGTGTAAGCTGGAAACAGCAGCAGTGGGAAACGAACAGAATGCATCAAAACAGTTCTAGGAGGAATAAATTTCGAGGTGGTAAGAATCGCGGGAAGGGCTCTCGGAATTTAGGACAGGGTTCGCTCGGCCTCGGAAAATCCTCGAGAAATTTCGGGGAAGGTCGAAAAGAATTCGGTAATGGGAGGAGAAAGCCGCGTGATATAGGAAGTAAACGGAAAACCCCGAGAAGAAAAGGAAAATAGTTTACTCGCATGTAATATATGCGCGATTATTGTAAACATGCATTAAATACTTCATTACTTAAGTTAATAACACCCCACGAGAAACTCGGAGTCTCAGGCCTGATTCGGCTATTTTGCCCAGTACAGTGTGACTGCGTAGATCAGCGTTCGGCTAAGGATTTCCATTTAGTGCAAAATTGTCGCGCGATCAATCGACTTTTTGCGATCGCTTTCCTTTGAAATATAGACAATGAAGCGGAAGTAATCCATTAGATTAGCTTGACTGAACACATTTCAAATGAAAGCGATCGCAAAAAAACGATCGCGCGACTGCCCTTCAGCCTGTTTTCCACTAGGCGGTGTTTTGCGTGCAAGCGGAATTTTTCTTTGTTTTTTTTGCGTGAAAGCGCAGACAATGAAAAATTCCGCTCCGCGCGCAAAATTCCGCCTAGTGGAAAACAGCCGTTAGATACGCATGCGCAAGTCGGGCAGTTATTTTAATTTTATTCATGAGGGTTTGGGAAAGTGTTGTTGTTTTTTTCAAAAATTCCATTGTGAAATCCTATTCATCCAGACGCTTTCGCTGGACTGAAAGCCTAACAGGAGGAAAATTTCTACTGCTACAGACAAGGTTAATAATATTTCCATTTTTTTTTAAAAAAATGTATTTGTTTGGTGTATTTACTCTCAAACGTTGTTGTCAAGTTCGGCAACGAGAAATAATTGCTGTTCTCAGCACTTTACACGTCTGACTTTAAACTATGGCATCGCTAAAATAATGCTTGAATACCTAAGCTTAAATTAACACGTCTTACAAGGTTACGAGGGCAAAAGGCGAAGGGTTTTCCTTAAATAATTTGAAATGTCAAAATAGAGGAAAATTAGCTAGACAACCTGGAGAAAGTATTCTTTACTTTTATAAGTATTTATAGACAATGCCTTACCGTTTTGTTTGTCTTATGAAAGAGTTTGAAGCTATTATTTTGGGAAACTTGCCTGTCTATGGGAAAAAAATTAAAAATTTTAATTTGAAATCAAAATTTTAATTTTTAATTAAAGTGTTAGAACTTAATTGCCTTTAAAAATTAGGGCTTGTACTTAAACTCTGCCTAAACTGTACACTTTCGGAATAGAAGAAAGGATTGTTTGGTTTTTTAAGTCAACTAGGAATGTGTGTCATTTTGAAGTTTAAGGGTGTCAATTGGGTTAAAAAAAATGGCGAGCAGTGTTTGTAAACAAAAAGTCCCCTTTCTCAATGCCACAAGAATTTTATGACTGTCTTTGAACCCTCATATCACTGAAATTTCACCTTTGTACTGAAACAGCCTTGTTTTAGTATAATACTCAATTTCACAATATGTGAAAATGAATGATGTGGGAATTATTTGAATCAGTATACTTCACATAAGATGAAGTATTTTTGATGAATCAAAACAAGATGGCAGCATGGTCATGGGTGTTTTGGATGAAAAAATTAAGCAGTGGACAGAGGTCGTTTTTGAAATTTGGAATGCCTATGGTGGTATGTCTTTTTTTATTAAAAGCAGTATTAACTACTGCATTATTAGTTGTTTTTACTGTAGTAGTAGATTTCTTGTCATATATTTCAAAATTTAAATTGTGTATTACAACAAATATAACAAACACAACATTACAATCACCATTTGCAATTGTTGACAGCTTTTGGTTGTTCTCGGTTCTGTCGGTTTGTCTGAGTTCACAGAGATTAAGATGAAGAAGCGGGATGAAAAAGTCAGAAAGGTCTTGTTCTTTAACTAGTATTGGTTGACAGCCAAATAATTGTAGATTTAATTTGTTATAATACTTATAGTAAGCATTTTTGATAAGCTGAAACATGATGGCAGCAGTGAATGTTAGGGTAAATTATAAATCTCTCATTCTACCTGAACATTGACATATTAAATATGAAGAACTCAAGAAGTGTTCATTTTAACAAGTGTACATTTACAAACAAGTTTAGTATCTAGTTTGTCCAGTTTCAATTTTTTAAAAAGTTATCAAGTACATGAAATTCATAACAGAATCTGAAATACTCCCATTGAGAAACTCTAACTACATTTTGCACAGAGAAATCCTAGTTAACTCAGAAATGCACAACTCTGATTGGTCAATTCTGTCTTTAACTACAGTTAAAAGTTAACTAGTCTTTTAAAACAACTGACCCCTGATTAGTGATTTTTATTTAAATGAGTCATCATATGTAAAACTTTAAATTGTATATACCAGGGCCTGTGGAGCATATTAGAAAGCTGGGGGGGGGGGGCTAAGTTCTAATTGTTAGCCAGTTACTGTCTGACTTTTATTTCAATACTTTTGACTACCCCTTCCCCATTTCTGTGGTCCATGGTAAATTATATACATTGTATAAAAAATCACCATGTCTAGTAGAGTTACATTGTTTAGAAGCAAAACAATAATTGAGAAAAGAAAAGGAGTTGAAATAGCAAAATTTCTAATTCTTAGGTAATTACCAAAGCATAGTGAGGTGAAGAACAGATTATTTTTTTGCTAAAAGTACATGTCTTCAGTCATCCTATCAGAGATCCATCATTGCTTAAATATAAATTCCACCTTTTAAGTTCACCCTCCCTTCTAAAGTTTTCTGTGATGCATTGCTTTTCTTAAATGATAAAAATGTAGCAGGTAAATAATTTTTTAGCTAAATTATGAAGAAACCCAAAAGTTTCATGTGAGAAGAAAAGAAAAACCATTGACATTGGAGGATGCTTACAAAGTATATTATCATTTGGTATTATTATTACAAAGTATATTATCATTTGGTCACCATTTAGTCACATGATTATAGCTACTTGAAAGTATTTTGTGTTGACATGAGGGAAGGGTATACGCACTGACTCTTGGTCTAAATATAAAGTAGCTAGATCAGTTACTGATCTTTGTTTATATTTAGGAGGTTCAAGGTATGGACATTGGTGATTGGGAAAATAAAAGGGTACCAAGGCCTTGGTCTGAAGATAAGTAATATAGGAATTCGGACAAACCATGGTTGATAGGTCATGGCGTTTTTTAACAAGTAAACCCCACAATCCAATGTTTACAGCAAAACATGTGTAAACGTGGCTAAAAACATCTGTGAATTTACACAAACATCGGTAAATTTACACAAACAATACATCTGCAGCTACTCCGCTTTACTAAATATAGACTTGTAAGCTGTGGGAATGCAACATTTAATATATGCACCAAAAAATTTACAGTACTATAATCTATGACTATATTATGCGCGTAGCATAAGCAGGATGGTAAGAAAGTATATATAAACTTATCCTTTGTTTTTTTAATTTCATTGCATGCTAATTAAGTGATCAAAAAACTACAAATATTGTTATATAAATATTGTTATAGCTATATATGTATTGTTATATTCACATACGTGATTAATATTAGATTCTATGATTTTCATACTTACAATCTTACGCCTTTTGCAATAAACATTTTTGTCTCTTCGAAGAAGCGATTCAATTTTATTTTTGTAAACTCTATGCTCCATGGCCTTAATTTAATTCTGGTAATATAGAACCATTCGCCTTCCATGTCCCACTTGGATTGGTAAAGGCTATAGCTTGTTTCGGACCGAGTACTCAAAAATATAACTTCGAAAACTGTTTGAATTCTAATGTGACAAGTTAAAGAAAACTTCGGTATGATTCATGTGAAGAATGACTGACAGCTCACTCGGCGAGATACGAAAAATCATAATAGTGCTGTTGCTTCTTTTTAAATTTTAAAGCTACTTTGAAAGAGACAAAAATCGTATCGCTATAGTTCTTTACCTACACGTAAAACTAAACTAAAGCTAATTGCCACAATCCTTTTTATTATGTTGTCTCGTATATCTTATGGTAGTATATCTTTTATTAACTAGCGTACAGTGGTGATAATGCTTTTGATTATATAATTATAATGATTAAAATATTCTTAATAGATTGTCCTCGGGCACAGCTACAATACAATCCCTTATATATTCGACTGTAAGTAAATCGACACTCACTAATCATGTGCGGGAGATTTTTCGACGTCGACCAGGTGGTCCATGCGAAGAATTATTTCGAAGGCCTGGTATTTTGCTGCTGCCTTTCCCGCCCTACGAAAAATTTTATTTATCAATAAAACTACAAATAAACCGAGTTTATTTTATTAATATAAATTGGAGAAATTGTGGACTTCGTTTTTGTGTCACGCAACCGTAATACACGTATCACGCGACCGAAAGTTAAACGGCTACTAAACAATTCAACAACAACATAACAGAGAGCGATGTCAGCGATTAGTTCACTACAAAGCGATTGAAATAGTGTTGTTAATTATTTCCAAGCCATTTTAAATGTAAAATAAATCGTTAAGTAAAAATATATTGCTTAATTCACGTTACAATTTCACACCGTATTTTGTTGCCTACTTTTTCGCACTAATATTAGAATTTAATACTAGAATTTTCGGAATTTTTTTGGAAAGCAATAATAGTTACTGCCGGGAGCCGTCTGGGTCGTAACTATTGCCTCATAGTTACTGGTGAGAGCCAATCAAAATGCTCAAAGGCCATTTTTTTTTCAAACTAAAGTTATATTAAAAATAGATTATAAATATTCCAAGGAGGTAGTAAAACTATACAAATGTCACATGAATCGTGATCTCTTGGCAAGTATATCAACACATGTAAGCAAAAATATAGGAGTATTTATTTTTTATGGATCGAGCAAATGTTTAGTCTTTATGCAACAGAGCTTGCAGAACCTATACACGGTAAGAACAATCATAGTTTAGGCAACGTACAAATATGGGATCTTACCTTTTCCAATTTTTCAAGATACACCGCAGTTGAGTGGATGTATTTGAGAGTAATTTCTTGCGGAATGTCATCTGGGCTTGGTGGTAGAAGTGGAAACCACAGCGAAGGTTCCCTCAAGCAAGACTCTAAAGTTGCACTCTCTTCGGGCCAGTATCTAGAGGCGTCGGATGAAAGATAGCGGAACACAAAGCGGCGCAGTGCTTTCAAAAGGTTCTGCGGTTTCAGCTGTTCAATATCTTTGCGTATCATTGTGGTAACGGTCACTTTCATCTCCTCTGTTAACCCCTTTCGGAATTTATCAGCGAGTCCGTTGATAACGCCATCTGTAAGCATATCTTCAACAGCTTCGTAAAGAGCAGCAATGTGCTTAATCTTAATAGAACTTTGAGGTTCCGGTAACAAATTTACTGGAAACGGTGAAAAACGGTGACCATCTTGCAATACCGATGCCCATTTTTCAATTAGTTCTTCCAAAGACATATTCTCGTCGAAATTTCTAAATTTTTGTTTAAGAAGATAAATTAGCACTTCGATATGCTGTAGAAGCTCCTGGGCTTCTTTGCTTTTCCGTTCTTTCAGGTTGGACAGACCTTTGCGTACTTCCTCTGGTACGGTTGGACTCATTATCGGCCGAATCTCTGTCAATAAAGGGCCACAGGAATGAAACAGTTCCTTTGCAAATATAAATTTATTAAGTGCTCCTCTTAAGTAACACTTTCCAGAGGCGATTTCTACTGCAAGTTCCATTTCTATTCGCTCTAAATCATAAATAATTTCTTTGCCTTTGCCATAATGAAGATTGTTTTGTGCATTTTGCAGAAACTCATCAGACCACTGGAAATTGATCATTTCTTTGTCCTTCACGTCCTGAATGGAAACGGACATGATACCACTCGCGCTGGCGTTTCCTTTTTCTAGAAAGGTTAGAGCCGGATGATGATATGATGAAAGAGAGATGACCGCATCTAAAATTAAATTCTGGTAGCCGATGAGGATTTTAATAGCTGTTTTAAGGTAAATACCACAATCACTCTCAGTAAGACAGTAAGCTACACAACTCGTCTCTGTTATGTGCGGCATCTCCCCCCTTTTATCCTTAAGCTCTTCATTGACAAAGGGGCACATTTCGTTCCATGCTTCCGTGAAGTTGTCGAATAGCATGTTTAAATTCTGTTTTTCACCTGGAAGATGACCTTTCATAAAACCGTCTATGTCCTTTAATAGTGCTTCTTTTCTGCTTATGCGGTGGGTTAATGCAGATGACATTAGGCGAGTCCATTTCATAAGGTGATGAAGGTTTCTGATTATCTGTATTTTTTCAAAGTTTGCAAAGAACAATGTTAAGAAACCATGTTTCAACTGAACCTCTTCTGGGGAGAACAGGAATGCTGCACGAAATAATTCTAAACTTGGATTGCTTTTTACACGGTACAAATTCTTAAGTTGCGCTTTCTGTTCTTCTGGGTCGTCTGGATAATCGTCAAGTTCCAAGATGCGGCAGTCCAGTATATCTGTTTCTTGACTGTCTTTCGTCTGTTGTAATTTTAACATCTGCTTGATTTCCGTTTTGCTTGACTTCGTAAACACTACTTCTATTTGTTTTGAAAATTCAGCTTCCCACTCTTGACACATTTTTGGCGTTGAGCAGTCGTTGTTTCCTAGGAGGTGTTTACCACTAATAAGGTCTGAACTTTTTTCGATTACGAGATGCATAGTTTTAATTGCAATATCTTTTTTGCAACTAAGGATATTCATCAGACAGGATAAATCAGCTTCGATGATCTTTAAACAAATACCTCTTAAGTCACTCCCAGGATCAATTCCGTGTAACTTGTTTAACATACTCGATAGGTTTTCCTCGTTCGAACTCCCAAGAGCTATTCCAACGTAAAAGGTAGAGTAAACGATGAGGTGTAGGGCACGATAAATTGCTGGGCGCATGTGCCTTGTGCAGAGATCCCATTCTGGACTTGAATCATCGCAGGAGGGTGGTAATGTCGAAGACGTTTCGTCAGATACGATGGTTGCCGTCTTGGGTATACTAAGAGCTGCGCGACACTGTGGACAAACTATTTTATTGGAATTGCTTTTAAAAGCCAGCCTTAAACCACACGAGCATGTAACATGGATAGATTCTTTAACAGATGGAGGGTATGCCATCACGGAACGTGCTTTTGGACAATGAGCGAGAACACAGGGCTGTTCAAATGTGACAGAGTTGGTAATATAACGGTAAAATGGTAATTTTTCGTTTGCTGCACTAGTTGCCACAACGCTGCCAATGTGAACAAAAAGTAACGCTATTTCTACATCCTCCACTGATGATTGCGGTGACAGTTGAAGTTTTGAGCAATTGAACTCACGACGGCCTACAACTCTTAGAAAAGTTTCCCGAAGTAACGCCGGCAACGACGCATCAATCGATGAAACGTTTTTGTCGACCCAGTCAACCAATTGTTCTTCCTTAACAGTGAGTTTTCTCACGGCACGTTTTAGGTAAACCATATTTATAAAAATGCCAACAAGAGCAAAACCATGATGGGGAGAACTACAGCATTTCGTCAAAAATGCTTTCATAGATGAATCGTCGTTTTCGCTCAATTTCCAATAGGCCGCTTTTGCTTCTTCATATTCAGGGTCCTTCAATACAGATGTAAACACTGCCTTGTCTCTACATTTTTCATCACACCATATTCCCTTTATTGTTGGAAAAGTGCTGCTCTCGCTAAATAACTTTCGTAAATCAAACAGATTTGTGTCCTCTTTGATTTGTTTCAGAAAAAATAACTGCAACGGAGATTTTGGACCATTAATGAGGGAATTAATTTCAGTCAACAAATGAACATATGGACTGTCTTCCTTCAAAACATTGGGGTTTCTAACAACAAATTTTGCAACCATTCTCAAGAGTCCTCGAAGGAATGCGACGGCTGAAAGTAGGCTTAGACCACAATGATCTTCGCTGTATTGTGATATCAGCGCTTTTGAAGATTTAGCAAGCGCGAGTGCTTTGCAATCAGAACTGTGAAGGTCATCAAATTCACACTGCTCCTCAAAATTTAGCAAACGTTGGATTAGGTCACAAATCATTACTGTTGGATACGAGTCATGATGTACCAATGATGTATGATGTTTTAATACTCCGTCGATATTCTTAAGACAAGGGAATTCTTCGATGATGCCTGGATTGGTGATTATATCGATAAATACCCCAGAAGAGCCTTCCACCATAAGTAATCGTAAGATAACAGGGCTCATCCTCATTACAAACTTTGACTGCTTTAATGAAAAAAAGTGCTCAACTATTAGGCGAGCGCCACTGCCAATAGCATGGGTATCGATGCACCGACAATAAAACAATGCTGAAAATTTGTGAAATGCTTCTTGTTTATCGGGCGTGCGATCCTTTATTTCTTCCTCCAAAGGTTTGAGTAGCTGGTTGGTTATCATTTCAAACGACCGTTTGTGTTTTAGATATTCAGGTCGAAGATCCTCAGCGATTTTGTTCAAATGAAACAAAAAACGTAGATACGTGTGTGTCCCAGTTAGCGTTAGAATGATCTTCGAGAAATCAACGCACGAACGTAGGTAATGGAATGCTGGTGAATTTTCACAAATCTTGAACGCTAGTGAAAGAAGCAAGCTCGCATTTCGCAACCATGGCCGAAGGCCGCCATTCTTTTCCACATTGCCCTTCGAGGGTAGCATTTCTTCACAGTATACTGTCACCATGCTGTCTCCAAAATTTTTCAAAAATTTGGGATAACTCTCTAATTCTTTATCATCAGCTTCCTCATCTTTAATTGTCTCATCTATATTGGACTTAGAGTGAAATTTTACCGCATTTATTTCATTCACTCCGGTTTCCTTCCCCAGGGAGTCATCATTACAACTTCCTCCTGTCTCGTGGTGTCTAACGAATGTCACCTGCAAGTGGTGGAAGATGTTATCTGTGACATTTTTTAAAACATTTAATCCTACAAACGGCAAACAGCACTCAACCATTTTTAGCAAATCAAGGATCTGTTCGCGATAGATCCATACAAAGGTTTGCAGCAGCGTACAAAACTCAGCTGTATCATTTGCCGGCAAATTTGATTTGACCTCCGATATAAACATTGCTTGTGCTATTGAAACTCGTTCAGAACGATTAAATATTGGGCTAAAGTCAGCAGTCATCATATCAAAAATATCATCCATGTATAATTTACAACAGTCCAATGTAAAAACGAGGATTTGGGGAACTAGGTTTGTGATCATCTTGGAATATTTTTTTTGCTGTTGTTGCTGAACAGTCTGCTTTAGCTGGTTATTTTTGTCGTAATTATCTTCATTTTCTTCAAGTTGTGCTTTGTCCTCTAAAAAAAGTTCTTTGACATTGTCGACTTTTCTGACAAGTACCTGGCTGAAAGGTAACTTAAGATCAAGACTTATGCTGTTAAGAACATATGATTCAGCTCCAAGTGGCTCTGGTATGTCTGATGCTTGAAAAATTACGTTGGTTTTGATGAAATTACACCACAGATCTTCTAAGGTTGATATTAGGGATTTATCGAAGCCGCTACGATCAGCTATATGTGGTGGCCAGGCATTCTCTTTTTCAAGAAAGTAAACAATTTTGGCCAATGGATTTCGGACTAACCTGGAGACAAACTGTTCCATGGCACAGTAAAGGGTGCATGAATTAGATAATAATTGCCGATCACAAGCAACTTTAACTTCCCAACTTTCTGTCTTGTGAGTTATCTGATCATGTTCGGGGGCATCCATAGTAATGGCCTGCAAAATGAGACATTCAATTTCTCTTGAAACTCTTTCTGAATTGAAAAGATTGTTTGCGATGTGTAAAAACGTATCCAGACGTCGTTGGCTACGTACATATTTGATACGGGTGAAACACCAGAGAAGATGACGTTGTGCAATCCTGCGAAGAGGCCAGATAGGAGATGTGAGAAGATCTGAAACACTTTTTCCAAGTATTTGATTTAGGGAAACATGATGATCTTCCAGGTCCTCGAGAAATACTAGTCTCCAACCACACAGGAAACTGAATTGCCACGAAATATCAGCGGCTTCCCCACGTTGTACATGCACTACGATACATACATGCTTGTATACTGGAGTTCCTGATCCAGATGAACACTGTTTGTAAACATTTCTTTTTTCTTCAATAATTGATCGTGCAAGAAGCAAATGTAAGCCATCCAAATCTGATTTACACTGCAAAACTAACAATTCCTTATTAGGTGCATTCCAAAATTTACTTATACTTTCAGCTAGTTGCTTCTCGGACTTGTAAGCACTTAAGCGTTCAACTTGACATTTCGACTGTTCTCCCACACGAATTACTGTATGAATGTTAGCAAATGTCATTACGACTGTCTTGGATCCAATCGCATCACTGGCAAAGAAAGATGATTTCTTATGATTGTTCTTAACATATTCAATGAATGCAGAAAAACCTTGGTGAATTGGTTTTTTGAAATAGTCCTCAGTTAGTTGTCTCACTTCTTCTGAGTCTTCCCTAAAAAGACTACATTTCCGCGCTCGAAGTACGCCATCAGGAGAGGCTATCCACATCAAGTCATCTTTGCATTTCTTCAAAACGCAATCTTTTTTATTACGATGTGACAAGACCAATGATGAGAGTGTGTCTTGGTGGAAACCAATGAACATATCTGTTTTACTAAACTTTGATTCCAAACCTTCCACAGTGGATATTTCTTCGACCCATCGAAGAAGTTCAGTGATAACATTCTGTTCGTCTTCAGTCAGGACATCAGAGAAGCGCAGAACTTGTTTCTCAAATCTGTTAAGCAATGGCGGATCAGAGAATTTTACTTTGGGTTGATCAACTAGCACAATACAGCGAAACCCGTCGTTTACTTGGCATATCGGGTTACTGTTAGCACCAAGAGCAACACGACAATTCTTTCTGTTTCCGACGACGGCGTAATTTTGATTTAGCATATCATACAGACTACCATAGATACTTTCCAGATCTCGTAATATCAGAATACAGTCCTGTTCCATGCAGAGAATTATACGGCTCAAGATTCTGTAGTTATAATCTTCAGACAAATCTTCCTCAAAACGACTGCCATATATTGTGATAGTCTCTTTCTTTAGGCTGGACAAACATTGCCTCAAAATTCCAATGGCCGAATCTCCACTTGTTATAAGCATCAGGTGACGTGCATAGGGATCTGCAAGATTCGCTTGAATTAACTCAGTTACTGGGATGATATCATGGTCACTGGAAATCATGCTGTTCTTCAATCTGTCGAGGAAAATCTTCTGAATGTGGGTTACGTCATCAGGAATTCCTCCAAAATTACGCTGTAATGAGATGTTGACCGCTTTAAAGTTGCTACAACCTTTTACGCTCTTAACCAAGGAGTAGTAATCGCGCAGACCATGAAAATTGCCCTTTGTCTGTGTAGTCTCGTATTCGAAATAGCTTTCTGCTAAAGACTTTAACACATCCTTTCCCAATTTTTTCCCGTTATCACCATCATCAGCGTAATGTAGTGAATAGCCAGTCTCGTACAAATCTTCTTTCGTTGGTTCAGGTCTGGACAGATGAATTGCTCTGTTCATCTTCGCTGCATCTAACGACCAATTTGAAATACCCACGACTGCAACCTCTGGCAATTTCCCATCCCCAGGTTCTAGCAGGCTGTGTAGAACTTTGAGAGGATTGTACTTCGAGTTTTCAGCCAATCCGACTTCATCAAGCAAAACAACAGGCAGGACATCTTTGTTGTGAGATTTGTATTTTTGTGCTTTTTCAAACACTTTTATGATTCCTTCTGATGTTGATGATTCTGAACCTTGATACGAGACGACATAAAGCTGAGGCAACTTTTTGAACCAAGGATCTTGCGAATCACGTCCGCGTAGGTTGCTTCGAATCAGTTGAATGGATAATGATTTGCTGCATCCAGGCTTCCCAACTACAAAAATTGGAATTCTGTTTAGAATGCAAACCAGCATAACAAATACGTTCTCCCGTAGAGCGGCGTTTCTTGCTGTTCCTGGGGGCAGTTCCATTCGATCCAAATAATCTTCTTCTTCTATACGTACAATGGCGGAAAAGCTATCCAAGTTTTCATTAGATGTCATCATGGTTCCGTTTTGTGTAAACAAATCTATCATCTTCCGTCGGTAATTCTTCCGCAACTCTGCCGTCGGCAGTCTGGATAAATAACAATGTGCAAGAGCGAGAACAATGCTCTTTATCATTGCTTTTTTGTCGTATTCTCGAGATAGCAAAAAGTATTCTTGAAGGCGGTCGGGACATTTATCTTTTCTACTCTTTAGCTCTTGACGTTTCTCTGTCATGTCATGAAACCAACTAATCAGGCGAATGCAGCGGTCCACATCACGTAAACTCACACAAAATCTGTTCTTCTCAGCATCCCGGAGAAATTTTTGTGACGCAGATAGCAATTTTACCAGCAAATCTTTATAATCTTGCGGTAGAACCCGAACCATTCTCCGAATATAGTCTTGTTCATCTTCCGAACCTAGAGAGCCATAGTCCCAAACATAGTCAATCATAGCTTCAGGTAGTGGATTGACACGGTACACGAGATCGGAATAATCGTCTGTGATATTTTTACCTTGGAGACCCGCTGTCCTAATTTGCTCTTCGGGTCGTAATGTGTACGGGTTGCAAGCTGCAAGGAAGACAAGATTATTGGACAGTCTTCGTCCAAGTAAGGCATGATGACACATGATATCACTTATCAAACCTAGATGGTCACATGTGTTTATTTCATCCAAGAAAATCCATATTTGTTCTTGAATGCTTCTGGCCTGGGTATCCTTCTCTTTGATAAATGTGATGATTTCTTCTTCTGATATTCCAGCATGAAAATTATATTTACAAAATTGTACTCCACATGTGTATGCCAGATAACGAACCAAACTTGTTTTTCCACAACCGGTTTCTCCCATGATTATTATCGGAACATTGACACGAACTCTTAATATGATTAGTATCATCTTCAGGATGTTATCCGGAGTCAATGCGTAATTTGGGAGCAAAGGATTTTCTTTTGCAACTGGTTTTGTGCAAGCTATCTTCTCTAATTTCTCTTGTAGTTGTTCTTGAGTTAAAACCTTAAAGTCTTCAAGTTCTTTGTATCCTTTGATGTCTTGACTCTTCAACAATTTTTCAACGCTCGCAGGGACATCAGATTTGTCGCGATACATAGCAGTGATTGCCTGTGTGTTACGACCATGAAACACGACCAACAAATGGTTGTTGTCTTCCCATTTTATCATCCACCTTACCCGATTTACCATATCTTCAGCTAACTTGACATTTGATACCATCGCTTCGTCTAGAGCTTTTGCTGACTCTTTTTGTGAAAGTTTTCGTGCATGACTTGAGCGACAAGTGGTTAAAGCACGGGACGCGAACTGCTTTGATACTTCCAAGAGGGCGTGAAAAAGAATATTTCGGACACCCCGAATTTCTTTGCCCACCATAGTTTTAAGCTTTTCAATTTTGAAGAAAACACTCCTAGAAAACTTTAAAAGTTGAACAGCCAGCACTGCTAGGAATGTGTGGAGCGTTGTGAAGGTGATATCAGCGTCTGACGCAAAGTACTTCGCTAGAAGCTCTCGACAGCGAATCGCTGTCAATGGCTTTGGCGTTTTCGGGCCACTGAAATGAACTTCCTTTGATTCAATCGAGCCTCGATCGAAGATATCTAAGTACTGACAAACAACTTGAACATTACTTGTGATTTCAGGGCTGACCAAAAAGTCTTCGTAATCCAGCCATATCAAGTGAACACGAGTGAAATACTTTGCAACCACCAAAGACTCTCGGAGCCTGTCGTTCAGCGTATTTGCTATTTCAATGTAGATGTGTAATTTGGGAAGATGATAAAACTGATTTCCAGCTGAAACCATTCCTGTGAGAATAAGTTGAAATAGAAATGTGTCCAATGACAACGGGTCGTTTACCTCCCCAATATCAAGGTGTAGGCAATGGTATTCCATTAACTTGAGTTCTTTTAGACGTTGAATGAGTTTTCTTGGTTCAAATGGTCCGCTGATGGAGAATGTAGCAACGTTGAAACCATTCTTTAGTGCCTCGCGTTTGATATGCTCTGTTTTACCAAGACCAGGGAGCGTTGAAGTGATCATTTTTACATTTGGCCAACCAGATTTTAGACGTTGCGTGAGAACAAGATCAGTCATACCAGGAATGTTGTGTGAATGTTGAGCAAACTGTTCCACAATGTGATGATGGTCGCCACCACGACAAATTAAAGCAAGCTGATAGTCGCCATTCTCTTTGGTAGCTCGATAACATTTTGATTTCTCTTCTATTTCGTCAACCAATCTGAACTGCAATTCATTCGACAACAACTCAACGTTTGCGATACAAAATAGGCTTTTGTGACGGGGGGAAACCGAATGCGTAAAGCATCTTTGAAGTAGCAGATGTATTTCCTCCCAAGTTGTTTGAGGACTGCAAAAGACGATTTGATACGGCTCTGGAAATGCATTCGAAGTATTCTCGTATAGTGTAAGAATGACGTTGGCTGTTAACGGACTTTCTCCCTCCAAACTCGCAACAAAAATTTCCCCTGGGGTAACGGTAACCTCCAGTTTAGAGCCTGATTGACCTTGAAAATCATCTGATATTGGTCTGATGACAGGATGTGGATCTCTGAAGATTTTTTCCAATGCTTCACCAACGGTCGATAGCAGTAATTCTGGGTTGTCGTTTGGTATTGAATTCAAATCCAACTGTATATTTTGGTGTTGCTTCAACTGCTGCTCGGTGATCCGTCTGTCCACAAAATGGATTAAAGATAGAACCTCGTCAAAATTATTCCTCCCACGATTCACCAAAAAATTAAAGATAGTGCAAAGTTGATCAGACCGGTAATAATTAAGGAAGTAGAAACGTCCGCGTGTTTTTCTTAGAATGTTATCCCAGTTATTTAAATCGCGCTGCAATTCATCCCTGGTAGTTTTGAGATCATCATCGCTAGGTTTCATTCGTCTCCAATAGTTTTGGTATTTCACATACCCAGAGGAACGCAATTTTGTTAGAAGAGTGGAGATCTCTGTTAAAAGATTAACTTGATATATAAATTTATCAAAATTGATGTCCTCGCCTCTGTTGCTCGAGTTGTAGGTTTGAACTTTCTTGGCATTTTTGTTGGAGGTAACGATAAGATGAGCGCGACTTCGTAAATGGTGTAGGTCTGACAATGAGTAGTTCCGTCTTTTATCTCCACTGCACTCGTAACTCATTTTAACTTCACATTTCCCATCTTTTTGGGACATTATGAATTCTCCTCCGCTAAGGCAATTTCTGATGATTTCTTTAGTCATCTCTCCTCGATTTGCAATGCTCGCGTACAATCCATGAAGACTGTTCACGTTTATACTGCACTGATGAATCTTTGCAGCTATGCCTTTATGACCAAGGCAAGAGTTTTTTAACATCTCCAAAAAGTGTTGTGGATTACATTTGTCTTTTCTCTTCTTAATCAAAGGTGCTAAGAATCCGTGGACTTCAATAAGGTCGGAAACAGACGACTCGGGTACAAACTGATCAAAATGTTCTTCAACTGCATCAATTAGAAAAAGGATGTCTTCGTCAACGATCTCTTCTATAAATTCTAGCAATTCACTGGATCTTGACAAGCTTTCAATTACACAGTCTAGCTCCTCGCCAGAAAAGGACGAAACTATTCTTTTCACTTCTTCCATTGATTGGTACAGCGATTTAAGAGTGAGCTCATCACTTTTCTCTGAGACTGCTTGGAAATGTAGAAGCGATTTCATCGTTTCACTTGAAGCATCTGCTAATCCAAATATATTTAGCGTTACAATGGCATGCTGAACTTGTTCCAAGACATGTGAATATCTTACATAACCCTGAATGCATTCTTTACTAAAAGAAGAAAAAGTTCGCCTGAAATATACTTCTAGTAATTTAAGCTCTTTATCAAGTACGTGTTGATCCTTCAACGAGCCAAGTAACATCATCATGGTCTCAACACTAAGCGATCCAGAATCATTGAACACGGGATTCCATTGCAACTGAAAGTGTTCAATTGCGGTGGTTGTCAGATAATCAATGAATGATTTGAAATTAAACTCTGTTAGTTCGCTCCCATCCTCGTCTATATCCGAATCACGTAAATCTTCCAGGCCCTTTTTAGCGACGATCATAAAGGACAGCGAATTTACCAAAGGTTGTATTGTTTTTGCAGGGCCTAATAAAGGAAGTAAATCTCCCCAAACCTCATCATGATTCAACTCGTTTACCTTCACTGTACACATCTTTTCTTTCAGGTTATTGACTGTCAGGATGACGGTCTCGATTCCTTGAACAGTAGAAACATCATGCGATATTTTCTTTCCATGGTTGATTGCAGATTCCAGCAATTCAAATTTTCGGTCGAAATCCTTCTTAAGATGCGTCAACTCGGAGATTTTAATTAAAATTGGCTTTTGAAGATCTGTCAAGTGACACTTTGGCTTAGACTTACTCAGCACACAAGCGCACAGCATGGAAACCTTTTCTTTCTTTTTGTTGACTAATTCCAAAAACTGTATTGATATATCGCCTTTCCTAATGCACTTTTCCAGCTGTTGACAAATATTTTTTCCAGTTTTATATTTCATTGATTTCTCAATTTTTCCTGAAAATAAGCAATCCATGGAGCAAAATAATTTAAAAATACTCCTAAAGCCTCATACGTTTTTAGCCCACCCAGAGGAATAGAAATAAAGCTATAGGTCGCAAAAGCTGTACGTCATGCCCTCAATATAGACTCTTTGACCTGAAAATGTAGGCTTTGATACCTAAATTCTTATAACCTAAATATCTGTAATATTTGTACCACGAATTTTGGTCTATTTTAAAATACAATACAATGATAAAATATGCAAGGTCGCCATTTTCGGATTTTGAAGGATACGTTTATTCTGCGAGGGTTTTTAATCCGCTAGGATACCAGAAAAAACTATAATAAATTTTGTAACTCACGAGAATTGGTAATCGCTATATTTACTAAAGATATAATTGTTAAGGATTTACCTCTGGTTTTAAAAAGGATTATCCAAACGTCGTACCAATCAAAAACTTTTTTGAAGTCACTTTCCTTGATTTTCTCGTCCATGGCAACTTCTGGTATATCTATGATGTTCAAGATGCAGGACAAAAGTTCCTGACCAAGACTATAGGCAAAACAAAATAAAATTGTAGTTATGAAATGCTTGACATTCGTTTTGAAGGCCCTCGTGTCGTGCATGTTTTGAGAAAATCATGTAAAGCCACATCAACCAGGTGATTTGAAAACGCGGGAAAGGACTGGAACTCGTTGTCAAATAGAAATACATTTTTCGATTAAGACAAGAAAGACATTTTTCAATTAAGTCTCTCGAAATCGTGCGAATTTTGGTTCGCAATTTATGTTTACTTACGAGAACTATAGCTCTGACATACTAGAAAGTTTTGTCAAGTTTCATAAAGAATAACAAAAGATATAATCGATTAAATGCTGAAATGGATTTGTAGTTGGATAGCCCAGCGCTGATTGGCTAATGAGCGCGAGATCACTTCGAAGGAAACCTAAGGAATCGAATGGTTCGTGATGGGTCGTAGGAAATAACAAACAGTAAGAAAAACTGAAAAAAGTTCTTATTGTGTACCTATCGCTTCTGGAACATTCATTTAGGAACACTGTTGATTTCCTTATCACACTTGGCGCTTGTTGCAGTACCATCTCAACATGGGATTTGTAACAATTCTGAACAACATCCACATAATTTTCTATGATGGGAAAAGCTTTGAGAACGCAAATAGCATCTTCATTTTTTAGTACCATTTCAACAGCGGATGTAGATATTTCTTCCGCCAAAGATTCATTTGAGATATTAAGAGAACAGTGCATTATGATATGAAATGCTTCGTAAACTGCAACAACCTTATCTTCGCCACTGAGATTATCTGCGGATGCTTTGTTTTTCACTCGAGCAATTACCCACGATTTGCAAATTTCAACTTTGATTGCTTGTGGTGTGCGAAGCCATTTTTCTTCAAAATTCTTCTTATTCAGAATTTCAAGAACTAGCCTTTGACCGTTAACTGATTTTGACGTCGATAGCTTCTTGAGTACAACATGGACTTCATTCATACCAAGAGTACGCATCGCTTCAAGAAACATTTTCTCGTGTTTCTTCTGTAACTGGTCCACTGACATTGAGATTTTGAGCAGGATGTCATACAGAAGCGTGTGCAGCTTTTCACGGATTGTGTCCGGAAGTTCAAAGAAATGAACTAGCTCTGCACCTATGCTTTCATCTCGCGTCCCTTGATGTCGTGAATTTTCTTCGTAGAATTTGACGAAAAAGTCAACTTTTTCGTGTTCGTCAGCGAAGAATGGGCGGAGCTCGCATCTTTCAAATTGCGTTATGGCATCATTCAAAGTTGGGGCGTCCATCAACACGCAGCGTAGCAATCTTTGGTGGGCAGGCTGCTCAATATTGTTTAGTGTCCTTGTGTATTTAAATAGTGCGTCGACAATTTTATGGTATTCCATAACATCATAAATGTAATTTAAACCACTGTTATATCTTTCGCTGAGGAGAAATTTGATCCCAAGATATGGATAAAAATGTGCTGCAAGAGTAAGCCAGCCTGGACTGCTGCTATTCTCCACCAAAATACCAGCAACCTTTTTTAAAAGTTGTAAGTCCGTTTTTGAGAGGTAGTTGGAATCAGCACAGGCATTCAAACATTGAAGAAAGCGGTCGCACACCTCAGCCGTCTGGTTATTACTTCGTGAAAATAAAGACGAGATGTTTTGAAGATGAGCCAGGACAATACACAAATACAACCGCTGTGTGTCGCTTACGGAATTGCCCAACGTCTCTTGTACAATCCAGGTAGCACAATGTTTTGTATGCTCCATGTTGAGCCACCCAAATTGCAGAGTTTTAATTTGAGCAAGGATGCCAGAGATACTAAGTTGATTAACATGCGGCAGTAACCACTTCAGGTAGAAGATTACAGCTGAAGGAATCGTCTTATTAATGTAGGTTCTGTCCTCGGGAAAATGGAAGACGTCATACTGGACTTGTGAACCTACACACCTTTCAGCCGACTCTTTACAGTGTAAAACATTTCCTAGGTCTACTCTGCCAATGCCAGGTATCTTAAACGTATGCTTTTTTCTATAAAGGCTGTAACTATATTTAAAACGATTCTTTATTGGGTCACCAGGCAAGTCTAAGCTACATTTCCATAGATTCGGTTGCTCGCATTCGAATAACTCTCCCCAATGACGACCAGCATGGATGCAAACATTGGCAACGGAGTATGTCTCGGGGATCAAGAGATAGAAATCAACCTATTAATTATTAAATAGTTATATATTAATTACTTGTATTATAGGTGAAACAAAGCATACTTTTTAGATACTCCACTAAAGTGAATCTATCATACGCATAGGAATCTTCAGGTGGTAGACAAACAACGAAAAGGTACCGCTTACTTGTTTTGTTCGAAACCTTGGTTGATGGGTTGGGTGGGCGTTCAAACAATGCATGCATTCTAAGAATTTTTAGATTTTAAGATTCTAAGATTAACGTAATCGCTGTGAAACATTCTTTTGTGGTTACATTTGCAAATTAATTCTGATTTTTGGTTAAACAAATAGGCCTTATCCTTTGCTTTATCCAATCCCCCTGTAATTGAAATTTCAACAATGGGACCGTGCCGTTAAACCCAGCGTTGTGTTTTCGTCGTTTCGTCGAATCGCACATTTTTTGCTGTACATCTTCATAGAATTAATTTCAGCCCAAAATTATGTTTCCGAAGAATTTTAAAACTTGAAAAGTTTTTGTCGCTTTCACCCGACAGTCGACAATCATTCGTCGCTCCACTTAAATTTAGGCTTGTACGCCTATATATTTGTCAAATATGCGTCTTATAGTACCGGTCTTTCCTATCCGATAGAAATACAACAAAAGGTGGTCCTAGACCTAGGATGTAGCTTGTAGGACACCCCCAGATATTTTCCTAATGTGCGCCTCTGATTGGTTTACTAATCAAAATACTAAAAATAGTGAAGTGTTTGTATACAGCGGAATTTTTTCTATACCTTCGTTGACTGCTGTGGTGTTGATCGCAAATTATGCGACCCAAGGGATCTAATTGTATCATCTGGGTGCACAAGATCGCCTTCTTCATGATGAACATTAAGAGAGCCACTATGATGTCTCTCCTCTTTATCATTTTCTTGTCCATCCCTACCACAGCGGTATTCGCTCTTAAAATTCCTCTTCTCAGATTCATTAGTACGGCCTATAATAATGGCGTATGAGTTCTACGAGTGTTTTAATTCCCAGTAAAATACCCCTGGCCCTGTCCCCATATAATATTCAACCAATGGTGGGTTCAGGGAATAAACTACACAGTCTAATTTCTAATTCAAAATACCTTAAAAACAACGCTATTGGTTATTCATTTCTTAAAAAAGTTTTTACATAAAAATCTACCAATATGTTTGCAAGTTGGAGCTGTAGTAATTTATTTCCCTGGATACGCACGTTCAACGTAATCTTTCGGAACGAAAACTGCTAATAATAATTGATATGCGCATATTGAACCAGCCACACTGAGGATGATTCATTACCAAGGCTTATAAATGTATTATGTGTTTTGCTCTAAATATTACGTGCTATATTTGTGGCCCGAAGTGGTTATCACATTGGAGGCTTGGTGATATCAGTTTCATCGAGCTCAAGAATGTTCAACTCACCCATCATGTGATGCATATTGCATGTTTAAAACATTTATTTTATCGCGGTTTTAAATAAAGTCGATTTTTAAACGAGTACTTCAGATATGTGCTAGCCTTTTTTAAACACATTTAAAATTGAATATCAATAGAGAGAAATTTATTTTAATGTTTCAATAAAATTAACGCATAAATGAAACACCTTGTTCGAAATAATTTGCGTGGTTTACTTTACAACTGTTTTGTCATTTTTGAGTGAACAAGCACTGATGATACAATAAAATATAGCGGCTACTAAAGAGCGGCTACTATAAACTCGATCATTGAACTCGAACCTTAAAAATGACTTGTGAACACAAAAAAGTTTCTTCGAAATGCAAAAATATTTCCTGCGAGTGGTATTGCTGAATAATTTCCTAGCAGTGGCGCTGCTGGCGCTGACGGACATTTTCCAGCCCTGGAAATTGTTGCGCAGTCCCCAATCATATGGCGAAACCATTTTGGTAATTGTTCATTCTTATAGCATTGGCTACATTAGGTGTGACAAAACCAATTATTTTCTTGTTTATTTATGATTTATTTGAGAGAAGGCAGCTGTGCAATATTTTGCACTTCTCGGAGTGTCTTACCATAATAAAAAAACCGTTATATTGTTTTTAAAACGAGCGAGAACACTATCTTATGCACATTGTGTTTTAGAGTAAACAAAAATCATTGACGCTTATTATTATTATACAATATTACAATTGCATGGGTTCTGCTGGGGCCCCCGTGGTGTGTAACTCTAAAATAACTCTAAAACAGTATTCAGCGAAATAAAGGAGTTTGACATCATTTAAGGTGAAATATTTGGAAGAAAAAATGGCCTGAAATGGCAAGTCAAATAAATATAATTCATAGCGGAAGCGAAAGCTGTACGGTACGGATTTACATCACCTTCTTTTTTAGAGCATCGATGATCTACTCTGGGCTGGCTATCTGTCTTCGGTAGCAAATTCCAGTTGTTATCAGGTTTGACAACCTGAGAAAATTGTGCTGCTACATCATCTTCTTCGTCATCGCTTGCTTTTGATCTTTCTTGTTCTTTGGAATTGTCTGGGCACTCGGCCATTCGTTGACCTGAAATTGCAAGTTACTTTCGTTTTATATCCAGCGGAAACAGTGACACCACAGGACATCGGAGAGACAAAGAAAAGCCCATTTTATCATTCATTGCGTGGGAGGCATGTATCAGCATTCATGTTTATAGAAGTTTATTTGGCGTAAATTTAAATGTTTAGTACAAATCAACGAAAAATGAGAATAAAAAGTAGAATTATGATAAAGTTTCAAATAAGTGAAAAAGTTCTAAGAATGCAAAAAATTGTAACGCAAACTTGTCAAAGTTCCGACGTCTTCTAGGATATAACCTGCATGGATAGGTAGCCGATATTTACGTACTGTATTTGAAAGGCTCTTTGTGTTGATTTTAAGTATTTTTAAATGAATCGATCATTTCATGCCAACAAAAACCGGACCGCAAACCGAACATACGTGAAAGATTGAGAGAAACCGAGTAATGATGGGAAAAATACCAGTGACCATAATGCACCGCGCTTAGTAAATTCCGATCCCCCCCCCCCTATATATTTGAACATTAGCACTAATAACAAATACTGACAAATTTGAATATGTAATGCCGGAACCCGAGTCTACGAGATTGATTCTAAAAATCCTTTGATGGCCATTTTTAAGGTTATCTGCGCAATATTGGACATGCCATAATACAGCCAGTACCAAAAGCGTTGTTGATTAACCTGCTGCGTGCTTACCATGCAATTCCCGTGTCGAGTAACCTGAACGCCTACGTTTCCGGGCCTTTCTATAATACTTTCATCAATCGATAGATAGACAAATGGACTTCCTTGCAATATATTCGTACAATAGAAATCAATTTGTCGATACAACATCGAAATTATTGATATATCGATCCAGCAGAGTGTTCCTGCTGTACGTGTGTATATACCAGGCATGGGTACCTTTACTGTTAGTACCTGCATGCATACGTATACATTTAGGTTTCATTTTGTCCTTGGCCATAAACTAATATATTAACGCCTTCTATTCATATACTCAGTTATCATTTTGATAGACGGCAAACTCCAAGTGGCGACACTATACACATTTCTTCAGCATCATGACAATCAGTAGACGTACACTTCAACATAGTTATAGACGCTTACCGCTTGCAAGAAACGGTAAGCTAGAAATCGTTTTGTTTAGGCAAATAACAGCTCATTTTAGTTGGGGCAATAAGTGTGAAAAAAAAATTTGAAGCAAGAAGCATTTACGAGGTTCTGGAAAACCTTTCTAACTTGCTTTCACTGACGATTTATGGCTTGCCGTTTGCAATTTGCCGTAAACGTCAATCTTTAGATCTCTATTTGAAAACGAAACCAAAAGTGCAGAATACGTATATTGTAAACAAAACACAACTAACAGCTATACTAAAAGCGCATAAGCAATTCATTTTCATTAAATGTATTACTATTAAACTCTGAACCGTACTAAAAAAGAAAAGAAAACTACAATGGCTAGCTAGCCTGGTCGGTCAGCAATTTATACAACAGTACACAGTATGTATACCAGATTGTTTATAAAATAACATTGACATTTTTAGATTACCTTTTATTTTCTTACTTCTTTATCATCATTTCACTCTACTCAAAATGGAAACGATTTAAAAACGTCATCATGCTCAAAATCGACACGTATAGACCAATATTTGACGATATATCGCACTGGCCGTAATCACAGTGACTATTGTGTGATTATTTCTGCTCATTTGACGGGCGTGTTTTCGTGGAACTCTGCGGGAATCTCTAGCTTTCGCTTTTAATAATAGCTGAAATACCAAGAACTCACAGGCTTATGCAATTGTTTATTATTCGTTTCATTGTTATATTTCACCCAAAAAATAGCCGACAAAAACGACAGTCATGATTTGCCATCTTTGTGGTAACGATAAATTATCTAAAGAGTTTCCTGAAGAACACCTCACGGAAGATTGTATTAAACATGCGTTACTGCATTGTCTAAGGGTAAGTAAACACTCATATATTGAATACACAATTTGCACAATATAAATCGAAAATCGTTATGGCGAATCAATAATTGTCGCCTTTATCTGCACGAGTATATATTTGCTGCATTTCGTTGATCGAATCTTTGTCTTCGATATCACGTACTTGCATTATACCAAATATAAGAAATTATTCATGCCAGCAATGATATTAAAAATAGAATGTTGGTTATAAATTATTTTTAAAAAATTTGAATTTTTGAATAGATGCATTTATTACTCAAGCGAACATGCATTTATGAACTGTGGTAAAAATGTCTAATATGAGTTATGCATGCCGTGCAGTGTTAATTACTCTACGTGTTCTCAATTCAGTTTGCCTAATGCCGAAAATGCTTCGTGTTATTTATACTATGGTAGGCTTCTACATACAGACCACGTATAATGATAATACAGGACAAGTCTATATAACTGGTGTGCTATGAATGGTCACGCATTCCAGTCATATTACATATATGATTTAAAGCCGTGGATTTTGAACATGTCTAATTCTGGACTTGGGATTCTTCAGGAACGTGTGGAGTATCACTTTCATGCAATGAATTATTGATATTGTTTTTTAAAACCACCGACCGAGGTGATAAAAGTGGTTCCTCTTACACAAATTAAGAGCGTATATAGCATTAAAATTTCTTCACACATCTCGATCTATATACATCGATTTTATTTGATAGATATATAGTCTGACCGTAATTGATTCGACGTTGAAACCGATTATTCATCTTGAGATTTTTCTTCTCAGTGTGTTACGACGGCCGTGCAAGATCACCAGAAGTGTTCCCAATGTAAGGTCCAAGTTACAAAAGACAACGAAAAATACAAGCAGTTTGTTCAGATTTTGGAGTTGCTTTTCCCTACAGTCGCTACCGGCGATGAGTTCGATGCAAATAGTGAACCCATTGATGCTACTAGTGACGAATCGCATTCTCAGATAGTTGTTGCAACGCTTTCTGGAGATAGTACTACGCTCCCCTACGATCCAGATCAGTCCATTCTGAGTTTTAAAGAAATTGTCGAGCAAGAACTAGAAACGCCTTGCCCAAAACAATCCCTGTGGTATAACGAAATTGAGCTGAAGGTATTATATAGCATTTGACTGACGCAGTATTCAGTCTAAGGTCCATTAAGTGTATAGATTGTGCTAAAGTTTTATGTGAAATCTGAAATTTCGGTGATCTCTGTAATTTTATTGACTTCTGTAAGTTGAGTGTAAAGTTCTGTTGACAGTCAATACAAAGTGCGCACATAGCAGGCGGCCTCACTATATACTATTCATGTACCCCAAAAGTTTGAAAATGCAACATTTCCACCAAATGTGATCATTAGGTGACAAAAAATGATTACCTTAGCAGAGGGTAATGCAACAGGGCTTGTGTCGTACGTACGCGGTCCCTCTAATGCACCCAATAGCCTTAGTAATACAACAGATAAATGGGTAGCACGCTAAAAGATGCCCAGGACGTCCAAAACGTCGTTCAGGAAGGAGAAACCTACGCCTGCCTATGGTAGTAGTCGAGTTTACATGCACCCCTGCTATTCCGAAACAACGCCCTCTCCACCAAAGGTTATCTGGATAATTTTATTTTAGGAATCAGGGCCGAACAACGAAGTTCTTACCTTAAAGGATTACCATGTTCAACCCAACAGCAGAATATATCTATTGGTACTGTTGTATGCAATTCCAGATAGATTTAACCAGGTTATCTTCAATCTTTTATGGGAATATCCGGAGAGTGGCCGTGACTACCTGGATGCTTCGGTATTGCTGTACAGTGGAACAAATTTTGTAGACGTGATTGATTTTAGCAATAGAGAAAGTAAGTCATGTCCGGGAGTCCAGCATTCTGGCGATGTGGTGGATGATGACGAGCAATCGGGTCATCACACCATACATGTGTCAATCAAATCGATTCCGTCTCATATCAACAAGCTGATTTTCACCTTGAGCTCGTGGCATTCTTCAAATATCTCGAAATATCCCAGTCTAAGCCTACGATTCTTCGATGCGGAGTTTCCTGACAAACAACTGTGCGACGATAAAATGAGTCATGCTGCCTATTCTCAAGCAATCATCATGTGTTGTTTGATTAACAGAGGAGGTGGGTGGAAGGTGTTCAGTTTGAAGAGACCCTCCGCTGGTAACGTTTTGAATTATCGTCAAATAAAAAGCACTAGTATGGCTCTTATAGAAAAGGGTTACATATAAAGGGTTGTTTTGCTTAAACTAAACGACTATTTAGTTATTTTGACACTTTCTTGGGTTTTTGACGTGTACGACCTAAATGAAAAAATGTTATATTTTGGTGGAAAGAAAAACGTTTGTCGTTCAGTCTGCCCTTAACACTTTTACCACATCTTGCATGCGCGCGGTGTATTTAGAATTAAAATTACTTTTATTCAACAATTTTCTGCAACATTAATTTTCCCGCAACTTCATTATCGACGAATTAATTAGGTATCGATTTCACTAAATACAACAAATGGTAAACTATGTAAAATCGATTACATTCAATCGTAAGTTCAGATACATCTGTGCCTATTAACATAAGAATTGATGTCGTGTATGATTGATAGGAAGAAATCCTTTCAGTATTAATGACTCGTGCTATCTAATATTTGGCTGTTTGACTTGTTTAAGTAGGGTTAGAGTATAATCATGGCGTTTGCTATATGGTATATATAGAGTCCCGAGAATTAGATAATGTATATACTATCCCTTTTAGAGAGTAGCTACCTTCACATAGTCCTCTTCACAGAGGGATTGAATTCACTGATAAGCGGTCTAAATATAGTTGTTATTGAATTTAATAAAATTACTCATAATAGAATTTGACGAATTTTAGAAGCTACGAGGTATTGAATAAGAATTCTGAGAGCTGATAATCCTGAGTGAAGGTAACTATTCTCAAACTAATTCAGATGCCAGTCCCCGAATCTATAATTAATGTTTCATAGATGTTAATTTACTGCACTGTTTGTAATAGCGTTAAAGTATAAAACCCAATTTAAATCAAAATCTAATCTTTGAACTATTTGTCTTAAATCTAAGCTATTGCCCATGTTTTCATTACGTCATGTCTTCAATTGTCACCGCATAGTTGTAATCGGATAAGGAAACACCAGCTTCATTTCACTTCATGACAAAGAGAACTTCGTAAGTCGACGTTTTCCCGATTGTTTAATAGTCTGTTGTTTACTGGAGAAACTTCGAAGACTAGTATTTCTTCGTTCGCTTTTTTTCTCCTGGAAAAAGAAATATTTAATTTTATGTTATTAGTTAGTATATTTCGTACCTACATATCTTTCACCTTGTATATCGGGTACAACTACAGGTGGTCCTGCATTGAAAACACCGTCATAAAAACACTATCTGTTTCTTTATGATCTGCTGCGGAAATGCAGCTTCAATTATCAAGTCATAATACCCATAAAGATTCTTTCTTTTTAATTGTTCATACTGTGCGGATTCATGTAGACCGTTAAATATGAATAATTGTTGCATTAATTTTAACAGTTGCGTGATGATTTTCTAGGTAGACATCGACACGTTTCTAGGGCGTGGCCTCAATCTTTATGTTCAAAATTCAAACATTGCAGACAAAGTGAGTAAGATAGAATGCCGAAAATGTCAGAACGTTAAAGCCACACCCTAACGCAACAGCTGTTCACATGCAACCGGTCTACCGGACACCGCATTAATTTCCACACATCCAGTGACAGCTCTTTGCACGTTACTTTACAAAATCAACTGAATGAAGCCAAATATTCAATGTTAAATCGTAGGTTTACCTTTTCTTCTGCTTCAAGATATTTCACAATCGAGTGCACATATTCGAGAGTGATTTCTTGTGGAATGTCATTTGGGTTTGGAGGTTCGAGTGGGAACCACAGGGAAGATTCTTTCAAACAGGACTGTAACGACGTTCTCTTTTCGGGCCAATATTTTTCAGTTTCAGATGATAGGTAGCGGAATACGAACCGCCGCAATGCTTTCAAGAAGTTTGACGGTTTGAGCTGGTTAATATTCTTCATGGCGTTAACAGATTCTTTCATGTCACCTGGCAGAGCATCTCGGAATTTGTCAGCGAGCCCTTCGATAGCTCCATCAGCAAGCAAATCTTCAAGTGCTTCGTAAAGTGCAAGAAGGTGTCTAATCTTGATCAGGCTCCGTGGTTCGGGTAGCAGGTTTACTGGGAAGGGACTGGGTAACAGCGGTGACATTTTCTCGGCGAACTCCTCTAAGGTCATATCGACGTTGATGCCCCTCAGTTTTTGTTTAAGCAGGAAGATCAGTACTTCGCAATGTTGAAGAAGATCTTGGGCTTCCTTGATTCTCCGTTCTTTTAGGTTAGACAATCCTTTGCGTACTTCCTCGGGCAAGTTTTGATCCTGTACTAACTGCGACCGAATCTCCGTCAACAACGGTCCACAGGAGTGGAACAATTCTTTTGCAAATATGAACTTGTCCAGCGTTCCTGTCAAGAAACGCTTTCCGAATACAATTTTATTTGCGAGCCCCATTTCTATTCTCTCAAAGTCGTATGTGATCTCTTGGCCTTTACCATACTCGAGATTGTTTTGTGCATCTTGAAAGAATAAATCCGACCATTGAAAATTGATTATTTCTTTTTCCTTAACATGCTGTATTGAGGCAGACATGACACCACTGCAGTTTTCTTTTTCAAGAAAGCTTAGAGCTGGATGTTGATGTGAAGACAGAGATATAACTACATCTAAAATCCGATTTTGATAGCAAACAAGGATTTCGATAGCTGTTTTGAGGAAGTCGCAATAATCACCTTCCATGAGACAGTAAGCTATGCGATCAGTCTTTCTCAGTCGTGGCATCTTCTTTTTATCGATATGACGATTATTAACATGATCACGCATGAAGTTCCATGCCTCTTTAAAATTATCGAACAGCACTTGCAGACTCTCCGTTTCTTGTGTAGTTCGCTTTATTTCTAGAAGGTGACCGCTGATGAAATCGTCTGGACTGGGCGTGTGCATCCTGTCTACTAATGCGATGGGTTAGTGCAGATGATACTAGGCGAGACCATTTCAACAGATGATAAAGATTGCCTATCATCGCGAGCTGATCAAACTGTGCGAAGAACAAGGCCAAGAAACTGTGCTTTGATTGGACTTCTTTTGGAGAGTGCAAAAATACCGAACGGAAGTCTTCAAGAGATGGTCGCTTTGTCACACGAAATAATCTCTTTAAATGTTTGTTCTGCTCTTCTGCTTGTTCAGGATAATCGTCGAGTTCCAAGATGAGACATTCCAATGTAACCTTTGCTTGGCTGTCATCCATCCTTTGTAATTTCATCATCTCCTTTATTTCCACTGATGTCTCGCGCGCTTTCAAAAACACTTCTTCTGTACGCTTGGAAAATTCGTCTTCCCATTCTCGATACATGATCGGCGTTGAACATTCATTCTCTCCTTTTACTTTGATTTGTGATATAAGATCCGACGTTTTCTCGACCACAAGATGCATCGTTTTGACTGCAGTAGTTTTCGTGCAACTAAGAATTTCTGTAAGATGGATTAGATCACTTTTTATAGTCTCAAAACAAATGCTAGCTGGGCTTCTAAGATTCACAGGACTAGTTCCGAGTTGTATATTTAAGACACTGGACAAGTCGCCCTCCGTCGAAGTGTCGAGAGCTACACCAGCGTAGCAAGATGAATAGATGATGAGGTGTAAGGCACGATAGACGGTTGGACGCAAATGTTTTGTGCAAAGAGCCCATCCTGGAATTGTTTCACAATGAGCGGAGAGTGGTAGTTTGGCGTAAGTCTCGGCAGATGTGATACTCTCTGTCTCGTCACTTGGGATTCCATGACAATGTGGACATACTTTATCCATAACATTACTCTTAAAGGCGAATCTTAAACCACACGAGCATGTAAACCGGTGGATTCTTTGACATATGGTGGGTATTCAAACACGGAACGCATCTCGTCCTCGTGCATCTTTTTAAATTCAGCGGGATTGATGAAGTAGTTGTAGAATAGTGAGTTTTCAGCTTCTTGATTTGTAGCGACGACTGTTGCGATGTGAAGAACTAGCAGCGCCATTTCAACGTCTTCTACCGAGGACTCGGGTGATAATTGGAGTTCTGGACAGTAGGAATCACGACGGCCTAAAACTCTCAGCGAAAGCTCCTGCAGCAGTTTGGAGAACGAGACTACGTTGCTTGCAAACCAGTTGACTAGTACCTCGTCTTTATCGGTGAGCTTTCGTACAGTGCGCTGCAAGTAAATCATGTTTACGAGGATTCCGACAAAGGCAAAAGCATGATTAGGTGAGCTTTGGCATCTTTCTATAAATTCCTTCATACATGATTCATCGTTTGACATCAGTTTCCAATATGCCGCCTTCGCTTCTTTATACTCAGGATACTTCAAAACAGTTGTAAACACTGTCTTGTATTGACTTCTTTCGTTTTGCCATTGTTCTTGTAACGTTGGAAGACTGCTACTTTCACTTATCCACTTTTCTATATCAAATAGACTTGCCTTCCTGTGGAGTTGCTTTAAGAAAAACATCTGCAACGATGTTTTTGAACCTCTGAGTATCGAATTGACTTCTTTCATCATATGAGCATACAGACTGTGTTCCTTCAGAATACTGGGTCTTTCAGCTGCGAAATGTGCTAACATTGTGAAGAATCCTCGGAGAAATGCGACCGCTGAAAGTATGATCAGACCACTAGTTTCACAGGTATTTGATATCAGTCCTATTGCTAACTTAGCAATCCTAAGATCTTCAGAATCAGAGCTGTCGATGTCTTCGATTCTAAAATTATCCTCAAAATTCATTAGAGATTGGATTAGATCACAAATCATTACTGCTGCATACGAATCATGATGCATCAAATCATTCGAGTATAAATCTTTGAAAACGTTGTCAATAATCTGAAGACAAGGACAGTTCACTATAGCGCTTGGGTCGGCGATTAAATTAATAAATATTCCCGGTGACTCCATTTCTTCCACCTTGAGTAGCCGCAAGATCACAGGACTCATCATCATTACCAACTTCGGTCTCTCCAAAGACAGAACATGTTCGATTATCGGAGGAACAGCACAAGTATCAACGTTTGTGTCAATACAACGACCATAAAACAGAGCTGAAAATTTCTGTAAAGCTTCCCGTTTATCCTTGTGATTCTCCATTTCTTCTTCCAACGGTCGAATTAATTCCTCTGTTATCGTTTGAAATGAGTCCTCGTGATCCAGGTATTCTGGTTCAAGACGCAGGCCGATTTCGTTTAAAGTATATAACGAAGATAAACTCGTCGGTAGAGCAATTGAAGGAAAGATGATCCTTGCAAAGTCAGTACATAAACGTAGGTAATGGAATGCTGGAGATTGTTCGCTAATCTTGAATGCTGATGAGAGTAGCAAGTTTGCATTGCGTATCCACGATTCGAGGCCACCATTTGTTTCGATAATTTGGTGCGATGGAAACATTTCTTTACAATATACCGTAACTAAAGTGTCTCCAAATCTTTCCGAGTTAACCTGACATTCTAAATTTTCTGGCACTTCTTGCTGTTTATCTTCAGGAAAATATTCGTAATTCTTCATTTCTTTGAAATGCTTTTTCTCGTCCTGAAAATCTTGTGAAGGATATTTTTCATCATCATCGCTCATTTGACTTGGCTCCGTTTCATGTCCCTGGAGTTCAGGTTCAAAATTCAACTCATCGCCATCTGATCTTTCTGTTTCGCTTGTAGCGAACACTATTTCATTAAATTCTTTGTAAGAAGTTTTCTCTGTATGAGCACTTGTCGCATGCCCGACTTCCTTTGAGCTGCGGAACATGTCATCAATTGCATTGTTGGGTTCCATCGAAGGCCAATGTGTTCTTTTGCTTTCGTGAGCTTCATTGCACGCATCATTTCTATTCGTGTTATCTTGTATACTTGATTCCTCCGAATCAAATGTTTCATCAATGTTCACAGTCGTGGCTCCTTCTGAACCGTACAGCATCTCATCTGTCAGATTTGACAGAAAATCTTGCCCTATAAATGGCCAATGCGCGCTTTTCGCTTCGTTCCCAGTAGTCTTTACTGCTTCCGAAAGATCATTCGACGAATCATTTTTACTTCCACTATCTGACCGTCTGCTGATCTCCACTTCTGAGTGAGGAGTTTCAGTAGCTTTTATCATCATTACTTCTTCAGACTTGCAAAACACATCCATTAAACTTGACTGAACGTTGAGCTCTATAAATGGTCGACAGAAATCGACCATTCTCAGTGAATCAAGCATTTGTTCTTGATAATCCCATACAAACGTGTGAAGTAATGCACAAAACTGAGGCATATCTTTTACCGGTAAATACCGTTCAACTTCGGATATAAAAGTTGCCTGTGCTATGGAAACTCGCTGAGAACTGCTCAACGTTTCACTGAAGTCGGCAGTCACTATAGCAAGAACATCTTTCAGGTATAAATCTTGAAAATCTGAAGTGATAAGGCAGAATTCTGGTACCAGGTTAATGATCGTTTTCGAGAATCTTTCAATTTGCTGTTGTCGAACTGTCGGCTTTAGTTGACCATTTTCATCCAAATTATCACAATTCTCCAGGAGTGTTGCATGATCTTCAAAGAACAGCTCTTTGGCGCCGTCAGCTTTTCTCACCACTACTTGGCTGAAAGGCAGGTAGAGATCTAAGCTTGTTGTGTCAAGAATGTAACATTCTGTCCCAAGTGGCTCTGAAATCTGTGATACTTCAAAAATAGCGTTTTGATTGATAAAATTGCACCACATGGATTCTAACTCTTGCATCTGAGTTTCACTGTGGCCATGAAACAAATGAGGTGGCCACGCGTTCTCTTTTTCCAAGAAGTAAATGATTTTTGCCAATGGATTTCGAACTAAACGCGAGACATACTGCTCCATTGCGCCGTATAATGTGGACGAATTCACTAGAGACTGGCGGTCACAAGAGACCTGGACTTGCCAACTTTCTTTTAGGTGAGATCCCTGATCTTTATGGAGAGAATTTAAGTTTATCGACTGCAAGATTAGTCTCTCGATGGCTTGTGCAATCTGGCTAGAACTGAAAAGATTTTTTGCAATGTGCAAAACACTATCTAGAGGTCGTTGGCTTTGTGTATATTTAATGCAGGTGAAGCACCATAAGAGATCGTTTTGTGTAAAATTACGTATTGGCCATATCGAAGATGTGAGAAGCTTCTGGACACTTTCACCAAGTATTTCATTTAGGGGAACTATAGGTCGTTCAAGGACGTCAAGGAACACTTGTCTCCAACCACACAGGAAACTAAACTGCCATGGTATATCTTCATTTTCTACGCGTTGCACATGCAATACGATACAAACATGCTTGTGTGCGTAGGAGTCCATCTCAGATGAGCACTGTTTGTAGGAATCCCTTTTTTCTTCGATGATGGAACGTGCAAGAAGTAGGTGTGGAGCATCCATGTCAGGTTTACACTGCAATACCAACAGCTCTTTTTCGGATGAATTCCAGAAGGCATTTATTCTTTCTGCCAACTGCTTCTCTGACTTATATGCACTTAGTCTTTCCACTTGACATTTAGGATTATTCCCCAAACACTGACGAATGTCTGTGTAAATGTTGGAGAAGGTCATAACCACAGTTTTCGAGCCAACCTCATCACTGCCAAAGAAAGGTGATTTCTGAAAGTTGTTCACAACGTGATCCAGAAAAGCAGCAAGTCCTTCATGTAGTGGTTTCTTGAAATACTCATCATTTAATTCGTGGATATCTTGGTCATTCTCTTCCAAAACATTGCACTTCTTCGCGCGAAGCACACCATCAGGGGAGGCTACCCACATCAAGTCATCTTTACATTTCTTTGAAACCTCCTCCATGTCAGTTTCATTGCGATGAGACAAAACCAGAGATGGAAGAGTGTCTTCGTGAAAACCAATGAACAGATCAGTTTCGCAGAAATGAGACTCTAAGCCTTCGACTGTTGACATTGCTTGGACCCAGCGATGGAGCTCAGTGATAACCTTTTGTTGCTCCTCGGTTAGCACATCAGAGAAACGCAGGATTTGTTTCTCAAACCTGTTAAGAAATGGCGGATCAGAGTCCTTAACATTCTGTTCATCCATAAGAACAATGCATCGAAACCCGTCGTGAACTTGACACATTGGGTTGCTATACGCTCCAAGAGCTACACGACAATTTTTTCTTTTACCGACCACGGCGTAATTCTGGTTTAGAAGATCATACAGACTGCCATAAATATTTTCCAGATCTTTCAATATCAGCACACAATCTCTCTCCATGCAAAGAATAATACGACTTAGAACTCTGTAGTTGTAGTCTTCGGACAGGTCTTCTTCAAATCTACTGCCAAAAATCGTAATACTTTCCTTATCCAGGCTGGACATAATTTGTTTCAAAATACCATGGGCTGAATCTCCTCTTGTTATAAGCATCAGGTGTCTGGCGTGGGCGTCTGCAAGATTCGCTTGAATTAACTGAGTGACTGGAACGATATCATCTTCATCACTGGATATTAGAGTTTTGCTCAACTTGTCCAGGAAAATCTTCTGAATGTTGCTTACTTCATCATAGAGGCCACCAAAATTACGCTGTAATGAGATGTTAACGTCTTTAGAGGTGCTGCAACCTGTCAAGCTCTTAATCAAGGAGTAGTAATCACGAAGACCATGGAAATTGTCATGTTGTTGTTCCTCATACTCGAAGTAACCATCCGCCAAAGACTTTAATACCTTTTCTCCCAAGCGTTGGCTGCCATCTGTACTATCAGCGTAATGAAGTGAATACCCTGTGTCATATAGATCTTCCCTGGTTGGTTCAGGTTTGGACAGATGAATTGCCCGGTTCATCTTCGCAGCGTCTAACGACCAGTTTGAAATACCCACAACAGCAACATCTGGAAATTCTCCTTTACCTGGCTCTAACAAGCTATGAAGGACTTTGAGAGGGTTGTACTTAGAATTTTCAGCCAATCCTACTTCATCCAGTAAAACGACTGGCAGAACATTTCCATCTTTGTTGTGGGTTTTATATTTTCGTGCCTTTTCAAACACTTTGATGATTCCTTCTGATGTGGACGACTCTGAGCCTTGATATGAGACGACATAAAGTTGTGGTAACTTTCGGAATAAAACATTTTGCGAATCACGTCCTCGTAGGTTGCTTCGGATTAACTGTATGGATAATGACTTACTACATCCAGGCTTGCCAACGACGAAAATCGGAATGCGATTTAAGATGCAAACAAGCATTACAAAGACATTTTCTCGTAGGGCGGCGTTTCTTGCAGTGCCATTTGGGAGTTCCATCCGATCCAAATAGTCTTCTTCTTCTATACGTACAATAGCTGCAAAATTATCCGAATAATCAGTTGCTTTCATTTCAAAGTCATGACGGCTAAATACATCCATCATGCATCTTCGGTAATCTTTCCGCAACTCTCCAGTAGGTAATCTGGACAAATAACAATGGGCCAGTGCGAGCACAATGCTCTTGATCATTGGATTCTTTTTGTACTGTTGTGACATCGAATGGTATTTTCTTAAGTGCCTGGAGTATTCTTTCTTGGTTTCCTTGAGTTTTTGGCGCTTCCTTCGCATATCCTCAAACCATCCAATCAGGTGAATGCAGCGGTAGACGTCTCGTAAACTAACACAAAAGTGGTTCTTTTCAGCATTACGAATAAACTCCTGAGAAGAAGCGAGCAACTCAATAAGCATATCTTCATACTGGCTTGGCAGATCTCTTACCATTCTCTGAATATAATTTCGTTCATCTTCTGGTGCTAGTGAACCATAATCCCAAACATAGTCAATCATAGCTTCAGGTAGTGGATGGACACGGTACACCAGCTTGGAATACTCATCAGTTATATTCTTGCCTTCGAGACCAGCTGTTTTAATGTGTTCCTCAGGACGTAACTTGTACGGGTTACAAGCTGCTAGGAAGACAAGATTTTTAGCTAATGGTCGCCCGAGCAAAGAGTGATGACATATCACATCACTGATCAATCCTAGGTGATCACACGTGTTTATTTCATCCAAGAAAATCCAGATTTTCTCTTTGGTATTCTTAGCGTCATATTCCTTTTTCTTTATAAATATGATTGTCTCTTCTTCCGACCTCCCAGCATGCAAAATAAATGTTTCGAGTTTTATGCCACACGTATCAGCCAAATAACGAATAAGACTGGTCTTTCCACAGCCTGTCTCTCCCATGATGATAACTGGAACATTGGCACGAACACGTAATATGATCAATATCATCTTTAGGATGTTATCTGGAGTCAAGGCGTAGCTTGTAAATAGATCTTTCTTTCCAACCAGTTTCATGCATGCTATCTTCTCTAACTTCTCCTGTAGTTCGACTTCAGTTAAAAACTCCATATCGTCAAGTTCTGTGCTCCCTCGTACCACTTGACTCTTCAACAATTCTATAACATTTAAGGGAACAGATGATCTTTTCCTGTACACAGCAGTAATCGCTTGCGAGTTCAGACCATGAAACACGATCAACAAATGGTTGCTGTTTTCCCACTGTATCATCCCCGTTACTCGTTCAACCATATCGTCAGCAGACGTCCCGGTGGATGCGACTGCTCTGTCCAATGCCCTCGCGGATTCCTCTTGAGACAGATTCTTTTTATCGCCTGAGGGAGAAGTTGTAATAGAACGAGATGCGAACTCTTTTGACACTTCTAATAGTGCGGAAAAAAGATTGCTACGGACACCAGTGGACTCTTCACCAACCATGGATTCCAGATTCTCAATTTTGAAAAAAGTGCTATTTGAATATTTTAAAAGCTGGTCAGCTAGAACTCCCAAAAATGTGTGTAGTATTGTAAAGGTAACATCTGCAGCTGATGAAAAATACCTCGCTAAAAGCTGTTTGCAGCGACCTGGTGGCAAAGGTTTAAATATATTCTGTCCACAGAAAGAAATTTCATTTGAATCAAGGCCTTGTCGGTCAAAGAGATCTAAGTATTGGCAAACAACTTGAACATTACTCGTTATTTTGGAGCTGACCAGGAAGTCCTTGTAATTCTGCCACTCCAAGTGAATGTGTTTAAAGTATTTTAAAACAATCAATGATTCTCGGAGCGTATCTTTCAGTGTATTTGCTATTTCAATGTAGATGTGTGTTGTAGGGAGATGATAAAATTGATTCCCGGCTGAGACCATTCCGGTGACAATAAGTTGGAATAGGAATGTGTCCAACAACAATGGATCGCTAACTTCACCAATATCCAGATGCAAGCAATGATACTTTTTTATCTTGATCCCTTTTAGTCGCTGAATGACTTTACTTGGCTGGAATGGGCCACTAATTGGAAAGGTAACAACACCCATACTCTTCTCCAGAGATTGCTGCTTCACTTGCTCCGTTTTTCCAAGGCCAGGAAGTTTAGATGTGATAATTTTAACGTCAGGCCAACCAGATTGAAGTCGATGTCCGAGGGAATGATCACTCATACCAGCAATGCGATGTGTATATTGGGAAAACTGTTCCACAATGTGGTGCTGGTCACCACCGCAGCAAATCAAAGCAAGTTGATAATCGATATATTCTTTTATTGCCTCGGAGCTTTCGTAGTATTTCTGCTTCTCTTTAATCGCCTTAACTAATTTGAACTGCAATTCATTTGGTAGTAATTCAACATTTGCGATGCAATATAAACTTTTTCGATGTACGAACTTTGAATGCATGAAACATCTTTGCAATAGCAAGTGTAAATCCTCCCAATTTGTTTGTGAATTACAGAAAACAATTTGATACGGTTCCGGGTATGCATTTGACGTGTTTTCGTACAGCGTGAGAAGAACGTTGATCATTATTGAGCTATCCGGCTCGAGACTGGCGACGAAGATTTTTCCTGGTGTGACTTCTGCCTCCGACGAAAATCGTTCCTGATGCGACTTCTTTCTGTATGAGTCCGTTTCTCCCTCGTCTGGAATTCGTCTGATAACATCTTGAACTTCGTTAAAAATGCATTCTAACGCCTCTCCAACAAACGAGAGCAAAATTTCTGGACTGTCATTGGGATTAAACATACCAAACTTTTCCTTGTGATCTTCTAACTGCTGTTTAGTGATCGTTCTATCGACAAAATGGATCAGAGAGAGAACTTCGTCGCAATCAACAGCAGGCTCGCCAATCAAGAAATCATACAGCTTGCACAGTTGATCGGAGCGGTAGTAATTGAGACGGTAGAATTTCTCCTGGACATTCTTCAAAACACTCTCCCAGTTTTCTTGATCATTCAAAAGGCTATCCCTAACAGATTTGAGTTCATCGGTAGTTTTTATTCGTTTCCAATATCTTCGATATTTTACATAGCCCGAGGAACGCAATTTTAATAGATGATTGGAAATTTCCGACAGTAGGTTTACTTGATTAATGAAGTCATCAAAATCAATATCCTCGCTACTTTCGTTGTAACGACTGGAAGTAACCTTGATACGGGAAGAAATTATGAGATGCGCCCGACTTCTTAAATCATGTAGATCTGACAGAGAGTAGCTACACAATTTATCCTCGCCATCCCCAGGAAGTACGTAACTCATCTTAGTTTCGCATTTTCCATCTTCCTGCGACACCGAATATTCTCCTCTGCTCAGGCAATTCTATGATTTCTTTAGTCATCTCTCCACGGTTTGCAATGCTCATGTACAACCCACGAAGACTGTTCACGTTCATACTACACTGCTTGATCTTTCCTTCTATATCTTTATGACCATTGCAAGATTTTTTTAACATGTCTAAAAATCCCTGGAGTTCTAACGTTTTGTCATTCTTTTTCCTAATCAAAGGTGCTAGGAATCCATGAACGTCGATAAGGTCGGAAACTGATGACTCGAATACAAATTGATCCGAATGTTCCTCAACGGCATCGATTAGGAAACGAATGTCTTCGTCAACGATTTCTTCCATAAAACTAAGCAATTCTCTGCAAGTTGACAGCTCCTTAATCACACCAGTTAATTCTTCTCCAGAAAAAACTGAGACTATTTGTTTGATGTTTTCCATTGATTGATGCAACGATGTAGGTGTTGGTTCATTTCTATTTTCCATCACTGTTTGGAATTGTAAAAGTACCGTCATTGTATCATTTGGGATGTCTTCCAGTCCAAATATATCACGAATAGCAATGAAGTGTTGCACTTGTTCCAAGAGGTGAGGATACTTCATGTAGTCGTGGATGTAAAGTTTAATCTCGGGGGAAAACTTTTCTCCGAAGTATGTTTCTAGCATTTCGAGCTCTTTAACACGTGGATCTTCGCCTTTCATAATACCAAGTAGAGTCTTCATGGTCTCCGCATTCAGTGACTTGGGATCTTTGAACACACGATCCCATTGCTCTTGAAATTGTTCTATAGCTGTTGTGGTAAGAAACGTTATCAGTGAATGGAAGTCCTGTATTGGTGTTGCTGCATTCTCCTGTTCCTCTTCACTTGCACAACTTAATTTCTTCAAGCATCTTTTAGCGACGGTCCTAAAGGACAGAGAATTTCCTACTGTGCGCAAATCTTCGGCTGCGCTTAGGAACAGCAATAAATCTCCCCATGACGTTTCATCTTCCAAATCTTTTACACTACCTGTGCGCAAGATCTTTTTAAGATCATTTAACGACTCCGTGACACTCTCAATTCCTGGAACTGCACAAACGTCTTCGATTATTTTACTACTGCATTCGATCGCTGACGTTAGCATGTCAATTTTCTTGGAAGAATCTTCGGCAACATGCATCAAGCGTGAGATATGATCTAAAATCAACTTTTGGATATCGGCCTGGTTATACTTTGGTGGTCCGGAAGCATTTCGTAAGATGGCACAAAGCATCGAAACGTCTTCCTTCTTTTTGTCGACGTCTTTTAATAAGCCTAAAGATATGTCACCATCTTTTATGCGCTTATCTAGTTCTCGACAAATCTTCTCTCCAATTCGATATTTTTTATTATCAATTTCTGAAAGTTAAGAAAATCCAAATCAGGATACAATGTTATTAAATTGAAGGTACTTACCTAAACTGCACACATGGGACTGCTCTTTGACAGATCTAAAATGCATTGCTTCTTGTTTTGTTTGAAACACAAAAATAACAGACCTGTTTTTTTCTCAAATTCTGGTCATGGCAAAAATAATACATTTTTTAAAAAGAGGGTACAGTGAGATTAAGAGAAAAGGAAGACTATGACTTCAAGTTATTTATATAACGCAGAAAGACACTTACCAGGTATTTTCAGGAAGATAATCCAAATATCACACGAACCTAAGATGTTCTTGAAATTATTTTCTTTAATTTGACCAACTTTACCAATTTCTTGTACATCAATGATGTCCAGGATAAACGACAATAGTTCTTGGGCAAGCCTGAAAACATACAACATTAGAAGTTTAGTGTTAAGTCGAAACGTTTTTTTGTATAGTATAGTTACGAAACAACTTTAAACGCCATTTCCAAGGTAAATGTAATCGGCTACTCGACTCAAATTTCACGCCTTAACGAAGTGTAACACGAAATCTCGACCCTTCTCGTAATTGACGTATTCGATCAACAAAATTTTGAGGCGTCCGTTCCCTTAACGGTGCGTCAACGAGTATACCTGTTGCTACAATGTTCCATAAGAATTGTGCATGACTCTTTCAACACTTTTTTGGGCTTCTTCTTCAATATGTTCTTTACATTGGATTTATAGCTCTCCTGGACGAAATGCACATATCTTTTTATTTCCGCCAAAGCTTTCAGAAGGGAAGGAGCGTCTTCATTTTTCAAAAATCGTCTTTCGACTTCGGTAGAGAGATCCGTTACAAGAATTGAATTAGCGATATTCATAGGACTTGATCGAATTATGGCGTCAATTGCACCATAAACTGCTATCACCTTATCCACACCATCGACACTTCTACCAACCCAACCGTTCACACAATTAGTTATCACCCACGATTCACAGAGCTTTACCTTCTTCTCGTAGGGCATGACACGCCAACTTTTTGTAAAACACGTGTTGCCTAGAATTTTAGGAACCATCATTAGACGACGAATGGACTTTGATTTGGAGAGCTCCATCAGCACGTCAAACACTTGATCCATAGCCAAATCTCTTTCAGAAATGATTGCTTGAAGAAATTTTTCTTCATCGTCGCCATTAAATTCCTCATCTGACTTGGCGTATTCAAGTAATGTTTGAAATAGATAATCGTGCATCTTGTGACGAATTTTCTCCGGAATTTTGTAAAACTCGCTTAATTTCGCCGCAACGTTTTCGTTTTCAGTGCTAGCAGTTTGCTTTTCATAGAATTTGACAAAGAAGTTCAGCTTTTCGACATCGTCAGCAAAGAAGCAGCTAACTTTGGAAACTTCGAATAACTTCAAAGCCTCGTTCAAACTTGGGGCTTTCTTCATCACCAAATCTAGCAAATCTTGGTAGGCGCTCTGCTCTTTGCTCTCTATTTTCTCGATATGTGAAAGGAGCATATCGATCATCTTCTTGTATTCTTCGGTATCATAAGTGTAGTCTTGGTATTTTTCAAATTTCTTACCAAGAATGAAACCAATTCCAAGATAGGGATAAAAATATGCTGCTAGGGTAAGCCAACTTGGACTGCTGCTGCTTTCTACCAAAATAGTGGCTAAATTTTCCAAAGTCTTTAAATTTGAAGGTGGAAGAAGGCGGGGTTTATAGCTGTCGTTCAAAACCTGAAGAAGGCAATCGCACATGGCTGTCGTTTTGCCACCTCGAGGTAACAAATCCGAATTCTTGCAAAGATGACCTAAGACGATACATAAATACAGTCGCTGCAGGTCTGTCACCGAGTTTTCGGAAACTTGTTCTACGATCCATTTCACAAACTCTTCCACGTTGCTTTTGCCAGACGTCACTAACGAAGTGAAGTCTAAATTTTCTATTTGCTTAAGAATGTTGGAAATTGCAAAGGGATTAGAAATAAAATTCAGTAGCCACTTTAGGTAAAATACCACCGATCTAGGAACAGTCTCGCTCATATAGTCTAGGTCTTCTTTAAAATTGAAAACATCGAAGTGAATGAACGAGCGCACTCGCTTCGGTGAAGTATTGGCTTCAACGTGTGCCACGGGCTCCTTACTTAGCACATTGATCTTGAAATCGAAAATTGGTATTTTGAACTCACGTCCTTTTACACGGAAACCATATTTATATGTCAAATTATTCTTAACCTGCGGCAAAGGTAACGGTACAACACACGTAAACAGATTGTTATCGCAAACATGATCTTCGACAGGTTTCATAATTATAGGTCTAGAGTCGAGATTTAAAATCGCTTGATCAACACTGTAGTCTCCAAAGATCAAGAGGTAGAACCCAATCTAAAACATTTATATTAAAACGTGGTAAGTATACTGTGCATTATAATGTGATGATAATAATGGGTTTTTATTTACATGGCACTCATGCAGGCGTATAGACCTATTCGAAAAAGAGCAAGAGGCCTGTTATGCTGGACCGGTTACAAGCTACACAAAATCGAAGTTTCCCCAGTCAAAATTTAGAAGTGTGCAGATGATTTTGAAATTTTGAAGAAGTAACTTATTCGCGTTCCCATCGCGTTCCGAACACATTCTAAAAAGGCGTTTTTTGCGTTCCAAACGCGTGAAATATTTTGAACGCGTTCCTCGGTTGATTTGAAACCTACGTTCCTACAATCACGGTCAATATGCCATAGCTTACGGTGACAATTTTGAATTTAGACCACTACGCGGAGCATCGCAAATGTTGCCTGGCTTCGAATAACGCGAAAGGAAACGACATATGGAACTTTTTGAAGTTTTTATTCTCTCTTCCTCAAGCGTTTTTTTATTTTTGTTTGGTTCACCCCGCTTGACTGCAAAGAAGTTATTCTTTTTCTCGCATATTCAGAAATCTTTCCCATGTTCACAGACGTGTAAAGTTGTAAACACAAATGGAATGAATCCGTTTACGTTGCCGGAATCGACGCTAATTAATTCTCACGATAACTCCCGAAGATTTCCGACTGATTCAGTAGGAATGCGTCTGGAACGCGTTCCACTAAAAGCCGAACGCAAATCGAACGTGATTTGGAACGTGATTTGGAACGTGATTTGGAACGTGATTTGGATCTGTTAACTTACTTCTGGGCAGTGTAGTTGGAACCGTATACAAACAATATGGGGAATTCATGTCAAAGAACTTTTTGTGCAACAAAATGTTTTCAAACTTCTTCAGACAAATTCTTATCAAGAAAGAAGTACTCTTCCGTGATAAATCTTCATGCAGTCATTCTCTTTACTCTCACCTACCCATGCAACGTTTAAGCTAAACAGGCTTCGTACAACGGACCCGAGCTTGATAACGTGGATAAATTGGGCCGGTCAACAAGTAACACCATTTGACACCATGATATTACTATTTATGACAAAATTTTTATATAGCGTTATGTTAGCCTCTTCCTAATACAACAGAGAATGAACACAAGGATTGTCCTTACCGGCGTTAGTTGCGGTGATGGTGGTTGCGGTTCAGGTATATTCTTCTTTAAGATGGCTGAGTATGAACTTGTTTGTTCACTGGAACCGCTTCCTATTCCGGGTACCATAGGATTATCAACACTTTGACTTCGATTATTAGATCGAACAAGGGCAGTTTTATATGGCTGGACGCTTTCTCCTTTCCCGGTCTCAGAATTACTGAACTCCTCTGAATCTGTTGGATCGCAACACTCCTGTCCTCCCCTCGTCTGTTCATTTCGACCTTGTTCAGCGGTAAAGGTATTGTTAATATTCCTACTCTGTGTCTCGGCTTGGTCGCTTTTAGTTTCACATCCACTCTGTGAATCACTCTTATTTTCGCTATTTTTTTCCAGTTTTTCCATTTATTGTATGCTTAGGGGAACATCTATAAACAAATGTAAAAGTAACGATTGAATTTTGTTTACATCAAAATTAAAAAGGCTAAAAAACAGAACGAGTGTTGAATGTTGCTTTTTTTTTGTGCATGGCTTTCATCCTATTCCTAAGAGCTACGGTTCATCAGGGAACTTTTAGGTTTCTACAAAGAATCTAGAGGCCTTTCAAAGGTCGTTTCTGTTCTTTTGATGATCATAATGGTCACCCTTTTCCAGTTCTGATCATAATGGTCAACTCTTTTCCAGTTCTGTTGAACATAATGACCTTGGCACACCATTGAGTAGTTAACTAACAATTCGTGTTTGTTGGACAGAGATCTACAAAAGTACGACGGACTTTTTGGAATTGTTAATGAGTTAAAAGGTCGAGAATTTCGAGTGGAAATCATATACATCTCAAATCAAAGTCGGAAGCAGGCAGGAATTCAACCTACGCCATTGCGATAAAACTGAGCCATTATGTGCCTGGAGTCCGTGTTCGTCCCACTAATAGTAGCATAAAAGGCGCGAAATTAAATTAATTCTGCATAAAAATGAAAGAATTACACACTTTTCTAGTGCCGAAGTCATATGAAATGAAAGAAATGATAATCGAGGATCTGGATTCTGGAATGTTTTTGCCACTGAGGTTGTTGACAAGAGCGATTCCGGTATATGCGCCGGAACATGTATTAAGCTCGTGATTGGTTAGTCTGATAGACCTATCGCATTTGATTGGTTTATATTCCCTCAAAGGTTGTGGTAGTCGTAGTGGTAGTCAAATCTGAACCTCGCTATTATCATTTACACGACGAATATGCCGCCATTTTGGGGTTGTTTTTTTCAAAACCAAGTGTGTAAGACCTCGTAACGGCGTCTATCTTTATTTTTAGGCTGAGTCTATTCTTCAAATGGTCTGTTGATTCTAAAAAAGTGCTCTTCATGTTGTTATAATTTTTTAAACGCATTTGAGAAAATCTGAAAGTACCCCAAAAACGTCATCGTGAGAAAGGCTAATGGGAATTGGATGCAAATAAACTTTAACAGAGACTTTGGCTTATTAGCATTAGGTTCGGCACATGAAAGTTCGACGTCTAAAACAGGTCTAAAGCCGGTTTTCCACTAGCGATATTTTTCGCGCGAAGCGACATTTTACTTTTGTTCCAGAGCTCTCAACTGCAACCATCTGGAACAAATTGCTTAAATACAAAGGAATAAAGTCGCTTCGCGCGAAAAATATCGCCAGTGGAAAACCGGCTCAAGTCGCGTTTTCTTATATATCTCTCGCGTTATTACTTTGCAAACAAGTCTAATTAATGCATGGAAACATTTTCGACAAATCCAACTAAATATATTTTTAGTATATTTTAATATATTCAACCTAAAAACTGCAGTGGCGTAACCAGCCTGACGATTTAGTCATGGTATGCAAATTTTATGTTATTATCATTATTCATTTCTTTAGAAATTCATTGTTTTGACAGTCAATGAACACCAAAATATTAGCATAGCATGACTAAATTTTCAGGCTGGCTACGCCATTTTAAAAGCTAGCAGAAGATAAAGGCAAAATGCAATTTTTCTGAAAATCACGTACAACTCGTCGTCTATCTCCCCAACTATAATTTAACGACAAGAACATTTGTGTGGGAGAAACCTTGGTTGCGAAATATTTGAAATCCTGTTCGCATGAACGTGTGTGTACACAAATAGGATTCTATTGAATTTCCCTACATTTCTCTCAGTGGGACAGTGAGTAGAACTTAACAACACGCTGACGAAGGGAGATATTTTGTTGCAAAGCCTGAATTTACTGCCGTGCATGCTTACTATATTCTTGGCCCGAAATATTTCGATGAGAATAATCACCCCGATTCGATCACATAAAAATCTGATATAAAACGCTTATATCCGTGCACTTGCATTTATAATATGACACCAGACGTAAACATCACCTTGCATACGGAACAGGTAAATGTTTTCTGCTGCAATGCTTTTAAATATTTAAGACATTAAGACATTTTTTGCACTTCCGCTTCATCATCTCATCGCATTTCAGTGTCTAGCTCTGGATACACTCGGCGAACTTTGACAATTCGAATTCGGTAACGATACAAAACGCATGCAAACTTTATAATCACAAACTCTAACGCGCCCATTATACCGTAGGCGATAAACAGCAACAGTTGACTAAGTTTGCTAAAAGAAAGAAATAGCTACAATATACACAAAACAAAGAAATAGAATATACACAATAACAATATATCCAAGCATAAAAAAGTTAACGCGATTTAGGGGCTACCTTGAATACGGTATTCAGTCTTCCGATTAAGTTCCCAACGGCCAACTCCGACGAGACGACGGTGTTTATTAAGCGCTTAGAGCATCTTTATTTTCGTGAATCCTATTCCACGAGTTTAATGTAACATTCTCATTCTTGCAAATCTTGTTTGAGTTTAGTTTAAAGTCGAATCGGCTCAACGGGTGGCTTTGTGATAGCTGGCTTTCGATTTTAATTCCTGGTAGCTCGGTCTGAATTCGTGGAAGTCACGTGACCTTCATTGTATACATAGACAGCAGACACTTCTGCAGCCGGCGAGGTGAATAATTTAATTATGTTCACCACTCTCGTGCTCATTGTGACATTTCAGCATGTTTCAGAACTAAAACTTTCAACTGATTTTTACACGCCCGTGATACATCTACATTCGGGTAAGCTGGTTAGACCTCATCACTATATATTGCACTTCAACGTGATTCCCATCGATCTGCCATCCAGACTGCCATCGAGTTTTATTACAACTGCAAAATTCTAGGTAGTGTGCCAAAGGCAAAGAGATTTTGTCGACGATTTTGCTGCTTGTCGTCAAATCACCAGCAAAATAGGATGTACTTAAAATACGTTTGGTACAATTAGTTCACAAAACGGCTTGTACGTGTTCTGCAGCAACAAAGTACAAGGTTCCCACGGAACAGAGGTGGCACCGAGTTGCGCTATAGCGATTCTTGAAAACACAATGAGACAGCTGTCAGCGATATAAAATGACACAATTGGGGGCTGGGAATTTCTAAAGGTTTTACCTCGAAACATTTTAAACAGTTTTCCAACGTCCAAGCATTATTAATAACATAACGATTGTCGTTTTCGTACCTATGTTTATGTAATTCATATCTCATACAATTACTCTAAGATATATTTTTTCAGTAAAGTTTAAACTGAAATGTGCACACAGCTGTCGTTGATCAGCAGTACCTGCAGCATACGCTTGTCAATCATTCTATTTAGTTTTGTTTAATTCCGATTTAAATACGTATAACGTGAACCTATTGATCACTTCCAATTTTCGTTTCTTTGTCGGACTGTTCTAGGTTAATAAAGTTTTTAAAATCTGCTATGGTATAAAAGTTGTTACAATTTGACAAACACTGTCAGAAGGGCTATCATTCAGCGCTAAGCTGATTTACAAGAAACTGTTTCATTCTAGTTATTAATCCAGTCCAAAAGTGAAAATTTGAATACATACAAATATCTGTAATATATTAGCAGGTTCACGGCAACCAGGTATATAATCTTTTGCAATTATCGCTACTCTGGTTTAATTAATGAAAGTAATCACCACACAAAGTCTACATTCACGACCCGTGTTTCGACACTCCGGTCTAGTGTCTTCATCAGGGGTGATCTGATGCTGAAACTTTGAAGACACTAGCCCGGAATGAAAATATTTGAGCTCCAGAAAAACCATTCATGCAAATTATGTAATGTATACGAGTATGATTTGTATATGCAATGAAAAATCGGCATACTCACACTTCACTCAGATTAAACGAATGTCATAGATAAATCGTTTATAAAGATATTGGTTGTTGTCATTTTTAGTTTTTTTTCTAAACTTTCGAATCGTTATTAACTATTGTCGCCAAGCCGGCGCACATGAAATTAAAGCTACTAAAAAGTTATATTTCGTGTAGAAATTTGAATCTGACTGATTCAGTGGCCGTCTCCTCATATGTCACCGACGATGGCTATTGTCGGTGATCACTGATGAATTAAGTGCCTTGTTATTTTGGATTAAATTTCTTCGTCAAGAGCCACAAACGAGTGTTTTTACTGCCATTTATTTTAAATACCTAGGTGCCTTAAAAAAGGCCATATGGTTTCTAGTAGGCTCCTAGCCCATTTCTTGTGAATATTTATTCTTTTAAAATGTGAATTTTATTTCTCTTTTCTGGGGCGAAAAAAGAAATAAAATAAAAATTTATTGCCATTCGCATTGCCTGTATTTTCAATTGAATCACGACGTACAGTTACAGCTATAATCGATATATTTTTTAACAAAGGTAAATTAATATTGTGTTTCATGCGTATACAATTTTTGTAATTTTGTGCATAAAATTGTAACACTATAGTTTGCTACTAATTACATGTTAGGCAATTATGGTAGCTACTATTTATATTCTTCTGTGACTGCTAAGAGTCAGCCATCTAATCTAATTTGAACAATAAAGATATAAAATTAAAGAGATAGTCCATTGGCTGACTTCAGACTGAGTGCCCGGCGCCGGTGCCCAAAGTCAAAGCATGCTCATAATTCATAAAACCTGCCGAGTACAGTGCCCTAAGGTTTAAGTACTACCTCTGGAGGTAGTGTCCGTTCTTCAATTTGATTTGGAAGCGTCAGAAAAAGTGCCGAGCACTCAGTCTGAATGCAGCAGCCTAATAACTTTGAATGAGCTCAAAATTTGAAATTGACGCAAAGATCGCGTATAATGATCCATATGTAATTCTAAAAAGGTTATTCCATGTATATGCTTCTTTAATAATAAATTTTAACTGTCACTGCATTTAAATTTATTGCGAGCCGTTAATTTATGCATACACGGATATATATTAACGGATTAAGTTCACTTATCATGCGCGGGAGAAATTTTTAAGTCGACGTCGCCCACCAGACTGTTTGGTCGTCTTTTGTTGAACAGAGGAAACTCGAAGACTTTCCTTCTTCGACTCGCCAACTTTCTCCTGAAGAGAAATATTTGTTATTGAACGAGTGCGTGCCGGTCTGCATGAGAACTAATACTGTACTCGAGAGCCGTTTTTAAGACGGATTGACATTTCTCAGCAGACTGGAGGAGAAATACTGGAAATAGCGAAACGCTCCTCTTGTTCGCTTTATTTACGCAGTTAAAACAATAGAAATGCTAATTTTAAACGTCATTTATGCTCGTTTTAACAACGCAATCATGGAATTACACAGTATACTAGTACATGCACAATATACCATGATTTTTCTATATAACCATCCTTTTCTCATCACAAGGACAAAGACCAAGACTTGTTGTCAATCTGTCAATGTCAAAAGCCGGCGATAAGAAGCATTTAAACTTTTCGCTATTAACTAAATCTTATACTCTCTACTCGCAACAGGTCCCTAAATTCATCTTATACTACACCTCACAATTCACTGTACTGTTCACCCTAAAAAACTTGTCTACTATTTACCTTTTCCTCGAGATACTTCACAATTGAGTGGATGTACTTGAGAGTGATTTCGCGTGGAATGTCATTCAGGTGTGGTAGCTGTAGTGGGAACCACAGTGAAGGTTCTTCCAAACAGGACTGTAATGACTTTCTTTCTTCCGGCCAATATTTTTCAGTTTCTGATGAAAGATAGCGGAAAATGAAACGACGCAGTGCTTTGAGAAAGTTTGGCGGTTTCAACTGTTCAATATCTTTGGCAACCATGGTGCTGACGGATTCTTCTATCTCATCTGGCAGTTCTTTTCGGAATTTGTCAGCGAGTCCTTCGATAGCTCCATCCGCAAGCACATCTTCGAGTGCTTCGTAAAGAGCTGCAAGGTGTCTGATCTTGATCAATCGTCTTGGCTCGGGTAACAACTTTGCAGGGAAGGGACTTGGTAACATCGGCGACCAATTTTCGGCAAACTCTTCTAAAGTCATATCTACGTTAATCTTCTTTAATTCTCGTTTAAGCAAGAAAATAAGCACTTCGATATGCTGAAGAAGGTCTTGAGCTTCCTTTATTCTCCGTTCTTTTAAGTTCGACAACCCTTTACGCACATCATCCGGCAAACTTTGTTCCTGTTCAACTTGTGATCTGATCTCACTCAATAACGGACCACAGGAGTGAAACAACTCCTTCGCGAATACAAACTTATTAAGCGTTCCTGTCAAGAAACATTTTCCAAATACGATTTCTTTTGCAATGACTATTTCCATTCTCTCAAAATCGTAGGTGATTTCTCGACCTTTCCCATACTCGAGATTGTTTTGCGCATCCTGAAAGAAATCATCTGACCATTGAAAATTGATTATCTCTTTTTCTTTAACATCTTGAATTGAGGCGGACATGACACCACTGCAGTTTTCTCTTTCAAGGAAGCTTAGAGCTGGATGTTGATGTGAAGAGAAAGAAATAACTGTGTCCATAATCGAGTTTTGGTAAGAAACAAGGATTTCAATAGCGGTTTTAAGATAGATTCCATAATCACCATCCATTAGACAGTAAGCAACACATTGCGTCTCTGACAGTCGCGGCATTTCCGTTTTGCCAACAAGCGCTTGGTTAACCCGATAACGCATTTTGTTCCACGCTTTCTTAAAATTGTTGAACAACTCCTGCAAACTTTCTGTTTGTTGTTGTGTTTGGGCGGTTTCTAGAAGATGGCCACCGATGAAGTCGTCGATCGACTTAGACTGTGCATCCTTCCTACTAATGCGATGGGTTAATGCTTTCGATACTAGTCGAGACCATTTTAGCAGATGATTCAGGTCACCAATGATTAGGAATTGCTCAAACTTTGCAAAGAACAGGATAAAAAAACTGTGCTTTGTTTGAACCTCTTGAGGAGAATGCAGAAATGCTGAACGGAAATCCTCGAAACATGGTTGCTTTGTCACACGAAATAGTCTCTTTAATTGCCGGTTCTGCTCTTTCGCTAGTTCAGGATATTGTCGCGTTCCAGATACGGCATTCCATTGCTTTACTGTCCTCCGTTTGTTGTATTTCTATCATCTTTTCTTTCCCTTGGATGCCCTATACGATTTCAAGACTACTTTTTCACACGTTGGAAAAATTTGTCTTCCCATTCTTGACACATGGTTGGTGTTAAACAATCATTTGCTCCATGTGACGTTTCACTAGTCATGAGATCGGAACTTTTTTCGACCATTACATGTATAGCTTCGATTGCGATATCTTTTTTGCAACTGAGAATCTTCATGAAAACGCAGAGATCAGTCTTGATAGTTTCAAAACAAATGTTCGCCGGATTTCTGCCTGGATCCGTTCCATGTAATGTATTTAAAACTCTGGACAAGTCCTTCTTTGTCGAAGTTCCGAGAGCAATTCCAGCGTAGAAAGCTGAGTAAACGATGAGGTGTAAGGCACGATAAACTGCTGGACTCATGTGTTTTGTACAGAGAGCCCATTCCGGAATTGTATCCCCATGACACGTAGTGGGCGTTTGGCATTCGTTTTTGGAGACGCGGCGCTTTCTGTATCGTCACCCAGGGTTTCATGACAGTCTGGACACACATTCTTATCAATATTACTTTTAAAGGCCAACCTTAAACCACAGGAGCAGGTAACACGGGCGGATTCGTGCACACAAGGTTGGTTTTGAACACGGAACGAATCTCATCCTTGCAATGGGCAAGAGCACACACATTTTCAAGTATAGCAGAATTGGTGAGGTACTGGTAGAATATCACATTTTCAGTTTGTGGACCTGTGGCGATGACACTGGTTATGTGAAGGACTAAGAGCGCCATTTCAACATCTTCTACTGATGACTCTGGTGACAGTTGAAGTTCTGGACAATCGAAATCACGACGGCCAACAATTCCAAGCAGAAGTTGTTGAAACAATTTTGGAAACGCATCTATTTTGCTAGCAACCCAATCAACCAATTCTTCATCCTTGATATTGAGTTTTCGTACTGCACGCTGCAAATAGACCATATTGATGAGCATCCCAATAAGGGAAAATGCATATTTCGGAGAATTTTCGCATTTCTTTAAAAATTCTTCCATATACGATGTTTCGTTTGATATCATTTTCCAATACGCCTCCGTCGCTTCTGCATACTCGGGATATTTCAATACAGTTGTAAACATCGCCTTATCTTGACTTCTTTCGTTGTGCCATTGTTCTTCTATCGACAAAAGTGTGCAGCTGTTGCTGAACCACTTTCCTATATCAAATAGACTTGCCTTCTTGTTGAGTTGTTTCATGAAGAACGTTTGTAAAGATTTTTGGGAATCATTGAGTATTGAATTGACTTCTCTCATCATATGAGCATACGGACTCTGATCCTGGAGTACACCCGGGTCTCCACAAACGAAGTGTGCCAACATTGTGAAGAATCCACGAAGAAATGCTACAGCTGAAAGTACACTTAGACCGCAATTCTCACCAGGTTTTGATATCAATGCCGCTGCAGATTTAGCAAGCATAAGAACTTTAGAGTCGGAGCTAACAATATCATCAATTTTAAATTTCTCTTTGAAATTTAACAGAGATTGAATTAGATCACAAATCATCACTGCTGGGTACGAGTCGTGATTAATTAACCGTCGAAAAATGAACTTCGAAGACGTCATTTATGTTCTGTAGACACGGACAGTTCTCTATAGCGCTTGGATTAGTGATTAAATCTATGAATATTCCAGGTGACTGCATTTCTTCCACCATGAGTAACCGTAAGACGACAGGACTCATCATCATTACAACTTTGGCCTCTCCAAAGACAAAACTTGTTCTATTATCGGGCGTGCACAACAGGTATCAACATTTGTGTCAATACAACGACCATAGAACAGAGATGAAAACTTCTGTAAAGCTTCTCGTTTATCCTTATTTTCTCCTATTTCTTCTTCTAATGGTTGAATTAGTTTCTCTGTTATTGTTTGAAATGAATCTTCGTGATCCAGGTATTCTGGTTCAAGACCTAAGCCAATTTCGTTTAAAGTATACAATGAACATAAACTCGTAGGTAAGGCAATTGAAGTAAAAATGATCCTTGCGAAGTCGACGCACAAACGTAGGTAATGGAATGCTGGAGATTGTTCGCTGATTTTGAATGCTGACGAGAGCAATAAGTTTGCATTTCGCATCCACATTTCAAAGCCACCATTTTGTTCGACAACTTGTTGTGAAGGAAACATTTCCTTACAGTATACTGTTACCAAAATGTCTCCAAATCTTTCTGAGTTATTACCGTCCTCTATCTCCTCTTCGGACACATCTTTCTCGTCAGATTCATAATTCTTTATCTTTTCAAAATCGTTTTCCTCGTATTCTGAAAAATCTCGCAATTTATCTTTCATATCAAGTTCCACAGTGATCGTTTGATTCTGCTCCGTTTCATCTTTCTTAGGTTCAGCTTGAAAATTAAACACATTGTCCTGGATACTCTCCGTTTCGTTTGTGGCGGATCTTATTTTCTGGAATTCATCTTCTTCACTTTTAGTATACTCGACTTCCCTTGAGCTTTCGAAAGTGCTATCTGTTACCTCTGGACTGTACAGCATGTCATCTGTTAATCGTGGCAGAAATTCGAGTCCTATAAACGCTTTATGTCCTTCTTCGGTTTCTGTTTTAGCGGTTTCTACTGTTCCTTGTGGTTCCTCGGTCATATTGCCGCCATTCAGTTGTTGGCTTGGTTGTTCTTGTGGGGGTAGAGTCTTGTTTATTTTAACCATGATAACTTCTGAACTGAACAATACGTCGTCTGTTATATTTGACAAAGCGTTTAGTCCTATAAATGGGCGACAGCAATCAATCATTCTCAGCAAATCGAGTATTTGTTCCCGATGGTCCCATACAAAAATGTGAAGAAGTGCACAGAACTGAGGCATATCTTCCGTTGGCAAATGCTGCTCAACTTCTGAAATAAAGGTTGCCCGTGCTATGGAAACTCTCTGAGAACGACTTAATGTTTCGTTGAAATCCGCTGTCACTATATCAAGAACGTCTTTCAGATATAAATCGTGACAGTTTGAAGAAATACTAGTGAGTTCGGGTATAAGGTTTATGATGGTCTTTGAAATTCTTTCTAGTTGTTGTTGCCGGGCAATCGGCGTTAGTTCATCATTTTCATCCAAATTTTCTTCATTTTCTGCGACAGTTGCACAATCTTTCAAGAACAGCTCCTTGATACCGTCAATTTTTCTTAGTATCACTTGGATGAAAGGCAGGCTAAGATCTAAGCGTTTCGTGTCAAGAACATATGATTCTGCCCCACGCGGTTCTGAAAGGTTTGATATTCCGAGAATGGCGTTCTTAATGAAAAAATTGCACCAAAGATTTTCCAGCGCTAATATCTGTGTATGAAAGTCGCCAGCCAGATGAGGGGGCCAGGCATTCTCTTTTTCTAAGAAGTATACAATTTTTGCCAGTGGTTTCCGAACTAACCGAGAGACACACTGCTCCATTGCGCAGTAGAGGGTTGACGAATTTACCAATGACTGGCGATCGCAAGCAACTTGAACTTGCCAATTTTCTTTTAATTGTGCATCTTGGTCTGGTGGTTTGCGATCATTCGTGCTTATCGACTGCAAGATGAGATCTTCGACGGCTCGCGAAACTTTTTCTGAGTTGAAAAGGTTTTGAGCGATGTGCAAAACACTATCCAACGGTCTTTGGCTTTGGGTATATTTGATGCAGGTGAAGCACCATAAGAGATCATTTTGCGTAAACCTGCGTATAGGCCATATGGAAGATGTGAGAAGTTGTTGCACACTTTCGCCCAGTATTTTATTCAGCGGAACAAGAGGAGCTTCAAGGACGTCAAGAAACACTTGTCTCCAACCACACAAAAAACTGAACTGCCACGGAATGTCTTCAATTTCTCTACGTTGTACGTGCATTACAATACAAACGTGTTTGTTTACATCTGTATCCGTCTCGTATGAACACTGTTTGTAGGAATTCCTCTTTTCCTCTATGATGGTACGGGCAAGAAGTAAGTGTGGAGCATCTGAATCTGGTTTACACTGCAATACTAGCAACTTTTTATCTTTGGCATTCCAGAATGCATTGATTCTTTCGGCCAACTGCTTCTCTGACTTATACGCACTCAGTCGTTCCACTTGACTCTTAAAACTGTTTCCCAGGCACTGACGAATGTCTGTGTAAATGTTGGAGAACGTCATAATCACAGTTTTAGAGCCAATCTCGTCACTGCCAAAGAAAGATGATTTTTTATAGTTGCTCATAACATGTTCCACGAAGGAAGCAAATCCTTGATGTAGTGGTTTCTTGAAATATTTTTCGCTTAAATCCTGGATTTCTTGTCGTGCTTCTTTCAAACGATCGCACTTCTGTGCTCGAAGAACACCATCAGGGGAAGCTATCCACATCAAATCTTCTTTGCATTTCTTCGACATCTCTTCCATGTCAGTCTCGCTGGAATGTGATAAAACCAATGAAGGAAGCGTGTCCTCGTGGAAACCAATGAACATATCTCTTTCGCAAAAATGTGACTCGAAACCTTCCACTGTTGACATTTCTTTGACCCAGAGTTGGAAAAGCTCGGTGATAACATTCTTTTGTCCCTCGGTCAGCACATCGGAGAATCGCAAGACTTGTTTCTCGAACCTGTTAAGAAATGGCGGATCAGAATTATACACGTTTTGTTCATCCATGAGAACAATGCATCGAAATCCGTCGTTCACTTGACACATCGGGTTGCTATATGCTCCAAGTGCTACACGACAGTTCTTCCTGTTACCGACTACGGCGTAATTCTGATTGAGCAGGTCGTACAAACTTCCATAGACACTTTCTAAGTCTTTCAATATCAGCACACAATCGCGCTCCATGCAAAGGATAATACGACTTAGGATCCTGTAGTTATAGTCTTCAGACAGATCCTCTTCGAGTTGACTGCCAAAAATCGTGATACGCTCCTTCTCCAGGTTGACCAAACTTTGTTTCAAAATTCCAAGGGCTGAATCTCCACTTGTTATAAGCATCAGATGACGAGCATAGGGATCTTCAAGATTCGCTTGAATTAACTTGATTACTGGGATAACATCTTGATCGCTGGATACCATGATCGTCTCTAATTTGTCAAGGAAAATCTTCTGAATGTTGGATACTTCATCAGGGAGGCCACCAAAATTTCGCTGCAATGACATGTTAACTTGCTGAAACTTACTGCTACCCGTTAAACTCTTAATCAAGGAGTAGTAGTCGCGAAGACCATGGAAATTTGCATGGCTTTGTTGGGCTTGATATTCAAAATAGGCTTCAGCTAAACATTGTAGTACTCGTTTCGCTAAATGATTCGTGCTGTCCTTTCCATCAGCATAATGTAACGAATATCCCGTTTCATATAAATCGTCTTTGGTTGGCTCTGGTCTGGACAGGTGAATTGCTCTGTTCATTTTGGCGGCGTCTAACGACCAATTTGAAATACCCACAACTGCAACATCGGGCAATTTTCCTTCACCAGGTTCCAGCAAACTATGAAGAACTTTAAGAGGATTATACTTTGAATTTTCGGCCAATCCAACTTCATCCAGTAAAACGACAGGCAGTATATTACCATCTTTGGTGTGGGATTCATATTTTTGCGCCTTTTCAAACACTTTCATGATTCCTTCTGATGTGGACGACTCTGAGCCTTGATATGAGACGACGTAAAGTTGTGGCAACTGTCTGAATAGAGGATCTCGTGAATCACGTCCGCGTAGGTTGCTTCGAATCAATTGAATAGATAATGATTTGCTGCAACCAGGCTTTCCAACTACGAAAATTGGAACGCGGTTAAGGATGCAAACCAGCATTACAAAAACATTCTCACGTAGGGCGGCATTTTCTGCTGTGCCATGTGGAAGTTCCATGCGATTCAAGTAATCTTCTTCTTCCGCGCGTACAATGTCTGCAAAAGCATCAGAATTTTCATTGCAGTTCATTGAAGTCCCATTCTGGCTAAATACGTCCATCATGCTTTCTCGGTAATCTTTTCGCAGCTCTGTGGTTGGCAATCTGGACAAATAACAATGTGCAAGAGCGAGGACAATGCTCCTAATCGTCGGATTCTTTTTGTATTGTTGTGAAATCAAATGATATTTTTCAATTTTGCTAAAACATTCATCCTTTGTTTCCTTGAGATTTCGCATCTTCTCAAACCAGTTGATCAGATGAATGCATCGTTGTACATCACGTAGGCTGACACAAAAGGGATTATTTGCAGCATCGCGAACAAACTTTTGCGATCCAGCGAGCAGATCAACAAGCAATCTTCTGTATTTGCTTGGCAATTCTTTCACCATCACCATTCTCTGAATGTAATTTCGTTCATCTTTTTGGCTTAATGAACCATAATCCCAAACATAGTCAATCATGGCTTCGGGTAGTGGATGGACGCGATAGACCAGTTTGGAATACTCATCTGTAGTATTTTTCCCTTCAAGACCAGATGTCTTGATGTGCTCTTCAGTTCGTAACTTGTAGGGATTACAAGCTGCTAGGAACACAAGTTTTTTGGATATTGGTCGCCCGAGCATGGAATGATGACATATCATATCGTTGATCAAACCTAGGTGGTCACACGTGTTGATTTCATCGAGAAAAATCCAAATTTTCTCTTTGAAATCGTTAGCGTATCCTTCCTTCTTTTCGATGAATTTAGTGATTTCTCCTTCCGATATTCCAGCATGAAGATTGAATGTACAAAACTCTATGCCGCAAGTATTAGCCAAATAACGAATGAGGCTGGTCTTACCACATCCTGTTTCCCCCATGATGATGATGGGAACATTTGCACGCACACGTAATATGATTAATATCATTTTGAGGATATTATCTGGGGTCAGTGCGTAACCTGGAAATAGATTGTCCTTTTTAACCACTTTCATGCAAGCAATCTTTTCCAATTTCTCCTGCAGTTTTTCTTGACTCAAGGCCTCCATGTCTTCAAGTTCGGTATTTCCTCTTACTCCTTGACTCTTTAACAATTCTTCGACATTTTGAGGGACGAGCGATTTATCTCGATATACAGCAGTGATTGCTTGCGAGTTAAGGCCATGGAACACGACCAACAGATGATTGCTGTGTTCCCACTGTATCATACCTGTTACTCTTTTGACCATATCTTCAGCAAAAGCCCCAGTCGAGGCTATACTTCTGTCTAAAGCTCTTGCAGATTCCTCTTCAAAAAGATTCCTCTTGTCGGGTGAAGGAGAAGTTTTGATGGCACGGGATGCAAAATCCTTTGATACTTCCAAAAGGGCAAGGAAAAGATTGTCTCGAACGTCCATAGATTCATTACCCAGCATAGATTCAAGATTTTCAAGTTTGAAAAAAGCACTTTTGGAGAATTTCAAAAGCTGATCTGCTAGAACCTTTAGAAATGTGTGGAGGGTTGTAAAGGTGACATCGACGTCTGATGAAAAATACGTCGCTAGAAGCTGCCGACAGCGATCCGCTGGCAAAGGCTTCGAAGTCTTTGGCCCACTAAAATTAACCTCCTTTGAATTAATGCATGCTCGATCGAAGATGTCTAAATACTGGCAAACAACTTGAACGCTACTTGTGATTTTGGAGCTAACCAGAAAATTCTTGTAATTCTGCCACTCTAAGCGATTCTGAGTGAAATACTTTAACACAGTCAAGGATTCACGGAGCTTATCTTTTAGAGTATTTGCTATTTCAATGAATATGTGCGTTGTAGGAAGATGATAAAATTGATTCCCGGCTGAAACCATTCCAGTGACGATAAGTTGAAATAGGAATGTGTTCAATAACGATAAATCGCTTACTTCTCCAATATCCAGATGCAGGCAATGATACCTTTTTAACTTGAGCTTTTTTAAACGTTGGATCAGTTTGTTTGGCTCAAATGGACCACTTATCGAAAATGTAACAACCCCCATACCTTTATCCAATGCCTGACGTTTAATTTGTTCTGTTTTTCCAAGACCAGGAAGTGTGGATGTGATAATTTTAACATCAGGCCAACCAGATTTGAGTCGATGTCCGAGGGAATGATCACTCATACCAGCAATGCGATGGGTATATTGGGAAAACTGTTCCACAATGTGATGATGGTCACCACCGCAGCAAATCAAAGCAAGTTGATAATCGATTATTTCTTTTATTGCCTCGGAGCTTTCGTAGTATTTCTGCTTCTCTTTGATCGCCTTCACTAATTTAAACTGTAATTCATTTGGTAGTAACTCAACATTCGCGATACAAAATAGACTTTTATGATGTTCGATCTTGGAACGCGCGAAGCATCTTTGCAGTAGAAGGTATAATTCGTCCCAGTTTGTTTTAGAACTGCAGAAAACAATTTGATATGGTTCTGGAAATGCGTTTGATGTGTCTTCGTACAAGGTGAGAAGGACGTTGATCATCAATGAACTATCCTGTTCTAGACTAGCGACCAGGATTTTTCCAGGGGTAACTCTTGCCTCCAGCGTAGAACGCAATTGATTTTCCTCTTCGCTTGTAATCGATCTAATGATATTCTGTGCTTCGCCAAATATGCTTTCCAAAGCTTCGCCAACACTAGAAAGTATGAACTCTGGGTTGTCATTTGAATACGCTTCATTCAACTTCTGATGCCTTTGTAGTTGTTGCTTAGTGATCCTGCGATCCGCAAAATGAATTAATGAAAGGACTTCGTCATGATCATTACTGGATTTGTTGATCAAGATATCACGAAGCTTGCATATTTGATCGGAACTGTAATAGTTGAGGAAGTAGAAAGTTTCACGTGCAGTTTTCAGAATATTTTCCCAGTTTTCTTGATCGTGCAGCAACATGTTTCTGACTGCTTGGAGATCATCAGTGGTTTTCATCTTCGTCCAAAAGTGGCGATATTTCACATAGCCCGACGAACGCAATTGCACCAACAGATTTGAAATCTCCGTCAGTAGGTTAACTTGATCTATGAAGTTATCAAAATCAATCACCTCGCTATTTTCCTGTGATTGTTTGGTTGGTATTTTAATGGCGTTTTTACGGGAGGTAACAATCAAATGCGCACGACTTCGTAAATCGTGCAGATCTGGCAGGCAATACGTACGTCTGTTTTCTTCGCCGCCTCCCTGAGGTACGTAGCTCATGTTTGTCTCGCATTTTCCATCTTCCTGCGACACCCAATATTCTCCTTTGTTCAGGCAATTACGAATTACTTCTTTAGTCATCTCACCACGGTTTGCAATGCTCGTGTACAATCCACGAAGACTGTTGACATTAGTACTACACTGTTTAATCTTCGCTGCTATATTTTCATGACCAACGCACGATTCCTTTAACATGCAAAGAAAGCCTTGAAGATCCAAATTCTCGTCATTTTTCCTCTTAATCAAATGCGCTAGAAAGCCATGTACATCAATAAGGTCGGAAACAGACGACTCGGATACAAACTGATCAAAATGTTCTTCAACTGCATCAATAAGGAAACGAATATCATCGTCAACAATTTCTTCCATGAAATTCACCAATTTGCTAGATGTGGACAGTTCCTTAATCACGCCATCTAATTCTTCTCCAGAAAAAGATGAAAATACTTGCTTAACTTCTTCCATTGACTGATGCAACGATGTTGGTGTAAGCTCGTCTCCAGTGTTCATAATGGTTTGGAATTGTAAAAGCGCTGTTTCGTTTGAAAGGCCTACCAATCCAAAGATATCTCGTATAGCAATGACATGTTGAACTTGCTCTGAGACATCAGGATATTTAACAAAATCTTTGGTGTAGATTTTAAATTCAGGAGAAAATTTTCGCTGGAAGAATTTTTCTAGTATTTCCAATTCTCCATCAAGACGATCTGCATCCTTCAAAGTACCAAATAAGGACTTCATAGTTTCAACATTGAGTAATCCTGGATCTTCTAACACAGGAGTCCATTGGGCCCTAAAGTTTTCGATTGCTTTGTCGTTAAGGAACGCTATCAAAGAATTTAGATCACGAACTATTTCATTATTTTCTTTTTCTTCTTCAGTTTGATTTCCTAATTCTCTTAAGCATTTTTTCGCTACATTCGTGAAAGACAAGGAATTTATCAGAGGTTGAAGTGCTTCGCCTTGATTTATAAGAGGTCGTAATGGTCCCCAGAACTGATCTTCATCAAATTCATTTATTTTTCTTTCGCTCCAGTCTGCTTTAAGACCATTCAAGACCTTTAAGAACGTTTCGCTTCCAAAAATTTCATCTGAATTAATTTCCTCGGAAATCTTCATTCCATATGTGATTGTTGACTCAAGCAACTTGAGTTTTTCAGAACAAACATTTACAGCTTGCATCAAGCTAATGATTTTATCTGAAATCTGCTTTTGAAGATCGACTATTGGACATTCTGATTTCACTGACTCGTGCAACACAACAGCGCATAAGACAGAAACGTCTTCCCGCTTTCTGCCAACTACCTCCAAGAACTTTATAGATATGGCACCCTCTTCAATGCACGTTTCCAGCTTTTGGCAAATTTTCTTGCAGGTTAGTTTTTTCCTAGGTTTTTCGCCAATGCCTGAATAACCAGAGGAAAGGAGAAGATTATGGTAGGCGAATAAAAATGTTTAAAAACAGCCCTACAATGAATCCCGATGAAATAGTGGTTTTGGCATTCATGAAAATGTGCCGAATTCTCATGGCGAATGCAACTGCCGATCCACTTTTAATGCAATCGTCTTAAGGAAGGTGAAAAGTTAAAAATTCAGGCCAGGGTCTGGAAGTCGAAAGTTGATATTAGGGCGTATAAAAACTTACCTGGTGATGTGAGGAAAACCTTCCAAACATCGCACCAATCTATGATTTTATGGAAATCGTCTTCGTTAATTTCTCTATCCTTAATTTCTGGCACTTCAATGATGTCGAGAATATATGATAGAAGTTCTTCAGCGAGACTGAAAACATAGAAAATGCTATGTCGGGTAATAGTTTACCATCATGAAGCCTTTTTCTGAGTTGTAAACTACTCTAGCGTTTAAATTCCGTTCAAAGCTGAGGACAATTGCAAATCTTAACTCTTCGATTTGATTAGTCAAACGCGCGCGAGTGTTACCACTCAACTAGTTCGATTCACATGATGTTACACGGTGCAGTTATCATGCGACGTTTCATGCAACGCAAAGCATAAGCAGATGTTGTGGTTTTGGTAGCACGCTTACCATGGCTGGTGGAACGATTACTGATGAGAAGCCCCAATATATACAGGGTGTATCAAAAACGTTTATATTGGTTAATGTCTTCTAGGCGTGCACGCACGCATCATTATGGGAATTTTTGCTATGTGTAGGTAAGTTGAGCCCTTCGGACACCTGTTGTAGTATTCTCTGCCTACATCAACCACAATATTGGTTCGATATGGTTTTACAGCATTTGAATGTCATTTAAAGAAAAAAGAAGTACATTAAAATGATTGGTATTTCAATAGCGCTGAAAGAACTACAATAGCGCTGATTGAAAATCAATTGTAGTAGTGCGGAAGTTCAACAACAACGCCTTATTATATATTCCGTAAAGTGAAAATCAATAGAACAAAACGCAGAACAATTGCGTTAACTTATTGATCATTAACATTTTCGGAACAACAATAACAATAAATCAAACGACATTTAGCGTAAAGAAATATTCATTAATGTAAAGGTGTACAAAGTAAATATTAGAATTCCCATTCTATAATATTTGTCTGTTCACACAACAGCAATATATGTGCAGTATGTTTTATCCCTAGATGTGTTCTCTTTCAAGTAGGTCTGCATTCATAAGTCTGCCCCATGCTGTGTACATTTCGCAATGGTTAGGCCAGGGCGCTGTAGAATCGCCCTGGTGTTTCCAGTGTTTCCATAATCTAACCAGGGTGTTTTACAGCGCCCTGGTTAGGCAGTGCACATTCCGTTCAGCAGCTGCTATCAGAATTTGTTTTTGAAATTCAACGTTTTGAAGTCAACAACGTCTTCTCGTCTGTACCTTTACAGCTATCTTTTGTTTGTAATTTATGTACATGTATACATATTAGAACGCAGATGAGAGAACTTTGTGTAAATGAATATTTCTTTACGCTAAATGTCGTTTGATTTATTGCTATTGTTATTCCGAAAATGTTAATGAACAATAAGTTAATGCAATTGTTCTGCGTTTTTCTCTATTGATATTCACTTTACGGAATATATAATAAGGTGTTGTTGTTGAACTTTCGCACTACTACAATTGATTTTCAATCAGCGCTATTGTAGTTCTTTCAGCGGTATTGAAATACCGATCATTTTAATGTTCCTCTCATTTCTTTAAATGACATTCAAATGCTGTAAAAGAATGAGTTGAATTGTTATGAGTAATCTGATTTGTAGAGCCAACTTTTAAATACATTTAAAATTACCGACTATGCCATCTTGGCCAAATTCCCGTTTATTTTCATTCGTGCTCGGCCTTTATTGATGGGATACCCATTTTAGCCGTTCTATGCCAAAAATTTGAGCATAGTGTAAACAGTTTACCTACCATTTTTCACATTCACATAAACCCCCCACTTGTTTGTCAGTGCCTGTATGGAAGTATAAATTAGTACCTGCTGTTGGAATATTCCTTTAGAAGTATGCTTGACTTTTTTATTACCACTTGGGTCTTCTTTAATATTTTCTTTACGTGGGATTTGTAACACCCCCTAACAGCTGGAATAAGATTTTCTATGCTGGGCAAAGCTTTAAGAAAGGGAATAACATCTCCGCTTTTCATTAGTTGTCCCACAACCTGCGTAATGACACTTTCAGCTAGCTGCCTTTTGGATATGTTGAGAGGACATCGCATTATGACATCTGCTGCTTCATAAATCTGCACAATTTTATCCACGTCACTGGGCTGGCTTCCGCTTTCTCTGAAACTGCTGACATGCAGGTTGTCTATAACTCTGGTAATCACCCACGTTTTGCAGATGTCCACTTTCTCTTTAAAGTAAATGTCATGCCAATCCTTTTCAAAACGCTCGTTGCTAAGGATATCAAGTACTGACATTTGGCGACGTCTTGACTTTGACTTTGAAAGTTTCATAAGCAAGTCCAAAATTTCATTCAAATTCAAATATTGTTCTGAAATGATTGATCGAAGGAACAGTTTTTCATCTTTTTCGGGAAACTCGTCATTGGCACTGCAATATTCATTTAATGTTTGGAACAGAAAATTGTGCATCCTGATACGTATCTTCTCCGGAAAGTTGAAAAAATCATTTAATCTGACATTAACACTCTTCTGTTTACCTTCATTTCGCGCTTTGTCCCGACAGAATTTGGCAAAGCAATCGGCTTGTTCATCGGCGTTCATGAAGAACATATTTGAACGTTCAATTAGTGCTAAAACATCGTTCAAACTCGGGGCTACCTTCGTGACCAAATCCAGTAAATCTTGGTGGGCTTTCTGATCTTTGCTATCTATTTTCTTGATTTTTTTAAGGAGCATATCGACCATTTTAGAATATTCTCTTGTATCATATGTGTAGTTTAGGCTCTTACTGTGTTTTTTATCAAGAATGAACTGAATATCAAGATATGGGTAAAAGTGCGCTGCAAAAGTTAGCCAGCCTGGACTGCTGCTGTTTTCTACCAAAATAATGGCGATATTTTGCAGTGTCTTCAAATTTGGTATTAGAGGTATAAAGTTATTACAATTATGTAAAATGCAAAGAAACCGATCGCACATTTCGGTCGTTTTTTCACCCCTTGGAAAAGGTAACACATCCGAATGTATACAAAGGTGACCCAAGACGATACATAAATATAGTCGCTGTATATCTGTTACACAAGTGCCCAAACTTTGCTCTAAAATCCAGTTGACAAGTTCTTCCAGGTGTTCTTTACAAAACATCACCAACGAATTGAAATTTAAATGTTGGATTTGCGTGAGAGTATCAAAAAGGGTTGATGGATTGATATGATTTAGCATCCACTTCAGGTAGAAAACAACAGACCTTGGAACAGTCTCCCGCATATATCGTTGGTCTCCCTTAAAATTGAACACATCAAGCTGAACTTTTGACTTCACATGCTTTGGAAAAGTATCAGCTTCAACACAGTATTGGAAGTCTTCGCCTGGCACTTCAATATTCTCTTCAGGTACTCGAAAGACATGTCCATTGATATTGCAACTGTATTTATATGTAAGAATTAATTTCTCGGGAGTATCCAATAACGTAAAAGTACCTTTAAAAAGATTTCTCTCGTACAGATCACGAAACAGAGGTTGAGATACCGAGCCAAGATGGATATACGCTTGATCAACAAAATTGTTTCCAAGTATCAAGAGATAGAAATCAACCTACAAAATGTGGACATGAATGTTTTGTGATAGTCTTATAGATCTAAAAATCTGACGCATGAAATGAATAAGTAGACGAGAAAACTTAATGCTGCGCTTAAAAAACAGAACTTTAAGTTGTTGAAAAGCGTAAATCGAACAAACGAAGAATCTGATTGCACTTTACTCCAACTTTCATCCAGTTGACAAAGCGAATAGAATGGAAATCAAATAAGTTGTGAGTAATACCTTTAGAAACCTGGGCTCAATAAATGATTTAAACATTATTACAACGTGGAGCACAACCCACATTTCTTATATTTGTGATAGGGTGCCCATACTTGACATTGATCAACACTAATGGCAAGACTTGCAAATGACAAAAATATTATTTTTAACTCATTAATTCCACAGAGCCGTTTTAACAAACTTGAAAAATGCATAAAGCAACCCTCCCAAATTTTGTCATATGTTCCCTTGGCGCGATTTTCCGATCCAAAACCGACTCGTCATCTATGGTTGTCATGGTAAAAATGTAAAGAAAATTCACATTACGAAAAATTAGAGTAACATGACTTTCGCTTGCGTACTAATTTTACGATAAAGTACATTGGGAGTAAATATGAGACGTACAATCGTAGCAAGCACAGACTTCAGGCAATGTTAGGCGACCTCTAGACGAATATATAGAGCAGCCGTTCTAAAGCGTTTTGGTTACTTTTTTGTACTTTTTGTACTCCCCCATTGTGCATTGGTGAAATACAAATTATATACATGCGATACTCATCATGTCGAAAATTTCTGGTATGAAATGCAAACTGGTTTGAATATAATGAAATTTTGAGACGTGCTCTAGTCAGTAGATTTTATTACGAGCACTTGGGTGCAAGGCTACCACCTTCAACAGGTTGCTGACAATTTTCTTTTTACTTTTTTTCAAACGTCAGTCAACAAAGCCCTTCTCAGTACTACAGTAAACTAGACGATCAACATCTACAAAGTAACATAGATGATAATAATATGACCAGAACTTTCGGACAGACATGACAGACAGCACAATTTATACGTGCTTGAATGCTGGCGAACGTAACAGTATTTTTGTTGAATTCCTGAGTAACGTTGATAAGAAAGCAAATTTTCTTGTTATTGAACAGGGGATCTTAAATATTAGATGACTCTTTAACTAGTTGGAAAAATAAAGCTTAATTCTTACCATTGTTGGTTGTGGCGGCATCGGCGGTTGATATACAGGTGGATTTAAATTTCTCTTCGCTACCATTGAATAGCTTTTGCCGGGTTGGATGTAGCTTGTGGTTACTGAAGGTTGTTTCCTTTCGCCATAAACATTCTGATCAAGAAATATTTCACTTCTTCGATCGAACAGGTTATGGTTGGTCTCATTTTCACCTTGCATAGAGGTAGTGGCATTTATGCCCTCTCTTATCAATGCGGCAGCTTGATTGCTTTCAAATTCATTATTCTTTACATTTTGATTCACATCAGATTGGGTACGATAACCCTCCTTTTGCAGTTCAACATCCACTTGGCAATTTTCTCCCGCCCAGTTTGGTGTGTTTAGGTTGTTACTATCTTGTCCATCCGCCGTGACATCGTGAAGTGTGCCTGTTGTTGATGCCTCACATCCTTCCTTCTGTTATTTATTTTGGTCAGGAAGTTTATCTTTGCACTCAGCCATTCAATCTAAACATATAAAAAGGTTTAAGCGACATGTAGTCAGGAGGAGATTTCCTTAATTTTTTCTGGCTTTGTAACACTGCTAGTCCTTGTCCGTGTGTTAGGGGCTGTTTACATGAGCCGTTTACCCGAGATTCAGCAAAGCGTGAGAGGACTTTGAGGTATTGAAATAAGTCTTTAAGACACCAAACAAGCACATGCTATTGTTTTGGTGATTATATACAACTGCCAGGATCATGTTACCTGCTCATTTCAATACCTCAAAATCATCTCACGCTTCGTTGAATCTGTATGTATGTATGTATGTATGTATGTATGTATGTATGTATGTATGTATGTATGTATGTAAAACTTTATTTATTGACGCTAGCCTTGTCAACAGCAATTGTTGATTTCCAAAAGGGGCGTCATAACTATGAAAAAAGTACAATTACAAATAAAGAAGAAAGAGATAAGATAAAAGCATAGCTATATACAAGAGATTAAGTTGGAGTGACCCGGTCGTATATAAGACCCACAGTTGATTTTATCTACCTATTAAGGTGGCTCGATACAATTTTTCGAAATTTTTAGATGCACATTTTAAACAGGGATATTAAGCACCTAAATACTTCACTATAAGGCTAAAAGTTAATATACTTTGCAGGAGACATATCTAGAGCGGATATATTCTCAGAATTTTTGCCTGGCACCCGTTACCATGGCAACAGAGACGTTTCAAAATGGCCGCCAAACAGGGTTTAATCGTGTTTATATCACAAACGAGTTCGGTGACCCCCAATTTTTTTTTCATTAAACGTTTACGCCATAAATGCTTTATCTATAAAAAAGTTTTAAAAAAATTCTAACATTGGGAATTTTTTCTATTTACAAAAACGTTATTTTTGCTTATTAAAAAATTCCCCCATGTTAGAATTTTTTTAAAACTTTTTCATAGATAAATAATCTATAGCGTAAACGTTTAATGCAAAAAAAAGTGGGGGTCACCGAACTCGTTTGAGATATAAACACGATAAAACCTTGTTTGGCGGCCATTTTGAAACGTCTCTGTTTCCATGGTAACGGGTGCCAGGCAAAAGTTCTGAGAATATTCCCGCTCTATATATGTTTCCTGCAAAGTATATTAACTTTTAGCCTTATAGTGAAATATTTAGGTGCTTAATATCCCTGTTTAAAATGAGCCCAAAAAAAATTCGAGAAACTGTATCGAGCCACCTTAAGTCGCGCTACAAAATATTTGAAAGAGTAACCGGGCTCATGTAAACAGCCCCTCAGATTCTTAAGGTCGTAGGCGACCCAGACGTGGTTCTGGAGCGCCTAAATTGATAAGAGTTCTATATTCAGCTCAACAACACATGCACGTTCGGCCTAAATTAAGTTGGATTTTGATGAAACCTTGGTGTTTCGAGACGACCTCAAATGTTTGGTTTCCGTTGCAGACAGAGCGTGGCAGCATTTTAAACCGTCTCGATTCAACAGTTGTTTCTTTTATGTCTCGAAATTTATTGTTTACTAGCCGTCGTCATTGCATGGACTTGCTTGTTTCATAGTAAATGAGTAATGAAAAGTCAATTTTAAGGATTATCTTGGTTTCGTTTGCATTCGCCTTCGTTCCGGCCTCGTTTGTTTGCTTGTGATATATATGTATTTCCGTTCAATTAAAATTCCCTTCAGTGCCTGTCATGTGACTATACATACAGTATTAAATGACTACAATTTTGATGCGAATAACTCATACAGAGAACACTAAATGTAGCCTACATTATTAACTTCATCCACCTAATCTAAAATATAAAATCATGCATTTCATATTTTTATTTGTTCAGCTTCCAGGGTTTTTTAAAAGTAAGGAATATTTAAAACGCAATAGTACATGTATACAAAATTTTGAAGTATCAGGTTTGCATAATGTCAAGTTGGCATATGCCATATAATTTCCGAAATTATTAAGCCTAACCGTTAAGCTGTAACTCAAAACAGTTAGACCTACCTTAACAGTGTACAGAGGGGTATGTATAAACTAATAATAAGATTTTGTCAGTACGTATCGCTGATTCATAACAGGTTTGCATGAATAGGCACTCGGCGTTTGCTATATAATTTCCGAAATAAGTATGACCAAAAATTAAGTAAGTAGAAACAGTTAACTTGGCTTAATAAAATAGAGCGTCCAATATCATACTTGATACTTGCAAATTTACTTGTACTGTGTTAAGTCAGTTTGCTTGTGTTGCGAAATAAGTCTTTCCTACAACACTGCAGGATACCATATATGTGATAATACTCATAATAGTTTCAATTTTACTTCCCAGAACACTTTGCAATTCGCGGAAATCACGTGACCTGCATTATGTCACTAAATCAGGTAAAAATAGGCTTTTTTGGTTAATATATGAGTCTCTTATAAGCTCTCAGCTGTCCGCTCTTGTAGTAATATATCAATCAGTGTATTTTTGCTTCTTGTTATTGCCCGCATGCATGTAAAAACTAATCTTTCCCAATTTCATCAGTTAAGAAAATAACTTCAAAATGTTCAAAATTGCTATGTAGCACTGATTTAAGAGGACTGACTTTCTTTTAACAGGTCTTGTCCCAAAAGCATGTATATTGTAATTCTCTCCAAGAGGAATAGTAGCTAACATGTTGTAGGCTAATGTTAAAGCGCTCTTTTGCGAAAAATAATTCATAATTTTAACAGAAAACGTTGCATTTGCTGTAAAAAAAAGTTGATCAAAACGTTGCCAATACTCAATAGACCTTTTCAGCTTGTATGCAAATTAACCCATTTCAAGTCACATGGTCTGAAATGGTTAAGTTTTATTGCCAATTACATGGTCACAACATCTGAAATGGGTAAATTTGCATGCAAGATGAAAAGTCTATTGGTGTGACATTTAAGAAATAGAAAGCATTTTTCGTTTTTATATACATGCAGTTATAGAAACACGCGTGGGAGTTTGGGAAAAGTCCCCTAAGGGGTTAATTTTCTCGTTATTTCGAGTTCTCCCAAACTCCCACAAATGTTTCTATAACTGTATAAAAACAGAGGAAAACTGTGGCGAGAAAACTCCCGTGTTTCTATACAGTTATAGAAACACGCTTCTTGACCAATCAGCACGCGCGTATTATAAATGTTATATTATAACAAACATTAACACAGCTACCAGATAGATTAGTCATTAAAACTAAAAATTTTTATTGCCACGTCTTAATCTTTCAAGGCCCCCGGCCTTTACGACCCTGGCGTACTAACTCTGGTTGCGAATCCTCAATCTTGTCTCTATATTACAATATATCCATTTCACAGTTTGCTAAATAAATTGTTTTGTCAAGGATCCAAGGCTGCATTACTATCCCACCGGGTTACGGTGATTTAAATGCAAGAGCTACGCGATACTATCCTTCATAGTACAAAATACTATACATTGCATAATTCATCCATGTTTGTATCAACATAAAGTAACATTGCATATTAAAACACGATTTACATTCTTCAGAGTTTAGTGTATACGTATATGAACGATATGTTATACGTTATATACTCTCTCTCTCTATATATGCGCAGTCTTCGAGAATTAAACAAGTTAAACAATTACCTTTATTATATTATATTACATGCTTAGCACAGGCCACGACTTCAGTTCTCTGATCTCACTTCATATGACAATGGGAACATTTTCCTTCTTGTAAATTTTGTTCACGTATTGTCAAAATTGTCCTGCCACACTGCAGGACACCACTTGTGACGATAACTTTCGATTTTACTTCCAAGAACACTCTGTTGTCATACGCGGAAATGGCATCATGAGTGTTTACATATGTCAGCTTTGTGCAGGTTATATACGATATATTTCGGGTCAAATATTTGGAATCTAGGAGTTTTTATGTGTTTTTCGTATCCGAGCATTCGGCTGAGATCTGGACCATCCAAGCGGACAAGGATGTAGTCGGACATAAGCTTAAGAGCAAAAATATACATAATTTAATTTATTCAGCAATAAACCTCCACATGCTGTCACCTGTAAAGAATGTTTATATCTCCAAATATAGAATTATTATTTATCTTGCTTTGTGGCAGCCAAATGTGGTAATTTAAAACACATGGTAAATATTCGGCTTGTGTCGAAATTAAAAATGATACTTCCAAACGCAGCCCTACGTTTGGCAAAGTATATGAGTACGTGCTAAAACGTTAAACTCCACGAGTTAATTGGGAATGCATGCATTCAACATGCATCGACTAAAATTAAAATTATATTTGTTTATTACAATAAAATATACCCCCTCATATATTGCAGGTATTCGTAGTTTTTTAGCTAATTGTCGTTATATCTTGCGTCACTGATGATACTTAAAGATGATATAATCGATATCGTAAATTACGGGAACCACTGAGTATTTTAATAAAATATAAAACAATAGAAACTGCGTAAAAGGTAAACATTTTGAAAAATATAATTTTCGGAGTTTCTATTGTTTTATAATGATCGTGCATTGATATGTATTCAAAATTATAAGACGAATAGCAAATTATAAAATAATTACCACAAACGCTCCAATTAAATTATTGAAAAACAGACTAGAATTTATAGGCTCCGGCATACACAATAGCTGGATGCGATTCGCCAACGCGACGCGAACTATCAAGAGTTTCATGATTTTGAAACTGAAAAATTCGCAAAAATCGCGTCGCATTGCGGGATCGCGTCCGATGTGTGTCTGCCTTAAGTCGATGTTTGATCAGAATGCCTTAACATTATTTGCAGAAATATTCTCGCCAAACATTATTACAATCGCCTTCTCGATGTATTAAGGTTTTGTTATAAACCAAACAACGTTCAACATCAACTCGTAACGTAACAATGTTTTGAAAAAGGCTAAAAGGTTTACCCGTCGAATATGATATATATATATATATAAGCTAGTTTGTAACACAGAAATTGTTTTGGAAATAAGTTGAATATTTTTGAACTGTTTTTATTCCACACAACATTGTTGTTTAGATTTTTCCTTATTGTTGCGTTGCGAGTTGATGTTGAAAATTGTTTCGTGTAACATTACCTTTAATACACTCTTGTAAGAGTTGGTGATGTTAACTAACCAAAGTGAAAAAACAACTAATATTTCTTATAAAAACTCAGACGTAGTTTTGGACAAGAATGTTTCGGGTGTTTTTTTATTATAAACAGCGGTTGATATAACTTTTCGTGATCAAAATTATAAAACTACATGAGGTGGAATAAAATTTTTCAACTTTTTGTCACGAAATATGAAAATTATTCTTCAGCTATATATTGGTATTAACAAGTTATGGGTAATGGCTTAATATGATAGGAAATTCATTTGCATTCTGACAATAGAGTGAAATGACGACTGTATTAACTATAATAATTATGCGGGTAGACGCTTCACACCGCGATAAGGGAAGACAATTTAGTTAACATTGAACAAAGTCGACTTAGCGCAACAAGTCGCCTACGTGCCAATTAACGTACGTAAACGTATTGAGTGACAATTTTCTCCAAGCATGCATGCTATCCCTCTACCTTAAGCATTTAACTACTTTTCTACTTAGGTTAATTTTGAGTGTCATTAGTGTATCTGCGTGTTATATGTATCCTTTACCTATAAGGCCTACAATAGTGTTTTGCAGAGGACTATAGTTTCTAGCATTCCCCGCGGACAAGTTTTTTAAACTGAACACCTGCCATCCACTTCCTCTGTTGGTCAAACAACACATGATGATTGCTTGAGAATAGGCAGCATGACTCATTTTATCGTCGCACAGTTGTTTGTTAGGAGACTTCGCATCGAAGAATCGTAGGCTTGGATTAGGATATTTGGAAATATTTGGAGAACTCCAAGCGCTCAAGGTGAACACCAGCTTATTGATATGAGCTGGTATTGATTTAATTGACACATTTATGGTGTGATGACCCAATCGCTTGGCATCATCCATCACATCGCCGGAATGTCTGACAGCCGAGCAGGATTTACTTTGCCTGTGGCAATAATCAACTACCTCTACAAATGTAGAGCCTCTATAAAGCAATACAGAAGCGTCCAGGTAGTCGCGCCCTCTTGATGGATATCCCCAGAAGAGATCAAAGATGACATGATCAAATCCATCTGGTATCGCATACAACAGGACGAGAAGGTATATTGTGCTGTTGGGAGGAACGTTGTAATCTTTTAACTTGAGAACTTCGTTATTTTTCCCTCTTGGCTGAAGAGAAAGCAAAGAATACGGAGCACGAGTCAGGACGAGCTAATCCACTGTTTTAATCATAGCTGACTTTCTCATTAAAATTAATTATGTAATCCGAGTTGTCATGCAATAGTAATATAACAAGACGCCTGCTAAGGCGTTTACTCGGGCTACAGTTATCTCGTTTGAGCTTGTAAGTTTGTAACGCCTCATTTTCATTGAGTACATATTCAGTGAGTTTATGTTTTCATTGAGTAGATAGTATCAAGCATACAAGTATTCACAGCTGGTTTCCTCGGAATGACGCTGAACAATTTGTTTTGAAATTGCTCGGCTTGAAATCGCTCGACGTGTGTACTTACAAGCAACATCGTTGAATCCCAAATTAAGACAACAGTCCAACGGAAACACACAAAATCTCGTAAAAATAAAATACTGTAAGATTTACAGAGCGAAGAGGTTCGTTGTATAAACAACAGTCACATGGCCGCAGCACATGGAATGTTCGTGACACCCACGCGAGAATCTATCCTAGGATGATTTCGATTGGTTCGAAGACTTCGTGCCGCCCACGCGTGATTTTTGTAAACTCGCGACGCAAAAGAAAAAAACGAGCCCATTTTACAACTCGGTCCACCCACGGTAGCCCGAGTAATTAAAAAAAATTTCGTCAATAATATCCCAGGTTAGTATTTGATTCAAGGCCTTCCTGGAGTACGAAGGAATAATTTCTTACACCTAAGAAATTTTTATTCCTTGTTCGTTTTGTTTAGTGCAAATCAGAAAATATATTAAGATATTAGGGTAATAAGCAGAAAGAAATACCTTCAACTCAGTATCGTTGTACAGCAAGCATTGCTTGTTGCAAGGGGTTTTCAATTCTTTCTCCACCACATCTTTCAAACTGCGAATAGTTTGATCAGGGTTATAAACACGAGTCGTGCTGTCACCAGAAAGAGTGGTTATAACAATGTGAGACATCGAACCAGCGAGGCCATGGGACTGAGTACCGGCGTTGAATTCTTCACCAGCATCAATTGTGGGGAAGAGAAACTCCAAAGTTTGAACGTATTGCTTGTACTTAGGGTCGTCTACCGCAATTTGTGCGTCACATTGGGAACACTTTTGATTATCTCGCACTGATGCTGTCAAACACTACAGGATAAACCGGAGTGTTGATATCAGATATTTGCATGCAGTCATAAAAGTAGAAATAATAAAAGCTCTTTATACTTCCTAATGTTAGACAGTTATTAAATGTCTCAACGAATACTCAATAAACATATGATAAAGAAAACTCAATGTTGGTTTTCATCTGTTAAAGCACTTCAGTGCACGTGTATAAAGCACGTCTGAGAGCAGCTGCTTTAAATATTGCTTTCCTTATTCCTGTACTATATAGTCTCAATTCGTTTTTCTAAATTATATATATAATGGAATGCAGTATATAGCATTTTAAAATATTACTGCATGTATTCCTGCAGAACAACTGGTTTGCATGTACACTTAGTACGTATCCCGATACATCGGGACGAGGTTGTCGAATTTTATTAAATATTTCTGCATGTTTCAGTACAATTTGAACGCCAAATGGGTCTAACATCTTAAAGAATGTCTGGTTCTATAGGACTATATACAATATATGCATGTCATATATTCTTTGTGATAACGCCGTCTTACAACGTCTTGAGAATTATTTTGCTTTCTGCTTTTTTGCTGCATTTTATTGTCAATGTTAAACATAAAGTTGAACTACATGCAAACTGAGTTATGCTTTCTGCTTTCACTATCCGCAAACGGTCCAAATGTATGGAGGAATTAAATACTTACTCTCAGACAATGCAGCAATGGATGTTCAGAACATTTGTCCGTCAGATGCTCGTCTGGGAACTCCTTGGACAATTTGTCTTTGCCGCAGCAAAAACAAATCATGGCTATACAGTATTCACAACCTGTAGTATAGCTGGAAAGTTGCAACTGCAAAGTGAAAGAAATTGGATTCTTCCTGGAATCAGAAATGCCGTACCAGGAAATCACGTGCTCTCGCGTCTATTTGGTTTCGCATTTGAATTTTGTCTTCAACTATATATAACTATACGTACATCAATAAGATCTGGTGGCTATATTCAACTCAATGCACATTAATCGTGATGGTTCTGGCAGTGGAATTTTGCAGTCTTCACTGATAGCATATCACAATATAGTCTAAATTTATATATGAAATACAATATATGCAAATAATCTAGTTTCATTAACCGTGACTTCCAAGTATCTACAGGTATTTCTCGGTATTACAGAAACGAAACTAACTTGTATATAAAAAGCGACCCGCAGTTCAGAAAGACTGTGACAATTCGTCATACACGGATACCAACCGAAGAACATGGACGACGCTGTCGAAGTCGTAGATGTTCCCTGAAGTTTCAGAACGACGACATCTTTTGAATCTGCTATAACTGAGCAAAAACGCAGAATACAAAGAATAAGAAGCAGTGAATCATTAACCAATTTAAAGGTATCAGTGACTTACCTAGACCTTTCTAAAGCAATTAAACTATGGTAGACCTGCATGGATGCATGTATAGTCCTGTTTGAACAACACTCGATTTATTGACATGTACACGGCAGGGCTATACAGTTTGTACGGCATCAATTTTATCAGTGCCAGTGGGCACTGGGCAGCTATGCATACGCTGACTTAGCATCGATAAAGTTAGCGGTACCGATTCTAGTCGGGCCAATGAATCAAGTGTATTGACTAGTGTAACCGGTATATATATATATATATATATGTTGTATCGTTGTATCGAAGATTGTATAATAAGAACCCCGAATATACCTATTGTACTCAATTAATATGAAGATATTCGCCGGTGTGCTACAAAAGAATCCCTACTTGCCTTTCAAGGCAAGTAGGGATTCTTTTGTAGCACACCGGCGAATATTTATTGCATGCATGGTTTATCAATGGAAACATTTGAAGTAATTGTATGATGAAAGAACACAATAGCGAAAGTGACGCGTTTTAAATAAAGTCATGAACACCTTAAAGAAATAATTGATATTTTGCGGTGTATTTTTGCAATTGAGCGCTTTCCTTTACACGGCTGAAGTGGTCATACCGGTCATATTTTGAATTAATTGAAATAGAATTTTTCGTTAAGAAAATAGAGGTGAAACTACATTTCTCTTGATAGAAAGATGTAAGAATGATATACTTCCATGCAGAGTTCTTTAAACTCTAAAATAACAGTAATCTGTCTGTATTTAAATACATCAGAACCGGTCTGACCGTTTTTACCGTAGAAAGGAAAGCGTCCTATGATACCTAATTCACCTATACTATTCACATTAAAATGCATGTGTATTGCATTTGCGTCGAACTTCTTTTGCACTTGTTTTCAGCTATAATTCTGTCATTAGTTTCTGTATCTAAACCACGACGGGTAGAATGAAAAAATATTTTCCATCAATATATTGATCATTAGATTTTGAGTAGAAAAAAGGAATGAGCCTTACCGGTTGTTGACACTTACTAAGTTGACACGTGATTTCCAGGTATTTACAGCAAGGTGATATACTTGGAAACAGAAACGAAACTAAGCAATGGGTCTGGACCTTATGCGCTATAGACTAATTTTGAAACTGGGCAGCAAGAAGAAAACATATTACCATAGCTAGAAAGATCGTATAATTGAAAAGTTAATTACTTGCGAAATTTTGTAAAATGCTAAAAATATAGCCGATGCAAAGTAACTCAATCCTGTATACTTTTGTATTACGTGCGAAAATGTGTAACCAAATTCTTTGCATTGAAAAATATAGACGTACTCTGGTTAAAATATTTATCCCCGAGCCGGTGCCCGCGCCGTGCGAGGGTATACTAATTCCGCTAGGAGGTTCATTACACACGAGTATTTTTGCAGAACATAGCGGAATCCAAACTTGTCCAAATTCTATGTCATGGACGGTCGACGTTTGGATGTTTTTGTAAGTTATGCGAATGCGCGAAATTCAAACGAATAAAGACTGGTACGGAATGTTGGTATTTAATCACCGAGCTATTTTATAATTCCTGGAAGACTTGCTCCCCATATTTGTGAGCAATAGTCAAAGTGTGGTTGGACCAAGGTTTCACAAGCTGTAACAATTAAGAGTTTTCAAGTCTGAGAACTTTCGGTAGTGGTCATTACCATTGCCCATTGGGACCATATCTGGCGTCAGCACGAAAACTCCGCCATGTTTCTTGCACTTTTTTGGCACAAAACATTGGGATGCCTTGGAATTACGTTGCAAAATAAACTGCAACGCAGGGAAGTCCGTATCTTACAAAGCATGGTTATTACTATAGGTCAGTAGACATACTTAATGAACTTGAGATACCTAATTTAAGTGTTAAAAGGTAAAAAATAGCCTAGTTCCTGACTATCTCATTGACCTTTTCACGAAAACAAACGTTGTGCTTGACTATCAAACTAGACAGGCTGAGCATAATCTTATACCACCTAAGCCAAAGACAAATTTTGGTTTAAAAATCTTTTTCGTAAATCTCTGAATCTTTAAAGTGTTTAAAAAGTTAATAATTAGTAATATGTCAGTTAGTATGTTGATTGTAATAAACAACTTAATAATTAGTAACATGTCTTACGCCTGTATTCTAAAAGATTACTCACACTCACACTCAATGAGTAGAGGTTCATTACTCGAAAGTGCAACTCTGTACTCACTGAGTATTCTTTCACTCTGAATGAGTGGAAAGTTACACTTGCCCTCGGACCATTCACAAACGGCACTCGCTCTCGAAGTAGAGGCCAAGTTTGAGTGGAGTATGAGTGTAGGTCATACCTGAAATCGTCATGTCCAACGAGTGACGTCATAACGTGTGATACGACTTTTTTCTTGCACGTTTCTACGTCATAACGTGTCATAAATAGTCTTAATATATAGGTTCTGTGTGTTTTAAATGTGATTGGTTCATTCGTAGTCTCATGACTTTAAATAAATGCAATGTTTCCCTCCAGGTAAACAAGTGAAAAATTGTTGCCCGCATATTGTTATGCATGAAATTGTTGTGTAACATGTATGTTTTTGTTCCTATAGCTATAACAAAGCACTTAATATACACTACCTCAAGAAATAGTGAGTTTTCAATGTTTCCCTCGACTTTGTCTCGGGAAATATTCAGACTCTTGCGAAAGAACACACTATTTCCCTCGGGAGCATACATTAAGTATCCCACCTTATGACATCACACCAATAGCGAAGACATCGACGTCCCAAACGAGCGGGAATATGAAATCGACACAAATTCAAGCGAAGAAATTTGTAATGTTCATTCTTTTAAATAAATAATAAAACAATTATTGAATGAGTTTGAACATGATATGAAGAATTAATTATAAGCCAAAGATTGTCGTTATAGCCGAAGCCGAAGGCTAAGGTTATTTATTATATAGCTACGTCAAAACTACGTCACGTGAAGGGGGGGGGTGTTTACCGCAAAATCTTGTTTGTCAGGTTTAAACCAGTTTGATCGGGGGTTAATTCATCACCCACAGGGGGTTAATAAAAGCGGATGTCGTGATACAACGTAGTAGCGTAGCCAGCCTGTCGATTTGTCACGCTATACTAATATTTTAGTATTCACTGACTGTAAAAACAATAGATTTCTAAAAGCATGAATAATTATAATAACTCAAAAATTTACATAGCGGGACAAAATGGTCAGGCTAGCTACGCCACTGATACTACGTAACATCACGCGACATATTACCTTTGAACCGAATCCTTTTTAAAAAAAAAAGTCTCTTCTTCACCGCTTCTTCACACTTCCGGCCGTTATAAAAATAGCTTACAAAATTTGGCGATTTCGCACGGTCTTTCACAACATTTCGTATACAAACTTGGAAATTTTACTAATTTTAGTATGCTTTTTTCTAAAAAATTGCTGATCCCCTTGATGATAAAAAATTTATCTATGGCGCATAAGGTCTATTTGTATAAGCGAATGTTGGACAAACTCCAATCGGACATGATGGACAGATTTTTTAACCGTCAGGATTATCGTGTGTCGTTCTGAAGAATTGTTGAATGGCTTTGAATGCCTTTATATAGGTTAAATGGCTGATTCCCAAAGCGATCCTCTGACACCGATAAAGCGCGGTGAAAAAAATACAAGCGATGGTAAACATGGCACAGTAAATCCTAATAGCCAGAACGAGCTAGGTGGTTCAGATGTAGAAAAAGAAAAGATGAGCGGTGTTAACAACGCTGGGCAGAATACTAGTCACGATAAAGATAAAGATACCAAGCCTTTCACCGAGACAAAAAGTTATTCAGCTGCTCTTAGTACAAACCTAGACCATGGATCGTATGGCACACACACACCAACATCACCGCCACAAAATAGAACAAGCGTTCAGGTAAAATTATATATATGCATTATATATTATATATATATATATATATATATATATATATATATATATATATATATATATATATATTTACATATATATATTTATATGTTTAAAGATTTGTAATCCAGGCATATTTGTTTGTCAATGAATGTTCTCCAGATTTAAAATTGTTTTTTATTGAGCTTTCGACTCGGTACTTCGAGTCTTCTTCAGAATATCTAAATTATTTACATGTGTATAGCTTTATATATTTAAGTTTCGCGCTGTTCTTTAAGACTCTGTATACGTTGAGAGCGTCTGATTTGTTGTTTTGAAGTTGATCTGATATGAGTGGTAGTTGAGGGGTGCGTTGTCATGGTTGACTGCATTTCGTATATATATAGTTTGAGTCCAGTCAATAATTTTTCTTCATTTACGATAAATGATGTCTTGTTATAATATTCTTGTATGTTTGCATGGTGACAGTCAATAAGTAAATTAGCTTGTAGGTACACCGCGTAAGTATTTAATGCTGCAAAGCTTTCGGTCCGTTAACCCATGCAGACCTTCATCAATGCAATTGCATGTTACTTAAGTGATGATTAGATCATGAAAAATTAGATCATGCATGGAAAAGGAATAAAAATTTCCGCAGAAAACACTATTAATTGCACTGGTGAAGGCCCAGGTTAACGGACCGAAAGCTAATTATAACTCAACAAAAAGATTTTGTACAAATATAACTCGATTCAAATACAAATTCTCATTATATCGCTTCGCTAGTAAAGTTCGGCAAATCCGGAAAAAACCCGTGTTTCTATACAGTTATAGAAACACGCGTCTCGACCAATCAACACGCACGTACTATAAATGTTATATTATAAATATTTTTCATTGTATTTAAGTTGTACATGAATGGCCACCTTTTTGTGGACCAAGGATGGCAAAAGAATAAAAAATCATATCGACTGGACTCGGACTTTTGACATCAGCATCCGTATCATATAACAGTTACAGCAAAATTTCTTTTGAAAATTTCATAGTATTGAGGGTATAGAGTAATTATATATTTGCTAATTATATAGTGAATCGTAGACCAATACAACTCGGTAAAACAAAATAAATATTTACAAATTTGTAGGTCAATTTTTATCTTTTGATCCTCGGCAATTACTCTGTTGATGAAGCATACATCCATCTCAGTGCTAAAGAACTTGTACCCCTCCAACGGGTTATGGCAGAAAATTGCTTATGGAGAGTGACGATTACGTTCCCGAATGATCCAATAAAATGCCGTTTCAAGTATAAATACGTCATTCGTTGTAAGGGACACGACTTTAATCTTTTTGGTTTTCGCATTGGTCTTTTCAGCAAAGATCCTTCATGCTGTGAAGAACGTGCCGAACGATCTGTGAAATCGGAAGTCCAGTTTGATGTATTTCATTTTCCTGATAACCGAGCCCATCAGCATAAAACTATTCCGGAATCAGTGATCTTTTATGTACAGTGGTTATTCCCCTCTATTTTTGCCGCATCTACTTCGGATTTCCTTATTCAAATCGAAAAGTTGGATTTTAAATCATTAAGCGTAAAACATGTTGACTTAATGGTTAATTGGATTTTGAAAATGGCTACAGATAGTTCTTCCACAGATCTCCACCGCTTCTATCTGTCCGTTGTTCTTGGCCATATTGACGATAATCATTGGTACTCATTGATTTTCCCAAGTGGTGAGCAGACGGATAAAGCGTGTGATCGTTTGATTAAGAGTTTTTATGTTGGCGCGGACTCCAACCTTCTTTCTTCATCAAATGTCAAAGTCTTAAGGAAAGCTGCTATCTTGTTGGTGAAAAACTGCAGTATTCCTGGATGGCTTACCTTGGCAGCTTACTTTTATCCCGATCTTGGAATGAAATTTGTCCTCGATCAGGAATACGTCATGGGTCACAGTCACACATATGATGAAAAGAAATACCAAAAACTGGTCGACGCTCTCTTTTTGAAAATTAGGAAATCTGAGAACCCAGACTATCAGCTTTCCCACCAAAAGCTGTTGGTTCCAATGCTGAAAAGCGTTCCCACACTCGACCTTGCTCTTGGCATATTTCAACGTTCCGAAGTTCGTGATTTCTTTGCCACCGAGGACATGATGGTCGATTCATTTGTAAGATTTTATCAGGATAGACAACGAAACACTCACACCCATAGGGAAATAGGTGAGAAGTTGGTTGAATTTTTCCAAATTCCCAAACAATTCCGTTGCAAAATGCATCAAATACTATACTCAGCTCTGTTGGAATACGCGAAGTCAGACGAAAAAGTAAAAGAGGAACATGTCACTATTTTTATCGACTCAATTATTTCCAAACGCGTTCTGGCTATAGAGCAAATTCTCGCGGTGCTCATGGAACTTTCGAAATCAAAATCAGTTTCTCGTCGAAATTTACTCCTTGAAATCCTAAATAACGACCTCTTTGGCAAAGACTGGCATGAAACTAAACGTATGCGAAAGTTTGATATCTGTAAATCGTGGGTTCTTACCAGTCTGAGCAATAAATGGCGTAGAACGAGTCCTGTTGGCGTGGATAAAGTGATAGCAGTGTTTGAGGCAATCAATGCTATAATGCGATGTTCCCTTAATATCGCAAATTCAGCTCTCGCTCAAGATATCACTAACGCCGTCGTAAAAAAGTTTTTAGAAAAGGTGGACACTGAAAACGTTCTTCAAGCATTTTCTAGTGTAGAAAAATACGTGTCTGTAGTCCAGGAGTGCTACAAATCCCATGTGCGGAAAATATTGGAACAAGCCCCAAAATTAGTAAAAAAATCAAGCAAAATTCTGAAAGATTGTTCAACCAGCAGGTACGTTTAATTTCAGGCATATTCTCGCCCTACGAGTGTAGTTAGATTAAGAATATTTAATAAATCAAACCTCATATTTCAGCGATGTGTGCCTTTTTTCAGTTTTTATATTTTTTTTTATATAGTCTCGGCCAAGAGTTACTGTTATGTATCGTGGATATCGTAGATGTTCCAGAAGTTGGCAACGATGCCGCAATCAATGAAGACGATTTCAAAAAAGTTTTAGAATGGTGCGACATTTGGGTTATCCTTCTGAAAACAACAGGTTGGTTAAATTGCCATCAAAACTAAATAACAGTTGATCTTTTTGGCTTTATATGAGTACTTTTAGCTTGAAAAATGTCTGAGCAGGAGCGCCAGGTAAAATTAAGCATTTTAGAGTCTTTTAATATGTACATAAGGTGCAGGCTGTCCCCGAATGCCCTCGTGACCACGATATGGCTACATGCACCCTAGTCGGTTACAATCAAATTAGGATCTCAATTAATCTCACAGGCAATGTCAGCCATATTACATATTAAATGGCCTATGTTAATTTTTCAGGAAACGCTAAAAATTTCAAAAAATACCGGGATGGCGAGAAAATTTGTAAACAGTTAGAAGCGTGCATTAAAGCAGGAGATATTTCTTTGAGCTTCTTGAAGACGGTATTTGACGAGAAAGAAAAAATTTCAAGGCTGTGTGCCGCTGTGGTGAGTAAGTCTATGCCATCGTGTGATCTTCCAGATCTTCAAAAGCAGATTTCGGAGCGTATCTCGGAATTAATTCGTATTGTAGAAGACTGCGAGAAAAAGCTTCAGTTGCTAGAGTCCGCGATTAACTATGCAAAGAAAATATCAAATGATGTTCATGGCATCGAAACCGCGATACAGAAATTAAATTACCTTAACAAAACCTGGCGTTTAAGGAAAGCAAATGAATTGGAAGATGATAATTTTTGGGGAGAATTGCATCCATTCTTGAGCCCAGCAAAAGCACTACAACCATTGGTAAATTCGCTGTCCTTCAAAACTGTGGCGAAGAAGGGTTTAAAAGAATTAAGCAGCTCAAATGCAGAGGAAAAAGTTACTGATTTTTATTCACTGATGTTGTTTCTTACAAGTAGAGCAATTGAAGATCTCCAAGAGCAGTGGAATCCAGTGTTGAAAAGGCCAGGCTCGCTAAGTGTAGACACACTGAGGACATTACTCGGCACACTTAAGTATCAGAACAAGCTTGAAGATGAACTCAAACTACTGGAAAAATATTTCAATAGAGAATTCTCTCCGTTGGTTAAAGTTTACGTCGAGGACTACGTAAAGTATCCCGCTGTCTTGAAACAAGTTCGGCACGTGTTTAGTACACTTCAAATATTTGGATTGGCGGATCCTTCAAATGAGATGCTATCAATGCTTCTAAAATTCCAAACAATTTTGGAAAAAAGTTCTGAGCTCACTCTCGAAATCTTGCACAAATCAATGAAAGACGTAAAGGAAATAGTTTTGTATTTTTCGGGAGAGGAATTAGATTGTGTGATTGACGAACTATCGCGGTCCAGTGCACTGCTGGGCTTTATAGAAAAAATCGTGGACGAGGATATTCGTTTTTTAATTGACGCCGTCGAGGAACACTCTGATCAGTTTGTATCCGAGTCGTCAGTTTCCGATCTTATCGACGTTCATGGTTTCCTTGCACCGTTGATTAAGAAGAAAAACCAGAGCAAATGTAATCCCCGCGAATTTCTCAAGATGTTAAAAGAATCTTGCCTTGGTCACAGAAATATAGCGGTGAAAATTCAACAGTGTAGCACTAATGTCAACAGTCTTCGTGGATTGTACACGAGCATTGCAAACCGCGGGGAGATAACTAAAGAAATCATAAGTAACTGCCTGAACAGAGGAGAATATTGGGTGTCGCAGGAAAATGGAACCAAGATGAGTTATAATCTCCAGGGAAATGATGGAAAACCTAGAGAATGTAGTTATTCTTTGTCAGATCTACATGATTTACGAAGTCGTGCACATCTTATTGTTAGCTCTCATAAGAATGCTATCACCGTTCAGTCCAGCCATTCCAGCGAAAATGAGGAGGAAATTGACTTTGATGACTTTATAATTCAAGTTAATTTGTTAACCGAAATTTCCATTCTTCTAACGAAATTGCGTTCGTCCGGTTATGTTAAATATCGTACCTTCTGGAAGCAAATAACAACCACCAAGGATCTCAAAACTTGCAGAGATAACCTGCAGCATGATCTAAGAAACTGGGAAAACCTCTTGGAAGAAGCTCGTGGACAGTATTACTTCCTTAACTATTACCATTCCGATCAACTGTGCATCTTGTATCATTTTATAGTCAATAAATCCAGCGTTAAGATTAATTGCGACGAAGTCCTTCCTTTAATCCGCTATGTGGACCGAACCATAACAGAGGAACAGTTAGAGCAGCACAGAGAGTCGCAAAAGTCAGAGAAATCAACTTCCAAGGACAGTCCGGAGTTCTTACTATTGACCGTTGGTCAAGCTTTAGAAAAAATTTTCAGTAATTCGAAACAAGTTATCAGATTCATATCCGATGACAAAGGAAGCATGTCGTATTCCAAGCTAGAGGCCTTAGTTACACCTGGTGAAATTTTCGTTGCAAGTCTGGAACCTGAAAGTCCATTGACGGCCAACGTGATCCTTACGCTGTACGAGAATACATCAAAAGCATTTCCGGAACCATATCAAATTGTGTTCTGCAGTATTGAAACGACTTGGGAGGAAATACATCTCTTACTTCAACGATGTTTTGAGCGCTCAAAAGACGTATATCGCAGGAATTTGTTCTGTATTGCAAATGTTGAGTTATTACCGAATGAATTGCAATTCACATTAGTAAATGCAATCAAAAACAGGCAGAAATGTTACCAAAGCTCTGAGGCTATGAACGAAAATCCCGATTACTTGCTTGCCTTGATTTGTCGCGGTGGCGATCATCATCACATTGTGGAACAGTTCGCACAATTTTCGCACAACATTGCTGGTATGAGCGACCATGCTCTTTCAGATCGTCTCCGATCTTGTTGGCCTGAAGTTAAAATGATTACATCAACACTTCCTGGTCTTGGCAAAACAGAACGAATCAGAAGTGAAATACAAGAGAAGAAAATGAACGTCGCAACATTTTCAATCAGTGGTCCATTTGAGCCAAGCAAACTCATTCAACGCCTGAAAAAGCTCAAGCTCAGAAAATACCATTGCTTGCATCTGGATATTGGCGAAGTAAGTGACCCGTTGCTGTTAGATACATTCTTATTTCAACTAATTGTCACTGGGATGGTTTCAGCGGGAATGCAATTTTATCATCTTCCAACAACGCACATCTACATTGAGATTGCGAACACGCTGAAAGATTGGCTCCGGGAATCTTTAGTTGTATCAAAATATTTCACACGGATTCACTTGGAGTGGCAGAATTACAAGGATCTGAAAGTCAGCGACGAAATCACAAGTAATGTTCAAATCGTTTGCCAATATTTGGACATTCTCGATCGAACATGCATTGAATCAAAAGAAGTTTATTTCAGCGGACCGAATATGTCAAAGCCATTACCAGAAGGCCGCTGCCAAGATCTCCTGGCTAAGTACTTCTCGTCAGATGCAGAAATCACCTTCACAACCCTACACACGTTTCTTGGTGTTCTGGCTAATCAACTTTCAAAATTTTCAAAAAGTGCTTATTTCAAAATTGCAAATCTAAAGTCCATGATTGGTGATGAAGCTCAAGGTGTCCGCAGTAATCTTTTTGGCGCCCTTTTAAAGGTATCTAAAGAATTCGCATCACGAGCTATAAACACCTGTCGCTCCAGTGATAAAAAGAATCTATCTCAAGAAGAGTCGGCGAAAGCGTTTGACGAGGCCATGGTGTCGACTACCACGTCCGCAAAAGATATGGTCGATCGGGTAACGGGAATGATACAGTGGGAAGATAGCAACCATCTCTTGGTCGTGTTTCATGGTATTAATTCGCAAGCAATCACTGCCATGTATCGGAACAGATCGCTTGTCCCTTCAAGTGTTGAAAAGTTGTTGAAGAGTCAAGGTGTTAAAGGAAATCAAGAGCTTGAAGACTTCAATGTTTTTACTCAAGAACAACTTCAAAAGAAACTAGAAAAGATAGCTTGTTCTAAAGCAGTTGAAAAGAGCAATTTATTCCCAGGTTATGCACTGACCCCAGATAACATTCTGAAAATGATATTGATCATATTACGGGTCCGTGTAAACGCACCGGTCATCATCATGGGGGAGACAGGCTGTGGGAAAACTAGCCTCGTCCGCTATTTGGCTAACACCTGTGGCGTACAGTTTCATACATTCAATTTCCATGCTGGAATATCGGAAGAAGATATCGCTGAATTCATTAACAAAAAAGAAAAGGAAAGTACTACCAAGGATAATGTCAACGAGCAAATCTGGATTTTCTTGGATGAAATAAACACGTGTGATCATTTGGGATTGATCAATGATATAATGTGTCATCATTCTTTGTGCGGACGACGACTATCCAAGAATCTTGTTTTCCTTGCAGCTTGTAACCCGTACAAGCTCCGTCCTGAAGAACACATCAAAACAGCTGGTCTCGAAGGTAAAAATATCACTGATGAGTATTCTGGACTTGTTTATCGTGTCCATCCACTACCAGAAGCTATGATTGACTATGTTTGGGATTATGGTTCACTTGCACCAGAAGATGAACGAAATTATATTAAGAGGATGGTGAGAGACCTGCCAAAGGAGTATGAGGGAATGCTCGTTGATTTGCTTGCGGCATCCCAAAAGTTCATTCGGAACGCTGAAAAAAATCATTTTTGTGTCAGCCTACGCGATGTGTACCGCTGCATTCACTTGATCAGTTGGTTCGAGGAGATGCTCAAGACGCGCCAAGAGCTTAACGAAAACAAGGTTGAATACCCCGGCCATCTTCAACAATATCATTCGATTTCACAACAGTACAAAAATGATCCGACGACTAAGAGCATTGTCCTCGCTCTTGCACACTGTTATTTATCCAGATTACCAACCGCGGAGTTGCGAAGAGATTACCGAGAAAGTATGATGCACATATTCAGCCACAACAAGATACAAATGACCTACGATGCAAATGTAGATACGTTCGCAGCCATTGTACGCATGGAGGAGGAAGATTATTTAGACCGAATGGACCTCCCACCTGGGACAGCAAGAAATGCCGCCCTACGCGAGAATGTCTTTGTTATGTTGGTTTGCATCTTAAACCGCATCCCTATTTTCGTAGTTGGAAAGCCTGGCTGCAGCAAATCATTATCCATCCAATTGATACGAAGCAACCTACGCGGACGTGATTCACGAGATCCTCTATTCAGACAGTTGCCACAACTTTACGTCGTCTCATATCAAGGTTCAGAATCCTCAACATCAGAAGGAATCATCAAAGTGTTTGAAAAGGCACGAAAATATAAAACCCACAACAAAGATGGAAATGTTTTGCCCGTCGTTTTACTTGATGAAGTTGGATTGGCCGAAAATTCAAAGTATAATCCTCTCAAGGTTCTTCATAGTTTGCTGGAGCCTGGTGAAGGAAAATTGCCTGATGTTGCTGTTGTAGGTATTTCAAATTGGTCGTTAGACGCTGCCAAAATGAACAGAGCAATTCACCTGTCCAGACCTGAGCCAAACAAAGACGATCTTTACGAGACAGGGCATTCGCTTCATTATGCTGACGAAGGAGATGACAGCCAACACTTGGGAGTGCAAGAACTACGATGTTTAGCCGAAGCCTATTTTGAATATCAAGCCCAACAAAGCCATGCGAATTTCCATGGTCTTCGCGACTATTACTCCCTAATCAAGAGTTTGACCGGCAGTAGTAGTTTCCAGCAAGTTAACATTTCACTACAGCGCAATTTTGGTGGCCTTCCCGGAGAAGTGACCAACATTCAGAAGATTTTCCTTGACAAATTAAAAACATTCATGGTATCAAGTGGTCAAGACATTATTCCAGTCACACAACTAATTCAAGAGAATCTCTCAGACCCTTACGCTCGCCACCTGATGCTTATAACAAACGGGGACTCAGCCCTTGGTATCCTAAAGCAAAGTCTGGCTCAGCTAGAAAAGGAAACCATCACGATATTTGGCAGCCGATTCGAGGAAGACCTTTCTGAAGAGTACAACTACAGAATCCTCAGTCGTGTCATTCTTTGTATGGAGCGGGATTGCATTTTAATCTTGAAGGATCTAGAAAGCATTTATGGAAGTCTTTATGATATGCTGAACCAGAATTACGCCGTCGTCGGGAACAGGAAAAACTGTCGTGTGGCCCTTGGGGCGTACAGTAATCCAATGTGTCAAGTAAATGATGGCTTTCGTTGCATTGTCCTCGTTGATCAACACAAAGTAAATTTTCTGACCCCCTCCATTTCAACAGATTTGAAAAGCAACTTTTACGATTTTCTGATGTGTTGACTGAAGATCAGAAGGGTGTTATTAACGAGCTGAATCATTGGGTTGGAGGGATTTCTAACGTAGAAGGTTTGCAATCACATTTCCACGTATCAGATGTTTTCATTGGTTTTCATGAAGACACCCTCCCATCACTGGTTTTATCACATAGTCATGACACAGATAGCGAGTCAACAGACGTTTTGAAGAAATGCAAAGATGACTTGATGTGGGTTGCTTCACCTGATGGCGTACTTCGAATGCAAAAATGTAACTTTTTGAAAGAAGATTCAAGTGAAGTCCAAGACCTAAGTGATGAATATTTCCGGAAACCACTCCATCATGGTTTTTCCGCCTTCTTTGAACACGTTGTTGCGAATCATCAGGAATCTTCTTTCTTTGCTAGTGATGAGATTGGCTCCAAAACGATTGTCATGACATTTGCCAACATTCACACAGATATACGTCAATGCTTGGGCAATGGTGTAAGTTGTCAAGTCGAACGACTGAGTGCGTACAAGTCAGAGAAGCAGTTAGCTGAAAGAATTGGCCAATTCTGGAATGCATCTGAAAAGGAATTGCTGGTTTTGCAGTGTAAACCAGATTTAGATGGTACACATTTACTCCTTGCCCGTTCCATAATTGAAGAAAAACGAGATGCCTACAAGCAATGGTTGCATGAAACAGAGAGTAAAGCACAAGTATTCAAGCACGTTTGTATCGTAGTACATGTGCAACGCGGAGAAGAAAACGCAAATAGTATTCGGTGGCAGTTCAGTTTTTTGTGTGGTTGGAGACAAGTCTTCCTTGACGTTCTTGAAGCCCCTCTTGTTCCACTAAACGAAATTCTCGGTGAAAGCGTGCAGAAACTTCTCACGTCTTCCATATGGCCTATACGGAGGATTGCGCAAAATGATCTGTTATGGTGTTTCACGTGCATCAAATATACACGATGGCAACGGCCTCTGGATACGGTTCTTCGCATTGCCAAAAGTCTATTTTATTCAGATACAGTTTCCGAAGTCATTGAGAAACTTATCCTGGAATCGATTAATCTGAATACCCACGAAAAAGACCAGGATATTTATTTTAGAGACAGTTGGCAAGTAAAAGTTGCTTGTGATCGGCAGTCGTTGGTTAATTCATCCACTCTATACTGTGCAATGGAACAGTTCGTCTCTCGGTTAGTGCGAAATCCCTTGCTAAAATCGTCTACTTTCTGGAAAAGGAAAATGCTTGGCCACCTCATCTTTGTAACGATCTTGATGAAACCCTGTTGCTAAAGTTAGAAGACATGTGGCGTAATTTTATCTTGGATAGCGCAGTTTTCAATATGTCAGACATTCCTGAGCCTCATGGAGCTGAAACATATATTCTTGAAAGCATCAGCCTTGATCTTTTGCTACCTTTCAGCCAACTTGTTAGCAAAAAAGTTGACAGTGTTAAGGAATTGTTTTTGGAAGATTGTTCACAACTGGTGGAAAATAAAGATAATTTGGATGAAAATGGTGAACTAAACCAGTCTGTTCGACAACAGCAACTGGAAAGATTTGCAAAGATGATCACAGACCAGGTACCCGAACTTGACAGCATAACCACTCACTTCCATATTTTGTACATGACGGATATTTTCGATATGATGACTGCCGATTTTAGACTAACATTACCTCGTTCACAGAGGGTGGCACTAGTACAAGCAGTGTTTACATCGGAGGTTAAGCAGGGTTTCCGGCAAAAGACATGCCCGAATTTTTCGCATTGCTTCACACATTTGCTTGGGTTCACCGGGAAGAGATTCTAGATATGCTGAAAATGATTGACCATTGTCGCTTGTTCATAGAACTAAGCGTTCTTTTAAAGATAACGGATGATATACTGGGCAGTTCGAAAGAAGTTATGCTGGCGGAAATTGATGAAACGGAGTCAAACCCACAAGTAGACAGCCAAACTGAAACGCTTAATGAAAATCTGGAGACAGCAAAAACACTGAAAGCGACGGTGAATTGGAATCAAACGAAGATCCATCCGAGCAGAGTGAAGCAAAGCTTGCTGATATAGACCTGGAATTCGAGAAACCTTCATCAGAAAACGAAGATAACGAGGAAGAGGTCATTGAAGAGATAATGGACGACCCTGGAGATTCAACCGAAAAAATAGGAGATGTCTTGGTCACTTTGTACTGTGAAATGATGTTCCCTTCGCCAGAAGTTGTTGAAAAAAGTGGTAGTCCCGAACTGTGGATGCGAAATGCCAACTTACTCCTTTCATTAGCACTTAAAATCAGTGAACACTCACCAGCATTCCATTACTTACGTTTGTGCGTTGATTTTCTACGGATCAATTTCATCTCTGACGAATTGCCATTGTGTACTTTGAGTGAAATCGCCACAACTCTTTCTCCAGAATACTTGGATCACGAGGATTCATTCGAAACAATAACTGAGCAACTAATTAGACCGTTGGAGGAAGAAATGAAAGGTAACAAGGATAAACGGGAAGCTTTACAGAAGTTCTCAGCTCTGTTTTACGGCCGTTGTATTGACACAAATGTTGATACTTGTGGTGTTGGTCCTATTGTTAAAGAAGTTCTTTCTTTGGAGCGACCTGAGTTGGTGTTGAAAATGAGTCCTGTTGTGCTACGGTTACTCATGGTTGAACAAATGCAGTCTCCTGGCATATTTAAGAATTTGATCGACAATCCAAGTGTCATGGACAACTGTCCATGTCTTCAGAATATCGATGAAGTTTTCAGTGATCTTTTTTCCAATGGTTTGATACATCATGATTCATATCCTTCGGTAATGACCTGCGATTTAATTGAGAGTCAGCTAGATTTCAAGAATAATTTTGGTATCAGTGATCTAAATAGCTCTGATTGTGAAGTCCTCGTGCTTGCCAAATCTGCTGTAAACGTGATAGCTCAAAACGGTGAAGATGCTTGTGGTATCAGAGTATTCTCTTCTGTTGCCTTCCTTCGAGGATTCTTTACAATGTTAGCACAGTTTATCGCTGCAAATCCTGGTGTTATCGACAAAGGCAGCCCTTATGTTCCAGTTATAACTGAAGTCAATTCACTACTAAAAGATGCTAAATCAACCTTGCCGATATTTTTCTTGAAACAACTCCGAGAAAATGCAGGTATATTTGATCTACAAAAGTGGTTTGGTGAGAATAGCGTGCTTTCATCAATAGAGGAACTATGGGCCAACGAAAAATACGAAGATAAGTCGGTATTTACCACTGTTTTAAAACATCCTGAATATAAGAAGAAGGCGGCCTTGAATTATATCAGCGACAACCATCGATGCAAGCGTTTTTGACCAAATGCCGCGGTTCTCCTAAACATGCTTTTGCCCTTCTTGGAATCCTAATAAACATGGTGTACTTGAAACGTTCCGTAAGAAAACTAACTGATAAAGAAGAACAATTTGTTAACTGGTTTTTGAGAACGTCTCCTTTTCTATTGTTTCAGGAGCTTCTGCTACGAATTATAGGCCGTCAGGATTTCCACTGTCCAGAACTCCAACTATCGTCCGAATCTTCAGTCGATGATGTCGAATTTGCGCTGTTAGTTCTTCACATCGCCTGTGTCGTCGCTACTGGTGCGCTAAATGAGAACCTGCCATTTTATCGCTACGTTACAAATCCTGCTAAGTTCAAACAACCTTTGGTTCTGGCTCATCGTGAAGAGGAATTACATTCCATATTCAAGTACAAACCATATCTCATGGACTCTGTTCTTGCGACCTGCCAATGTGGTGTAAGGTTGGCCTTCAACGGTGAAATAGATGAAGCAAAGTGCCCTCGTTGTCAGGAGACCTTGGGTGATGAAACAGAGAGCGGTACGTCGGCAACACTGCCACTCTCCTTCCATTGTGGTGCAAGTCTTGAAAGTGATCTCTGCGCAAAACACATGTGTCCAGCGGTATATCGTGCTTTGCATCTCGTTGTTTACTCATCCTACTACGCCGGAGTTGCACTTGGAACTTCGAATAAAGATAATCTGTCAAGTGTCTTGAATGTATTAAATGTATTTGGTCCTGATAGCGATCCAGTGAAGACATGTGTTAAGACCATTAGAGATGATCTGTCCCATCTAATGAAAATTCTTAGTTGCAAGAGAGATGTTGCAATCAAAACTATGCATGTTGTCCTTGAGAAGAGTTCGGATCTTATTACCAGTAACAATATGCTAGGAGCAAACGACTGTTCCACGCAGGAAGGCCGCAGAGAATGGGAAGTCGAGTTTTCACACCTTACGGAACCAGTGTTCTCAAAGTTACGCGAAGCTCCGGAGCAAATGCAAGTGCCGATGAAACTGCAACAGACGAAAGACAATCAAGAAAACGTTTCAGTTGAATGCCGTATTTTGGAACTCGACAACTATCCTAATGAACCGACTGAGCAGAATCAACAACTAAAGAGATTATTCCGTGCGACAAAGCAACCATGTTTTGAAGATTTCCGATCAGCATTTTTGCATTCTCCGAAAGAGATTCAATCAAACCACAGTTTCTTGGCTTTGTTCTTCGCAAAGTTTGAGCAACTCCCGATCATTGGCCATCTTCATCATCTGCTGAAATGGTCTCGTCTGGTATCATCAGCACTGACCCACCGTATTAGTAGAAAAGATGCCGAATCAAAGTCTATCAATGATTTTATCAGCGGCCATCTTCTGGAATTAGAGCGTTCTCCTCAGGAACTAGAAAGTTTAAGATTGCTGTTCGACAGCTTCAAAGAAGCGTGGAACGAAACGCGTCCGCTAGTTAATCAAGCGCTCGCAGAGAAGGAGTTGGACAAAATGCCTTGGTTGGTGGAGACGGATTGTATAGCATACTGTTTAATGGAGAGTGATTTTGGTGTCTATCTTAAAGAGGCTATTGGGATTCTGGTTTCCTACCAAAATTCAATTCTAGATATAATACTTTCTCTTTCATCCTCACATCTCCAGCCCGCTTTAAGTGTCTTCGAAGAAGACCATGGCAGTAGTATCGCGTGCGTCACCATTCAAGAAGTGAAAGAAAAAGAAATCATCTGTTTCCAGTGGTCCGACGCTGATTTGTTGAGATACGGACAAAGCAATCTAGAGTATGGCAAAGGCCGAAAAATCACATATGATTTTGAGCGAATTGAGATGTGGCTTGCATCAAAAATTGTGTTTGGAAAGTGTTTCTTGACCGGGGCACTCACAAGGTTTATATTCGCAAAGGAACTTTTCCACTCCTGCGGTCAATTGTTGACAGAGATTCGAAAACTGGTGAAACAGAATCCAATTTTGCCAGAGGAAGTATGTAAAGGTTTAGCTATCCTGAAAGAACGAAGAATCAAGGAAGCCCAAGATCTTCTCCAACATATCGAGGTGCTTATCTTTCTGCTTAAACGAAAATTGAAGACCTTCAACGTCGATATGACTTTAGAAGAGCTCGCTGAAGAATGGACCTCGATGTTACCGAGTCCCTTCCCTGTCAGTCTGTTACCAGAACCAAGAAGTTCCATTAAAATCAAGCACGTAGCTGCTCTTTACGAAGCCCTCGAAGATCTGCTGGCTGATGGCGCTATTGACGGTCTAGCAGATCAATTTCGATACCAGTTGCCGATTAAAATGAAAGAAGCCATTTGCGCTGTGCTGGCCAAAGATGTACTGGCGTTAAAACCACCCAACTTTCTTAAAGCGTTGCGCCGTTTCGTGTTTCGTTACCTCTCATCCGAAACTGAAAGATATTGGCCCGAAGAAAGAAAATCGTTGCAGTCGTGTTTGGACGAGCCTTCGCTTTGGTCACCACTCCCACTGCCAAACCTTGACGAAATTCCTCGAGAAATTACCCTAGAAAATATTCACTCGACCGTCAAGTACATAGAAGAAGTGGAAAAGGTGAGATTTCGATTCCTATAAACAATTCAGCTCCAATGCGCTCTGTAGAGAATTTCTATTTTCAGTTAAACTTTCTTTTTCAGTTGTTTTCATTAAGTATATGATATTATATTCTGCTAATAAAAAATATATATGATATGATGCATTTAGTAGAATGATACTTTGGAAGAGGTTTCCTGGTATATACTCAGAGAGGATAATTTTTATACTTATTTCGTTTGCCATTGCTACAGTAAATATAAATCAATAGAATAAAAAGACAATAGACCTTTTCGGTAATTACGTCTCAACATTTTAACATCACAACGTTTTAAATTTAGAACCACCTTAAATGAAATAGATTTCAAGTTTTACTCTCACGAGCCACGTGCAAAGATACAAAACACCCTTCTTCAACACATGCATGAAAAATATATATTGTTTGTTTTGATCAATAAATGTGAAAATAAGCCAAAACACGAGAACGAGGCTGAGGGGCCAAGACCAGGAGCCTCGTTCCCGTGTTATGGCTTAGTTCATACCTATTAGTCAAAATGAAAAAAAATTATTTTTCATGCACGGGTAATAGAACGATTTTTTGGATCTCTGCACATAGCTTGTGAGAGTAAAACTTGAAATCCATCTCATTTAAGATGGTTCTAAATTTAAAACGATGATGTTGTGACATAATTAGCGAAAAGGTCTATTAGATATATCTTCTACGCTGCCTAAACTATTTGAAATTGTTTATTTGGTTCGCCCGAAGTACAGCCAAACCTGAAATCAGATTGGTTAACAAGAAAATTCGTGGCGAAAAGTAGCGTTGTTTCCTAGAATATGTCAGTACATTTTCTGGCGTGAAAAAACTCGTGCATAATAGAAAAACGGTCGTTGCGATACTAGGATTTCGTTGGACCACATTTCTGTGGAATACCCAATATATGTATTAATAATTCTGATATAATGACAAATACGCATGAATGAAGTCAACAAATGAACCACAAATATTTTTTTTTCTTAGGAGAAGAAAGCGAGCATTTCTAGAAGACCCGGTCTACGAAGTTCGCCGCGTCCGCCTCAGAAAATCAAACAACCTGGGAAATCAGCACGACGTCGGGTTGCAAATTTTAATTAGATTCGACAGCCTTTTTTCTTATTATAACTATATGTGTAACGTTTCAATTTTTTCATATAACGCAACGATCTTAGCTGGGCGTGCAACACTCCTCGAACTGCTAGTGCTAAGCCTACAGGTAGATTTTGACTTACGATTATTCAACCAGTTGCTAATTGCACTTGATTACTTGACCTCTTTTACAATTTTCTAACCGGCCTAGTTTCACATGTGAGTGATTTCCTGAGTAATAGGATAAAGCAATTTATGATGCCCATGGGAAACTTAAATATTCAAATTTGAAACCAATCGTATCAGCATTCTACCGTCCATTTTAACTCAAAACCCGATGGCGATGGGAAAATGCCCATCCCCCGCGAAATAGGCGCCTGGAATGTTGCACAATCGAATTGATCGGTGCTTTAATCAAATATGATTTCCAGTATTGCATAAATGGAATTGATAAGTAATCAAGTAGAACTATAGTGTTTAGATATAATTTCCATGCAGTGCATGTATTACGTTTCAAGAAAAAATGCACTTAATTCAGCCCTAAAAAAACAAAAACACCAACTTAGTTGCACTAATCTTATATCCTAAATTAGTAAATCCCTTTAACATGAGTAGTATCGTCCAGGATATTTGAATGCAGTTTGATGATGCGTATAGCAAACGTCAGCATCAAGACACCACTCGCTTTTGCTACCAATAAGCTAAATTGACCATTGAATTGCAGTCGTTCAGGATGGAGTAGGTGATTGGACGATTCCTCGTATATATGAAACATTTAGTGTAATAACTGAATAACAATGTCAATGCCAATTCGACAGCTATTTTAAATTGATATTTAGTCTAAACATGCTGATGCATATGAAACCAATAATAGTTATCTAGTTTAATCTTTTTCATTAATAAATGTTTTTTTGTCAATTTGTTTTATATTATATAGTTTAGTTGTAGTGGCAACTAGAACGATAATTGGCGGGTGAATATTCATATATCCAGTTCTGCCCTACGGATTTCTTTAGTGCAATAGCTTATACAACAAGACGCCGTTCTGGCGTTACTCCGGCGCACGTGCCAGTCTTCAATATAGAGCTTCTGAACATAAACAATACAGTTCGCGTATTGTTTCGCATACATATTCGCATCATGCAGTTAGATGCCTTGCGAACCTAAATGTTCGATCGCGAAATTTAGAAGCACATCGCAGTATAGAAGTTCAATTGTTCAAAAATGTAAATAAACCGCATGATACATTCGCTTCGTCTTACACTTTGCCTTTTGAATTCGCGCTTATATAGTTATATTAAATCTTCGATCCTGTGCAAACTATACGCGACGTGTCAACGCGCCCATACACGACCACATCATCTTGTTAAACGGCGAAATGGCAGCGATATTATTAAAATAGGACCGGAATCTACATGTATTAAATATATTCTTACCCCAATTCAATCTAAACTTAATCGAACCATCTCTATTTCCGAGGGCGAGGCGTTCGATTATAGTTAGTTAGCGCTCAAGATAATTTTTTAAGATAATTTTACGAGGCATTAGGCAAAAAAATGAGTATAAAAAGGATGGTTTCGAAAATGGATTTCGCAACAATACTGAAATATATATACCACTTATTAACCGAATTTGAGGTCCGTACTAGAAAAATATCAGACCGAGGTTTGACAGTACAGACCGAGCGATAGCAAGGTCCGTACATAAAAGACCGAGGTCTGATATTTTTCCAGGACGGACCGAACGTATTCGGTTAATAATAGATTTATTATTACATGGCATACAGTATTTAGTTTATTTATTTATACAATGCGCTGCAGCATTCTTGCCTCTTTCGCCAGCCAGTCGCCAAGCAAGCACTGAAGTGGCTTCCAAAACTTTGTTTTTTACTCGTTAAATAAGAATAATACAGTAATATAAACAAAAATCAAAGATGAATAAATATAATATTCACATGTACCAAATAATGCTCTCTACCTACCTCTGCTCTCTTCGTCCATTCTCCGTCGATATTTTTCGTGTCAAAAATAAAAGTGCAAGCTTGTTTTTTTTTTAATTAGAGAGTTGGACCGTTACTAACTTACTACGGCAACGGTCTAATACTGGGGGATTCCAGAAACCAGACCGGCGAAGAACCAATCAGCGCACGCCATTTAGTTACAAGACCGCGTGCCATATAATAAATATACCACTTATTAACCGAATTTGAGGTCCGTACTAGAAAAATATCAGACCGAGGTCGTGACAGTATATACGGATCGAGCGATAGCGAGGTCCGTACATAAAAGACCGAGGTCGGATATTTTTCCAGTACGGACCGAACGTATTCGGTTAATAAGGGATTTATTATATGGCATACAGTTTTTAGTTTATTTATTCAAACAATGCGCTGTAGCATTCTTGCCGGCTCTTTCGACAGCCAGTCGCCAAGCAAGCACTGAAGTGGCTTCCAAAACTTGAACAAAAATCAAAGATGAATAAACTATAATATTCACATGTACCAAAATAATGCTCTTCTTCGTCCTTCATTATATATACTATATAATCCTTTGTCGTTATGATTAGGGTCTTTATGATCGGACATCTACTCAGCTCAGTCAAATTGATATTCTTCTAATTTTTGTATATGCGGATTGCAGATACATCGTGTGACATATAGAGATCAGATTCGTTGGCATTATTATCCTTCCCAATCCATCTTTATCCCACTTTAAAAATAATGGAGACAGTTCAGCTTTAGAAAAGCTTTATTCTGATATAAAATTCGAATAATTAGAGTCTAGTGACAATAAAAGATGACTTCACTTTTCACAATACGGGTAATGTAAATATTTTGAGACATGGAGACAAACGTAGGTTAAAACGAGCGTACTCTTACCTATGCATAAGCCTTATCTCTGCAGTGGAGCTCTGTATTTTCAATATCAGACAGTAATTGAAACCTATGGTGCAGCTTTTGGAAATGTTTCAAAGAAATATTTGTCTGAAAAATTTTCTTCGTCAAAATGGCTTTATTCCAAAAACTTGGTGGGCCATACTGAATGTGTGAATGCACTTGCATTTTCAGAACGTGGTGGAGAGTTTCTGGTTTCAGGTAATGCAAAGATCAGGCAATCCAGGGACCAGGGTTCATCTTAATTAACTCAATGAAAATATCAATATATAGGCCATCCAATAGGCCATCCAATTCGCTTGTGGTGGATGTTTTATAGTCTGCTGAGTGAATTTCCATGCATGCACATGGGTTGATGGGGAGGAAATCCACTAAAGCCAAGTAGTACTGCTTCGTTAGTAATACACTACATTCCATCTGACAAAATCATCTGACATCAACATTACGTACATAGATCTGACAAAATTGGATTATGTGCACAGACATTTAATACAAAACACATTGCAAAGTGATAACTAGTTCTTCAAAGTGACAGTCTATTACCAAAGTTGTCTTATATACAATGTTATAAACAGTTAAACAAGCTATTTATCCTTAATCATATTTGAGTTAATTAATTATCTTGGTGGTATCAATAATGTCATGTTAATTAAATTATTTAGGTGGTGATGACAGAAGAGTGTTGGTGTGGAATTTACGTGAAGCTGTTACAGGAAATACAACACCAAGGTGCATGAAACAACAGCATCAATCCAACATATTTTGTGTCACTTTTGATCATGATAATAGACAGATCATTTCTGCTGGTGAGTAAAGCTAGTTTTTTTAAACAAATAGTGTATAATTTAAATTTGTATATAGCATTTTGATTAATTGACTTTTCCACAAACCTCTAGCTTTCACTGATGAGTAAAATTATCTGGCAGTAGATAGTATAAAACAATATCAATGACAGACAGGACTTACTAGAAGATGCCAGTAAAACCTTAGTCATTTGATTTAAAAATTAGAACAATATCTTTCATTATTGTTCATTAGATAGTGTAATTGTCTGCTGATAGGCTGAAAATGTACGGATAAATTCAGATATCTGTTGGTGTCTGCCATGTTTTTCAGTGGTTAGGTTGTTATCTGTAAAGGTTATTGGCCTGCGTTCGCGGTTTTGCAGCAGTATTATATACAGACAAAATCCAATGAATAGTAAAACAATTATTTTATTCAACTTTTGCAGGGTATCCAGAATAATTCAGGCCTCGGTCAATGTTATCTATATATAACATTGACCTCAGCCTGAATTATTCTGGATATCCTGCAAAGGTTGAATTCGACTATGTTTCGATTTGTTTATTATTAGGAAAAGAATTGAGAAAGCTTTTTTTTCCATTTTTTACGGATTTTGTGGAGAATTACTATTTTCCTGAATTCTGATCAATTAGCGGAAATAATGCATTGAAAATCCCATAATCACTGGTTATCAATGAGCCATAAAAATTCACCTAATTCTTATAACCAATACGTGATTTCCTTGCTTAAATCTTATGTGTAGGTAATGATGAGATTATTCTATGCCATGACTCTGAAAGGTAAATAGTCAGCTCAATACATGTATTTAGTGTCGGTGTATTAATCTTTTATGCAAAACTATTATTTATATCAGCTAACAACAGGTTTCATTGTATAAAAACAGTATGTGCTATAGCAAGATATGTAAATCATTGCTTCACCCAAAGGTAGTTTCTTTAAAGTATATCCTGATGAATAATATACATTAATAGACCAAAAACTTTGCAAGCAAGCTAATAATTACTGTCTCATTCTGCAATATTGATATATTCTACATTTTGAAATAATTATAAGCATCAAATGTCGTATAACAACTGCCTAAAATAGACAGGAACACTTCTCGACGTTTCGACCTGAGGGCCTTCCTAGGCACCAGTTGTTATACCACAATTGAAACGGTTGTTTGAAGATGCAGCAACGCTGCTCGCTGGTTATATTGACATAATGAAGTCAATAATTTGTTTGATGGGTAAAATGATGGTGATACAGTGGGGTATACTTAGAAAGTGGCCCTGCATGTTTAATATCATAGTATAATTAGTTTTTCAATTATATTGCTCTACTGCCTTTGTGTGTGTTGATGGTTCAAATATTTCCATGTAGTGGTGAGCTGGTGAGGAGTTTTGATGCCGAAGCAAACACAAATGAAATATGTTTCCATCCAGAAGACAATAACATCTTTATTGCTGCAGAGGCAACCTTTGGTGAACTGACTTTGTTTGATATACGAGCACCAACAGGTAATTTTTTTTTCTTTCCTAGAATTAACTGGTATGGACAATATTAATAGACACTTTCTAAGTGCACACAAAACAGTACCATCGAAATGAGGCGGGCAATGAAATCTGTTGTTAGTGGGATGGTTTTAATTGCCTGAGAACAAATGCGAGAACAAATTGTACGGTAGCCCTGTAAATCTGCTGTTAAGAGATATCCCTCTGTTCGTGTAATTTATGCTAGTCATTCAAACAATAGTTGATGTAAGTATAGGCTTAGTAACATTTCTTATGTACAGGTATGTAAAAATGCTTGTATTTTTTCTTAATGTTCTATTATTTTTCTTTCTAGAACGTACAACACTTGCGGTTCCATGGCCAGTTAAAGCAACCTTCTCGTATTTCCCAAACGTACCCAATTTTTCGTCAGCAAAGTTCAACCCTGTCGATCCATCCTTGATTGTGACCGCCAATTTGATAAACGGTGTACAATTATGGGACACCCGATATCCGAGAAGGTTTGACAGTCGTAATTTTCACTTTTTATGTGCTTAGATACAAGTAGAATTAATCATTACAAAAAAAGAGGGTTTTAAACGAATACCCACGTGCGTATACATACGCGTTTACAAATGGAAAACACCCTGAAAAGAAATCTAGGTTATCTTTTCCCGCTCATGTTATTTACACTATTGTTGAACTGCGTTTTTCCAGAAAGTATGAGCTGGCTTATTACAGCAAGATTTGTGGTAGTTAGTGTTAATTGTACCACATTTTTAAACTAATAATCTTAAAAGGGTAATTCTGATATATAGTTTTTGTCTGATATTTTGTAAAATAATGGCATTGTATTACCACCACCTTAATCTTAATTTTTAGTTCACCATATAAGAAATTATTTATCCTCTTTAGCATAAAAACTAAATAATTTGAAGATTAGTGATTAGTAAAAACAGCTGCATACTTTTGTTTGAAGGTGTTTGAGACACTTCGAGTCATCTTTTCCAAAGCGTGGGTCACAGATTGCCATGAGCGTGGCGTTTGATTGGACAGGACGCTATATCGCTGCCGTGAGAAAGTCCGACCCCCCGGTGTTGTACCACATCGACAGAGAATACTGTTTAGCGGAGTTTTGTGAGAAAGGTTATGGTAACAAAGTAACCAGGAAGTCGGTCTGTTTTGCTGGTCTGAAAGACGAGGTGGGTGCAGTATATAGTGTTACCCGGGCTACATCTTAATTAAATATAAATCTGAAAATGACTTTGGATTCGTTTTATTTAACATTTAACTGATTCGTTTTCGTATCGTATTTATCTTTTCTTATCGAGCTTGCTTCGTGTTTTTTGTTCTTTCTTACTTCATGTAATATACATTATTGTTTGTCTGACACAACTATCTTAATTATAAGCACCATATTATGGCTCGTCTAACAATAGTGGTCATAAATACTTCTGTAAGTCAGTATTTTTTATAACATCCAATATAATGATTAAACAAAAAATAGTATGAAAATATTTTTATACAATTTCATGCAATCTACGTACTACTAAAGATCCTCATATACAAATACTGTGCTGTACTTTGCTATAACTTGCTTGGGCAAGTTTGATTTTAATTATCTTGGTCAGGGGCGTAGGAATTAGCCAGGTGGTACCGGGTGGGCACAGGTGCCTTTTTTGTCTCCTACGTATGCCCACTTACACGTGCCCAAATTTCATTGTAGAGAAAAAGTATAAACTGTGCACATTAGTGGTGTCTTTGCGACTTTGGCAATCAAACCGTCTCTATACATATTTTAAGCTGCCTTCTATATTACCCAAAAGCGCCCATGGAAGCTGGTGCCCCCCAGAAATCAAGCTTCTTATTATTAATTCCTAGTACATTTTATTACAATAACATTAATCGTTTAATATTTATTTGACAAAAAAATTTTCAAAAAAAGTTTTCGGGAGTATAATTTTTAGCCTAGAATTTGCAAAGTAACATACTATTATTTGTTTGAGAGCGATATTTTACAAACGTCAGCCTTATTTTAACTATATAATTGTTCAAAAGCGAATGATAAAGAGCTACTTTTATTTCTACAGTTCATAATGACAGGCTCGGAAGATTTTAATGTATACCTCTGGAAAGTACCAAAGCTAAGCAAAGATCACGTGGGTGTTGCGAAGGTAGAACAGAGTTCTCTTGCACTGGAGGGTCATCGATCTATTGTGAACCAAGTCTGTTTCAACCATGACACAGCCATGATATGTTCTTCTGGAGTCGAGAAAATCATCAAGGTATGTGGCAACAGATGCTGTTCTTTTATGTTTTTACATATGATGATTCGTTGAGAAAATAATACAAAGTAAAACACACCATATGTTGAATACCTAATAATAACATGATACATACTTTAAAAAACAGTTTAACAAAAAATATTTTACTACATTTTGCATGCGATTGTATAATTTCTAAATTTTTATTATCTAGATCTATTTATTGTAGATTTTATTATATCCATATTCATTCAGATGTGGAGTCCATTTCAAATGTCTGGTGGAATTCCGGGCGATAAGGTTTGTGAAAAAAGGAGGCTGTACACAAACGAGGAATATGAGCGAATGTTAAATGAAGATTGGCCACGTGATTACGAGTCAACTGGGGAAGATGAGAAGATGCTGGCAATGGTCGATCAATGGTTACTTTCAAAAGAATTCCATTCCCCGTCAGATGACAGTGAATCTGACGAGTCACCCGCAGGGCGTGTCGGTGGTTTTGCTGATGAAGGAGAAAACGAATATCTCAACGAATTGAGTTCTCCAGAGTCTACAGATTCTGAATACTCGGAGAGTCCTGGCGCAAATAACCTGAGTATTGAAAAACTTAAACACCTTGCTGACAGAATTTCTCAAAATCCGCAGGGCAAAGTGGACAAAATTTCCGCGAATGCTAGAAATTCGGACACAATTTCTCAAGACACCGAGCCCCCAGAAAATATTTCGCAAAATGCAACGAGCTTAGCTGGACTAAGTGCGAAAAGCTCTGATCAAAATTCTCAAAAGAGCACAGGCGAGAATTTCGAGAGTACTGTTAAAGGCATTGATAAAAATTCTGAGATTGGGAAAAGCACGATTATCAATTCTCAGAATTCTGATGGTGTAGGGTTGGAACGTTTACGCGAAATAATACCACCGCATGATCGTCCAAGAAATTCATTGGCTCGCATCGCGGAACTTCGCAGGAAATGTCTGAAGGATGAAGATGACTGAATATATGCATAAGTTATTTTCAGTCCCTCTGCAGAATCTTCCAAGAATTAAACCGTGATGGAAATGAAACGTAATAATTTTTTTAAGATGCAACAAGTCCCACAAATCAATACATCGTTCAAGCTCCAACTGTCCAAGTTTCTTTAATAACATTTGAAATTTTGCGCAGATAAATCCTAACCAATTCTCTGAAACAAATATCAGGGTCGAGCAGTTACATTAAATTCATTGTTGTACGTCTTATTATATTTTTAGTTTTATTCCCATTATATTTGCTCATATCCTCGAGAACAAAAACAATTCCTTTTGTTAATTCAATTTTGTCTCATATCCTGCAGCTAGGGTGCAGGTTCTAAAACGCGGATTATAGACGTAAGAGTTTGTATAAAGTGCATCATGGACTACACTTTCTCTTTTTTTAATAGAAGGGGTCTGAAATGGCTGAAAATAATCAAACTTTTTTAACAAGCTATAGTCAGCTATTCCCCGCTACATTTTGGCAAGCCCAAAAACGTAATAATTGTTTCATTCTTGCGGTAAACGATGGAAATATTTGCATGCATTTAACAAAAAGCATTTGCTTGTGGCCTGTATTAACTGATGGCTTGTCAATCACACTATAATATACATTTGTACAATTAATGCGTATTAAGGCTAGTTCCACTTACAGAGAAATAGTTCGCTAGCGAAATACTTGCATATTTTCATTTGAATCGAGAACAGTCATGTCAAACTTTTGGTGCTTTTAAAATTCTAAAGAAAATATGCAAACTTTTCGCTAGCGAACTATCTTTCTATAAGTGGAAATCCACCATAATTGGTAAATTATTAATCGTCTTAATCGCACTCAAAGCATAAAGTTAAAAACACGCAATTTTTCCTCGTCTGTTTTCAAGGATTCTCGCAAACAGAGTTAACAAAGAAAATTGTATTCAATCAATTAAAACCGAAAATGGCTTCATTTGTAGTAAACAGTTGGGTCATATTTCTAGTGTTATTAATGTCACACCCAAGCAATTGCTCGATTAACGAGTTACTGTTTCGCAAAGTCGCCAAGCGATACTTGGCAAATCATGTCATTGATACAAAACTGGCGGAAAGCGAGCTCGAATGTGGTGTGTATTGCGTCAGGGATGGTTCATGCAGATCTGCAAATTACAAAACGTCTGGAACAGGTAAAGGTCGATGTGAACTCAACGATAAAACACTTCGAGAGACTTCTGAAAACGATAAAAAAACAAATCCTGAATTCAACCATCTTTATCTCATTAGGCCTGTGGGTAAGTTTTAATTATTTAAGCCCAAGTAAATACTTATGACTTATATAGGGTATACTGTCATGCAATGAACAACGATTAGTAAATTAGCGAAGAGTCTTTAAAATGTTAGTGTAAGAAGCGCCAAGGAGTCTAATAAAGACAAAAGTTCGGTAGTTGCCAAATTTACATCTCTTAAAAGAAGAATTGCATTGCAAGTCGCAAGAAAAATTGCACCGTGTAACAGGGCCTTTAGTGGGTTATATTCTCTCGACTACTCTAAGGGCGAAAAACCGAATTAAGGCTGGCTTAACTAAATTTTCCGCACTATTTCGTGGGCATGAGTATTTATGCCGGCCGGCTAAATCGTCGATGTAAGCTGTAATATAGACTATATACTATACGATGGTATAAAGCATTTAGTATTTCCTGTTGATATATTCATATGTACTTTACTCATATATATGTATATATATATATATATATATATATATATATATATATAATATATATATATATATATATATATATATATATATATATATATATATATATATATATATATATATATATATGGTGTAAACCAGTCTATATGTTTTCGTTTTTCGATTATCCCAAGCCTGAAATTATATATTGCCATAAAAAATCAACTGCGTAAATTTATTTACTGTTTGTATAAAAAAATACTTTTCATGTACCGAGCTTTTAAAATTCTAATAACGAACTCTGTAACATGCACTGTTTAAGTTTTTTACATTCGTTCGTCAAATAAAAAGTTCGTCGTATGAAACAGGTCCAAACTACTTCTATATTATTTATTTTTATAATTATATACGCTTATTATCGCGCACTTATAAATGCTGAAATCAGCAAGGAATACTCTTATATACCTGCCATTTATATAGGCGTCCTTCTATTTGTATAATGGACCTGTTTCTTTTAATTAACAAAGTGTGAGCTGATATAACTACGATATACACAGGTCTGATTTGGCATTCTCGCGCCAACTCTGTTTGCCTACGCCATATGACGATCGTGTCGTTGCGCTGTTGAATACGCAGTTATTCAACAATTCTCAAAACTCCACGACTACGAGTTTGGCTGATGGCGTAAGCAAACACGCGAGAATGACGAAACTTGTACTATATATAGTCATGTACTATTAAACTTACTATATTAAACTTCTTGCTTATATATAAACACTTTCAGAGATACAACAAACTTGTTCGATTGCGAACTGGGCGACGAGTTTCAACAAGCAGGGCTTCTCAAAATGTGACCAGGAAAATCATTTTATCTCAGGACTTTATCGAAAGTCTCCGTCAAACGATACCAATCCAGATCCCATCTCCTTGCTTGAAGCTGCAAAATGTTGCACTTCGATTCCAGCGTTCTGCGCTCAGAGTAGCGTGTGCGTGACAGCAGACTGGCACACTAGTTTTGATCGGTACGTCTTGTTTACACATAAACTGTCATAGCTAATTTTAAGCATTTTTTATGCACTGCACATATATCATCACAATATTCTGATAAAACATGGGACATGATAAAAATGGTCCTAACTGGAAACTGGTAATTTAAAAATGGGGGAATTGTAGGGGTCTGCAGGATCTCTTCCAGTAAATTTTCTTTATTTTTGAGTCTCTATGACTTCATTTCCAGCGTTTTTGGGGACAACTACTTGTGAATCCATCTCGGCAGAGTGAGGTCTTCTGAGAAAATACCATTTATCACTGTACATTTCTCATTTTATCACTGCACATTCTACTTTTATCACTGCAGAAATTGGTTTTCATTGAACACTATAAAATTAGGTACGACCAGTTTAAAACATTTCAAAGCTTTATTATTATAACGTATAAATCGTGTAAAGAGCAATTGGTAATTTAAAGATGGGCGGATTGTAGGGGTCTGGAGAACATCTTGCAGAAAATTTTCTGTATTTTTGAGCGAGCTCCTATGACTTGATTTTCAGCATTTTCGGGGACAATCCACCTCGGCAAAGTGAGGTCTGTTGAGAAAATACCATTTATCACTGCACATTCTCATTTTATCACTGCACATTTACTTTTATCACTGCAGAAATTGGTTATCCTGCACACCAAAATTAAGTATGCATACTGTTTAACATTATTTTCATTATTGGGTTGTGTGTATAGAGAATGCATAAAAGGGAAAAATCCTTCACATATTGCATGCAATTTCACTTCACAAAACTGACCGCGGGCTGTATGAATTACAAGGAAGCTGTTTGCGTGTTTGAAAGATTTTACTTTTAGTCATAATGGCTCGATCCTTTTCACGGAAATCTTGATATTTTTCGCATGCAAACACGAAGATAACCATTCGGGAACTTGTCAAGGAAAGTTTAAACATTGGCGGAATCTTTATAACCTTATTGGCTCATGCAGCATGTGCATGTTAAAATAACCGGCTGTATTTTACAAATTATATGTTCCAGAGATGCATCGATTATATACGACTAAATATGTATAGGTCCGTTTACATGCACTTTTTGCTGCGATTTTATGCATGTGCATGCGATTTCTTCTTTAGATAGATCTGAATGAATAATTTGTTAAGAATTATCTGATGTAATACTATAAGAGCTGTTATTTGAACATCAGTAACTAATTAATTCGTCCGCATGTATTAAAAGAAGAAATATGAGGGAAAACATACTCCGAAAATAAACATCTTGTAAACTCAAGATATGAGTTGTTAAAAAATAAGACACCATATATTCAAGGTGATATTTCGACTGTATTTCAAAGTCATTGTCAAACATAACTATTTACAAGCATGCTACGATCTTTATACAAAAGAACAAAAGAATCGCAAAAAGTGTAAGCGGGCATTATATGAGTTTCGTGACGCTATAGCAATTCAAAGCGATCTTGAAAAAAATTTCCTAAAAATTATAAAATTATATGTGGGGAAAAAACCTAGAAAACTCAGAATTAATGATAATTCTGAGTTTTCTAGGTTTTTTCCCCACATATAGTAACAAAAAGTGGAATCGTTGTCCAATCGGTTACTTTTGGAGGGAATAAGACGCGCTTCTGGCAATTATTTACATAATATCAACGGAGGTAATTGCTGCAAACCCAACAATTATCCTGACAAATATCGATCGTGTTATGATGAAGATGTCAGTGACTCCTTTGGAAAAAAAGGATGGTCAAACTGTTCAAAAGCTTTGCATTACATTACTGGTCTCTATCGAGGAATTGGCATTAAGCTGGGCGATATAGACAAATTTCGATGCTGTGAAATGATCGAGTAATCAAGGATCCTATTAGCAGAATATTGTCCCCTGCTATATAGAGGTGTTTATTCGTCACATTAACATTACGAATGTATACAAAAAAAATAGCAGAATATATAGATCTTAACGCTTTTAGATTGGGATATCACAGCACAGTTTATATATACATGCATTATGGAATATAAAAAGCCTATGGAATATATTATATGGAAATATGGAATACATGTTTTCAAGCGCTCTCAAAAGAAACAAGTTGCTGCATTATTCATCTACCTGGGACTGGTTGTATATATTTAAAAGCCGGTTAGCTTAACAATGCAGGATTAAAGCAAATCTTGACATTAATTTTTTTAACCTCTTTTTGATAGTCATTTTTTCATGAATTTTTTAGGACCGATAGAAGTTATATTTTCTAAACGCTTTACAACGCACAGTTGTTCAAAAGCACATGCATAAACCAATAAAAACTCTTGAATATAATTTAACCCATAGAGTTAGCTCTAACCTATAGCTTTGAACAACCGACCCCAGTATAATGATAGATTCACTTGAAGATGCCGCTTCTTTTATTATTGCATTTTCATGTTCTATATGCTTGGAGACGATGTCTTGTGGCGTTCATGTTACATGTCTTGTAAGCGACGCGCGTATGCAGGTCACTTCACGTCCGCATATATTATTAGGGACCTCAAGGCGATTCTCCATTACGTCCGCTCCGCCCACATGGGCGAAGCGCACTTTGTTTTTCAGATCTGTCACGGTCGCATGGCCAGAATTTCAAAGGCCGCTTTGCCCGCGCGGGTGAAGCGAACGGTAATGGAGAATTGCCTTTAAGCATATTGGACGGCAACACGATGACGACGCGGCTGAAATTCTCCTTTAAATAAATGCTGTGGCAAAGTGGTTGTTTCATATTATTAATTGTACCAATTTAGTGAGATATAAGGCGTTAAAAACATTGTGTTTATGTTTAAGGACAATTCTATAGAGCCTAATTCGAGGTAGGGCTCGCTGGGTCCTGAAATGCAACCGTTCTAGGCAAGACGTGAAAAACGACGTTTTCTCGTTGTAAACAGAACGAAGACGACGTCTAAAACCCAGCATGGGTCTTTAATTATTCATTTCTTTTCAATAACCCATTGTATTGATAGCCGTCGTCGTCGCGTTCGCGTCCTGCATGCTTAAGGTCCTTATTATGTCCTAATAGACGTCGAATGGACCAGCTGAAAATGTCCGAGCAAGACAACTTTCTAGAAATCTAACCATGCATTAATTCTGATTTTATCAAAAACTCGCGAAAAATAGAGAGTATATATATATAGCTATAGTTAAACAAGTATAGAGCAAGACTTGCTTGCAATAAAATATTTACGAATTTTTATATGCTTAACGCGGAAAAGCTTTTTAACTTGTGTCCCGCTAGCATTGAGTGCACACAACTTTCACTCTGTCAATCAGTATAAATGCTTATAATGTGTTTCACTTGTTAAATTATAAATCGCATATATTAATGACATATAGTTGAAAGTGCATTTAAAACCCTGCCGGACTTAATTGTTGTCAGTTTTGTCGCAATGTCGAGAAGTTTCATTATCGTGTAGAATTATTTAATGCCATTATATATGGTTAAAAATGGCTTCAAGGGTGGCAAAAATTTTGACCCTATTTCTGGCTTTGAAAATGTCACAACCGGGTGATTCCTCAATAAACGAATTGATGTTTCGTAAAATCGCCAAGCGATACTTGGCAAATCATGTCATTGATACAAAACTGGCGGGAAGCGAGCTCGAATGTGGTGTGTATTGCGTCAGGGATGGTTCATGCACATCTGCAAATTACAAAACGTCTGGAACAGGAAAAGGTCGATGTGAACTCAACGATAAAACACTAGAAGAGACTTCTGAAAATGATAAAAAAACAAATCCTGAATTCAATCATCTTTATCTCGTCAAGCCAATGGGTAAGTTCTAGATTATGACGTCCCAGGTAAATAATCATTCTAAATGAACAATAAGAAAACATGCACCCTTGTTTATAAAGAGTCATGTTATGTTTCTGCGTGAATAAACGTTTTGCAGTTAACTTGGGTGTATTATATAATTATATAAAAAACTATCGGGCAAGATCATAATTAAAGCTTAAACAATTAAAATACTATATATATATAGCTCGTATTTTTTATTGTATATCGCGGTAAGAACGAAAATGAAGGATAGACATGGTCCGCCAAGTATTGCCACTGTTTCTACATTAATATTTTCGATTAATCATTATTTATTTCGGGTGTTATCGAATTATTTAAAGTACTGTTTAATTTATCTTTCTTCGTCTTAGTGAAAAAAATAAACCACCCACACTAACGCGTGTGACATATAAATTTTGTTAATGCTGGTCAATGAGAATTCTTTCTGAATAGGTGGAAAAATTCAGGTGAAACACTGAAAATCATGCCCCTATTCGTCTGGAAATACCACCATGGAAACGTTATGATATATAAGATTATATAAGATCTCCGGCACCCAACGAGTTTGAGTGTGAGTGAGCTTTTAGAATACAGGCGTACATCTTAGTCTAAATGCATGAAATCGCGTTCGATTATTAGCTTGCGCAATAAAACTAATAAATGTGCACGTAATAATAGCATGCAGATAGGTTGTCCTGTTTAAGATGCAATGCTTTTAAAAATGCGCGTGACCTTATCAATGTTTTAAACCTTTTCAGGATTACATCAATTTTGCTCGGATGCAAAATGGTGGAGCAGCTTCGACAAGGCGGGCCTGTCAAAGTGTAGCGAAGAAAATCATTTCATCACAGGGCTCTATCGAAGTGCTCCCACTGCTTCAGACCCACTCTCCTTACTTGAATCCGCAAAGTGTTGCGTTTCGACTCCAGCGTTCGCCGCTCAGGGTGCCGTGTGTAAGACAGCAGATTGGTCGCGCTCTTTCGATAAGTATGTATATTTTTAATTACGTTTAGAATTATAACTAGAAGAATAACATGTATATTATAACGCGTGTCCTAATTGGTCGAAGTCTGTATTTGGATCAGGCTATCCAAACACGGACATTTAACTCACTTTTGGAAATCAAACTTTGGACAACTACATGGTTGTTGTTATTTTATAAAACATTTACTTAATTGTCTCCCGTGCATGTTTGGATGACCTGATCCAGATGATGATGAAATGGCTTTGAAATAAAGTCGAAAATTTCCAGTTTCAACCTATGTCTTGTTTGACTGAAATATTATATAATTTTTAAGATGTCTTGTCTCTTGGGAACCTGTTTTTTACATTGTAACGATTAATGTTTTGTCTAGGGACAACGTATGGAACGTGTGCCCCGTCGGTTACTTTTTAAACGGATTAGGACGCAGTGATGCTGAGGATTATTTATATAATCTCGAAAGCGGTAATTGCTGCAAACCGAACAATCATCCTGACCACTACGGACCATGCTATGATGAAGATGTTGGAACGTCGTTTGACAAAAAAGGTTGGTCAATCTGTTCCAAAGCTGGATTTTATATCGTTGGGCTGTATCGCGGTTCCGGAGGCAATGGGCTGAACAATATCGCAAAATTTCGATGTTGTAAAATGATTAAATAATCATGAACCTGTTAATATTATATATAAAATTGGAATACAAACGGGCTACATTTAACCACAACCCATGCAAACGAACATTGATAGATGCTAAGTAGGTTGGATATGTGTAGATTATAATCACAATCATAGATTTAAAAAGATGAAACTACTAAGATGAGCGCTAGGAACCCTAGGAACCTGCTGAAAGATATTGTGTTAAAGCTTATTCCAGACACGCATTTAAATTTTTGGTTACATGAAGTCTTTTCAGGCTCGAAACTTTACGTTGGAAACATATCAAATATACTATAGATTAATTGAGCACAATCTATAACTAGCTACGCAGCCCGAGGATTAGTCCCGCTATGCTAATATTTTTATGTTCATTGACCATGAAAACAGTATATTTGTAAAGACATGAATATTTATAATAACTCGAAATTTTCATAGCGGGACAAAATCGTCAGGCTCACTACGCCAATGAGCGCATTTTCCTAGAGAGTATAATTATATATAGCTAGTGTAAGTCAGGCACATTTAGTTTTGCTGTTTGTATATATACAAATGTATAATATGTCTTATTGCATTAATGAAGGAAAGCTCCTTTACTTGTGGCCAGCTTGAAACGATATGGCCCGTCTACAAATAACTATATGCATATACTGTCAGTTCAAATATAAATTGCATTTGCACTTTACTCGCATTGGCAAAGATGTAGTTAAGATCAAGCGGAAATTGTTCGCGCTCAGTTTTTAAAAATAAGGATTGGTCGTAAAGCTATATATATTAAGGAGAATCCATCTCAATAATTAAAGAATGAGAGCGAACCCAGAAAGTATTTTGCTTTTATTTCTGGTTTTAAAAATCTCACACCCGGGCGATTGCTCGATTAACGAGTTACTGTTTCGCAAAGTCGCTAAGCGATACTTGGCAAATCATGTCATTGATACAAAATTAGCGGGAAGCGAACACGAATGTGGTTTGTATTGCGTCAGGGATGGTTCATGCACATCTGCAAATTACAAAACGTCTGGAACTGGTAAAGGTCGATGTGAACTCAACGATAAGACGCTTCAAGAGACTTCTGAAAATGATAAAAAAACAAATCCTGAATTCAACCATCTTTATCTCGTCATGCCAAGAATGGGTAAGTTAAAAATTTCAAAACAAAAAAAAATACCGTGCATAATAATATATCATGAAATTGTCATGTGAGATATAAAAAAAATCCTATGCTGTGCTAGGCAATACATGAAAAGAGCGAAGGGCGAAAATTATGGGCCGTTTTTGTGTAGAGCTTTGAAAAAAATTATCGTCCAATTTTTACTTTTTGGCATTAAATATTTCCATTGGTTTTAAGTGTCCAAAATACTTCTTAAAAAAATTGTTTCAAAAAAAAAGTCAATCAAGTTATAAACTATATAACTATAATTGTTTGGAAGAATAACATGTGTGTGTGAATATTCTTTCTTGCCTTTTAAACAATATAAACCATGTAGTTAGTACATTTAGGCCTAGGTTTTAAAACGTCTCATTTTGGTCGCGTCGAATTCAAACAATAGATAATAAGATGAGAAACCTCATTAAGCTTCATTATCATCTTATTATCAATTTTTTGAATTGCATTTGACGTGACCAAAATATGACATTCAACCTAGGCCATATTTGGATGAGCTATTGAGCTATCTTACGGTCTGTACATATATGAAGACGATGTTTGCGTGCAATCCTGTCACACACATGCAATATACTTGGCGTCCGCTTAGTCCCAGTAGCATATATAGCCAGCCTGACGATATTTTGGTGTTAATTGACTGTGGAAACAATGAATTTCTAAAGAAATGAATAATTATAATAACACGAATTTTACATAGCGGAACAAAATCTTCAGGCTGGCTATGCCACTGCATGCTTAAGCCTGGTTTCTTTCCATTTAGTCGTAATTGTCGTGAACATGTCATTTTCGCCGATGAGAAATTGTCGGGATGTAAATTCGCTTTCATTCCTGTATTCAAATCTGTCATTGTTGACTGCACACGTATAGAAATATTCTATCACATCAGCCAGCTTGACATGTTCACGACACTCACGACTAAATGGAAACCAGGCATTAGTCTATATGCAATACTTTCAAAATGCCTATAAAAATCACCTTTTAGAGGTTCATCCAAGTGAACCAACATGCTGGAATGCGAACTGGTGGAGCAGTTTCGACAAGGCGGGCCTGTCAAAGTGTAGCGAGGAAAATCATTTTATCGCAGGGTTCTACCGAAATTCTCCCAATGTTGCCAATTCAGACCCAATCTACTTACTTGAATCCGCAAAGTGTTGTGTTCCAAATGAAGCGTTCAGCGCTCAGAGTAGCGTGTGTAAGACAGCAAGTTGGTGGACATCTTTCGATAGGTTTGTATCTTTGTATCTTTGAATAACATTTAAAAATAATGTCAGGTTCTTGAAAAGATATACAAGACAAAACGTTTCCACCAATCATGCTGCAAGGGGCCGGTTGTTCAAAAGGCGTTTAGCTTAAACGGTGGTTAAGCCAAAATACTTTCGTACCTCTTAAGAATGATTGAACCTGCATCTTATGCATTGCAAAATATGTACTTCCATTGAAAATTATTAAACTATTTACATCGAAATATTTCAGCTCGGTTGTTCCATGCATAAATAGATAATTTTGTTTTCCATTTTGAACTTATCCACCATTTAAGCTAAACGCCTTTCGAACAACCAGCCACTGGTATATAGTTTGTAAAAGAACCATTGCTTTAATATTTGCAAAGAAGGCAGCTTTGTGAGTTTTTTGTTTTAATTATAAACAATGCATTCTATCCAGTAACCTTGAAGATTATAAAAAAATCTATCAAAATAGGAAATAAGGTATATTCATAAATAAGTATGCTTGTTCACGCGTGAATCTGAGGGTGCCTTCATGCACACATGCCATTCTTTTCGATTAGTTCACTGACAGGCACGCCGGAACATCGATAATTGGGGGGGGGCATATATTCATATATTCGAGTTCTGCATTATTTGTTTCTTTTGAAATCAATTGTTTTTACGGTCTGTGAACTTGAATATATGAATATATGTCCCCCCAATTATCAATCTTCCGGCGTCCCTGTTCACTGATATTATTTCTATATTAAAAGCCGAGAGAACTAGGCACAAGTCTGAACGCAACCTAAGTTAGCTTTACTCTCAAACAAAAGCATGTATTTGCTGAGTTATTTGCCGGGTGAATAGAATAATGAGATAAAGTCAGCGGCGTAGCCAGCCTGACGATTTTGCCATGCTATGCAAATTTTATGTTAATAATACTGATAATGCAGATTTATCAACGGTATTTCTATAAGTTACCGTCCCATTAAACTGATTAAACTGGCCATGGGGAAACGGAGCAGCTGCCCCCCCCCCCAAAAAAAAAATTTTGAGAATCAAGAAATTCGGGCAACGTTCAGCCAAAAACTCAGCCAAACTACATGACCAGCACTTTTGAAACCGAATTTTTGTAATGTATATTAGTAATATTACAAATGTATATTCTGTTTGGTCACTTTTGTTACACTTTCCTGAAAGCACATTCGTCGTTTGCCACGGAATTTCTTTTCTTTTGCCGCGGAATCAGTTTTCTTTTCAATAAAATGAAGTTCAGCTATTTTGTTACAAATCTAGTAAAAGTTAAAATTAGGGCACATTGACGTGTAATAATTCAAAAATTCGGGTGATTTTTTTTACCCAGCACCCCCTCCCCATATGAAGTTGCACCCTGTCTTCTGAATTTATCAGCTTGGCGCATACTTTAAATCTCAAACTGTACATGTGAACATGTAGTGATTAGATTTTTGGGTCGAAACTTTATAAATTAAACACCAATTTCTGCGGTGTTGTATTTGGGCCGAAGTTTTGTATCACTATCTAATATTGGTTTTCAGCTTAATATATTTCGGCTATCTTTATACACATTTAGAAACGACAATTGGAACTTGTGCCCCGTCGGCTACTTTTTGAACGGATTAGGACGCAGTGTTGCTCATTATTTATATAACATCGAATATGGCCATTGCTGCAAACCCAACAATCATCCTGACCACTACGGACCATGCTATGATGAAGATGTTGGAACATCGTTCGACAAAAAAGGTTGGTCAATCTGTTCCAAAGCTGGATTTTACATCGTTGGGCTGTATCGTGGTTCCGGAGGCAATTGGCTGAACAATATCGAAAAATTTCGATGTTGTAAAATGATTGAATAATCATTGGCGTTAAAACCAGAGTAATATAGGTATTATTTGGAAATATATACCTATATCGCGACAGCTAGTCTATGAACATAGACAGATACTAAAATGTGGAATAATGTATTTTTAGTGAAATGTATATTACAAGTTTTCATGCATGTAAAGTTATTTTATTAAAGCACTAGAAAATGCCGTTCTGATGATCTTTGGTCTTTACGGAAACGTAGCTACCATACAATAGAATCTCCTTTCGTATTGGATTTCACTTAACTTTAGTTCACGTTTTGCTGTTTTTAAAAACCTCCTTCATTAATTAAAAGGGGATTAATTGTCGCGCGATTAATCAATACAATATACACTTAAGGTATGCTCCCAAGGGAAATAGTAAGTTTTGTTTTCCCAAGAGGCTGAATGTTTCCCAAGAGTCTGAGGCGAAGGAAACATTGAGACTCGAGGGAAAACAAAACTTACTATTTCCCGAGGTAGTGTACATTAAGTGTTTTGTTATATAAGAACGAAAACATACATGTTACACAACAATTTCATTTTAAAAAAATCCACTTTACTTTTTTATGACAAGAAAGGGTGTAAATGGGCCTTTAGTAAATATCTGAAGCCATTTCCAGCATGGTAACACAGTTTTAAAACATTTTCAAAAATCGTCAAATTTGGCCAGATGGTAACTGTACACCACTACCCTTTATATTTTCAATGTTCCAAAAACAAACGAAATCTGCTCAAAAACCAAAGAGATTAGTCTTAATAAATATTTGAAGCCATTTTCAGCATATATTAACAAAGAAAACAACGACTATGATAGTAATATTTGGTTAACTTTTATTCAGTAATCTGGCAACCCCAATATGCTGTTTTGTGCAGTTAAAAACAATAGAATGCACTCCGTTGCTCCCTGCAGCCAAACAGAAACAGGGGATTTGATGGCGTACGACGAAAGTTTGAAGCATGCTTCCTATTCTGACCATGCTCTCGAGTTTTGACGGGGCAGTATAATCTATATATTCTCTCTATTCGTATTAAGTACTGCGAAAAAAGTACTTAAATGTGGCATAACAACTGTGGTATAACTCTCCTGACAGACTAAGGCCCTCAGGTTGAGACGTCGAGAAGTGTTTTGTCTATTTCAGGCTATTTTTATACCATATTTGATGCTAAGATGCTTAAAATTACTTCAAATATTCACCAAAACTAATTTTTATATCTTATTTTATTTTACAATCTTTTTCAATTATGGTAAAACCCACAGAGCTCAGTGCTTCTTTACGGGTAACCTTGGTATACTGAAACAAAATTGATGAGTTACCCCAATATATATATATATCTTCGAAATCGAACGTTCGAACGAAATCTCTTTAGTTTTTGAGCATTACCATTTTGGTCAAAATTTTCAAAAACTGTCTAAAATGTTAAAAATGGATTCCTAAGACTACTATCTTTCATTTTAGAGCATATTTGGTTTGTTTTTGGAACATTGAAACCTTAGCTACCATTTTGCTCAATTTTGACTACTTTTCAATGTTCAAAAAACGAGCCAAATATGCTCTAAAATAAAATATATTAGTCTTAGTAAGCCATTTTTAACATTTTAAGACAGTTTTTGAACACTTCAAAAAGTCGTCAAAATTGACCAATTTGGTAAGGCTTACCGCTTACCATTTTGCTCAATTTTGACGAAATTTTAAATTGTTCAAAAACTGTCTTAAAATGCTAAAAATAGCTTACTAAGACTAATATTTTTTATTTAAGAGCATATTTGGTTTGTTTTTGGAACATTGAAAAATCGTCAAAATTGACCAAAATGGTAAGGCTTACCACTTACTATTTTGCTCAATTTTGACGAGCCTTTGAACTGTTCAAAAACGGTCTTAAAATGCTAAAAATGGCTTCCTACTACTAATATCTTTCATTTTAAAGCATATTTGGTTGGTTTTTAGAACATCGAAAAAGTCATCAATTTCGACTAAAATGGTAAGGCGTATCAAAATTCGGACTATTTTTCAAAATTTTCTAAAACTGTGTTAACATGCCAAAAATAGCTTACTAAGACTAATCGCTTTGGTTTTAGAGCATATTCGGTTGGTTTTTGGAATATTGAAAAAAACGTCAAAATTGACCAAAACGGTATAAGGCTTACCCCTTACCATTTTGGTCAATTTTGATGACTTTTTGAACCATTCAAAAACTGTCTTAAAATGTTAAAAATGGCTTCCTACCAGTAATATCTTTCATTTTAGAGCATATTTGGTTGGTTTTTGGAACATTGAAAAAGTCGTCAATTTCGACTAAAATGGCTTATCAAAATTTGGACTATTTTTCAAAATTTTCTAAAACTGTGTTAACATGCCAAAAATAGCTCACTAAGATTAATCTCTTTGGTTTTAGAGCATATTCTGTCGACTTTTGGAGCATCGAAAAAGTCGTCAAAATTGATTAAAATGGTAAAGCTTATCAAAGTTGACTTTTTTTCAAAATTTTCGAAAACTGTGTTAACATGCCAAAAATGGCTTACTAAGACTAATCGCTTTGGTTTTAGAGCATATTTTGTTGGTTTTGGAATATTGAAAAAATCGTCAAAATTGAGCAAAATGGTAAGGCTTACCCCTTACCATTTTTGTCAATTTTGACGATGTTTCAATGTTTCAAAAACAAACCAAGTATGCTCTAAAATAAAAGATATTAGTCTTAGTAAGCCATTTTTAACATTTTAAAACCATTTTTGAACATTTAAAAAAGTCGTCAATTTTGAGCAAAATGGTAAGGCTTACCCCTTACCATTTTGGTCAATTTTGATGACTTTTTGAACCGTTCAAAAACTGTCATAAATGTTAAAAATGGCTTCCTACCAATATTATCTTTCATTTTAGAGCATATTTGGTTGGTTTTTGGAACATTGAAAAAGTCGTCAATTTTCACAAAATGGTGGCTTACCCTTACCATTTTGGTCAATTTTGACGACATTTTGAATTGTTCAAAAACTGTCTTAAAATGCTAAAAATCGCTTACTAAGACTAATATCTTTTTATTTTAGATGATATTTGGTTGGTTTTTGGAACATTGAAAGAGTCGTCAATTTTGCCTTCAAGTATTAAAATGTATTGTTTTATGGTTAGTAGCAACAGAAGATGCGGTGGCGTAGTCGTTAAGGCTACCGTCATAGGGAGCGCAGGATCAAATCCTGCAAGGGCGAAGTGAAATTTTTCCCATCTTAATTGCTATTTAATTTAAAATTCTGTGAATAGGATTAGGTCGAATAAAGAACAAGTGCTTTTAACAAATGGCTCTGTGGCCCAGTGGGTTAAGGCTACGGCCTACCAGGTTGCATGTCTAGGTTCGAATCCTGCATGGGAAAGTTCGATTTTTCCACGGAAATTATTCTTTAATTTAAACTTCATCGAAAAGGATTAGGTCAAATAAAGAACAATAGCTTTCGACAAATGATGCGGTGGCCTAGTGGTTAAGACGTTCGTTTCTAAACCCGAGGACAGACGTATCAACTCCGGGCAATGCAAAAAATTCGCCTGAAAAATTTCGGTGTGATTTGGAAGCTTCAAAGCCATTAAAAGATTCCTCGGCCTTTGGGAAAGACCGTAAATTGAAAAAAAATTGAAATAAAAAAACTGAAAAAAATTTCTCACGCTTAAAAGTGCCTAAAAATTGAAAAAAGCACAAGTAAAAAAACTTTAAAATCATGTGTCTTCTAAAACACTGAAAATTAAAAAAGTCAGAAACAAAACTGTAAATTTAAAAATTTCCCGCTTTTAAAAAATTCATGTTTACTTACCTTAATTTTTTTTACGAAAATTTGACAGGGTGATTTTCTCGAGAGTGAAAAAATTTACTTTTTTTCACTTTTTTGAAATTCTCTAAGATTTTTTTTACGACGAAGTATTTTGTCTTGGGCTACCTGTATCTGTCTTGGGCTACCTGTGTCTGGCTTGACACAGTAGCCCAAGACAAAATACTTCTTCCTCAAAAAGATTTTTCACTTTTTTGAAATTCTCCGAGATATTTTTATATGAAGAAGTACCATGTCTTGGTAACCTGTGTCAAGCCGGACACAGTAGCCCAAGACAGACACAGGTAGCCCAAGACAAAATACTTCGTCGTAAAAAAAATCTTAGAGAATTTCAAAAAAGTGAAAAAATGTAAATTTTTTCAGTCTCGAGAAAATCACCCTGTCAAATTTTCGTGAAAAAAAATTAAGGTAACTAAACATAAGTTTGTTAAAAGCGGGAAATTTTTAAATTTATAGTTTTGTGTCTAACTTTCTTAATTTTCAGTGTTTTTAGAAGACACATGATTTTAAACACTTTTTTTACTTGTGCTTTCTTTCAATTTTTAGGTAGTTTTGAACGCGAGAAATTTTTTAAAGTTTTTTTATTTCAATTTTTTCAATTTACAGTCTTTCCGAAAGGCCGAGGAGTCTTTTAGTAGTTTTAAAGGCTTCCAAATCACACCGAAATTTTTAAGGCGAAGTTTCTTGCATTGCCCGGAGTTGATACGTCTGTCCTCGGATTGAGAAACGAACGTCTTAACCACTAGGCCACCGCATCATTTGTCGAAAGCTATTGTTCTTTATTTGACCTAATCCTTTTCGATGAAGTTTAAATTAAAGAATAATTTCCGTGGAAAAATCGAACTTTCCCATGCAGGATTCGAACCTAGACATGCAACCTAGTAGGCCGTAGCCTTAACCCACTGGGCCACCTCATCATTAATCAAAAGCTCTTGTTCTTTATTCGACTTAATCCTATTCGCAGAATTTTAAATTAAATAGCAAATTAGGTGGGAAAAATTGCACATCTCCCTGGCAGAATTCGAACCTACGCTCACAACCTGGTAGGGCGGTAGCCTTAACCACTAGGCCACCGCATCCGTGTTGGTACTTACCGTAAAATAATACATTTTAATACTTGAAGACAAAATTGACGACTTTTTCAATGTTCCAAAAAGCAACCAAATATGCTCTAAAATGAAGATATTACTCTTATGAAGCAATTTTTAGCATTTTAAGACACTTTTTGAATCATTGAAAAAGTCGTCAAAATTGACCAAAATGGTAAGGCTTACCCCTTACCATTTTGGTCAATTTTGACGACTTTTTCAATAATCCAAAAACCAACCAAATATGCTCTAAAATGAAAGATATTAGTCTTAGTAAGCCATTTCTAGCATTTTAAGACACTTTTTGAACAATTGAAAAAGTCGTCAAAATTGACCAAAATGGTAAGGGATAAGCCTTACCATTTTGGTCAATTTTGACAACTTTTTCAATGTTCCAAAAACCAAGCAAATATGCTTTAAAATGAAAGATATTAGTCTTAGGAAGCCATTTTTAGCATTTTAAGATAGTTTTTGAACAGTTCAAAAAGTCGTCAAAATTGACAAAAATGGTAAGGGGTAAGCGTTACCATTTTGGTGAAAATTGACGACTTTTTAATGTTCCAAAAAGCAACCAAATATGCTTTAAAATGAAAGATATTAGTCTTAGGATGCCATTTTTAGCAATTTAAAACAGTTTTGGACAGTTCAAAAAGTCGTCAAAATTGACCAAAATGGTCAGGCTTACCCCTTACCATTTTAGTCAATTTTCACGACTTTTTGAACTGTTCAAGAACTGTCTTAAAATGTTAAAAATGGCTCGGTACTCACTGCATTTACTACCAGCTAAAATAGGTTGATTTAGTTATGAAATGAGGTGAATGAGGGACGTTTGAAATTTTATTAACTTCTTGCAATTGTGCACATAATTCACAAATGACCGCGTGCACACATCACAAGCGTAGATAATTAATAATAGTATACCTGCATGCATGACGCATTTCTGCAAAGATCTAATTAGCATGATCGAAGAAAGGTTTTCCAAGGATTTGAACCATATATATGTATCTTGGGTTGCGAAGCCATTAGCTTCACCACAAGACCATCAAGGCTGCATGATATCGATGTTAAAGGCTACAGTTATTTATTTTTTATTTCACCTTAATCCTTTTTCAATGTCAATAATGAAAACATTCTTGCCCGTATTCGAAGTTTTTAACATCGAAATATTTCGGCTTAGTAGTACAGTAAATGGATAATTTTGCTCTCCATTTTGAACTTATCCCGCTTTTAAAGCTAAACGCCTTTCCAACAACCATCCCTGTGGGAAGGTTGCAACCACCATCTCCACCGGATCACAGATTTGTATGCAAATTGCCTGAGGCCAGTTGTATAAAACTCTTAACTACATTTTGCGTAGTTAAATCGTAGTTAACTCAGAAATACAGGACTCTAATTGGTCAATTCTGTTACTAACTATAGTTAAAAGTTAACGACGTTTTTATACAACCGGCCCCTGTAGTTTGGGTTTTATGCGTTGTTTCTGTAGTTTAATTCTTTTTTAAGCATTTTAAACAAGTAATGTAAAAATTACTATTTAGTTGACACATCACTAGCGTTTGTTTTTTTAATAGGTCTGCAGCGTTAAAACCTCTACAGAAGAGGAACTTGTAAAATCGTTTGAACATTCATTTGACAGCATTATAATCCTTCTCAATAAATTAATTCATTCAAACTTTAACTGCACTATAAACTGTGAGTTGAACCTTCAAACGTCTGCGAAAACCGGGATAAGTCTGAAGTATTCGGCTACTGTGCCGCAACACAGAGTCCAAGACAGATGTATTTTTTTACCTTAAGGTGGCTCCCTAGGGTTTTGAGAATTTTTTAAGTGTAGGTTTGATGATGCAGAATTAAGCACCAACATTGTAAACTATAGATTGAAATTAGCTTTAACGTATTGAGTACCATGTTCGAAATAAGAAAATATTGATTGACCAATTATAGAAGCTGTTTCCATGGGAACAATGACGTTTCAATATGGCCACCAATTTTCATTAAATTACGATTATTTCACAAACCCTTCGGTGAAATGTCTTCTTTTTCCACTGAACATTTTTCCAGATGGTTAGTAATGGACCACTTGCATAATAGACCAACTTTTGATTCAGGTGACAAAAAGGGAATTTCCTAAAAGAGCATACAAAACTTAGTAAAATTGCCAAGTTTTGCTGTGAAATATTGTAAAGTGCCCCAGATATAGCCATGCGAAGTTGGCGAATTTTGTATACTTTTGTATTACGGCCGGACGCGTGTAACTAAATTAGTTACACGCTTCCAGCCGTAATAAAAAAGTATACAAAATTGGCAACTTCGCATGGCTATATCTTCCGTACTACTTTACATTTTGCAACCAAACTTGGCAATTTTACTAATTTTGGTATGTTCTTTTTAGCTGTTGTGATATATTTCCTGCTTGTCACCTAGATCTGAAGTTGGTCTATTATGCAAGTGGTCCATTGACAGGACAATTTTAAGAAAAAAGTTATCGATACAAAAAAAATTAAATGGGGAAAATATGGTTTTACGCAATTAAAAAAAATCCTATCGATAACTTTCTTTTAAAATTGTCTGGTCGTTTACTATATGACCTGCAAAGCATTTGGTGAAAAATAAAAAAAATTCACCGAAGGATTCACGAAATAATTGCAATTGAATTATAATTAGCAGCCATGTTGAAACCTCATTGTTTCCATAGCAACGGCCTTCATAGTTAATCCGTCAACGGTTTCTCATCTCTAACGTACTCCACAATATAATCAAAAGTATTATTGATCTTTAGTCTGCAATATTAGGGCTTAATTCGCCACAACAAACCTACTATCTAGAATTTTTACAAAATTCTAGGGAGCCACCTTAAATTAAAAATTTAAGAGAATTTCAAAAAAGTGAAAAAATGTATTTTTTTTCACTCTCGTCGAGAAAATCACCATGCCAAATTTTTGTCAAATTTTGTCAAATGAGTAAATGTAAGTAAACATTTATTTGACTAAATCCTTTTCGAGGAATTTTAAATAAAATGGTAATTTTGGTAGCCGGAAAAATTGAACCTTTTCAAACCAGGATACGAACCTACGCTTACAAACTGGTAGGTCGTAGCCTTAAGTGCTTAAACCACTAGGCCACCGGGCCATGTGTCGATACCAACCTTATATAAGTATAGAAAATCCCACAGCGCCCCGTTTAGAAGAAGACAGAGACTAAAAAACGCAGTGTGTATGACTTCAAGAGTCACAGGTTCAGTATAAGTTTTATACGATGCTCAATGCGGTGATTGTGGGATAATTACACGTTCACTGCAAGCAACGAAGGGTTTTTAATACTTAATTACGCAGATTTGATGACTTTTTCAATGTTCCAAAAACAAACCGAATATGCTCAAAAACCAGAGTTCAATCTTAGGAAGCCATTTTTGGAATGTTAACAAAATTTTAGAAAGTTTTGGAAAGTCGTCAATTTTGGCAAAATTGGTAAGGCTAAATGGGTTATTTTCCTGCAAATTTAGGAAGAATAAATGATGATAAATTAGTGTCCGGGAAATATTTTTCAAAATATTTTTTCTTTCACAATTAGAAATGTATATAACCACATTCTGCAGAAAACTTTGCACGAAAAAAGTGGGTTTGGGACAATTTAATTATGGCTGCTGCCACTGGCCTAAATATTGATCCAGCCTTATACCCTCTTCTATGCGCGCAGTTTTCATTTGATAGTCATTCCAGTAGCTTTTAATACAACAGTTAATCTTTCATTGCACGGTTTATGACTCAAATAACTTATACTAACAAATGTATTACAACAACTTTCAATTACGGTCGACTGGTGTCAATCTCCAAAAATTAATCAATACCAAAGCGATTTGAAGATCTTTCTGCTTCTGATTTTTCGAATTTAACTCTGAGTTGTACTGTAGTAACGTTGTGCGATGTTAGGCGAACCAGGAGGATCTTCGCCATAGAGCATTCTTCTAATTTTTGAAGCTTTTTGATGCGATTCCAATGCTGACTGAAATTCTTTCATCTCGTGTTGTATCATCCCAATGTTATAATAACTGTCAGCTGTTGAAGGATCATTTTCTCCGTATAGTTTGAGTCTAATTTTGAGAGCATTTTGATGCGACTCCAATGCTGATTTGTAAGCTCTCATATCATGTTGAATGTATCCAATGTTAAAATAACTCTTAGCGGAGTCAGGATGATCATCTCCAAACAATTTTAATACGATTCTGAGAGATTTTATATTCGACTCTAATGCTGAATTGTAGTCTTTCAACGCGTGTTGTGAAACTCCAATGTTGTAATAACTGTCTGCAGTGGAAGGATGATCTTCTCCAAAAAGTTTTGATCTGATTTCAAAAGCTTTTTTATTCGACTCTAAAGCTGACTTTGAATCTTTCATATCATTTTGAGTGTATCCGATGTTGAAATAACTTTGAGCTGTTTCAGAATGATTTTCTCCATATACTTTCAATCTGATGTTAAGAGCCTTTTCATTCGATTCTAATGCTGATTTGTAATCTTTCATCTCATTCTGTGCGATTCCAATGTTGTAATAACTGTCCGCTGTGTCAGGATGATTCTCTCCATATAGACTTAATCTGATTTCGAGAGCTTTTCTATTCGATTCTAATGCCGATTTGTAATCCTTCATCGCATGATACGTGATCGCATTGTTGCAATAACTGTCAGCTATTGTAGGATGATCTTCGCCATAAAGTTCTAACCTGATTTTAAGAGCTTTTTGATTCGACTTTAACGCTGAATTGTAATCTTTCATCTCATGTTGTGTGATTCCAATATTGTGATAACAGTCTGCAGTCAAAGGATGATTTTCTCCAAACAGCTTTATTGTAATTTCAAGGCCCTTTTGATGCGATTTTATCGCTGATTTGTAATCTTTTACCTCATGTTGTGCGATTCCAATGTTGCAATAACTGTCAGCTGTTGCAGGATGATCTTTTCCGTGCAACTTTAATCGAATGTCAAGAGCTTTTTGATGTGATTCCAACGCTGACTTGTAATCTTTCATCTCATGTTGTGTGATTCCGATGTTGTAATAACTGTTAGCCACGTCTGGATGATCTTCTCCGTATAGTTTTAACCTAATTTCAAGGACTTTTTGATTACACTTTAATGCGGACTTATAATCCTTCATGTCATGTTGAATGTATCCAATATTAAAATAACATTGAGCGGAGTCGGGATGATTTTCTCCATACAGTTTTAATCGGATATCAAGAGCTTTTTGATTCGATTCTAATGCTGACTTGTAATCTTTCATCTCATGTTGTGTGATTCCAATGTTGTAATAAGTGTCAGCTGTGGCAGGATGATCTTCTCCGTATAGTTTTAACTTCACTCCAAGAGCTTTTTGATAGGACTCTAAAACTGACTTGTAGTCCTTCACTTCATGCGTTTTCGCTCCAAGGTCGTTGCGTGTTTCAATCACGTCGATATTATCTGCTTTCTTCTAAGAATGACAGTTAAATATACGAAATTATCTTGAGGGTAAGAAATATATTGATTTAGCTTAACAAGGTCTGTAGTGGAATCCTTCCTAAGCTCAGGAACTTGAGTAAAATGCCTTCCTGTTTTTTCAGTTTTTCAAATACTCAGTGAGCCTCGCTTTTTCCACTCTTGAGCCACAAGAAGTAACAATTGACAATCGATCATATTTAATTACCTGAACACGTTTCAATTTATCACTCGCAACAGCAATAAGTTCACAGTTATTGACCTTGTCTCCAAGATCCTTGTTGATATGAGACCTGTGTTGGACAAAAAAATTGACGTTATCCAATACACATGGTTGTTGTTAAATGCATGTGGTAAAGATTTACTCAATGAGCTGGAGAAAAAGTCAAAAAAATAATTATAATAAGTCGTGTTAAAACTGTCACCTTACATGTATTACTGAAATAGATATAACAAAGTTAAAAAGCTGCTAATACCAAAGTTAAAGAAGACAAAGAGTGAACAATTCAAGATTTTTAAACCTCGTAAATGCACGAAGGAAAAGAGCCTTACTTAACAGTCTCTTGTTCTTCCTATGAAAAGTTGGAATAGCTAACGTATAGCGTTACGCCATTATAACTTGATCCTGGTCAGTGAAACCATTCTCAGAATACTTATGTAACGTTGATTTTGATTTATTATATTGCAAAGGAACGCGCATTAACTATTAACTTGTAACTATTCACCTATCGTAAGATGGAGCCTTATCATGTACCTTGTTCTAATCGCTTCTTTCGTTTCATTCACCTCCTCCATGTTTTCAATCTTCACCTTCAGTCCTTCTACTTTGATTCCAACCAGCGAAAGTTCTTCCTGAAAGCGTTCTTTCATTTTCCCTGATTCGTAATCCGCTAAGACTTCCAGAAACCTTTCGTCTGTGAAACAATGTAACTCAACATGCAAACATCCTGGTCGAATGTCACGAGGGTCCTGATCATCGCGTTTGCCTCCCAGAGCTTTTGCAACCGCACCCTCAATTACTGGTTTCAATAAACTATAACCAGCATACAGAGCGCCAAGACCCAAACCAAGTTTAGTTACAGTTTTACACACTTCTTTTGCTACTTCTACGTTATCTGTGCTAATGGCTATCACGAATTTCCCACCAGTAAATGAAGCACTTGCTCGTAGAGCATCTCCGGAAAACACATCCACCATTTAGGGAATGTTTGTTCCAGACCTGGAACTAAAACAGAAATAATATTATAAAATAACATGTATATAACGCGTGTTCTGATTGGTTGAAGCCCGTGTTTGGATCAGGCCATCCAAACACGGAAATTTCGCGGGAATTTAAAAGCAAATTTATTATGGCGCGCTTTTCTTAACTCTCGCAACATTCCCGCGTGTTTGGATCAGGCCATCCAAACACGGAAACCATTAAGTAATTGTATATTACAAAGAGGTGATGAGCAAATAATAATCTACAAATGAACAGGCCTTGGTGGCAAAAAACAGTTTCACGCTAGCAGTGTTTCCGAGATCTACATGTAGTTTCCCTGTGAACAAAGCTTTAGTAAATTTAGACGACAGAATTAACATCCAATTGCACTAAGACTAAGTTAATTTAACCAATGAAGAACGATTTTTATTTCATCAGTATAAATCTCTATACAGTATACACATATCATAAACTGGAATATGGTATTCCACCATGGTCGTATATACCGGAATACGGAATCATTCGACCTCGGGTCATTCGATGGACCTTGATAGGGTCGAATCTGGTCGAACACTCGACATTGGTATGTTTGAGTATACCGGAATATATATATATATATATATATATATATATATATATATATATATATATTATTCATTCGATCGAACTTGGTTGGGTCAAATATGCCGGAATATGGTATATCGGACCTTGTGAAAATTTCCCCTGTTTTGGCAAACATGCCTTTCATACCAAAAACTTGATGTGCCCTTATTTGAGTATCTAATTAAATAACACGTGCAAACAAAACAAAAATATTCCGATCGAGGGCGGTGTTTAAAAATGCAATGAGTACTGTTTTGGTATTTGTAATTATCGTATCGTATCGAGAAAAGGCATTTTATTTATTCACTGAAAGAGTTTGCAATCCTTGCTGTTCATTTCCTATCGGCTGTGAGGTCAAGTTAATGCAGATTTTGACTTCAGACTTACTTAACCACAATGTTGACGTTGTCAACACTGAATCATTGTACGATATATAACTTCGGTCATCCCGGTACAAAATTTTAGCGCTCGCCTTCAAAAATTCCGAGCGGTTGTGAAAATATTTGACATTTGCAAAAGCAGTCGCGTCATATTTAAACGTGAAACAAATTTTCGTCTAGAAAACATTCTGGATTTCCACTTTTCTATGCAATAGCACACTTATTATAAATATGAGAGCCCAACATATAACATTTAAGAAAGCCATCAAAACAATTTAAAGTTTAAAAGTAAATATATTTGTAACGTTTCGTCTTTAACCTAAGACATCTTCAGACAAGTGATATAAAATTACATGAGATTTGAGTATATATAATCTATTTACATATGTAAATTAATGACGGATAGGAAGGTATAAGATAGTACATGACAAAACCGCACAGACGAAGGGACATAAACACAATACAAAAACTATGAAAACACGTTACAGAAGATTAAGTGGGATTGAACTGCCCTGGATGTTAAGTGAGGGTTTGAGTTTGGAGATGAGGAGGCTTTCATGAATCATGAGTTCATGTTTGTCAGAACATGAAGAAAGAATTTTAAAATCATCAAAGCCCGGCACAGTTCCCTGCAGTGGTTATGTGGGGGAAGATGCTGGACAAAACTGGACTAGATGACGGTTTTCCAGTTATAGGGGAAATTCCCAAGTGTTCCGATACTCTGGTGTGTAGATGGCGTGTGACTCAAACCCTCACTTAACATCTAGGGCAGTTCAATCCCACTTAATCTTTTGTAACGTGTTTTCATAGTTTTTGTATTGTGTTTATGTCCCTTCGTCTGTGTGGTTTTGTCAGGTACTATCTTATACCTTCCTATCCGTCATTAATTTACATATGTAAATAGATTATATATATATATTCAAATCTCATGTAATTTTATATCACTTGTCTAAAGATGTCTTAGGTTAAAGACGAAACGTTACAAATATATTTACTTTTAAACTTTAAATTGTTTTGATGGCTTTCTTAAATGTTATATGTTGGGCTCTCATATTTATAATAACAATAGCACACTGTAATACTGCTACAGGAATTTTGACACACTTAAATGGTTCGTTTTCATTGACTTGAGATAGCGTTTTACACGCTTAAAATTCTAGTAACTCTTACTGATATTAAAACCATGCATAGAAAGTAAACGACGATACAATAATCACAATAGTATAATTAAAGTTCAATTATGTTACAAATCGGAAACAAGAGCGCTTTGTCGATAATGTCAACATTTCCGGTAGTTGTCGTATAACTTGTAGCCATATATGTTGTAGCTACAGGATTCCTCGCTTATAATTTGAGTTTCTACAAACTAGTCGATTCTAAGATCCTAATGAAAAACTGGATTATCGCAAGCTCCTATAGCTGCGTCGGTGAGTCATTGACATTGACATCTGAGAATATCAGCATGAGATTATCATTCATCACGTTAATCTTAAAAAACACTTTGAAAACTAAATGCTGTTTACCTTTGGTTCGACTTTCTCGTGACAACCGGGTAGAGTAGAGTTTTATTCGATCACCGATACCCAGCGCATATGTATATTTCTATATATTGTGATCTGAGTTCGCCACTTCTAGACGTGCTTACCGGACGGTTCTTTACCGTGCTTCGAATGTAAGACAATGCTTATGTATATATGTAAATAGATTCTTCAAACAACAGGCGAGGAAACATTAGTGTTGTGTTATTTAAAACATATCAATAAACAGATTAATTGAATAACAATACCACTCTATATTTCGCGCCAAAATTCGGTTTGGCGTTACCTGTACCTTGCATCTTCCAAATATATATTGCATTCCAAATCAAATGATATGTCATTATACTTATGCACTGCTGTCAAAAACATAAAAGCGATAAAGAAACAAAGTGTTTATGATACATATATAACTATTGATTAGTACCTCGATCTCCTTGAGTTCGCTTGACCGTTTTTGACCGTCGAAAAAGCCTTTCTTTTTACTTTCTTCGCATACTGATATAAATATTGTCAGTCACTCGACGGTTTGAAACAGCAAATCACTTGCTATGAAAATGACAGAAGGTTGGCATGTAAGAGGCTCAAGTTTCAAGTCCTGTTATTCTTATTGACATATACCGATCGGATTTTCCTACGAAAATATCTGAATTGTGCAACCAGTAATACCAAGAGCTACAGGGGCTTTTTACGTGAGCCAATTTGAATTGTTTTATTCACGTAGTCTTTCGCCAATCACAAAAGAATGTTCGCACCTAACCACAAGTGGCTATCATCTTCTCACGCGTGTCTGCGTCTGAAAGGCAGCCAAGTCAACAAGCCAGCTCGTCTCGTATAAAATACCCTTTTAATACGAAATGCTCTCGAAGTTCAGTCGATAAAAACAATCGGAATAACCAGACTAACCGCCCTTTGATGTAATGTTGAAAGCGATCATATTATAATTATAGCCTTGCACTTCCTGAACAAAACGAATTATGAAGTGTCTGACCACGTGACGATCAAGTGACTCATTTTTCATGCATATTCAACTTTATTGCTAGTTAAGCGGTCTAAACGTCTAATGCATTTTATGTAGCAGTCTTAGTGAGTAGAGCAGTAGTATGTGCTGCAATATTTTTGGCAACTTTTCATTGATGCGAAAATTGGATCGTGAAGATACATAAGCTTTGTTAAGAGTCAAGTTTTTAACATAAATTTATTAACTAGCCTTCTTTAATACCTTCATATATATAATCAAATATATATATAATAATAATGATAATAATTAACTGTATACAGTGGTACCTTCGACAGCGAATAAAATGCCGCAAAAACGCACATAAAACCCATAGTGTTCGTTTTCAATCCTTCCATATATACTGCCCCAAAACATGTATGAGTATGAAGAAAAAATCAGACTACACCGCGGCCGAGATCACTTGTCGACTACTTGCAAAATGGGAAGCAAATTTTACAGTTGAATACTAACTAATGAAATTGTTATTTCAACCATGGAAGCCATTGTACAATTTATTATTAGGGGATGTACGTATAATTTCCGAACTGACGTAAATTAAAAAAAGGCGCAGCTAAGTATAAATGTTGATCGTGGCCGAATGGGGTACTTGGAATTTTTTTCAAATCAGTTGCCTGAATTTAAATAAAATGTAAAATATTTTTGCGCTCGACAGCATTCCTTTACATTCAGCAAAGGTTGGCTTATAGAATCCAAATATTGTCGGGCACTAAAGCAATCTTTTTTATAAATGTTTTTTTTTAAACCGTGGATTTTTACTGAGGGGGGGAAATACTTAACTATAGGGGGGTCAACATGGGGGATGAGAGGATGTATATGTTAAGAGAGGCCCTCCTGAACTCTGTTGCTTTACTGACATTTGACCCGCTGTAGTTTAAAATCATGGCGTAGCACGTAGTCGCCGAGTGAGGAAAGAACTCCCGTGATTGACACAAGAGCTTAACACCAGATGTTCCAAAAAACGGAACAGGAATCCAAAGACCAACTGACAGAAATTATAATGGTACAGTTAAAGTAAAAAGCCAAGCGAAGAGTTTAAACGCAGCTGCACAAACGAGCACACGGATCTTTTGTTGATTTAACATCATAATAAAACTTTAACATTTTTTGTCTGTCCGCCTTAAATTCGATCATTTATAGCTGTTCACTTCTGATGAATAACGCTGCGTTCAGACTGAGTTCCCGGCACTGATGAGTGGTGCCCGGCATTGACGCTTCTAAATAAAATTGAACATCACGCATTGACGCTTCTAAATAAAATTGGGCACGGTTCTCAAGAACGGGCACAACCTTCACAGGTGGCACTTAACAACGGCACTGTGCTCAGCATGTTTTATGAAGCAGTTTTGACTTTGGGCAGCAGTGCCGGGCACTCAGTCTGAACGCAGCCTAAATCAACCTGAATAATTAACATAAGACGCATGGTACCGATACAAAATTATTTTGAATATAATGCAACTATTAAATTTATATGCAGATCTTTGCAATGCTAATGATTGACTGCATGGTCAAGGCCGGCTGCCACTAGTATATATGACAGTTCTCATTTAAAGACTTCTATTTCTGTGGTTAAAAATTGGTACTGACCAGCAAGAAGGTTCATTGCTTGTTCACTGCCATATATATAACCAGGAGGAAGTTGATACGTGTTTCCAAATTCGCTGTGTGATGACTTATTAGCTTGAGGGTTGTCCGCAATGTACAAATCATGACCTCCGCCAAAGGTTGGTCCATAACTAGAATGACAGTACATCGCATATCTTTCCTTGCCTTGCTTGATGTTAGCAATAAATGGAGCAAGGTTGTTTTTGTTTCGTAGTGAAAAAATAAATGAAGAGTTGGAATTTGTCCACCCAACATTACCTTAATTAAAAATGAAATAAAAGTCATACAAGAACAGTCCTCAAACGAAATAAAGTCAGGATTTTTTACCGAAATAACATCAAATTATTATTCAGACGAATCAAGAAGAATTTCTTATCTTACATAAAGAGCAATAGGAATTCCGTAACAAGAAAACATTTTTGAAGATTAATTAAGTTTTTTCCATAAAATGAAGAACATGAAAAAGTCCGTAAAGCGTAAGGATTTTTTGGATCATGATTCCTCATAGCTGCGCCGTAGTTCTTATCTTACATACCTTGCCAGCCTACGTCAGCGTATCCGCCAAAGATACACTTATTGGCCTTCACCAAAACCACTGTTGGTCCTTTATTGTCACAATGGCTGTGAAAATCGCGGGTTCCCCAACCATCTCTTGAAGCACGGTAACAAAGATTCCAATTACATTTGTCTCCCAACCATTTCTGAAGTTGTTTAATGAAGGCAATCTCTCCCTTCAAAATACTGGACGAATTCCTTAAATTGAAATGTCCACCATGTCCTAAAAAATAATCATGTAACAAAGTGTAATACGGCCTTTTCCCGTGCATAATACCGTATAGCACGTTTTCTCATGACCTTATTTTGTGAAATTTGTCGTCATCATATAATAATAAACTTCTTAAGAAATGTGGTAAAACAACTGCCTAAGCCAGATAGAAAAAAGTCTGCCTAAGCCAGATAGAAAAAGTCTTGGTGTTTCGCCTTTAGAAGTGCCTTTCCACAAAAGTTAATATCAAAAGTCCTAACAAACGACTTATGAAGGTCAAAGCCAAGTCGAGAGGGTTCTTGGTCTATTAAAGGCAGTAAACGACCTTTTCAATAATTATATCACAACATTATCATTTCAAATTTAGAACATTTCCACATTTTTTTGTCAAAATCAAAAAATTCTATTCATGCATGTATTGAAGGAATGTTTTGCATCTTTGCGATCTATTGTTATACCACATTTGATAGGAAGTTAAAGATGCTGAAATGCTAACTTGGCTAATTATTTTGAAAAATACCTTCAATATGTCCCAATTTATCAACAACTTCATCAACATTGATATTATTAATATCACCAGGTACATGCTGAATATTGCCATCATTGACTGCTGTTAGATCCTCAGGCTTTTCTTTTTGCAACTTTTCAATACTTCCATCAATCTGTTTTTGCAAGGAAAGAATTTCTTCAATACTTCCCCTCTTCAAGAGACTTTTCGACAAGGGCATTGAAGCTTGTAGTTTGTCACGATAATCTTTAATTTCATCATGTTGTTTGTTTAGTTCACTGTGTAATTCATCATAAGCCTTGTCAACTTCTTCATTCATTTTCTCTGTTCTCTCGTTAACTTTTTCTGTCACAATCTTCAAAACTTTTTCCTTCTGTTCTTTGATCTGATCTTTTGCAGTTTTAGCATTTTCTTCCAGAGACTTCATTACACTTTCAATATTAGTCAAAGCTTCGATTGCTTCCGATAATTTCTTATCAAGCGTTGAGCAGCTTGATTGCAATGTTTCTTTTTGTTTCTGTGCAACTTCACTCATAGCCACGCATGAATGATTGGATTTCTGATGATTTAATACAACACAGTCAATACAGCAAGGTTCCTTGCAACTTTCACAGAAATAATCCAGCACTTTATCTTTATGTTTTATGCAGTGAGGCTTCCTTCTCATTTTTATTTGACTTTTAGGACAACTTAGTTCTTTTACAGATAATACATTGTGGTGTTTATGAGCTGGCCATATGTCATGCGATTCTGAACATTTGTCACACATGAAGATTTCGCATGATGAACAGTGTTTGATGGCAGGATCTTTGCAGCGGAAACATTCAGTAGAACTTTTGGCTCTCTGCTGAATCTCCAAAATATCCAGCAAATTCTTGATGAAGCAATTACTTGACATTTCAGACAAATCTTGATGTGATTTAAAGGTAAACTCTAATCGACATTTAGGGCATGGAAATGTCTCAATGTTTTGTTCACCACCACGAAGACGTTCAACATACTTTTCTAAATGAATATTACAACACACAACATGAAGTCTTTAATTGAGGTATTGAAATGAGTATATAACATTGGGATCCAGGCAATCATGTTATTTGTGTAATTTATCACCCCTGTGTACAATAGCATGTGCTTGTTTGATGTCATAAAGACTTCTTTCAATACCTCAAAGTCATATCTCACACTTCGATCATGTAAACAGCCCTTACTCGCCTTTAATTTAGTCAACTAGCCAGTATTTAACAATTAGACAACGAGTCTGAGTTGTCTATGAGCGAATAGTCAACGAAGGCGAAGCCTGAGTAGCAAAGCTACCTTGCAGTGTATGAAAACTGACATGTGACATAATTAAGCAATTCTTAAATATATCTTTTGGCAGTATAAAATTGTCAGAAGCGTAACCACGAAATCGAAACCACGCTGCCCTGATGAAATTATTACAAGTAGGCGAAGCTATACACACAAATTTCGAGCGAGTACCGCTTATTCGGCTTATAACCATTTATAACCACGCGTCGTAATACAACAACTATAATTTCAAAGTAATATAATATACGCACCTAAGCATCCTTTACAGAAATTATGAAGACAAGTCAAGCTTTTTGGATCATGTAAAATATTTGAGCACAACGAGCAAGTGAGAAGATCTGTGATTTCATCAACAGAACCACTGTCGGGTGAAACATTCGCCATTGCCTTTCTCGCTTCAGCTTCACTTGCACCTTGGCTTAATAAATTCAACGAAACGATCGCATTATAAAATTTTAAAGTATAAAGTTGTGGTTGAGTTTATTCACGGAAATTTGATTCTTGGAATCCAGATTCCAGTGGCTGAGTGGAGCTCACCCACTCAATCTCGTTCCCCGAGCCCGCGATTCCTTTGTCACCCACTGAGCTCACCCCAATGACAAGATATTCAGCTCCGGGTTCGTGGCTCCGGGTTCGCGAAAATTTCCGCGTGGAGGCCTGGATCATACCTACAAGAAAGGCTTCATGATCCGCCATCTTGGCTTCAAACTTCCGGCAGAGGGTCGGCACTAGATCATAGACAACATATGCACATATCTGAAACTGCTATATATATTGGTCAGCGGGTGCCCTAATTTGATTTCATAATAAAATAGCGCGCGAAAATTGGAAAATTGGCTCGAAGGAAAGCAAAATATAATCACACCTCTATTAACTGTGATATAATATATCCCCGCAAAGGATATTGATAAATCATTCTGTGACATAGTTGGTTGATCTTCTGTGACTTAGTTGGTGAAAATTTCCTTCAAGTTTCAACAATTCATCTAATGTCCCACTGGAACCTTAATTGAAATAGCTGAATATATAAAACAGTATAACCTGTATATAAACAGTACATTTGAGTGCATTGTTAATACCATAAAGTTGCATATTTCTCTGATTACAAGGCCAGAGCTAAACCCGTTGATGGGAAATGCTTTAGAATTTACTCTATCTATAAACGCCAGATGATTTTACTTGTCAGTGGTAGAGTACTGCTGGTTAATTAATGAGGGTATGTATATATATATATATATATATTATTCCTCCAATCTGATGAGGTTTAACTAAGCTACAAAGATGTGATGCTAGAAATATATCAGGTTCAGTTGGTGGGTGTTTAAAGTAATGTATTTATTGTACGGGTGTCGCAGTAATTTTGCCCCCCCCCCCTAGTAATATCACCCTTCCAGGGAGGGGGGACATAAAATTCTTAGGAAATTGGCTCCCTTTCAGAAACTTCACCTTCCCTTTGCGATTTTTGTTCTCTGTTAACACATTATCATTAATTGTATTGACAAACATAATGGAATTGATCAAATTCAAAATATGAATTAAATAGTATGTCTTAGTGTGTATGTACAACATGTTATACCCATTCAAGGCTCACATTTTCCAATACTCTTCAACTTGCAGTCGTTTTGTTATTAGATCAAAAATTCAAAATTTATTAGAGGGGGAATCTCCTGGGAGGGCAAAATTCCTGTGACACCAGTCAGTTATAAAGTAAAAATAATATAATACAATTACATATATGAAAAGAAATAAGATTTGTAAATATTGCTGAAACTATACTTCCATAATAATGAATTTTAACGTTATAATAATAATAATGAAAACTTTATTAATAATAATAATAAAGATTTTATTATGGCATATCCACATTACAAGGCTCTTCATCCATAATATTAAAACTAACAAACTATGATATTATACGAGGAAAGGTTGTTTGAGAAATCTATCTCTGAGAATGACTTGAGCAATTCATTTTGTAATACTCATTATTAAATTGTGAGTCAGTCAATACAGTCAATCGTCATGTATCGTCCTGAGTTGTATGAATTGAAAGGAAAGCGTTTACAAAGTATTTTAATTTTTAAGTATAATAAGACCACATTTATATTAAGTATCGAGCAAATGCAACATCGCTGACCGTTATATATAGCAGTTTCAGATATGTGCATATGTTGTCTATGATCTAGTGCCGACCCCGGCAGAGTGAGCGTTCCAGTTTTATTTCAGTTCACTGGCTCATCCAAGCACCCCCGCATTTTTTCCAGCTGACCTCTATACAATAACTGAACGCAACATTATTTTTTTCTATTAAAGCGCCCGGGTACGAGGCTGATATATACACCTGGGGCCAGTTGTATAAAACTCTTAACTACGTTTTAACTACTTTTTAACCACCTTTTTAGTTAAAACGTAGTTAAATCAAACGTAGTTATTACTCCGGGGCCAGCGACGGAGTTGAAAATTCGCCCCGGTTTTGTTTTGTTTTTTTTTTATTTTTATTTTTCGGTAATTTTATTAATTGGAGTAAGAATATATTTGAATACATGTAGATTCTGGTCCTATTTTAATAATATCGCTGCTATTTCGCCGTTTAACAAGATGATGTGGCCGTGTATGGGCGCGTTGACACGTCGTAATTTGCACAGGATTGAAGATATAATATATAAGCGCGAATTCCAAAGGCTAAGTGTAAGACAAAGCGAATGTATCATGCGGTTTGTTTACATGTTTGAACAATTGAACTTCTATACTTTTTAAAGTACGATGTGCTTCTGAATTTCGCGATCGAACATTTAGCTTCGCAAGGCATCTAAATGCGAATATGAACTCTATTGTTTATGTTCAGAAGCTCTATATTAAAGACTGGCACGTGCGCCGGAGTTAACGCCAGAACAGGCGTCTTGTTTTAAATCAAAATACTGTTATTTTTTGTAAATACGAGTCCACAGTCTGGTTCAAAATCAATAATAGCGGTCAATAATTTTGAGATACTTCATGCTATTTCTCTGTTTAACAACAACCGGACCCAGGGCGTGACTCGCTACACCTGTTCTGACGTCATGCATATTGGACGACAGATAATAGTTATTCAAGTCAAGGTTTCTTTTTGTATATATTTATTTGCAAATACCTCAAAAAGTAGTGATAATTAAAATATTAAAAAGAATCTGTAACTGCGTTTAACGTTCTCCTAATAATAAAACCATTATTGCCGCTTTTCCCAGTCCTAATCACAGGAAATATGGGCCCATCACAACAGCTGACCTGTGCAAAGCTGTTACAAGAGGCGGAAAAAACAATAAAAAATCTGTGCTAGACTTTTACCAATCATAATGTTTTCTATATATAGCTATAGCTATACTAATCTACTCTATAGACTAATTTGCATGACTTGTTAAAGTATTACAATTATCCTAATAGGATAGACGCACGGAATGACCTCACAGATAATTTCAACGAATTTAATCCTGAATTTAATCAGTCATGTCTTGTTTTATTTTGTCACTTAATCACATTTTAGGACGTATCCTAAGCTAGCCAATAGTACATGCACGCGTGTTACAAACAAAATTTCTTCTTTGACAATTTTCCAAGTGTTGGGGAAATTTTTTGCCTGTTTAATTTCGGAATTTTTTCCCATTTTATTATATAAACAAATAGTTAACATTGACGTGTAATTTGCGATAAGAACTCGCCCGGGCGGTTCGTGGCCACTTTGTTTTGTTCTTATCACAAATGACGTCATCCGTGTATCTATAACTGAACAGACAACGGTTCAATGTTATCTGTTTGTTAAATATTTTTGTTATAACTTTCTAGATTCTATAATAATTATTGGCTAGCTGGTTCACTTATGCATAATACTTTAACGGCAATCGATTTATGTTCATTTGGTAACAGTCAATAGAAGACTTCAATTTCTGTTGTCAAGAATTGGTACTGACCAGCAAGAAGTTTCTTTGCTCGTTTACTGGCATAGGTATAACCAGAAGGTAGTTGGTATGTGCTTCCAAAATTGCAGTAGGATTTATTAACGTTGGGACTGTCACAAATGTTCAGATCATTACCTCCACCAAAGACTGGCCCATTAGGATTATTACAGTAAATTGCCTTTCCTTCCTGACCTTGCTTGATGTTGGCAATAAATGGACCAAGGTTGACTTTGTTTCGTAGAGAGAACAGAAATGAACAGTTCGAATGCCTGTAATTTCCTTTGAAAAATGAGAACATATTATGTTAATTTATTAATTTCCGGAGTGAAGAGGGATTGAGGAATCTAGACCATTAAAAATTATTATTCGTGGATATTTGGATGGCGAATTCATCATCTGAATGTAATGGTCTGCGTTACTCTGTAGGTAATGAATGGTCACGATGATTGTAAGTCCATGCGTGATGGGGCTACAGCATAAAATAAAACTATTATTCAACTGAAACTTTGATATTGGCACAAGGTAACGTTTTCAAATATTTTCATTTATGCTTTCTAGCTGCCAAAACGGTTTGCAAACATTATCAATTTATGATAGAAGTTAAAGTTAATTCGATACATTGAGCATTTCACCCCTTTGGCTTTGGATCATGTGAACAAGGTGTGAAAAGCATTGATGAGGCGAAAGCAAATTTTCCAGAAAGAGATCTGGTAATCTGGCGTTTTAGATGCGGGGGTACACCAAGGAAAATAAACAGCAACTCATGATTTGATAAACAATAACTCAAGAGATTTAATCGGGCAATTAAAGGCAATTAACTTTAGTATTATAATAACCCTCATAATAGTCATCCTCCTCATAACAATAAACCTGGCGATGCCAGGTTTGGTCAGTGTATCCACCAAAGATACAATTATTAGCTTTCACCAATACCACGGTCGGTCCTTTATTGTCACAATAGGCGTGAAAATTTTGGGCTCCCCAACCATCTCTTGAAGCACGGTAACAAAGATTCCAATTACATTTCTCTCCCAACCATTTCTGAAGTTGTTTAATGAAGGCAATCTCTCCTTTCAAAATACTGGACAAATTTCTTAAATTGAGAAATCCACTATGTTCTAAAAATTAATCATGGAGATCGGTCAGAAAAAGGAAAAAAACTGTTAAAAAGGTGTAATAAGGCATTTTCCCGTGCATAATACCGTATAGTAGTTGTCGTTTTAAATTTACAGGACCGTCCCTTAAATGCAATGGATTTAAAGTTTTACTCTCACGAGCCATGTGCAAAGAATTTTTCATTTTGACAAAGTGTGGAAATAAGCCAGAACATGAGAGCGAGGCTCTCGGTCTTGGCCCCTGAGCCTCATTATCATGTTATAGCTTATTTCCCATCTTTTTTTACCAAAATTAAAAATTATATTTCATGCATGTGTTGAAGAAGATGTTTTGCATCTTTGCTCCTGGCTCATACATAAGAATAAAACTTGCAATCCATCTCATTTAAGGTGGTCCTAAATTTAAAATTATAATGTAATTATGAAACTGGTCCATTGTTATGCCACATTTGATAAAAAGTTTTCTAAAGATGCCGAAATGCTGCCTAGGCTAATTATGTTGAAAAATATACCTTCAATATGTCCCAATTTATCAACAACTTCATCAACATTGATATTATCAATATCACCAGGTACATGCTGAATATCGCCAACATTGACTGCTGTTAGATCATCTGGCTTTTCTTCTTGCAACTTTTTAATACTTTCATCAATCTGTTTTTGCAAGGAAAGAATTTCTTCAATACTTCCCCTCTTCAGGAGACTTTTAGGCAAGGGCATTGAAGCTTGTAGTTTGTCATGATAACCTTTAATTTCATCATGTTGTTTGTTTAGTTCACTGTGTAATTCATCATAAGCCTTGTCAACTTCTTCGTTCATTTTCTTTGTTCTCTCATCAACTTTTTCCGTCACAATCTTCAAAACTTTTTCCTTCTGTTCTTTGATCTTATCTTTTGCAGTTTTAGCATTTTCTTCAAGAGACTTCATTACACTTTCAATATTAGTCAAAGCTTCGCTTGCTTCCGACAATTTCTTATCAAGCGTTGAGCAGCTTGATTGTAATGTTTCTTTTTGTTTCTGTGCAACTTCACTCATAGCCACGCATGAATGGTCTGGTTTCTGATGATTTAATACAACACAGTCAATACAGCAAAGTTCCTTGCAACTTTCACAGAAATAATCCAGCACTTTATCCTTGTGTTTCATGCAGTGAAGCTTCCTTCTCATTTTTATTTGACTTTTAGGACAACTTAGTTCTTTTACAGATAATACATTGTGGTGTTTATGAGCTGGCCATATGTCATGCCATTCTGAACATTTGTCACACATGAAGATTTCGCATGATGAACAGTGTTTGATGGCAGGATCTTTGCAGCGGAAACATTCAGTAGAACTTTTGGCTCTCTGTTGAATCTCCAAAATATCCAGCAAATTCTTGATGAAACAATTACTTCTCATTTCAGCCAAATCTTGATGTGATTTAAAGGTAAACTCTAAGCGACATTTAGGGCATGGAAATGTCTCAATGTTTTGGTCACCACCATGAAGACGTTCAACATACTTTTCTAAATGAATATTACAACACATGACATGAAGTCTTTGAGGTATTGAAATGAGTGTATAACATTGGGATCCAGGCTATCATGCTATTTGTGTAATTTATGATTTATCACCCCTATGTACAATAGCATGTGCCTGTTTGATGTCATAAAGACTTCTTTCAATACCTCAAAGTCATATCTCACACTTCGATCATGTAAACAGCCCTTACTCGCCTTTAATTTAGTCAACTAGCCAGTATTTAACAAATAGACAACGAGTCTGAGTTGTCTATGAGCGAATAGTCAACGAAGGCGAAGCCTGAGTAGCAAAGCTACCTTGCAGTGTATGAAAACTGACATGTGACATAATTAAGCAATTCTTAAATATATCTTTTGGCAGTATAAAATTGTCAGAAGCGTAACCACGAAATCGAAACCACGCTGCCCTGATGAAATTACTACAAGTTGGCGAAGCTATACACACAAATTTCGAGCGAGTACCGCTTATTCGGCTTATAACCATTATAACCACGCGTCGTAATACAAGTCAACAACTATAATTTCAAAGTAATATAATATACGCACCTAAGCATCCTTTACAGAAATTATGAAGACAAGTCAAGCTTTTTGGATCATGTAAAATATTTGAGCACAATGAGCAAGTGAGAAGATCTGTGATTTCATCAACAGAACCACTGTCGGGTGAATCATTCGCCATTGCCTTTCTCGCTTCAGCTTCACTTGCACCTTGGCTTAATAAATTCAACGAAACGATCGCATTATAAAAAAGATAGCCAAATTAAAGTACAAAGTTGTGGTTAAGTTTGTTCACGGAAATTTGATTCTTGGAATCCAGATTCCAGTGGAGCTCTATTTTAGCCTGCGAAAAGGTTGATTTGAAATATACTCAGCCACCCAAGCACCCCCGCGCGCTCGCATTTTTTTCAGCTGACCTCTATACAATAACTGAGCGCAACATTATTTTTTTACTATTAAAGCGCCGGGGTACAAGGCTGATATATACACCTGTTGTGGAAAGGTTGCATCGACAGCACACGCTCGCTCTATCCACCGGAACACAAATTTGTATGCGGACTGGACTGGATCGGAAAAGCGCTGACTTTTTAATCACGGACACAAATGACGGACTCAGTTCGTGATATAAAACGCGGACTTGTAAAAAACGGACTAATTCACTAATAATAATATTTTCCTCAGATCTCTCCACTAATTCTCCCTTTCGAAGAAAATTCCCAAAAGACAAGACTCCCAAAGCTTATTGATGAGACAATGACAAATTTGAATAAAAAAGGTTTATTTAATACTCACGATCCTTCAAATTTTCCGAACAATTCTCAACTCTAGTTCTACTTCGTCATCAGCCGAAGTCGTTACGGAGTTGTACGAGAGACAGTACCACACATGCGCAAATCAGTTGTACCATTCATGGCGGCAAGCAAGTCACGTTTTTTATCTTGAAGAGCATTTTCGTGCTTGATTGACCAAGCGTTTCGAGTCTTTTTCAGGTTTGGTGGTCGAGAAAGGTATCTGCATTTTCTTTTACCTTCGTCTTTATCTTTTAGTTTCTTGTTATGGAACAAAACGACGATACCGTAGAAGTTCCCGCTTCGTCTCCGAGTAATTTGCCGGCTGCGGACCCCACGTTAATCGCTTTTCTGTCTGCCATGCAGCAAACTATGACTGAGAATAGGAATCTAATCTTAAAATTAACAGCCTCACAGCATCACGCTCCTGTAGCTTCAGACGAAGCACTACCTTCAGCTTCAGAAGAAGCAAACCCACCAGCCTCAGAGGAGGCCCAACGTACAGCTTCAGAGGAAGCACATGCTCCGGCTTCAGAGGAAGCGCCTAGCTCGTCCAACAGGGACAGTGATGCTCCAGTCCGCAATAGTGAGGACGATGTTCTTAGCCTCTTCGGAGGAAATGATTTAGAAGAAGAAAGCGATAGATTTTTAGAACTTATAGATGACTCCCTCAGACCTTCTGATGGTTTTGGGCCTCCTATTTCAGAGAAGGTAGCTAAAATTGTAAATGAAAAATTTACCACAGATTTGGGTATAGATAAGCGGAAAGAAATTTTAGAAAAATATAAGATCCCAGCAAACTGCACTAACCTTTCCGTACCCAAAGTGAACGAGCCTATTTGGGCGAAATTGAAAGGCTTTAATCGCCAACGCGATTTGCGTGTGGCTGTTTTGCAAGACTCGCTGGTCAGAGTCTCGAGCGTTTTATCCCTGACCATTGACGAGCTTTTAAAAGGCCGTGAGAACAAGACATCGGTAGATTCACTTGCTATTGCTACCAGATTATTTGATTCAGTGGCTTTGTTAGGGCATGTCAATACTGAGCTATCTTTCAAGCGTCGGGACTCATTGAAACCCTTGCTCAGCACTGAGCTTAAATCTTCCTGTAACAGGTCAAATAAGCCCCAAAAAATGCTCTTTGGGGATGACTTGTCTAAAACCATGCTTGACTCCAAATTGGAGGGTAAAATTATGGCTCGTGAGCAATACTCAAAGCCACGTTACTCGCCTTACCCATCGCCACAACGAGGATACTCCTCTTACCCATCACAACAGCGACATTCCCAGAAGCCTTTTTTATCCAACCGGGGAGGAGACCATATCCTCCCCACAACAAGAGAGGAAGACACTTCCAGTCCCAGACTTCTCAACATTGATTGCTCAGGTAAATAATCACTCAAAGATAATTGACATGTATGTTAAACCATACCTTGTAAAGCGTATTGATTGTTTTATTGGTGGCCAAATAAGCCAATGCTTTACCAAGTGGAAATCTATCACATCTGATCCCACAATTCTTCAGACAGTAAAAGGGGAAAAAATTGAATTTTTGAGCCAGCCCCCAATACAACATGCCTGCCCTAGTAACTCAATTGCTAAAGAACATGCCTCCGCAGTTAATAATGAAATCAACTGCCTACTTAAAAAACAAGTCATCAGAGAATGTAATCATGTACAGGGTGAATTTTTGTCACCTATTTTCTCTGTCCCAAAAAAGGATGGCAAAGTTCGCTTAATTTTAAATTTAAAAAATTTAAACCAGTATATCCCTTATCGTCACTTTAAAATGGACAGTATCTTTTCGGCTTTGGAGTTAATAACTCAAGATTGTTGGATGGCATCCCTTGATTTGAAGGATGCCTATTATAGTGTCAAAATAACACCCCTGACTCCAGAAGTACTTGCGCTTCTGCTACAACAATACGATTTATCAATATACTGCTTATCCAAATGGTTTGTCCTCTTGCCCTCGCAACTTTACAAAGCTTATGAAGCCAATTTTATGTGTTTTATGAACAAAGGGTCATATCATTATTATTTTTATTGATGATCTCTTATTAATTGCAACTTCATATGAGAAGTGTTGTGTTACAATTCTTGAGACTACCCAACTTCTGTCGGATTTGGGATTTGTGGTGCATGTCGAAAAGTCTGTGTTTGTCCCTCAGCAGCAGGCTACCTTTTTAGGTTTCCTTATTAATGCACTAACAATGAAAATAACACTGACTTGTGAAAAAGTTGATAAGATAACAAGCTTCATCTCGGGTTACTTGTGTCACACTTACCCACAATTAGGGAAGTTGCCCAGGCAATTGGCTATATTGTATCTAGTCTCCCAGCAGTTAAATATGGCAAATGCCACTACCGGGCTATAGAGAATGACAAAATATCTGCCTTAAAACAGGCCAAGGCAATTTTGAATTCTACCATGTGCCTGTCCCCTCCTGCTGTGGCAGAGTTAAAATGGTGGGTAAACAACTTACCCAGTGCTTTCCATTTTATTCAAGCACCTAGGATAGATTGCACATTAAGCTCAGATGCCTCCCTTACTGGTTGGGGTGGATCTATGAATAACATCTCCACAGGGGGACACTGGCAGCCCAGTGAGGCTCAGCATCACATAAATTACTTAGAACTTTTGGCAGCTTATTTTGTATTGAAGTCTTTTCTGAAAGATATCACAGGGACACATATAAAATGATGCTTGATAACACAACTGCTGTTTCTGTCATAAATAATATGGGTACCTGTCACAGTGACCCATGTAACTCAATTGCCTGCAAAATTTGGACACTGTGTGAGGAAAATGGTAAATGGCTTACAGCAGCCCATATTCCGGGCAAAGAAAATGTTATTGCTGACTATGAGTCTAGAAATTGTAATTTAGACACTGAATGGATGCTCAATGCCCAGTATTTATGCCAGGCATTACAAGACATACCATTTACTCCTGATATTGATTTATTTGCATCTCGCATTAATAAGCAATTTGACCAGTATGTGTCATACAGGCCAGACCCATTTGCCAGTTACATTGATGCATTTACTATATCCTGGGCAGATATAAAATTCTACTGTTTTCCTCCATTCAGCTGCGTACTCAGAGTTATAAGAAAGATCATATGCGACAAAGCCAGGGGAGTTCTTGTAGTACCACAATGGCCAACGCAGTCGTGGTACCCCAGCTCTTACCAATACTGGAGAAACCACCAGTTGTTCTCTCACCAGCTCAAAACCTGCTACTGTTGCCATCCAACCCAGGGCAGAGACATCCTCTACACAAGAAGCTAAGACTAGCTATTTGTCTTGTATCAGGAGCAAGTTACAGGTAAAAGGGTTTTCGGCAGATACGATCGACATCATTTTGAGTTCTTGGCGGGAAGGTACCCAAACTCAGTACCAGTCTGTTGCTAAAAAATGGTTTGAGTTTTGTAAGCGGCAAAATTGTGATGTTATTTCTCCTCCTGTGCCTTTAGCAATGAGTTTTCTTTCTGAATTATTTAATTCTGGCTTGTCATACAGTTATATTAACACAGCTAGAAGTACCTTGTCTTCGCTTTTACATTTTGATAGTTCTATGGCATTTGGCCAACTACCCATTGTAAAAAGATTTATGAAAGGTGTATTTGAAAAACGACCAGCCTTACCTAGATATAGTTCAACTTGGGATGTGAATGTTGTTTTCTCTTATATTAGGAAGCAAGAGCCTGTGCATTTGCTTTCCTTGAGAGACCTTAGTCATAGGTTAGCCCTCTTGTTATGTCTGCTTAGTGGTCAAAGATGTCAAACAATTTATAGATTATCGTTGGACAACATGTCCATAGAAGATTCTAAAGTCACGTTTGTTATAACTGAAAAGTTAAAACACACTCGAGCAGGTACACATCAAACACCATTGGAATTTTTAGCTTATCCGACTGAACAAAAATTATGTATTGTCACTCATTTGAAAGTTTATCTTGACAAAACAAGGTCTTTACGAAATGATGAAAAAGAGTTACTTATTAGTTGTATAAGGCCGCATAAGGCGGTTTCGCGTGAGACCATTTCCAAATGGATCAAGATGTTTATGACAGCTGCTGGCATTGATACATCTGTTTATAAAAGCCACACTACGCGTGCAGCGTCTACGTCATTCCTTGTTGGAAAACAGTTTGATATTAACGATATTATACGTGCAGCTGGTTGGTCTAAAGAAGGAACTTTTCACAGGTTTATAATCGGGACATTGTTTCTAATTTTAATTTTGGGAGTGCTTTATTAAACGCTAGTGTAACTGTTAATTTGTAACTTTGTTGAATATATTGTTTACTGTTGATGCTACTTTTGCGTTTTTTGCTTGATTGGGTAGAATATCCGTTTAATGACAGCTCTGAAATCTCGTACAACTCCGTAACGACTTCGGCTGATGACGAAGTAGAATTGGAAATTAAACGAGACTTACCTGTAAGTCGAAGTTTGATTGTAATTCTACGAGTCATCAGCCAGGAGTGGAGGAGTTGTACGCCCACCCATTACTCCCTTCCCATACAACTCCACCACTTGTCATTAAACAAATATTCTTGCTCTAAAGACTGATTTGCGCATGTGTGGTACTGTCTCTCGTACAACTCCTCCACTCCTGGCTGATGACTCGTAGAATTACAATCAAACTTCGACTTACAGGTAAGTCTCGTTTAATTTCCAATTTTACAGTTAACATAATAACGATCAGTAGCGTGGCCAGCCTGTCGATTTGTCCCGCTATGCTAATATTTTAGTGTTCACTGACGGTGAAAACAATAGATTTCTAAAGGCATGAATAATTATAATAACTCGAAATTTACATAGCGGGACAAAATCGTCAGGCTGGCTACGCCACTGATAACGATGTGTTTATACAAGTTCGCGTTTTATATCACGGACTGAGTCCGTTATTTACAAGTCTGTTATTTACAAGTCCGCACTTTTCCTGACCAGTCCAGTCCGCATTCTACAACATGCCAAATTTACTGAGTAATATCGCTTCTTTAGAGTTAAAAATTTACATGAATAAATCGTTCTTAAATGTGGAATTTGAAACTTCCTCTTCTCTCTCTTTTTGTTATAAAAAGTTCACTAGTTAAATTTTGTCTGCGTACATACAGCCAATGTGCTGAGTCTAAGACCTAACTCTTCCAAAGCATATTTTGATGCAGTCACAAAGAACTAATTTAATTTATGCAACATTATGCGAATATAATTCCTGCTAGTGGAATACACCTAAACAGTGGAATATTGGCCTGCAATATTGCCAACTTCACGTTAGCATATTTCAACTTCATTCGCGCCCATTTTTTGAGGACTGTTATCGTTTGAAAGTCCTGCGCCGTTGCCTAGCGCTACGTTTTCTTGCAGATGGACTGTCTGACTTTGTTCTTGTCTGTTCGACGGACCGAATAATTTCCTATGATATTCTGCACTCAGGAAAGTCGTATAACGCAAGATAATATAACCCAGACCAAGCATCATCACAAAAACAAGTGGGACGCTTAACGACAAGGACAACACAAGAGCCAAATCTGAACCATCTAAAATTCGAATAAATGCATTCAGAAAAGCTCAAAAGCTTTTATATAGCTATTATATAGCTATATATGGCTTTTTTATACATACTGGAATTGTCTAGCTCTTTGCAGAACGGCGGAGGTGCGGAGTAGGCACCAGTTGATGTACACGTGACAGTCTTGTAGGTCAGCCTCGTATATATTGCCTTGCATGTAAATGTCACATTATCGCCACTGAGGTGCTCTTGTGTAGCACCAAATGTTCGAAACAAACCACGCGAAGATATATTGTAAAGGGAAACTAGAAAGTACAAGACTTCGCCTTAGCCTTTGAAGATAACCATCCCGGGGGGGGGGGGGTTGACGGGGAAGATGAGATACGTTTGTTTTCTTGCAAATGAGGACAGTTTTCTCTAGTCAAAAAGCAATTCTAATGCTATACTATCATAAAATTAATAAACTATGACTGAAAATAGTATGAAAGTTGTCATGCTGATCGAAAGTATAGAAACACTCCCCCCGTATCACACCCTCTCCCGTCTTAATAGTTCAACAGGGCTAAGAAAAGAATTAAGTTGTCCTACCTAACGGAGGGCATAATTTGCGACACTCTTCGGTTTTTTTCCCATATTTCCATTCGCCATTGGCCTGGCATAATATGGTGACATCATGGTTAAGAACTCTTTTGTTGCCAAAGCCATCAGCGCAAGTGAAGGACCCTTCCCAACCTTGAGAAGTTTCATGATGAAAATAAACTTCAAATTAAGGACTTCGCGCCATGCAGTCAGTCTACCCATTCCATTCTCGGATTTGGCCTTTTGATGTATGTTTTTTAAATATCAACGACTAACTGGCGCGAAAATATTTCTTAATTAAAATGGCGAACTTCGTTTCCAATCTAATCTGAAAACCTGTAAAAAGTAGCCTAAAGTAAAGCCTTTAACCATAAACATATGAACCGTCATCGGTTATATCGGTTTAGATAGAGCGGACTAAAGGTAAAGAAGATTTTGAAGAAGAGTTATTTAATTTTTTTGCATAAATTTCGATCGTGAACGCGTTTTAAAAACGCAATTGCGTGCCGAGCAAAGTGCCAAGGAATAAAACGTGCAGGTACTGTTAACATTTCATTTGTTCGTTTCTTTTCAAATATTCCTTTGTACTACCAGTAGATTATACTAAAATAATTACACAACTCGTTCTGGTTATCTGAAAACGAATGGTAACCTCTACTTGCTGTCTAATTGTTAAAAAGACAGTTAATACATACGAATTACTGTAGGCTTGCTAAAACATACCTTCATAAAGTTCTGTAAATTTTGTGAACTGCGATTTTTTCACGTGTTGAAACGTTTTGCACGTCTTCGGTGCTGGAAGGGAAATAGATTATCTGGTGGTATGATCGAAAATCGTGTATATATTAATAATAAATGCATACCTATAACTAACTATTGTATTATTGGTATACTTTTAAGGTATTCATATATTGTTGCAAATGTGTACATGCAAACTTACTAGTTTCTATCATCGAATACGTGATCCTATATCTGCTGGCTGAATTTTCGCTCAGCTTGTTGTAGATTACTTCGATTGAATTGCTGTCTGACACTACAGTGTTTGTACTTAGGTCACTGTCGTTTTTAAAGCTTCGTACGAAGTCCCATGACTTTCCATTGAATCTGGCTACGTCGAGTCTATCATACTTAGGCAAATATAGGTCTGAAATGTAGTACATTAATATACACTTGACATTATTCTTAATTCCTCCGGCCGTTACAGCACGAAGGTAGTCACGTATTGTACCAATTGTTGGGTTAATAATTTATGGTCGGTGGGGAGGTCTGGAACGCGGGGGAAATACCCGGAGGGCGGAGGCGGGCGAAGTGCAAGAACTATTGCAAATACAGCAAAACATTACAGACAAGAATGCGAAAGTAAGTCGATAAGGGGGGTGGGAGGGGGGGTTGCTGTTGCAGGTTCTCACTAATTTATTCCGGACCCGTAGCAATCAAACGAATCTTACCATGGACTGTGATTTTTGCATATCCTCTTGGTACTGTTATTCGGTATATCAAGGAAAGATCGTTTGGATATGGAGTTATAGGAATGCTTATCTCTCCTGATTCGCCGATTTCGTTGATAACTAGTTAAATAACCAGAAGTCAGGATAGTAATTGAAATTAAGGATTTCTTCGTCAGGGCATCAGCTATATTCACCACATTTCACAATCTTTTACAGCTAAACTTCATACTGTATTACTGATGAATTTTCACAGTTCAAAAAATTTAGTTGAATTTAAAAAAACGGTCTGTTAACTGCCGTTGAAAATAGTGACTTGTGGTACACAATATTTCGATTTAGCCCAATAGCCCAGCTAGATGAGAACATAAAAAAAACAAAAACATTGATTTTAAAAAAATCATTACCATTTTGGTAGCTATACTTGTAGAAACGGATTTTAAACTGCGTTGTTGAATTAAAATCCAAAACGAGTGTCCTCAAAACTCCAGGCGCGATGTAGTGAAATCTGCCGCTATCTGCATGAGTGAACACCTTTAGAGGGCTGCCGTGTGGTTCAAAATATCGAGAGTAATTCTTTGTACCGGCGACCTTCCAAATTGTTAATTTCTCGCCTACTGGTATCGTCAGATTGTCAAAGAGAATTGAGACTGTACCTCCACCCAAAGTCGGAAGCGTTACTGTATACCTACACTGCTTCGAACGTCTGTCATGCTAAAACGAATCGAATATATGTTCCTTACTTAAAAATTAAAACAAGGGTACTAATAATAGACCTTTTGCATTATTGGCAATATTGGCCTAAGGCTTGAAAATAACCAGATCATGCAAATTAATGGTAAGGTTGATAAGATGCAATATACAACTGCTGTACTCTTAAGGGAAAAGGCTCTCCAAATTGATTTCACTTTGGGCAGCAGAGCCCAAAAATTTTAATTGCATAAAGTCAAATTGCTTTGTTCATTAAAACCATTTAATGATAAGTCAATGTTGATCATGTATTGAATTGACCCCATTCATGTTTAAACTTTTTGGAATGTGCTAACCTAATCTACCTGGCACTGAGATAAAATAGAGAATACCAAATGTCTTGGTGGTCTTTGAAGCTTTGAAACTTTATCAGATTATAATTACCTCACTAGTGTCTATACTTCCCCATCTTCCATAAAACAGTTGATTACATTCTCTGTCAACATCTAAAGGGTAATAAAAATGTATTTAGATATCTAATAATCACATATGCATGTGCAGTATATACTGTAACTAAAGGGACAGCTTTATTATGCTAGCTAGCTAGGTTATTTTCAGTATATACAGTTGCCACAAAATTTTATTATACCCTGCAAAGAAGAATATGAGGACAATACATAGAATTGATCAGCTAGAGAGGAATAAAATCACATACAATACCTGCAGCCCTTATATTAGTGAAAGTAATTTCATTGCACCTCTAGGAGAGAATGTTTAAATCATTAACAATATTTATATATACCTTTAGGGATGGTTCGGTAGAGAAAAATAAAACTTCTGCTTGTTGTGACATCAGATTTGTTTGCAGTAAACACAACTTGTGCATCAGGTGAGGTTGTAAAGAATGATAGTGTAGGAGTTTCTGTTGATGATGTGTACTCTGCAGAACTGGTAAAGTTGCCATCATAGAAGGTCACCTTGTCTCCAGGTAACAAATTATGTTGTAAAAAAGAGAGCTGAAGTACATTTTCACTTCTTGTTGTATTTGTTAGATCACTAGTCTGCAAGATGAAGTAACAGAATAGGTTATTTACAGGTAGGAAATAGAATCTTGGCTTCTTGTGATATTTTCTAGGTTGTATTGCCTATATTATTGGTAGAGAAAAGCTTTGCAATTCCATGTATTGGATGTACGTCACTCACTACACATAATTAACTAATGTTAGGGCATGGTCATCATTACTGGTCACAAAGTTCTTCAGTATATACACTGCATATATAACATGACATCACAGAGAGTTTCTATTTTCATGACTCATGGTTAAGGATTAAGTGAGGTGAGCATTAATTGGGATAGTGGATATGGTTTAAATAATTGGCAAGATCATGTATGATAGGCTTAATTAGATAGACTGAGTGAAGGTTTAAATCTGATATGGCACCAAATGACTAAGGAATAAGCTGGTCTGGAGCAGATGAGCAAAAGTTTTCAGTGATAGCAATGCCTAAATTGCCAGGCTGATTTTTTGGCAACACTGGTATATTAAGTGAAATTAAATAGAGGGAGCACAGATTACAATTGCAGGACTTTTTAAATACCTCAATGGTGTAAATTTTGGAAGCACCAGTAACATTTTTATCATCTTGTATTTGTTCAAAGAAAAATGCATCAAGAGAGATTGGCTTTGCTGCAGCTAAATCATAAAAAATGCATTGTTAAACCATGTTGTTAAACCCATCATACTTTCTTTGTATGTCAAAAATTGTATGTCATCATACTTTGGTATATGTCTACATATTAGCTAAACACTCAAGCCTTTTCCACTTGTCCTTGCCCAGCTTACTCTAATAGCTACAGCAATTTTCAAGGTTTTAAACATCACAACCACTACACATATACCTACTGCTATGTGCTGCGAGTGCTTCCGAGGTCAATACATGTACTGAAGTGTTTACATTTTTAACATTTGATGTGAAATTTGGTATTAATAAATGCAATATTCATTGCGTTTATTATGTTTCAATATGGTTCATATGATTATAAAATTATAGTAAGAAATCAACAAACGTCTTCGAGAAGAACATCATGGAACAATACCTTGGACAGCGAATAAAAATGCCGCAAAAACGCACATAAAAACCATAGTCATTGCTTTCAATCCTTCCATACTCCCCCCCGAAAATGTATGATGCAAAAAAACTACACTGATCGCAGCCGAGATCACTGGAGTCCACCAGACGTCCACTCCTTTGAATATGAACTTATGAAACTTGTTTGTAGCTGTGTTTGAAAATGCTATTTCAAACATGGAAGCCTTTCTTATACAGCATGGTAACAATGTAACAATAAACATAAAGGATGTACGTATAATTTTCTAATTTACGTAAAGCAAAACCCCCGCCATTATACTTTGTTTATACTACAATCCAGCGCGAGACAGCAAGACACATTCTTTTGCATACGTTAAAAGTAGGTCGTCAGTTGAAAACAAATTAAACAATGACGGTGAGTCAATTAACCGCAAAACAAACAAAAGCATGGCGCTTTCCTTTGCTTCAGCGCATTCGGTTTTTGAGAGATTTAATAATGGAATGAATAATTACTAGTCGCGGATCGGAAGTGCTGAGCATGGATAAAGATCCTTACACGTCATGGTTTAAAAGGAACCGGTAAACATGACGCATGTAGCGGGTTGTAGCGGGTAACAATGACAAATGCTGTCTGAATAGATGACTTCATGCGCCTTATTACGAGTGCCTAGTTGACATCAAGCAGGTTATTATGAATGCTATTTGCCTCTGATTAATATTCCCACGTATTTCAATATCTTGATCAATACAGCGTGGAGTTTGCTGCTAGACTCACCGACTGGGGGAGGGTGCATTGCATCTCTCTGGCGCAGCAAAGTATAAAGGTTGATCTTGGCCGAAGGGGGTGCTTGGAAATTTTTTGACATCAGTTGCCTGATTTTCAAATAATACTGATGCAAAATATTATGTTTTAACACTCGATAGATGATATTAGTGAAATTACATTCAGCAAAGGTTGGCTTACAGAATCCCATGCTAACATTGTCGGGAACTATTAATGCAATCCTTATTTTTATCAATGTTTCCTTTAAACAGGGGATTTTTCATTTGTAACTGGGGGGCAAAATACCTAACTGGGGGACCAAAATTGGGGCCTGGTCCCCAGTCTATATGTTAAGAGAGGCCCTGCTTGACTAGTTCCAAAACTTTGTTGCTTTCCTGACATTTGATCCACTGTGGTTTAAAATCAGGACTTAGCACGTAGTCGCTGAGTGAGAAAGGAACTACTGTAATTTGCATAAGAACTTAGCACTAGGTGTTACAAAAAAAACGGAAAAGAAGTCAAAGGTCGACTGACGGATGAGTGCAAATCAGCAAATTAAAAAAAAGTTTAAACGCAGCAGCACAAACGAGCACACGGGCCTTTTGTTGATTCAGCATTATCATACAATTTTAGCATTTTTTGCCTTTCCGCCTTAAATTCGGTCAAAATGAAATACATTTTCAGCTGATCACTTCTGATAAATAAATCGAGCATGGGACGCCTTGTACCTAGACAAAACTATTTTGAAAATAATGCAATTAGCAATGGCTTATGCTCAGAATTCCGTGAGAGGCATTATAGAAATCAGTTCGAAAATTTTTCCATATGCAACAATCTTATGACGGGGCGATCATAACATTTTGTACAGAAAACCATATTTAATGTGATTATTCATAGCGATAGTCGCTTTGTCTTCTCCAAATATTTTTTAAACTATTATACGTCGACAATGTGGAAGTATTTTGGAAGTATGGAGGTAGGAAGTTATTTCAAACACAAGTAAAGAACTTTAGAGTTGTGAGGAAACACAAACAATAGGGTTCAGTCAGTTGATCCCAAATTAAGATTCACCAAATCTACGACGCGGACGTAAAATAAAACGGCTCTAATTTCCACAGTTTCCCAACAGGGATAAAAATCACTCCTATTTGACTCCTTTTGATAAACGAAGTCAAAGCTGCGATGTAAAACAAATTTTTACTGGTCTCCTCACACTGGTAGCAGTTTGTACGTCTGTAGTGTATGTCATGTCTGTAGTGTATGTGATTTAGCACCTTCTGATGTATGGTTTTTAAATGAGGAGTAGCTAAAACCGCAGATTACACAGATGTCTCACTTCTGATTAAAAAAACGTAAGCGCTTGCTCAGCAAGTGACTAGAGGTATTCACCCCCCGAAAATTTCAAAATGGAGCCGAACTATTTTATACATGGGAAAAAACCTCCTCTCATTTGCTAAAGAAGGAGACTGTGTAGTTAAGTTTGTGTCTGAATCCATCATCATCTATACGCGCTTTGAAAAAGTGAGTTTAGAGTACCTCGTTTTCAATATTGTACGAGTGTTTTATTTTTTCGATTGTCGTAGGAGCGGAAAATTATAAGCAGTAGAAACCTCCATAATTTCAAACATATTTCTTTTAAAAAGTGTTTGAATATCTTTACATTGAATGGAACTTCCTGTACAAATCAATAAATGTACATATATTCCGACTCATTTGACACATCGTGCAGTTTTTCACTTCAATTCAGTTCGTTTCTATTTTGAAATTTTATTTCGGGGGGGTGAATACCTCTAGTCACTTGCTAAGCGTGCGCAGAAAGCGATGCGCAGTGACGAATCCCTTACGCTTTTGAGTCAGAAGTGAGACATCTGGGTGTTAATCTGTGCTAAAACCATGATGGCGAATAGTTGTGTCAAGAAAAATTAAACCTTTTAAATCCAAAGCAATCTGTGTTAATTTATTGCGATCAAGGCATATTACAACGTCCGCGTCGTAGATTAGTGCATTTAATAGACTCTTTGCATGTTAGACTACTTTTTGATCTGTGCAAAATAATCCAAAATGGTAACATTTTGCGTGCGTTAAACTAAAGTATACAAATTTGCAAACTTTGTAAGGCTATATTTTCCGTATTTTACGACATTTCGCAACCAAACTTTGCATTTTTACTAATTTTGATACGCTCTTTTCAGCTGTGGTGATTTGATTGGATTATTTTGCACCGATCAAAAAGTAGTTTAACATGCAAAGGGTCTATTAAGGCCTGTTTAAATGGAGTGGGTTAAACTCCTCCGCAGGCTTTTTTCGGGCAAATATGGCTGCGGAGGAGGTAGGGTTATCCTGGCTAGACGAGGTAAAAAGCGCATCAGATCAAAGGCTTACCTGATTAGTCTTTCATTATATGCAGTTTCGACCTAGCCCGCTATAGCCGGGATAACTCGCTCCATGTAAACAGGCCCTTAAAGACAGCCTCGTATCCAGGCGCTTTATTGGAAAACATAAAGGCTGCATTAAGCGTATTATAGAGATCTGTGGCTGAGATGTGCGAGCGCGCAGGGGTGCTTGGGCAGGACGCGACGGGAGAGCGAAGCTTCATTTGAAATAAAAGTCATAGAAGAACAGTTTCATCATGTAGTCAGGATTTTTTACCGAAATAACATCAAAACCATCAATACCTACATTATTCAGATGAGTCAAGAAGAATTTCTTATCTCACATAAAGAACAATAGAAACTCCGAAATAAGTAAACATTTTTGAAGATTAATTTCTACGTTTGATCATAGACAATCAAAGGTATTCATTCCTTTGAATGTCTATGGTTTGTTCGACTGAACTACGTGATAAATATTATCAGTAATTTAATGATGATAAGTGACAATTTCAAGACTTTCGAATAACCATGAGAAATCATGATACCAAAAATTTTTACATTCTACGGACTTTTTGATGTTCTGGGGCCTTAATGGCCTGATGTTCTGAACTCTTAACTGTAGTTAAGGACAGAATTGGCCAATCAGAGGCGTGCATTTCTGAGTCGACCAGGATTTAACTATGCAAAATGTAGTTAAAGGGTTTTAAGGGTTATATATTGTCGTGAAAATGTGTCAAATGTCATGTTTGTGTTGTGTGTGTATTTTATATTCATATAATTATATTCATTTATGTGGAAATAGAGAAACTTGAAAACAGGGGAAATAATGCGCGCAAACAAACGCACGTCCAACCACGAAGAAGGAGACCGCCTGTCCCACACGCTAACGCAAACGGATGGAAGAATGGGGGCAGTGCGGTTAGAGAGTTAACCGCGTTGCGGGAAAAAACATCCCGGGACATGCATAAATTGCGCAAAGGAAATTGATGTCAAAATGGAATCATATCCCCTATAGCTTTAGTATAAATATATGTAGAATTGTAAACTTTAGGTTAGTGTTGTTAGGAGAGTTGTATTGTGTGGTGTGTTGTCACCGTAACGTCAGAGCAAGTGTGTCTTTCTTAAGCGTGTTGTCTTAGGAGTATTGTGTCATCGACGTGCACTAAAGTGTGTACAAAATATACCTGTACATAGAGTGTTAATAAAAGTTAAAAATACAGTCCCCGAGTTGTGGTATTCGTTGAATCTGGTGCCAGCAGCAGCGTAACTTGCAGAGAGGCGAAGTTGCGCGACATATATAAAGGGTTTTATATACATGTGATATAATTAAGCAATTCTTGACAGAAGCGTCACCACGAAATCAAAACCACGCTGCCCTGATGAAATTACTACAAATGGCGATACTATACACACAAATTTCGAGCGAGTACCTCCAGTTATTTATTATAGTTCACTGGAGCAGCCAATAGGATTTACTCCGAATATCTCCAAAGGTGACGTAATGTCTAGTAAATTGGATCCCGCCTATCGACAAGAAAATTTCGACAATGTATTTTCAAAAACTTTATTTTAAATAAACAAATTTCCGTATTTCCCAATACATTTTGAAGCTAAAAACTATGTCGAAATTTAGAAAATATATCCAAGTTCATTTATATTTATTAATTTTGCAGTATTTTGTGGTAGTTTTTCAGTTTTTATCGAAGTTCGACATGTATGTATGTGATATATTATTGATAATTGGTGATAAAGTTGCCAACCTTAAGATAAATTAGAATAATATGCTAATCACTGAGTAGCGTGTACGCGCGCGAAACACGAGTGTTGGGCTACCTATGGTACCACTTATAACCATTATAACCACGCGTCGTAATACAACAACTATAATTTCAAAGTAATATCATATACGTACCTAAGCATCCTTTACAGAAATTATGAAGACATGTCAAGCTTTTTGGATCATGTAAAATATTTGAGCACAACGAGCAAGTGGGAAGATCTGTGATTTCATCAACAGAACCACTGTCGGGGGGAAAATTCGCCATTGCCTTTCTCGCTTCAGCTTCTCTTGCACCTTGGCTTAGTAAATTCAACGAAACGATCGCATTATAAAATCAAAGTATAAAGTTGTGGTTGAGTTTGTTCACGGAAATTTGATTCTTGGAATTGGAATCCAGATTCCAGTGCACTGAGTGGAACTACTGAGTGGAGAGTGGAGCTCTATTTTAGCCTGCGATTAGGCGATAAGGTTGATTCAGTGACTGAGTTGATTTGAAATATACACAGCCACCCAAGCACCTCCGCGCGCTCGCATTTTCAGCTGACCTGTATACAATAACTGAACACAACATTATTTTTTTACTATTAAATTGCCGGGGTACAAGGCTGATATTACACCTGTTGTGGAAAGGTTGCATCGACAACACAGACAACACACGCTCGCTCTATCCACCAACCACCAGAACACAAATTTGTATGCAAATTGCCTTTAGGCTTTTGTTTGGTATAACCCAGATTAAACCTCGGTATTCCTAAATTAGAAAGTATTTCTAAAGGCCCACACAGACAGGACGCGATTTGGCAACGCGGCGCGAATTTTTTACGCTTTTTAATTTTAATCAATCATAACATTCTTAAAGATTACTTAACTCTTGACTGTTCTGGCGTTCCGTATATTCCAAATTTTGCTTCCTGAACGAAATTTTTATGCTTCTATATAGAACTGACTGAAAATTCGCGTCGCGTTGACATATCGCGTTCGGCTTGTGTCGTCGACCTGAAATCTGATGGCTACTGAATCGATAGGAAAGACAGCACAACAATGACAATATTACATAAAACAAATTACATAATAGATTTTTTTCAAAGAGAATGAAACGTATCAGAATGGCAGTATATGTAAAAGAATATTTAACAAATTAATTAGCATGGCCTAGCTATAAGTACAACCGCCGGCCTGGTAAATATTCATAAAGTAAATGTGTAAGCTCTACACTTGTGTCTGGCAGAGTCAGTAAAGTCGGAACTTGTCTTTTTACCGCGTTCCTCTTTCCTCGAGCCACACTTTTATGACCATATTTTCATGACTACAAATATTATTTCTGATAATGTACTCCATTACATTAGGTAAAAGTCAGTTGAAAACTTCAATTTCTGTTGTTATAAAACTCTTTTGACCTGCGAGAAGTTTATATGCTTGTTCGCTGCCACAATCATAGCCAGGAGGGAGTTGGTAGGTGCTTCCAAAATTGCAGCATGACTGATTTACGTTAGCATTGCTACAAATGCGCAGGTCAGGACCTGAACCAAAGTTCGGCCCATATGAAGACGAACAGTTTATTGCATGCTGCTGCTGACCTTGTTTGATGTTGGCAATGAATGGACCAAGGGCAAGGTTGTCTTTGTTTTGTAGTGAGAATAGAAATGACGAACTTGAGTTTCTCCAAGTATTGTCTATGAAGGGAAAAAGTATAAATATTTAGTTTGAATAACAGTGCACAAAAGAACTATTATATAGCTTAAGCCTAGGTTATACGTCGCATTTTGGTCGCGTCGAATGCAATTCAAACAATAGATAATGAGCTGATTAACCTCACTAAGTTTCATTACCATCTCATTATCTATTGTCTGAATTGCATTCGACGCGACTAAAATGCGACGTATAACCTAGGCCTTATTCAATAAGGGAAAAATAATCATTTAGAAATCTCATCATACGTACTTCTACTTGTAGACCAACTTTGGTCAGTGTATCCGCCAAAGATACAATTATTGGCTTTCACCAAAACCACAGTCCGTCCTTTATTGTCACAACGTGAATGAAAAGTTTGAGCATTCCAGCCATCTCTTGAAGCTCGGTAACAGAGATTCCATTTACAATTATTTCCCACCCACTTGTGTAACCGTCTCATGAATGCGACCTTTCCTTCCAAAATACTTGAGGACGTTTTTAGATTAGCAGGGATGAGGGCATCATCTAGAAAATATATATTCATTTATTGTGAAAATATGGAATAACTCTATATGCAGCAAAGGCTTAATTTTCAGTGAGATAGTTAAAGTTGAAAACCTCACAAACTTATTTCAGCTATTATTGCGTCGTTCGCACATACCTTTCACATGACCAAATTTATCAACAATTCCATCAGCACTGACTTGGCTAATATCTCCAGGCACATACTTAATATCACCATCATTCGCTGGGGTGAGATCGTACGGTTGCTCTTTCTGTAGCTTCTCAATATTCTCATCAATCAGTTTCCGTGCTGAGAGAATTTCTTCGATAGACCCTTCTTTTAGCAGTTTCGTCGGAAAGGAGATTGAGACCTGGACTTTTCCAACATAATCTTTAACTTCATCATTTTGTTCGCACAGTTCATTGCATAATTCATCATAAATCTTGTCCACTTCCTCGTTCATTTTCTTTTCCTTCTCGTCAAGTTTCTCCGATACAACTTTCAAGATACTTTTCTTGTGTTCTCTGATTTGTTCTTTCGCTGTGTTAGCATTATCCCCGAGAGATTTCATCACTTGAGCAATGTTTTTCAATGCCACTTTCCCTTCGGATAATTTCTCGACAAGTGTTGCACAGTTCGATTGCAAAGTTTCTCTTTGGTTCGTCGCAATCTCGCTCACCGCCACGCAGAAATGGTCTGGCTTTTGATGACTTAACAACATGCAGCGTATGCAACAAAGTTCATTGCATGTTTCACAATAAACTTCGAGTACATTTTCTTTATGTTGCTCGCAGTAAGGCTTGCTTTTTACCTTGACCTGACCCTCGGGCATGCTCAGTTCCTGAATAGACAACACGTTGTGATTCTTAGTAAACCAGTTGTCATGGGCCTCGGAGCACTTTTTGCACATGCGTATTTCACATGACACACAGAGATTGATGGCAGGGTTATGGCAGCGTGAACACACAGTAGACAATTTGGCTTTTTGCTGAATTTCCATGATTTCAAGGGTGTTCTTTAGAAATTGATTAGTTTGCACCTCAGCGACATCTTGATCTGGCTTAAGTGTAAACTCTGAGCAACATGTTGGGCAAGGGAATGTCTCGATATTCTTGTCACCTTCTCGTAGACGTTTAACATACTTTCCTGAACAACAATAAAAAACACAGCATGCATCTAGAGCAGGATATTTTGTGAAAAATAGTTGAGAAAACAATATATCCTCCAAACTTGCAGAGAAACGCATAAGAAGAAATAGCATCCTTCCTGGCCTTCAATCAGCTAATAAAATACAGCTTTAATTGAGATAATGTCGTATGTATTCATTTCAGTTAGTATTTTGCTGACTGGAGGGGAAAGATTAAGCTTTAAAGAAGTCTACGTAGTAATAATGAATGGCTGGTGATTGCAGGCATCATTCATTTTGGAGTATATCTTAGTTTCAATTTACATCTTAGCCGACATTATATTTTAAATTAGGTAGCTGGAAAATAGATTTCAAAAAACTTTTCAAAATTATGTTGAGGTTTGAGCAGCAGGAAGTACTTATATTATATGGTTATAAACAATTAGTTTAGCAAGCTAAAATTACATGTATGTGGGGCATGTTTGAATTTGCCCAACAAAAATAACTTTTGCACTAGATAATTATTTGCAGTTTGCTGCACAGGTAAAGTAATACAATACTGTTGTACATAAGTTCCAATATAACCAGGGAGCAGTGCGATAACTGCGATTTGTCCGAGTGTGAGCACAATTCTCATTTGCTTCTGAATTCTGAATCCAGGAGTTGATAATAAATTGTGCACAAGTATATAAATATTCTTTATAGAAGTCATATTTGTTTCCAGAGAAAGAATAATGAGGTCGTTTATTACGTAAACTAATTGCGTACAACCCCCCGGATAAAAAGTATCTTAGCTGAGCACCAATCGCTGCATGAGCTTACATTATAGTCATGCAGCTTCTGCGAATTTTCCATACTCGGTGTTTCTGTCAAATAACTCCAAAATACATTTTTCGAATGCGCCATATATTCAACAAGAATTACTTTCATGGATGAGCTTTTTGCATGAAAAGAAACTGAGTAATTCTACATTTTACTGCGAGCAACGTAATTACAGAGCGAATATGAAAATGAATGTGAAACAGCGCGAAATTTGCGTTTGTGACAGACTTATTCGGGGGGTTGTGCGCAACAATTTACGTATTAAACGACCTCATTATTCTTTGTTTGGAAACAAATATAACTTCTATAAAAAATATTTATATACTTTGTACAATTTATTGTCAACTCCTGGAAAAAAATCAGAAACAAATTATAATTGCGCTTACACTCGGACAAATCACACTGTTAGTGATTTTCAACCCCCACCCGTATAATTGCCAAAGCGCTGGTTGTGTTTTGCGAATTTTCTAGCCAAAACAGAAAGTTGTTTGAATATATAAAATATATCAGGACAATTTATGATAACTGTGGAGAAAAGACTTTCGGTGAGATCTCCTCTAAGCGCACGAGTGGCCGGTGCGAGAGATGTTGTTGTTCGAGTCAAATGACCGAAAAGCAGTTTCTCATTGACTGCGATTTGCGAATTTTCCTGACTAACGGCGAGCGCTTTCGAAGTAAAAATTCGATAATACAATTAATTATATCCATATAAAGAATGACATTCAGTATGGAAGATATATAGTTCCTAGTTTAAAAGAAATAGCGAAAAGTATTTCGCTGATCGCAAACCGCAAACATGACGCTGCCTTAACTTACATCATAATCATGCAGCTTCTGCGAATTTTCCCGACTTCGTGTTTTGGCCAAATAGCCTCAAAATACATTTTTCGAATGCGTCATATACTCAACAAAATTGACTTTGACGGACGAGCTTATTGCATGAAATAAAACTGAGTAAGTAAACATTTTATCGCGAGCAGCGTGATTTTAGCGCGAATATGAAAATGAATATGAAACAGCGCGAAATTTGCGTTTGTGACAGATTCATCCGGGGGGTTGTGCGCAACCAGTTTACGTACTAAGCGAACTCATTATTCTTTCTTTGGAGACAAATATGACAAATGATTTGTATACTTGTGCACAATTTATTGTCAACTCCTGGAAAAAAAATCAGAAACAAATTATAATTGTGCTCACAGTCGAACAAATCGCACTGTTAGTGATTTTCAACCCCCACCCGTATTATCGCCAAAAGCACTGGTTGTGTTTTGCGAATTTTCTAGCCAAAATGGAAAGTTGTTTGAATATATAAAATATATCCGGACAATTTATGATGACTTTCGATGAGAGGTCCTCTTAGTGCACGAGTGGCCGGTGCGAGGAATTTTATTTCGCAAGTGTCATGTTGTTAGAGTCAAATGACAAAAGCAGTTTCTCATTGACTGCGATTTGCGAATTTTCCTGAGTAAACGGCGAGCGCTTTCGAATCAAAAGTTCAATAATACAATTAATTATATCCATATAAAGAATGACATTCAGTATGGAAGATATATTGTTCGTATTTTGGGAGAAATAACGAAAAATATTTCGCTGATCACAAACCGCAATACGACGCTGCATAAAGACGTGCTTGGGTCAAATAAACTCAAAATATCCTCAAATAATGCCTAATGCATAGATCAAGAATGACTCGCAGAGAAAAATCTATTGCATGGAAAGTAGCTGAGTTAGTTATTCCACATTTTGTACGTCAGATACCCGGCTATCTTCATATTCATGTCTGAATCTGAATCTAAAAGTGAATATGAAACTGTAGAGCCGACGTTAACTTGCACATTAGTACTGTTGTCACTTTAATCGAAAGTCGAAACCATTTCTAGTGCGTTGTTATAAACATGATGGAAAAAGCCAAAATTTGAGCTTAAAATTTACTATGCAGATGCACGTTTTACGTTATTCCGTCCCCTATGGTTGTACATGGTTCTTAGTATAAAATCAATACCAAACATGTTAACATGACCTACCTAAACACCCTTTACAGAAATGATGAAGACAAGTCAAACTCCTTGGATCATTTAAATATCTAGAGCACAATGTGCAAGTGAGAAGATCTTTAACTTCAACAACACTACTACAGTCTGTCGAAGCACTTGCCATATTTGAAATGACAACGCCTTTACTTTAAAATTCAGACAACATGCGTCTTCTATGGCTGTCCAACTATTAAACACACCTTCCTGTTTCACCGAATCTACAATCTAGCGCGAGACAGCAAGACAAACATTCTTTTGCATACGTTGAAAGTAGGTCGGAGACTTCGTCAGTTGAAAACAATGACGGTGTGGCAATTAACCGTAGAAAACTTTTTCTATAAGAAAAAAAACAAAAGCATAGCGCTTTCCTTTGCTCGAGCGCATTTGGTTTCGAGAGATAGATTTTTGTAGCGGGTAACAATGACACATGCTGTCTGAATAGACTTGATGCGCCTTATTACGAGCGCCTATTTGACATCAAGCAGGTTATTATGAATGCTATTTGCCTCTGATTAATATTCCGACGAATACCATATATGAAGCATTCTACTGTTATTTTCAATATCTCAATACAGCGTGGAGTTTGCTGCTAGACTTCAGGACCTCTTTTAAAGAATTTCGAGTGGGGGCGGGGGGGATTGCAAAAAAGGACCTGTTTCCGGCGCAGCAAAGTATAAGGTTGATCGTGGCGAAGGGAGTACTTCGAAATTTTTTGCCATCTGTTGCCTGATTTTAAAATAGAATGCAAAATATTATGTTTTCACGCTCCACAGATGATATTCGTGAAATTCCATTCAGCAAAGGTTAGCTTACAGAATCCAATGCTAAAACATTGTCGGGAACTAATGTAACTGGCTTCACTTTTTATCAATGTTTCCTTTAAACAGGGGATTTTTACTAAGGGGCAAAATACTTAACTGGGGGACCAATGATTGGGGCCTAGATCCCCAGTCTATATGTTAAGAGAGGCCCTGCTTGACTTACTTCTAAACTCTGTTGCTTTGCTGTCATTTGACCCGCTCTCTGGCGCAGCAAAATATAAAGGTTGATCTTGGCCGAAGGGGGTACCTGGAAATTTTTTTACATCAGTTGCCTGATTTTCAAATAATACTGATAAAAAATATTATGTTTTAACACTCGATAAATGATATTAGTGAAATTACATTCAGCAAAGGTTGGCTTACAAAATCCAATGCTAATACATCAGTTGTCGGGAAATATTAATGCAATCCTAATTTCCTATCAATGTTTCCTTTAAACAGGGGATTTTTCATTTTCAACTGGGGGGCAAAATACCTAACTGGGGGACCAAAATTGGGGCCTGGTCCCCAGTCTATATGTTAAGAGAGGCCCTGCTCGACTTGTTCCTAAACTCTGTTGCTTTCCTGACATTTGATCCGCTGTGGTTTAAAATCAAGACCTAGCACGTAGTCGCTGAGTGAGAAAGGAACTACTGTAATTTGCATAAAAACTAAGCACCAGGTGTTACAAAAAAACCGGAAAAGAAGTCAAAGGCCGACTGACGGATGAGTGCAAATCAGCAAATTAAAGGAAAAGTTTAAACGCAGCAGCACAAACGAGCACACGGGCCTTTTGTTGATTCAGCATTATATACAACTTTTACAATTTTTGTCTGTCAGCCACATTTTTAGTCTGTCAGCCTCCTATTTGACTCCTTTTGATAAACGAAGTCAAAGCTCTGATGTAAAACAAATTATTACTGGTCTCCTCACACTAGTAGCAGTTTGCACGTCTGTAGTGTATGTCACGTCTGTAGTGTATGTGATTTAGCACCTTCTGATGTATGGTTTTTTAAGAGGAGTAGCTAAAACCATGATGGCGAATAGTTATGTCATGAAAAATTAAACCTTTTAAATTCAAGGCAATCGGTGTTAATTGATTGCGATCAAGGCATATTACAACGTCCGCGTCGTAGATTTAGTGCATCGTAAGGCCTGTTTACATGGAGCGGGTTGTCCCGGCTAGGCTAGGCGCATCAGATAAAAGCCTTAACCTGATTAGTCTTTCATTACATGCAGTTTTCACCTCACCTAACCGAGATGGCATGTAAACAGGCCCTTAAACACGCTAATGTTAACACGTGTCTAATTGAATCCGTTTAAAGACTTTAATCCATATTACCACTTAATTTTTTTGCAGATCTTTGCCATAGTAATCAGTGACTGTCAGGGCCGGCTGCCACCAGTATATACAGTATGACAGTTCTCAGTTAAATACTTCTATTTCTGTGGTTAAAAATTTCCACTGACCAGCAAGAAGGTTATTTGCTAGTTCACTGCCAGGCATACAACCAGAAGGAAGTTGATACGTGTATCCAAAATTACTCTGTGACTGATTAACTTGAGGATTGTTCACAATGCGCAAATCAAAACCTCCGCCAAAGGTTGGTCCAAAACTAGACTTACAGTAGATTGCATATCCCTCCTCGCGTTGCTTGATGTTAGCAATAAATGGAGCAAGGTTGTCTTTGTTTCGTAGTGAAAAAATAAATGAAGATTTGGAATTTGTATACCCAACATTACCTTAATTAAAAATGAAATAAAAGAACAGATCTGTCATGTAGTCAGGTTTTTTACGGACAAAACATCAAACCCATCGATACCTGCATTATTCAGATGAGTCAAAAAGAGTTTCGTATCTTACATTAACAAAATAGAAACTCCGTAATAAGTAAACATTTTGAAGATTAATTTCTACGTTTGACCATAGACAATCAAAGGTATTCATTCCTTTGAATGTCTATGGTTTGGTGGACTGGACTACGTGAAAAATATTATCAGTAATTTTCTCATGATAAGTGACAATTTCAAGACTTTCCAATAACCATGACAGATCATGATTCCAAAAATTTTTACACTGCGGACTTTTTGATGTTAAGCGCCGTAATTCTTATTTTACATAATTTCACATACCTTGCCAGCTTACGTCAGCGTATCCACCAAAGATACAATTATTGGCCTTCACCAAAACCACGGTCGGTCCTTTATTGTCACAATGACTGTGAAAATCTTGGGCTCTCCAACCATCTCTTGAAGCACGGTAACAAAGATTCCAATTACATTTCTTTCCCAACCATTCCTGAAGTTGTTTAATGAAGGCAATCTCTCCTTTCAAAATACTGGACGAATTTGTTAAATTGAAATGTCCATTATGCCCTAAAAATTAAGGATGGAGATCAGTCAGAAAACGGTCAGAAAGGTGTAATACGGCATTTTCCCGTGCGTAATACAGTATAGTTTCAAGTATACGTTTTTTGATGACCTTATTTGGTGAAATTTGTCGTCATATAATAATAAACGTCTTATGAAATGTGGTAAAACAACTGCCTAAACCAGAGAAAAAAAGCGCCTCGGAGTTTCGACCCAATTAAGTGCCTTTCTAGGAAAATTAGTATAACGAAAGGCCTATAACAAAGGACCGACGAAGCTCAAAGTCAAGTCAAGATAATTTTTGGTCTATTAAAGGCAGTAATAGGCCTTTTCGATAATTATGTCACAACATTATCGTTTTAAATTTAGAACCACCTTAAATGAAAGTTTTACTCTCATGAGGCACATGAAAAGATACAAAACATCCTTCTTCAACACATGCATCAAAAATTATTTTTCATATAAGCCTCACACGAGAACGAGGCTCCCGGTCTTGGCCCCTCATTCTCATGTTATAGCTTATTTCCACATTTTTTGACCAAAATTAAAACTTTTATTTAATGCATGTGTTCAGGAAGATGCTTTGCAGCTCTGCTTGTGGTTCATAAGAATAAAACTTTAATGTAACTAAAACTAATATTATATCTCAACTGTAAATCATCCAATCAGAAAGCTCGATTGTACCACGTGATCAGTAAATTAATCATGGAGTTCCATCGAATTCTTTCAAATTATGCTATAAAAGTCGAACACCCCGCCCGAATTTTTTCACATTATGCTATAAAAGTCGAATAATAATGCTGCGACATAATCATTGAATAATGAATAGGTCTATTGTTATACCACATTTGATAGGAAGACACTGAAATAAAGATGCTGAAATGCTACCTAGGCGAATTATTTTGAAAAATACCTTCAATATGTCCCAACTTATCAACAACTTCATCAACATTGATATTATTAATATCACCAGGTACATGCTGAATATTCCCATCATTGACTGCTGTTAGATCCTCAGGCTTTTCTTTTTCCAACTTTTCAATACTTTCATCAATCTGTTTTTGCAAGGAAAGAATTTCTTCAATACCTCCCCTCTTTAGGAGGCTTTTAGGCAAGGGCATTGAAGCTTGTAGTTTGTCACGATAATCTTTAATCTCATCATGTTGTTTGTTTAGTTCACTCTGTAATTCATCATAAGCCTTGTCCACTTCTTCATTCATCTTCTTTGTCCTCTCATCAACTTTTTCTGTCACAATCTTCAAAACTTTTTCCTTCTGTTCTTTGATCTTATCTTTTGCAGTTTTAGCATTTTCTTCAAGAGACTTCATTACACTTTCAACATTATTCAAAGCTTTGTTTGCTTCAGATAATTTCTTATCAAGGGTCAAGCAGTCTGATTGCAGTATTTCTTTTTGTTTCTGTGCAACTTCACTCATAGCCACGCACAAATGATCAGATTTCTGATGATTTAATACGACACAGTCAATACAGCAAAGTTCCTTACAACTTTCACAGAAATAATCCAGCACTTTGTCCTTGTGTTTCATGCAGTGAAGCTTCCTTCTCATTTTCATTTGACTCTCAGGATCACTTAGTCGTTGTACTGATAAAACATTGTGATTCTTATGAGCTGGCCAGATGTCATGCAATTGTGAACATTTCTCACACATGAAGATTTCACATGATGAGCAGTGTTTAATAGCAAGATCTTTGCAGCGAAAACATTCAGTAGAACTTTTGGCCTTTTGTTGAATAACCATAATCTCAAGCAAATTCCTGATGAAGCAATTACTGGTCATTTCGGAGAAATCTTGTTGTGTCTTGAACATAAACTTTAAACGACATTTAGGGCATGGAAATGTGTGGATGCTTTGATCACTACCACGGAGACGTCCAACATACTTTTCTAAATTCATATAACAACACATGACATGACAGATGTGTTATATTGTATGAAATAGAGTTATTAGCTTTCAAGTAAATATAAACTTTTTTATAAAAAATGGACCAAAAAAATTCCCAATACATTTTTATTCAAACATATTGTCATATTCTTTGAAAATATCAGGGTAAGTTAGAATAAATTACCACAGCTTTAATTTGCAATCATATTAATTGGTATATTTTTATGTAAAAATATTCTTTAAATAATAACCAAGAGCTTTGTTATTAAGATTATTTGAATTAAAAATTAGGCTGCATATTTATTCAGCTGACTTAATTATACCCTACATAATAACTTTTCTGACAAACACAAAATATCTGCTTTCACAGAACATTGCTTATAATTGCTATACAAAATGTACCACATAAATACAAATAGAGAGGTGATTTATTGTAGCAGTCCTTAACAGAAAAATTGAATGAACTAGTAGAAAGTTTTAAAATACTGTCGGTACTTAAAATTAATATAAAGAAAGTGTCCAATTCAAAGCTTAATTTCACATATAGCTTCTTTTTAGTTTATTTTGATATTGTGCAAGGTAAATGAAGAGGCCAGCTAGGTTATAACAATTAAAATTATTATAACTAGTTCATGCTTATGCATGGTTTAATTATGTTTTTACAGAATTAAAGAATTAAATGTTGACATATTCAGTTATACCACTACCTATTGTCCTCAAATACAAAAATTTATACAAAAGTTAAAGCTAATTTGTGCATATAATTAAAGCCCCCCAAACTAAAGGCTTATGTCATTAATGGTAAGTAAAAAGTCTTGGATGAAGTGCGTGCATGAGACAATTAGTGAAAAATTGTCTAGAATAAAGGGGACTGAATCCAGCTTATTCAACCATGTGTAAAAAATTGCAAACAATCAGTGGTTGAGCATAATTAAATTGCAACATTGAAATTTTGATTGGAGAATGGCTGGTATCAAGGTCATAGGAAGATGTTTGGACAAATGCTGTAATTGCTGTTTTCAAGGTTATGTGGTTCTTACGGCCTCATCGCTGGATATGTGTGTATGTTTTTCTACTATTTTACTTTATTGTTGTAAATGGTGATTTAAGTCTACTGCAAAAAAGTCTGCAATTAAATAAAAGTTTCAGTTCAGTTCAGCTAATACGGCAAACATATAGCAGCTGCTATGTGTATCAGAGGAGCGTGTCATACCTATTTGCACTTGTAAGATATACAGCCAGATGAGTAGTAATATCTTTGTTTAATTACAGACTTTACAGTACATTAATCAAATCGAAACCACGCTGCCCTGATGCAGAGCCCTGATGTAAATTTTACAAAATGCATACCCAAAGCCAAATTTCGTTACGCTACGCAAATAAACAGAATTTTAAAATAAAGTAATACACGTACCCAAACATCCTTTACAGAAGTTATGAAGACAATTCAAGCTTCTTGGATCATGTAGAATATTTGAGCACAACGAGCAAGTGAGAAGATCTTTGACATCATCTACAGAACCACTGCATGTTGAAGCATTCGCCATTTTATTTAGCCAGCAGTGGCCAGGGGCGGATCTAGGGGTAGTCACACCGATCACGCGACTAACGTAAAAATTTCGCACTAATTAAATGCAGTGAGATTATATTTTTCAGATCGCAGTCCTGTTGTAAATTTGTACAGTCGCATAATAATTTTTGCGCTTGATAAATTAAATAAACACTGATCTCGTTCGATTTCCTCGCTCCTGAATGCAGACTTGCGCAATATTTTCATTCGTTTCTATGGAGACAAAAATTCTGCTCGTTCTGGAGGTTTGGTCTGCTCGTTTTGGAGGTTGGTTAGGGGCGTTTCTCATCAATCTGATTGGCCCATTCGGTAGTTTCCATGGAGACAAAAATTCTGCTCGTTTTGGGGGTTGGTCTGCTCGTTTTGGGGGTTTGGTCTGCTCGTTTTGGGGGTTTGGTCTGCTCGTTCTGGAGGTGTGCCTGTGAGCCAGAGCCTGTGAGCTTTCGTTTTGAGCTTTCCGGATGACTTCATGCAGAGAAAGCTTTTGCAGTCGAATACAGTTCTTTGCAACGGACGCTATTTGTGGCACTGATAACCATTGCTGATAACATGTTGTCGAGTAATTTTGCTATGGAGGTTTGTTTTCATAATATACTCGTTTGCGTAACGAATCGAGAAGTGTAATGTCGAGTGTTCTACGCGAAGGTAAATTTAATTTTCACTCTCTGTCCATGTTTATTTAAACTATTCTCCGATAATACTATAAGTTAATATAAGTTAATATAAACTATAAACGGAACGATAACATAAGCTGTATATTTCACTTGGACTTTGAAGCTGCCTTTATTAGCATTTATTTGCATTCGCCCGCCGCCGGTCAAATGTCATAAAATTATATTAATATTTAGAATTTGGAGCAGTTCATATCATAGGCAGCCCAAAAATAGTGGTAGAAAGCTGTAACTTATTGATTGTGACTAAACTCGCCCCATTCTTTTTCCACTAAACGCGCGCCGCATTGTTGCTCATTAGTAATCACATCAACATAATAATAATATATTATTATGAACTTATCCACCGTTTAAGCTAAAACCGGGCTTCATACAACCGCCCCCATTTTAACCTTAATACAAAGATACTGTTTACAACTACATATTTAGTGCATACTATTCAGGTTCACTCATTCAAGAGAATTTATTTAATTTTGACTTATCCACCGTTTAAGCTAAACGGGCTTGATACAACTGGCCCCAGACTGTTAACACCATAGAACACGTATGATTCTGATTGGCCGATTATGTTAAAATGAAATACTTGCACCTTGTCACAGCATAAGGGAAATCAGATCCTGTTCAGACGTCATGCATATTGGACGACAGATCATAGATATTCAAGGCAATATTTTGTTTTTCATATATTTGTTTGCTAATGCCTTAAAAAGTAGTGATAACTTTAACTTTAACATAGTGTTTTCTCAACAGCCATACTAATCTACTCTATTGACTAATTCACATGACTGGTGTATCAATCGTGCTATATTTTTGTTATAACTTTCTAGATTCTATAGTATTGGTTAGATGGTCACATATGCATGATACTTTAACGGCAATCGATGTATGTTTATTTGTGGTAACAGTCAGTAGAAGACTTCAATTTCTGTTGTCAAGAATTGGTACTGACCAGCAAGAAGTTTCTTTGCTTCTTCACTGCCATAGGCATAACCAGAAGGTAGTTGGTATGTGCTTCCAAAATTGCTGGAGGATTGATTAACGTTAGGATTGCCACAAATGAACAGATCATTACCTCCACCAAAGACTGGTCCATTAGAATTATAACAGTAAATTGCACTCTGCTCCTGACCTTGTTTGATTTTGGCAATAAATGGACCAAGGTTGTCTTTGTTTCGTAGCGAGAACATAAATGAACAGTTCGAATACCTGTAATAATTTCCTTTAATAAATGAGAACATTGTACGTTAATTACTCGGGTTCCAGTTGGAAAATGGGCTCGGTTTTTGCGTCACGAGTTTAGGAAAATCACGCGTGGGCGGCACAAAGTCTTCGAACGAATCGAAATCGTCCTTGGATCGTTTCTCGCGCGGGTTTCACGAACATGCCATACTGACATAAAAATTAGGTGTTACGAACTCAAGCGAGATAACTGTAGCTCGGTTGAACGCCAGAACAGGCGTTCTGAATTGTTTATCTTTAAAAAGCAACCATTAACGCCGCATTTATAGTGAACTGGCTTTGCAACAAGCTGCCCTAGTGGCGCCCACTTTCTTCAATAGTCAGCGTGCCGACTTTCAACTATTTTCAATTCAATAAAGGTGAATATCAAATTTCATCGATTCACGCCTTTCTTTTTCTAAAACCTTCGGTTACAAAGCGTCCGCCCGTATCCAGATTCGATGCGTTGTCAAAAGTTTCCAATAAGTAAAGAGCGTTTTCAAAAGTTTATGGATAAACCATGCGTTTTAACCAGATACGTGTGGACGCTAAGCCCCCTCCCCCAGCACTTGGATCGTTTGGAATAAAGAGTTACTTAATGGTTTCCGTGTTTGGATGGCCAGATCCAGACACGCGGGAATGTTGCGAGAGTTCAGAAAAGCGCGCGAAACACGAGCGATCTTCTCTTAACTCTCGCAACATTCCCAAGTGTTTGGATCAGGCCATCCAAACACGGAAAACCAGTAAGTAATTGCAAGCTTCATTTCAAAAAGCGAATTTGAAGGACGTTTGAAGGCAGGGGTACACTCTACTGAATAATTAATTACTCATGCTTACCACTATACCCATCGTAATGCCATGGTTGGTCAGTGTATCCACCAAAAATACAATTATTGGCTTTCACCAAAACCACTGTCGGTCCACGATTGTTACATTGTGAATGGAAATTTTGAGCATTCCAACCATCTCTGGAAGCACGGTAACAAAGATTCCATTTACATTTATTTCCCACCCACTTGTGTAGCCGTCTCATGAAGGTGACATTTCCTTCCAAAATACTTGAGGAAGTTTTTAGATTAGCGGGAATGACGGCATCTAAAAACATGTTCTCATATTTAAAAGTGCGCATACGATTGAAGATTTTTGACTGAAAATATGGAATAGCTTTAAATATTACACGCAAATACATGCTTCTGAGAAAGTAAAAAGTTAAAAACCTCGCAAGTTTATTTCAACGATTAGTGGTCGTAAGCACACACCTTTCACATGACCAAACTTATCAACAATTCCTTTAGCACTGACTTGACTAATATCTCCAGGTACATACTGAATATCACCATCATTCGCCGGAGTGAGATCGTACGGTTGCTCTTTCTTTAGCTTCTCAATATTTTCATCAATCAGTTTCCGTGCTGAGAGAATTTCTTCGATAGACCCCTCTTTCAGCAGTTTCTTCGGAAAGGAGATTGAGACCTGGACCTTTCTAAGATAAGCTTTAACTTCATCATTTTGTTCGCACAGTTCATTGCATAATTCATCATAAATCTTGTCCACTTCCTCGTTCATTTTCTTTTCTTTCTCGTCAAGTTTTTCCGCCACAACCTTCAAGATACTTTTCTTGTGTTCTCTGATTTGTTCTTTCGCTGTTTTAGCATTATCCCCGAGAGATTTCATCACTTGAGCGATGTTTTTCAATGCCACTTTCCCTTCGGATAATTTCTCGACAAGTGTAGCACAATTCGATTGCAAAGTTTCTCTTTGGTTCTTCGAAATCTCGCTCACCGCCACGCAGGAATGGTCTGGCTTCTGATGACTTAACAACATGCAGTGTATACAACAGAGTTCCTTGCACGTTTCACAATAAACTTCGAGTACATTTTCCTTATGTTGCTTGCAGTAAGGCTTGCTTTTTACCTTTGCCTGACCCTCGGGCTTGCTCAGTTCCAGCAGGGATAACATGTTGTGATTTTTCTTCATAAACCAGCTGTCATGTACCTCGGAGCACTTTTTGCACATGCGTATTTCGCATGACACGCAGAGATTGATGGCAGGGTTATGGCAGCGTGAACACACAGTAGACAAATTGGCTTTTTGTTGAATTTCCATGATCTCCAGGATATTCTTTAGAAATTGATTAGTTTGCACCTCAGCGACATCTTGATCTGGCTTAAGTGTAAACTCTGAGCGACATGTTGGGCAAGGGAATGTCTCGATATTCTTGTCACCTGCACGTAGACGTTTAACATACTTTCCTGAACAACAATAAAAAAACACAGCATGCATCTAAAGCAGGATATTTTGTGAAAAATAGTTGTGAAAACAATATATTCTCTAAACTTGACAGGAAAGAGGAAATAGTATCCTTCTTGCTTTCAATCAGCTAATAAAATACAGCTTCAATTGAGTCAATGTTGTTATATATTTCAGTTAGTATTTTAGTTATTATACATTTCAGTTAGTATTAATTTTAATTAGTACGTTATTATATATATATTTCAGTTAGTATTTTGCTGACTGCAGGAGAAAGATTATAAAGCTTTAAAGAAGTCTACATGGTTTAGATTTATCCTTCTTACTTGCTAGTAAAATAATTAACTAAAATTGATACTTGATAAAATAAAGTCTTTAAAGACTGGCAGGTGATTACATGCATGCACTATATAATATCAATTAATAGCAATATCATCCATTTTCCAGCATCTTAGTTTCAATTTACATCTTAGCCAACATTGTATTTTTAATTAGGTAAATATAGCAAATAGATTTCAAAAAACTTTTCAAAATTATGTCCTGGTTTGAGCAACAGGAAGTATTATATTATATGGTTATAAAACAATTAGCTTAATTAGCATGCTAAAATGACATGTATGTGGGGCATATGTTTGCATTTGCTCAACAAAAATAACTTTTGCACTACATAATTATTTGCAGTTTGCTGCACAGGTAAAGTAATATAATACTGTTGTACATAAGTTCCTATTATATAACCAGGGAGCAGCGTGGCAGCGTAACTAACTCTCCTGACGAAGGTCCTCAGGTTGAAACATCCAGAAGTGTTTTGTCTATTTTAGGCAGTTGTTATATACCACATTTGATGCTAATACTGTTGTACTATATATAAATATATATGCACAATATATATATAAGCTGTACTACAATATCATTGTCAAAATCATTAAAGCAATCACATGCCAATTACTTCGTTTTAAAGCAACAAAACTATTTGATAAATTCGTGATGATAATACATATATATCTGAAACCTAGGATCCAAGCCAAAAAAGCTAGCTACAAATCAAATTATTGTTCATTAAGGTTAGAACTCAATATTTCACTTTTCTTTGGCCAATTTTGCCCACTAAAACTCCCCTAGTAAAATATTTGGAGTTCAATAGCCACACCCTCTAGGTGTTATGCCTAGCTTGCACATTAAATAGTACTGTTGTCGATTTAAAATCGAAAGTCGAAATCATTTCTAGTACGTTGTTATAAACATGATGAATAACCCAAAATTATAATTTACCATGCAGATGTTTTACGTTATTCCGACCCCTATGGTTGTACATGGTGCTTAGTAAATCAATACCAAACATGTTAACACTTAACATTACCTACCTAAACATCCTTTACAGAAATGATGAAGACAAGTCAAACTCCTTGGATCACTTAAATATCTAGAGCACAATGTGCAAGTGAGAAGATCTTTGACTTCAACAACACTACAGCTGTCTGTCGAAGCACTTGCCATTGAAATGACAACGCTTTTTACTTCAAAATTCAGACAGCATGGGTCTTCTATGGCTGTCCAACTATTAAACACGCCTTCCTATTTTGGTTCAAACGGTTTTTCTTTGTTGAATTTGATACGATTTCAAAGAAGTGTAAGTCGTGATTCTTGGAATCATGAATATTAAATCTGATAATCATGAATGATAATTAAGGATTAATGCACTCAAGCTGTGACTGTGAGTGCATTATCGGGTTTTACATGCACGAGTTCACAAACAAGGAACGAGAAGTTCAATACTGCACGAAGCCGAGTGCATTATTGAACTTCGAGTTCCTTAATTGTTTGTGAACGAGTGCATGTAAAACCCGATAATGCACAAACAAAGAGTGCTTTAATGCTTTTAATATTCATTATTATATCATTTTTAAACTTAACTAAACAACACATGTTTATCTTTAAATAATAAAACTACCCCAGCGGTTGCCCGTTTAGTATTTTTCGTTGTGGATTCATCTATAATTACATTAATTTCCTCTTCACTAAGTTCGGCAAATTTTTGCAATAAATCCAATAACGGCACTGCCGTGGCCTTTGTGTCGTGGCGTTGTTGCTATATAACATTCACTCACGTGGTACAAATCGACCAATAAGAACGTAAGTTTACAAACGTTTAAAAATTGTTACCAACGGGAAGCCAGAATTTCTGGCTTTCCGCTTTGGATATCGATTATCCCCTACCTCCTCCCGCTTAACCCTGGGCTAGGTTAATAACATAAATCTTTTCATGAATTTTCTCAATCGCTTGTTCACGAATCCGAATTCGCAGCTATATATGGTTACGAAATGTATGTCCATGGTTGTAGGTATGTGGTATGCATGAAGTTAAGGTTACTTCAAAGTTTGGCGGACATGTTAGCTACTATATATTCATGGCGGAATTTGGTTCGAGGTTTACCTTGAGATAATCAATGAGATAAGCTTGTCCACCGGTGCCCAAATTGTACAAAAGACTAGTTAACTTTTCACTGTAGTAAGGAAAGAATTAGCCAATCAGAGTTGTGATTTTTGAGTTAGGTAGGATTTAACGTTCTAACGGATCCTAAGGCTCACATCACTACGATAGCACACCAGCTCTTACACTATATTTTGCCCGCTGCCGATCGGTAGGGATGGAGACGGTATCCGAGCGAAACGATCGAGCTAGGGGTGAAACGGTGTTTCTTTTGAGTTTGCTGTTTTCGGCGCAGATAATAGCTCTACGAACCATGCTATTTTAACGGTACCTCCTCCATCCCGTGATCAACTGTCACACGTGAGTCACTGAAGTGAAACCGTGGAATAAACGATACGAACATCAAAGTACACACACACACACACAAAAAGAAGAAAAATACCTGTAAATGTGGCGATCATTAATGAATTTACCTTTACCCCAAACACCAATTCAACGACCAAAACGGGTGTGAAAAGAACTGTGCTTAATCCTGCAAAACAAACTAACAAAAAAAACCAAAAAAACCCAGCGAGATTAATAAGACGCTTTTCCCGTAGAGTTCACAACATCGCGTGAAGTCGTTTGGGAAAAGGGAGGGATGGGTCACGCAAGCAACTAACAACTAGATCAGGCAAACTGGGCTCATATTTATACTCACCGGAGGGGGCAAGTAACCGACCGGACCAGCGTCCAAAGACCCGAAACACTACGATACGAAGACCCGTATAACATTAACTTCCTTTATTATTTAATAATAAATACATTTAACTATGCAAAATGTAGTTAAAGTCTTAAAGAGTTTTATACAACCGGTCCCAGATGGTTAGAAACACTTATATAAACACTTGAATACTTATCCAAAAGTCCGTGATTTGTCACCGATGATTAATATGTAATTTTTTTTATATTTCAGTACTGACCCGGATATGGGAAACGGCATCAAAGCCGTGCCAAACCAAAACAGCAGGCCTAAATTCAGTAATAAAAATTTCAAAATTCTGGAGGAGCAGGGAAAGTCCCTATGGTTCTGGAAACATCACTATGCAAAATGGAAAGTAATTGAGGATAAACATGCATCAGAGGATATTTAGTGTAGATAGAAAATTGAGCGTAATCTATGTTCTTAATATCTAAATTTCTACAGTATTTGTAGTGTTATACAGGGTGAGTAAAAAAAAACTGACATCTTTGAAATTCAAATTAGCTGCGAACTTATTGCTGGAATATGACAATTCCCATGTACAATCAACAAAAACGATTTGATAAAATTGTTCTTTTGTATTTACAGAGCTTAGAATGCATTTTAACTCCCAATGGGAACAAACTTTATGTTTTAGGTTAATTAATATGATATGCTTCGTATAGCTATGAAATATTTTAAGCAACTTCTGTCACATTAAAGCCGCTATGCCACTAATTTGAATTTCAAAGGTGTCCGTTTTTTTTGACTCACCCTGTATTGCAGTTTATGTCTGTCGTAGGGGGAAACCCTTTGAAGCCGAACTAGGGAATGTCCCACCGGATCAGGTAATAATACACCTACGCATTGTTTCAAATGCGGTTTCTATGACCACGCCCGCAGATACAAAATTTTGTTACATTGAAATGCTCATTTTTATTGTTGCAACGCAAAATAATTCAGCCCCCCAAAATTTACTCAATATACTAACCAAATGATATTATGCTAAGGCTGGCTTATCGTTATCTTACACAAATTGGGAGTCAATGTCGATATATATTTTCATGTGTATTTATTCGCCTTCTCTCTCAACACCTCAACATCTCAATAATATTAACATCCCAGCTTGGAAAAAACAACTTCAATAACTTAACAGGTGCTAATGACCATATATGCCTTTACATGGTCATGAACTAGAATTACTGTTAAAATGTAAAAGGTTGAAAAACATATTGGGATAGGGAAAATCCCTAGGGGATTCCCGTAAATTGCTTAGACTTCGTATACATACACAGCACTAGAGAATTTTTTTTAACTAAAATTTTGTACCGTTTCACTATAAAATATGAGTGTATCAGTGACAATACATTCCAGTGAAAATTCAGCATGCAGATTGCAGATGGTTTCAAAATACAAGGATAATGTTATGTAAATTTCTAGAGCACAATGTGCAAGCGAGACGATCTTTGACTTCATCAGCACTACTACTACAGTCTGTCGAAGCACTTGCCATTTACTGTAAAAAACAAGGGTAATGGGTTTGTTCTTGGCGCTAATTTAAAGAACCAAGTTCCCGTTTAGTTAGCTACTGCGGCTTAGAACCCAAAAGATGCAATTTGAATTCTATTTCGACGTCTTATGATGAGACCTTGTCGTGCATGCCATATGATGTTGTGTATTGTTTATCAGTTTTAATTCTCGAAAAATCCCTGAGGAGCAGGGAATGTCCTTAAGGCTCTGGAGATATCACTATGGAAAGTGGAAAGAGATTGAGATAAACATGCATCAGAGGATATTTAGTATAGATAGAAAATTGAGCGTAATCCATGTACTTAATATCTAAATTTCTACAGCATTTGTAGTGCTATATTGTAGCTTATGTCTGTCGTAGGAGGAAACCCTTTGAAGCCGAACTAGGGAATGTCCCACTGGATCAGGTAATAATCACCTACGCATTGTTTCAAATGCGGTTTCTATGACCACGCCGCATGCAGATACAAAATTCTGTTACATTGAAATGCTCATTTTTATTGTTGGAATGCAAAAGAATTCAACCCCCAAAATTTACTCAATAATACAATATTATGCTTAGGCTGACTTATCGTTGTCTTACACAAATTGGGAGTCAATGTCGATATATATTTTCATGTGTATTTAGCTATTAGCCTTCACTCTCAACACCAATGTCAATAATATTAATATCCCAGCTTGCAAAAAACAACTTCCTTAACTTAACAGGTGCTAATGACTATATATGCCTTTATATGGTCATGAACTAGAATTACTGTTAAAATGTAAAAGATTGAAAAACATATTGGGATAGGGAAAATCCCTAGGGGATTCCCGTAAATTACTTAGACCTCATATACATGCACAGCACTGGAGAAAATTTTTAACTAAAATTTTTGTACCGTTTCACTATAAAATATGAGTGTATCAGTGACAATACATTCCAGTGAATATTCATCATACAGGTTGCAGATGGTCTCAAAATACAAGGATAATGTTATGTAAATTTCTAGAGCACAATGTGCAAGCGAGAAGATCCTTGACTTCGTCAGCACTACTACCGTCTGTCGAAGCACTTGCCATTTACTGTAAAAAACAAGGGTATTGGGTTTGTTCTTGGCGCTAATTTAAAGAACCAAATTCTCTTTTAGTTAGCTACTGCGGCTTAGAACCCAGAAGATGCAATTTGAATTCTATTTCGACATCGTATAATGAGACCTTATCGTGCATGCCATATGATGTTGTGTATTGTTTATCAGTTTTAATTCTCGAAAAATCCCTGAGGAGCAGGGAATGTCCTTAAGGCTCTGGAGATATCACTATGCAAAGTGGAAAGAGATTGAGATAAACATGCATCAGAGGATATTTAGTATAGATAGAAAATTGAGCGTAATCTATGTACTTAATATCTAAATTTCTACAGTATTTGTAGTGTTATATTGTAGTTTATGTCTGTCGTAGGAGGAAACCCTTTGAAGCCGAACTAGGGAATGTCCCACTGGTTCAGGTAATAACCACCTACGCATTGTTTCAAATACGTTTTCTATGACCACGCCGCAGATACAAAATTTTGTTACATTGAAATGCTCATTTTTATTGTTGGAATGCAAAAGAATTCAACCCCCAAAATTTACTCAATAATATAATATTATGCTAAGGCTGACTTATCGTTGTCTTACACAAATTGGGAGTCAATGTCGATATATATTTTCATGTTTATTTATTCGCCTTCACTCTCAACACCAATCTCAATAATATTAATATCCCAGCTTGCAAAAAACAACTTCCTTAACTTAACAGGTGCTAATGACTATATATGCCTTTATATGGTCATGAACTAGAATTACTGTTAAAATGTAAAAGATTGAAAAACATATTGGGATAGGGAAAATCCCTAGGGGATTCCCGTAAATTACTTAGACCTCATATACACGCACAGCACTGGAGAAAATTTTTAACTAAAATTTTTGTACCGTTTCACTATAAAATATGAGTGTATCAGTGACAATACATTCCAGTGAAAATTCATCATACAGATTGCAGATGGTTTCAAAATACAAGGATAGTGTAAATTTCCAGAGCACAATGTGCAAGCGAGAAGATCCTTGACTTCATCAGCACTACTAGTACAGTCTGTCGAAGCACATGCCACTTACTGTAAAAAACAAGGGTATTGGGTTTGTTCTTAGCGCTAATTTAAAGAACCAAATTCCCTTTTAGTTAGCTACTGCGGCTTAGAACCCAGAAGATGCAATTTGAATTCTATTTCGACATCGTATAATGAGACCTTGTCGTGCATGCCATATGATGTTGTGTATTGTTTATCAGTTTTAATTCTCGAAAAATCCCTGAGGAGCAGGTAATGTCCTTAAGGCTCTGGAGATATCACTATGCAAAGTGGAAAGAAATTGAGATAAACATGCATCAGAGGATATTTAGTGCAGATAGAAAATTGAGCGTAATCTATGTACTTAATATCTAAATTTCTACAGTATTTGTAGTGTTATATTGTAGTTTATCTCTGTCGTAGGAGGAAACCCTTTGAAGCCGAACTAGGGAATGTCCCACTGGATCAGGTAATAATACACCTACGCATTGTTTCAAATGCGGTTTCTATGACCACGCCGCAGATACAAAATTTGTTACATTGAAATGCTCATTTTTATTGTTGCAACGCAAAAGAATTCAACTCCAAAATTTACTCAATATACTAATTAAATAATATTATGCTAAGGCTGGCTTATCGTTATCGATTCCCGTAAATTACTTAGACCTCATATACATGCACAGCACTGGAGAAAATTTTTATAGTAAAATTTTTGTAACGTTTCACTATAAAATATGAGTGTATCATTGACAATACATTCCAGTGAAAATTCACCATACAGATTGCAGATGGTTTCAAAACAGTAGCTAATAATGTAACTAGAGCACAATGTGCAAGCGAGAAGATCCTTGACTTCATCAGCACTACTACTGTCTGTCGAAGCACTTGCCATTTACTGTAAAAAACAAGGGTATTGGGTTTGTTCTTGGCGCTAATTTAAAGAACCAAATTCCCTGCGGTTTAGAACCCAGAAGAAGCCATTAGAATTCTATTTCGACTTTGTATAATGAGACCTTTTCGTGCATGCCATATGAGGTTGTGTATTGTTTACTTTAATTTTCGGGAAATCCCTTAGGAGCTCAAGGAGTGTCCCTTTGGTTCAGGAATATCACTATGGTTCTGGGAAATATCACTATATGCAACGTGGAAAGTAATTAAGATAAACATCAGAGGATATTTAGTATCTATTACGAGAATCGAACAACTTATGTACTTAATATCTAAATTTCTACAGTATTGGTAGTGTTATATTGTTGCCTTATGTTTGTGGTAGGGGAAACCCTTTGAAGCGAGGGAATGTCCCTCTGGAACAGGCAATAAACATCAAAATACGGATAAACTAAATGTACGTATTCAAAACAAAGTCAATACTGTTTCGTGCTTCAAAACATGCGTCAAGCGAGGTGTTCAACCTGGGCCCCCCAAAAAGTGACGTGCCCCAGAGTCGGTGACTGAACGCAGCCCAAGTTTTGTTTAACTTTAAGCACAGCTCATTTCTTAATCATATGAACAAATATCACGTGATCCTGATATATAATAAAAGTGATTGCGCCGAAATTCATTCATTTTCTTACTGCTTCTCAAAGAGATAAGATTAAAGAAGTATTGAACCATTTGAAGTTAAAGCGATTACCTTTTAACGCGAAGTTTTAAAGTTGAGGTTTGTATTGTTTATATGTAAGGTTTTTTTGCTGTGAAACTTTATTATATTCTATGCATTGTGACGGGGATCTTACAGTAAGCTACAGTAACAATTTAGACCATAATGTTGTGTTTAGTTTGCACCTTTTCGCTAAGATGCTAAATTGCATGCATTATGAGCCAATATACAATGAACCACATTAGCCACCTAAAAATAACTCCTTGTTTCTCATCACCACTCGACTGGGCGAGTTTACATTTCGTAAGCAGTCGGCAGCTTCTTTGATTGTTGCATTATCTAACCGGAAAAGAGGCTGGAGAAGCTAATTTTCAGGAAAATACCCAAACCTGACCACAAATAATCATGTAACTAACCAAATGTTATCATGATGGTACAATTTGGAATTCTATTCAATTCTATGTCAAATAGATATCTCTATAGGGATTCCCCTTGTTCTATAGGGATTTCCCCTATTGTAGAAATAGATTGTACTGAAATTTTTCTAAATTTAGGGACCCCTGCCATGTATAACTGAATATTAAAACCACTCGTCTAAAACAAGAATTTCGGAAGTCAGAATTAAAGATGGCGCAATGGGAAATGGACATAGCATTCGCACAATACGAAGATGTTATGAGAGGCATTTTACACTGGATTCGGGATATAGCTGAACAATTTCTGAAAACACGAAAGGAAACTATCAGAGTAATGAAAGAATTTTGGGAAGGTGCAGCGGATAGGATTCATCAGGAGTGTTCTGCAGTAAGTCGAAATGCGAGTTTAACTGGAGTACTGGGTGGAGGGCTTAGAATGGTAGCAGGTGGATTAATATTTTCTACTGGCGGTCTTGCAACGCCATTAGTAATAGGAGGTCTTACATATGCCGGTGGAGCTTGTTCTTTTGGTGGTGGGGGCTGGGCTGTAAAAAACGAATTAAATCGAGGTCAGCGCATGAGCGAATTGCAGCAGGAAATATTAAATCAAATAGCTGAAGACAACAAAGCAGTGCAAGAGATGAACGAGATTCTTCAAAAGATAAGAAATGGGGATTTTGGAAGACCTGATCGTATTCTTCGTGAATTGCACGCGGTCTTCGCGGGCGCTGGATGCATAAGAATAACTTTGCGTTCCACTGAGGTTTTAGACGAACTGAGCCAATATGTAGTACTGCCTGTCTCGTATTTTCTTACACCGCAAACACACAAGTTCCTCTCTTTGCTAGTATCGTCACTCACAGCCGAGAACGGAGCATTTCGAGGCCAGCAAGAAGTAGCCCAACAGTGCGCATCACCCGCAGACGCAGTTGTTAAAGATGTGTGCCGCGGCCTCTCCAAAAAGATTGTTCACCGAAAAGCTCTAAAAGCTGCCGGGACAGCATATAAAGAAGCCATCGAGGAGGCAATGGAAAAAGCAGCTCAGAAAGCAGCTAACGAGGCCGCAAAAAAAGGTGGAGATTTGGCCACACAAAAAGCAGCCGCACAAGGAGCACAACAAGCAGCAAAAAAGGCGGCAAAAGGAACAGCAGCGAAAGCAGCTACAACGGCCTTTAAGGAGGGAATGAAAACAGCGGCAAAGGTAACGGGGGCGATTACTGCAGGTTTTGGTGCCCTTACGTTTTTATGGGAAGGCTATAACGCGGTATGTAATCACCACGCGTCACAAGAAAAGTCGCCGCTTGGCAGAGAGCTGCGTGATCTAGCAGACCAAATGAAAGTGAGTTTGTTACGTTTCGCTCAAGAAAATACCAATTAACGCGCACAATACATGTTTATTTTGAAAAAGTATACCTCTAACATCAACATAAAAGCAAATTCGCACGTGATATTATTATATAAAGAACGTATTGAATTCAGTAACGCATAGTTTGCACCTATATAAATCAAAAATCTAAATAATCTGTCCCAAAACACCGCCTGCGCTAGAGTAACGTAATATAACGTTTCATAGTGGTTTTACCAAAATAGATCATATAAACACATCTGTTGCAACTTTTTGTTCATGTACTATATAAGTGAGACGGTTTTCTACTAGGTTGAATTTTTCAATCAAACAACAATTTTCTCTTGATTTTCTCTTCAAATGTGCCCTAGCTGTCAAGGGAGTCCGCTACGGTCGAGTTTTCGCAATTAAAAAGAAAATCAGGCGAAACTTTTTGCTCCATGGAAAAATTCCGCCTATAGTGAAAACCCGCCTCTTAATTGTTATTGCATGATAATTATATAGGACTTTAGAGTGATATTATATAGTCATTACAGCTTGTGAACTTGCGAGCTAAACCGGTCAAAACATATATACACATATTTTTGCCCGACATCTAGTATATTTTTATGTTATGCATACATATAACAGCTTCACTAACATTACGTCTTTGCCAATGTGGCTATATAAATAATACAATATACCGAACTTTTGTAGTTTTGATCGTACTTCGGTATCATATAGTCAGAACTTGTTTTGAAAGCATCATATATATATACAAATTATATCAAATAATTAATAGCACGTCAATGAAGGCCGTGAGGCCCGCGAATAATTAAAGACAATACAAAGATCACAAATCGTTGTGAATTTTTTCTGTAAACCTGCGCTTACGGAACAGATCTCCGAGCCTTTGAGATTATGATGATAAATTTTCTGGTACTTAACTTGAACCTTTCTTGGAAAAGGTCGGGTCTAGAAATACGCATGTTGTTTTATTTTCAATTTTTACGTCTGTACTGCAAAAGCTCACTCATGCACACAAAAAATTAAAACTGCGTGAGTGAGTAAAAACTTAAAACAACAAAAACATGCAGTTAAAACAACAAGATTTTTAGTTATTTTTACAAAACGAATTTATAAAGAGAGATGAATGTGGGTCAACCAATTTCATGATTTCAAATTAGTTTTTTTTTACAATCTGTTTACAGAATATGCTCTGATTAAAACGCTATTGTAAAAAAGCAATTTGTATACAATAATTGTGTCAGGACAGAACAAAGTCAAAGACATGTTATACACGCTGCAATACTTTAAGTACTTGTGTTGTCGTATATGTGTTGGCCATCGTTTTCAAAGATTGCAAAACGTTTCTAACGCTGTCTTATAGATTTTGAGCATTGCAGTAAATACCATGAACTGCGTGCGGAAAGTGCAATATTCCTACAAATAGACCTTCAGCTTGCGTGCAAATTAACCCATTTTAGATGTTGTGACGATCATTGCTAGGAGAGTCTAGTAAAATTTTGAAATATAAATAGGCCTCTGAAATGGCCGCAAATGCCTCTCAATTTAAGGATTATTGGGCCGGAAATAGTAGATAGTACTTTGTAAAGTTTCCAGCATGTTTGGCGCTCATATACAAACATTAAACAATATAACCATGCTTTGGTTATGATGTGAAATATTTTGATATGGATAACCACGCTGTTTTAATTGTCAAATGCTTGTCCTATATAAAGTTGCAAGCATGTTTGGTGCTCATATACAAACATCTATATAAAGTTGCAACTTGCAAGCATCGAATATGGCCGGAAAACGGTAAACTCGACCATAGTCGAATGTGCCGGAAAACGGTATACTCGACCACCGTCGAATATGGCCGGAAAACGGTATACTCGACCACCGTCGAATATGGCCGGAAAACGGTATACTCGACCACGGCCGAATATGGCCAGAAAACGGTATACTCGACCATGGTCGAACAAGCCGGAAATGGTCGACCATGGTCGAATATACCGGAAAATATAACCATGCTTTGGTTATGATGTCAAATATTTTGACATGGATAACCACGCTGTTGAAATGCTTGTCCTTTTTGTCTCTGTTTTTTTTATTTTGGCCAAACATATGTACGGAACATTACTAATTTCAATCCATTTGTATAAATATGGCGGATTCTTTACAACACATATCGTTGGAAATTAGAATACTCATTTCTTTGAATTGGTCATTAAAATATACGTTGAAGAAGTCAAAGTTACGATAGTATTAAAGATAAGATACACTGCATATACTTGTAAGCAAAGAATACAAAGTGCTAAAAATATTGTTTGTAAATTTGAGCAAACTAAAAAATATTCGAAATTAAAGACTAATTACGGAAAAATTATTAGTGGGGCTAAAGCCCAGAGAGCCACCCTGCTCCACGGTCCCTGGTATCGTCAAAGCCACAGACTTGGACTGCTGTTTGCCGACCTCCAGATGGATGGAGCAGCTGTTTATATAGACACGTTTGGTAAACGAATTTTCTCAGTACCTTGGGCATCTCTGCAGACTGCAGTCCGCCAAATTTAGAAATATATTACCCAAAATTTTGGCCGTGTTCCCTCAACGAACTTATAAAATCGCTCACATTCATACGAACATTTCGATTTGGATTGCTGATGAATTGACGTGTAATGCACCAAAAAATTTTGTTAAAGATATTGTCTTTCGTATTCCTAATATGAATTTTCCTGTACGGTCCAGATTTTTATTGCAGTTGCACTTCATGAAATATTATCAGTCTCATAAGGCAGTTCAACCATGCAAAGCGTATATTTATACGCATTTGAACACAGTTGGTTGGCGGAACGTAGAAATACCCAAGGTAAGTAATTCGATCATCAAAACGTTGTAAAACGGTTGTTCTATTGATCCAGAGGTCGGCAAATAGTGGGCAACATCCAGGGCAACGGCAATTTTAGGTGTTGTACTTTTGCTATATGTATTTTATAGTAAAAGTTAAAGGCCATTATTGTTGAAAGTTAAATGCAAATTAGTTTACATGCAAATCATCATGTCGCAAATTTCTGGTAATGGGAATAGCGAATAAAACGTAATCATTTCAGACCATGTGATCACTTGAAATAGGTTAATTTGCATACAAGCTGAAAAGGTCTATTGTAGAATTCCGAAAAGTGTTTAGGACAAATCAATAAAATGGGTATAGCTGCAGTACTGTCCAGAAATAACCTAACAAAAACCGCGGTTCGACATGGGTTAACCGCGGTGAGCCCGATGTTGAACCTTGGTCGAATTCGGTCTCGTTAGCTCAGCTGATAGCTCTCGTGTGCGGCGGGCTTTAGGATCGAAATTACACACAATCACAGAATCTAGGTCTCGGTTGAGCGAATAAAGAAGTGAATTTGATTTTCCAATTAATCTGTTTGCCGTGTGAACAAGCTTTTATTAAACCTAGAAGTATTGAAGACTCCAAACTATGGTAACTACGCTCCTTTGGTATGAATACAGCACTTCTATAGGTGTTTTTTTTGGTATATACAGACATTAGAAATGGTTTCACTCCAGGGTTTCTGATTTTACACAAGAACTTAATGTAGTTTATATGTTGAGATTCTTTATAAGGATTTTGAACGTTTGGCGACTTAGCAAAGGAACAACACAATGAGACATTTTTGTGGCATTTAATTTGGGCAGGAAGCGCTCGAAAAAAGGTCTAGAGGCTCTAATTAACCTAAGTTTTTCCTAGAGGAACAGGAGGACCTCTAAGTTGCAGAGGGTGTGAGCCAGCTCTGTGCATGTTGTTCAGTGAGTTGAGACCTGATGATCTAGGGACCACCATTAGTTATACTGAGACAGTAAGGGCACTCAAAACCCGACAGAGCATGCAAAAAATATAGGTTTTTCCACAGGAACAGGTGAACCTCAAAATAACAGGGGAACAGGCGGACCCCTGTTCAGGTCAGTCAGCTCGACTCAAATATTGTCTGACTGACCCATCGAGTCTCTAGGTCAGGTCATCAGGTCGCGTTTTCGACCAAAATGACCTGTACAAATGCACTTCACGTGGTGAGGTGTTGTCCAGAAGGACAGCACTTCCTGCCATTGTTTAATCACTGCAATTCATTACAAGTTACAAGAAGAATATCAATAGACTATCTAAAGATAACATATGAATGAACATAACGTATCAGTATATTTACATGGAGATCGATGCCCCAGCGGCCGGTCCTTCGCTGTGGGGAGGTGGGTGGTGCTTATTTTTGTAGTTTTTGGTTATAATTTAATTTACTTTTGAAACGCAGATATATGTATTACTGCCTTTTGATAAAGACCTTTAAATATTTGACCGGCGTTGTAGACGCATTGGCCGAGGTCTTGCGAATGACCAATGCATGCATGGGGAGCAGGAAAAATCTTTGCAGAAAAAGGGGCCATGGTTCAAGTCCACGTGAAGGGAAAGATCGTCAGGGGAGATTCGATTGGCCGTAACACAAGTTTGCATACGTTGTTCACATGCTAAGATGCCAGAGTTCGTTCAGATTTTGGACTTTATAACTATTAACATGGCTGGTAAAGACTGCCTTGTTCTATTGAGGCCTTGACCTTGCCCGGGCTAAAATTAGTGCATGACTATGACAGCTAGGCCAGAGATGGTCCATATGTAGGATGAAATAGGACCTTCTAGAACATATTAATCCATTAACCGCAAATAATAACTTGCGTATAAATTTTTTATTCAAGGCACCCTGAATCTAAAATAATTCTGAATGAATCTGCATTGACATTGTTAATGAAAGAAGATAGTCACGTGTGGCTATATCTAATCTAAAGCAAGTAAATATTGTCAGTTTTCAGCGGAAGACTTCAATTTCAGTCGTTTTGAAACGGTACGAACCAGCAAGTAGGTTCTTTGCAGCCACACTTGGATAGACATAACCTGCAGGAAGTTGATACGTAGAGCCTAGTTTGCTGAGTGATAGAGAATCACGAGAATTGTTTGGAATGTGCAAATCATGACCTTCGCCAAAAGTTGCCCCATAAGAAGAGCGACAGTAGACTGCACCCTGCTCGTGACCTTGCTTGATGTTGCAGATAAAAGAACCAAGGTTGTCCCGGTTTCGTAAAGAGAATAAAAATGACGAACTGGAGTGACGATATGTATTTCCTTGAACGGCAAAAAACATTCAACAAAATTTAATTTTGAAAGTTAAAATTTTGAAGTTAAAATTAGGCCCTAGATATTTTTTTAAAATATTACCGCGATACATTTTTCTACAAAACGATAAATAGGTAGTAGCACCGCGATTTCTTGAGCGAAATTGCCCTGTTTTAGCAGTTGAAACAATTAATTTAAAGGGGCTACGAAATGTAACGAAATTGCAAGATATTCTCTATAATCACAAAGCAGAGCGTGTAGCGCTTGCTAGAACGTCTGTCATCAATTGTGTCCCCTTTTTTATGCAATTTCCTTATCAGAAAAATGGCGGAGCCTGTGCAATTTCACATGTTTATTTATGTTTACTTTTACACCTTTATGTTTATTTCCTATTTAACAATTAGACAACGAGTCCGAGTTGTCTATGAGCGAATAGTCAACGAAGGCGAAGCCTGAGTTGACTATTCGCTCATAGACAACGAAGGCGAGTTGTCTAATTGTTTTAGTATACACCCTGTACCTAGATATATTAATTTCGAGAAAATAATCGATACACCGCAATTACACCGAAAAATAATTTAATTAATTCAATTTTATACGGTCGCGCGAGCGAATTTTTCCCAAGCGTGCACCATCACGAATAGACAATGGTTGAGTAGCCAATCAGAATGTAGGATTTGTAATAGACAGTCGGGTGTAAACTAACATAGGATAGCTAGGATAACTTGGACTTCTTTTGAGCAATTAATAATGGAACAGAACGAATTAAGTCGTGCAATTAATGCGAAAATCATACGAGTAACGAGTGTTTACAAAATCAACTGCGTGCCGAGAGGTTGATTGGTTAACCGCGAGTTGGTTTTTCGCAAAAATTTCTCGACTTAATTCGTTCTATTACTTATTAATTATATATCTTCTGTATTCAAAAGATACAATTTATTTAACTTAAATATAATTGTTAAATTTTATCACAACAATGATTTGTAAAGAGTACAATTTAGAATTTAAAATCTGGCATAATTTAAAATTTATATTTTGTATCCTGAATGGTGATTGGGTAGTCGTATATACTAGAGTGATTTTTATTGACTATGAGCAAGAGTGCAATTACAACTCGCAAACGGTGCAATTAATGCTGAAATCACACTCCTCTTACTCAATGAAATTGCAACATTGGTCAAAGATTACAGAAGATATATAATTAGTGAAAAGGCGATCTTATATCACATCCTCTCTTCCCATTTTTCATACCTGACTCCCAGTTTTGATCAGTGTATCCACCAAAGATACAATTATTGGCTTCCACCAAAACCACAGTCGGTCCTTTATTGTCACAATGTGAGTGAAAATCTTGGGCCATCCAACCATCTCTAGAAGCACGGTAACAGAGATCGAATTTACACTTGCTTCCCAACCATTCTTGTAGTTGTTTCATTAGAGAAACCTCTCCGTTTAAAATATTCGATGAACTTAGATTTGCCTCGATTGACGACCCTGTCGAATCACCTGTACAATAAAAGATAAAATTGTCACTAGTTTTCCAAACAAAACTTTCCCCCAGACCCCCACAGGGCCCACTGGGCTCCAGGTGACGGTAGAAGGCACCCGTCCTCCACATTCACCTCTACATTGTAAAATTCTAAAACGGAAGTCTCCAAAATCATAATATCATATTTATCATGCACGAAAAAGCGGGTTGTTTCAAGAAATTAGATCCTCTTACAGGATATTTTCCAGCACAAAACATTCAACCCTGAGAGTAGAGCTATATTCGTTTTCTTGGAAGGGTCCAGGTCGCAAGGAGCCTACAGCTCCGACACTCTAGGAAATATACATTATTCTGGTGGTAATGATTGAACATACCTTCAATGTGCCCCATTATACTAACAATTTCATCAACATTGATGCTACCAATATCACCAGGTACGAACCGAATGCCTCCATCATTTACTGGGGTCAGATCCTTCGGTTGTTCGCTTCTCAGCTTCTCAATATTCTCATCAATCACTTTTTGCAATGAGAGAATTTCTTCAACACTTCCTCTTTTTAAGAGATTTCTTGGCAAGGAAACTGAAGCTTGTACTTTATCAAGAAAATCTTTAATTCCATCGTGTTGTTCGCTCAGTTCACTGTATAATTCTTTATAAAACTTGTCCACATCTTCGTTCATTTTCTTCGCTCTTTCACAGAGTTTATCCGTTATAATCTTCAAAATCTTTTGCTTCTGCTCTTCGATTTGGTCTTTGGCAGACTCAGCATTCTTTTTGAGGGCCTTCATCACCTCACAAACGTTTTTTAACGCGCCCTTCCCTTCCGATACTTTTTTATCAAGGATCATGGAGCTTGACTGCAAAGTTTCTCTTTGTTTCTGTGCATCACCGCTCACTGCCATACACGAATGCTCTGGTTTCTGGTGATTTAATACGACACAGTCGATACAGCAAAGTTCCTTGCATGTCTCACAATAATATTTAAGCATTTCTCCTTCGTGTTTCACACAGTAAAGCTTTCTCTTAATCTTAACTTGGCTTTCTGGATTGGTCAGCTCTTCCATGGACAGAACATCGTGACTTGCTTGCTTCATCGTCACCAGCCAACTGCCATGGGCATCCGAACATTTCTTGCAAAAAAAAACCTCACATGTCGCGCAGTGATTGATGGCAGGCTCTTGGCAACGTGAACATTCGGTGGACGCTTTTGCCTTTTGTTGAATCGCCATATTTTCCAACATGTTTTTAATAAAACAATTGCTCGCCATTCCACTGATATCTTGGCTTGTTTTGAGCGTGAACTCTGAGCGACATCGGGGACATGGAAATGTCTCAATGTTCTGATCCTCACCACGGAGGCGTTCAACATACTTCACTAAACAATAAAGCACAAACAAATACAATAAATACGCCACTATATGAAATTAGCAAATGCATTTGTTTGGCGAATTTTCACAACTCGTCGTAAATCAGTAAAAATCGTACGAAAACAAGTAAATTAATCTTTATACATTAAAACAAAGGGAATTGCGAAGACCATTATGTTGGCCCAATTATCAGGCACTTGCCTAGTGCGGCCCCTATCATTGGCCTGATCGTCAGGCGTTGGTTTCGTGTTATTAGCCCGCAAGAAAAGTTATGCAGGCGATAGATATTCATGAGTCATAACTGCATCACAAAAACAGAAACGAAAATTATTCAACGGTCGATAATATTTTCTGTATTTTACCAAAAACTCACGCTTTTTGCAAATTTGTGCCACTGTAATTTGTCCCCATGCAGATACTACAGCATGTGACATCATGTGCAAAGGCAATCGCTGACAAAAGTGAAATTGATTATATAATCACATCTAAACGGTGGTGTCGCCAGCATGTTTTTTCACTATTAATTTATTTTCAAATTATTGTTTCAATGTAAAACGCGAGTGTGAAGCTGACGACGCCACTGTATATAAATGTAACATTCGTTATCCGTACTTGAACAAATATTTGATATAATTATATAGCCAGCCACATAATTTTCAGTTCATGCCGACGCAAGGGTTGTGGAATGCATATTACCTATGCCCGGTAAAGCAAAAGTACATACGCAATAATTACATAACGTATTTAGGCTGTGTAGCTGGGTTTCAGTCACGTGACAGGTTTAGCACTTGGTTGTCAACTCCAATATTTATCAAATCAAGTAAAATATTCCTTGCAGGTTTTGACCTAATGTTGAGTAGACGCTATGTGCAATTTAACGAAATTTGCTCACTTCCACAAGGCATAATTTGGCAATATGTCTTAAGTCGACCACCAAGTGTTTCGCTATGTATGTATTTAGTAGTCTTGAGTGAGACCCACTTATTAGGAGAGCTTCAATTTTAATGTATGAGATATTCTTACAAGCCACAGTCCGAATCAAACGGGTTACTTGTGTCCATTGCATGTCATCACTGCGCGCTCAAGATTCAAGGTTTTAATGACAATCTCGAACATCGTATAAATAAAAATACCGTATTAAAACCGATAAAGCGTATGACACGGTCTAATTCGTATGGCACGGGACATTCATATAAACAAAATATACTGAAACTTTGATACCTAAACATCCTTTACAGAAATCATGAAGGCAAGTTAAGCTTCTTGGATCATGTAAAATATTCGAGCACAACGAACACGTGAGAAGATCTTTGATATCGTCTTTAGGACCAACGTCGGATGCAACATTTGCCATTTCAGTTTTACTTATTTATATTCTCTGGATCAAATCACAACATCAAATTTTTGCAAGCGGCCGCCACGTTTCCCCCTCTTCAAAATTGCGAAATTTTTCCCGGAAGTTTAATTCTGGGAACTTGAATAATCTTGTCTATTTTTAGTGGTTTAACCTGCGACGAGGCTATACTCCTAACCTTTTAAGTTTTAAAAGCAACGATAACGATTAAATAATTGGCCAGGGGTCGGTTGTATCACACCCGGTTATCTTGAACGGTGGTTAAGTTCAAAATAGAAAGCCGGTCTATCGTTTTATTCAACAAGTAAACAAAATGTTTTTAACCTTAATACAAAGGCACTGCTTACAACTACATATTCAGTGCATAACAATTTTATTCAGGTTGACTCATTCGAGTGTCATTTGATTTTTACTTATCCGCCGTTTATACTAAACGGTCTTGATTTAATTTCTATACAATAATTTTTTATTATCATTCACTTTATAGTATTCTCAATTTTGATTGGTTAATTTACCTGCAGTTAACTGCGTGCAAATAATGCTCAGCTGCAAATAATACTCTGAGCATGCGCATCAATGTCAATTTTATAAACAATGGCGACTCGCTTTGCCGAACTGTCCGATAAAACGAACTGAAAATTGAAAATTGAGTGGTTAATGAATTGAAAATTCAGTGGTGAATGATAAAACAATTATTGAACTCGGTTCTCGCAAAATATCGCGATTTGTCGGTGGCTCGCAGATCAATTATTTGCCTCTGCCTTCGGCATCGGCAAATAATTGATCTGCTCGCCACCGACAAATCACGATATTTTGCTCGACCTCGTCCAATAATTGATAATTACTGATTTCGACTGTAAGAAGAGCATGCGCTCGTTGGTTTTGCGATAAAGATTTAAAAGCCTCATCTTGGTATGTTGGTATTTACACTTATATCTTATGCGCAAATTCCTATAAGGCTTGCGATGTTCTGTTGACCAAAACACGGAAAACATTTTCTAGTAATGATTCTTAGTTCAAAAATATTAAAAAATATAATAAAAATACTAACGCTAACAGATTAAGATGCGATAACCAGAACTCGTGAACGTATAATTATATATAGATCGAGTTTGAACTTTGACACCAATCGGTGTTATACACGCATGTGGCAATATCTTGATTCTACTGGCTACTGCAGTTAATTACGTGAAAAGACAACTTGAAAAGAGTCGCTATAATTGTTCCTGCACTGCAATTGGATGTTTCTGAGTAGTATAAATTATATTATTGTAATTTTGTGGGAAGCATTCTATTTTGGCGTTCTCTGACATCACATTGGGCGGCAATAGAAATGTGGTAGGATACTCGCATTATACTATATACTATGCATTATTATTATTACTGTTATTATTATCCCTAAAAGAGTACTCATAGTCTTAATCTTTTACTTCTTTAATCAAAACCAGTGACATTTTCTAGTTCAAGGCCGAGCATTGATAAAAATGCGCCAAATCACAAGGTTCTAAAACATTTTTAGAATTATTAAAAAATCTGTTGCTGTTAGTCCTCAGTTGAAAACTTCAATCTCTGTTGTGATAAATTGGAACTGGCCAGCAAGAAGGCTCTTTGCAGCAGCACTTTGGAAGACATACAATGGAGGAAGTTGATACGTTTTTCCCAAATTGCAGTATGATGCTTGATTAACATTAGGTTTACTACAAATAAGCAGATCACAGCCTCCACCAAAGGTTGGTCCATAATTAGAACGACAGCTAATCGCGTTGTGCTCCTGACCTTGCTTGATATCGGCAATGAAGGGAAGGTTGTCTTTGTTTCGTAGTGAGAACAGAAACGACGAGCTGGAATTCTTGTAGGGGAATATCAGTCCTTTAAGTTGAATAAACATGAAAATTATATTTACCCTCAAACAATGGGAAGTAGATAAACACCTGGCTCGCAGGCTCATTAATATGCGGAGAGGGAAAAACGCATGTTTTTTGAAATATACAATCTTTTACCATAAATATCAAATGTTAATGTTCTTCTAATTTCCCACATGCATACTCGAATCAAAGCGAATCATTACACGTTCAATTGCAACTTTCTTACCTGAGAGCCAGTTTCGATCAGTGTATCCACCAAAGATACAATTATTGGCTTTCACCAAAACCACGGTCGGTCCTTTATTGTCACAACGACTGTGAAAATCTTGGGCTCTCCAACCATCTCTTGAAGCACGGTAACAAAGATTCCAATTACATTTCTTTCCCAACCATTTCTGAAGTTGTTTAATGCAGGCAATCTCTCCTTTCAAAATACTGGAAGAAGTACTTAGATTTACCAGTACAGCTGAGATGTGTGAATCACCTAAATAACGATTTCAATTATTCAGGGGTTGGTGCAGGGGCGTAGCCAAAAGGGTACAGTCGCCCCTTCAATCGTTCGAGAAACCATTTTTCAAAATGTTAAAATCTGGTTAAAAAATTGTTGGGGAAAAGTGAAAGAAGACTAGATAACTTGATAGTCTCAATTGTTGCTTAAACCTCCAGCATGGTGAACCTCCTATTTTTTAGGCTTTTAGAAGCCCTTGAATATCGCCGACACCCCTTAAAAGTCAAAGGGCAAAGTTCTCCCCCAAATTCAGGGCCCTTGCTACGCCCCTGGGTTGGTTAATTTGTAATCTGGATTGTTGTTATATAGTCTGGGAAATTTAGGCATATGATCCCAAATCTCAAATTCATTAAAATGCACATAGGGCTTTAAATGAATTTTGCTATTTCGTTATCTTTATGAAGGCAGGCATGAAAAAGCTCGTTATTTCAGTCGTTTGTGTTTAAATGTTTAGGTCGTTTCTCGTTATTTTTTCGGTCACAAAATGTTTGATAAATTTATACCCTCGATCTTTCCGTCAATTTTACGACTAATGAAACTGGACCTACCTTCAACATGTCCCAATTTATTAACAATATCATCAGCAACCTTATGATCGATATCGCCAGGAAAATATTGAATGCCGCCATCATTTACTGGGGTCATATCCTCTGGTTGCTCATTTTCCAACAACTCGATATTCTCTTCAATTGCTTTTTGCAATGAGAGAACTTCTTCAATACTTCCTCTCTTCAGAAGATTTCTTGGCAATGCCACGGAAGCTTCCACTCTATCAAGATAATCTTTAATTTCGTCGTATTGCTTGCTCAGTTCATTGCGTAATTCATCATAAAAGTTGTCCACTTCCTCGTTCAACTTCCTGGCTCTTCTATCAAGCTTTGCCACCACATTCTTCGACAGTTTCTGCTTTTGTTCTTCGATCTGATCTTTGGCACTTTTTGCGTTTGTTTCAAGAGACTTCATTACCTCGCAGATATTCTTTAACGCCTGATTTCCTTCCATTAGTTTCTCATCAAGAATTTCGGAGCTAGATTTCAATGATTCTTTTTGCCAGTGTGCGTCACTCACTGCCACACAAACATGGTTTGGTTTCTGTATGTGATCTGAAACCACACAGTCGATACAGGAGAGTTCCCTGCATGTTTTACAGTAATACTTGAGCATTTCTCCTTCGTGTTTCGCGCAGTAAAGCTTTGCTTTCATTTTTACCTGACTTTCAGGAGTGCTCAGCTCTTCCACAGATAACAAGTCATGATTTCTCATCCAGCTATCGTGGGACGTGGAACATCTCTTGCAGAAAAATTCTTTGCACGTTACGCAGAGATTAGTAGCATATTCCAGACAGCGAGAACATGTAGCAGATGACTTTGCTTTTTGTTCAATCGCATTAATTTCCAACATATTTTGAACGAAACAAATGCTTGGCATCTCATCGACATCTTGGCTTACTTTAAGCGTGAACTTTTTTCGACATTTGGAGCACGGAAATGTCTCGACGTTCTTGTCATCACCACGAAAACTTTCAACATACTGCTCTATGTAAACAACAAAAGCGAAAATTACATCTCTAGGTAAAACTAGGTGAAGTTGACATCCCGGACAGGACCAGTCACCTCTGTTGCGTGTTACCGAGAAGAAGAGGTTATAATTTGCGCCGGAAACGCTCGAAAGACAGTTATATAGGGCACTTGATTGACGTTCACGGCGAACTGCAAACAGCTGACTAAAATTCGTATTCCTCATTAATTAATTTTAATAATTAACTGTCTCGACGTTGGAAAATCCTGACCATGAAAATAGAAGCATGAAATGTGAGCTAAGCTTTTAAAAACCTCTGTGTAATGTGTATAAAGTAATTAGTAATGACCTTATTTTGTGTGCAAATAACAGGTTACAAGCCTGGGCAGGTTCGGCACAATTCAAGTGTAGACACCCAGCTGACAATTAACATCTCACGAAAATATTGTTCGATTTATCAATCCGGCATAAAATTAAGCCAGTCTATATATAGCTCACCGTTAATCAGAGCAAAACGAGACCTTCAAATATCACAAATGAAATGGGGCAATCACTGGAAGGCCAAGTAGGCCTAAGCTTTTGAACAAACGAAATGTAAATAAATATTATTAATACCTAAACATCTTTTACAGAAACTATGAAGACATGACAAGCTTCTTGGGTCATGTAAAATATTTGAGCACAACGAACAAGTGAGAAGATCTTTGATTTCGTCATCAATAGAATCGTCGTTTGACAAAGCGATGGCCATTCCTTTAGCGTTGTGTTGAAATTGAGACACTTTCCCGGAAGTTCGTTGGAATCTGTATAAACCTGACCATTTTTAGTGGTCTAACCCGCGCGATAAGGCTATACCATGGGGCCATACGGCCCTTTGACCATTGAGGGATTTAGACATCAGCGAAGGAGTAGTAATTCCATGTTCATTGAAAATACAAGTATTTAATTTTTGCAATTAGGTATGGGTAACGCCTGCTGCACACGAGAGCTATCGGCTGAGCTAACAACCATGCAAGGCAATAAGCTCAGCCCGAAAACCATCCGCACACGAGGGAAACTTGTCTATCGAGGCAAATTCATCACGAAAAACTATCCGCGAGAGTAACTTGCTGAGCTAACAGCCACGCGTGGTCTTTACCTCAGCTAATAGCTTCCGTGTGCAACGGGCTTAAATTGAGGGTAAGGATAATAGGTCTTACATTAATTTTATGATTGATTATATGGTTCACCCTAATCATAAATATTACCATAATCCTAACTGGATCTCGTGGATTATATTTGTGTATTGAGAATTTGCTGGACATAGAATTTTTATCAGGAAAGGTCAGTGAACTGGAGCGATAATTCGGTCGCCATCTTTGAAGCGGCGTATTGAAGGCAGCACGGCCAAAAATTGATCAGGTTGTCGCATCAGGAGTGAACAATGTTGTGCTGCACCCTGGGAACAGTATTGTTAACAATGTTGTTGAAGCTTGTAGAATCATCAATGTTGATGCAATGTTGTTGTAACAAGTTGCAACAACGTTGATGATTCAACAAGCTTCAACAACATTGTTAACAATACTGTTCACAGGGTGCAGCACAACATTGTTCACTCCTGTTTTTAACAACTTGCATCAACATGATGATTTTTACGCGTGGTTGAAGGACTGCGCCAGTGAATTGCCTGGAACTGGTCATTAATTAGGCACAAATTAGTTTCGAAGTTAGCGGCTAAATAGCTGTGGTCATCGTTCAAGTCGGAATTGAGTTCACTGGCAAAGGCCTAACGCCTTAAACACGAAAACGAGGGTAGTCTTTTTAGAACCAGTTAATATTACGTCGCTTCGCGCTTCTGCAAGTTCATGGCGACGATCGTTCGTCATGAAATAATGATGCAATCATGTCGAAACCATAAACAGTATCGTAGTGCCCACTGTTGCACCTCGCAATCCGGATTCCTTTGGATTTCTTTTCATATCGCCTTTAAAAGCGGCGTGATATTTTCTTCACGCTTCGAGCATTGCTGTCGCGTAGCGTAAATAGCAGCCGAACCTGGTACGAATATTTATTTATAATGTAACATTATATTACGCGCGTGCTGATTGGTCGAGAAGCGTGTTTCTATTTAACAATTAGTCGCCGAAGGGGAGGTGATTACAAGCCTATATTTACTGAGCCGAAGGCGAAGTGAATATAGGCTTGTAATCACCGAGCCTGAGGCGACTAATTGTTTTAGTATAATTTCAGTATTGAAAAAGTTTTATTTATAAATACAACTGATTTATGTTCTCAATTTCTGCTTCCGAAATTTTTCCGAAACGATTTTGAGTATTTTCAGCCATGTTTTTTTGAGGAAAAGCAATAGTTACTGCTCAGACTGCTCTGAGCAGTAACTATTGCGTCATAGTTACTGCTGAGGGAGCCAATCAGAATGCTCAAAGGTCATTTTTCAATACTGAAATTATACTAAAACTGTATAGAAACACGGAAAATATTTTCTATTTCTTATTAAATGTCATTCGATGAAATCCTATGGAGTTTTATCGAGGTCTTAATTTACTTTTGATTCAATTTGCTTTAAAAGATCACATGGAATAAACGCTGGTTATTGTAAAATGTTTGTTGCAAAGTTCCTGCATATAATCCTAAATCTGACCTTAACTCTTATCAAACTACTAAACTCGAAGGATTAGATTCAGGATTAGATCCGTGTGTTCTGGACTAGACGTTTTACCTCGCAGATCATTCTGGTGATTTATGGTGATAAATTTGAACAAACTCTGTATAAATTTCAATTACGAATTTAAAACGAATATAAAAATAATCAAATCGTTCCTGATGGATCATCGGGAAACGACTGTCTCAACTTAGTTGGAAAATTTTTCAAAAGAAAAATGAAATCGAGGGAGCAACAAACGCGGAACGCGAATCACATCGCAATGACATAACATGCAATATATAGATGTAAGATCTATCCCATCAGCGTGATGTTACCATTGTCACTGCCCAGGAGATAACCTCTATTTAGTGGAAGAACTCCAAAACATGTCATGTTCCCCTTAAAAACATCACTACCAAGGCGAAGGTGGGTATACGTTGGCTGAAAATGCAAAAATGATTAATTAATTCTGTTTAAAGAGAAGCACGTACAGACGGAATAAATTTGTAAAATTTGTTGCTACCTCTTTATCAGTGAACGTATGCCACGCTATGCGATTGTTTCCAGCCAACGAAACGATCACCTTGTCGTGAATTTGGATGCTCTGAATCGTCTCCCCTGAGCCTAAAAAGAAGGGCGATGGAAAATGTCATACCTGAAGTACGTTATAGACAGCTTACCCCTGTGTTGTTTAGTTAAATATTAATAAAAAATCAGAGACCCTGTACTGTGCATAAATAGAAACGTTTGCTGTTTACAACTGAACTCACCGGTGACAGTGGGAAGTGAACACAGCGAAACAGCATCGTTTCCCCATAACTCCATCTTTTGTGTCGATGATGACGTTACATAACTTGAATTTGTGTACGGTTTAACCTATTCAGATAACACGCAAGAATACACTAAATAGGCTTCCTTGAATATTTACGCAACTTCTGAAACAAACACCGTTCTTTTTTAAATAAATGCTTTGTATTCTGCAATTTAATATTGGGTATTCACATAGTGTAGTTGCAGGTACTGATCATTGATAGATGAATTGACCAAATCTGTTTAAAAAGATTGTACTGTCTCTACACGACAGTTGTATTTTTTGTAGTCTGCTTCTGGTGACCATCATGGAGATTAATTCGTAGATTTTTTCTCCGATTCCTAGATTCGTTTTTCAAATGTCTCCTTAGCCTTTTTAACAATGTTGCTATGCGCGTGAAATTACAGTTCAAAGATTTTTATATGCATATGATTAGTGTGTGGAGGGAAAGTTGAATTATTCACCAGACAGTAGCGAAAAATAAAGTATTAAACAATTACTGGTAAAGTTTACATCCTTTAGACTTAGCGAAAGCTCTGCGTCGATCATTGTAGGTCGAACAATGGTATTAACGAGGCCTTTGACGGAATTAGATGCTCCGAAATCTCGATATTGCACCACACGGCTTACATCAGTCTGGTCTTACCTGTATAATTTCAGCCTCGTGTGCTTTCCATTGCCTGGTCAGAATTCCTCCTCGAAGATCAACCAATGACAAAGATCCACTGGAGAATCCGACAGCCATGGACGTACCGTCTTGCGTAACACACAGACTTCGGATATTACCTGTACGTGGATTGTAAACAGAGAAACGAAGAAGTAATAGTGCTGCAGAACTATTCTATCTGTATAACTGGATATACATGTATATCTGAGAAACTGAAATGTTAATGTTAAAATTGATATATGGGTTTTGGCAGACATGAAGTACAGCGCTTGAAACGGGCACATAGCTGAAGAAAGATCAGCAAGTTCAAAAGTTACCTGCGAGGCCGTTGCTGGTTACTTTCCACGTGTGTCCAAAGTTACCTTCACGAGAATCAATGAATCTGAAAACACCAGTACCAAAATCAAATAAGTTTATTTATCGTAATAAAGAAGCTCCAATTGACGAAATCTTGCTATGGAGTAAGATAAGAGCTGTTGTTTTCAAATACAACTGGGATAGAATATGACTTTGTCTTTAAGGAGTATTACAAGATCGTTCGAAGTTAAAGTCCTCACCTGACAGTTGAATTTTGCATCCCAGTGACCAAGCAAGGACTGGGGCATGGCAGGGTTGCCATAGCAACCGCTTCTTTGCTTTTCTGAAACTTGAGTTTAAGAACAGACGACCCTGTAGGTATGTCCCAAAACTGGCGGTGGAAAAAAAGATCGTGAAACTACGTTGGAAATACGAGAGCTCGTTAATTCCCAGCTGATTCTACATTCTCTCAACTACAATGTCCTTTACAAAACTAGTTGCTAATTTAAAGTTCATTTACATTATGCGTTTTGTTGTTTACGATTCTTAGGCTGGCGTATGTGAATGTATAAACACGTGTACATGCAAACGTCACATTTTAAATTCGCCATCTTATGTGATGAGCAAAGGTTGTGGCGTCAGCACTCGTTTCCATTTGTCAGAATGATAATAGCATACAACTAATCGTAAAGTGTAAATAGGCCTTTATAACAACGCTGTAATTAATTATATTAAAACATGATATTTGCCCACCCCTTGCCGACTTAGAATTGTTCACACAAAAGGGCATTTAAAATTAAATACTTAAGTGCCTGAAACCACTAAACTCACATGAACAGATCCATCGCACGAGACTGCTTGTCTCATAACGTCTATGACGTCAACAGCAAAGACTGGCTTACGATGATCGTACGTTGTCCAGGAGCACGCTGATTGGCCAGTTCCGTCGCCATGGTTATTGAGTAGCCACAGTTTGACAGTTTTGTCACGGCTGGCGGACAGAAACAAATGTTCACTGTCCTGAATATGGATATCTTTCACAACGTCACTGTGTCCTAAGGGAAAAAAAAGGTTTAAAAAGCGCTCGAGAAACTGTTGTTTTCCATGCACCTAGTTTCCACCAAGCTGTATTTCGTCTATCGCTCATAAGGTGAAGGTAAGCGCTTTATAATTTACAAGTAGTTTCACAAGTCAGTAAGCGACTAACTAAATTAGTGAAAACTTTGAGTCTGATTTAAAGATGTCATATCTTTCTTTATGCGAATCAGTATAATGCTTACCAGCGAAAGTTTGAAGCTTCAGTTGTGAAAACGAGTCTCCATCAATCTTTTTTCTTTTTCCTATAATACATTTTTATTAACGATAAATGTAACATGTCAAGCACGTGGAGAACTAGCACGTTTCAAATAAAAGATTGCACGTAGAAACTCGGCAAAGATAATCATCGTTTCCCTCAGACGGTAACATCTTTCAGGAAATCGGGTGTGGTGTTACAGTTACAATTTTTCAATCAGACATGTAATAATCAAAATCGTGAACACAATGGGCTTTAATCAAGCTCTTTTCTTACATTAGTAAAATTAATTCATCACAAACTCAAGTCTCACCTAAATGACTCTTCCAATACTTCAACCAGTTCCCAGTCAAATGTTGTCTCGACGATACAAATGTCGTTTTTGCTCTTAAAAATTTTATCAGTACATGCTTTTAGTACTGTCGTGTAGTTTATTTTGTATGATATAAAATACTTAAAACAAATGATATGGAGTAACAATGATATATTCTTCGACATTCACAACGAATGTTTGACATTCATAACAAATCGAGTTCACTTCGAAACAAAAACATCTTGCAAACTTAAGATATGAGTTATCAAGAGAGACAAGACGCAAATGCTCAACAAACTTGTAAATAATTAAATCAGTTTGGTTTGCCAATGATTCTGAAAAACAGTCAAAATTTTACCAATTGACTAATTTTGCATTATCTTTCTTAAAATTCATATATTAAGGCCTGTTTCTGACGTCGAACATTTTATGTGCTGAACCTGATGTTAATGAGCATAAATCTTTGTTTAAGTCAAATCTTTCATTTGCATTCGATTCGGCAAATGAAAAGTTCGAAGTCTGAAACACTCCTAGGTTTGTAAGATGTCTTTATTTGTCGGGGTATGTTTACTCCTCTATTACCTCGATTGCCGCGTACCTTTTTTCCTGTTGAAAAGCATCACTTCGTTCGAGGCTAGCACTCTTCGCAACCTTTCGAGTTTCTGGCTCAGCCAAGTAGCTACTTTCTGAATCAAACGGCTTCGGTTTAGGTTCTGTATCCGTTGGTGTCATTGCCTTCGGCGTGTGATTAGACAATGCTTTGTCTACCGAACAGCACAACTGCCATATCATCTCGTTGTTCTTATCCAAAGTCGCTGTCATGTACGTGTCCCCGAGGCATTTACATAGAGTGATGTACAAGTTATACGCCAACGATGCGTTGAAGGTTTCGCGTATCTCGTCCGCGCAAGGCTGTCCTGGCGAGCTGTCTTTGTTTGGGGACGTAGGAGTGGAACCAAATTCGAAACAGGAAAACAATGTGGCGATCAGAGGCGAGAGAAGGTCCTGGGCCGAAGGTCGCTCAAAGATTTCGCATACAACTTGAAGAATATCGAGGATGAGCAAGGCGAGGAAGGTCCTCGCAGGAGCTTCGCTTGCAAAAGTTATCGTCGCAGACGATATTAAACAAAGGACCAGATCCAGAGCTTGATAACAGAGCATCTGAAACGATAAAATGGACTAATCATTGAAGATGTTAACTTCCGAGATGCACCCATATGAATAAATCTAGTTGTACATAGCAGCATTTCAGGTATTGTTTTAAAGTCAACTTTTGAAGGCATTGCCTATTTTAATACTCCCAGGTATTCTGATTGGCCAATCTTAGTCACTGATCTATATATAGCGTTGTGAAAGTATTATGTATTGAAATAGCAATAGTTTGCAGTAAAGTTGGTGGCTTCACTGGATGGCCGGTCAAAGTTTGTTCATACTACTTGATGAATCTCAGGCCTGTTTCAGACGTCGAACTTTTTATGTGCAGAGGTCGGCGTTAGCATATCGACTAACGTACATGACGTCATAAATTTTGCAATAACGGAAGTATAAATAAAGAAGTCTTACATGAAGTCTTTCTAGAGCTGGTTAAAAATGAATAAAATAAAAATGGCGATGAATGATGATACATTTATACATTTATAAATGTACACGTAAGTGTAAATGTCTGTTACCCTCATACCCAGTATAGGAGTGATCATATACTTATGTAATAGTATCTCTGGCTTTACCTTAATTAGGGTTAGGGTTAGGGTTATTGAAAATTTTTGTGATGTCATGTACGTTAGTTCGATATGATCTAACGCCGACCATGTGCAGAACCTAACGCGCATTCGATTCAGACAAACGGGGCTAAATTTGTGGGAAGTTTGTGTACATCTTTAGTATACGAAAACGACCGTTGTTTGTTTGCCTTGTTGAACTACCCACAGTTCTACCAACTACGAGCCTGTTGCTAGGATTTACCTCAAACTGTTGCAGCAATGAATCTTGGGAAATGCAAGTAATATATTCCCTGACAAGAACAAGCGCTCCAGCAAGATTTGCTTCACCTTTCACACTCACGTGCTCTGACGAGATATTGATCTAAAGTGAACATAAACATTATTTAAAAAGTACCTAACGGCGCTGATTCACATCATTTCTTGTAATTATCAGTTCAAATTATTAAGTTATGTAGTATAACTAACAATTATTGAATGAGGTTGAGTGTGATATCGAGAATTATCAAGCCGAAGTTTGCATTATTCGCCGAAGCGAAGCTGAGGCGGATAACGCAAACTGAGGCTTGATAATTCTCGATATCATGCGAAAACCAAATTCAATAATTGTTTTATTATGTATTTCCTTTTTAGAGAGGAAGCCTGCGCCATTATTGACAACAAACTAGCGGCAAAAAATTACGTCACCTACGGATAATTTTCAATGTCGTGTAGGTGGCAAGACATTGAGAATTATCTGTAGGTTTTTAGCCAATCACAATCGAGATTGCATTAGTAATGCATAATAATAACAAATATTTACACCATGATCTCGATCTTATAAAAGCTGATGGACAGCAACGCGAAGGCAAAGACCAAATTATTGGTTAATGAAAATGATTTTTTATTAGATTATTAAATTTGGCAACAGACGCAGACTCACTATATCTACGTCAATAGTTCTGAATGACATCTGCGCAGTTAGCTTCGAGTTAGCTCCAAAACACATGATTCTGATTGGCCAATTCTATCACTAACTATAGTTTAAAAGTTTTTATAAAACCAAACGTTGAGATGAGAGCTAATTCTATTTTATGTACACAATAGACTTCAAAGTAATAAAGCACGAATCTTACCTTAGACATAACAAAAGGCAAATACTGATGAACAACAACAGCTTCGCCATAAACTTCGGCACAAGACCTTATACAACGCAATATCCACTTAGCATTAGTGTCCCCAATCAGCATTCCTTTATCGCCCAATCCAACAACGCCAACATAACATTTCACCAGCAAACCTAAAAGCGGTTTAATGATGTGATTCGATGTCAGCAGTGGTCCAAGTCTTGGTGTGAAACAACAAATGCTTTCTGCTGCAGCTTCGGGTATTTCACGTTCCATAGCCTAAAATATAATAGGAAAACATTGAAGGAATTCAAGAAAAATAGGGCTATCCCTAAAAAATACTGTCTATGTAACCTTGTTTTGCTTCCCCCACCAATTTAATTTCTATCGACTAAAATAGACGTCTTTTTCCCCAGTAATTTGGCTGTCTGAAATTTCTGACTTGAAAGAAACATGGTAAGCCACAACATTGCGCGCATTTTTTTGACATTTTCTGTCGGAGATTTCTAACATTTTTATGCTCAAATTTCCCCAAATTTCTAATCTATAGCTATGTTAACTAAGCAACACCGAATATGTATTTATACGTCATCTGCATGGTCGTCGCTAAAATGTTTAGACAAGGGGGTGTTTTCCGAAAAAGAATTTTTCCGCTTATCCAAATATTTTCCCGAAAGAAAACTGTATGACCATCAGTTGCAACAGGACTTTCACGGGGTGGCAACGATGCCCCTCTCCCCGCGACGCCATGACGCGACGCCCAACCCCGCGACGCCACTGACCATATGGTGGAGCACTACTGTTACTACTTATTTTAACTCACATTATCAATTATTTCTACGTCCTCCTTGTCGTCTTCCAAATGCTCCGAGTGAAACGAGACGGACCGTTCCAAACTGAAGTCCGAATCGGCAATTCTTTCCCAGTCATCGTCGGAGTCTCGTCGTGCTACGGTCGGAAACGACCGGTTAAAGATGGCATCGTTTTTTTCAATCGTTCCAACTTCGTCATCGTCCTCATCCACGTCATTTTCGTAGCCATACTCTTCTTCATCGTCACTCAAGAAGTCTTCTTGTATGTTTCCTGAGAATGAAATATAAGAGATGTCTTAATTATAAAGCCATTGTTTTACTTAACTTGGACGAGACCACAGACTGAGGGTGGTCTACGACTAAGTCTTGAACGAAACGGCACTTAAGTATAAAAATATCTCCAATTTGTCGGAGAAACTCATTCCAGCTAAAAGTGCTGAAAGAAAAAAAAATGGTTTACAACAGCGATTGTTTAGGAGGCACTGCTTTAAATTCTGCAGCTGAACATATTTCAGCTGGGAATTATTTTATTTTACAATGGTGAGAAGTTTTTCAATGGGACGCTCATTAAACTCATCGACGCCTTACAACGTATTCGGCCTTCCCCACATTTAATAAATAGATCATTAAATATTTTAGCTACCTGATTTTGGGTAAAAGTTAATATCATAAGCACAATCAGTCGTGTCAACACCCGGCTCTAGATCCAAGCGGTCACATTTTTCTTTTCCAGAATTTTCTATGCAGGTATTTTCATCAAAGTTCGCAGTAGCGTCCTTACGGCTTTCATATGTTTGATCACCAGCTTCTGCAATCCCACTCGATTTTTCTGACGGTCTAGAAGCGGCCGTCCCTGGTTCACTGTACGCCTGATTTTTACTTTTATCGCTTACATCACCAGATTCGTTCGCGTGTTCAATATTTTGACCACTAGATTCACCATTTTCACCATTGGATTTCTCACTAAGTTCGTTTTGTGCTTCCCCTGCATCACTCGGAACAGGGTCCTTGTCATCTTCAAGAACAGCTCCTTGCACCTCTTCTTGACTGCAGGTATCGACATTTACCTAAAGCCATATTTCTTAGGTAAATATTTGATCTGCTGATAGACTATTATAAGCCGGTTGTTCGAATAGGTTAAACGGCGAATAAGCCAAAGTTTAAAAATGCTCTCATATACATCATGTGAATGACTGAAACTACATTTTATGCATTTAATATGTACTTCCAATGACAATTATTAAAACCATTTACATCGAAATATTTCAGCTCAGTTGTTCAATAAATAGATAATTTGGTTTTCTATTTTTAACTTATCCACCGTTTAAGCTAAACGCCTTTCGAACAACTGGCCCCAGCGGTTGTTAAAAACTACCTTCAAATTTGACTTCAAAGATGACCGACAAATTAGCGTTCCAGGTTTTATTATAGTTCACTAGTTACCGTTCCGCATTTTGGCGGGAATTTGATCACATAGTTTTCAAGATGGCGTCAACTTAAAGATCAATACTTGGATGGGATTAGGAGAAAATGGATTAGGATGAAACTCGACCGTTAAGTAGTCGTGGAGTTTCGATATTTGTTGCTTCCTGTATCTTTAAAATATCCCAAGGAAAGTAATATACGGTTTTGGGCTAGCTACACTATAATATTGCACTAACCTGTGGGTCTCTGTTTGATGAGTTCAATGCATCGACGATAAAGGAAAGAAAATGGTCAAGAAACTGATCCATGCCAAATCGCACGATCAGTTTCGACAAGAACGACTGATGAAAGAGTAAAACCGAAGCGTTGCTCGCTCGTACATCGTAATGCTTCAGCAATTGCTTCAGGAATGTCTTTTTTGTTCGCTGTGGTCCTAAACGCGCCGCCAGTGGTTCAAACAGATGTAAAAACGCTTGCAGTTGAGTGTTTTCGTTAGCAAATAACGGTCTCAGATAGCTTATCAACAGATCAAGTCCCTCGCCGTTCAAATCCGTAAGCAAATCTGGTAGATGTCGAACAGCGATTTCGACTTGCCGTGAAATGTAAGAAAGATCGCTAAGGTTGTTGGTCAAAGCAAACTTTTCGCAATTTTTGTTTCCCTTAGTCAAGCTACTGGTTTCTGGGTTACCCAGATTGAATTCGACAAGGAATTCGTAAAGCTTTTTGAAGTATGACGGGAATGGTATAATGTTCACATGTTGTTGAAGTAACAGTTCGGGGGTTAATGGAGGAAATCCGTGACGTTTGTGAAGACCACAGCCTTCCTCGAACAACGTTTTTACTCCATCGCGAAGAATTCTGAAAAGAAAGCTGCGCATTACTAGAATGTTGAAGATACAATATTCTTCATACAAAATTTCGCGCGATCATAAAATAGCCCCTCTTCTCCGAGATCACAAAATACAGAATTACGAACATCTCTAATTCAGGATAACTTACCCTGGAATGGCAAATTTTCCAGCGCTAAACACTTTTTTGGCCATGTGGAATCTCTCTTTCTGTGTCAAATCACATGGCAAGAGTCTCATCTTCGCAGGAAGAAACATTTCCATCAGCATCGTGCACAAGTTTTGAATTTCATTGTGGCGAGCTGTATCTGGAAATTCCAGTCTTTGCGAATTTACCACCTGGAAAAAAATATGATTTCACCGGGGGAAATGTAATATTAGGGGGGAAATGTAATATCAGGGCTCGGGAAATTAATCCATTCTGACAATCCAAAGTATGGCTATAAATTTTCGAACAAATTCAATAATATTCAAATGCGTTGGTTGTTTGTGTGGGCTTCCTTTATTTTTTTACTTTGCAGAATAGGTTATTGGATGCAGTTATAGGCTGTTGCCGATGTTATTGATAGCTGTTATTTTTGCTCTGGTTATAATGACTTTAAAAACCGTTAGAATCGTTGCACCTAAAATAAATAAAATGATTTACCTGGTCATTTGCTGATGTATTTTTTGCGATAGGATGACCGTTCTGCTTCGTTTGCATCTTGAACTTGGTAAGCAGCTCCACTTGATCAAATTCCTCGAGCGGACCATAACCTATCGGCAGCGATATCGGCAAACTATCGATGCTTTTCAAAATGTCAGTTGTCGTCTCAACGGGATCTTTGAATCTCAAAAAGGCAGGAAAAGTAGGGCGTGGCAACAATTTCTTGAAACTCGTAGAAGCATTCAGTTCGTCTTCACCCGTTTCAACTTTCATGTCATAATCAAGCTCATCCCATGAACTTGGTGAGACCTCATCGCACGTGTACTCTGCCTGGCCCTCTTCAACGAAACCAAGCTGACCTTAATGATGATGAAAAAGTTTTACGATCTAAAACTGATTTGAAATTCATCTGGTCCAACAAAAGTTTACAGTAAATACTGTATGCGTTAAAATTATTTGTGAAAATATGTATAGCTACATATGATATATGATTTTCTATAACCAGGAGAAACGATGCATAATATTTTTCACTGGGCCTTTAGGTAATGGCTTGAGTCTTACACACTTTGTCCACATAAACAATAATACCTTCGTTGGAGACATCCCTCATCTCATGTTCAAGGCCATCTTCCAGATTGACCATGGATGGATACAAAACCATGTCGTGATGTCGATGTTGTTTTGGGTGCGGTTGCTCGAACAACTGCACCACACCATGACTGCTAATCGTCTGATGCTGATCAACTAAATGAAGATACACATTTTTCGCCTTTTCCGCAGGAAGCCCGACCAACTTATACCCAAACGTCAAATCGATCCAGTCATGCAAGTGAGCACAAACGTACTCGCTTTCCAGCGCTTTGCGATGTAACCGTACAAAGTCCTCCGTGCTTTTAGCCCAGGGCGGTATACCAAGGTCCTGCAGATCGGGGTGAATTGATTTGAAAATTGTAGGGTCGCTGTAAAACTCGGGTATGCACTCGTCTGGAGTCCATTCTTGCAGGCGTTGCATGTTCGCGGGATACTCGTTTGGCTCCCATTTCGCGCGAACGTGTTTTTGGAGCACGCTTTTCGGGGTCCTACGTGAAAGATACACGTGATACGTGATCTCGGAAAGGACTCCGGAGACGTGATGTGGCGGATTCTCGGTCACGTCTTCATCTGAATCTGCGACGTTTTTGAACGTGATGTCCAACTGGAAGTCGCCTTTGTTGATGCGAAATTTCGATTTTGTCAGATCACGGTATTTGCCGCTGGGTGACGTGAAGTCTGTGACCCAAGGGAGCACAGGGTGATAGTTGGGGTCACCGAGTCGGCGTCCGGCTAGCTTGTTCAAAGCCATCAAATAATCAAAATTGCTTATTTCCTTCTTAACCCACATATCAATTAACTCTGGTAGACCGCAATTTTGAAATGGAGACGACACCTCGCAAGCGCCGATCTCTTTTGAGTCCGACTCGGGTTTTACCGGAGAACCTTGTTCCGCGCTTTTGGTGGGTTTCTTGGTCTCAGGCGTCAAATCACCGACGTTGGCACTGCTCGCACTTAAATGAAGCCAAAGGCAATTCCCAAGCATTATATTTTGAAGGCTGTTTACCGTACAGTAATAACCAAAAGCGTGGAACGTTTCAAACATTTTAAGGATTTGATACAACAGGAATAAAGGCTTCGTGATCGTGGACGATATGACACTAGGACTGAACCAAACAACGTCTTGCAACGAATGAGGGGCGAGCGGCTCAAAAACGAAATACGCGCTTTTGCTCTCCAGTATTCCGTAAATCGACAAGAGACCAGAGAAGCTTTTTTCAGTTGACGGCTCAAACGATTCTTTGGAAGGCAACTTTTCCACTGAGTTGGAATTGCTGACTTTGAGATCTGCGGATTCGTCACGAGACACTTTGCCGAGCTTGATGATTTCCAAATTGAACAAATGTTTGGCAAAGCGCCGTAGAATGTCCTGAAAATTAAATTTTTAGAAAGAAAACAGAGACCATTTAGCAGTGGCAACTAAAATGACAAAATTTACGTAAAAGACAAAAACTAACACATGCGAGGCGGGTGGAAGACCGTGTCAAGACGGGAATTCGTAACAAAAATAACTGAAAAATAAGTCTCAGAAACACAATAAAGTCATTATTGTCTATTTAATCGTTGTTGATGAATATGAGCTAGTTGCAGATAATAATGAGCTCGTCGGTTATTAGCGGGGACCGATTTCTGGCAAGGTTATTAGACGTATAAAATAAAGTTATCCAGTACCTCTCCGGAAATCTCTTCAATTTCTCCATCACCATTCTGTGGTGTACTGCTGTATTTTTTTGAAGATTGCAGCAAATAATTCTTGAAGTTTTCCGTTGACACATATGACATCAAATCAGCAAAGGTGTCGCTGCATGGAAAGTTGCGATCACATGGGACTTTTGGAATCCTAAAATTTACATTACATTATTGGATTGATGTCCCGTTAGAGAAGCATTCAAATGCAGGCACCTCCATTGATATGTAATGGTACATATACCAAGGAAAGCTGTAAGACTATGTCATACCTAAAAGACTGCAATGGTTTATTGTAGATTTTCAGAACTACACGTTTCCATGGCTTAGGTACTTCATTATTTGATCTCTGAAGTAACAGAAATCTTTCATATGAAGTTCCAGAATAACTGTTTGGCTTAGTGTACACACCATCACAAAGTTCTTGCAACCATTTCCCTTCAACCTTAAAGAGAAGATTACAATACATATAATTTCTCCTGTATGCATTCACAGAAGACTATATGTAACAAGTTATAGCAAGTTATATCAGGGATAAGACGACATTTACTATTTTGCACACCACCTTGAGTGGGACAGAGAAACCACATACTCCTTGCTGAAGCTAGCTGATCCTTGATTACTTATCAATGAAATTCTTTATTAATTAAAAAAATATGGAATGCATAGTGCATTATAACCAGACATCAATTTGCTCCTCAATGAAAAAGTACTTGAAGTTGGAAGAGAAAATTATGTGGAAAAAAGTAGTAGTGGTAATGCATCAATCAAGTTAAATTATTGAGCATGGAGACCGGTAGGGTATGCCATACTCATGGCCTCATTGACTAGCCTGGCACCCTTCTATACCAGAATGTACAACTTGCAGACATGGGATCATAAAGTGTTCCAATGGAAGTCAATAAATATGGAAGTCGATAAATAGACATCAATTAATTAGAGCAGTCATTATAAGCAACTAAAAGATATACATTAACATTTGGGCAAGCTGTTATAGCAACCTAGGAGGAGGGAGGTTATTTCATAGGGAGGTTATTTCATACACTTTCAGTGCAACCCCTGCTGTAATTTTTAGTTATAATCTCTAAGAATTTATTCACTTTAGCAAATACTGATGTGCCGAAATTAGTTTCAATAAATAAATCGGTCCTGCTTGTGCGCATGCAGGATACATGCACTGTCAAAGGGAAGACATATTTGAGAAATATTTACTCACTAAGGCTAAGCACTCAATGTGGTGATCTTTCACACGCCATTCTTGCAAATCAGCTTCGTCAAAACCTAGCTCGTTTGCAGCCAAATACAGACCTTGCTGAAGAGACAATTGACATCCCATTCAGCGCCTAAATGTTTCATGCAGACAAAAAAACACAATTCTCAAGGCAGAACACTGTAACTCCGGAATAAAATGATCTTTTTCGAGAAAATGATAACCAACCCTGTAATTATCTAACGAATGTTATGATTGTGAAAGCAAAATTGTTATTTCCGCAAAATGTGAAGAACGTCATGTAAGTTCGACATTTTGGCGTTAAAATGTTGCAATTAGTAAATTGATACATTTATGCAGTGTTTGGATATCAAGGATAATATAGGACATTTATTGACAAGTCATTGAGATGTTTAATTGAAGTGCGTGACAAGTTTAATTGCAATATATGTGTATGACGTGGATGAATTTTAAAATTACTTTTTATTTTCAATCACTGATTTAGACAGCTATCCACCTGACCAATGCTTAAATTCAGACAATCATGGCAGAAAACTTTTATACACATGTCAACTTCACTGGGGAGTCAAGTTGTGTAAAGTTTGTCCCAAATCGATTTAGAGCAAATATGTGTGTCACCTGTTCAAAGGAAATTTCCAAGCACAACAGAAGTTCCATTCAGAGTAAAGAGGTTTTGATGAGGGTAAGTCACTGTAAGTGAAAGGGCTTGGATAATTCACACAAGTTCCCATTAACCTGAAGTAAAATATTTCTAAGAGACCAACCCTCTAAAGAAATATACCTCATAATATATCAAAGCAATGAAACACCTGCATTATGCAGTGCTAGAGTAACAGGCAGTGGGTACTGGTGCTTGTTATATCGTTACCTAGCCTTCTTTACTGCTCTATATATAAAATTACTGCCTTAAAACAGTTACCTTTAATATATTGGTGCTAATTCCCCAACCATTACTGAATGAACATTTGTAGGCACTGGAGTACACCCAATCTATGGATAAGTTAGGCAGTGTTATAATTCCAACTGATGACACCACTGAAAGAGGCGGTTTGTATCTTGGTGGTTACCGAGCCTCAATTAACCAAGAGTTTCTGCAAAATCAGCATATCACACATATTCTTAATGTTGCCGCAGGATTGGTGAACTTCTTTGGACCAAAGTATGAAGTAAGGGGTAAAAGTAATGTGCTATTGAAGGACTTTGTTTAAAACCCAGATTGTGTTTTCAAGTAGTTGTAATGTTTTCTCTTTCTTGTAAGAAATCTGTTAAAAAAATTGTGAAGGAGCTGCATATTGATTATCTGACATTATCCTGGGACGATGATGCAGAGTTTGAAATCCCTATTGATGACGTCATACACGGAATGACTTTCATTCACAATGCACGAACGAATGGCAATGTTTTCGTTCATTGTGCTCAGGTAGGATGCAAAATAATTAACGTTTGTAGCAAACAAATAAATATTTCATAGACAGAACTTTTCTTAAACAAAGCATTAAGAGTTAGTGTCTTCACTTTACTGTCAGTCTTACTTTGTCAATTTACCGTTTCAGGAATTAGAGGAATACAGCTAATATTGCGTATATTACATCATAAAAAATGTAGCATAGTTGGAATGTCGGATTAATTAGCATCTTTCCGGTGATCCCGCGCTCACTATTTTAGCCAATCAGCGCTCACAGGGTTGTTGAAATAGAAATAGTGTAAACGGGGGCTCAAGTGGTGTACGTGTATTTGCGTCTACGAACAAAAACGGCACCATTTTGAGGACGACTATTGACTATAACCATCGGAAGCCCAGACAAATGAGTTGAAGTTAATAAAAATCCGTAAAACACTTGAGATATGTGTTAAAATGAATTAAAGTATGTAATTTGCTACAAAACTACTGTTAGAACCATGTATGTAGCGTGCTCCAGTGGCGCTGCCATTTGACTATGCAACTAGCGACGTAACTTAGGGGCTGTTTACATGAGCCCGGTTATCCGAGATTCAACGAAGCGAGACATGACTTTGAGGTATTGGAATAAGTCTTTATGAAAGAAAACAGGTAAATACCATTGTTGGGATGACTACACGACTGCCAAGATCGTGTTATTTACTCATTTCAATATCTCAAAGTCATCTCACGCTTCGTTGAATAGTTCTAACAGTAGTTTTGTAGCAAATTACATATACTTTAATTCATTTTAACACATATCTCAAGTGTTTTACGGATTTTTATTAACTTCAACTCGTTTGTCTGGGCTTCCTATGCTATAACTTTAGACATTTTTAACTACAAAGTTCTTTTTTAGGGCAAATCTCGGTCATCAACTATCGTCGTGGCTTACGTTATGGCGTTTATGAATCTCTCTTTGGAGAAAGCACTAGAGTTTGTACAGGAAGGAAGAAAAATGGCACAACCGAATCCTGGTTTTATGAAACTTCTCGCTGGTCTTAACAACGACGAGAAATTTATCAGCTTTAGTCAAAATTTAGCTGACAAACACAATTGAAAATTGATTGATATGAGTGTGAAAGCTGAAGTTAGTAAAAGTTAGAAATGAATTTTGACTGTATATTTAGAGGACATACTTGACATATGCATCTTAATAACTGAAATTCCTTCAGTATCATTCATTAGTTACTAATTACTTGCTAATTAAATAATTCTTGTATATAAGAAAGTAGAGTCTAGCAAAATTGAAAAAAAAAGCACAAGCGTAGTTAAACCAAAGGTTTTAAACATTTACACGAGTCGATGAAGCTCATGTCATCAGCAAAATCCAGAAACATGATTTTGTGCATATGTTTTGAAAGATCAACCAAAATGGCAGCAATTGCAAAGCACCTATATGCAGTAGTGATTGTTTTTACTGTTTTGATTGTCCAAAATCAGTGTATACGTGAAAACAATATAAATATAGTTGGCCTCAAAATTATTCTCGGCATAATTTATGGTAGACTGTGTTTAAATACCTACGCGACAGGAATGAACGGCTGTAATTATTGAGATTTCTTCGAATTTCGTAACGAGCGACTTCTCTCGGTTGTCAATAATATTGCCTCCTGTGCTTCCATCTTCTTCTCGTATTTCTCCTTGGCTATGGCAACGCGAACCCATTTCGGTTTGCTGTTCACAAACCACGTGATAAACAAAGCGGACAGAATAAGAAAGTGTTCAAATGCGAAGACCCAAGCAACTATGTACCTATAGGAAACATACAAAAAATGTCAGATGAAACGATTTATGATACAGCTAGCAAAGAGCCCCAGTGGATTGGTTCGGGATATCATGTAATCTACGTACCTGCCATAACCTAGCTTGATGAATTGATCTCCCTCGATAGTTTCGTACATCCACGGTAACCATTCAGCAAGCTGTTCTGATGAGAATCCCATTATCACAGTGTTGGTTAACATTGATACGGCGACCATGCACCACAATACATTGTACCATACGCCAATATCACACGTTCTGCATGGTAAAACAATGTAGCTACAATTGACACATCTGTGTTTTTTAAGGCATGTAATTTGAGTCGTTTTCATTTCAGTTGATTGCGTATTCTACTATTAACACTCAGGCGAGAAGATAAGAAAAGATAAAGGTAACAGCTTTGAAATGGACAATAAATAGTGAGATTTAGCATGAGGACGTGAACGTCAAAGACGACGTAAAAATGGCGAATAAATGGCGTGATGCGCCTAAATATGGACGTGCCACGCCATTAACTCGCCACTTTCACGTCGTCTTTGACGTTCACGTCTGAAAAGTTTCATTGTGATGTTTACAATTCCATGCATGCATTTGAAATATATAAAAATTACCTTAGAACTTTTGGTCGTTGATAAATAAAGAGAAGTTTAAACATATCTGAGCGGCTCTCAATGAGGAGAAAGACGACGCCAACAGCAGACGCCAGAGGAAAGGCAGACGCAAACAAGGTAACGTACTGTAAATTGTTCAAAATGAAAAGAAACCGTTTGCACCATAATCGTTTACATGGTGGAAGACAAGAAATCCACTGGCTATATACGCCTCAAATGTTATAAACGAACCCCAAATTGCATCACCATCTCCAAGTAGTCATCGAATTGATCATATTCTTCTAATACCGAGTCGGATATTGCCTAAAAGTATGGATAATCTGACGTTAAAGCAACATGACCTTTTTCCAAACAATCTTTTTAACAAATGAATCATAGTTCATTTAGTTTACATCTTTAGTTAACTTATATACTTACTTTACACTTAGCTATATAAAATGTCACTAGGGGAAAAAACTGAACTAAACTTGTCCCATTTTAATGTATTTCTACTTCATGACCGTAATTTTTATCCAGTACCTGTTCTTGGACTTTAGACATTTTGTGAATCTCACAAAACTGTCTCTTGATTCGCCACTGTGAAACATTTTCGGTTATAAACGGGATTATTGTCTCAGTTACCAGCCTCCGTATCTCGTCGCCTGAAAACAAGTAATGGAAATGAGCAAATTGTTTTAAAACTCATTAAAATGATATAATTACAAAAAGTGGGAGATGTTAGAGCCGTGGATTGGGTTTCCCTGGCAAATTATTTCTCAGCCTAATTGGCTGAGCCAAAGAAGCCTATAGGTTGAAATCCTACTAAAAAGATGATGCATTTTTGCCACATCCGCCATTCAGTCGTTCTTTTTCCGATTCAATTTATCCACAAATTCATGCAGTTAACCGACAAAAGTGCATAACTAAATATCTTAAAAACACGCTCCTTGCCCTATATGCAGGTACTTCAGATTAATTCTATGCATGGCTGGATTAGTATTATGGTTTAAAATCACAACTTGCCTCCAAACAAGCCAAGCAGTTCTCGACGGAGATTAACAACGTCAAGTTGGTAAAACGCAATGTAGAATAAAGGAAGGAAACAATCAAATGCCTCGAATGCGACTCGCTTTACAATAAGCGATCTACCCCACTCAGATTCCGTTCTGTAAGAAAAGAGATTGAAATGCAGAAAGTTAGTATACTCCAACTAATCTCCTGAAATATGCACGCATTTTAATATTATGCGAATGATACAATCACAACAATATAGTTATTTAGTATGAATTTCGAGGTGACTATTGATTTTCCTGCATTCTGATTGGTCAAGATTCACTGTCTCTGAAGTGATAGTCACTGGGCGGTGACTATAGCTTTTTGTTGTTGTTTTTCAGCTAAGAAATTTGAAGTGATTATAAATCTTTATGAAATTATGTTGATTATTATTTGTAAACACCTTGAAATTTATACTAAAACAATTAGTCGCCTCAGGCTCGGTGATTACAAGCCTATATTCACCTCGCCTTAGGCGACTAATTGTTAAATATGTCATCTTGGTTAATATCATATGCGTGGGGAACAAAAAAATAGAAGGGTTATTGAAACATTAACTAGAACTGATTGAAAATTTGTTTACCGATGGACTTTCTGTAGCGTTTTTTTGTGCATGGCAGGTTAATAGTCATCTAATTAATCATATAACAGGCAGAACGTTATAACAAACCTGTGATTTTCAAAATCCGTACATCGGGTAGCAATTGATCTATAAATTGTGTTAAGAATGTTTATAACAATGGAGTGAGCAACCGTTGGTATGAGATAACCATAGTAGGGACTGTCACCGGCGAATATGTGACCCTACAGAAGAAGAAATATATCGTGTTATATGCTTGTACATGACTTGTCGATGTTCTCCATGCATGCAATGTTTCTTTAGAAGGAAGGGTTATAGGGTGCTAGCGAGAGTCACTGAGGAGAATTATTTTAGAAAGAAGGTTATTTGAGAGATTATAGAAGACGAATTACTAGAGACTAATAATTAGAGAGGAAAGTTAAGAGAGGACACTAGAAAGGGGGTATACGTCACTAACAGATTAGAAAGGGGGTCATTAAAATGAAGAATAAAAAGACTTGTACATATAGACAGTCGTAAAAGGCAGGAGTTAGAAAACGAGGATTATTTTAAAAAGATTCAATAGGAGTGAAGATAACAGAGCAGGTGAATAAATTTATATTCACCAAAAAGGATTTTTTATCAGTGTGGTTACTGTAAAATTAGCTATATCATAAAATCATGATCAAAGAAGTGTAAGAAATTTCAAAGCACTCACGGGTTCAGCGTAATAAGCCAACGCAGAGACATATATAGGACTGTGTTTATCTTTTATATAACCATTGAGGTTGAGGGAACACAGCATAGCCAACACCGCAACGAACAACATTGGCAAGGTGAAGATAACGCTGACAAGATATCTCAACCAACGTCTCCATCGCGGGAAATACTTCTCAGGTTTTCCGGTGACAGGACTATCGCGTATAACGCCATTGAACTCTGGCCTTATATCGTAAGCATCTTCATAGCCGTATGTATTCCATATGTACGATAACTCCGCTTCACGTCTCCGCCATATCTACAATCAAGATGAAAATTAAAATGGCGGGGCCCATCTGAGAATAATGATTTGTATATTTCAAGATAACGTTCTGTCGATTATTTTCGATAAAAATGACAAACTCAAAAAAGAGGAAACTAACTCAAAGGAGAAGGGGGAGGATTGATTCAAAACACTTTGTTATGAAAATTGACAGTTACTCGATAGCGGGGGGAATATGTTTAAAAGAAAGTGTGATTCGCGAACTGAAAAAATTGATTTATGTAATTTGAAACATATCATTAGCCAATGTGAAAAGTAAATGTCCAAGGACAGAGCTACATACCACAATAAAGAAAACCGCCCAAATAACTATGAACAAGGCATACAACGGAAGAAGAAAGTTATCGTCCACCGTTATACCAGGATTTCGCCAAAAGTAAACAAAAATACCGAACACAGACGGAATGCACAATGCCCATCTAAAATACGACATCCAAGCGAAATAGAAGGCAATTTCCTCGCCTGAAAAAAAAAGGGGAAAAAACACGAAAAATATATAACAATATACATGCCGGCATGTCTTTCGTTTACAATAATAACAAACACAAGCGACCGTTATATATATTATCGTGGGCCGTGATCTTCATGCAGTTCAAATAGGTATGAACATTAGTACATTTAATTAGTTATTATAGGCATAGCGTTGTATACTAAGTAAGGAGACGGGGTATTTAATGGGTCATATTTGTCCAAAGAATTTTTTTAGGTAATCGACATTTGAAATATAAAATTACAAACTATTTGTGGTTAAACACATGCACCTGTGAAAACATTGCTGCGGAAACAAGATTTGTTTCTAACGAGAAAAAGTGTTTCTTCGAGACTCAGAAACATTCAATCCTTATTTCCCAAGTATGATCTATATTTGGAAAATATTTCACAGTTTCTATACCTTTTTCTGAACATTTTTGTAATGTTCTCGCATAGGAAACACCCATTGAGGTTTCCATCCGTTAAGATATAACGAAAAGCGCTCCCTATCTCTGATTACGCGTCCAAAAACGTCGCAAACTTGTTGACATTTTTGTGTCAACCACAACGATTGGACTAGAGCGGCCGGTGCCTGACAATTTGTCATCGAAAACGTTTACAGTATAGAAAGAAGATTTACCAAAGTAATCTCTAATGTCATCGACAGGACATTCAAACCAATTTTTTTTCATGTTTTGCCATAGACTATCTTTTTTCTCCTTGTTATGTAATGCTTGAACATCTTCGATTATTTGTGGTTTGCTGTGTTGTAATGCAACCACTAAACTCTCTTCAATCCCACAAAGCTCCACTTTGTGCCTTGCCAAAGATATCTACCAAGTGAAAATGAGTGAAAACTAGAGCTCTTTCTTCCAGTAAAGTTAAAAATAAAATAACAAAATTTGATCACAATCAAACCCCGAACGAAGAACGCACCGCTCTTGTAGTAAGACCAATGATACATGAATAAACAAGCAAAGACTTCTCTGCGGGTGTGAAAAATGTCTCTTGATCTTCAATTCCTTCGAAGTCGTGAATAAATTCCGAAGACATCTCTTGCATTATCTAGAGGCAAACGAGGACAATTTGGACAATTCAATTAATTGTTAAGCAATTTAATTACTAGCGAAGCCGAAGGGCTACATGCATGCAGATGTGAAATTAAAAGTGAAACGTTAAGCCTTGGTCTTCGACTAGAAAGACGAATAGTGCAGTCACAAAGTTTAGAGTACAGGACTGAGCCTGAGACCATGTACTGGTTGCTGGTATTAGTATGATCACATTGTACAAAATACGCAGTAATTATTATTCCATTTAAACTTAAAGGATCAAAGCAGTCTTGCATGACCAGTGTAATGCAGTGACCAAATGTCATACAGTAGCCGGGCTAAATAAAGACATTAGTAATGGAATTAACTGGAGCCTTTCAACGATTGAACAACGCAAAGGCTATATATAGCATTAGCGATTTTAATAGTCAAAGCAGGTTTCGAACACGCCAAAATTCGGTTTTCTGATTATCATGAAACGCCTTTTTCCATGGAAGCATGCTATTTTCTGTGTCTGAATTTTGTGGCACTACTTAAAAGTGCAAAATTTAGACCATAATTATGAAAAGGCCATGTAAAGTGCTGCCGAGACAGAGTTTCTTAAAAGCAGTGTGTAGCTATATATAAAATTAAGATTCATGACGGCACAGTGAAATATTCGCATCAACAAGGCTATGAGGTATGTTTATTGTAGTTTGTCGGTTTATATTTTCGGTTGATGAAAGAGTTTGAAAGAGTAAGACACGGTGAAATTTGCGACTATAAGATCTCAACCGCCGAATTTTGAGAACAAAAGAAAAGGTGGCAAACAAAATACTAATTCACAAAAACTAAAGTGGGGGGCAAAGAGAAACTAAAGTGGGGGATACGAATGAATCAGAATGAAATGGTGGCCGGTCTATAGATAGAATGAAAATACAAAAAAAACTCATGGTAGTACGAAAGCTATTTTTTGTTGTTGATTGGCTTTATTTGATACATTTTTGGAAGCCATTGCCTGCAGTTGGCGCCAGCCTGTCTAGTCATGGTTTTCGAATTTGAAATCTAGAACAAGTCCGAACAACAGAGTCAAATTAATGCGTACAAGAAGTCCGTTGGTGTAGAGCATTGTGAAAATGCCGTAATTTCTTTCGTTTTATACACAAATAAAGTTTTATCGAGTCGCACAGTTTTTGCAATAACTGCAAACGCAAAGCCACCGAGAAAAACCGAGAAGGCAGAACAAAATCATATCAAATAGTCCAAGGGCAAGGGGTATGTAATATTCAACACAAAATATAAACGCTTCGTAAATCGTTAATATATGTCAATTCTCAATGTTCCGACGTATCTTTTTATACATTGTCTTTAGCAAAGCTGCGCGCAACTTACTTTGCCTTAATTCCTTAATTAGGGTATCTAATTAACAAACGAAAACAGCACACACTTTGTAAATGGTAACAATTCAATGAAGAGCATTTTTTTCAGTCATCTTAATGGAATAATTCACATTTAAGTCATTCTAGCGCGCCTAAAGGATATCACTTAAATGTAGGTACAAAAAATATGGTTCATCAATGTGCACATGACTGTGAATAAAATGGGATTACCTACCACAATATCCTTTCCTTTTTTTGGTTTCCTAATGCCAAGTTCAATGGCCTAGCGGGAAAATACAGACGAAACTCAAAACACAGTCATATAGTTTTAAATTTTCATAACAAGACAAAAATATTATTAGGTGTAGAATTAATCATGCAAACAAGAAGTGCATGGTACATTATGACAGAGGCATGGAAGGAGCCAGAAAATATAAAATCTGATAAAATTTTATGGAGACTCGGAGATAGGTTTAGCAGTACACATACAAAAGGATTGTATATAGTCTTTTCTTTGAAATCATAAAAACTATTTTGTACTGATTAAATGTTGGAAATATTTTTCACTGTCCTGACGAAACAAAAGACCTTTCTTCATTATAATGACGTCAAACACGAAAGTCTGATGTCACGTGAAATTTATGTCACATGAACTTTGTGTAACATCAGACTTTCCGCGTTGATGTGATTATGAAAAGGGTCTATTGGTCCGAAACTAGGTCAGACAACAATTGTTCAGCTAGGTTCTGCATGATGACCTTAGGTGATTGCAGGTAATATATAATATTATATATTATCTTATATATATATAGTGATAAAAAATTGATCATGTATTTATTAAGCCAAAGAAAGCTAATTATAAGGTAAGTTATGTGTATGTGAGGCTTATGTGCAGTAATACCATCTCCTACTTATTAAATATATGACACCAATGATCCTTCCTGTCTCATATTGTAGCAATTAATGTCAGCTAGCTCATGGGAGGGGTAATTGGGTAAGTTTCATCAATTTACCCAAATTAATTTGTGAATGCAAGTTAAATATTAAAATATAAATTCCAAATAATAAGAAAATTTCAAACAGGAAACTAAATATTAGAAATCATATTCAAATAACGTTTAACTCTACTGTAAAGTATGAATGAATGTTGTACCTTATTAACAAGACATTCAAAATTTGCTCCTATATAAACTGAATTCTTCCCTTCATAAACACTTTCACATTGCAGTCCTGCAGCTTTGAAGCAATCTATCAGCTTTGCACTGAGTTTGGTAGAACAATGCTCTGTGAAAGTAATGCAATATTCCATGATTTTATCTCAAAGCCTAAAGCCACATATGATGAAGACCACACATTTATCATAGGAAACTAGGATGGCTTGAATAAGATTGCTCTGGACGGGGGGGATACTAATTTTTGGCGAAAAAAAATGAAAAAGAAATGAATATGGCGGCGAAAATAGGAGTGCGTTCCCTATTTGGTCCATATTTTAGGCGATTAAACTTCATTGCTCCTATACCGAAGCTGTTTTTTGGTCTGGAGAGTATTCCAAAACAAAGATATGTCTATACTACACCAGCGTCGCAAGGTATTTCATATTTTAACGATATAAACCGTACGTTTTCCAGAGATGAGAATATCGTTGTTTGAACTTGTTTCACAACTAAATTTCATTTCCAATGTTTTAGTAATATGGACATTTTGTTTTTTATATGCTGTATCTCAGGTAATGCTGTTAGAAGGGAAGAAACTAAAATAGAGGAGGCTGTGTCAGGATGCCCAATTTGCAGTAGAAATTTAAAATTTACATACAAGGTACATAATATGTATATAATTATAATATAATGTAAAGTGGATTGTCATTCAAAGATGCATCAATGATGGTATTGATTGTCCTTGTTCTCTTTGGTAGGATGTTTTATTGCTCGCCCAGTTTATTTCTCCTGAAGGACATATTTTAAACAGGCGAGTAACAGGTAAATGTAGAATTTTGCTATAAAAATAATAACATTTTGGTGTACATCTATGGTGTGAACATGTTCTGCAGATGTGTACATATGTGCCATTTTACATTTTCTTGTTATGTCTACTCAGGTGTGTGCAGAAAGCAGCAGAGAAAACTGGAAAAATCAATTGAAATATCAAGGAGAATGGGTTAGTATTAACAAGATTACCATAATTAGCTTGGTATTGATTCAGTAAGGTATATTAATATGAATTATTTTGACTGCACCCAGCTTGCAATATTTGCATAATGGTATAAGGATAGTAAGAGTGACAAAACTTTCTGCTAAAATTTAAATTTCTTACTATTTTAAAGGTTTAATTCCGAGAAAACCTCCTGCTCTAATTCAGAAAGCAAATCAAATGGCGTAACAATGTGCAAAATCAATAACAGAGTTGTACAAATGATGGTGTTAAAAGACCTACTTGCAGAATGGTTTAATACTAACAATCATGCTGTGTACAAATGAAACTATTTCACCGACCATGTATACTGACTACATGTCCATGGATTCTCAAGCCAAGTACATGAATGAACCTGTTATTTAGCCTCTCCACAATTAGTCACTGTGACCATGGAATAAATACCAGTTTGCAAAAATTATTACTAACAATTACACTAAGAAAATAAATTTATTATATACCACTTGTCAAAGTTTTGTTTTCGTAGCGTTTCATTGGTCGAGAGCGAATCACGCGAGAGTGACAAAATTTTGATGTCGCCAGCGCGACCCCCTGCAGAGTGAGATAATGTGTTATCTCATGGGAAATAACAACTTTTAGGTTTTATCCATTTGAAATTATATCTTTTATAAATAGATATTTCGTTGTTTACCTTGTAGTTTGGTTTTTCTTTGACAAGTGGTATATAATAAAACACTTATTTACCGAAAACTCAGAAAACATTATGTTTTGTGGACCCTCGACCATCGATATTTCACTTGGCTTCGCCTCGTGAAATATCGACAGGTCTCGGGTCCACAAAACATAATGTTTCCTTCGTTCGCAGTAAATAAGTGTTAGTGTTTTGCAGAGAAAGCCTAAAATTGGTTGCAACTTGTGTGTTTGTTGACTTTCATGAATGTTGACTGTGTGCATAGGCAGGTTGCTTTTACTCTGTCAAACAAAAATGTGAACATAAAGCAAGAATGTATATATTTACATGAACTTTGAGCTTGCTTTTATATATCACTGTACATTATTCTTACATTATTGATGAAACCTTCCAAATAGACTTGACAAACAATTAGTGTGCAAAAAGTAAAATATGCGATAACTGCAGTAGTTTACAGCATGAATGGTAAGTCCAAATTCTTTTCCCCTGTGCCAACATAGACACAGCCAAACTTTCTTGTCTCTGGTACATGGTAAAATATGAAACCAAGCCAGTGTAGACTACGTATGGTGACCAAACCACAGCCTTTCTCGTACTGGACACTCCATGACCCTGGAGCAATTGAATGTATTTTATTATAAAATATAAATATTTGCCCAATCAGATGAATTGGACTGTTTGGACAATTATTGTAGCTCTAAAAGTTAGGTCAATGAATAGAAGTGTATATTATAGATTGATTCAATTCAGTGCCTATATATAGTAGATTGATATATACATTTCTTACCTCCTTTTGGGATATCTGCATCAATAGGATCCAAAAAATCAATAGATTTGTCCAGAGAAGCCTTTAGAACAGAAAATATGAGTTAACATTTGGTGTTTGAGCAGGCAAACACCAATTATAACACCATTTTTGTTTAGATGAACAAAATTGGTATACATTGACTGTGTGATCAAAATCCCACCTTATTTAAATATTTGAGTTTTCTGTCAACTATTTAGACTATAGCGGATTTATATCAAATTACTATGAGGAATACCTTTTGTAGAAGAGTCTTTTGATTCAGAAGAATAGGTTCACGAAAATGAAAGTAAGAACAAAGTTTTCCTGCATCTGGTATCGAAAGTCCTGAAAATATACAGTGTCAGCTATCATTAAAATTGAGTTTTACTGACATACTAGCTGGAACACTATGTCACCAACTGTACAATTATATAGCGCAAAAATGACCATGATATCAGAAACTAGAAAGCCAACCTTCAAAACTTCTGTTGCCATAGATATCACCATTTGCAGCTCTGAGAAATGCACTCCGAGGCACGATAGAGACATCATAATTTATTGATGCTATTACTGTTGCTAATCTATCTTCCTCTTTTACAAGCACCTATAAAAAATGCATCAAAATTATTGGATCAGAAACCTATCACTAGCTGTCACTGTAAATGCATAAATCAATCAAATAAAAAAAATATAATGGCTGAAACTGGTGCAAGAAATAATGGTCAGGCCAATAATTATTCATATTTATATTCAACATCTCTCTGTTTAAGTTTAGTGTTTGCAAAATTACTTACTGTGGTCTCTTCATCCTGGTCTGGATCAGAATCTCTGTCATCATTTCTCTTGCTTTCTGTATGTTCATATTCGTACGAAGGATCCCCTGTGAATCTTCCTTTCACAAATGAGCACTTTTGTCTCATCTCCTCTGTTACTTGAGGCAGGATGCCCCATTTTACACAATCCACACTAAAATGCACCAAAAAATATTGTACCTATTAAGATATACAGTATGTACACAGTCATATACAAATCAGTTTTCAACTATTATACAATATATATACATAGTTAATTGACATGCGCTGGCTGTCTAGTGTTTTGTGATATTATATATGATATACATATAAATGATATAAATGATTACAAATGCAATCTCGAGGGTCGCAGCATTGATGCTTTAAATAATAGTAACAGATTTGTATACTAGTATGTGAGCTAACTACAGCTAATAAACATGATCATTGACGAATAGTAGCTAGCTATTACAATAATCTGACAATCAGGCATATTAAAGCTACAGAGAATTTCAAAATTTATTTAAGCATTAAAGCCACAAGCGTAGGTTATATTTTTAGGTTTATTTGCTTGTATTCGTCTACTGTAAACTGCATTTTTACCTGTATAAAATCTGCCTGTCTCTCAATTCATCTTTGCCAATTCCTTCGACGATGAAATAGTCATCTTTTACCCCAAGAATTTTACCCCAAAACAAAACTCTTTTAAACTTGTAGTTGTTTTTAAGGATAACCAGCGACGACTGGAAGGCAGCCTTCTGCTCAGTGCTCAAAATAACCCCACTACTTCCAACATAATCGATGTTTAAATGCAGACCTTCAGCGTCCATGACTGCCTTTCTTGCTTCTTTTCTGATTGTGACTACGCGGTTGCTTAGCAACGCCAGAGAAAATTCTCCCACAATACTACCGGACATTTTTGGTGACAAAATAGTGCACTGTTATAAAATAGCTTAGGCCTGTTTCAAACGTCGCATTTTGCATGTGTCGAATACAATTCTAATTAGATTCGACCCTAAAACAATAATCCGACCGTCATTTCAAATGTCGCATTTCGCATGTGCTGAATTCAATTAGCGGCAGTCCGCTTGGGCGCATATCATGACGTAAATGACGTAAATAAATAAATAAAGCAATGGCGCAATATGGCGCCAAATTCAAATAAGTGTACCAAAATATTAATATTAAATAATATAATACATCGGGCAAGGCAGAGGCGAAAGACATTCGAAGCAGCTTTGCACTTTTTAATAAGTCGTAGACAAAAGCTATTAAAAATATGTGCTGTGGTAGTTCTCCTTTTATCCGCACGAAATTCAGCTACAACCGTGAAGCGTTCATGTCGGAGATTTCAACGAAATCCAGGTTGGTGGAATATTGTGTGGCAAACATACTCTGATGCTCGGTTTAAAAAAACCTTCAGAGTGTCAAGAGGTACATTTTCTTTTATTCTTGGGCGCATACGTACTAAATTGGAAAGGAAATCTTTAACAGAGGAGCCTGTTGAGCCGGCTTTGCGACTGGCTATCTGTCTCTATCGCCTTGGCCGTGGGACATATTACTACACTATCTCAGAACTTTGTGGTCTTGGATTGTCAACAGTTGCAACAATTACCCGAGAAGTATCTGAAGCTATTGTTGAGATACTATGGGAAGACAGTGTCAACAAGCATATGCCAAACTCAGAGGAGACCTTTCGGGAAAAAATCTTGGATATGGAAGAAATGTGGCAATTTCCATGTTGTTGGGCTGCAGTTGATGGTTGCCATATCCCTATTAAGTGTCCTCCAGGTGGAATGCAAGCTTGCAAAGAGTACCATAACTTTAAGAACTTTTACTCTATTGTCCTCATGGCATTGGTTGACTCACATTATCGATTCATTTGGGGGAGCTGTGGCTACCCAGGAAACTCACACGACTCAAAATTCTACAGTCAACTGAGCTTTGGTCAAATATCGAAGAGGGCGATGGTCTACCATCGATAGGAAAAAAAGTGGGCACACAAACTGTGCCTCCTCTTATTGTTGGTGATTCAGCATTCCCACTCGCACCATGGCTGATGAAACCCTACACCAATGCTGTTTTATCACCCGAACAGAGATACTTTAATTATCGGCTAAGTCGTGCTCGGATGGTCACAGAGGGGGCATATGGCCAGTTAAAGGGAAGATGGCGTGTGCTTCTTCGGAAATGTGAGAGCGACAGCAAGAATGTTCGCATATTTGCACTTGCCTGTATGGTACTCCACAATATTTGTATCAATCTGGGTGATACAATGCCAAAAAAGTTGGACCTTACCATTGACCCTACTACCAGTGAGAAGAGGGATAGAGAAAAAATTCGGGAAATACTGCAAATGACCAATTGTTCCAAAGTAAACAATTCATCGCCTCTGGCGGAAAAGATTAGAATGGCATTGGTTGAAAAACTTTGGCTTGAAAAAGAGACTGGATTTATTCGAACATAATTGAACGTTGTTCTTGTTTATTCTGTTAAAAGGAATTTAAGAGTTTTTGCTGAAGTCAAAAGTGATGCATATTATATATCCCCAACATTACCTTATGAGGGGACACTTCACGTTAATTTCAACTTTGAAGTGTTTGCAACAGTAACTTTGAATTTAAAAAATTACAGTAGGAAGAAATGCTCAAATGAGCAAAATGAATGGGAAAAGATGTTTCATTGAATATGCGCTGTTGATATGGTATCAGAGTTTAAGTGTAAGGTTACTCTTGCTAATAATTAATATACAAATTTATATACTCTAGTAAGTGTGTTTGAAAAAATTTCTTTCTCTGCATAAGGTAATATTTATGCATCAGTATTGACTTGGGCAAAAACCCTAGTAAAATGTTTGTATTAATCTGTTCTTTTTACCAAAAAATGCAAAATGTTAATAATAAATATTTATGTTCAAAAAATATTGTTCTGGTTTGTCATAGACTGTAATTCAATATAGTCTAGATTTTCCATATGGGAACTCTTGAATACAAATGTTTTCATCAGAGCTAGTGCCTTCACATATTACATGCACATTGGCTTAACTACCTCTGCTGCAAACAAAATCTAAATGTTTGTCCAATTCTTCCTTCTGACATCTATTATAATATTTCTTACAGTTATTTTTAAAGATTGTACATTTGGAAACAAAACAGCAACAATTCTAAATCCCTATTGTACAATACTTAGCCTACTTGGTCACACTTGGTGGACTGAACCCATTTCCAGGATGATATACAAAGCTTGAGGGTTGGCCAATGGTTGGCATGTTATACATAGGACTCTCAGTACTTTGATTACTAAAATATTGCTGAGGGCTACTCCAATTTTGATGTGGTCCTCCATGGACAGAACCAAAACTCATACCTGAGATATCATGTGGTGGAACAAGATTAACCTGGTTACTGTTAGTTGGTGTAGAAGTATGTTTTAACATTAATTCCACCAACTGAAGCTCATGCTTTCTTGCCTTGTCTGCTTCTTCTTGCATAAATGTAATTAGCTCCTTTGCTGGATCTTTTTCAACCAATTTGCTTAAGCAATTCAACAGCTTCAGTTACTTGATTTTTCTTTGGGAGCTTTATTTTCTTTTGAGGAACAAAGTCATCAAAGGTTTTTGCAATCTCTTCCTCTTCACTAAGATCATTAAGTGCAGAAGGTTCAACTGCCATACCGGGTTGACATGAGTCACGTGTTTTCACAAGTGGAAAAAGCAAGTCAAACCATTTTCCAAATCCTTTTTCATCTTGGAAGCGTTGGATTCCAGTGGCAGTTTTATTTTCATGGCAGCTTGTTTACAATCGCTGACACAACGTTTAAATTTTGTCCTCAACTGTTGAACAGTGAACGTAATCTCTTCTCCTCTTTCATTTGCTCTTTTTTTCAGCTCAGTTAATACCTTTTCATAAATAATGCCATTATTTTGATTTTTGTGTTAGTAAATATCAACTTTTGTTTATTGTAGTCATCAGATGTAATGATATCCACTAAGTCATCCACAGCATCAGTACTCCACACTGCTTTTCTTCCAGCCTTTCCTTTTTTTCTCTTGGTACCAATAAATCTTGTGCAATTTTCTTCACCATCATCCTCATTCTGTGGGATTGTAGAACTATCACCGGCATTTGTTTGCTCACTATATAAAACAATACACAAATTGCCCAAATGTGTACCAGCAATAGTTGGTTGCAAATTGTGGACATGAATAAAGTACACCAGGAAAAGTATTATGGAAGCAAATTATTTTCAGTATATAGCATTGGGATAGCCATGTTTGGACATTAAATGGGTGGTCAATTTCTAGCCTCCAATCCTTCAGTTTCTGGAAGGCACAATTTTGATAATCATATTATTTTAACATTTATAGCTATTGTTGCTATATAGCAAATGACGAATAAAAAAATCAATAAAATTGGCTGATTCAGCCTGACGTCAACTGAATTCAAAAGAAATAATCACTTTTTACGTCGATATGTTTTTACGTCATACATTCAAAAATGTCACATTTCTAACCTTTTCTTGTTATTTTCTAATTTTTCTTCATACTCTTGCCCAAAAATATTGCAATTGATACAATATCCAACTGCTTTCCCAGCAAGCCAGCCTTGGCATTCGTCGTCTGGTTCATGTATCGCGCAGCGATTACAAACAGACGCAGAACACTGCAGGCAAATGTAGTTTGTTAGCTTTCCACATGAAATACAATACGTCGTCGACTGTTTTGGTTCAATATTTCCTTTGTCTTTGTCCTCCATATTTGCATATACCACATGGACGAAAAAACGCGGGAAATTCTTTCAATAATATAACATGACGTTCTTCGTCTTTTTCTTCAAGCGAATTAAATTCGACACATGCAAAATGCGACCTATGAAACCACGTCGCATCGAGCTCGCATAATGCGACCGGAACAGTCGAATTTAGCATCACGGTCGACCGCAATTAAAAACGGCGAATTCAATTGTTTCATACGTCGCATCTCGCATGCAGATAATTCAAACAATTGTATTCGACACATGCAAAATGCGACGTTTGAAACAGGCCTTAGTATTTAGTAAAATGAAATCCTTGACGATTGACAAAACTCAAAATACATTCTCAAATTTCATTCAATTTTTCATGCCGAAGACTCAGTTGCTGCCCGTCCACGGCATAATCACAACTCTTATGTGCCTGAATCACATGACCAGTGACGTCTATTGACTGTATTATTTGACTCATTTGCCAAAAACTCAAGGATAAATTGGTTTTAAATCTTTATCTGATAATCCAAATCATATTCTGAATCATATTCTGGCTTTTGTTGTCACATCCAAATACGGCTTTACACCATCCGTGGAGTAGGAAGTTTAGTTTCCTTCAGGAATTTCATAAACAAACATGCAACTTGCAGATTGACAACACCGACGATTTCTCTTGTCCTTTTTCTAAAGTAAATCATACATCATTGGTATTTGTTTGTTTTTTGGCTACTGGCGAAATGTGTCAAATCTAAGACGCCGTCATGACACAGATGCCTGCTGCTATTATGTTTTTTCCTGTTATCTTCCTAGTCTTCTGATCTCTGAACATGCTAAGCAGAAAAAAAAGAATGCACAGATAAAATCATAAAAATCCCGCCGATAACAGGCGCCAGTTGAAATGGGATCAATCATCAATTATCAACGCCCATGCACGTCTAGGAAATTAAAAGAATCCAAGACACGCCCCTGAATATCGGGGGGGGGAGAGCTAAGTTCCAAATTCAGACAATCACAAAACCGGAAAAATATTTATCGTCGAAGAGTTGCAAACTTTTAGTGATGTTTAAAGGCATTTGATGAGTTTTTCAGTAGCAAAGGAGCCCGGATCTTTATCCAGTCCGAAAAAGTTGGCGTTCTGGCTCAGCAAGAAGAAGAAATACAAGCTCAATTTCGAGAGCTTCTTAACATTATGCAGGTCAGCCGATCAAACCTAGTCGGTGTTGTTTATATTTTTATGGTAATGCGTCGGGCCTGTTGCCTTTTAGGTTTAACGTTTAATGCTCTCTTTTACGCATTATTTAGCCAAGCTGGATTCGAACTCATCGAGGTATTTAAACGATTTCAATCTTTTCAAATGCTTTATGTATTATTACTATAGAACTTTGTTGTATTTTGCTCTCTCGCGTGCACTTGGATCAAAGCTGTGTCACCTGATCCCATCGGTAATAGCTATTTTTTGTTTAGAGAACCCCTCCAAACAACGGCTAGACAATCGTTAAGCACAATCAAAATATTATCGGACTAACTATTTCGCAGTTTCATTTGCGATACAAAATTCTCGAGCTAATCCTCATCCATCTAGATTTCCGTTTTTGCCATAGTTTTGCCTCGTCATAAAAGGTCTTTATTTGCCAAATACGCAATACCCTTGATGATTAATAGACATTTTTTCAAAATTTCGACGAGTGGACATTGAAGAGTGCTTAAACTGAACCTATCAATGTTATCTGATATCACCTGCTAGCTGCCATACTATTATTGCGAATGAATGTTTGGTCTAGTTTACTGTTCATATCATCTGAGCCAACAATGTTTCACTCAAATTACAGTTGTGGACTACCTGAAATTTATGAAAGAGACTTTAGCCATTAAGTAAAGACCCTTGGTTTAATAGATGAATAAAAAAAATGCAAATCAAACTTCAAGATGAAAGGGCTTTGCTTGTTCAAAATTTTGAAATGAGCAGACACTCTATCTGGAAACTAGTATAATTTGTTAATCAGAATCAACATGTCTTAACAATAAGGCCCTGGAATATTGAAGTTCTTTGGATTATCAAAGAACTTAAAAAATATATCAAAATTTGATGTATTTTATATTACTGCATGGGTGCAACTCAACATTTGTGATAATTTTACTCAATGTCCTGCTGGTGGTAACAAATATTAGGCTCACTATATCATCAGGTAGTGTCAAAATATTATACTACACAAGCAAACATTTTGCTAGTTGATTGGCAGCTTGTCATAAAAATGTGTAGCACATTGCATAATTTAACCTGACATGCACTGACACATCATCAGCTCATGTCTATACCTTGGATATTATATTATTCAACCAAAATGTTTGTGATTTCCACATAATAATGCATACAGTTGTCACTTACTGTATGTTGGTTGCTACCTGGACATATTTTAGATAGATTTATCAAAGCCATGGATAGACGAATGTCATGTGGATGTCCTGATTCATAAAGTTACAGATTTCATTGCTGCTGCGGAGAATGGGGACTTACAAGCATTTAAAGCAGTCCAAAAAATTGAGGTGAGTCAAATTGATATTTTGGCATAAGTTAAAAGAGCTTGGAACTATGTCCAACATAGCATATGACTTGTGTTTTCAAAGCACAGATAACATTTTCATATTTTTTTTTGTAGACATTCATTGCAGATCACCCTGAAGTTGTGGTCATTGACCCAGTAGAATCTGTCCGTCTTCTCAGTGATAGATCTGCTTATTATCCTATTATGAGACAGTGTGAAATTAAAGATGAAGGTACAGCACTCAGTCCAGCCTGGCCCTTGTTAGCTATGTTGTGCATCTTCACAATGCACAATTGTCATTCCAGTTAGGTGTCAAGAAGTGCTCTATCAATCTACATACCTTTTTATTCTTTGAAAACCATTGAAGTTTTTGCTGTATGGAAAGCTGAATTAGGCACTTGCCATGCCTTGTATGTTCTCAAATTAATGCTTTTACTCCTTGCTGCTTTTCAGATGGTGAAGCATTCATACCCAATTTTGTTAGTCTTGAAAGTGCAGACAGGAAAGCCAACATGAGAGCATTGCATCTTGCAAATATCAAGTTTCCTTTTAGTAAGTTGCTCTATATTACAGGCTTTAGCCACTAAATAATTTGCATTGCAGGGCCTAATTAGAGATCCTGCATGGACTCTACCCCAGTCTTCTGTCACTACACTCCCATCATTCTCATATTTCCCCCCATTCTTCACTGTCACATACCTTCCCATCATAGCCTTGTGAACTAAAAAAAAACATTTTTAATCTTGTTGTGGTCAAAGCATTTAAGGCCTGTTTATAACTTTCCATTTAAGTATGCAAGACAAATGTCGCACATGGCTCAGATGAATCCCATGAGGTAGTGAATCCACTATGAAAAATGCAGAGTGTATCTGTACTAACTACTTCAGTTTAATATAGAAGTAAATGTGTAAATACGCTTCAATGATCATGAAAATTATGTTCAAAGCCAAGCTGAGCTTATACCTTGGTCTTTGATGTGAACATTGTTTTTTTGAAGAACCTAAAACAAATTGTTTTTCATAACAGATGAGTATTATATTCAATGAAGAAGGTCTGCAAGACATCACCCCACCATGTGTCTGTCAGGAATTTGTTAACCATAATGCCATTTTATACAAGGTGAATATTTGAATATTCCTTTTCCCGTTCAGGGCCACACAGGTTTTTAATAAAAGTTTTTATCAATCATTAAGATGCACACGTACAAACATGACACTTTAAAGTTTAGATTCCAACCTGAACAATATGAATGAAGATTGTGGCATAGGCCCTCTTTTGCATCCGTCAGAATGATAATTGCATGCAACTTGTCGTGTAGTCTAAATAGGCCTTAAGCAGTGGCCTAAAGTAATGTTTAACGTCCTCACACCTGACGTCATTATAAACTTTGAGTTGAGAAATGTGCACAGCTTATTTCCCAATGTGAAATAGTTTTCATCAATGTGATTTTTCGCATTGCCGGCCCGGTTCGTCACTATCACGTGATATGCTCTCGACCAATAAAACAATAGACAAGGGAGACTTTCATTTTTAGTATACCCTATACCCCATACGTGATAACAGTTATTACTGAATTAGCCGGCAAGTTAATAATTGGAAGGAAAATATGACTCATGCACTTGCAAAATATTCTGTAGGTTTTTGTTATTGGAAACAAACATTACATTAGTGAAAGACCTTCAATCAAAAATCTGCAGGCTGGAGGTAAAAAGTTAATATAAGGATAATTTATGTATCACAGATACATAGCCACATACACAGTCTTCGTGTACTTACACGCGACTTCTTAAATAGAAAAGCTTATTCCTAAATGGGAAAAAAATGGTTCCAATTTTCGGCCCAGAAATGGTACCAACTTTCTCACGCAATAGAATAAATTGATTTCAATTTTACACGATGTGCTTATTTTGGTATTTCAGTCTGCTTAACACCAGTCTATTTTATTTATGCTTGAACTCAAACTTCAGTAAATTTCTCAAAGCTATTTGACTCAGGATTTTTTCTTTCAGACTTTCAAACAATATTCTTCCACAGCCACGACGTCTCTAAGCCAAACTCCTCTTCCTTTCTCAACCAGGTAAAAGTTCTGTCTGGGAATATCATATTTCATTATATTTCTGATGTTTTCTGATCATATTTTGATTTTTTATAGTTGGAAAAGCCCATACTCAAGCAATCACCTCCTGACGAAAAAGTCGTTAAAAAACTCGTAGATATACTTAAAAGACGAATGGTTAGTTTGTGCGTGTTTCTAAAATTGCTACTCCAAACCAATGTTGCATGTACAGCAAAATCTGAAGTTTAACTTTAATTTGTATTCCTGTTAGCGTTTAACCCTTTTTGGTGTTGACGTCATCGTTGAAAGAAAATCCAGACGAATTGGGGTTATCGATATAAACTATTTTCCAGGTAAAGAAATGATAGTTTTCTGTAAATACGATCAAGCAATCGCCGTGGTTGCATTACATACATCAAATACTTATTCCGTTGAACTATGTATAGTTCAAGAACTATATATAGTTTATAAGAGAAAACATACTCCGAAAATAAACATCTTGTAAACTCAAGATATGAGTTGTTAAAAACAAGACACAATATTCAAGGTGATTTCGAAATATTCGAAATATCACCTTGAATATTGTGTCTTGTTTTTTGACAACTCATATCTTGAGTTTACAAGATGTTTATTTTCGGAGTATTTTTTCTCTTATATTTCGCAAGATTGTTTGCTGGAAAATGTTTTTTATATATAGCTTGCAATTTGAAATCTATTTTCCTTACTTTAGGGTATGAAGGCGTAGATAGTGCAATTGAAGATTTGTTTCAACATACCGTAGAAGTTCTGAGGGACCATCAAAATTAACATCTGACTGAATCGAATCTTCATATGTTTAAGAACTTATATTGTAGATTTTAGGTTAGGATGTATATGATTTTTTCATTTGCGGGAAAATTAACGTCACACATTCACATTCCCGAAGTTCGTGGATGTAGCTACATGAGGTGAGAAATACAGTACGTTATTTACCATGATGAATTGATAAACTTGATTTGGATGAGCAACACGATTATTGGCGATCCAGTTTTTTCATTGCAGCCCAGATTTGCGTTACAAAGAAATAGAATAAAAGGGTTCTGAAACTTGTCAGCTTAATCCGAATAGAGCAGCCAACTTTGTATTAGCTCTCCTCAAATTTATTTAAAAGGATCATATCTTAACCAAAAATGAACCATTGTCGTATTAATGAATCCATGGCAATGATGCAAACTTTTTTGCCTATTGTTTGAGCGCGTAAAAGTTGATTTTTCACGGTAACAATGAGCATTTAAGAAATAGAAAACATTTTCCGTGCTTCTATACAGTTACAGAAACACACGTGGGAGTTTGGGAGAACGAGAAATAATCAGTGGGAAAACGAACTCGTAGGGCGAACGTTATTTCGAGTTCTCCCAAACATCCACGCGTGTTTCTGTAACTGTTTAGAAACACAGGAAAAAGTGTTTCCCATTTTTTATAATATAACTCAATAAAAAGATTTTGTACAAATATTATAATTCGATTAAATTACAAATTCTGATTACATTACTTCGCCTGTCAAGTTCAACGGGAAAATCCCCGTGTTTCTATGCAGTTTTAGTATACACCCGACTGTTGTCTATTACAAATCCTACATTCTGATTGGCTACTCAACCATTGTCTATTCGTGATCGTGCACGCTTGGGAAAATTTCGTTCGCGCGACCGTATAAAATTGAATTCTTTTTCGGTGTATCGATTATTTTCTCGAAATTAATATATCTAGGTACAGGGTGTATACTAAAACAATTAGCAACAACTCGCCTTCGTTGTCTATGAGCGAATAGTCAACTCAGGCTTCGCCTTCGTTGACTATTCGCTCATAGACAACTCGGACTCGTTGTCTAATTGTTATATATAGAAACACGTTTTTCGAATAATCAGCACGCGCGTACTTAAAATGTTATATATAAACTATTATATTAGCTAGTTCTGCATTTAGCGCGATATTTAAATTAGAAGAGTAAAAAAATCGGGAACATTCAAAATTGTGTGTTGTTCCTATGCTCATTTTATTGATAGCTCGATATCTACTAAACATTTTCAATCGTTGTAATGCAGAAGTATTTGCTAAAATATAATGGGAAGCGGACAACAGTGTAGTGCTTCCAATTTTTTGGTGTCAGCTATATATTTTAGATCGGTGAATACTCCCATCACTCATTTCTCTTTAAATTGTGTAGTGATAAGTGTTTTATTAATTAAACTAGGGGGGGGGGACAAATTAGCGACCCTCCCCTCCATCGGCCACCTAATTACTAATTGACTCTGAACGATTGGCAACCATCTACCGTAGAGTATTCCTTAGTTATTACCAACTGCCCCTTGCCTCCCTCTCGCTGGCATATCGAGCATTCAGGTGGCAATTACAATGTGGCATCCGGATATTTTGCCGAAAGACAACACTTTGCCGAACGGGATATTTTGCCGGTCGGACAATTTGTCGAAGGAACTTTTTACAGAAAAGACATTTTGCCGAAAAGTGATATTTTGTGAGTATTTTTTATGAGTAAATTTAAAGTATTTATAGTTTTGTGAGTAAAATTGTTAGTAAAACTTGAGAGAACACGACAATGTACTTGAATGCATTTACAGGGTAGAAAGAATGTTTTAAACTCGGCGGATGCTTTTCATAAAATTTGTATGCATCTAGCTATACTCTCGATATTAATAAAAGATTGTGTAAACAAAACCTTTACGTTTATCAATAGTATAATTCTAATATGGCAATTTTTGGCACGTGCGCGCAAACACAAAGAACATAAAAATTCTCAAAGCACTGCTATTTTCGGCAACAAGTCTGTTCGGCGACATGCCTTTCGACATGCCGTTCGGCAAAGTGTCTTTCGGCTAAATGTCCGGTGACGACAAATTGTTGATCCAGTTCATACTGCTTCAAATATTTACATCATTACCTGGGCATATTAAATCCGACATTCGGAAGGAAAGAATATTGCATGAATCGGAAGGAAAATTGTCGAACAAAACCTTGGTCAGGATTAAATGCAAGCTCTCCTGTTTTCAACCAACCATGTCCAGCCAAATTCAGCGTGAAATAAAAGAGGATCGCACTCGAGGTGTCCGTCCGGCAGAAAAATGAAGTACTTCACTGTCGTTTGTTTCGTCACCACTGACAAAACACCAGAGGCTCATACTCAATAGGTATCGGAAGTCGATACTTTTTCTTGGTATCGGAAGTAAGCATTGGTATCGGCCCATCCTTTCCTAGTTCCAAGTGGCATATTAATTTTTACTTTCAACTTCGCAGACTGAAAGACGAGTCGTTGTATTACACAGAATTAAATCGATTTTTATCTTCGCTCAAAAGCAAGGAACTCGACAAATGAGGTACTCAATAGCTATCGGAAGTCGATACTTTTTCTTCGTATCGGAAGTAAGTATTGGTATCGGAAGTAAGTATTGGTATCTGTTAGGAATGTATATATTAAGTGTGTTCGTATTACGTCAGATAATTTATGCTAGTCACATGCTCTGTCTTTTATGTTGTATCCACGTTGTTGCTTGTAAAATACAAAAAGTTTTATGTTTTGTTCACGATAAAGTTTCAATAGGTTATGGGCCCAGGTACGGTCCCGGATACGGTCGTATAGTTTTTGAGACGTGAACGTGCCGTAGTTTTACTATTGGCGAAGAAACGGTGGAAAGTAAATTCAAAAGAGTCTTTTATGTGATCGTGTAATTTCAATGGCGGAATTTCAAATCACGAAGATTGAGCCCCTGAAGGGCGATAATTATCAATCTTGGAAATACAACATGAAACTTGTTCTGATGGAACGAGGACTTTGGGGTTTCGCTATGGGAACCGAGGTAGCACCAGATGAAACGGCTACAGCTGCAGTGAGAAATACGTACAACCTTAAATCAGATAAAGCGTATTCGTTGATAGCTTTGAATGTAGAGAAGAAATTGCAAATTCATATTTCCAGTATTACCAATTCTAAAGAAGCTTGGGAATTATTAAAGAAGCAATTCGAGTGTGTCTCTGTTGCCCAAGTCGTTAGATTAAACAGACGATTTTACGCTGCGACTATGAAGGAAGGAACAGACGTTCTTGAACATATTACACACATGACCACGTTGGCTGAGCAATTGAGGGAGATGAACGAAGTGATATCCGATCAAAAGTTTGCGACTGTCGTTCTCGGTAGTCTACCTGAATCTTACGATTCTCTCGTCTCAAGTTTGAATGTGCAAAAAATGGAAGAATTAACATGGGAAAATGTAAAGAAATTACTAACCGAAGAGCATTTAAAACGAAAGAGAAAGTCGAAAGTCAAACGGAGATGTCCAAACAACATGAAGCATTGTTTCTGAGAAAGGAACACAATCCTAATATTAAACGAAATCAACGGTTTGGAAACCAGTCTGAAAGGAAACATTCGGACAGTTCTAAACAGTACAATCCTGAAAGAGTTGGCAATGGTCCTAAGTGCTATAAATGTGGTAATATCGTGCGGAATTGTCCACAGATCAGAAGAAATGTTAAACCACAGTCAAATTTAGCTGAAGAAAGTGGAAATACACAACCTAACGATGGAAAAGATAATGAAGACTTTGCCCTTCATTCCACAACAAATCATCCTCAAGACAACAAGCTATGGTTCATAGATAGTGGGGCAACCAAGCACATGACATCAGAAAAGGGTATGATTACCAATTACATCCAATATTCGCAACCATCTGAAATATACCTTGGTGATAACACAGTGATAAAAGCATTTGGAGAAGGAAAAGTGACACTGGAAGTTTATGATAGATCAAATGTTGTAACACTGGGCTTGTACAATGTTTTGCATGTACCAGAAATCTCCAAAAACCTGTTATCGGTCCCAGCCATGACGCAAAAAGGTGCTGAAGTGTTGTTCGAACAAGACAACTGTCATGTTACGAAAGATGGAAAGACCCTGACTATAGGACACTTGGTCAGTAATAACCTGTATGTACTTAACACTCAACCTGACTTTGTCAATGTTGCTTCTGGGAAAGCTTCTTTGGAGACTTGGCACTGTAGATTTGGTCATCTGAATTACAAGTATATTGATCAATTGACAAAGAAGAAAATGGTTGATGGTATGAATCCTTCTAACAGTGAAATGGTGAAACACTGTGAATCCTGCGCTCGAGCAAAGATGCACAAAGTTCCTGTACCAAAGGCAAGTTCTAACAAGACAACTCATCCACTACAGATAGTGCACAGCGATGTTTGCGGACCTATGAATGTGAATTCCATTGGCGGTAGCAAGTACATACTAACATTCACTGATCACTACACCAAATATGTTACAGTGTACTTTCTTAAGAACAAGTCAGAAGTCATTAAAGTTCCAAGAATATGTAAGCATGGCTGAAAAATCAACTGGTTCGAAGGTCAAAATTATCCGAACGGATAATGGAGGGGAATATACAAGTAATCAATTTACGCAGTTCTGTAAAAGCAAAGGAATAATTCATCAGTACACCAATCCATACACCCTGAACAGAACGGAATTTCAGAAAGACTAAATAGAACTCTGGTGGAATCTGCAAAATCCATGTTATTTCACGCTGGACTTCCTCTCAGCTTTTGGGCAGAAGCAATCAATACAGCCACATACATTCATAATCGAAGTCCTACAATTTCCCTAACTGAAAAAACACCATATGAATGCTGGACTGGAAGAAAACCTGATGTTTCTAACTTAAAGGTATTTGGGTCGATTTGTTTTGTACACGTTCCAGATGGTCTAAGACGAAAGCTAGATCCCAAGTCTAAAAAAGGAATTTTCATTGGTTATCCACTTGAGACGAAAGGCTATAAGGTGTATGATCTAGAGTCAAAGCGCTTTGTTCGAAGCAAAGACGTACTATTTCATGAGAACAAATTCCATGACTTCCAATTACCGAATAAAGAGAACATTCTATTGGACGATGTTGACAAATACGTGATAGCAAACGAGAATGAAGTGATGACGGATACTGTGGTTGAGCCCGCGATCCCTCCCGAATTAGAGCATCAACCAGCAGTGGGAGTGGATCAACCCAGAGATACATATGAACAGAATTTTCTAAGGCAAGTACAGAACATCGGGCCGAAAAGAGAGAGAAAAGCCCCAAGAAGATTTGCTCCTGATGAATGCAATGCAGCTGAGTCACCATTATTAAGTGATGAAGAACCTAAATCCGTAGCAGAAGCTTTGAACGGCAAGAACGGTGAGAAATGGAAGCTAGCTCTAGAAGCAGAATATGAATCATTGGTAAAAAGTGATACATGGGAGCTAGTTGAGCCACCTGATGACGCTTGCGTTGTCGGTTCAAAGTGGATTTTCAAAATAAAGCATAACGCTAACGGAGAAGTTGATCGATACAAAGCTAGGTTGGTCGCCCAGGGATACACACAAACGTACGGCATAGATTATGAAGAAGTGTTCTCACCGGTAGCTCGGTACTCTAGCATCAGAACATTGCTAGCACTCGCAAATGCACATGATCTGGAAATCCACCAAATGGATGTAACTACAGCATTCCTCAATGGATCACTTGAACACGAAATATACATGTCACAGCCAGAAGGTTTCGTTGATTCAAAACATCAAGATCATGTTTGCAAGCTGAAAAGAAGCTTGTATGGGCTGAAACAGTCAGCAAGATGTTGGAACCAAACCCTCAACGAATTCTTGGTAAAGATTGGATACCGAAAGAGCGATGCAGATAACTGTCTTTACGTGAAGTCAGTTAAACGTGATGATGGCGTCGTTAGTTTTGTGATTCTTGCAATCTATGTTGATGATATTATCCCAGTGTCCAACGACATCGAAATGCTCAACGCAGAGAAGAAATTGTTACAAGAAAAATTTCAAATGGTAGATCAAGGAGAAATACATTATATTCTGTGCATGTCCATCAAGAGAAATCGGTCAGAGAAGATCTTGTTTATAAATCAAGAGAAGTACCTAGAGAATGTCTTAGTTCGTTTTGGTATGAGTGATTGCAATCCTGTATCGACTCCACTCGAAACTGGGAAAACGTTTCGTAAGCGAACAGATGAAGACGAGCCATTCGATAAAGAAATCTATCAACAAGCAATTGGTTGCTTAACTTACGTATCAACCACCACCCGACCAGATATCACAGCTGCCGTTAGCATCTTGTCACAATACATGTCAGATCCTTCTAAAGACCATTGGTTTGGCATTAAACGTGTGCTGCGATATCTCAAGGGAACATTAACCTTTGGATTAAAATACGTACCGGCGAAAATGATTGCGACGCACATGGCTACTCCGATGCCAACTGGGCTGGCGACATAGACACTCGACGATCGACCAGTGGATATGTTTTTAAAGTAGCCGATGCTACAATAAGCTGGAGCAGCAAGAAGCAATCAACGGTTGCGAAGTCAACAACAGAAGCTGAATTCGTTGCCATGAGTCAGGCCAGTCAAGAGGCCATTTGGATACGAAGATTGCTATCTGATCTTGGTTGTAAGCCTGACACCCCTACCTTGATCAAAGAAGATTATCAAGGTGCAATAGAGATAGCGAGGAAGTTCCACAATAGGACTAAACACATTGATATAAATTTCTACTTCATAAGAGAAAGAATCATCTCAGAGGAAATCAAGGTCGAATATTGTTCGACGCATGACATGATCGCAGATATTATGACGAAAGCTTTACCAAAGCACAGATTCCAAAAACTTAGAAGCTCACTGAATATTTGTTCATTTTGAACCATATAGTTGAACATTTTTTTTACATTTGACATTTTACAGTTTTTTTTACTATGAACACAACTAATAAGTGGGAGTGTTAGGAATGTATATATTAAGTGTGTTCGTATTACGTCAGATAATTTATGCTAGTCACATGCTCTGTCTTTTATGTTGTATCCACGTTGTTGTTTGTAAAATACAAAGAGTTTTATGTTTTGTTCACGATAAAGTTTCGATAGTATCGGCCCATCCCTTTTACTAGCTCCTAGTGGCATATTTACTTTCAACTTCGCAGACTGAAAGACAAGTCGTTGTATTACACAGAATTAAATCGATTTTTATCTTCGTTCAAAAGCAAGGAACTCGACAAATAAGGTACTCAATAGCTATCGGAAGTCGATACTTTTTCTTGGTATCGGAGTGAGTATTGGTATCGGAAGTATGTATTGGTATCGGCCCATCCCTTTTACGAGCTCCTAGTGGCATATTTACTTTCAACTTCGCAGACTGAAGGACGAGTCGTTGTATTACACAGAATTAAATCGATTTTTATCTTCGTTCACAAGCAAGGAACTCGACAAATGAGGTACTACATTATAGCTTTAATGTTACCTAAACGGTTGATGTTTGATTTTTTCCTGATTTTGTGAAAACATGATAGTCTGATCGGGGACTTCCTGAATTCTGGCGTAATATCAGCCACATCGCGCAGGAATTAATATTATTATTATAGCACAGCTAGTAAATAACTACATTTTTTTCTTTTTAACGTTGACTGCATTCGTCTGTGCCCATGTCTTACTCTATTAAAGACAATTATGATATTACTACAAAGTGTCGTACTACATCTCAGCGAGTCAGCGTCGCGCTTATTAGCTATTAGTGAGTTTTGTTTGAAAAATACAACTGCAACGCCCCCAACGGCAACGGCAAAATATATTCACCTCTAATGTTGCACACTGCCGTAGTTGGTGAAACGGCATCGTGACTTACACCAATTTCACGGTGCAAGACAACGCGGTAACAGTTAATGTGTTCGATGTTGTTTGGAGTGTTACTGAGAAGCAACTTTGCTGATGACCATGTTTATGATAGTTAATAACTGTTTCAGATAAAGAGGAAACTTGAAGAGGCAAATCAAGTCGATACTAGCTCGTATTTTCTTTAATACCACAATATTAGGCCACGTAATTTACACTTTCTTTTGTCTTAAAGGATCAATGCCATTGTTGATAAGGACATTGCCGCTGCCGTTGTATTTCCTAGAATTAAAAGCGCAACTCATACTCAAACTCGTTGAGTATAGGAGATCTGAATCGCGTTGTAACGATTCCATGACGGTAATTCCACTGGCGCAAGATCTTGATTTTCAATGTCTTACCTCAAATCATTCTGTTGATTAAAAGTTAGGGCTTTTTCATTGATCATAATAACAGAATTTCTATGTCACTCATCACTCATGATGAGTGCAGCGAGAGTGAGCTTTATAAATACAGGCGTTACAGTATTGTAAAATGTCGTTTATTCAGCGAGAACACTTGCACTGAGTGAATGGCGCACTGTTGAAGGTTTTGATCGACTTAGAAGAAGAATGGCTTACCAAACGAAATCCCCAAATCATCACAGATTTCGTAGCTATTGCGAATAAGGTATGTACTCACTGTACTGTATATGACTAAAATAGGGTGTGAATTCCTGCATCAATGTGAAGTACGCACGACATTCAACACGCATTCAACACCATATTCAAAACACCATGTGACTCATTTCAATCATTCAAACGTTCGAAATTCAAATTGCATTTTGAACATTTAAGCATTTATTTTAAAAAATAAAACTGTAATTCGATATATAGGAATATAAACTTCTAATATTTTGTTTTATTTTCTATTTATAAACTTCTAATATTTTGCTTTATTTTCTATTTACGCGAGGTAGGAGATCTTTTACAATAGATTAACTAATGTTCATTGATGTTAGTTTTCTGGCTTCGTTCTTCTCTTCTCTTAAAATATTCGTCGTTGCTGTTCTTGTCTTTGGTCGTTGGTTCTGTAAAGGTTGAGCTTCTCTAATGATTCATATGCTTTTTACTCCGCTAGTCTACTGAAGGTTGGGGATGCTTTTTACTCCGCTAGTCCACAGAAACTTGCACACGTCATCAACTAGAGTGGGCTGATCCTTATCCAACCAACCAGCGCTGTTAGTTAGAAATGTGGGTTGGCGTTAGAAGCTCGTTCCAGCTCTCATATCTTGTTTATATAAGGCGTTGTCGCACTAGTCGAGTTGGTCTTTAGCTCTATCGATCAATACTTTCAAATGTTCATAACTTAAAATATTTATCATCAACAACCATTAAAATTATCAAACATTGTTTCTGTGAATCTTATTTTATAACTTAACTACCTATTCTTCTATTTTAATCGAATTAAGCTTTCTCTGACCTAATCCTTAAAATGCTCGACCGCGCATTATAAAAAAACACAGTTGATTGACATAAGAGCTTCGCAGCTGCCTCAAGCATGCATATTTTCAAATGTGACAGTTAAACTTGGCAACGACATACGACTGTTGATCCAGGTGCGCACGTTGTGACAGGATGATTGATATTTTCACCTCACTATTTTATTCAATCCCACGAAATGTCATGCATGAAAGGAAATGTGATTAATGATTGCGAATGGGTCGGAAGTTAGGCTTGGTGGAAAACATGGATCCCGGACTACGGACCACGGACTACAGACCACGGACTACGGACTACGGAACAAGGGTGAATCATGTTAGCCAGTGTGTTTGTTTACATTTTTCCTCCTTGACCAATCAGACTGCGTGAAATTCGAAATATACGAACAAAAGGAGTGGGAAAATAACACCATGTTCTAAGCCCTCCGTGCCATTCAATATTAAACTTTTCACCTCAAAACTAACAAATTGTGACAAAGCGTGACTTTTTCTTTAATTTCCTTGTGGGGATTTTGTAAATTCGATGCACAACGCGAAATATTTATGTTTGAATAACCGTGTGTCAACGCGCGTAAAATAGCAGACACCTCAGTATAGCCTGTCTTTAAAACGCATATGAAATACTTTGTCAGACTCTATAAATTTTGTAACTTTTAACGTATTTCCTTCCAGTAGACTGACTACAGTGTAGTTAGGACCCTATTCTGTGGTACAGAGTAATATCTTTCTCGTCGGAACACGTCAGAGTTAAAAGTGTAGTGTTATTATTAGATATCACATCACTCATATCCGGTTGGATTCTTGGAAGAGGAAACTAAAGCCCAAGGGGTTATCCAAGAAATTGTTTACTGTTGTTTAATTCTGTTTGTTTTCTGTATCATCGTCGTAGCCGTCGTCGTCTTAAGGATCACTCTCTTCGTCGCTGTGTTCGCTTCGTCAACGCTGATATTTGCAGGAGAAAACACAGCCTTGTTTGCCGTCTTGCCAAGAGCTTCAACTTTTGCCAAAAACGTTGCTTGACAAACTGGGCAATGGCTAATGATAGGCAGAACACATTCAATGTGAAACAAATGTCCACATCCACGGAAAGCATTCCAAATAAAGGGGGCTCACTTTTGTGCAGGTAGGCAAATCGCATTTTCAATGGTGGAAATATTTTGGAAGTACGTCCGTGGTCCGTAGTCCGTGGTCCGTAGTCCGTGGTCCGTAGTCCGTAGTCCGTAGTCCGTAGTCCGTAGTCCGTGGTCCGTAGTCTGTAGTCCGTGGTCCGTAGTCCGGGGTCCGTGTTTTCCACCAAGCCCGGAAGTTATATTTACTCAGGCGTCTTGTGGCAAAAATCATTCACTAATCCCTGTCATGCTATTGATATTCCTATTTTTACAGCTATTTTTATATGCGTATCTCTAAACTCAATAAAGCCTTGCGTAACAATTTTAACAAAACACACAAAATCAGCGTAGGATATATACTCCAAAAAAGAGATTTTGTACCACTATATTTATTACTAATTTCACGTTTCGCTCTGCCAAGAACATTTCTTAATATTCTAAGCCGCTATTTCATAGAATTTCTTCAGAACTTTCGTACGCTGCAAAAACAGATGGGTCAAAATGACCCCCAAAACAGAATGATTAAAATGAGTCACATGGTGTTTTTGAATATCGTCGGTTCGAAATATTTCACAGGAATAAAGATGTGTTGCCGATATATGTACTGGTCGATATGACGATATTTGCATCGCGAAGCGTTGTGTACAAAGAACGCTTTTTATATAAAGAGAAAAAACCCTGTACAATAATAATAAACAAATAATATAATGTCACGTCGTTCAGGAATTATTACTTCATACAAATGAGAATAACCGACGTTGGCATATGCTTTGCCAAATACTAGGGGGTTTATCGCAATCTACATTTAAGGTGTCGGCCCAACAGCAGCACGGCCCGAGTCACGTGAGTCAAAGGAATAAATAATTTTTGGTCAAAAAGTTTTCTAACGAAACGAAAGAAGTCGATAGCGTCAAGTTGAGCGGATAGAGTTTGTAGATCGTAAACCTTAAAAAATCGATCATAAAAGATCGTAAAAAAATAAGCAATAAAGGAGCTAATTATTAAGTAAGCTAGCTTATATACCAAAATAGGGTTTTATTTCCTGCTGACTTCCAGGCGTTTTCACAGAACTGTGATGACGATGAAGTGGATATAATTATTTCGATCTTATTTTGCCCCTGTTTCGCAGAAAATATTGCGTCAGTTAGCTTTTCTTACTTTCATATCGGAAAGTACGTTTGAACCCCTAAACTGTTTAAAACTACTGTAGGAAACAATAGATCTTTATATTCTAAATTAATTTATTTGATTGGTTGGTTAATTAAGTCATGTGAACGGGTCGGATAAGGTTGCACTATCACACGTGGGAGGCACTATTGTGAAATCAGCCAAGCTGACAACATGTAAATTATGTTGGCTTGTGACTTGTGTTTTAAATAAATAACAAGACGCCCGTTCTGGAGTTCACTCACGTGCCAATCTTTAATATAAAGCTTCTGAAAATAAACAATACAGTTCATACTCATTTATATGCTTTGCGAACCTAAATGTTGTTCGATCGCGACATTCAGAAGCACATCGTGCTTTAAAAAGTATAGAAGTTCAATTGTTCAAAAATGTTAATAAACCGCATGATACGTTCACTTTGTCTTACTCTTACACTTTGGAATTCGCGCTTATATAGCTATATTAAATGTTCAATCCCGTGCAAACTGCGACGTGTCAACGCGCCCATACAAGCACGACCACATCTTGGGAGGCAAAACTGTTACGTAGATAATTATGGTCACATACCGTACACTTTTCAAATACTAGTATATTTCGCGCCAAAACACACTTGCGACGACGAAAAATAAAAAAAAAAAAAAACAAAAGAAAACCGAGGCGAATTTTCAACTCCGTCGCTGACGCCGGAGTAATTATCTGAAAATCAAAGAGTTCAACGCTTTTTATATAGCTACCTTAATTGCTACCTAATACTTGCCATAGTTTCATTTCACAGTTCATGTTATTACAACATCGCGGCATAAGCTATGCAAGTGCTCTGAAGTAAATTGAGCAGTAAATTGAGCAATTTATTTACTCACATGGCTAATTCAATTGATTTACGCGGACTTAATTTACTTTTTAGACTTTTATTTTGAAAAATATAAAAATCTTTTCATGCCATATTGCAAGCCAAGCTGCTCTGATCACTACTATAGTTACCCAGACCAGGCACACTCAATGGTAGATTTTTGTAAAAACGATAACAAACTAGGTTTTAACACTAGAACGACGGAATTGGTTTTGCCTCGGAGCTGAACCTCGAATATATAAAACGTTTCCTGTAAAAAACGTTTTACAGACTGTAAAAATATAAAACTTCTACGATCAATCTATTTTAAACAGTCGCTATTTTACTTAGACTATACGGAATACAACACTTCACGTTCAGGATGCCAATTGTCTTTAAAGTAAACCATGAAAAGTTTATCAATTACCCTTTCTTGCGTGCTTTATATATTTTTTTTCTTTATATAATTTTTTGAGAAAAAATATTCAGCGTCGATTAGGGAGACATATAAGTTTGCAACCTTGAAATTTTCAAAACAGAATAAATCGTGATTTTTTGGTACAAGGCATCTTAAATGCTATAATTTTATATATTAAATTTAATTACAAGAATTTATTATGTACAAGTTTTAAATTTTATAAATAGTCTTTTCAAATAATTGAAAAGACTATTTATAAAAGATCGTTTGAATCGTTCAGTTTTAATTTGAAGTGGAATAAAAATATGTCCCCTTTGTCTTAAGCCTCTCTGTTTATAACTAGGAAGCAATATGTATAGTTCATAATCTAGATTTGATACAATATATACCACTTATTAACCGAATTTGAGGTTCCAGTACGGACCGAACGTATTCGGTTAATAAGGGATTTATTATATGGCATACAATATTTAGTTTATTTATTTATACAATGCGCTGCAGCATTCTTGCCGGCTCTTTCGCAGCCAGTCGCCAAGCAAGCACTGAAGTGTCTTCAAAAACTTTGTTTTTTACTCGTTAAATAAGAATGATACAGTAATAATTATAAACAAAAATCAAAGATGAATAAATATAATATTCACATGTACCAAATAATGCTCTTCTTCGTCCATTCTCCGTCGATATTTTTCGTGTCAAAAATAAAAGTGCAAGCTTGTTTTTGTTCAAAAATATGAGAGTTGGACCGTTACTACGGCAACGGTCCAATACTGGGGGATTCCAGACCGGCAAAGAACCAATCAGCGCACGCCATTTTAGTCACGAGACCGCGTGCCATATAATAATGCTAAATAATTTTCTCTCCTTAAAGCTTCGATAATTTCAGATATCGTGATATTCTTTGTTGCATGCATAGCCACAACGTTAAGCCCGCCAGAAGAACTTGTCTATACGATCTAAATAAAAATTATTTGTTTTGGGATGCAGAGCTCCACGCTTTAATGCAGTAATAAAAGAGTTGCATGATTAACGAGTAACGATATTACCAAGACAGAGCCTTCACCATCGTTCCAGCATCATTGATTTACGCGGAATTTTTTATGAATGCTTAATACAAACAGACTCATAACTTCCTGTAACCACGTTTTTTTTTATATCAGCCTTGTTTTCAGTATAGGCATAAACCTGTAGCCTAGAAGTGCATTTAGCTGAGCCTATGCACAGATCAGACACGATTTTCTGCAGATTTTTAATTTTTTTCCAGCATATAAATTTTGTCATAAGATTCAGTTTGAGAACTACTTAAGGCCACTCTTTACCTTCAATGACTGCTTTTGTGACCATTTGTCGGCTGGTTTTCATTGCCGGAAAAGAAATTCAGGAAGTTTTTATTCGATTTGTATGTCTTATCAAATCTCACTCCTGACACCATATTTCGACAGGCGTCATTCTATATTTACATATGACTGACGTCATATTTGTTCACTGATCCCAAATTTTAACTGGATATCTAACAAATTCATTTCATTTCATGTCGTTTCATTTTCAAAATCAAATTTATTTCAATTCGTTTCAATTCAAACCATACTTTTTCAAAATCATAATTCTGATTAATAAATGAACCAAGAAGCTATCCTCAAATCCAGGGGCGGCGGGCATTTTTTCAGGGACAGCGGGCAAGGGCGGACTCCATTAAAAAATACTCATTTTGTATATAAAATACAGCAGCTGGTTATGTTGATTTTTGTTTCTTTCAGTTCTACGCTTAAGATATTTGCTCAATGGAAGAATCAGCTTCAGCTGCTGGAAGCTCTGCGTATTGTAGCAACTGGAGGGATATTTAACATCGATATTAGCACTTCCAAAGTAGAAGTGGCAGGAAAGTTGTGTGATATAGCACGAGAAGTGGGCAACACAGTGGGGCATGGAGTGGGACAAGGATTGGGGCAGGGATTGGGACTAGGAGTTGGACTAGGAATTGGACTAGGAGTTGGAATAGTCTAAGTCTAGGCGCCCTGTATTTTGGTTTTCCAGCATTGAAGCCAATAATTGATGATGCAATTACTAAGGGCGTTGGTGGGAAACGCGATGATCAAGACGTTCGTGACATTCGACCAGGATGTTTGCATTTTGAGTTACATTGTTTCACAGACGAAAGGTTTCTGGAAGTATTAGCGGATTACGAATCAGGAAGGATGAAGGAACGCTTGCAGGAAGAATTTTCTCTGGTTGGAATTAAAGTGGAAGGACTGGAGGTGAAGATTGAAAATATGGAGGTGGTGAATGAAAAAAAAGCTAATTGGAGGTAAATGATGAAGGTTTATTTTTTAGATTATTATAAAGATAGCTTCGTAATATTCGGCATTGCTGAAAGCATAGCTGTGGCGTAGCCAGCACGATAATTGGGGCCCATATTGATACAAATCTTTACATTTCAGCAAGATAATATCAATTTTATAAAGAAGCAGGAAGTTTTAACTGGGGTCATTAGTATAAACACTGTCTCAATGTCTGTGCACGTTGCAATGGCTGAACTGGCATGCATATTATTATACATTATCAATATTTACCACAAACAAATTGATATGTTCATGTCACGCATGATTAATTTCTTGTCAAGTCGATTGTCTTTGGAGTCTGCTAACATGAGTATAAATTTCTTGTCTCGTTGCTGGATGCTAAGGGCGCCGGTATTCGTCATTTTTTTTAAATACAACACGCAATATGATTGCCCCGAAAAGTGTATAAAAACATTCTGCCCAATCACATTGCGTGTTGTATTTAAAAAAATGACGAATACTGTACTGCAAAGCGAAATAACCTGTGTTGCTATTGTTATTTGCCTCTTAATTCTGTCTGTATTGAATGTCAAAAGAACTTGTGATGATAGTAAAACCGATTCTATCGGCGATGATACAGTCTACACATACACTTTGGATCTAAATTCGATCTTATATCTTTTTGGAGTTTCTTTTTGTTCCGCCATACTAGGTGCATTTATGTAGTTTATTGAGTGAATTACTATTTTTAGTATACTCCGACTTCATTATACACCGTGAATTCGGTCGAAAGCATTGGAATCACACAACATGATCATGAAGTGGAAGACTACAACCAGTCATTAGAGTCGAAACAAAAAGCTCTTAAAACAAGATTGAAATTACTTGAAGAAGTTCATCCGGACCCCGCTGACAGTTATGAAAGCATTGGAGTAACACAACATAAGATGAAAGATTATCAATCAACATTGAAGGCGAAACAAAAAGCTCTTGAAATCAAATTAAAGCTATTTGGAGAAGATCATCCTGCAACAGCTGACTGTTATGAAAGCATTGGAAAGACACAAAATAGTATGGAAGATTACAAATCATCATTAGAATCTAAACAAAAAGCTTTTACAATCAGGTTAAAGCTGATTGGAGAAGATCATCCTGCAACAGCTTACAGTTATGAAAGCACTGAAAAGACACTAAAGAGCATGGAAGATTACAAGTCATCATTGGAGTCGAAACAAAAAGCTCATAAAATCACGTTAAAGCTATTTGGAGAGAACCATCCCGCAACAGCTGACAGTTATGAAAGCACTGGAAAGACGCAAAATGGCATGGAAGATTACAAGTCATCACTGGAGTCGAAACAAAAAGCTCTTGAAATCAGGTTAAAGCTATTTGGGAAGCATCCTCCAACAGCTGACATTTATGAAAGCATTGGAAAAACACAAAATAGCATGGAAGATTACAAGTCATCACTGGAGTCGAAACAAAAAGCTCTTCAAATCAGGTAAAATGTATTTGGAGAAGATCATCCCGCAACAACTGACATTTATGAAAGCATTGGAAAGACACAAAATGGCATGGAAGATTACAAGTCATCATTGGAGTCGAAACAAAAAGCTCATAAAATCACGTTAAAGCTATTTGGAGAGAACCATCCCGCAACAGCTGACAGTTATGAAAGCATTGGAAAGACACAAAATAGCATGGGAGATTACAAGTCATCATTGGAGTCGAAACAAAAAGCTCTTGAAATCAGGTTAAAGCTATTTGGAGAAGATCATCCTGCAACAGCTGACATTATGAAAGCATTGGAAAGACACAAAATGGCATGGAAGATTACAAATCATCATTAGAGTCGAAACAAAAAGCTCTTCAAATCAGGTTAAAGCTATTTGGAGAAGATCATCTTGCAACAGCTGTAGTTATGAAAGCATTGGAAATACACAAAATGGCATGGAAGATTACAAATCATCATTAGAATGTAAACAAAAAGCTCTTAAAATCAGGTTAAAGCTATTCGGAGAAAACCATCCTGCAACAGCTGACATTTATGAAAGCATTGGAATGACACAAAATACCATGAAAGATTACAAGTCATCATTGGAGTCAAAACAAAAAGCTCTTAAAATCGGGTTAAAGCTATTTGGAGAAGATCATTCTACAACAGCTGACAGTTATGAAAGCATTGGAAAGACACAATATAACATGCAAGATTACAAATCAACATTGCAGTCTGAACAAAAAGCTCTTGAAATCAGGTTGAAACTATTTGGAGAAGACCATTCTGCAACGGTGACAGTTATGAAAACATTGGAAAGACACAAAATCGCATGGAAGATTACAACTCATCATTAGAATCTAAACAAAAAGCTCTTAAAATCAGGTTAAAGCTATTTGGAGAAGATCATCCCGCAACAGCTGACAGTTATGAAAGCATTGGAAAGACACAAAAAAGCATGGAAGATTACAACTCATCATTACAATCTAAACAAAAAGCTCTTAAAATCAGGTTAAAGCTATTTGGAGAAGATCATCCCGCAACAGCTGAAAGTTATGAAAGCATTGGAAACACACAAAATAGCATGGAAGATTACAAATCATCATTGGGGTCGAAACAAAAAGCTCTTAAAATCCGGTTAAAGCTATTTGGAGAAAATCTTGCCACAGCCAATAATTATCTTACAATTTCACTCACACAACTTGGACTAAATGATTTCATGTCAGCATTAGAGTCTCTTCAAACAGCTCTTAAAATCAGGTTAAAATTATCTGGAGAAGATCATCCTGAAACAGCTAATATTTATGTAATCATGGGAATGTTGCAACATTTTACGGAAGATTACCAATCATCATTGGAATCGAGGCAAAAAGCTCTTAGGATTAGGTTAAAGTTATTTGGAGAAGACCATCCCGCTACAGCTGACAGTTATGAAAGCATTGGAGACACACAAAATAGCATGAAAGATGTCAACTCCTCATTAGAGTCTAAACAAAAAGCTCTTAAAATCAGGTTAAAGCTATTTGGAGAAGTCCATCCCGCAACAGCTGACAGTTATGAAAGCATTGGAAACATGCAACATGAAATGGGAGATTACAAGCTAGCATTGGAGTCGTTTCAAAAATCTCTTGACATTCAATTAAAGCGAAATGAGGAATATTATCTGGACAGTGGGGACGTTTGTGACAACTTTGAAATAACACAACAGGCAGTGAAAGATTACAAGTCAACATTAGATTCGTATCAACAAGCTCTTGAAAAGCTCAACGTAGTAGAACATTCTGATAAGACTGAAAGTTTTCAAAACATTGCAATTCTAAAACTAGAGATAGAACGCTTAAAGCTATTGTTAGAAACTAGGCATGTGAAGCTTCAAATGAGATTAAGATCTTTACGAAAGGGAAATTCTGACAGGAATGACGGACGTCGAAGTATTGGAGTTATGCCAGAAAGCCCGAGAGATAGCAATTTGCTATTAGAGTCAGGAGAAATAAAAAAAGAAGAAGATGAAGTAAATATGTTTTTGAAACTTTGGCGCTCGCTAGAAAAAACTAAAATGAAGTTTAAGAGGCTATATAAACCTTTAAAAGACAAAACCTTTAAAACGGGATTCAAAAATTGAATACACTTAATATTACTATGGTTACTACGAAACTATTGGTACATAAACACAAGAGTATCAATCCTGGGGGGATATTATCCCCCCATAAATATCCCCCCATATCTACCTACTTTATAGTGAAATATTAAGTAATCTATTTTTGCATTGTATCGCTGGATTTGCTGCTCGATCGCAATCATTGGCACTTTTATTACGAAATGTAGCTAGTATACATAACGCATTAATCTAGCCAATATGATTCATTTTAAAAGTGCGTCCCCCTCAAATTTTTAGTTGGATTGACGCTCTTGCGTGCACATAGTCTTGTGTAGAACAACGATGACATATTATGACGAATTATGACAACATTATTAAATAACTTTGTTCAACTATTGTGGTTGCCTAATACCGGCAATAATGCAGTAATAATTTATGCTGAGGGTAAATCAATTACGATTTTGTGGCACTTCACTCGATGTAGGTAAATTCTGAAGGTTTTTAAAGGGTATTAATTTTGAGTGGAATGATACACAACTCAATTCAAGCCAGGAACAGTTGAGAAAAATTAGTCAAGAGCACTGCACCGGCATCACGAGAGCGTAGGTTCCGATTCCTGCCGGAATTCCTACCCTTTATAAATCCAATATTAGATCTATTCTTGAGTATGCCTCACCTGTTTGGGGTGGCCTTCCAACCTATTTGGTAAATGAAATTGAAAGAACCCAGACCCGCTGCCTCCGAATTCTTGGTTGTAACAGTGACTATCTACAAAGTCTCTCAGATCGAAGAGAAGAACTTCTGAAGCATGAAGCGCGGAAGATTATGAATGACCCCTCCGATCCTTTTCATATAAGACTCTCTAAATCAAGTAATCCTTATAACCTACGGACAATTCGTTGCAAAAACATATTATCGCGAACCGAGAGACACAAGCGTTCCTTCTTAGCTCGTGCAAGTGCACTCATATAGCTTTGTAGTAGTATTAGTGTATATATACATAAGATTTTTATCTGTACATAATGTTCTTAATAATATTCCTAATGTATTTTCAATTAAATTGTAAATCCATTGTACTTTTACACTTAAGATGGATCAAAATAGATTATTATTATTATTATAGGACCGATAGTTGACTCATTTTTCTCAACTGTTCTTGGCTTGAATTGTGATTGTGATTATGATTGTGATTATTATTAAAATACTTGAATGGCAGTTCAAAAACGAACTGAAAAACACAAGTTTACAAGTATCAGAAATAAGACTATTTACATATTTACAGTGATAAAATACTCAGAAATACAATTACTAACATGTTAATACCATAACTACAAAAAGATATGCTAACATTAGGTTCTAAAATATTAAAATATTAAAATGAGTTCCATTTACGTATGCAATACGGCAAAAAGCTATCATTATAGCGTTTCGTTCGACATTTAAAAAGAGAGATCGATCGAGGATGTCTGAGATCGTACTCATGGGTTAAAAGTTTGGGTAATAGACTAGAAATTTTACCCGAAGGGTCATTATAATTATTTTTATAAAAGGTTCTGCATAACCGTTCCCTTCTCGCTTCTAAGGTAGGTAAATTCAGGTCTTTAAGGCTTTCGGTGTAGGACAAATGGGGAAAAAGAATTTTGAACGCACGTTGCTGAATATGTTCCAATTCAACGGTGAGGAAATTAGGTAGTGAGGTATGCCAAACTGGACATGCATATTCCAGGACAGGTCTGATGAAACTACAATATACCGCCTTAAGATCACTAGGTTGGACACCATTTCTTCTTAATAGCCTTAAGGCATACAGGCGTTTGCTTGCTTTAGAGGATATGTGCCTGATGTGTGTGGTCCACTTGAGATCGGAGGTTAAATTTACTCCCAGGAGTTTGATAGAGTTCACAGCCTCCAGAGGTAGGTTATTGACAAGCAAGGGTTGTGCCGGGGGTTGATTGATCAAGAAGGACACGGTGAAATCTTTAGTTTTTTTTACGTTTAATTTCATGTTGTTCACATTCGACCACTGAGACACCTTATCGAGTTCTTGCTGTAATTTTGGAAAATCCGGTTCACATACTCTAACAACTTCAGAAATAGCACAATCATCAACGTACTTGTACAGTGGTAGTTCACTGGATAGATCATTGACCATTATAAGAAAGAACAAAGGCCCCAATTTTGTGCCTTGCGGAACTCCAGCATTGATTTCTTTCCAATCAGATTTACAAGATTTTAATTTAACGCGCTGTTGTCTGCCTTGAAGGAAACTTGAACACCAGTTTAATAACACGGGTGGAACGTTGAGGAGTTGTAATTTGCGCATTAGAATGTTATGGTCAATTCGATCAAACGCTTTGGAAAAATCAATAAAGCAGGATCGAATAATGGTATTAGGTGTTTCCAGGGCCGAAAGCCAATGGTGGATTAGGTGCACGAGGGCGTGAGTCGTTGAGGACTTTTTCACACAGCCAAACTGGAGGGGATCAATGAATGGCATAACAATGGGTGCAAGCCAATTGAACACGAAAGACTCAAGGATCTTGCTCAGTACTGCCGTGAGGGATATAGGTCTAAGGTCCGTATCAATAGATTTCGGTGTAGGGATCTTGCTTAAAGGGAGAACATCCGCGCATTTCCACAGATCAGGTACAGAATTGAGTTGTGTATGATTCCACTTGAAATTAAGACCCTTTGAAAACCTAGAAAATAATGACGAATGTTGGTTGTTAATCATGAAGCATGCGCACATGTGTGCCGTATTCTTCAAGAGCACACAGCAGGAACACGGCGGGAAAACGTCTGCGCACGCACCAAATTACGCAACTATGGCGGAAATTCTGAATATCAATTAGCATACTGAATATGAAACAAAACATGCATTAATGAATTAAACAAAACATGAATTAATGAATTCATAAAATATAAGCAAAGCAAACGCGAGATGGATAGACCAAACAATCGTTAAAAGTGTCCTAGCATTTAAAGTATCAAGCGAAATGGAATTCGTGTGAATTTTGTTGTTTTTTTAACGGCATGACTTCAGAATATTTTCCGAAAACAAAAGTTTAAACCTAAAAGTTTAGAAAACCCTCGAAAAGTTGAGCTTCTTTAATCCATTTAAATAGTAAAATACATCCTAAATTTCAAATATGAAGAAGACGAAAACTTCTCGTATTGAGCGACGTACTTCTTTTAACAGTGAGCTTAAGCAAGTGACGTTTTTGAGAACACGTACGTTGACCAGAAGTAAAGTTTTTGTTTTTCAGCAATTATTATTCTTAACATCAGGGAGGTAACTAGAACGACGAAGCTGTTGTGGCGTATTTGATAAACAAAATGCTTAAGATGCTGTTTACATGATCTCGCTTAGCCGAGATTTAAAAAAAGGTGGGAAACGTGACTTCGAAGTAGTGAAATTTATACAACATAATCCTGACAACAGTAGCGTAACTAGAACGATAATTGGGAGGTGAATGTAGGATGCAACTTCTTGTACATTTTGGTCTTTTTATTCTTAGTTTTTGGAATGCAATGAGCTCGAAATATAACACAATGAAGTCACTCTCTTTTACCGTCATTTCGAGCCTTCGGAAACGTTCGGAACAGGTTCTTAATGCAAATTACTGGCAGGGCTGACGCACGCGCAGACGTTTTCCTGCGGTGTTTATCGCAGGTGTTTCGCATTAAAATAGCAGACAACGAAGAAGTTGTGTATGTCAATAAAAACCCAAATTATAATTTTTCAATTTAGTTGAGTAATTTTTCAACGTAAATTTTCAAATAATCATGCAAATCTTATTATAATCATGTTATTGCGACGATAAAAATAATGTTCGTTATTCAGAGATATACACAATACGAATATTAATAATACGAACAACTCCAGAATGGAGTTGGATCTTCTTTTTCACAGTCTAAGTCTTATTTTATCGATATTAATATTTGCATCGAAGTTTGGGGATGCGCGTCTTACTCAAAGTATCTTAATCAAATTGACAAATTTTTAAATCGGGCATATAAATATGGATATCTTCTTAATCAATTATCTATTTTGGATATTTTAAACACTAAAGATGTTAAATTATGGAAAAAAATTATAACAGACCCTAATCACGCCTTACACGCCCTGTTACCACCCAAAGTCAATTGGAGTTACGTAATCGTGGACATGACTATGAATTACCAAGGGTTCGTACGGAAAGATTCAAAAGAGTTTTTATGAATAGATGCCTTTTTAACTTAGTGTGACTTTTTTGTGGACAATCGTATACTGTTTTTAAATATGTCTTCTTAATTGTATAGTTGTAAATTGTAAGCCCACACGTTTGCTGTGAGCCATTACCTATAATAACAATTAAATATTTAATCAATTTCACGATTAACCTCGGTTTAAATATCTGTGAGTGAGATTTTCTCTTTCGCTACAGAGATTTGGTTGAAGTTACACCGTGAACTGGCGTTTTAGAACCTCAGGGGCGGAGCCTGCTTAAAATGAGTGGGGGGGGGGGGAAGATTTTATTATTAATAAAGCGAACATCGCATAAAACTATAGACTACTTACGTAACATAAAAAAATATTGGGGGCATACTGGGAGCCAGACAGCAAAATTGGGTGGAGCGAATGTCCCCTCCCCTAGCGCGATCACTGGGAAACCGGCATAAAAATGTTACTATCGATAGGGGGAGGGTGTTACAGCGGCGACTGCTGCATCACTTCGAGTTCCCATAAGCGGAAAATTTTGATTTCAAGCAACCATTAATTTTTAGCAGACGATAACTTGGTTATTTCAGGTCGTATTGATATACGAAAGATATAATCGAAAACCTAATAGGCTAGTCTTTATTGCCATACAAAAGTTTTATCATTTACCCTAGTATTTTATGTGGCAGCAGTCTGTCAAAGTTGAATTCGAACTTTTTTTAAACGCCCTGTATCGCATGTGTTGGCTTTGTGTTTCGTGGGAAATATGTGCAATTTCGTACCATTTGCTCACTCCTCTTGAGGGTGGAAGTAATTAAGGTTGACCCACACTCAAATCATACGAAAACAATACGTGAAACCCACCAATACTTGCTTGTAGTTTCTTGAATACCACAATATTAGGTGAATATATTTTTGTGTATATTTTTGTATATATAGGTTGCTGTTGTGTTTCTCAAACTCTCTAAGCTCATTTTTTCGCACACGACGAGAAAATTTCATACTGCGAAAATTGATCAAAAACAAAAATGGCGTGAGAGTATATGAGATTCAGATAGCTCTACTTTATTTTGCTGATATGACGTCGCTGTAGGATAGCTGTATGTCGCCAAATCTGAACGAAAAATTGGCTAAAACGCCAGCGGAGACAAGGAGTATACGCTAATCTCCTCAGTTTGCGAACTGCAGAAGCCATGCAAGAATGCAGAGGACCGAGAAACACTCAGGCAGTATAAAAAACTTGATATAGTTTTAACGAAATATTAAACACTTCGTTTTTGGTAAAATTTTTTTTTAATTATTCTTGTTGCAGGTATTCGTATCCTGCCAGTTTGTGGAGATGGTTATGCCCTTATTGAAGGTTTGTTGGAGGGTGCCTTTTGGAAGTGAGATGATTGATGGTACCAAACAATTAGTACCAGCCTTGACATAGAAGCCAATAATATGGTCTACATGTACCTGCACATTTCAATACTCTATGTATAAACTGTATATACTGTATATAGTGCACGTAAGTGGATCATAATTTGTAAAACACTTATCATAAAATATTCACCTATATCTAAGTTTATTTTTATTTTTTGTGCGATTTAACAGCATGTCTAACATATTTGTGAATGCAAGGGTGACTCGCGATGCACCTCCATTAAAGGGCTTGGAAACTGCCATTAGTCTAATAAAATCAATATTATTCTTCTTCATCAAGGTAAAACTCAGTCCCTATTTAATACGATACCAATAGAGCAAGGGTGGCCGTTTTATGAAAATTTTTTCAAAATGTTTACTTTTTACAGAGTTTCTATTGTTCTATATTTTATTAAAATACTCAGTGGTTCCCGTAATTTTCGAGGCCAATTCAAACTATTTTAAACAAATGCACAACAACAATGCCAGCATCAGTCCTTCAATCGCCAGATATAGAAGCCGAAATAATACGGTCTATTTATCATTATATATACCTGTAGATTTCAATATAAACTGTGTTGCCCCTGCGGGGTACTTCAAAAAAATGTAACACTATAGGAATACACTAACTCTTATATTTCATACTAATATTTATTTCATGCGTCGTGTTGTATTTATTTACGTTTTCTGATCTGGGCGAGTGGGTCCATTTGAAACACCAAAGAATATTCATTTTCCTGCATTTAGATCGAAGTTCATTTTCAATTCCATTTTCATTGTGATTTACAAACATGTCTATCATATTTGTGAACGCAAGACCGACTCACAATGCGCCTCTCCGGGGTACTTCAAAGGAATGTAACACTAGGCACAAGCTAGCGTCTATATTTCATGCTGGATGTGTCGTTTTATATTTATTTACGATTTTTCGATTTAATTTGGGTAAGTGGATCTCTGTGAAACTCTTATCAAAGAATATTTACCTTCACTTAAGTTTATTTTCATTTTCGTTGTGTTTTAACAGCATGTTTATCATATTTGTGAATGCAAGACTGACTCACAATGCACCTCCACTCACATAACACAAGCTGCGAGGCCAACAGTATGTCGCAAACATTGGTGTGATGTGATGTGATAAAAATTCTTCTCCTTCATTAAGGTAAGGCTTAGTCTTCTGCAATACGACTTCTTAATGCCTTATCATTCCAATACTGCATTGTTGACCGTTTTATTACTCAAGATAATATTTTTTTTCCAGGAATTCCTGCAGTTCATTAAAACTGAAAGTATATGTTGAGTGCGTAGTTCATGGAAATTTGAAATCTGTACCATTTTAAACGGAAATTGAATTTAACCTTTCGTGGTATGTACCTTTACCTGATTTGGATTAAAAGAAACTAATTTAAGACATAGCTAGTTGCGATGATAGCCCGGTGATTTCAATAGCTACGATATCAGACAAATAGAGTGAACTTAGCTTTACTTAAGTTCTTCTCCGAACTAAAAAAATATTGATTAATTAAAAGCTTTGAGATTGTTCACTAGACAATTAAAACAAGAGAGTTTGTTGACTCCCAATACATAAATATAAGTTTAATGCAGAGATATTGTAAAGACATACATATGAAAACAATTTTTGGCACTGCTGGGTGCCTCAAAATACCGTGTGATTGATGGAATATACTGTAAAGTGTTTATGTTTTTATGGTTCCACATTTATGATCATCTGACAGTTATGCGATGATTATGTGTGTTTAATAATAAAACAACCATTGGGTCGATATTTGTAATATGCGGAATCTCTAAGCCTGTATAAAAGAGTTACCAGCTAACCTGAAGGCGATGCTGTCTAAAAATACCCAGACATTGAAAAGAAATTATACTCATTTGTTTTTTATGTATAGCATTTTACTCCTATTTTCTTTGACTAATAAGAATTTCATAGCCAAGCTTTAGCACAGCTCTTTCGTTGCTTTTGTAAAAGTAAAAACAAACATGCCTTTAGTAATATATATCAGACTCAGGCCTCTCTGCTTAGGACAAACAATAGTTTGAAAATTAGTTTATTGACTCACTAGCTTAATCAGAACCAAGCGAACATATATGTAGCCTATACTGCAAACTTTGGTCTTTCTTCTCCCGTTCATGGAATTGTTTTAGAATCCTTGACGAGATTACGACCATGCAGAGTTCTCCTGTAATAACATCTCGCTAAGTCAATGATAACATCGATTCTAGAGGATTCCATTGATTCAAAGGCGTTACCTTAAACTAAACGGCGGGTCAGTTCAAAATGAAAAACAATTGCCTATATTTATTGGACAACTGAGCTGAAATATTTGGAAGTGAATAGTTTAATTTTCAATGGAAGTAAATATCTTGAGGATAAAAAGCCGAAAGGGCAAGGTGCGTTTGTACTAAAATATTAAGGTCGGGATATTTCTCGGTAAAGACCTAGCAGGCGAGATTAATAGCAGTCTATTAAATTGCATAATTTATAAGGCATTGCATTAGTAACTTTTTTCGAGTTCTTTTTTAGTAAAAATGACAACAAAATATTGCATTGTGCTTAGCTACCTAAGACAATTTTCAGACATAATTTTCAGACTAGAACTTTTTATGAGCTGAGGAGATCATAAACATTCTGAGAATTGACGATATAGTTTTATTCACGAACATAATTTGACTGTAGAATTTAACTGAACTAAACGATCAAAGCCATATCTCCAATTAATTGCAGGGCATATCTTGCCCTTGCCGGCAAGCGAGCGTCCTAAAACTTGGTTTGTTTATAGGCGTGATTACATAGATTATATTTGCATGTTTAGGCGTAATTGAACTTGGTTAATTTGGTTTTGCCTGCGTTTGTACACAAAAGAGACGGAATGTCACACAGCGCTTCGGTTTTCCTGTATTCAACCCGTCTTGTCTAGATATTCACACTCGGCATGTGTGGAACGGCTTTCAAAGACAAGTATCGAAGCGAATTAACACGATTTTTCTCGATAAAAGAATAGCGATATTTAAGTTTTTATGGTCAAAATTTAGGGAACAACATCATCTCACAATGTAAATATTCAAATAAGGATCAGACATGTCCAGATATGAATACTCGATATGTTTATAGACATATAATTATAGGCAGACTTGTTAATTGATATTACTGAATAAATGTCTGAATTGGCGCTGCGGAGTTTTCTTAATTTCGACATAATTATGTTCAAGCAGTCTCAGGTACACTTGCGTCAATGGTCAACGAAAGTTGATGTACTGCGAGAATTTTAGCTTCAGAGACAATAGAACAGTTCTAAATCGTCATACTTAAGTGCTCATTGTGTTATACATTATACGATTGCTTATTGTCTAAACTCCAGGCTTGTTATTTCACGCGGTTGTTTTGTTTATGCCGAGTTTTACCTCATGAAAAGTATGGAAACCTAACAGATTTCGTAAAACAAGTAACTCATATAACACTCAGTCACTTACCTTATGAATTGTTCAAATATTTCAGTCCTGATATTCGCTGTACTTGCGGTATAGTTAGTAATCTTCGAACCATTGAATTCAGGGTAAATCACAAAGACAAAAGCAACGGAATTATTTAGTAGCCTATATCGGCTACACGCGGGCAGTTTTCGGCAGGATCAAACATAAGAATGTTTTGACATTTTAGCTGTTTGTTCAGGATTGTTGATTGTATACCAACTTTTAAACTTCCTATATGCTGGATATTTTCTTAAACGAAAGGTCTTTGACTGCCCTTGTCCATAACCATCACTACACGTACGTACAGAATCATCGTGCAATTCCCGACGAATTCCTAAGTTATTTTACATATCTATTGATTCACAAAAAGTTTCATAATCCCAAAAGGATATCGCTCTTTACAAATTACTCACTTTTATTAAAGCATTGTCAAAGAATGTTATTAAAATTATCAGTTCATAAACAAATAAATTCAATTCTGAAAGAACATTTTTGAGAGATCCATGATATGGGTACCAGACCAGTCAAAATGTACCATCAATCAGAAGAATATCATAACGTTGTCAAAAAGCAATAGAGGAAGCCTTTTTAAATTTACCATGCTAATTCGCCATCGCTTTGACATTGTTAGATTTTTATTTGAAAATATTCTATAGAAATCCATAACCAATAGCTAGCGTTGTCAATAAAACATATTGAATTAATTTCATCGTGCCAATGAAACCTGCCGCTCAACGCGAACTATCTTGTGCCATTGCATTGTTAGAAATTCATGTTAAAATATTCTAGGAAAATCCATAACCATGCAACTGTATTGGTAATTAGGTGTTGAGTTTTGAGTAGCCATTTACCATTCCCTTATCTTAGTATAACTTTCACACCACAACTTTTGTTCACTCTGGCATATACAAGACAAAATTATATCCATATAAATTATAAGCGGTTACATATCAAGGTTTAAACCTAAGGAACTGAACAATTGAGGTACTGCTTTATAGTTCTGTTGTTGCATGAACAGTCAATGCTTTGTAATGATGTTTTAATGGCTTATGCTAGGACTTCCTGTACTCTGTCATAGTTTCGTTCACGTCGTACGTGTCGAGCAGACGGAATTCGCAGATCGTAAACCTTAGTAAACTGACGAGTAAGTAAAAATGGCACTAAAAGAGGGAGTATGAGTAAGCTTATATATGAAAATAGAGTTTTATTTCCTGCTGACTTTCGGGTGTTTTCACAGAACTGAAGTATATTCGTAAGTATTTAAAACTTCCTTTAACCAACCATCCGGTCGGTTTCACAGCACGTGACCATGTTATTCAGAACACTGTCTCAGACAGTCAAGGTGAAAGAACAGGCGTGGACAAACACGAAATTCGAAAGTTCAAATTGATTTATCGAGGTTTAAACCTAAGGAACTCGGCAATTGAGGTACTGCTTTATAGTTCTGTTGTTGCTTGAACGGTCGATGCTTTGTAATGATGTTTTAATGGCTTATGCTAGGACTTCCTGTACTCTGCCATAGTTTCGTTCACGTCGTACAAGGATTGTTGCTTTATACAAATTAATTATAGTATTATAGTGAATGAATTTTGTCTTCAATAATAACTGACGTCTGCATATGCGCTTTGCCAACTACTTTGGGAACTCTATTACAATTTACAATTAAGGCGTCAGCAAAACAAAGCGTTTATTAGACTTTATTAATATATATGAGTCACTCGAGGTATTAAATAATTTTTGGTCGTGTCAAGCAGACGGAATTCGCAGATCGTAAACCTTAGTAAAAGAGTGAGTAAAAAAGGCACTAAAAGAGGAAATATGAGTAAGGTTATACATGAAAATAGAGTTTTATTTCCTGCTGACTTTCGGATGTTTTCACAGAACTGAAGTATATTCGTAAGTATTTAAGACTTCCTTTAACCAACCATCCGGTCAGTTTCACAGCACGTGACCGTGTTATTCAGAACACTGTCTCAGACAGTCAAGGTGAAAGAAATGGCGTGGACAAACACAGAATTCGAAAGTTCAATTTGATTTATCGAGGTTTAAACCTATATAAGGAACTCGACAATTGAGGTACAGCTTTATAGTTATGTTGTTGCAGGAACGGTCGATGCTTCGTAATGATGTTTTAATGGCCTATGCTAGAACTTCCTGTACTCTGCCATAGTTTTGTTCACGTCGTACAAGAAATGTTGCTTTATACAAATGAATTATATAATCTTATAGTGAATGAATTTTGTTCTTTCATTAATAACTGACGTCTGTATGCATATGCGCTTTGCCAACTACTTTGGAAACTCTATTAAAATTTACAATTAAGGCGTCAGCACAACGAAGCTTTTATTAGACTTTATTAATATGATTATATAAGTCAAAGTTAATAAGTTCACGGCAACCAGGCATATAATTCCGGCATCGTAATTATCGCTACTCTGGTTTTAATAAATGAAAGTAATCACCACACAAAGATTAACTTTCACGACCCTAAGTTAATCTTTGTGTGGTGATTACTTTCATTTATTAAAATCAGATTAGCGATAATTACGACGGATATATGAGTCACTCGAGGTATGAATAATTTTTGGTCGCGTCGAGCAGACGGAATTCGCAGATCGTAAACCTTAGTAAAAAAGTAAGTAAAAAAGGCAATAAAAGAGGGAGTAAGAGTAAGCTTATATATGAAAATAGAGTTTTATTTCATGCTGACTTTCGGGTGTTTTCACAGAACTGAAGTATATTCGTAAGTATTTAAGACTTCCTTTAACCAACCATCCGGTCAGTTTCACAGCACGTGACCATGTTATTCAGAACACTGTCTCAGACAGTCAAGGTGAAAGAAACGGCGTGGACAAACACAGAATTCGAAAGTTCAAATTGATTTATCGAGGTTTAAACCTATATAAAGAACTCGACAATTGAGGTACTGCTTTATAGTTCTGTTGTTGCAGGGACGGTCGATGCTTTGTAATGATGTTTTAATTGCTTATGCTAGGACTTCCTGTACTCTGCCATAGTTTTGTTCACGTCATACAAGGAATGCTGCTTTATACAAATGAATTATAGACTTATAGTGAATGAATTTTGTCTTTTCAATAATAACTGACGTCTGCATATGCGCTTTGCCAACTACTTTGGGAACTCTATTACAATTTACAATAAAGGCGTCAGCACACCGAAGCGTTTATTAGACTTTTAATATTAATATAAATTATATGAGTCACTCGAGGTATGAATAATTTTTGCTCGTGTCGAGCAGATGGAATTCGCAGATCGTAAACCTTAGTAAAAAAGTAAGTAAAAAAGGCACTAAAAGAGGGAGTATCAGTAAGCTTATATATGAGAACAGAGTTTTATTTCCTGATGACTTCCGGGTGTTTTCACAGAACTGAAGTAAATTGAGCAATTTGTTTACTCACATAGCTAATTCGGTTGATTTACGCGGAATTTATCGAAGTCTTAAAATCTAGAGTCGCAACAGACGTGCACATTAACATGTTAAGGTGGTATTGTATCAAAAAATATTTTTCTTTTATTTTGAAAAATATAAAAATCTTTTCATGCCATATTGCAAGCTCTGAGTGAAAAATGACTTGTAGGATCTTCAATAACTACCATAGTCACCCAGACCAGACACAGTGAGTTTTTAAAGGCTGCAAAAGAGGCGCAAGTCCGAAGGACGTGTTTATCCATAATTGCACGAGAAATTATACTATTACGTATTAATAATATGCAAGGAAATCTTCGAGACAATATTTGTAACAGGATTTTGCACTGTTGTTACGGAATTTTGCACTGTTGTTACAGAAATTTGCACTGTTACACATTTTGCACTACTGTTTGGGATTAACTGCACTGAAATCAACCAATCAGGGTCGAGAAACATTTCCTTGTATATTATTAAAACGATAACAAACTAGGTTTTAACGCTAGAACGACGGAATTGGTTTTCCTTCGGAGCTGAATCTCGAATATGTAAAACTTTTCCTGTATAAGACGTTTTACAGGATATAAATATAAAACTTCTACGATCTATCTAAAATCAAACAGTCGCTATTTTACTTAAACTGAACGGAATGCAACACTTTTAGGTTCACGTCAGGCCTGCCAATTGTCTGTAAATCAACCATGAAAATTTTATCAATTACCCATTCTCGCGTTTTTTATATATTTTTTCAGAAAAAATATTCAGGATCGATTAGGGAGACACCACCTTAAATGCTGTATATATCAAATTTAGTTACAAGAATTTATTATGTGCATAATTGAAAAGACATCATTTATAAAAGATCGTTTGAATCGCTCAGTTTTAATATGAGGTGGAAAAAAAATTCCCCTTTTTCTTAAGTTTAGGCATAGGAAGCAATTTATATTTATATATCACAATCTACAATGATATATACTGGAAAAAAATTAGTGACTTTTTCTATTGCGTCACGTTTCCCACTTTCCCCTGTACACAATGTTACACGATATATCTGGGCAAATGACATCATTTCACTCAACATTGCTCCTGGGGGAGGGTGGAGTGGGGATTTTAGAATTTTTCCTGAATGCACGAATTGTATACTTTGTTCAGGATTGTAGATTTGTTACGATTTTGCTAAATAATTTTCTCTCTTTAAAGCTTCTTTGCTTTTCTGCTTCAAAGCTTCTTTGCTTTGATATTCTTTGTTGCATGCATAGCCATAACGATAAGCCCGCCAGAAGAACTTATTTATACGATCTAAAAATTTGTTTTGGAAAATTGTAGTGCAGAGCTCCACACATCAATGCAGTAATAAAAGAGTGTCATGATTAACGAGTAACAATATTACCATGATAGAGTCTCCACCATCGTTCAGCCACCTAAAGGTCGACACAGACCGGACGCGAATTGTCAACGCGGCGCGAATTTTCAACGTTTTTAATTTTTCAAAATCAAATAAATTTTAAACTATCATAATATTCATGTAGATTACATAACAATAAAACATTTGGACTGCTCTAGCGTCCATAGTTTCCAAATTTTACTTCCAGAATTTAACTTATATGCTTCCAAAAACTCAAAATTCGCGTCGCGTTGCCGCATCGCGTCCGGTCTGTGGCGGCCTTAAGGCTTATGATGTAAGCACATAATTAGAGAGCATCATTGATTTACGCGGAATTTTTATGAGTGCTTAATACAGACTCTGTATAGGCACTAATAAACCTGTAGCCTAGAAGTGCATTTAGTTGAGCCTATGTACAGATCAGACACGATTTTCTGCAGATTTTTAATTTTTTTCCAGCATATAAATTTTGTCATAAGATTCAGTTTGATACCTTCAATGACTGCTTTTATGACCATTAGTCGGCTGGTTTTCATTGCCCGAAAAGAAATTCGGGAAGTGTTTATTCGAGTTATATTCCTTATGAAATCCCACTCCTGACACCATATTTCGACAGACGCCATTTTATATTTACATTTGAACACATGTTCACTGATCCCAAACCTTTAACTGGATGCATAACAAATTCATTTCATTTCATTTCAAGTCGTTTCATTTTGAGAATCATATTTAGTTTTGTCATTGAATAATTCCGATTAATAAATGAGCCTAGAAGCTATCCTGAAATCCAGGGGTGGCGGGCCTTTTTTAGCGGCGGCGGGCAAGGAGGGCTGCATTAAAATATTAATTTTGTATGTACAATACAGAAGATGGTTATGTTGCTTTTTGTTTCTTTCAGTTCTGTGGTTAGGACATTTGCTGAATGGATGAAGCAGCTTCAGCAGCCGGAGACGCTCTGCGTATTGTAGCAACTGGCGGGATATTTCGGATAGAAATTAGCACTTGCAAAGTAGAAGTGGCAGGAAAGTTGTGTGATGTAGCACGAGAAGTGGGCAACACAGTGGGGCATGGAGTGGGACAGGGATTGGGGCAGGGATTGGGACTAGGAGTCGGACTAGGAATTGGAGTAGGAGTTGGAATAGGTCTAAGTCTAGGTGCCCTGTATTTTGGTTTTCCAGCATTGAAGCCAATAATTGATGATGCAATTACTAAGGGCGTTGGTGGCGAACGCGATGATCAAGACGTTCGTGACATTCGAAAAGGAAGTTTGCGTTTCGAGTTACATTGTTTCACAGACATCAGGTTTCTGGAAGTCTTGGCGGATTACGAATCAGGAAGGATGAAGGAACGCTTGCAGGAAGAACTTTCTGTGGTTGGAATTATAGTGGAAGGACTGAAGGTGAAGATTGAAAATATGGAGGAAGTGAATGAAAAAAGGAAAGCTAATTGGAGGTATATGATAGGTTTATATTATTAGAAATTTAGAAAGATATCTTCATATTATTCGGCATTGCAGAGAGCATAGGCTGCATAGAAGTGGCGTAGCCAGAACGATAATTGGGCCAATATTGATATATTCATGTTACGTATGATTAATTTATTATCAAGTCCATTACCTTCAGATCTGTTAACCTGAGTATATGAATATGGCCTCCTCATTATCGACGCTGGCCACGCCACTAAAACATAGATTTATCGTCTTCACCGCTGCCTTTCGAAAAACGGGGCGAAGGCAAAACAGAATCACGCTCCCACCCGGCCTGGTTCAAGCTGGTCATGTGATTCGTTTGTTACGTTTCTCCCGTGTGGGGATGAGTGGAATACAAGTAGCGCATCAATCACAACTCATTAAAACAGGTGTGTTCTTAGGTCTGTAATACTATCGAGCTCATATCGAGCACACCTGTTTCGACGCAATAGCAGATAAAATGGAACGAGGATCTAAAGTTATGATATTTCGGAAAATTTTTTAGATAGGATGTGCTGCCGGTTTTACAACAGGTCATGGGAAATTGCTAATGTAGCAGGTTCTACCGGTGCTGTTGTACTGCAAAGCGAAACCACCTTAATAAACCTTTAAAAGTCGAAATGAACCGTTAAAAGTCGCAATAAACCGTTAAAAGTCCTAACCACATTCACCTTTCCCTCTAATGCATTGAAAAAATTACAAATATGTTCCATATTTATGAAATATAAATATTTCATCAAAACTTTGCACAACATTTTTCAATGACGTTTTGAAAATACTAATTTTTGTCTTAACGAATCAAGAGCTTAGCAGTTCGCAATGGCGCATGCGCATAACCTAGAAGACCGTCCATGACTTGAGTTTAATAATAGCGGACGAGGGTGTAAATATCCAAGTGGAATTAGTACCCTGACCCACTCTTAAGAAATCTCCCAAATTTCGGGAGATTTTGCGTTGTAACAGGCAGCCTGAAACAGGGTTTTCGTTGTAGCGTAGGCCGTGTGAGGCTTAGATAGAAAAGCCTGGAGAGATTGAACCCAACGTTAAAGGGGTATAGCAATACAAATTATTTTTGTTTTGTTGAAAAGGAAATTTACACTTCTTATAGATCCTTTTTACAAAATTTGTTTATTTTCCTTACTTAGCAAGATATTGGCGATCAAAAGCATCGACTATCGAGATATATCCTCCACCTTGTTTTATAATGAGATCTAATTACGTGACGCAAAAAGCTGAATTGATCATGACGCTTAAGAATAACAACTACATGTTTACGCCTTTGTTTTGAACTCTAACAATTTAAACGCTATAATTTGAGCTACGCGAGAATTTAATACCATGAGACTATCGCTTCGCTGAATCGTTAACTTGAGGTTACAAAGCGAATTTTCACCCAGGTTATTACGTCATACATATCCGACCAAGGGTATGCATATCCAAAATGGCGAATGGAAGACAATTTCATTTGAAAATAACTTCAGAATAAAGTTTGTAAATATTTTGAAAAGTTTGTAAATATTCATGACGTTCTTTCAAAATAGACGAAGATAATTTTTATCACCGTATCCCTCTAATGCACTAAGTCTTTGTTTAAGCTTATTAGTCCGGCGTCAGTGACGTAGTTGAAAGTTCGCCTGGGTTTGTTGTTGTTTTTAATTTTTTTCGTTGTCGCAAGTGTGTTTTGGCCCGAAATATACTAGTATTTGAAAGGTGTATGTGAGTAATGTGACCGTATTTAACTACATCACAGTTTTATCTCCCAACAGTTATGGTGCACAGCTCGAAATCTTTGGCTAATTGTTCGATGCGCAATTTGATTTCGCTCGCATTATACGGCAATTCCTCCAAGATTCCTACCATGCAGTTTATTTACATTTTTGAACAATTGAACTCCTATACTTTTTAAAGTACGATGTGCTTCTGAATGTCGAGATCGAACAACATAGGTTCGCAGTGCATCTAAATGAGTATGAACATTGTTTATGTTCAAAAGCTTCAAGCTTTATATTACACGAAGACTGGCACGTGCAAAGCACGCCGGGGTTAACGCCCCTGAGAACAGGCGTCTTGTTTACATTCGATTTGGCAGATGAAGTTAATTGTGTTTTTGTTGTGTTTCTTTTATGTTGCACAGTCGCAACTTGTTAAAAAGCAACAACCAAATGGAACTGACCTAGATTAAAAGCTAGGAAAGCATAGAAATTTCGAACAATGCACAGAGTGAATGAGCAAATGCCTTTCTTACAATATCCTTCTATGTACATTAATACAAGCATCATTATTTTGTTGCAAAATACAGATCTTATTTCAAGAGAGTGCATGGCGAGATGACGAGCAATGTCATGAGGGAGCTTAGCGAGATGATGAGTGATATCAGTATGGATGCTGTTGATAGTGAGGGGTTAAAATATCTTCAGGTAAATATATCTTCTGAGAAAAACAACAAAAAGGTAACAGATCTTTTAGCGCACAATGCGTGACGGTAATCGAATATCTAAGTCTTTCTGCGATATCACGGTGTTCAAAAGCGATTTGGTTTAAAAGGAAGTCTTGCTAAATTACGTCACTCCCGAAAATAGCGGTATCATAAAGTTTCCTATCCATCAAACAAAACAATGTAAACAACACGATAAAACCGAAACAAACTACGACTTAAATTTCTGAAAACCTTCTGTGAACGGGTACGCGAATGAACCAAAGTAAAAACATAATCAAATTTTTCTTTGCTCAGATTTTTTATGCCTATTTTTCATGCACCTGCTAGAATTCCATCGATCTATTTGCCGTAATTCGAGATACTTTGTTCTTTATAACATTATTCACATTTTTATTGGTTGATGCTTGGTTTGTATATTCCTTTTAAGGAATTTTGCAAAAGTCGAGTTATAAACTGTCCTGTTCAACTGCATGACAACCCACAAAACTGACACTTTTCCAATAATCTGTTGTGTTTTGTTGAGCTAAGTCAATATTAGTTCAAGGTCGAGATAAATATACGGTACCTTGAATTTTTTTCCATACCCCAGGCGCGGTATTTCTCATCCGGACCTCGCGCCTGGTAAATGACGTTTATATACGTACATTTGAAAATTTCTAGAGGGAAACAAATAATGCTGACACAGCCGAAAGCCTCTACGAAAATGGGGTCCCACGAGACGAGATGAAAGTTTACAAGTCAACTTTAGAGTCGCATCGTGAAGCTCTGAAAGTCAGTTTGGAACAGCATGGAGAGGATCATCCTGCAACAGCTGACATTTACTACAACATTGGAATGACACAACAAAAAATGAAAGATTTCAAATCTGCATTAGAGTCGGTAAAAAAGTCTCTTGCGATCAGAACCAAACTATTTGGAGATGACCATCAAGACACAGCTAACAGTTATCACAGCATTGGGGTAACACAACATAAAATGAAAGATTACAAGCCAGCATTGGAATCAAAACAAAAAGCTTTTGAAATTAGATCACGGCTATATGGAGAAGACCATCCAGACACAGCTGACAGTTATTATAACATCGGAAAAACACAACATAAGATGAGAAATTACAAATTAGCATTAGAGTCAAAAGAGAAAGCTCTTAAGGCCAGGTGGAAATTATTTGGAGAAAATCATCCTGCAACAGCTGAAAGTTATAAAAGCATTGGAGACACACAAGATGAGTTAGGAGATTACACGTCAGCATTGGAGTCGAAACAAAAAGCTCTTGATATCAGATTAAAATTATACGGAGAAGATCATCCTGACACAGCTGACAGTTATAACAACATAGCAATAACATATCATTCTATGAAAGATTACAAGTCAACATTAGCATCAGAAGAAAAAGCTCTTCAAATCAGATTAAAGCTATATGGAGAAGATCATCCCGACACAGCTGACAGCTATGGGAGCATTGGAGGCACGCAAAGGTCAATTGGAGATTGCAAGAAAGCATTGGAGTTGGGAAAAAAGTCTCTTAAAATTACTTTAAAACTGTTTGGAGAATACCATGCTGACACAGCGGACAACTACCACAGCATTGGAATAACACAAGATGAAATGGGAGATTACAAGTTTGCATTAGAATTGAAGAAAAAAGCTCTTGAGATCAAATTGAAGCTCTATGGAGAAGATCATCCTGAGACAGTTGAAAATTATATCAGCATTGGAATGACACAGAGTAAGATGGAAGATTATAAATCTGCATTATCATCGGGAGAAAAAGCACTTGAAATTGGAAAAAAACATTTTGGAGAAGATGTTTCACTCACAGCTCTCATTCATAATTTTATTGGAATTATGAAAAACATGATGGAAGATTACAAGTCAGCATTAAAATCGGATCAAGAAGCTCTTCAAATGAGATTGAAACAATATGGAGTAGAACATTCTATGACTGCCCTCAGTTATGTCAGGATTGGGGAGACACAGCATGCAATGGGAGATTACAAATCAGCATTAGCGTCCAAGCACAAAGCTCTTCAAATAAGAATAAATCTATATGGAGAGATTCATCCTGACACAGCTGACAGTTATCACAGCATTGGTGAAACACAACACGAGTTGAAAGATTACGATTCAGCATTAAAATCAAAGAAAAAAGCTCTTCAAATCAGATTAGAAATATATGGTGAAGATCATCCTAAAATAGCTGAAAGTTATTATAAGATTGGAATTACATACATGGAGATGAAAGATTACAAATCCGCATTGGAGGCGGAGGAAAAAGTTCATGAAATCAAGTCAAAACAGGATGGAGAAGATCAATCCGACACAGCTGACCATCATTTGAACATTGGAATCCTACAATTTATGATGGGAGATCACAAGTTAGCATTAGAGTCGGGACAGAAATCGCTTAAGATCAGAAAAGAACATAACGAATATCATTCTGATACAGCTAAAAATTATGAATTCATTGGAACCATACAAAAAGAGATGAAAGATTACAAGTCAGCATTAGAGTCAGAAGAAGAAGCCCTTAAAATCAGATCATACCTGTATGGAGAATACCACGATGCGACAGCCAGGAGTTATCACAACATTGGAGTTATTCAGCATTGGATGGAGAATTACAAGTTAGCATTAAAATCAAAATTAAAAGCTCTTAAAATCCGAGAAAAACTACACGGAGAAGATCATCCCGATACAGACAAGAGTTATGACAGCCTTGGAATCACCTATCACATGCTGGGAGATTACAAGTTAGCATTGAAGGCAGAACAAAAAGCTCTTGAAATCCGAGAAAAAAGAGGTGGTGAAGAAGATTTCTCTGACACATCTATTAATCATGTCAACATTGCGATTATACAACATAGAATGGGAGAATATAAGTCTGCATTAAATTCAGGAAATAAAGCTCTTGTTATTAGATTAAAAAATGAAAAAGATGATCCCATCACAGCTGATATTTATAACTTCATTGGAATCGTACAAAGAGATATGGAAGATTATAAGTCGGCATCAGTGTCCGAAGAAAAAGCTCTCGAAATCAGATTAAAACATGAAGACGATTCCGACACAGCTTTCAGCTATCACATGATTGGGGAGACAAAACGTGAAATGGGAGAGTACAGCCTCGCATTACAGTCGGATAAAAAAGCTCTTGAAATTCGATTAAAACTATATGGAGAATATCACCCTTGCATAGCTGACAGTTATAGCCGCATTGCAATCACACAGCTTGCGATGGGAGATTACAAGTCTGCATTAGATTCGAAGAAAAAAGACCTCGAGATGAGATTGAAGCTACCTGGGAAAGATGATTCTGATGACATAGATGAGATTTATGCGAGGCTTTTGAGTCTGGAAAATGAGATAGAAGATTTCAAATTAGAATTGGTCGCGAAAGTTCTTCAAGAAATACTTGAAGAAGACCACTCTGATACGACTGAAACGTTTCTGAAGCACTGGAATTACACAACACGAGATAGAGGAACTCCATCCAGCATTATAGGTTATTGAGCAAATTAAAAATGCAATGAAAGCCTAGATGGGAATTTGAAAGTAATTTAAAATTAATAATGCTATATAAAATTACATAAAACGTAAGCTTGTTTAGGACAAAAATCCAAAATTGCGCTTAGACCTAATTTGCATTGTTTGATGCAGTCACACTTCTAGGATTCGTTAAAACATTTCTTAGGTCAAGTTACACTTTATTAAACGTTTAAAATTTTTACGATATACTTTAAAAAATAGGATTTGCTGTTTGAAATCTCAATGTCTGATCACAGAAGATTTGACAGTGCAAACCGGGCCTTAACGTTACGATCCAAAGTGTTTGAGTTGGTAATTCAATGAGGGGAGGGCGTCGTTCGGATACCTTCGTCGACTAGAAGTTGAAAATAAATGAGAGTTGTCGATGCATATACTCTGACAAGGTGGAGCAAGTTAATTCATCGAAGTGATCGAACTCTAATGATTATAGTCTCGAACTCTAATGATGGATCGAACTCTAACGATCATGAATTTGATCGAACTCTAATGATTATGGTCTCGAACTGTAATGATGGATCGAACTCTATATATATATATAACGATCATGAATTTTAGTATCGTATCAAGTGCATATGATTTTATTGGACTCGGTGGGTGATATAATTTAATGTAACCGGGAGCTTCTTTCAGTAAAACTTCATTTCTTATTTGCCCATGAGCAAAAAGTAATGAAGTTTAATTAATTAATTTTTTAGAGAGATAGGTGATACTTTAGATTAAAACTTTTACCAGATAGATAATAAAAAGATTTCTTTAAACGTCAAGTGACGCGAAAATTTCCTATAATGCATGGTAATCGACACTTTATAGTAATATACTGTATAAATAATCATTGTTTCTGTAATTTTAAAATGCGATAGTGGATTACTAGTGTAGTTAGTATATTTGTACCTAGTTATAGTTGGTATATAATCGGAAGCTGGAGTAGCTTATTTAGTAGCACCGTACCTAATGTAATGTAGTAGCACCTAATGATTGATATACACCTAATGAATATATACATTTATATATGCCGTGCTATATACCAGTATCTTCATTTCCATACTCTGTATATAATTTGTATTGGGCCTACAACGTGGCATAAGGATGATATAATTATTTGATTAGAGACGATAAACACTGCTCAGCGCTTCAAATGGGTGTAACATTAGCGGCATGATCATATATATTTTATGCACATTAATCATCTTAATCTATATGTGTAGCTCTACAAATATTTTATATATGAAACACTTAATGCAGTATAATTAATTAATAAATCTACGTTTAAATCCAGTATCCTTGTGGAAACGTCATTTAATGTACATAATTCATCTGATGTATATATATGGTAATACCACCCACTAAAAAAGGGGATAGTATAATTGTGAATGCAAGACTATAATAAACAATGCACCTCCCCTGACGGAAGCTGCTAGGTCGCATGTTGCACTTATGTTTGTCTGAAATGATAAATAGCCTATGCCTCTTAATTTTTTATAAAGGTAAGCGTTAGTCTGCATTAAATGCCAGGTTTATTGCTTGAGAGATTATACAGTTTTCTAGTAGGAGTTCCTTATTAGGATTTTTTATTAGAACTGCGAATTATGTGAATTCTGTGGAACGCAAGAATTGAACGGACTAGACTAGCCTGTCGAAGTATGGATATACATTACTTTCCAGAAATAACAAAAACCGCGGTTAACCTAGGTCAAACCTTGGTCTGATCGGTTGAACCGAGGTCAGACCGAGGTCCAACCTAGGTAAGACAGACATTCCCTAAGATGTGACAGATTTGTCTGACAGACATTTCTTAAGATCTTTTCGGTTTGATTGTTGTGTTGTCGTTCTCAGCAGTTCATAACATTGTGTTCGATAGCGAATGGCAACTGCGATCGTATTTTTTCGTAGATTTTGTTGAAAGCAAATGCAAACATTCATGCTAAACTAAAACATATTAGAAAACGAAATGAAAATTATATACGCAGTACAGTTTCTTGAGCAATGTTATTCCCATATAAAAAATGTTCTGTTGCATGCATTTGTCATTATATCTTGAATAGATATCACTATTCAATCGAAAATTTGCATGCGAATTAAACGAACACACTAACTTATAGTTTCCACATGAATTTAAAACCCACACAACAATAGCATTATGCTATTTATATTTTTAATTTTACCAAAAGGCGTATCGTATATTATGATTTTTTACTTTTATCTACTTTTTTACGTAAAATCTAATACAAAAATGCCAAGAGTTTTACAATAACATGCACTTACCAGGCTGGTATTCTGCAAGATAATAACAATAAATATATTTCTAATTAGGATGATGAGGATAATGTATCCTATCATGTGGATACTAACAGTTGTTCCTTTTAGGTTCAAGATCATTACTCTTAGTTTAGCTGTTCAATGAGTCAATAGTTTTACCGTTCCCTGGTTCCCCTATTCCCAGGCTCGCCCGTTCTCTGGCTCCCCTGTTCCCGCATTCCCCTCATTCTCCTGTTCTTCCACTCCCCCATTCCCTATTTTAAAGAAACCCCACGCTAGCCATACACAACATAGGTACAATTTGTTATAATCAATGGCAGTTCATGTTAAAATTTTTTTGAATACATGCGTTGTTATAAAAAATTGCTTGAAACGTCGAATTCAGTTTATGTATAAGATTTGCTGACTGAAAATACTAAGTGGTTCTCGTAATTATTACTATACAAACGTCTGAATTGTAACTCTTTCTGGTTCTTAATATTGTCCGGTTGGCGGTGATCTGACTCTGTTTGTGTACTTTTTCCCGCGTTTATACACAAAAGAGACGGAATGTCACAGAACGCTTTCGTTCATCTGTATTTAACCCGTCATGTCTAGATATTTAATAACACTCGACAATATGTGGACCGGCTGTCATATGGACATGTATTAAAGCGAGTGCAGCCTTGCAGAGATATGCACTTGCAAAAGTTTCGGTAATTTACTTGTTTGTCCCGGATTGTCGATTGTATCCTCTTGTTTAGACAGTTGTGCTGCTAGATAATATTAAAAGTACCTTAGACCACAAGCCATGCAGGTAAACATTCTAACCATCTGCGGATATACACTCACATAAAAACGGCAGCATTGTGCAACTCGCGTCTTTTACGGATGGCATAAAATTTATGGACGACAAAAATATTTAAGGCATTTTAATAGCGCTGTTGGTTACCTCAATGGAATATTCGTACGCTTGTACGTTTTTATTATTTCACAAAAATATTTTTCCTGAAATTGTTTACTTTTAGTATAGAGCGACTCAAAACCGCTTTTATGTCGTGAACGTTTCAGGTGTTTGAATGCTGCTTGAAAACTATCAAACGAATTCAAAATGTTTCTTTCACTTTCAATACAAGCATATCATTAACGATAATTTCTTCCAAGAACGAGACAATAAAAGTCAGCAATGCATAAAAAAGGGATTCAATGATTCTAAAGGCTTTCGTAACACAGCTTAAGAAAAGCATATATACAACGTTGGCAGCTCACGTTTGTTTAAAATCCTTACAATTCACATTCGTTTAAAGTCCTCTATGAAGGTGAGATAACTTCCTTTTGCTTAACTAATTGTTAGAAGTGTGTATCTTAGATATATAAGAACCCACACTAATTTTTTCTAAACACGATAAGGCTGAAGCAGAGGTGGTATACAATATAAATGTGTATACAATATAAATTAATAATAAAATATTCCTGAAACAAACTATATTTCTGTTAGATTTCTTGTTTAACCAGCTCATCGAGTTATGTAATATAATGTAAACTTTTATTATGTAAAATAATGAAAGTTTTATTTATAATGGTTCTATTATGATATTGATTCAAATTAAAAAAACTGTGCTGGAATTGTAAGCACTATTACATTAGACATCATTGGCCAGTTGTTCAAAGTTGCACGGGTTAGCGCTAACCCTGCATGGGTTAAACTTTAATACAATTTTAATCCTTAGGTTTAAGTGCTTCTGAATCCCTTTTCGTTGAAAAACCTTTAAGAAAAAGATTTGCTTTAATTCAACCCCATAATAGTTGAAGTCCGTTCGGTGTACATGCTCTGCTGATAACAATCTATATATATAAACAACATTCCAGGCGTCGCAACATAACAGTTGGAATACAAACAGCTGGTTTGTCTTCTTTTGTGATTTTAATTTTAATTAAAATTCCAGCGAAGAAGTGCCATTTTAATTTGGACTGTTGCACAGTCTGTATGAGCACAGGACTTTGCATCATCTTGAACACTATTACACTTTCTCTTGCGCAAAACACATGCCACCTTTCGTTATGTCTTCTTTAAAACTTTTTGTAAAATACATGGAAAATTTTTGGAATAGTTTTGCAACTACCAAACTATTACACTCTTTGGTGTTTCTTACACTTACATTTTAAAGACTAATTTACATCTCTTAAGAGTAGAATTGCATTACAAGTTGCAAGAAAAATTGCACCGTGTAACATGGCCTTATCTTGATAACGCAAAGTTTCAATTGTGTTATCATCCCCAGTCCTTACCGCTGTAACGTCGCAGATCTCAAACTTCAAACTGGACTTAAAAATTTGCACGGAGGGGCGTACCTGATTTCAAATTTAGGGCTAGGACATTTAGCTATTGAAGTCATTTATCCATAAAATAATTAGGTTATACAAAGTGAAAATTAGGCCGTGAATGAGTCACGAGTATTCGAGGGTTTTCAACAACACCGACTTTGTTTAGACAGTTGGTTACTAGATAATATTAAATGTACCTTAGACCACAAGCCATGCAGGTAAACATTCTAACCTCCGAGGATATACACTCATATAAATACGGCAGCGTCTTTTACGGATGGCATAAAATTTATGGACAACAAAAATATTTAAGACATTTTAATAGCGCTGTTGGTTACCTCAAAGGAATGCACGCTTGTACGTTTTTATCATTTCACAAAAATATTTTTAATGAAATTGTTTATTTTTAGTATAGAGCGACTCAAAACCACTTTTATGTCGTGCATGTTTCAGGTGCTTGAATGCTGCTTGAAAACTATCAAACGAATTCAAAATGTTTCTTTCACTTTCAATACAAGCATATCATTAACGATAATTTCTTCTAAGAAAGAGACAATAAAAGTCAGCAATGCATAAAAAACGCATTCAATGATACTAAAGGCTTTCATAACACAGCTTTAGAAAAGCGTATACACAACGTTGGCAGCTCATGTTTGTTTAAAGTCCTTACAATTCACATTTGTTTAAAGTCCTCTATGAAGGTGAGATAACTTCCTTTTTGCTTAACTAGTTGCTAGAAGTGTGTATCTTAGATATCTAAGAACCTACACTAATTTTCTTCGCAGGGATTATTTCTAAGCACGATAAGGCTGAAGGAGAGGTGGTTATGTATATAATATAAATTAATAATAAAGTATTCTATATATGAAACAAACGATATTTCTGTAAGATCTATGGTGTCATCAATACACGTACAGTTATAGGGTAGCCAGATATCTGACGACATAAATTAAGATTATATTACAAGCGTTGTTTAAATTATATTACGGGAGGCACGTAGTATACAAAACTTGATATTTTTATGATTATCGTTATCTATATAACTTGTTGAAGATGAAAAATAATGAAAGTTTTATTTATGATGTTTCGATTATGATATTCATTCAAATTAAAAGAACTGTGCTGGAATTGCAAGCACTATTACATTAGGCATCATTGGCCAGTTGTTCAAAGCTGCACGGGTTAGCGCTAACCCTGCATGGTTTAAATTTTAATCCAATTTTAATCCTTACGTTTAAGTGCTTCTGAATCGCTGTTCGTGGAAAAACCTTTAAAAAATGTGGCTTTTGTCGGCCCGGAAAATATGTATGGAAACAGATATTTAACTTTGTAAACAAGCAATAAAAAAATTGGTGTAAAGATTTGCTTTAACTTTAACATATGGTTAAAGTCCGTTCGGCGTACATGCTCTGCTGATAACAATCCATAAACAACATTTCAGTCGTCGCCACATAACAGTTGGAATACAAACAGCAGGGTTGTCTTCTTCTGTAATTTTAATTTTAATTAAAATTCCAGCGAAGAAGTGCGATTTTAATATTTGGACTGTTGCACAGTCTGCCGGTATGAGCAGAAAATATGCTCAGAAAAAACTTCACATCATCTTGAACACTATCACACTTTCTCTTGCACAAAACACATGCCACCTTTCCTTGTCTTGTTTGATTAGTTTTTGAAATGAAATAATTGACGTGGTTGATAACGTTTCACAAAGGACTAAGCTTTCACATATGAAGTGAATCACAAAAGTCATAATCACTCGTAGATGATAAAGCCGAACACATCACTATATCATTCGATAAGCTGCACACGCTTTTTTGACCGATTTACACAATTATTTGATACTGAATACTGACAAACCAAACATTATTTTAGCAAAATATTCTATGACGCGCTGTTTGGTGTTTCAAAGGAATGCACTTCACTGATCTTTACCGTTCATTTTCATTATTTGTTTCTATATAAATTTGAATTGTTTACCATTTTACTGTCGATTTTTTTAATTTACCTGATATTCTCAGCACTAGCTATCACACCATGTGTAAGCTTGTCTTGTTTAACTTTCCATTGCCTTTCTAAATAAACGAATATGCTAATTTCCAACCAAAAAAGGCAATTGAAGACTATGCATGCATGCATGCATAAATGAAGTGCTCATCTGCTGTCAAAACGCATAATTGCAGATTCTGTAAGAAGTGTGAAGTCTAAATCCTAGTTAATTCTTGCAATTGCGATCTCGCAAACTTTACATCTTGTGCAGGTTTCTAAGCGAGATCGGTAGGTAGGAATCGTGTGCAGATAATTCAATAAGGTTTGTCTTGAGAGCGCGATGGGTTATGGAATACTTGGAACTCCTAACTTGGAACTTCTGTCACTGTATGCACTCCATACACCACGATTCACGGACGATATATAATTTGTAGATGAGGAAGCCTTGAAGCGAAGCTTTGTCTAAATAATTCATGGAGATGTGTATGTACTTCAAAGGAATGATCGCTCGCTCAAATTTTACTTTAGTTTTTGAAAATCCCTGTACCTTAGTCATTTTCCCTATGTATGAACGACTTCAAAATTTACTTTCAAAATTAATTAGCTCCAGTCATTTGTAATCCTGAGTGCTACCAATCATACGATGTGTAAACTAGTTTCAAGCTCTGAATCGATGAATTTCTGATGCAAATTATTTCCGTTATTCAAATATTCATTTATTATCAATTCTCTTAGAATAGCAGCATAGCAGTTCTTTTCCGTGGTTGATCAAAATATTATACAAGGTGTAGCGAAACGGGGTTTACTCAAAGGGAAAACCCTGGATACGAGGTTGGGTTTATTCTAAATGCTGCTAATCATCAAATAATGTGAAATAAAGTTATTCTAGCTTTCACTTTCAATTTATATATTATTTCATGATAATTTCTTCTAAGAAATGGACAATAAAGGTAGGCAATGCATGACAAAACACATTGATTCTAATAGCTTACATAATACATTTTATGAAAAGTGTGTAATGTATTGCTAGTTTCATATTCGCCTAAATTTCTACCGGTACGTGAAATAAATTCTTAGCTATATAACGTCTAGATGCTAGCAGTGTGTACGTATCTAAAAACACACACGAGTTTCAAACGAAATTTATTCTTGTTAAGGTCGCCAGGACTGTCAAATGTCGACAATTATACAATCGCGATTGGAAGCATGCAATAACTTCAAATTATGCAAATTATTTCCGTTATTCAGCATATATAGTAGTTGTTTTCCGTGGCGGATTTATATAGTTGATCAAAATATATTAAACAAGGTGTAGCAATACAGGGTTTACTCAAAGGGAAAACCCTGGATACGAGGTTATACATATACTTGCTCGGGACAGGTTCTAATATTTTGTAGGATCTCTTTTACGTTTCAAAACTGCTTTGACTTTTCCCTGGCATAGAGTGAACCAATTTTGTTATAACAACCGCTTTAATTCTATTCCAACATTGATTAAGGACGTTCCACTGGTTTTCCTTCTACTTTCTTTCCATCTTCCTTTGCAATGGTAGCTCTTAGTCTCCCACATTTTCATTTCATTGAATACGAGCCTGATTCACAAAACGTTCCAATTTTTCCCCGGACACCTATAACTTCATCTCAATTTTCGCTGAGATATCCCTTCATTGTTGATTTCGATTATCTGGCCTCACTACCATTCGCATTTCTTGTACAACTTAAACACCATGTGAATTAACTAGTAAACATAAGCGAGGCTGATCTATCATATAATGTGCACATCAACAAATCCGCTTTCCAACTCACAAGACATCATTTATTGTAAATTAAAAAAAATATATCGGCTGGACTCAAAATTTTGACCCCCACTGTATATTATTATTGTCAAAATGCCAAAATTAAATCTTGTAGGTGGGTTTGCTGTAACATATTCGTCTTTATTCCTGAAAATAAAACTAGCTATATTTTGCTAGGTAGTATAATAGTGTTGCTCAGTATATGTATAAAATCATTACGAAAGCAGAAAAAGCAGAAAATATTTCAAGGATTGTATAAAGTAGTTCCGAGTTCCTACGATGACGTGAGATAGCGCCAAATGCATCGCACAAATTCTTTATGTTCTAAACTTCTCTATTGGTTTTTAGTTTGTTGTCTCGAATATCCTGAATGGCTGAATCACCTTCGGCAGTTATACGAGTGTGCGGATCCCTTTTCCGTGACAAATTTGTTTTCCATATCGAGACAAACAATGTGGAAGTGGTAAAAACAGTGTGCGAAACAGCCATTAAAATAGGTCTGGGTCTCGGCGCTCTGTATGTTGGTTATAAATTACTGAAACCATTAGTGGACGTTGCAGTGCAAAATGCTCTTGGTGGCAACCACGATGGTCAAGATCCTCCTGACGTTCAGCCTGGATCTTTGCGTGTTGAGTTACATTGTCTCACAGACATCAGGTTTCTGGAAGTCTTAGAGGATTATGAATCAGGAAGAATGAAGGAACGCTTGCAAGAAGAGTTTTCCAAGGTTGGAATCAAAGTAGAAGGACTGAAGGTGGAGATTGAAAACATGAAGGAGGTGAATGAAACAAAGGAAGTAATTATGAAGAGGTAAATGTTTGATTATTACGAAATTATTATGCAACCTATTCCCGAGAATAATTTATAGCCCAATGGACGATTTGCGCTTTAGACTAATTTTTGATGGAAGTAACAAGAAAATAAATCATCACATGCAGTTAGAAAGATCTTACTTAAATTAGTGCAAATGCAAAGTTTCGTTGCGAAATTTTTGTAAAATACGGAAAAGATAGGATTCCGCTGTTCTAGCTGTTACAATACCCAGGTGTAATCCCTAATCTCCGGGCGAAATTAGCACTCTCGCACAACGCTCCTCGCCGGCTTTGGGATTAGTAGAAAATTGGTTTTCACCGTGCCGGGCGGAGATCGAGTGTCGTGTGCGGGTAAGAATTCGGCCATGGGCGATATTTTACACCCGGGTATTTTGACAGAACATAGCCGAATCCATAGCCATCCCAATTATATGTCGTGGACAGTCGACGTTGGATGGTTTTGTTAGTCATACAGCAGCGCCCTAATTGGCTATAAAGCGGAAAGTTTTGTATTTATTGACAGGGGCGTAAGTCTAAAATCTCTTTTACACCTAATGCCGACCATTTGAGGAAGGATGAACATTACAAATTGGACCGCACGTTATCCAGCCCATGCAGGTCAACGAAATTGCATTGTACCTACTATTCTTGAAATATATTTTTAAAGCACGTGCGGATTAATTTAACACATTGAGTATTCCACCTGTAACTTTTTTCAAGAAGACCGCTTTTTACTCGTTCTACTTTACTATACATTTTACTGAAAAAATTGAGAGCGTAAGGATCACATGCTTGCTGCTGAGAATAAATGCCTAAAAAATATTTTTCAAAAATTTCCGCTATGATGGAAATTGTCATATAACCGCGTCACTGTCATTATTATTTATCATTATTGAATAAGTATTTGTTGGCCCAGTATGCAACAGATACAGCTATACTTATTATATTAGAGTATCGATCGTTGATGATGAGATGATGCAGAAAGTAAAAACTGCCTCTTCTCCATTTAGAAGACACTATATGACAGAAGAATACAAGTCAGCATTTGATTTGCAACAAAAAGGTCTTCATAAAAAGATAAAAATACATGGAGAAGATCATCCTGAAACAGCTGACAGTTATTACAGCATTGGAGCTACACTAAATGAGATGAAAGATTACAAGACAGCATTAAAGTCGCATCAAAAAGCCCTCGAGATTCGATTAAAATTGCTAGGGAGAGACCATTTTCAGACAGCTCAAAGTTATTTCAATATTGGGCTCACACAGCATGATTTGAAAGATTACCAGCTCGCCCTAGAGTCATTTCAAAATGCTCTCGAGATTTTTCTGAAATTATTTGGAGAAGATCATTTAGGATCAGCTGAAAGTTATTACAATATCGGAATCATTCAGCATAAGATGGGAGACGACAAGTCAGCATTAGAGTCGCATCAAAAGGCCTTGGAAATCAGATTGAAACTCCGTGGAGAAGATCATCCCGCGACAGCTGAAAGTTATTTTACGACTGCAATCATCCAACATGCAATAAAAAAATACAACTCAGCATTAGAGTTGCGTCAAAAAGCTCTTGAAATAAGGTTGAAACTACATGGGAAAGATAACTTTCAGACAGCCCTAAGTCATTTCAGCATTGGGATCACACTACATGAGATGAAAGTTTACCAGCTTGCATTAGAGTCATATCGAACTGCTCTTGAAATCTTTCTTGAGTTATATGGAAAAGATCATCCTGCGACGGCTGAAAGTTATTACAGAATTGGCATCACGCAACATGAGATGAAAGATTACCAGTCAGCATTAGAGTCGCATCAAAAAGCTCTTGGAATAAATTTAAGATTATATGGAGAAGATCATCCTGCGACGGCTGAAAGTTACTACAAAATTAGCATCACCCAACATGAGATGAAAGATTACCAGTCGGCACAGGAATCGCACGAAAAGGCTGATAAGATAAGATCGAGATTATATGGAGATGATGTTCTTGGAACCGCTGACGGTAATCTAAGAGATCCGAAATCTTTGGGTTTGGTACTGGAAGCTTTGTCATTGTTTGAAGAAACATCAATTCCTGAAAGTTCGCCATTCACGAGTACATGAGTGAATAAACATGCATGGGGCATACCTTTAAAGACAGGCTTCATACATTTTGTCATTTACCTCTATCCGATTGTACTTTACAGGGGCGAAGGGACTGTTCGAAATGCATGCCCCGCTAACGTTTAAAGTAATAAGTTTTAATTTATCATGTAGATAATAGTTTGTAGAACAGTCAAGAACTGACTAGACCTTTGGTCTTAACAAGTGTAACGAAAACATTGATATATAATGATATGAACAATATTTAACATAAATTTTAGCAGTTTCGGTGTTCAGAAGCAGTGGCGTAGCTATGCGGGTGGATTGCCCCCCGAGAGACTATTTTTCCAATACGTTGAAATCTGGTTAGAAAATTGTTTCGGGTCGAATGGTGAAAGAAGACCTGTTTACAAGAAAGAAACAAACCCACAATCTTTTTGAAACCTCCACCATGGGAGAACCGCTAGTTTTTATTATATTAGATGCCCTATAATTTTAAATTTCGCCAGTGAGGATGTCACCAGACATCCCTTAAACGCGCTCGCCCCCCAAAGTGACAGCCCTGGCTACGCCCTTGTTCAGAGGTTTGCTGATCAGCACTGACTAATAGTGCATGATAGGTCACAATATGTATGTAGCCACGTACTCTACCATGTATTATTATTATTGTTGAAAAATAGTGGAGTATTAATGTATTTTTTGTCAATTCAGACTTTTTTAATTTTCTTGGACAATATCGAAAAGTTGTTCTTCGGACCGTAACTTGAATGTATTTTATAGAAGGCGGACAAATACTACCCCGAGAAATCTGAATTAGACGATCAAAGCAATGTCTCCAATTCCTTGCAGGGCAGGGGCGCCGGAAGCAGTTTATGGCGGCAGGGGCAGAGTTTTAGAAAAGGGCACATTCATTTTACCTTAGCAACCACACGAAGAGGAAACTCAAATTTACAAGTACATGCGAACTTGCATATCCACGGGAGAACGCATTTCAATAATATTACCGGTTAGTTTCTGTGCGAAAAGTAGGCATCATGATTAAATGTTGAACTTATGATACTTATGGTAGCAAAGGGCACAGGGCTGCCGCCGCTGCTCCCGTGGTTCCAGCGCCCCTGTTGCAGGGTATGGAATGTCTGCATGCAAACGAGCGTCCTTAAGGTTGGCTTGTTTAGGCATGATAACATATACCAATCAATGGCAATTCTTATTAAAATTTAACGATCGTTGTTGATCAAGCTTTTTTAGTTCTTTTGACACCAACCCCGGTTAACTCGAACTCGGGGGAATACTGTATTTTATAGAACGTCTCTATGAGGCGGATCTAAAACCCGCTACTCAAAAACAGCAGGTTTTAGTATTTGTTTACTCCGAAAAATCGGAATTAAGTGATCAAAAGAATGTCTCTAATTCATTGATGGGTATATCTTACCGGCTAGCGAACGCCCTAAAACTGGTTTGTTTAGGCGTAATTATATAAATATACCGATCAATGCATGGCAAATTGTTGTGAATACATGCGTTGTATTAAAGAATTGCTTGAAACGTCGAATTTTTATGCATATTTACTGACTGAAAATACTCTAAGTGCATGGTTCTCGTAATTATTAGTAAACAAACGTCTGAATTGTAGCTCTCTTAAAGTTTGGTTTGTTTGGGCGTGATAAACTTGGTTAAACGACTTAACTGCGAACTTGTTTGTTTGGCGGTGATCCCGGCGTCTGTTTAATTTTGCCCGCGTTTGTACACAAAAGAAACGGAATGCGCACACAGCGCTTCGGTTCTCCTGTATTTAATCCGTCATGTCTAGATATTTACACTCGGCAAAAGGCATAAAACGGCTTTCAAAGACAAGGATCGAAGAGATTGCAGCGTCGTGGACATATAGAAGCTGAAGAAAAACACGATTTTTCTCGATAAAAATAGTGATATAATATTTAAGCCGCTTCTAATCTCTATAGTCCATATTCAATCATGGCACAACATCATCTCACAATGTAAATTGAAGTATGAATCAGACATGTTCAGATATGAACACTCGATATGTTAAAAGACATACTACACATATACAGGGTGAGTAAAAAAAAACTGACACCTTTGAAATTCAAATTAGCTGCGAACTTATATGGCTGGTATGACAATTCCCATGTACAATCAACAAAAACGATTTGATAAAACTGTTCTTTTGTATTTACAGAGCTTAGAATGCATTTTAACTCCCAAAGGGAACAAATTTTATGTTTTAAGTTAATTAATATGATATGCTTCGCATACCAATGAGATATTTTAGGCAATTTCTGTCACATTACAGCCACTATGCAGCTAATTTGAATTTCAAAGGTGTCTGTTTTTTTTGACTCACCCTGCATGTATAGGCAGACATGTTAATATGGATATTACCATATATAAACATCTGAATTGGTGCTGCGGGGTTTTCTTAATTTCGACAGATGTCTCGGGGTACAATTGCGTCAATGATCAGCTAAAGTTAATGTACTGTTAGAATTTTAGTCACAGAGACATTAGAACCATATTAAACCGTCATACCACAGTTAATAGAATATACATGATTTGGAGACTAAATAAAAGTACAAAACAACTCATTAACTATGTTATTGTCCAGGTTTATGCAAAAAATGGTCCCTTTCTGGTCACGTTTCTATTGTATTTTAGCCAAATTTACAAATGGCATTCGTCTTGCTAAGCTCCTCAATCTTGACTTGAAAAATATGTTAATTTTAAGATTACCATTGGTTTTTCTGTGCAAAATACAATACATGTGATGAGAAAGGAACAATTTTTTACATAAATCTACCTCAACACAGTTAATGAGTTGTATTGTAGTTTTATTTAGTCTCCAAACCATGTATATTCTTTTAACTGTGGTCATACTTAAGTGCTCTTCAGTTGTGTTATACGATTGCTTATTGCCTAAACTCCAGGCTTGTTATTTCATGCGGTCGTTTCTTTATGCCGAGTTTTACCCCATGGAAAGTAAGGAAACCTAACAGATTTCGTAAAACAAGTAACTCATATAACACTCAGTCACTTACCTTATTAATTGCTCAAATATTTCAGTCCTGATATTCGCTGTACTTGCGGTAGAGTTAGTAATCTTCGTACCATGGAATTCAGGGTAAATCACAACGACAAAAGCAACGGAATGACTAAATTATACAGGGTGAGTAAAAAAAAACGGACACTTTGAAATTCAAATTAGTCGCATAGCGGCTGTAATGTGATAGAAGTTGTTTAAAATATTTCATAGGTGTACCAAGCATATCATATTAATTAACCTAAGACATAACGTTTGTTCCCATTGGGAGTTGAAATGCATTCTAAGCTCTTTAAATACAAAAGAACAGTATTATCAAATCGTTTTTGCTGATTGTACATGGGAATTGTCATATTCCAGCCATAAGTTCGCAGCTAATTTGAATTTCAAAGGTGTCAGTTTTTTTTGACTCACCCTGTATATAGCAGCCTATATCGGCTACAACGGGCAGTTTTCGGCAGGACAAACATAAGAATGTTTTGACATTTTAGTTGTTTGTCCAGGATTGTTGATCGTACCCTTTGTTGATTGTTAATTGTAAGCTTAATTTATGCTGGATATTTGCTTAAACTAAGGTCTTTGGGTAGGGTCACAGCTCCTCGCAAGAATGATTTTCATTGGCTAAACTTCACAATACATTTCTGTTTCAACCAATTGCATAGCTTCGTTCTTTAGAAAGGATAGAAAAGCATTACCCAATTGGACGAAAGCTTACTCACCTTTTTTTAGCATTGTCAAATAATTATCTAGCATTTTTCAAAAGCATTCTTTCTCGAATGTAAACGTAAAATAATCGTTAACGTAAAATAATCGATTAAGCGCCGTTACTCGAATAAGCGCCGCACCTCAATAAAAAAAATTAATAAGCGCTGCGGCGCTTATTTAGGAAGATATAAATAAACACTAATGTAAAAATAAACGATTTTTTATTTAAACGCGTTAATCCTAACATTTGAACTATTGAGAACGACGACCAGTATTAAAACTTTAAAGTTTTATTGTCGAATATCTCTTACAACCGGGCTCATATGACAGTTCTGATAGTTTAAAATTTTCCTTCTTCCTAATTAACTCCGTGTCTAACACTTGGGCATGTCGTCGATTCGCCGTATATGCTGTGAACTTAGCGTGAATCACCAGCCCAGCCTCGCGCTTTCTCAGTTCCTGTAACCTCTATGAAACGTTTATTCGATTCATCGGCCTTCAGAAAATAATCTATTTGCTCACTTTGAAATAAGCGCCGCTGTCAAATAAGCCCTGCGTCTTTAAATCGATATTTGCAATAAGCGCCGCGGCGCTTAATCGATCATTTACGGTAGTTATAATGGTCCACACACACTGGACGCGGTTCGCTTAAGGCCCTTTTTTCGGTGCAATTTTTCTTGCAACTTGCAATGCAATTCTTCTTTTAAGAGATGTAAATTTGGCAACTACCTTTTTTTTGTCTTTATTACACTCCTTGGTGCTTCTTACACTAACATTTTAAAGACGCGTCTTCACTAATTTACATCTCTTAAAAGTAGAATTGCGTTGCAAGTTGCAAGAAAAATCGCAGCCAAAATTGCAAGTGTAAACGGGCCTTTAGATTTTTATTCGAAAATCTTCTTTAGAAATCCATAAGCAATGGCTAGCGTTGTTAATAAGACATATTGAATTAATGTAATCGACACGTTCAACGCGAATCTATCTTTCAACGATGGGAGACGTCTACTGATGGGGAAACTAGCTGAGTTAATTCGCCGTAGCATTGTTAGATATTTCCTTTAAAAATACTCTAGGAAAATCCATAACCAATTGTATTTGTAATGAGGCATTTTAAATTTAAAATTAGCTAGCTCTGGATCCGCCACTAAAAAGGGAAAACCAGGTCTGAAATTTCCAATTTAAAAATTTAAAATTCTGAAATTTAAGACTTCCTGTAACCAACCATGTCAACCATGCATGTCCCGTCAAATTCACAGCATGTGACCATGAGCAGAACGCTGTCGCAGACAGTCGAAGTAAAAGAACAGGCGTGTACAAACACAGTCAAATTGCTATTTATCGACGTTCAAACCCAAGGAACTCGACAATTGAGGTACCACTTTATAGTTCTGTTGTTGCATGAACGGTTGATGTTTTGTATAGATGTTTAATGGCTTATGCTAGTCCAGCGGGGACTTCCTGTATTCTGACATAGCTTCGTTCACGTCGTGGATTATATCTTTTCACGAATAACCGACGTTTGCACATGCTTTGCCAAATACTAGGGGAGTTTATTGCAATATATATTTAAGGTGTCAGCCCAACGAGACGTTTATTAGCCTTCAAATTTGAGTCACATGAATTGGTTTGTCGAATCCGTAATTCTCGTGAAATCGCAACACACGGCTGGATAATTTATAACCACTGTGAAGTACGCACCACATTCAACACGACATTCAACACGATAATCAACACGACATTCAAAAACACCGTACGACTCATTTCCATCATTCAAACGTTCGAAATTCAAATACTGTTTAAAACCCTTTCCAAACATTTATTAAAAGGAATAATGCACTAAATCGATCAATTGGAGCTTAGACTTTATACCTCGTGACAAAACAGGCGGAATCAACGTAAAATGTGCCCAAAAAAAGAGATTTTGTACCAACATTTTTATCGCTAATTTTGTAATTCGCGCTGCAAAGAACAATTTCCTAAATTTCTCAACCCCGATTCCATAGAAATCCTTTGAACTTTCATATTTAGTAGAGAATTATATGCTCTTTCAAACGATGTGTAACATGAAAGTGGATTGGTCGTAGAAATATATAAAATTCCGTCTTGAAATGAAACATGTTTGCACGCGCGTCTCTTATAAGCTAATTAATAATACCTATTAGCGCGCAGCAAAGCCGGGCGACAGTAATTCCTAAAGAATCGCAATTTTCTCAGCCGCTATTCTATAGAATTTCTTCAAATCTTCGTATTTAGTTCGAAGTAATATGCTCTTTCAAACAATGTGTAACATGAAAGTGGATTACGTCAAAAAAAGTTACGTCTTGAAATCAAACGTTTTGAATGTCGTACGTACTTCACACTTTGGTGCGGTTGAGTTTGAGAACAAATTTCATACATTTCGAAAGAGGAATCACTTGAACATTGCAAACTTTTTAAAAGAGTGTGTCATTATGTACTATTTACGAAAGTATAGTGAAGTTCCACAGAATAGAGGCCGAGAAAATTGCGATTATTTAACGAGTAGTCTTTTCGCGTTTCTTACTCTTACTAATGCGCAGGCATGTCTTAATATATTGCAATTTTCTCAGCCGCTATTGTATAGAATTTCTTCAAAACTCCGTATTTAATTCGAAGTAAAATGCTCTTTCAAACAATGTTTAACATGAAAGTGGATTGGCCCTAGAAATGTATAAAATTCCGTCTTGAAATCAAACATATTTGCACGCGCGTCTCTCATAAACTAATTAATAATACCTATTAGCGCGCAGCAAAGCCGGGCGACAGTAATTCCTTAAGAATCACAATTTTCTCAGCCGCTATTCCATAGAATTTCTTCAAATCTCCGTATTTAGTTCGAAGTAATATGCTCTTTCAAACCATGTGTAACATGAAAGTGGGTTACGCCAGAAAACAATGAAATTCCGTCTTAAAATGAAACGTCTCGAATGTCGTGCGTACTTCACACTTTGGTGCGGTTGTGTTTGAGACAGAATTTCTTACATTTCGAAAGAGGAATCACTTTAACATTACAAACCTCCTAAAAGAGTGTGTCATTCTGTACTATTTACGAAAGTATAGTGAAGTTCCATAGAATAGAGGCTGAGAAAATTGCGATTGTTTAACGAGTAGTCTTTTCGCGTTTTTTACTCTTACTAATGCGCAGGCATGTCTTAATATATTGCAATTTTCTCAGCCGCTATTCTATAGAATTTCTTCAAATCTCCGTATTTAGTTCGTAGTAATATGCTCTTTCAAACAATGCGTAACATGAAAGTGGGTTACGCCAAAAAACGATGAAATTTCGTGTTTAAATGAAACATGTTTGCTCGCGCGTTTCTTATAAGTAATTACTAATTCCAATTAGGGCGCAGCAAAGCCGGGCAACAGTTATTCCTAAAGAATCACGGTTTTCTCAGCCGCTATTCTATAGAATTTCTTCAAATCTCCGTATTTAGTGTGAAGTAATATGCTCTTTCAAACCATGTGTAACATGAAAGTGGGTTACGCCAGAAAACAATGAAATTCTGTCTTAAAATGAAACGTCTCGAATGTCGTGCGTACTTCACACTTTGGTGCGGTTGTGTTTGAGACAGAATTTCTTACATTTCGAAAGAGGAATCACTTAAACCTTAGAAACCTCCTAAAAGAGTGTGTCATTCTGTACTATTTACGAAAGTATAGTGAAGTTCCATAGAATAGAGGCTGAGAAAATTGCGATTGTTTAACGAGTAGTCTTTTCGCGTTTTTTACTCTTACTAATGCGCAGGCATGTCTTAATATATTGCAATTTTCTCAGCCGCTATTCTATAGAATTTCTTCAAAACTCCGTATTTAGTTCGAAGTAATATGCTCTTTCAAACAATGCGTAACATGAAAGTGGGTTACGTCAAAAAACGATAAAATTTCGTGTTTAAATGAAACATGTTTGCTCGCGCGTTTCTTATAAGTAATTACTAATTCCAATTAGCGTGCAGCAAAGCCGGGCAACAGTTATTCCTAAAGAATCACGGTTTTCTCAGCCGCTATTCTATAGAATTTCTTCAAATCTCCGTATTTAGTTCGAAGTAATATGCTCTTTCAAACAATGTGTAACATGAAAGTGGGTTACGCCAGAAAACAATAAAATTCCGTCTTAAAATCAAACGTGTCGAATGTCGTGCGTACTTCACACTTTGGTGCGGTTGAGTTTGAGAACGAATTTCATACATTTCGAAAGAGGAATCACTTGAACATTACAAAATTTTTAAAAGAGTGTATCATTATGAGTTTGGACTTTTAACTCTGGCTTTATACCTTTTTTATTAAAAAATAGAGTAAAAAATAAAATATATTAAAAAATTTACAAGTAAATGTTCACATTTTTCCCTCCCCCCCTCCACTTCTGCCTCCTCTTCCCCCTCTTTTCCCTCTTCTGGTCTTTTTCTCCAGATATGGGCACCGCCATTTTTTGTGCCCTCTTTCTCGGCAGTTGTAGCATATTACGTCTTAAACAATAGAGAAGTAATATTGGTCTTTAATAATGTTCGATCCTGACCGTCTGGTTGGGCGCAGATGTTTATTAAACAGAAATAATGATTGTACTTACCACTAGATTTTTTTTCGTATTTCTCTGTATTGATACGGTCTAAATTAGTAGAAATATATCATCAAAAGTGTCTCGCGCGCTCAGGGAAATAATCATGAAGATTTAACGAAGGTGTGAGACACGCAAAATGAAGAACAGGAAGGAATTAACTTCCATTTAAGCTTTATTTAGGATTTTAAAAATATGTGTTGGACCCTGTCAATGAGGACTTTACTGGTCGACAATATTGAATAATGTAAAAAACACATAAAAAAGTCAATTACGACTATATAAATTACGACTCAAATACGTATGACAACAAAGATTGCTAGTGAAACAAAGCAATCCACACCTTGTTGTTGTTGTGACTTCATCCACGTTTGAAATGCTTGAAACACTGCACGAAGATAATGATATCAAATTAAAACTCGATCAAACTAAAAGATCATTAAGTGTTTGCAAATTTTTTAAATTAAGAGTACATACTTTCTACCATGTGATTGTCGGTCGAACTAGTGCTTCCAGTTTGGGTTGTGGTTTCGTTTACCGACGCACCTGACAAGACATACAATCATTAAAAACAACAAACTACTTTGAATATTAACTTGTATATATTAAACCTCCGAAAAATTTCTGAATCACCTTGTACGGCATTTTCGGTTTGATCGGTCATCATTTCAGTACTTTCGCATTCAGCCATTTTCACGACACCTTTCCACTGTATGTGTGATATGCAATTGAGGTTTCATATCATTAGTGCTATTATTTTGACCATGCGTTTCAATGTACGTCACAAAATGATATGTCACAAATGACATTTCATCCATTTTCATTTCAATCCACGTGACAAAATGAAATGTCGCAGATCTGATTTAACCTGAAGTTTTTTTATTTTTAAAGTTGCTATTTCTCTTTGTTATTTTTCTTTCCAAAAACGTTTTTATGGTATACTTTATATGTTCTTCATCGAGCAGAAAAGTTTGAATGTGCAAAGCGAAAATGTCAGTAACAATTAAGACCTGCTGTGATTAATATTTTCGATCCGATGATGCAAGACAGGTACGTATAAAATGATTAATTATGTGTTACGAGGTTAATTACAATAAATTTAATTATTTGCACCCAGTCTTTAAGCCCATAACTCCCTATATTCATTTTGATTAGAGAGTCTACTTATTTTTTCTTCTGTCGAAGCAAGTTATTAAAGTTAATATATACACTGCACTGTCAAAATTGAAAATAATGGTAAGAACGGTAATGTAGCTACTATTAGCTTATGTACTGATACACATTTAAGTATTAGATTTATATCGGGTCTTCTACAATAACATGTATTCCTTTTTGTTAAGGTTTTCAAAAAAACGAAACGCACTTTCAATTTAAAAGATGATTTAGATAAAATAATATCGGCAATGACGCAGTGCGAAGGTGACGCCGCCACTGAAGGATGGCGAAAGCCGAATGGATTCTGGGGAAAAGTGACGGTTAAATGTGGACACACCAACACAGATTATATGCGTAGGGCTATGTATGTGCTTTGGCGTAAAAATGTGAACAACGTGAAGGAGAAGTTTGAAGCCTTTGTTGCGTCTAAATATGAAGCTGATCGTGAGGTAGGCTTTGTATAAGATTTCCTTAGTTTTTTTCGAACTTTTCTAGCCATTTCATATGCTTGAGGAAAGTACCTCGTTAACCCCGAGGGAATAAGTTATGTAAAAAAAGACATACATATAGAATACGCCGATTTGTTATATCTATCCTAATTCTTAAAATTGAATGGATTAACTGCATTAAAAAAAAACCGGAATATAGCAAATATCTCACAGCTTCTGAGGAACTGATTTAATAATAATGCCGGAAAACTGGCGCCAAAGGTTGGAATGTGGTAATCAGATAAAAAAGGGTGTTGTCGCATGTGCAAGGTGTCCGAAAAAAAAGCGCATGGTCGCATAAAATTTTTATGTTTTACTAAAAGCTACGTCATGTATTGCCATGCCCAAGGTCATGACTACCAGCTACTTTTGATTAATTCTCATAACTTATAAACCTTCTTGGCGATGACGTGAGGTGCTGAGTACTGCTTTGTATAAGTACTTATAAAATGCGAAAACTCCTATGCGAAAACTCCGAGTTTCCTGTTCATATTATTTTTCGGCGGTCACGATAAAAATTGCTGGACCACATACCTGATTTGCGTCATCTGCCTGTTCAAAATATTCAGACATTGCTACTTTGCATACATGAAAAAAGACACGCTCGCAGGGCCTAGTTCTTTGGACAAGCCTGAACCAGGGTTTTCGCCGTAGCGTGGCCCGTTGAGCGTTGGCTGAAAAGCCTGGCTTGCGAGCTCGAGGTTGAAAAATACCTAGCGAAATAGGCTGGTTTCGCTTTATAGGTATTCATATGTTTAATATATTTAATACATGTCATATATTAATATATTAATAAGAAATATTATTAATAATAATAACGTATATAAATCACTAATATTAATAATATATTAATATATAAATAATCGATTATTCATTATTAATGGAGATTAATATTGATATAAAATATTAATGCATATAAAATAGTAATAATATTAATGATATTAATATATTACTAATTGATTTTTGATTATTGATTTATAATTTAGAAATATTTGTAAATATTACTGTTTTAGAAAAAGGAACGATCAGAAATTCAGATCCCAGTCTCAAACAATTTTTCGATTTTGGAAGATCAGCTAGTAAGTTCACAGCATTATGCATTGCTTGTTCACCGTTTTACTGCATTTCTATTTACTATTTTCACTTGAAGATTGTGAATATCAGCCTTTGATAAGCAAATAACGGAGCGTTTTCACCGCCATTATAAGTTACCAATAAGGAATTGCTGCCTTTTCATTTTTTAGAATTCAGTCACGGAAATAGAGGGTGAGGTCACGCCAAATGAAAACATAATATGGACAAACATTGTGAGTATGCATGGTGTTCAAATTTCAGTAATTAAACCGTCACTAATTTAAAAAAATCGTACGCGTATCTAGGAATATGACGAGTTTTCTAGACGTACATTAACGCGCCGATGTACGCTCATTAGTAATGTCACTTGCCTTTATTTGTAGGCAATTGGTTCTAGTATACCAGCGAATGATAGCAGAAATATCTCATTCAGCGTGGAAACAGCAGAGACGAACTGCGAGCCAGAACAGTCGGAATTAGGGGTTAGTGAAGAAACATTGAGTTTTGACGATTTTCCGGAACTGATTAATTACGCTGACTTAGGTAAGTGCAGTAATTTTAAAGACATGCCACGAGAGGTAGACAGATTAAATTCAGAAAGAATCCAGGTTAAAGGTGAATTAGTAGCTGATAATAATAATAGCTATAATAAAAATGAAGAGTTTATTCATAGTGAGACAAAGCAGAGCGTCGAAGCCGTTGCTGGCGTTTTAGGGCGAAAGCGAACAAGCCAATGCCCGCCCTCCGTGCCTCCTCGTACGTCAAAAAGATCCAGACGGATACCCAAAGTCTTCACACCAAACAATGATAAGGTTTATTGTCTGTGCCAAAGCGAGGATAGCGGGTGGTACCTTGTTTGCAGTTTTCGATATGACGGATGTTTCATCTATTACCATTCAAAATGTGTTGGGCTGGCACATCTGAAATGTCAAGAGGATGGTAAAGATTACAGTAACTGCCAGGATGGCGAATCATATATGTGTCCTCTCTGTGAGAAAGAACATGGTAAAATTAGGAAAGAACGCCATCGCAGTCCTGGTGATGGAAAGATAACTGCCAAGCTATCTGAAGAGACGCTAAAGCAAAACTGCACTGTGAACAGTAAAGACGAATACGCGTTTATAGGGCAAAAAAGTAAAGATGATCGTGAAAAAATCGACTCTTCTTATTGCACAATGAATGCAAGTGTTAATTTAGCGAATTCTCCAACACTTACCGAGAACGAAGAGGCGCTAGAGCATCCGCAGCCTGGCTTTTTGAAAGCGGAATTAGAAGATACTGAAAGCAAGCGTTCTTCAGCATGCGCAGACGAAAATGTTACTTACAATCAAGAAAGTGGTGACGTAATGGGAGCGAATTCCCCAACACTTACCGAAAACGAAGAGGAGTTGGAGCATCCGAAGCCTGGCTTTTTGAAAAAGGATTTACAAGATATTGAACGCAAGCGTTCTTCAGCATGCGCCGACGAAAATGTTACTTACAATCAAGAAAGTGGTGATGTAATGGGAGAATCTCGTGTATATGATAAGAATAACTGCTTTAGTCTCGGCGTTAGTGACGAAAGCGACGAGTGTAACTCGGACAATTTTGATCGTATGGATGGTGCCGTTCTCAACGAACACAAAAATGAGAATAATTTGCCACTCTCGCATGACACACTTAGTAGGATGATGGATTGCAAACGTTTACCGTCATCTTTTTTTACGGCTAACCTACCAGACGAAGCTACATTTAAGCTAAGCGAGGAGGAATGGAACGCAATGAAGCCAAAGATCGAACAGCCAACGCATTTCCAGTCCTCGTGGACAAACATAATAGCACGCCGCATAGCTGAGTCCAATGCGTATTGCACTTTTCATTTTCATCGGCATTTCATTCAGAAATCAAATTCAAGAAAACGACGCTATCCTTATGTGTTTACGGCATATGGATTTTGCATTTTCGATGATTGTGAATGTAGATTTGAACTCAGTATGAGAAAAGAAGACCTAGATGAAAGAATAGTAAAAGTTTCCTATAATGGTAGGGTACAACATAAGGCTGGTGAAAGACACTCACGGTTTATTAAAGGAGACGAGAGAGAAGAATTAAAGAAGCAATTTCATAAGGGCCCTGACAAGCCATCTGTAGTCTATCAGGAAAAGAAATTAGAATTATCAAGCAATGCTATGGCTTCAGGTAACAGAACCAGCTGTGGTGTTCACCCAACAACTATGCGAAAAATCTCTAGCGAAGGTCGCCAGCTATTGCATCAAGACAAAGACATTGTTAAGTCTTTAGAGATGATCAGACAATCGTTTACAGAACAAGAATCAGCCCGCGAATGTAGTCCAACTACATTGGATGGATTTATTCACACGATTTGCTCCTTCCCTCTAATTGTTCATATGTGGATTGAAGACCAAGTGCGTTTATGGCATAACAGATGCAGTGATGATATCTCGTATTTAGATGCAACAGGCACTGTTGTTGCCAATTACAGCGGGAAACGGGTTTTATACTACGCAATGTTAGCTCGACATCCAAAGGAAGGTGATCCATCATTGCCAGTGGCGGAAATGATTACGAGCGATCACAGTGCTGGAAATATCCGTGCTTTTCTCGAAAGATTTAGGCGAGATGAAAGCAAAATATTCAGTCGGTTAGCATCACCACGCCAATTGAATACAGACTACTCTCGAGCAATATTGCTTGCAGTGCTAAAGGAATTCAACAACGAAACAATGGAAACATTCTTCCAACGAGCCTTTCGCATTCTGACAAAGAAAGGATCAGTTGGTGATTTCGAGCAAACAATTCCACACGTCGGATGCAGTCATTTCATGCATATTGTACATAAAAAGATAAAAGAATTGTCCCGCAATAAAAGCACTTCCAAGGAGGACCGAACCAATGATGTATGGTACCGTTTTAACATGTTCTGCGTGTCTTTGCTGGTGAACGCGCGAACGCTATACGAGTTTGATACCATACTTCAAGATATTGTTATATGTCTGTCAAGTGAAAGACAAAATGAAATGTGTTTAGTCGCATATAAAAGACTATCAGGTCGAATAAACAATATGGAAAAGGAATTTAACATAAATCTTGCGGAATTTCAAGCGGAAAGAGAGTGTAAAACGTCTCATAATGAAGAAGATAACATCGATTCTGGCAATCCATTTGTGAAGTACTTCCAAGAGAAAATAAGTGTAATAAAAACACGTTTCGAAAACCAAACAAACTTATTACAATGCGCAGAGGCAAATAGATCATACTGCCCGAAATTTTTAGAATTCATACTGAAATACATCCAAGAAATGCCATTATGGTCAGGAGTTTTGTTAGGGAATTTGGACCGGTACAAGGATGATTCGAATAAGAGTAGAAAAGCAACATACAATCCTGTTAATACATTCCTCTCGTTTTCGTCCGCAAATGCTAAATCAGAAGGTTACATCGAAGGTGCAATGAGAAATCTGAAACAAGAAGATTTCGCCGGAAGAAAGCGACTAAGAGCCGACGCATTTGTGTCAGAAAATTATTCAAGAATCCGAAGGCGTGTGCGTGATTACGCTGATAGATTACACAGCTGTATTCTTAATAGAACAAAGAGAACGTACAAAAAGAAATCTCAAAGCAAAGAAAGTGACAATTCAAGCCCAAGTGAGAGTATCAATTCAAAAGAGGAAAAGTTCCATGAAGCTCAAGAAAAATGGGGAAAGAAAGATCCAGAAACACCAAAACGAGACCCAAGGATCGGGCAATTTCAACAATCCCCGACCATATCACTTAGCGAAACTCCAGATTTAAAGAAAAAGAGAAGTGTTCGAACTAAGAATAATAATAAGAAGTTGAAACAGAACAGTGGGAAACATCATGACGAAAAGGATTGTAGAAAAGAGGAATTGATTGATCCCAAAACAGATTCTCAAAAGAAGGAAAGCAGCCACGAGACAACTTTCTTGGAAGAGAAAGACTCTAAAAAAGTGGACTTTCACTGTGATAAATCATTTCCGCGAAGCGAAGAAGAAAATTGTAATGAATCATTTCCGCGAAGCGAGGAAGAAAATTGTGATAAATCATTTCCGCGAAGCGAGGAAGAAAATTGTAATAAATCATTTCCGCGAAGCGAGGAAGAAAAGAGTCACGAAACAACAACCCTGCGAAAAGAGGAATATAAAATGAGAAAAGTGAATACATGCAGCAAGAAACCTCTCAATAAAACAAGGAAGCGAAGACCTCGCATGACAAAAAAAGAAAAGAAAGAAATGGAAAGAAAATTGTCGGAATGGATGTACAAACGGGATACAGATGACAAGGAATGTAAAAAGACCAGAAAAAACCGAAAAATCTCGAAGGAAACATTAAATTCAAAACGGAAGAAGTTTAATGAGTTAATTAATAGTTTAGATAATGACTTAAACGATGTTCAATTTGTAGCATTGCAAAACAAAAGAAATGATTGTTGGTTAAACAGCCTAGTTCAGTGTTTGTATTCCCTGCCGCTTAGGTTGCGACTTTTGGATGAAATGAAGAATACCACATCCGAGGTCACATCAGCGTTAATGAGTGTCGTAAGCAGAATGGAATACGCCTCTGGTACGAACGCAACTTTATATCCAAGTGAGCTTCACCAAGCTATCCAGAAAGAACACCAATTGCTTCCAGGAGAACAGCAAGACATTCATGAAAGCTTTACTTTACTATGTTCAGCGGGAGCGGAAGGCATGAATGACATTATTGCTAGCCATTTTCAAATTGGATGTCAATATAGAAAGACTTGCAGTGAATGTGGCTTTAAACAGGACTTGCAACCGGAAACACTGACAGCTCTTTTAATACCTGTATTAAATGGTGTAAATGATTTAGAATTAAGTGTTTTCAACAGCATAAACGACGAAGTTTCTATTCACTGCAGCGCTTGCAGAGAGGTTACAATCCACAGGCGTTCAGGAAATTTTTTGTTTCTACCTGAAACTTTAGTCTTAGTGTTTAAGAGATTCGATCACGATGAAAGAGCAAAAAAGAAGCACTCGAAGGTACTATTACCACTAGAACTACAGATTACGGCGAATCAAACAAACAGTTACAAACTTCGGGCATGCGCCCTTCATCACGGAATGCATATTCATAATGGACATTACACAGCGGTTGTTTTTGATGGAGGAAATGTTATCGAAATTGACGATGATAAAGCCAAGGATTTAACGGATAATTGGATATATCATATACAATCTACAGTTTATTTAGCATTTTACGTCAAGAAATATGTGTCTCCTGGGCAATCATCGAAATCGTATATTGCCCCTCGTTCACAAAGTCCCCGTCAAGACGAAGAAAAAAGTAGGGAAAATATATACAATGTCTACGATATTTCGCACAAGTACAAACGTTTCTGTTCGGTGGAGTCTAATGGTTATGATTTAGCAGGAGAGGATTTCAAAACACTAGAATTCCCCGTGGTTAATGATACATACACTATATCAAAACCTGGATGGCTGAACGATAAGGTTATTAATGCTTATTTATACCTTTTGGTAAATGCGGCTTCAAAAAATGGTCGTCGCGTTCACGCTTTTAACACTTACTTCTATTCACGATTGCGACAATTTGTTCTAAAAGATGGATCAGAATCTAGATTGCATGATATGGTGATGAAATCTCGAAAAATAGTTGATTATGAATCATTTGACTACTTGTTGATACCCATCAACACAAACAATGCCCATTGGACGGCAGTGTTGGTGGACATTTGGAGCACTCGTATTTATTATTATGACCCTCTAGGTAAAGGATGTCAAAATGAGACTGCAGTGAAATTATGCAAATTGTTTTTTGACGCCTTTTTCAAATGGCGGAAGACATGCTCCGTCGAAATTAGAGCAAAGAGTTTTATAAGTGGATTTGACGTAACGTGGGAGGAAGCGTTTCCTTTGCAAAACGACTCCGCTAGTTGTGGAGTATTTGTTCTTATGTACATGAGTCACAAGTTAGGATTACTTACTTTTAACCCTGGAATTGAAACAATCTCAGCCATACGAAATAATATTGCGGAGGAGCTACTCAACGGCGTGAAGCGGCAGCCAAAATCAAGTGCTAAAGAAATGATCAAGCGATGCTTCACAGCAACTCGATACAAGCAGACTATTGGAAATGACGTGATTTTATACTGCCGCGCATACGGAGACGTGCAGGAAACGTTTACCTGGACTTTTAACGGCCAGGAAGTCTGTAATAAACAATTATTCAAGTTCAACTTGACTAATGATAAAACTGGGATTTATCGTTGCCAGGTGCAGTATAGTGACGGGGATACACAGACATCAAGTTGCAACGTAGAGAGTGTGACTCCAGAGCCGTTGGAGCAGAAGAAAATATTGCAAGAATTTAAAGGTTTAATTGAACGCAGTTTAGGCAAAAAATAAGAGGTTGATTGCGGTGCAAATCCTTTTCACCGTAGTATACAAACGGAAAAACCATTGTTCAAAATGATGCGCGACCAGCAGCATTTACTTCGCAGCCATGTATAACGCAGCCATGTTAGATTGCGCAACAATGGCGAAATTGATAATGCATTCCCGAAAGCCTTTGCTACATTTACAAGTCTTCCTCTTTTCACCTATATATTACCTTATATTACTTTACGGAGCTCATTCTCTTAGTGAAGGCTTTTTTGAAGGCATTTTGCGCCGTTGCAGCATAGGGCGCGAATCGGCTGAAACAGGATTTTGGGTTAAGCATGATTTAAAAGTAAATTCTCCATTTCTCCTACAACGTTTTCAAATCGCAATTCGTTTCACGTATACTGAAAAAAGATTCCTAAGTTTGAAATACCTATTCATTTTACTGAAAATTAAGAAAATGTTACCAGAAACCAAAAAAATCATTTCTTACCGTATTCTAAAAAAAAGAAATTATGTGCAACCCAATGTTTGCGCGGTCGCTGCACTGACATGTTCTACCCTTAAATAAATGGGACCGACCATAGAAAAGTGATGTATAATATGCAACATAAGACAAGCAAATATTGAAAAGAAAAATGTACAAAAATTTAGAGTGATGTTACGAAATGTTTACAAAATATTTATCAAATACCAGTTTTGCACTGATGCATGAACATCACTTTTGTATGGTCTGACCCAAATACTATTCAAACATGCATGTATCGTAATAAATCTTTCATTTATATTTACTATTATTTAACGACTTATTGCATTGCATACACTTGCAGAAGTCGGAAAAATATTTATAATTTATAATTAATGTAGGAGGAAAAATGCACTAATAATGCAAGCCGTAGCTTGTGAAGAAATATTTTAGGACGATTTAGACAAACAATTACCGGTTTAATTGTTGATGAAAATCATGAAAACTTCGCGGAGTTTATTGAAACGAAACCTTAAGGCTTCCATGGAAAATGCGTGGCAGCAATCATTGAAAACAAAAATTCATATTGGTCACAATTTACGTACGAAACAATAATGAAGAACGCCTGTCTCGAGTATACCAGAAAATTGTATATTTGGGGGACCGGGACAAGTTGGCATGCCGAATGTATTATATGACAATGACTCGTCAATGGCGGCACAAGAGCAATTGGTATAAGCTGCTACAGGCAACATGAAAGCTGTCTAACAATATACGGGTATGAAGCTATTCTTGTGTATTATACAACTTACATTTGTCATATTTATCATCAGCATCTTAATAGACAACCAATGATGTACTCGCAAAAAGGGTGCAGATTTTGAGAATGCAATATATCCCCCCAGCTGTAGAAATTATATGAATAAATATATACCCAACGTCATAAATATCTAAAAGAAGAAAAATTATATTTTTTCGTCATAGAAACAATGACATGATTGTAGGAATAAATTCTGCAATCCCCATGGAAAAAACGGAAATGAGTTTCATTCAAATGTGAAAGCCATTCACGGTATGTTATTATAAAATACAAAATTACGCACGCAACATGAATCATATATATGACATTTATACGTGTTTCATAATTTAAACTTTCTTTTTTTTATCATATAGAAATTAAATCGTAACAACAGGTGAATGCCAAATAGACCATGCATGAAACAAAACCAACTCTGTTGTCTAAATCGCGGGAAACAGAAGACTAGAAGACGTACACCATTGATATAACACTAATTAAATTCAAATAGCAATTATTTAAAGCTATATAGCTTTTCTCAATGTTTAAAATCGGCATGTTCAACGAGTTACGTCATAATGTGGGATACGACTATTTCACATGCCGATTGACGTCACACCAGGCATGAATAAGAAACCAACAATCAGTTACGGCGGGATAATAATTCTTCACATGTTCAACCTTATTATATAATAGTTAATAAAACTACATTTACAATATTTTATAACTAATATCAAATAGGTAATCTAAATAACTATTTATTAAAAATAACTTCTCAGCCTCTTCTCAGTTTGCTAATAGTGTAATTGGAATCAGTAATTGATTTATAAGAAACGCGCGAGCAAATATGTTTTTTGACGTAACCCACTTTCATGTTACGCATTGTTTGAAAGAGCATATTACTACGAACTAAATACGGAGATTTGAAGAAATTCTATAGAATAGCGGCTGAGAAAATTGCAATATATTAAGACATGCCTGCGCATTAGTAAGAGTAAAAAACGCGAAAAGACTACTCGTTAAACAATCGCAATTTTCTCAGCCTCTATTCTATGGAACTTCACTATACTTTCGTAAATAGTACAGAATGACACACTCTTTTAGGAGGTTTCTAAGGTTTAAGTGATTCCTCTTTCGAAATGTAAGAAATTCTGTCTCAAACACAACCGCACCAAAGTGTGAAGTACGCACGACATTCGAGACGTTTCATTTTAAGACAGAATTTCATTGTTTTCTGGCGTAACCCACTTTCATGTTACACATGGTTTGAAAGAGCATATTACTTCACACTAAATACGGAGATTTGAAGAAATTCTATAGAATAGCGGCTGAGAAAACCGTGATTCTTTAGGAATAACTGTTGCCCGGCTTTGCTGCGCCCTAATTGGAATTAGTAATTACTTATAAGAAACGCGCGAGCAAACATGTTTCATTTAAACACGAAATTTCATCGTTTTTTGGCGTAACCCACTTTCATGTTACGCATTGTTTGAAAGAGCATATTACTACGAACTAAATACGGAGATTTGAAGAAATTCTATAGAATAGCGGCTGAGAAAATTGCAATATATTAAGACATGCCTGCGCATTAGTAAGAGTAAAAAACGCGAAAAGACTACTCGTTAAACAATCGCAATTTTCTCAGCCTCTATTCTATGGAACTTCACTATACTTTCGTAAATAGTACAGAATGACACACTCTTTTAGGAGGTTTGTAATGTTAAAGTGATTCCTCTTTCGAAATGTAAGAAATTCTGTCTCAAACACAACCGCACCAAAGTGTGAAGTACGCACGACATTCGAGACGTTTCATTTTAAGACGGAATTTCATTGTTTTCTGGCGTAACCCACTTTCATGTTACACACGGTTTGAAAGAGCATATTACTTCGAACTAAATACGGAGATTTGAAGAAATTCTATGGAATAGCGGCTGAGAAAATTGTGATTCTTAAGGAATTACTGTCGCCCGGCTTTGCTGCGCGCTAATAGGTATTATTAATTAGTTTATGAGAGACGCGCGTGCAAATATGTTTGATTTCAAGACGGAATTTTATACATTTCTAGGGCCAATCCACTTTCATGTTAAACATTGTTTGAAAGAGCATTTTACTTCGAATTAAATACGGAGTTTTGAAGAAATTCTATACAATAGCGGCTGAGAAAATTGCAATATATTAAGACATGCCTGCGCATTAGTAAGAGTAAGAAACGCGAAAAGACTACTCGTTAAATAATCGCAATTTTCTCGGCCTCTATTCTGTGGAACTTCACTATACTTTCGTAAATAGTACATAATGACACACTCTTTTAAAAAGTTTGCAATGTTCAAGTGATTCCTCTTTCGAATTTAACGATTTAACACCAAATTATCTCCGTAATTTATTTGAATTCCACAGCACAGGATACAATTTGAGAAACTCTGAAAATGCTTTATTTGTACCAAAACCGCGAACAAATTATGCTAAACGAAGTTTTAGTTATAGTGGCGCGGTGTTGTGGAATGAGTTACCTCAAAATGTACGAGCATTATGCTCTCTTAACCAATTTAAAAGGGAGATTGACAACATTTTTCCCTATAAAACAGACTCTCGCACGGCAATCTTGTAAATCAGTTTATATATCTGTATTTTAAATTGTATTGTATTGTGTTGTATTTAGTAATTTTGTCCCTAAATATCTAATGAATGTATATAATTATAGCCCACTTTTTATACTGTAGATTTTACCGTGCTTAAATAAAGTTTTGATTGATTGATTGATTGATTGATTGAAATGTATGAAATTTGTTCTCAAACTCAACCGCACCAAAGTGTGAAGTACGTACGACATTCAAAACGTTTGATTTCAAGACGTAACTTTTTTTGACGTAATCCACTTTCATGTTACACATTGTTTGAAAGAGCATATTACTTCGAACTAAATACGAAGATTTGAAGAAATTCTATAGAATAGCGGCTGAGAAAATTGCGATTCTTTAGGAATTACTGTCGCCCGGCTTTGCTGCGCGCTAATAGGTATTATTAATTAGCTTATAAGAGACGCGCGTGCAAACATGTTTCATTTCAAGACGGAATTTTATATATTTCTACGACCAATCCACTTTCATGTTACACATCGTTTGAAAGAGCATATAATTCTCTACTAAATATGAAAGTTCAAAGGATTTCTATGGAATCGGGGTTGAGAAATTTAGGAAATTGTTCTTTGCAGCGCGAATTACAAAATTAGCGATAAAAATGTTGGTACAAAATCTCTTTTTTTGGGCACATTTTACGTTGATTCCGCCTGTTTTGTCACGAGGTATAAAGTCTAAGCTCCAATTGATCGATTTAGTGCATTATTCCTTTTAATAAATGTTTGGAAAGGGTTTTAAACAGTATTTGAATTTCGAACGTTTGAATGATGGAAATGAGTCGTACGGTGTTTTTGAATGTCGTGTTGATTATCGTGTTGAATGTCGTGTTGAATGTGGTGCGTACTTCACAGTGGTTAATTTATATCCTATTCTATTTGCCACAAATATAATATCGTGCGCAAACGTAATTGTCAATTCGATCTAAATTATAAGAAATTATGAATATATATATATACATAAAGAAATGCGGATTAAAGATTATTGAACACACATGCAGTAATAATTATATAAGTGATAGAAGTTAAGCCATGCACTAAGGGAGCGAATTATAAAGTAAGATTATATATCAAAATAGGGTTTTATTTCCTGCTGACTTCCGGGTGTTTTCACAGAAGTGACAGAACTGTGATGACGATGAAGTGGATATAATTATTTTGATCTTATTTTGCCCCTTTCTCGCAAAAAATATTATGTCACTTAGCTCTTCTTGCTGTCATATTGAATATTTCGAAACAAGGTAAAGGAAAATACCTTTGAACCCCTAAGCTGTTTAAAGCTACCCTTGCTACCTAGTACTTGTCACAGTTTCGTTTAACAGTGCATGCTATCACAACGTCGCTGTGTTAGCTATGGAAGCGCTCTGAAGTAAATTGAGAATTTTATTTACTCACATAGTGCTAAATCGATTGATTTACACGGATTTATTAAGTCTTAAAATCTAGCCCCACAACAGACTTGTTCTTGTATAATAAAACTTTTTATTTTGAAAAATATAAAAATCTTTTCACGCGATATTGCAAGCCAAGCCGCTCTGAGACTGAGTGAAAAATGACTTGTAGGAATCTTCAATCACTATTGTTACCCAGACCAGATGCGCTCAAAGGTGGATTTCAGAGACCGCGCAGCCTGTTTAAAAGTTGGGGGGGGGGGCGGGTGGGGGCTCGGGATTCAAAATATACTTGCTCGCGCGTCTCTAAATTTGTTGTGGCGCCCAGACTTGAGATGCATAGCATAGCTTTGAACGTACAGGAGTCAAACAGAGTCCGACGAACCGAGATAGATTTTATATCCAGTGTAGATCTCCTAACGTATCCGAGCATTCTCGTTGATTGAGCACATTGGTCTTAAAGCTATCCAACAGTTTTTCCTCAAAACTTTGTTGTTCAAGCTCTAAGCACCAGCACTTTCTAAAATAGTATTTATTGGTAATCCTTGCCGTGCTGCAGCCGACGTCGAAGCTGATCTAGTGCTGTGTGCTCCATAAATATTCGTATCTATACCAGCCTGTGCCAAGGTCGTTCTAATCCATCGTGCGATCGTATCCTTGCTTGCAGCGTTGTGAGGTTTTTGGTGGGTGATAAACAAAGCAGATTCATTTTGCCGAATACCTTCTGTGGTCTTCAGGTAAGCTTTCAGGCATAGAACCACACATATTTGTGGGTCAGGTAGATAAGCTCGTAATTCGATGGGCTTCAGATGTATCCCAGGTCTAGAGTGCTTTTACTAATGAAAAATGTGCATTTATTTTCCTCCTGTGACATACTGTTTTCTTCTATGGATAACGCGCATGAAGTGTTTGGCATCTTTGCCCAGTGCTCAGAATACCAATAAGTACTGCCAGCTTACAGGTTAGTTCTTTTAGATATTTTATCATACTCCGGTAACTCAACAAACCATAAGGGTCCCATGTTTTATTATGTCTCGGCAATGACGGTTTGTCTTCAAAGACGCCTTCAATAGCCGCTTGACCAAGGGATGTTTCCCAAACGATGTGCCATCAGGGAGTGTTAGTACACTTGATAGTGCACTCCGTGCGGTATTCACGGCGTTGTAACCAACCTTATCAGCGAGCTCTGCAAGAAAATTTACCCCGACAGAGATAGGTGCTGAAATTGGATCACACCCCTGCGGTTTTACAGTATAGTGCCCAGTCTTTAAGGTATGTGTTATATTGTTTTTGTGTGCCTTGGCGCCAAGCTTTGAGCATAAGGGTGGTAGCTTTTTCAAAAATGCCCGTCTCATGAAGGCTTTTCCGGATACATGACATGCCACCAGTGGGAGAATTTCCTCTGGGTAACATGGAAGGCATAAATTGTTTTTCTTTGGTGGTATTCGTAATGGATGTTGGATCAGCATCCTCATCAAAGCTGGGTACCACACTTGAGTTGGCCAGTTCGGTACCACTGAATAGCACTCCAGTGGCTTCCTCCTTTTCGATTTTCTGTATTGTTTGGGTGATCACACTAGATGCTGGGAAAGCGTAGAACATTATGGGCTGCCAATTTAAAAAAAGGGCGTCTACAGCTATACATTCTGGATCTGGTCTATATGAAACATACAGTTTGCACTGGGTGTTATGCCGAGATGCAAACAAATCAACCTCTGGTTGATAATTAAAGGTCTTAAGTGCACTGTTAAGCAATTCCTTGTTCAACTGCCATTCTTTCCCTGTGTGTACCCGTCGAGACTCGTAGTCAGCAGATTGATTGTCTACCCAAGGTATATGTGCTGCAGTAAGCTAAATTTTGTTCTCACCACACCACACCCAGATTTTTCTGGTCAAGGTATTGCAACCATCTGAATGACTAGTGCCCATGTGATTAATGCAAGAGACCGCTGTTGTATTGTCGCACATAATCTTAACATGTTTCCCTTCAATATTAATGCGAAAAGCCTTAAAACAGTACCAAATGGCAAGTAATTCCAGTTAATTAATATAGTGCTTAGGTTCTGTTGGTGTTCAGTTATCACCAGTCCTAGTCTGGCCTTCAATAACTCCACCCTAGCCCTTATTACTAGCATCAGTGAACACTGTTATGTCTGGTAAGCACCTGTTGATTATATTGTATGCAGATGGAATGTTGTTAACCAACCAATCCAACTCCTTTTTTTGCATTTGCAGTCAGGGTCATTTTCCTTCATAGTCACCCTTACATTGTTTTAGGGCTAGAGATTTTTCCCCCTCCATGGTTCGGTAATAAAGAGGTCCAAACATAACCCCAGGGAAGCCTGCCACCATATAGCCAATCATTTGTGCAACATTACGTATTGATGGTGTTTTAGACTGCATTAAGATTTTACATTCCTTAACTAGCCGAGTTGTTTTTTAAGGGGTTAGCTTGATAGTCATGTCAATTGAGTTTAGTACAAACCCAAGAATAAGCAGCGTTTGTGTTGGTTGAAAAACTGACTTTTCAGAGTGAGCAACTAACCCCAAAGAGTGAATTAGATTAACTGTCTCATTAATGTTAGCTTAACACTCCTCTTTAGTGTCCCCTTGTAAGTGTATGTGTAATCAATGTAAGATGCTGATATGTGACCCTTTTTCCTTAAAGTGGCAAAGACTGGCTTCATTAATTTAGTGAACAGGGCAACATGCCAGCCCATTCGGGAAACAAATAAAGTTGTAATATTGATTGTTCCAAGAAAATTTTAGGTATTTTTGATGCTCTTTTGCTTCTGGACATGAATAATAAGCATCTTTAAGGTCAACTGATGCCATCCAGCAATTTTCCTTTACCAATTTAATAATGGAGTGCAAAGTCTCCATTTTAAAATGGTGGTAAGTCATATTTTGATTCAGACTTTTTAAATTCAAAATAAGCCTATGTGAACCATCTTTTTTAGGTCGCAGAAAGTTTTGAGATATGAAGTCATGGCCTCGAACCATATCTAAAATTTCTGGGTCAGATTTCCCATTGATGCACAAAATTAGAAATCTGGCCTGCTTTAAAACATTTTACTTTATGCAAAGCCATTTCTTTTATGCGCTGACTATTCATATCAATATTCCTGCCATAGGGTAGACTTGCCTATAAATAATTTGTTTGAGAAGTTAGAGTTGTCTTGCATCCTTCTTGGAGGGGTATTTCTTCCTTACTCTGCCTTTCCGGCGACCGCCCCGAAAAAATTCCCGAGGTCTATAGTTATTATATCTGCGTGATCCTGATTAAATGACTGCGAGGAGCTGGTCCTTTCAAACTTATGGTAGTTGGAGCTAACTTTACTACCAAGTACCAATAAGGCTAGTTTCCTTCAGATCTTTCATTTCTTTCTGAAGGTCACCCCCAAAAAGGAGGGATGTGACTGGGTGATCAAGATTACACAGATTTTTGTAATTCGCATGTAATGTAGGGCGCATAAGTTCTCGTCTTAGTAGTGATAAGTTCGTATTAATAGCGAGCTTTAGCAGTGACTACGAGTATTACTACGAGTACGAGATTCGTCATTCTCGCGCGTTGTTTGCTTACGCCATCAGTCAAAACTCGTAGTCGTTGGGCTTTCGAGTACGAAGTTTATCAAAAGACTCGTACTTAAATGCCCGGCGACTACGAATTTTGACTGATGGCGTAAGCAAACGACGCACGAGAATGACGAATCTCGCACTCGTAGTCGTACTCGTAGTCACTGCTAAAGCTCCCTAATATGACCAAGCATTGCAGCTGCATCTGCAACATATCGTATAATTTTGAGATGTGTCTAAATCAGTTGAGTTTTGGTCCTTACAGGCTGCATCCAAAGTACAAGCAAGGCTAGCACGCACCGCAACAACACATGTTTTTTGGATGTTTGTAATCTTAACATCGTTGCGTCTTTGGTACGATTCCAGTGCCATATTATTCATGCTTTCTTGTATTTGCTTTATCAGATTATACATCGGATCAGGTACGCTAGTTGACGCTCTCTCAGAAACTAAGCTGTACTCGTTTGGTGCATCACTAAGCAGCTCGTTCTCGTCAATCTCGACCTCTTTCGCTGTCGACATTTCTCGCGTGAGCTTTTACCATCTATTAAAAATTTGGCTAAGTAATGTTTCGTTATTGTATGTATTGTCGATCGCATCCAGCCACGTACCTCGGGTTTTTGCCCTGAGGTTGTATTTTTAAGTAAATTTGTTGGTTAGCAAAGGCAACACGTATTGTTTTTGTGAAACGCAATTCGCAATGGTGGATTCGCATTCGCTATCTCATATTATTTCGTAGTGACTTCACTATGACGAAATAGAAACATAATTAGAGAGCATCATTGATTTATGCTTAATACAAACAGACTCATAACTTCCTGTAACCATGTATTGTTTATATCGGCCTTGTTTATAGTATAGGCATCAATCTGTAGCCTAGAAGTGCATTTAGGCTATGTACAGATCAGACACGATTTTCTGCAGATTATTAATTTTTTCCAGCATATAAATTTTGTCGTAAGATTTTTGAGAACTACTTAACGATGGTACATTTTGACTGCTCTTGTGTCCATTAGTGGGCCAGTTTTCATTGCCCGAAAAGAAATTCGGGAAGTGTTTTTTCGATTTATATTCCTTATGAAATCCCACTCCTGACACCATATTTCGACAGACGCCATTTTATATTTACATATGAACACATGTTCACTGATCCCAAACCTTTAACTGGATACATAAGAAATTCACTTCATTTCATATCGTTTCATTTTCAAAATCCTATTTAGTTTTGTTATTGAACAATTCCGCTTAATAAATGAGCCTAGAAGCTACCGTCAAATCCAGGGGCGGCGGCATTTTTTTAGGGGGGGGGGGGAGGGGGGTGAGGGGGCCTAGGGGGGAAGCGGCTGCATTAAAAAAATTCATTTTGTATATACAATGCAGCAGCTGGTTATGTTGATTTTTGTTTCTTTCAGTTCTGTGCTTAGGAAATTTGCTGAATGGGTGAAGCAGCTTCAGCAGCCGGAGATGCTCTGCGTATTGCAGCAAATGCCGGGATATTTAACATCGATATTAGCACTACCAAAGTAGAAGTGGCACGAGAGTTGTGTGATATAGCACGAGAAGTTGGCAACACAGTGGGGCATGGAGTGGGACAGGGATTGGGACTAGGAGTTGGACTAGGTCTGAGTCTAGGCGCCCTGTATTTTGGTTATCCAGCATTGAAGTCAATAATTCACAATGCAATTACTAAGGGTGTTGGTGGAAAACGCGATGATCAAGACGTTCGTGACATTCGAAAAGGAAGTTTGCGTTTCGAGTTACATTGTTTCACAGACATCAGGTTTCTGGAAGTATTGGCGGATTACGAATCAGGAAGGATGAAGGAACGATTGCAGGAAGAACTTTCTCGGGTTGGAATTAGAGTGGAAGGACTGAAGGTGAAGATTGAAAATATGGAGGAGGTGAATGAAAAAAAGAAAGCTAATTGGAGGTAAATGATAAAGGTTTATATTATTAGAAACTTAGAAAGATATCTTTATATTATTCGGCATTGCAGAGAGCATAGGCTGCATAGCAGTGGCGTAGCCAGAACGATAATTGGGCCAATATTGATATATTCATGCTACGAGTGTGATTAATTTCTTATCAAGTCCATTACCTTCATATCTGTTGAGATGAATAAATGAAGATGGCTTCCTAATCATTGACGCTGGCGACGCCACTGAAACATAGATTTATCGTCTTCACCGCTGCCTTTCGAAAAACGGGGCGAAAACAAACCCTAGTTCAAGCTGGTCATGTGATTCGTTTGTTACGTTTCTCCCGTGCGGGGATGAGTGGAACACAAACAGCGCATCAATCACAAATCACATCTGGTTAAAACAGACGTGTTCTTAGGTCTGTAACACTATCGAGCTCATATCGAGCACACCTGTTTCGACGCAATAGCAGATAAAATTTAACGAGGATCTAAAGTTATGATATTTCGGAAAATTTTTTTTGGCCCGGATGTGCTGGCGGTTTTCCAACAGGTCATGAGAAATTGCTAATGTATCAGGTTCTACCGGTGCTGTTGTACTGCAAAGCGAAATAACCTTAATAAACCGTTAAAAGTCGAAATAAACCGTTAAAAGTCCTAACCACATTCACCTTTCCCTCTAATGCATTGAAAAAATTACAAATATATCCCATATTTATGAAATATAACCTAGAAGACCGTCCATGACGTGAGTTGCATAATGGCGGACGAGGGTGTAAATATCCAAGCGGAATTAGTACCCTGACCCACTCTTGAGAAATCTCCCAAATTTCAGGAGATTTTGCGTTGTAACAGGCAGCCTGAAAAAGGGTTTTTGTTGCAGGGTAGGCCGTGTGAGGCGTAGATAGAAAAGCCTGGCTGGTGAGATTGAACATAACATTAAAGGGATATGGCAATTAAAATTGTTTCTTATTTATCTTCCTTACTTGGCAAGATATTGGCGATCACAAGCATCGGCTATCGAGATATAGGCCCTGTCTACACTAGTGCGTTTTCGTTTGTATGCGGTTTCGCAAGACCGAAAACGCATCGATCGATTCGCGTTCACACTACCGTTTTCGTAGCGTATTCGACTGTTCACACTAAAACGCTTGAATACGATGATCGGATCGTAGTCTGACGTAAAACGGTAATTTGCGCATGCTCGGCAGTACACACTTCCTTAATAATTTTTATCCCTAAATACCGAAATCTTCTAGTTGCTCTGCAAGACCGATTTTTTGCTCGAATTGGACCTGGAGAACGCCCAGATAAAATGTATGTTCGTAAGACAGCTATTTGTCTTCGGTGTAAAGCCATCATGGCGTTATACAACGCAACATTTAACTGCAAACAAACAATTATGTTTGCTAGAAGCATGAGAAACTCCATATCGTGTCGTCCGTCATGTTTGGTTGGAATTATGCCGCGGATAACTGACTTAAGACCTGAAATGAGTGGCAATCACTGGTGGCAATCGATGCGTGTGACGTAATCGTTTTCAAAAGTATCGTCTTCAAGTGTTCACACTAATACGATATGTATGCGTTTTCATTTGTATTCACTTTCAACAGCGTATTCAAATCGATGCGTTTTCGAACAATACGCTGAGCGTATTCGAGCGTATTAGTGTAAACGGAAGGCCTAAACGCATCGAAATGTATGCGTTTTCAAACGAAAACGCACTAGTGTAGACAGGGTCATATTCTCCACCTTGTTTTATAATGAGATCTAATTACGTGACGCCAAAAGCAGGGTTGACGCTTAAGAATAACAACTACAAGTTTACGCTTTTGTTTAGAACTCTAACAATTTAAACGCTATAATTTGAGCTACGCGAGAATGTAATACCATGAGACTATGGATGACAATTTCATTCGAAAATAACTTCAGAATAAAGTTTGTAAATATTTTGTGAATTTTGTAAATAATTATGACGTTCTTTTAAAATAGACGAAGATAATTTTTATCACCGTATCCCTTGCACTAAGTCTTTGTTTAAGGTTATTAGTCCGGCGTCAGCGACGGAGTTGAAAGTTCGCCGGGGTTTGTTTTTTTTGGGGGTTTGTTTTTTTTTAAAAATTTTTTTCGCTGTCGCAAGTGTGTTTTGGCGCGAAATATACTAGTATTTGAAAAGTGTATGTGAGTAATGTGACCGTATTTAACTACGTCACAGTTTTATCTCCCAACAGTTGTGGTGCACAGCTCGAAATTTTTGGCTAATTGTCCGATGCGCGATTTGATTTCGCTCGCATGATACGGCAATTCCTCCAAGAGGAAGTTCGAAGAGAACCGTTCTTTTGATGCTAATGACATGATGATAACTTCACTGGTCCTATTTTAATAATATCGCTGCTATTTCGCCGTTTAACAAGATGTGGTCGTGTATGTGCGCGTTGAAACGCGTTTGCACAGGATTGAAATTTTAATATAAGCGCGAATACGTTTTTTACATTTTTGAGCAATTGAACTTCTATACTTTTTAAAGTGCGATGTGCTTCTGAATGTCGCAATCGAACAACATAGGTTCGTAAGGCATCTAAATGAGTATGAACATTGTTATGTTCAAAAGCTTGAAGGTTTATATTGCAGGAAGACTGGCACGTGTAAAGCACGCCGGGGTTAACGCCAGAACAGGCGTCTTGTTCACATTCGATTTGGCAGATGAAGTTGATTGTGTTTTTATTGTGTTTTTTTTGATGCTACACAGTCGCAACTTGTTAAAAAGCAACAACCAAATGGAACTGACCTAGATTAAAAGCTAGGAAGGCAAATTTCGAACAATGCGCAGGGAGAATGAGCAATTGCGTTTCTTACAATATCCTTTTATGTACATTAATACAAGCATCATTGTTTTGTTGCAAAATACAGATCTTATTTAACGAAGGTGCTTGACGAGATGACGAGCAATGACATGAGGGAGCTTAGCGAGATGACGAGTGATATCAGTATGGATGCTGTTGATAGTAAGGGGTTAAAATATCTTCAGGTAAATATATCTTCATGAGAAAGACAGCAAAAAGGTAACAGATTTTTTAGCGCACAATGCGTGACGGTAATTGATTATCTAAGTCTTTCTGAGTGCGATATCACTGTGTTCAAAAGCGATTTAGTTTAAAAGGAAGTCTTGCTAAATTACGTCACTCCCGAAAATGGCGGTATCATAAAGTTTCCTATCCATCAAACAAAACAATGTAAACAACACGATAAAACCGAAACAAAATACGGCTTGAGTTTCTGAAAAACCTTTGAAAAAAGGGTACGCGAATGAACCAAAGTAAAAACATACTCAAATTTTTCTTCAAAAAGCATACTCGATTTTTTATGCCTATTTTTCACCCGCTAGAATTCCATCGATCTATTTGCCGTAATTGAAGATACTTTTTTCTTTATAACATTATTTCACATCTTTATTGGTTGATATACGGACACTCCCGTATCATAAAGTTTCCTATCCATCCAACAAAACAATGTAAACAACACGATAAAACCGAAACAAACTACAGCTTGAATTTCTGAAAAACCTTCGATGAAAAGGTACCCGAGTGAAGTTAAAATATACCCAATTGATGCTTGGTTTTATACCCCTTTTAAAGAATTTTGCGAAAGTTGAGTTACGAACAGTCATGTTCAACTGCGTGACAACCCACAAAACTGACACTTTTCCAATAAATATGTGGTGTTTTGTTGTTGAGCTCCTAAGTCAATAAAATTAGCTCAAGGTTGAGATATATATAATAATAGTAATAATAATAATAATAATAACCGTACCTGGAATTTTTTCCCATACCCCAGGCGCGGTATTTCTCATCCGGACCTCGTGCCTGGTATATGAAGTTTATATACGTACATTTGAAAATTTCTAGAGGGAAACAAATAATGCTGACACGGCCGAAAGCCTCTACGAAAATGGGGTCCCACGAGACGAGATGAAAGTTTACAAGTCAACTTTAGAGTCGCATCGTGAAGCTCTGAAAGTCAGTTTGGAACAGCATGGAGAGGATCATCCTGCAACAGCTGACATTTACTACAACATTGGAATGACACAACAAAAGATGAAAGATTTCAAATCTGCATTAGAGTCGGTAAAAAAGTCTCTTGCGATCAGAACCAAACTATTTGGAGATGACCATCAAGACACAGCTAACAGTTATCACAGCATTGGGGTCACACAACATAAAATGAAAGATTACAAGCCAGCATTGGAATCAAAACAAAAAGCTTTTGAAATTAGATCACGGCTATATGGAGAAGACCATCCAGACACAGCTGACAGTTATAACATCGGAAAAACACAACATAAGATGAGAAATTACAAATTAGCATTAGAGTCAAAAGAGAAAGCTTTTAAGGCCAGGTGGAAATTATTTGGAGAAAATCATCCTGCAACAGCTGACAGTTATAAAAGCATTGGAGACACACAAGATGAGTTAGGAGATTACACGTCAGCATTGGAGTCGAAACAAAAAGCTCTGATATCAGATTAAAATTATACGGAGAAGATCATCCTGACACAGCTGACAGTTATAACAACATAGCAATAACATATCATTCTATGAAAGATTACAAGTCACACATTAGCATCAGAAGAAAAAGCTCTTCAAATCAGATTAAAGCTATATGGAGAAGATCATCCGACAACAGCTGACAGCTATGGGAGCATTGGAGGCACGCAAAGGTCAATTGGAGATTGCAAGAAAGCATTGGAGTTGGGAAAAAGTCTCTAAAATTACTTTAAAACTGTTTGGAGAATACCATGCTGACACAGCGGACAACTACCACAGCATTGGAATAACACAGATGAAAGGGAGATTACAAGTTTGCATTAGAATTGAAGAAAAAGCTCTTGAGATCAAATTGAAGCTCTTATGGAGAAGATCATCCTGAGACAGTTGAAAATTATATTCAGCATTGGAATGACACAGAGTAAGATGGAAGATTATAATCTGCATTATCATCGGGAGAAAAAGCACTTGAAATTGGAAGAAAACATTTTGGGGAAGATGTTTCACTCACAGCTCTCATTCATAATTTTTATGGAATTATGAAAAACATGATGGAAGATTACAAGTCAGCATTAAAATCGGATCAAGAAGCTCTTCAAATGAGATTGAAACAATATGGAGTAGAACATTCTATGACTGCCCTCAGTTATGTCAGGATTGGGGAGACACAGCATGCAATGGGAGATTACAAATCAGCATTAGCGTCCAAGCACAAAGCTCTTCAAATAAGAATAAATCTATATGGAGAGATTCATCCTGACACAGCTGACAGTTATCACAGCATTGGTGAACACACACACGAGTTGAAAGATTACGATTCAGCACATTAAAATCAAAGAAAAAAGCTCTTCAAATCAGATTAGAAATATATGGTGAAGATCATCCTAAAATAGCTGAAAGTTATTATAAGATTGGAATTACATACATGGAGATGAAAGATTACAAATCCGCATTGGAGGCGGAGGAAAAGTTCATGAAATCAAGTCAAAACAGGATGGGAGAAGATCAATCCGACACAGCTGACCATCATTTGAACATTGGAATCCTACATTTTATGATGGGAGATCACAAGTTAGCATTAGAGTCGGGACAGAAATCGCTTAAGATCAGAAAAGAACATAACGAATATCATTCTGATACAGCTAATAATTATGAATTCATTGGAACCATACAAAAAGAGATGAAAGATTACAAGTCAGCATTAGAGTCAGAAGAAGAAGCCCTTAAAAGACATCATACCTGTATGGAGAATACCACGATGCGACAGCCAGGAGTTATCACAACATTGGAGTTATTCAGCATTGGATGGAGAATTACAAGTTAGCATTAAAATCAAAATTAAAAGCTCTTAAAATCCGAGAAAAACTACACGGAGAGATCATCCCGATACACAGACAAGAGTTATGACAGCCTTGGAATCACCTATCACATGCTGGGAGATTACAAGTTAGCATTGAAGGCAGAACAAAAAGCTCTTGAAATCCGAGAAAAAAGAGGTGGTGAAGAAGATTTCTCTGACACATCTATTAATCATGTCAACATTGCGATTATACAACATAGAATGGGAGAATATAAGTCTGCATTAAATTCAGGAAATAAAGCTCTTGTTATTAGATTAAAAAATGAAAAAGATGATCCCATCACAGCTGATATTTATAACTTCATTGGAATCGTACAAAGAGATATGGAAGATTATAAGTCGGCATCAGTGTCCGAAGAAAAAGCTCTCGAAATCAGATTAAAACATGAAGACGATTCCGACACAGCTTTCAGCTATCACATGATTGGGGAGACAAAACGTGAAATGGGAGAGTACAGCCTCGCATTACAGTCGGATAAAAAAGCTCTTGAAATTCGATTAAAACTATATGGAGAATATCACTCTTGCATAGCTGACAGTTATAGCCGCATTGCAATCACACAGCTTGCGATGGGAGATTACAGGTCTGCAATAGATTCGAAGAAAAAAGACCTCGAGATCAGATTGAAGCTACCTGGGAAAGATGATTCTGATGACATAGATGAGATTTATGCGAGGCTTTTGAGCCTGGAAGATGAGATAGAAGATTTCAAATTAGAATTGGTCGCGAAAGTTCTTCAAGAAATACTTGAAGAAGATCACTCTGATACGACTGAAGCGTTTCTGAAACACTGGAATTACACAACACGAGATAGAGGAACTACACCCAGCATTATAGGTTATTGAGCTAAAAATGCAATGAGAGCCCAGTTGGGAATTTGAGCATAATTAAAATTAATACTACATAAAATTACATAAAACGTAAGCTTGTTTAGGACAAAAATCAAACATTGCGCTGAGATCTAATTTGCATTGTTTGATGCAGTCTCATTTCTAGGATTCGTTAAAACATTTCTTAAGCCAAGTTACACTTTATTAAACGTTTAATATTTTTACGATGTACTTTGAAAAATAGGATTTGCTGTTTGAAATCTCCATGTCTGATCACAGAAGATTTGAAAGTGCAAACCGGGCCTTAACGTTACGATCCGAAGTGTTTGAGATGGTAAATCAATGAGGGGAAGGCGTCGTTCGGATACCTTCGTCGACTAGAAGTTGAAAATAATTAAGAGTTGTCGATGCATATACTTTGACAAGGTGGAGCAAGTTAATTCATCGAAGTGATCGAACTCTAATGATTATAGTCTCGAACTCTAATGATGGATCGAACTCTAACGATCATGAATTTGATCGAACTCTAATGATTATGGTCTCGAACTGTAATGATGGATCGAACTCTATATATATATATATAACGATCATGAATTTTAGCATCGTATCAAGTGCATATGATTTTATAGGACTCGGTGGGTGATATAATTTAATGTAACTGGGAGCTTCTTTCAGTAAAACTTCATTTCTTATTTGCCCATGAGCAAAAAGTAATTAATTTTTTAGAGAGATAGGTGCCGGATACTTTAGATTAAAACTTTTACCAGATAGATAATAGAAAGATTTCTTTAATACGTCAAGTGACGCGAAAATTTCCTATAATGCATGGTAATCGACACTTTATAGTAATATACTGTATAAATAATCATTGTTTCTGTAATTTTAAAATGCAATAGTGGATTACTAGTGTAGTTAGTATATTTGTACCTAGTTATAGTTGGTATATAATCGGAAGCTGGAGTAGCTTATTTAGTAGCACCGTACCTAATGTAATGTAGTAGCACCTAATGATTGATATACACCTAATGAATATATACATTTATATATGCCGTGCTATATACCAGTATATTTATTTCCATACTCTGTATATAATTTGTATTGGGCCTACAACGTGGCACAAGGATGATATGATTATTAGATTAGAGACGATAAACACTGCTCAGCGCTTCAAATGGGTGTAACATTAGCGGCATGATCATATATATTTTATGCACATTAATCATCTTAATCTATACGTGTAGTTCTACAAATATTTTTAAATATGAAACACTTAATGCAATATAATTAATTAATAAATCTACGTTTAAATCCAGTATCCTTGTGGAAACGTCATTTAATGTACATAATTCATCTGATGTATTTATATATGATAATACCACCCACCAAAAAAGGGGATAGTATAATTGTGAATGCAAGACTATAACCAACAATGCACCTCCCCTGACGGAAGCTGCAAGGTCGCATGTTGCACTTATGTTTGTCTGAAATGATAACTAGCCTATATCTCTTAATTTTTTATAAAGGTAAGCGTTAGTCTGCATTAAATGCCAGGTTTATTGCTTGAGAGATTATACAGTTTTCTAGTAGGAGTTCCTTATTAGGATTTTTCATTAGAACTGCGATACATGTGGATTCTGTGAAACCCCAGAATTGGACGGACTAGACTACCCAGTCGAAATATGGGTATACAGTACTTTCCAGAAAAAAACTAACAGAAACCGCGGTTAACCTAGGTCAAACCTCGGTCTGATCACGGTTGAACCGAGGTCAGACCGACGTCCAACCTAGGTAAGACAGACATTCCTTAAGATATGACAGAATTGTCTGACAGACATTTCTTAAGATATTCTCGGTTTGATTATTGTGTTGTCGTTCTCAGCAGTTCATAACATTGTGTTCGATAGCGAATGGCAACTGCGATCGTTTTTTTCGTAGATTTTGTTGAAAGCAAATGCAAACATTTTATGCTAAACTAAAGCATATTAGAAAACGAAATGAAAATTATATACACCGGAAAGTCTCTTGAGCAATGTTATTCCCATATAAAAAATGTTCTGTTGCATGCATTTGTCATTATATTTTGAATAGATATCACTATTCAATCGAAAATTTGCATGCCAATTAAACGAACACACTAGCTTATAGTTTCCACAGGATTTTAAAAGCCACACAACAATAGCATTATGCTATTTATATTTTTAATTTTACCGAAAAGGCGTATCGTATATTATGATTTTTCACTTTTGTAAAATCTAATACAAGAACGCCAATAACAATAAATATATTTCTAATTAGGATGATGAGGATAATGTATCCCATCATGTGGATACTAACAGTTGTTCCTTTTAGGTTCAAGATCATTACTCTTAGTTTAGCTGTTCAATGAGTCCATAGTTTTACCGTTCCCTGGTTCCACTATTCCCAGGCTCGCCCATTCTCTGGTTCCCTTGTTACCGCATTCCCCCCTCTCTCCGGTTCTTCCACTCCCCCATTCCCTATTTTAAAGAAGCCCCACACTAGCCATACACAACATAGGTACAATTTGTTATAATCAATGGCAGTTCATGTTAAAATTTGTTTTCAATATACATGCGTTGTTATAAAAAATTGCTTGAAACGTCGAATTCAGTTTATGTATAAGATTTGCTGACTGAAAACACTAAGTGGTTCTCGTAATTATTACTATCCAAACGTCTGAATTGTAAGTCTTTCCGGTTCTTTATATTGTCCGGTTGGCGGTGTCTGTGTACTTTTGCCCGCGTATAGACACAAAAGAGACGGAATGTCACAGAACGCTTTCGTTCATCTGTATTTAACCCGTCATGTCCAGATATTTAATGACACTCGACATTATGTGGACCGGCTGTCATATGGACATGTATTAAAGCAAGTGCAGCCTTGTAGAGATATGCACTTGCAAAAGTTTCGGTAATTTACTTGTTTGTCCCGGATTGTCGATTGTATCCTCTTGTTTAGACAGTTGTGCTGCTAGATAATATTAAAAGTACCTTAGACCACAAGCCATGCAGGTAAACATTCTAACCATCCCCGGATATACACTCACATAAAAACGGCAGCATTGTGCAACTCGCCTCTTTTACGGATGGCATAAAATTTATGGACGACAAAAATATTTAAGGCATTTTAATAGCGCTTTTAGTTACCTCAATGGAATGTACTCTTGTACGTTTTTATCATTTCACAAAAATATTTTTACTGAAATTGTTTACTTTTAGTATAGAGCGACTCAAAACCGCTTTTATGTCGTGAACGTTTCAGGTGCTTGAATGCTGCTTGAAAACTATCAAACGAATTCAAAATGTTTCTTTCACTTTCAATACAAGCATATCATTAACGATAATTTCTTCCAAGAACGAGACAATAAAAGTCAGCAATGCATAAAAAAGGCATTCAATGATTCTAAAGGCTTTCATAAAACAGCTTAAAAAAAGCGTGTATACAACGTTAGCAGCTCACGTTTGTTGAAATTCCTTACAATTCACATTCGTTTAAAGTCCTCTATGAAAGTGAGATAACTTCCTTTTGCTTAACTAGTTGTTAGAAGTGTGTATCTTAGATATATAAGAACCTACACTAATTTTTTCTAAACACGATAAGGCCGAAGCAGAGGTGGTATACAATATAAATGTGTATACAATATATATTAATACAATAGTATATATTATTAAAACAGTATATATTATTACAACAGTATATAGATCTTGATCATTTTAACCTTTCTTAATTCTAGTGTTCTAGTTGCATGTTTTTATATAGTCTTAGAATAGATTGTCTATTGTATTATTCTACATTCTATATATCTTATTGTATATACTTGCATGATTCTAATATCCTATTCTGAGGGCCACAAGTTTGTCAGCCCCTGGCTGTAATGTGTTTTTACCCTCGTGAAATAAAGTCATTCATTCATTCATTCATTCAATATTCCTGAAACAAACTATATTTCTGTTAGATCTATGGTGTCATCAATATAAGTACAGTAATAGTGTGCCAAGATATCTGACGACATAAATTAAAGTTATATTAGAAACGTTGTTTAAATTATATTAAGGAAAGCACGTAGAATATACAAGACTTGATATTTTTGTGATTATCGTTATCTACAACTTGTTGAAGATGTAAAATAATGAAAGTTTTATTTAGGATGTTTCTATTATGATATTGATTCAAATTAAAAGAACTTTGCTGGAATTGTAAGCACTATTACATTAGACATCATTGGCCAGTTGTTCAAAGCTGCACGGGTTAGCGCTAACCCTGCATGGGTTTAACTTTAATACAATTTTAATCCTTAGGTTTAAGTGCTTCTGAATCGCTTTTCGTTGAAAAATCTTTCAAAAAAGATTTGCTTTAACTCAGCCCCATATAGTTGAAGTCCGTTCGGCGTACATGCTCTGCTGATAACAATCTATGTATATAAACAACATTCCAGGCGTCGCGACATAACAGTTGGAATACTAACAACAGGTTTGTCTTAGCTTCTTTTGTGATTTTCATTTTAATTAAAATTCTAGCGAAGAAGTGCCATTTTAATTTGGACTGTTGCACAGTCTGTATGAGCACAGGACTTCGCATCATTTTGAACACTATTACACTTTCTCTTGCGCAAAACACATGCCACCTTTCGTTATGTCTTCTTTAAAACTTTTTGTTAAGTACGTGGAAAATTTTTAGAATTTTAGGAATAGTTTTGCAACTACCAAACTATTACACTCCATGGTGTTTCTTACACTTACATTTTAAAGACTAATTTACATCTCTTAAAAGTAGAATTGCATTACAAGTTGCAAGAAAAATTGCACCGTGTAACATGGCCTTAACTTGATAACGCGAAGTTTCAATTGTGTTGTCATCCCCAGTCCTTACCGCTGTAACGTCGCAGATCTCAAACTTCAAACTGGACTTAAAACTTTGCACGGAGGGGCGTACCTGATTTCAAATTTAAGGCTAGGATATTTAGCCATTGAATTCATTTATCCATAAAATAATTAAGTTATATACACAATGAAAATTAGGCGTAAATGAGTCACGAGTATTCGAGCGTTTTCAACAACACCGACTTTGTTTAGACAGTTGTGCTGCTAGATAATATTAAAAGTACCTTAGGCCACAAGTCATGCAGGTAAACATTCTAACCATCCGAGGATATACACTCACATAAAAACGGCAGTGTCTTTTACGGATGGCATAAAATTTATGGACGACAAAAATATTTAAGGCATTTTAATAGCGCTGTTGGTTACCTCAAAGGAATGCACGCTTGTACGTTTTTATCATTTCACAAAAATATATTTACTGAAATTGTTTACTTTTAGTATAGAGCGACTCAAAACCGCTTTTATGTCGTGAACTTTTCAGGTGTTTGAATGCTGCTTGAAAGCTATCAAACGAATTCAAAATATTTCTTTCACTTTCGATTCAAGCATATCATTAACGATAATTTCTTCCAAGAACGAGACAATAAAAGTCAGCAATGCATAAAAAAGGCATTCAATGATTCTGAAGGCTTTCATAACACAGCTTAAGAAAAGCGTGTATACAAAGTTAGCAGCTCACGTTTGTTTAAAGTCCTTACAATTCACATTCGTTTAAAGTCCTCTAAGAAGGTGAGACAACTTCCTTTTTGCTTAACTATAGTTGCTAGCAGTGTCTAAGAACCTACACTCATTTTCCTCGCAGGAATTATTTCTATAAGCACGATAAGGCTGAAGTAGAAGTGGTTATGTATACAATATAAATTAATAATAAAATATTCCTGAAACAAACTATATTTCTGTAAGATCTATGGTGTCATCAATATAAGTACAGTAATAGTGTGGCCAGTTATCTGACGACATAAATTAAGATTATATTAGAAGCGTTGTTTAAATTATTTAGGATAATGTTTCTCTTATGAAATTGATTCAAATTAAAAGAACTTTGCTGGAATTATAAGCACTATTACATTAGACATCATTGACCAGTTGTTCAAAGCTGCACGGGTTAGCGCTAACCCTGCATGGGTTAAATTTTAATCCAATTTTAATTCTTACGTTTAAGTACTTCTGAATCGCTGTTCGTGGAAAAACCTTTAAGCAATATGGCTTTTGTCGGTCCAGAAAATACTTGCGGAAACAGATATCTAACTTTGTAAACAAGCAATAAAAAAAAATTGGTGTAAAGATTTGCTTTAACTCAACCCCATATAGTTGAAGTCCGTTCGGCGTATATATGCTCTGCTGATAACAATCTTTAAACAGCATTCCAGGCGTCGCAACATAATAGTTGGAAACTAACGGCAGGTTTGTCTTCTTTTGTGATTTTAATTTTAATCATAATTCCGGCGAAGAAGTGCCATTTTAATTTGGACTGTTGCACAGTCTGTATGAGCAGAAAATGCGCTCAGAAAGGACTTCGCATCATCTTGAACACTATTACACTTTCTCTTGCCCAAAACACATGCCACCTTTCGTTACGTCTTGTTTGAAACTTTTTGTAAAATACTTGCTTTCGACTTAGGAAAATGGCTGGATAATTAGCTTTTCAAATGAAATAAGTGACGTGGTTGAGAACGTTTCACAAAGGATTCAGCTTTCACATATGAAGTGAATCACAAAAATCATGATCACTCGTAGATGATAAAGCCGAACACAGTACTATTACTCGATAAGCTGCACATGCTTTTTTGATCGATTTACACAATTATTTGATACTGAATTCTGACAAACCAAACATTTAGCAAAATATCCTATGGCGCGCTGTTGGGTGTTTCAAAGGAATGTACTCCAATGATTTTACCTTTCATTTTCATTATTAGTTTATATATACAAATTTATACAAATTTGAGCTGCTTGCCATTTTACCGTCAAATTTTTTATCTCTAATTGATTTTATGAGTTCTAAACGTTCCTAAAAGTACATTGCCACCCCTTTTAGATACAGATAATTCTTTGTGGAGGCTCAAAAACGCATGTTATAGAAAGCTTGATGACAAAGAGATTGAAGCCCCAACGACGTAGCTACCACTTAATTCGCGGTTCATCGGGTGATTCAGTTTAGAAAGAACTCGATATGCATGCAATGTTTACGATTCTGTATTCAAATATTAACAGATATTAAAGGCAAACTTACATTTCTCAACGGTGAAAATGACTTGTTCACGACAATTACGAGTAAATGGAAAATAGACTAAATGGAAGCCAAATTCGGAGATAAAGAATTGGTTGATTTTTCATACATGAATTTCATATAGCTATATGCTATATATGCAAGGTTTCACATCACCCGTGTTCCAGAAGGTGCTGAGAGTACGAACAAACAAATTGTTTTTGAACAAACAAATATAGCTGTGCTAATATTATTAATAATTTACTGCTTATATATATAGCGCAAATTGGCATGCGATGTTATCATCAAATGCGCTTACATAATAAGCAACTAGAAATACATTGCATGCAAAGTCCCCTCGCCTGAAGCAATAAGCATATATTTCCATCACTGAAATTCTATAATACTCGTTTCTGCTGAATGATCGAAGTCGTAAAGTAAAATGCTATATCTGGGTACAATTATAAAATCGACTCTTGAGCTATCAAAGTCGTCGGCTATAATCATAATTGTGCTACGAATAGTTTTAAATACTACAATTTTTAGCGAAATTTCAATTACTTTTTAAACAGATTCACCTTTAAAAATAAATACCTTCCAAATCAAAATCATTTCAATGAAATTGACGAATAAATTCAAAGACGTGTCATACATTTGTTGATAAATCCACTTATTAAACTTACAAAATACTTGCATGCTTTAAAATACAAAATCTACCCATTTACCTGTTCAAACATACTTTAAAAATGCTTCAAAATCGTAGTTTTTTTATCATCCCTTTGAATGAAAGTTTTTCTTCACATCTTTCACATTATATTTTATTCAATTCTACGAGTCAATTTTTCATATATTTTTAAGACCATCCAAATGAAAAATATTATTTAAAAAAAAGTTTTATAATTCAAAATTCTGTTATGCTGACGTGATCTCAAATTTTAATTTAGCCAATCGCACGTTTATAAATGTTTGCTAGTTACCAGTTTAACTCGTCTTAAACTCACGCATGCGCATAACTTACAAAAACGCCCAACGTCCATGACATAATGGCGGACAACTTTCATTTCGCATTTGCATTCCCGGGCGTAATTAAAATCCCTGGGCGGAATTAGTACCCTCGCACGGTGCTTCGCACCGGATCGGGGGAAAATTTGAGATTATAGTTTTTTTTACGAAAATTTAAAATAGATAAAAATCCATTCTGCTACCCGATTAATAAAATTCATACGTTAAAAGCTTCTCCAAAATAGTGTGTTTTGAAAAGTGACTTAAAAAGGTTCTTAAACCAGGTAGGTTCTTATTAAAACAGGGAGGATTGTTCCACACTGTTGCTGAGTCATTACAAAATGCTATGTCTCTTAAAAGTCTTTTTCGACCTCGCAGTAATATTAACCTGTAATAACTTTCCTAAGTTAGATATCAGATATAAATATTCAGGGCAGTTTTATTTATCCATCTAAATGTGATCATAAAGATTTGAAATTTTACTCTGAATTTAACTGAAAGTCAGTGTAATCTAATTAACGACGTTGTTACTCATTCTTTGGAAAGAAGAACACTAGGCGGGCTGCAGCATTTTGCACTCTTTGAAGCTTCATCAAATGCGCGGACCAAACGCCAAACAGTAAGCTGTTGCAATAATGTATCTTTGACATTAATTACAACGGCCGGCTGGAGAATCGTTTTTGTGGGTAGCCCGTTCGCGGGCTAACCACAATGCTACACGCAAAAAACGATGAGCGATGATGCATGTCTGTCCGCCGAGTTTGTTTATCTACGAAAGAGACTGGGCAGAGCCAAAATTTTGTCAGCCTTATGGCCCTGATCGGTGTAAACTGGCCTAAACTTTCAGATAAATTAATCGCAGAAATGGTATTTCATTGGTATTTCATTGATTATTCTTATTTCTACTTTGTCAAAACTGTATCCAACTAGCACACTAGCCCATTTTTGCCTTTGCGTATGGCATTAGAACGTAAAACTAAGCATCGTGCAGTTGATTTCCCCGCCATTATTGCGGCCTGTCATTTGACATTGAACAAAACTGGAAAATCTTTGCCAATGCTTTGGAGGCTACCCACATGTATGCATTGCATACCTATTTTTCTATCTTCAAAGCGCAAGAATCTCTTTATGCGCCTGATATTGTGTAAGTGATAATTAGCGGATGGACATGTTTTATTAATTGCCGTTTTCATACTTAAGATATATCAAACCACGTTACCTGCCCAAACGCTGAGATCAAATCTTGAAGTACAAGTAGGGTGACCTTCTGATTATTCACATGCATATTTACCAGAATGTAGTTATGGACGTGCAGGAAAGCTGTTTAGGTGCTATATAAATTGACTGGAGCACCGGATATAAGCTCGACCGCAACAAATGATCTTGAGTCTGGTTGCAGACCACTTTTTCTGTCAATTTATAGACACAAATTGTAAGTTAGACTAATTCCACTCAGATGGTAAATAACCAAGAGACAGTGAAGAATTGATCATTGAGGTAATAACTGGGAGTATTTCCTCGATCAATACAGTTTGTTAGCAACGAAGTGGACATGCATATAGGATCAAGCATACATGACTTCTTTTTTAAGCTCTAATAAGTTGATACGTCGTCTTGCGTGATATCCTTAAAGTTAGATAGTTTTCCATATTCAGTATTAAACTCAGGATCATGAATCAGCATAACACGCTCATCATGGGTAACATGAGCAATGACAAGTTCATTACGAATTATAGCAACCTTACGATAGAAATAGTTACCAATATCATTTGCAATAGCGCAGTGTTATTATAGTCAGGAAAGCATAAATTGATTGTTTAAATATAACTAATAGAATTGCAAAATAGGAAAACTTGTGGGAGTTTTGGGAGAACTCGCAATAACGTGATTATTTCTCGTTCTCCAAACTCCCACGCGTGTTTCTATAACTGTATAAAAACACAGAAAATGTTTTCTACTTCTTAATTAAGAATGCGCGTGTGGATGCATAATAATGTCACGTGATCGATATATGCATATACTTGCTCGGGACAAGTTCTAATATTTTGTAGGATCTCTTTTACGTTTCAAAACAGCTTTGACTTTTTTCTGGCATAGAGTGAACCAATTTTGTTAGAACAACCGCTTTAATTCTATTCCAACATTGACTAAGGACGTTCCACTGGTTTTCCTTCTATTTTCTTTCCATCCTTCTTTGCAGCGTAGCTCTTGGTCTCCCACATTTTCATTTGATTGAATACGAACCTGATTCACGAAACGTTCCAATTTTTCCCCGGACACCTATAACTTCATCTCAATTTTCGCTGAGGTATCCCTTCATTGTTGATTTCGATTATCTGGCCTCACTACCATTCGCGAACCTCTTTTGCCATCTTTGGTCCACAAACAGAATAACCCGCATTTCTTGTACAACTTAAACACCATGTGAATTAACTAGTAAACATAAGCGAGGCTGATCTATCATATAATGCGCAAGTGCATATCAACAAATCCACGTTCCAACTCACAAGATATCATTTATTGTAAATTAAATAAAAAAAATTATCGGCTGGACTCAGATTTTTGACCTCCACTGTATATATTGTAGAAATGCCGAAAATTAAATCTTGTAGGTGGGTTTGCTGTAACATAATAGTCTTTATTCCTGAAAATAAAACGAGCAATATGTTGCTAGGTAGTATAATAGTGTTGCTCAGTATACGTATAAAATCATTACGAAAGCAGAAAAAGCAGAAAATATTTCAATGATTGTATAAAGTAGTTCCGAGTTCCTACGATGACATGAGGTAGCGCCAAATGCCTCACACAAATTTTTCACGTTCTTAACTTCTCCATTGTTTTTTAGTTTGTTGTCTCGAATATCCTGAATGGCTGAATCATCTTCGGCAGTTAGACACGTTATACGAGGGGGCGGATCCCTTTTCGGTTTAAAATTTTTTTTCCATATCGAGACAGACAATGTGGAAGTGGTGAAAACAGCGTGCAAAACAGCCATTAAAATAGGTCTGGGTCTTGGCGCTCTGTATGCTGGTTATAAATTACTGAAACCATTAGTGGACGTTGCAGTGCAAAATGCTCTTGGTGGCAACCACGATGGTCAAGATCCTCCTGACGTTCAGCCTGGATCTTTGCGTGTTGAGTTACATTGTCTCACAGACATCAGGTTTCTGGAAGTCTTAGAGGATTATGAATCAGGAAGAATAAAGGAACGCTTGCAGGAAGAGTTTTCCAAGGTTGGAATCAAAGTAGAAGGACTGAAGGTGAAGATTGAAAACATGGAGGAGGTGAATGAAACAAAGGAAGTAATTATGAAGAGGTAAATGTCTGATTATTACGAAATTATTATGCAATCTATTCCCGAGAATAATTTATAGCCCAATGGACGATTTGCGCTTTAGACTAATTTTTGATGGAAGTAACAAGAAAATAAAACATCACATGCAGTTAGAAAGATCTTACTTAAATTAGTGCAAATGCAAAGTTTCGTTGCGAAATTTTTGTAAAATACGGAAAAGATAGGATTCCGCTGTTCTGTTACAATACCCAGGTGTAATCCCTAATCTCCGGGCGGAATTAGCACCCTCGCACAGCGCTCCTCACCGGCTTTGGGATTAGTAGAAAATTGGTTTTCACGGTGCCGGGCGGAGATCGAGTGTCGTGTGCGGGTAAGAATTCGGCCATGGGCGATATTTTACACCCGGGTATTTTGACAGAACATAGCCGAATCCAAAGCCATCCAAATTATATGTCATGAACAGTCGACGTTGGATGGTTTTGTTAGTCATACAGCAGCGCCCTAATTGGCTATAAAGCGGAAAGTTTTGTACTTTATTGACAGGGGCAAAAGTCTAAAATCTCTTTTACACCTAATGCCGACCATTTGAGGAAGGATGAACATTACAAATTGGACCACGCGTTATCCAGCCCATGAAGGTCAACGAAATTGCATTGTACCTGCTATTCTTGAAATATATTTTTAAAGCACGCGCGGATTAATACAACACATTGAGTATTCCATCTGTAACTTTTTTATGAAGACCGCTTTTTACTCGTTCTACTTTACTATACATTTTACTGAAAAAATTGAGAACGTAAGGATCACATGCTTGGTACTGAGACTAAATGCCTAAAAAATATTTTTCAAAAATTTCCGCTATAATGGAAATTGTCATATAACCGCGACACTGTCATTATTATTCATCATTATTCAATAAGTATTTGTTGGCCCAGTATGCAACAGATACAGCTATACTTTAAAAATATTAGAGTATCGATCCTTGATGATGAGATGATGCAGAAAGTAAAAACTGCTTCTTCTCCATTTAGAAGACACTATATGACAGAAGAATACAAGTCAGCATTTGATTTGCAACAAAAAGGTCTTCATAAAAAGATAAAAATACATGGAGAACATCATCCTGAAACAGCTGACGGTTATTACAGCATTGGAGTCGCACTAAATGAGATGAAAGATTACAAGACAGCATTAAAGTCGCATCAAAAAGCCATCGAGATTCGATTAAAATTGCTAGGGAGAGACCATTTTCAGACGGCTCAAAGTCATTTCAGTATTGGAATCACACAACATGAAATGAAGGATTACCAGCTTGCCCTAGAGTCATTTCAAAACGCTCTCGAGATTTTTCTAAATTTATTTGGAGAAGACCATTTGGGATCAGCAGAAAGTTATTACAATATCGGAATCACCCAGCAAAAGATGGGAGACGACAAGTCAGCATTAGAGTCGCATCAAAAGGCCTTGGAAATAAGATTGAAACTCCGTGGAGAAGATCATCCCGCGACAGCTGAAAGTTATTTTACGACTGCAATCACACAACACGCGATGAAAAAATACAACTCAGCATTAGAGTTACGTCAAAAAGCTCTTGAAATAAGGTTAAAACTGCATGGGAAAGATAACTTTCAGACAGCCCAAAGTCATTTCAGCATTGGGATCACACTACATGAGATGAAAGATTACCAGCTTGCATTAGAGTCATATCGAACTGCTCTTGAAATCTTTCTCAAGTTATATGGAAAAGATCATCATACGACGGCTGAAAGTTATTACAGAATTGGCATCACGCAACATGAGATGAAAGATTACCAGTCAGCATTAGAGTCGCATCAAAAAGCTCTTGGAATAAATTTAAGATTATATGGAGAAGATCATCCTGCGACGGCTGAAGGTTACTACAGAATTAGCATCACCCAGCATGAGATGAAAGATTACCAGTCGGCACAGGAATCGCTCGAAAAGGCTAATAAGATAAGATCGAGATTATATGGAGATGATGATCTTAGAACCACTGACGGTAATCTAAGAGATCCGAAATCTTTGGGTTTGGTACTGGAAGCTTTGTCATTGATTGAAAAAACATATCCTGACGTTCCTGAAAGTTCGCCATACCCGAGTACATGAGTGAATAAAAACCATACATGGAGGCATACTCGGAGAATTTTAAAAGACAGGCCTCATACATTAGCCTCATATATTTACCTCTATACGATTAATCTTTACAGGGACGAAGGAACTGTTCGAAGTGCATGCCCCGCTAATGTTTGCTAAGTAATAAGTGATATTGTATCATGTAGATAACAGTTTGCAGAACAGTCAAGAACTGTATTAGGTCCTAACAAGCGTAACGTATATCCAAGATGCTGCTAACCGGGACTCGTAGCAAAAGCGAAAACATTGATACACAATCATATGAACAACATGTGACATAAACGATAACATTTCGGTGTACAGAAAGAAGCAGGGGCGTAGCTATCCGGGGTTGGGAGAGAGAGAGATTGCATCCCAATCGTTCGAGAAACCGATTTTCCAAAACGTTGACATCTGGTTAGGAAATTTGTTGGGGGTATATAATAGTAAAAGAAGTCCACTTAACAATAAAGAAACAGACCTCCAGGGGAACGCCATTTTTCATAATATTAGATGCCCTGAAATTCTAAATTTTGCCGGTGCGGATGTCACCCGACACCCCTTAAACGCGCTCCTGCCCCAAAGTAATGGGCCTGGCTACGCCCTTGTACAGAAGTACATTTACTAAAATGCACAAGTAACAGTGCGCGATAGTCCACAATATGTATGTTGCTACGTAATTTATATCATTATATTAGCTATTATCGTTGAATAAGTAGTGGAGTATTAATGTAATTTGTGTAAATTCAGACTTGTTTCATTTTCTTGCGCAATATCGATAAGTTGTCCTTTGGACCGTACATTGGACGTCTCTATGAAGCAGGTCAAAAACCTGCTGGTCGATAAAAGCAGATTTTAGTTTTGTCTGCTGGAAAAATCTGATCGAACTAGACGATCAAAACAAAGCATGTCTCCAATTCATTGCAGGGTATATCTTGCCAGCGAGCGAGCGTCCTGAAACTTGGTTTGTTTATAGGCGTGATTATATAATTATACCGATCAATGACAGTTCATGTTAAAATTTGTTTTGAATACATGCGTTGTTATTAAAAACTGCTTGAAACGTCGAATTCAGTTTATGTATAAGATTTGCTGGCTGAAAATACTAAGTGATTCTCGTAATTATTATTATACAAACGTCTGAATTGTAACTCTTTTCCGGTTCTTAACATTGTCCGGTTGGCGGTGATCTGTCTCTGTCTGTGTACTTTTGCCCGCGATTAAGAACATCAGCGATTCATATTTATAAAATAACATGTGTCTAACATGTGTTCTGATTTGTCGAAACTCCATGTTTGGATCAGGTCATTCAAACACGAGTCCGGTTATGAGATTCAAGGAAGCGTGAGATGATTTTGAAGAAGAAGAATAAGACTGCTACGGAGCTATTATTTTATGTGTTGCATTCTTGTTATGATTCAAAGGACCGAAAGACTTGGAAATCCGTGTGCCAAATTGTAACTCTTGTCGGAGTTTGAACAATGTCAAAAGTTGTTGTTTCAAGACTGGTGTGTCAGTAGGGCATTCTAGACTGATGTGTCAGTAGTAATTGGTTTTTAAAATGTCGTAGAGTTCCAGCCGTTCCATTTTTGTTGTGATGTGTTGCATTGTACGGTACCGCATCATGTATTATATCGTATCGTGCCGTAAGTGTATCATAATTGTGTGTTGTATAATATTTTATATAATAACGTTAAGAATTCAAGCAATTTCATTAGTCGAGACCCATGATCTATAAGAGGAGAGACGCACGGTAATTTTAGCGGATTGAATCAGTAATCTCTTGTTTTATTTTGTCAGCCAATTACCGATTTAGCACGTGTCTTAAGCTACCCAATAGCATTTCTTCAATCTTATAGATAATTTACGCGTGATATCTACAAAATCTCTACTTTGACAATTTTCCAAGTGTTGGGGAAACTATTTGGCAGTTTAATTTCGGAATTTTTCTGATTTTATTACTTAAACGGCGGCTCGTGGCCACTTTGTTTTGTTCTTATCACAAATAACGTCATCTGGGTATCTCTCTCTAACTGAACAGACAACGGTTCAATGTTATCTATTTGTTAAATATCTTGTAATTTTATCCTATGTAATTTTATCATATTATAAGTTTTATAAATAAAACTCCACGCAGAATTTCTAATCTTTGTGCTTTCGATATATTTGGTGATATAAATATACATAAGAAAAAGTCAAGACGACACGGTAGCCGTTCGGAGAAAAAAAAACTGCTTGCTTTATAGTCATCCAGTGAATCTATGTTTAAACAAATTTCGTATCTAGAGATGCTTTAATTTGCAAAGAGAGTTTGCGTTAAAACGCGACATGGGCACCAGATATTTATATAATCAGTGATATCAACATAATTGTAAAATACATCATAGTAACCAGTGCATGTAGTCCCAGAGTACGAGATTTGTGATCAGAAACGTGCAGATATCATTGAGAATAGACAATATTATACTACTCAAGCCAGAGAAAATCGTTCCTCATTTCCATCGTTCCAACGTTTCAACACAAAGCATTCGAAACTTTAGGTGCATTTGCATATAGTCCCAGAATAAACACGTGATTTGCAATTTGAAACTTAGCGGACGATGACCAAGAGAAGACAATCAGGGGCGTAGCGTCCGGTGCATGTGGGAGGGGCTACACCCCCGCAGTTTTCGTCAGGTGGTCGGCTAAACGCGACGTCGGGCGGTAAAGCCCGATTCTTATATGTCACCGACGGTCGGCGATGGCTATTGTTGGTGATCACTAGAGAATAAAACGCTTAGTTATTTTATATAAATTTTCTTCGTGAACGACCACAAACAATACTTCGTCGAACGTCAATGACATATGAGAATCAGGCGATTCTTGGATTTTCAAGGCGATTCTGCGATTATTACGTCCGCTCCACCCGGGAAAGCTTTTCAAAGCGGATGAAGTGCACGTTGATAGAGAATCGCCTTAATTAATAGCACCTAAGTGTCAGTAAAAAGCACAACCTGACTCTTAAGCTCGACTTGCTTAAGCCCCGTTTACACCACACTTGATTTATTGGCACGGCACGGCTAAAATGGGTACCCGTGCCCATTTCATCTGTTCTCGGCCTTTTTGGTAGCATGAACACTAATAGAATTAAGTACAGGGACCAATTTTAGCCGTGTCGTGCCGTGCCGATAAATTGACTGTGGTGTAAACGGGGCTTAACAGATTCTCAAAATTTTGCATGTGATGTAATCTAATCAATAATTATGTGCCAGTGATATCGGCTTTACCAGTGATATCGATACATGCTACAGTGTAAGCCAGTTGTTAATTATAATGTTTGTATATACTGTAAATAGTTACTTCAGCAATTTATTTTAATTTATAAATGATACAATAATTAAACCTTGCACCAACCGAGCAAAAGGCTGTATGCTTTCTTTACAGGGGCTTCAAGTGTGACGTGTTTGTCGGTAAACTTAGGGGTTGCCTCCGCCCCTCCTTCAGTTAAGAAAGTCACGCTTCGCCTCTGAATATTATGCTGCAAATAAGCCAGAGAAAATCATTATTTATTGACGTTTACACACAAAGTATTCGAAACTTGAGGTACCATTTTATAGTATGTAATTGCATGAACAGTATGTAGCGTTTTGGTTTGATATATTACTCTTTAGTAATTGATTTGAGCGTACTTTTGTTTATAAAATGTTCCTTGTTGTGGTAGAAATACCGTAATTCACTATCAAAATACCGTAATAGATTATCGAATTTCACTTCGGCAATAGAGTTAAAAGATCAATTTTCGCAACTCACGATCGAAGCTCTTGGAAGAGGTAGTAGTGACTCTAATAGAGCTGTCGGAAATTTTATACATCGGGAAATATTATATGCTTCTAACGGATGTGCCAAGTCGATATATGTTTGGAAGCTTTAAGTCAATGAAAGCCATGCAATTGTTCACTTGCCGACGATGATGAATCAACCTTGAGAAGATATGTTTGTGGTCATTTTAAAATGACACAAAAAACTTCGCATTTACGATATAGAATAGCGATACTTCTATAGAGATACTTTGCATGAATAATAAAAACATGCAAAGTGCTTCGCCTTGGTTACCTGACACCAAACTTAAACTCGATCGTATCGTAACTATCCCATATATTGTTGATAAATTCCCAGACGCTGGAAATTGCTGAATTTCCACAACGTTTGCGAACCCATGGTTTCGAATAACATAAAATAGAAAAAAAACGCACGGATTCAGTCGACTATAATAAAGCATATTATGTCAAAGACTTAAGACGTCATCGCTGACCTTACAGTGAAAATTTCATTCAGAAGATAGATAAGCAATTAATATCGGTTATTAGGAACTGCCGTGAGTCGAAAAAATCCTCAAATTTTTTTAACTAGAGTGGATATTCAAAATCTTTGAAATATTGTTAGCGTCAGGTTATAGAGGAGAAATCCGGATATCAATGAGTTTCACATGAGATTGCTCTTTGTGAGGTGATTGAATGTTTCAGTTGACTGCGTGTCTCGGGAGATAATCATCAGATTTATAGCTTGAAGACGGGAATATATACATGCTTTAGCTTAGTTTTTGGGCGGATTAGAACCCTGGCATGGCGCTTACTCGCTCGGAGAGTATTGTACTTTGTTATGTAGACAGACAGCCCAAAAATAAGCGTGCGACATCAATGTTTATGTTCATATATAACGCTAAGGAAAGCAACTTCCGCAAGAGCTTACGAATAAACCATGTAAAAGAGAAAGGCAAAAATATCAAAAGAGTCTAGTTGAAATTATAGGGCGTTTTCCTTTATACTGTAAAAACATCTAGGCCGGCACTATTGTATTATAGTACAGATAGATTACCACATGTATTCTAGAAAGTGTTTCAAGAAATCTGCATTCAAGTTAATCATTATTTGCGTCTGTCTGACACATTTTTTACGTATATGACGTGAATTATTTTGTCCCCCACCAGGATGCCAGAGTTTTAGGTCACGTCATTGTCTTTATATAATATAGTAGAGTGAAAAATGCGACTTCGCTGTTTTTATGCCAATCACTTTCATGCATTAGTAAAAAATGACGTGGGCCACAACCTCTGGCATCCAGGTGTGTGGCAAAAATAATTCACGGCAAATGCGTATTTCAATTTTTTTCCCTCAGGGATCAGGGAAGTTATCATTCTTTGGTATTTTTAATTTCAAGTTTCTATTTGTGTATATTGATGTTTGTGGCATTTATTTGTATGGTTACTTCGTAGGTCTTAGCAGAGCCCATACCTTAACATTAGTCATGTACGATGATAAACATTGATGGCACACGCTTATTTTTGGGCTGCTTATGTTATAATATCTTTTAATATATTTTAATATATATTATAATATCTTTTAGCATATCTCCTGTATGGCAGAGACATTTTCGGAAGCTGGAAAAGTTTTACGAATTGGTGCATCAGTATTTGGTGGTTTATTTGCGTTCACTGTTGCCACGGACAATGTAGAAGTAGCAAAGGAAGTGTGTGGAACAGCGAAAACGCTAGGACAAGGACTGGGACAAGGACTAGGAGCAGGACTGGGAATAGGATTAGGTCTGGGAGCTGTATATGTGGCTTATAATTCATTAAAACCAATAATCGAAGGTGCAGTTAAAAGAGGTGTTGGTGGCGAACGCGATGACCAGGACGTTCGTGACATTCGACCAGGATGTTTGCATTTTGAGTTACATTGTTCCACAGACGAAAGGTTTCTAGAGGTCTTGGCGGATTACGAATCAGGAAGGATGAAGGAAAGCTTGCAAGAAGAACTTTCTCTGGTTGGAATTAAAGTGGAAGGACTGAAGGTGAAGATTGAAAACATGGAGGAGGTGAATGAAAAAAAGGAAGCTATAAACTTGAGGTACATGACAAAAGCTTCTATCCATAGAGATATAGAAAATGGTTAGGATTTAAACGTGTGCATTCTGTGTTTCGTTAATTAAACGCCTTACGTATAAGAATCCAAACAGATAATTGAAATCATTAAACTCGAGCGTTCAGTTTGTTTAACTTTGAAGAAATTTATTACCATGCCTTTGACTGTTCACAGCTCTCCAATTGCGAGTTCAGTGACATCATTAACGTTAACTTCATATCAAGGGTCTTCATTACGCACGGCGAGAACCTTGGTATTAGTTCGCCACGTTCTTTCCAAAATCTGGGACGTGACAAAATACTATATTTGGCACAGTTGGGAGGTGGAAAATTCTGAAAAACAAACTTCATCTGGGCGTCAGATAAAATAGGAACTTTAAGATTGACGTTTATGGCAAACCGATAACCGCAAACAGGTCCAATTCTTTAGTCAAGTATTATTTGGTTGAAGACAATTTTTTCATTAAAATTGAAGCATGAAATGTGAACTGTTCAAAACCTGTAGAAATTACTTTCAAAGCGATGTAAGGTTCAACGTTTGTGGTTAGCGGTCTGTGGTGTTTGCCGTCAACGTCAATCTTAACGTCCATATTTTTAACCATCCATGTATTTTTGTTTTCATTACACAATAAAAAACTCTTTTTTTAAAATTTTTATCCCCCAGGGCGCGTATACCTGATTCCTAATTGGTGGATCAAACACGATAATTCCACCTGTATTATTTTCATTAATAATCGCGTTTTACAATGGCACGCGCGGATTCGCCAATAAAACGCTAGCTGCATATTATATAACAAACATTGATATCTTAAGCCGCGTTTACATTACGTACAAAACCTGGCCTGGACCAGGCCTAGGCCTAGACGTGAACGTTGTTTATTCGGCCTAGACCAGGCCTGGACCTGACCTGTGGCAAGAGTTTGGTAATGCGAACAGGCTTTACACTGACAAATTTGGACTTAATAGTATAATTTATATAGGACACACATAGTTTAACCACTTTTCGGCGTGTTTTGGGTCTTTTCCAAGTATTTTGTCAATTACTTTGGCTATCCGATATCATCAACAAGGAAGACCTTGGCACATATTACCTAGACTTGGCCTAGACCTGGTCCAGGCCAGCTCCAGGCCTGAAGTGTAAACGCGGCTTTAGGAACACAAATTCAGCATTAATTCTCTGAACAATATTTTTTTTGAATGATAGAACATAACATTCTCACGTTTTTTTTCGCGCAACACAGATCTCATATCAACAAGGATCTTGGCGAGATGGTAAAACATATGGATGTTGATGGTGATGCAAGTGATGAAATAAAAAGTAATCAGGTAAATATTTATTTTGAATCTGTTGCATTGGGATCGTACAATTAGCAACTCGAAATCTCATACCTACAGCGCAATTCAAAGAATTGTATTATATATCTATACGTCTTACAAATTCTTAGAGAAAAACAGATGATACCGACACGTGTACGACTGAATGTCACTACGACCTTGAAGATCATCCTGAAATAGCTCAAAGGTACTTCAACATTGGTTACATTCAATATCACATGAAAGATTATCAGTCAGCATTAGAATCGCATATGAAAGCTCTCAAAATCAGATTAAAGGTATACGGAGAAAATGACCCTGCAACAGCTGATAGTTATTACAGCATTGGAGCCGTAGAACAGGACAGGGGGGATTACAAGTCTGCATTAGAGTATTATCAAAGAGCTCTTGAAATTAGTTTAAAACTATATGGCAAAGATCATTGTGACACAGCCGACACATATTACAGCATCGGAATCACACAACATGCGATGCATGACTACCAGGCATCAATAGAATCAAATAGAAAAGCTCTAAATATCAGATTAAGATTACATGGGGAAGGCCATCCCTCGACAGCTGATAGTTACTACTGCATTGGAATCGCGCAGCATGAGATGAAAGATTACAAATCAGCGTTAGAATCCCATGAAAAAGCTCTTGAAATCAGATTGAAAGTGTATGGGGATGATGACCTTGCAACAGCCGACAGTTATTACAACATTGGATACGCACAACATGATATGAAACATTACATGTCAGCATTGAAGTCAAAGCGAAAAGCTCTTGAAATTCGATTAGGACTACGTGGGGAAGATTATCCCGAGACAGCTGACAGTTACTATAGCATTGGAGTCACACAACACGAGATAAGAGAGTACACATCAGCATTAGAGTCATATCAAAAAGCGCTTGAAATCAGATTAAAAATTTACGGAAAAGATCATGCTGCAACAGCTGACAGTTATTACAATATTGGAGTCACACAGCACGAGATGAAACATTACAAGTCAGCATTATATTCGAATCGAAAAGCTCTTGAAATCAGATCGACACTATATGGAGAAGATCACCCTGACACAGTTCAAATTTATTACACAATTAGTGCGATACAGCGTGAGTTCGCAAATGACATGAAATTGAAACGAGAACAGTTGCTAAAATCAGTTTTGAGATACTAAAATCCCCCCCCCCGGGATTTTAATATAGACAGTAATAAGATCTCGAGAACAAATAAACTATACCGGGGGAATCTTGAAGCAGGTTAAAGTTATTCCGATCATGGATACACTGATCGAACAATGGCCAGAAAGGCACGGACTTGGAATATGCAGATTGCCGTAAACAATTTGTTCAAATATCTTCAATTTCAATGTTCAATGTTCAATTGAAGTATTATAAATTACATTGCGCATTTTTAAATTTGAAAAATTCATTGATATTTTACAATTTGCCCAGTTTGTTTTTTGTAAATCAAGGAATACCAAAGTTCCTCGGGTAATATTTTGCCAGCGGTTGTAATTTAGCAAATCTGCATCTTTAGTTTATTTTTACCAACCTTATATGTAAGTTATTCGACGTGATCAATGGTTAAAACTTTGGCTTGGAAAAGCAGGACGAATACTATTGTTTGAGGGGTGTGGCGGGGTGCTACACTCCCTAGTTTTGGCAACGTGGTGAGTTAAACGCGACGTCGGTCGGTAATAGCACACACGCGTTGGTAAAAAGTATAATTTTTCTCAACTTGCTTAGTTGCTTGCCGTAATTTGACAAATCGTCTCACTTGTTTGCTGATATATCGTCAAACAGACTCTCAAGCTTTTGCATGTCCAATGAATAATTATGTGCCAGTAATATTGACTTTACTAATGATATCGAAACATGCTACAGTTTAAGTCAGTGAATAATATTTATATATACTATATATAGCTACTTAAGCAATTTATTTTAATCTATACTAACTAATGATAATAACTTTTAATCTCTGATAACTAATTGAAACTTGCACCAACCGACCAACCAAAAGGCTATAATGATATGCTTTCTTTAGACGCGCTCAGAGTTCCTCGAGTTCGCAGGTAAAACTTAGAGGTTGCTCTCCCGAGTTAAGGTAGTCACGCTAGGTCACTGAAGGAAGATCTCCAAAAAATTCACCATGAAAAAAGTTAGTCATATTACGTCGTTATATACTGAGAAAACAGCGTCAAATTCAAATAAATTGACCAAATATGAAACCAGTGCTGGATTATTTCGAACAAGTTTAGGCGTTAGTCATATCTAAAAAAGACCAAAAACTCCGCATGGAAGGGGCTCACCAAAGTTCAGGATCACATGACCTCCCTGAATCCTAGCTCGCTCGCGACCTGCCCCCCCCCCCGCTTAAGGAAAGAGGATGACTTACAGTCGCAGATAGCTATCTCAGGTATTATACTAGAAGTAAACTTTTTTTGCGGGTCAAAAATCTGTAATGGAAGTCTGCATGTAAAAAGTCTGTCTCATGCAGGTTAATTTGTGGATTGAAATTATAAAGAGACTGATTAGAAATGCAAAGATTTATAATGCAACAGCAGAAAATGTAAAAATTTACATCTAATATGTTTATAGCTATATATAATTATATCAATACTCGTAGAAAAAGATCGAAGAATTTCTCCGTTGAGTCCTTTCTTCATTTCGACTTGTGCGGATAGAACAATATTTTACGGAAACATTGGAGCCACACTATGGGAGATGGGGGACTACAAATATGCATAGGTCGCACAACACTGTACGGCGTACACACACAAAAACACACAAGTTGTGACAAACGCAGCACAGTAGCGTCTATACCAACAACGGATTCTACAACGGATTATTCTAACAAGCTGATATCAAGTTGTGTTCGAATTGCTTTGTTGACAAGTTGCTACAAACCCGCAGCAGACTAGCTACAAGCTTGTTCACTCTGCCGAGAGATTTTAGACAAGATGCGAGATTTTTAGATATGTACGTCAAAATAACCAGTGCATTTAGTCACGAGAATAAACACGTGATATGTAATTTAAGACTTGATGTTGTAGACAGTCGTCGAGAATAAACAATATTATTATTCTCCTCAAGCCAGAGAAAATCATTCCTAATCGACGCTCAAATGCAATACGATCGACATTTGAGGTACCATTTTATAGTATGTATTTGCGTGAACAGTATATAGCATTTTGGTCGGATATTTTAGTTTTTTGCAACAATTTTGAGAGTACTTTCATTTATATAATATTCCTTGTTGGAGTTCAAATTGTCATATTTGAGAGGTCATATATATGATGGAATCTCAAAACAACATTCAAATTACAGTATTTGCGTAATATTCATGCCATTTGGATTGCATCAAACCGCAGCTCTTTGTAATGGTAGTTTAGACATAGAAATATTTTGATATATAAATCGGGACAGAGTTCGATTACATTCTCTTTGAAGCTACAATTCGTGTCCGATGAGCTTTATATGTTTACTGTAATGCTCTCAATAATTTTGCTAATAATATAAACTTTGCATAACTTGAAGTATAAATGTTAACAAGTTTTCGTTAATATTATTTGCCTGCTTCACAGTTAACGAGCTATAGCGGAGCGAACGTTTATTTTTCAAAAAAAATTATTGCCAGAGCCAAACAGTTTAGTCAAGCTGATGGCACGCATGCATAATACGATAATTACAATAGAAATTTTTGATATGAAATTCCGATCAACGATAATATACAGGGATAATTATTGTACAAAACTATTGAAATGACCTATAACAATGTAATAGTTAGAGTTTGAGTGCCCAAGCACCCTGTTGGGACCTACAAGTGTATTAGTGTTTGGCATAATCAATTTTATGCATGACGACAGTAAAATTTTTTTGTAACCACATATGATTAACAATATTTACCAATATGGATAACAAAATATAAAATATGGAAAAATTCGCGAACAAGTCATTCAAATTTTAACAATAAGTGTTAAGTGATTTCAATGGTTTGGGATCTTTTGGGACACCATGTTTTCCTCCTTGCCAGACTAAATCTTAGGCTAGGCAATAGTTATATCTAAGAAAACCTTGTTTACGTCAACGATAAATACTGCTCTACCATAATATTTGGTATTCTAAATGCAGCATTGTCGCTAGTGTTATCTTATGCGTTGAAATACATATCTATATACTGATCTGCATTATAGCAGGTGTTATGAAACTTGGTCATTTTAAACTACAACCATACGCCTTACGCTAAAGTACTAACCTTTTTTTGTGGTAAAAGTCAAAATTCCAAACGCGTTTAGAACAGATCGATTCAGCAGCTTTTTTACAGTCAATCAATTCAACATACAATCCCCGTGGCTGTCAACCTAGAGCGATATAAATTACAATTTGCAACTCGTAAGCGCTGTTACTCAAACTACTGTCCACGAAACTGGCAATAAACTGTAATGTACCAGTATTTCTTAAATTCGAACCTTTGTTTGATGTTCTCAGCTTTACAGTAGCTCAGCTTTAAAGTCTGAAGTACACGATATTTTGATGCCTCGCTTCTCCCAGTTATACATGTGATCATCCCTAGTCCCTAACGCCGTCAGCAAAGTGCCAGAGCAGGCCTGGGCTCTAATTAGTCGCTATTGTCGTAAACATCTCATTGATGTCAAGGTGGCCGATGTAATGGAAAATTTCTACTTAGGTGCATTTGAAGACGACAGATTTAATCCTGTTAAATATAAAGACTGATTACTTCGCTATGGCTGCATCACTGCATGAAAAGCGCCGTATTCCAAGGTATTCACATGTGAATACGGGTGTGAATAAAACACATATTGCAAGCGTATTCCGACATGGAATATTAGTGTGAATACGGCATCGTATTCTTCAGTATTCTAAGTGTGAATACGCCGTGAATATGCCGCGTATTCTGACCAATATTCACACTTGGAATATCTCACTTCTCACTTAATCCGTGTTTCCACAAAATAAATTCATCAGCTGACATTTTTAAACTTTATTTTGAATGCTGAAAAATTGAAGTGGAATTTTATAAATAATTTGGCGCAAAAACCAAAAAGCGCGCTTTCGAGTTTAATAAACATTGAACGAGGAGATCGTGCGTTTGTGGCTGTAAGAAATCTTTTTGGCGCTTACAAATAAGGGAAGAGAGTGAAGGATGCCAAGAGCTTGGTAAAGTCTGGAAACTCTGGTCGCAGTTAAAGAGCATGCCGGCGAGTATTTGTATGCTACGATTCCCACGAAGTCTGATGAAGAAAATGCGCGAAATAGAAATGAGATTGCATGGCGCGATTTCCACAGCACCTTATGTTCGCTAATACGTGTAAAATGATAACGAATATTAACCGTATTTCAAGGATTTTTTATTGTTCAAAACCGAAAACGCATATACTGTTTGTGCGTAAGGGACCTCTCGGTGAGTGACTAAATATCGTGCAGTTGAATTCAATAGCCGGCCTATAGACTATACCCTATGACCATGTTGGGAGTAATCTCAACATTTTATTAACAAATTACCTGGTGATAAGAGGTTAATGGGTTATGCGTTCGCAGCCTGTGCGAATGTTTAGGCATTTATTGTCCCTCAAGTCTGTCCATTAAGGAAAATATCAATATGAACAAACATGCATAATCTTTAGGTTGCCATGTTAATTTGCATAGCAGTCATACACATTGCAATGGTAGGTTTATCCACAGTTAATGTGTTTTATCAAGGTTGATCAAATGCAATACTAAGATTTCAGTCAATTATTTAAATTTTATACAGTCCTTAACAGATCATGTACATGTGATGGGTTACAACATTTCACATTTTATAAAATATTATTGGAACATCACAAATTGTTCAAAAATATGTAGCAAAAACACAGCCTATCATGAACTTCTACTAAGCTGTTATGATTTTCAATCTTTCATCAGCTGATTGTTAATTTATAAGCAATGTTGTTTTAGTATATATGAAACATTGCTCCTGGAGTATGTCAGAAATTATACTTAATAGTAAATTGTTGAGCAAAGCAAGTGATGTTTTTTCACTTGGTAAGATATTAAAAACTATAGGTGAGCAGATAATGAATCAGGAACTTCTTTCACTGGGTGAAAAATCCTCTTCATCTTTAGCAAAGTTAAGGCCAACTCTTTTGGGAATTTTCTCAATCTTGCAACCCCTGATGGCTAAAAACAATTAAAACCACCTTAAAGCAATTATTGAACAAAATACATAGCAAACTTTCTTAAGCTATAATAGATTATTATCCGAAAGGTTAATGATAATGGTAAAAGCTGATGTTGCATGCATGGCCATTTGTTTTTATTGTTGTGCATAGAATTTATGCAGTGTAATGAAATTATAATATTCCTAGGAGAATGTATATGTACAATGTACAATGTACACACCATTCATATAATTTGGAAGCTAATCAATTAGGGTAAAAATGGAAACAAATTCTTCCATGAACTTAAAGCTGTATATACACATAGCTACTCCTAGTATGCAAACATCGAGAAGCTGTAGTAAACTCATCTACACTTTAATGGTATATTCTTTAAGTATTGTGATTATAATTTATGTACGGAAAAGTAATTGCAAACAAATCAGTAAACAGTCTCAGTTATAAATTATGATGAGGGCAATGTTAAAAGGCTTCACTTAAAAACACAGTCTAGCATGAACTTCTAAGCTGTTAAGATTTCTGTCTTTGGGCAGCTGGTTGTTAAGATTCCTATCTTTTGGCAACCAGTTCAATAGCTATTCTGTGGTAAATATTAGTGTAAATATAATTCATATATGCTAAAAGGAAAAATATAGGCCATTATTTTGTTAAAAAATATGTATTATATATAACTAAAAAACACAGTCTGGCTTTGATTTCTAAGCTGTTAAGATTTCTGTCTTTGGGCAGCTGATTGTTAAGATTTCAATCTTTTGGCAATCAATCATTAGCTATTCTGTGACAATTATATAACAATATATATCTATAATATATAAATTTTGCCTAAAATATAAAAAACCCTCATGAAATGCACCAATGCACCTCATTTCAATGCATCTTGAAACGTCTATCTAAGGGTTATGTTATGTTAAAGTTATGATTACAGCAGCTTTCTGAATATTTGTGGTAGGTAAGAAAGTAATGTCCCTTTTCAGTATTGGCAAACTTTTAAATTTTGTTTGTATTGAGTATGGCTTTGAAATGGCAAACATTTGTACCTACTATAATTAGTGTGTGATGGAGGTAGGATTGATGAAAACCATCATACAATTTATTTATTTACAAGCAGGTACAGTTAGCTGTGTACAAATTAGCTACAATAAACACAATCGTAATCTATTTATATTAATAAAAACAAAAAAAGTGATGAGCCCAGCCGTAAAAGCGTTGGCCTCGCACTATTGTTGTTGTGTTGTGTTGTTTCAGGACTATAGTATGACATAACTCTTGTTATTATTAAATAACTTACATGATTTTAGCGCCGCCACAAGAATTATTTTGGGGCATCGCGAACATCTTTAACAATTCAAAGTTGAACAGCTTGAACTTCTGTTGAAACCACGCATTTATATATAAGCGCCCTGGTTGAAACCAATTGACATTTGTGCCATGTTATCGTTTTGTAAACAAAGGGAACTGGACAACTTTTGCGAGGAATCATTTAAAGACATTTATTTGTTATTGTTATACGACCTCCGAATTTCGCCATTTATTCGCAATTTCGCCGCAATTCCTTGGCGCAAAAATTGTCACTAACATGTCGAAGAGGAAATTTCCCAAAGGAAATTTCCTACGATTTCCCAACACGATACAGAATCATCAACTTTCTACCCATGTGTTTACGTATCCAAGCAAAAATAAAAGTATTTTTTTTATATATAACTTCTTTTACACAGGTAATTAAAGAAATTGATGGATATTTCTCTTTTTATACAGCTTTTTTACGACTTACGAGGCTACTCAGCGCTCATCGACTGAGGATATACGATACTCGACATCCCTGCGGCAGCAAAAAAATTAATCAAATAAAAATCATCGTGCGTTTGGTAACATTTATTGTCTTTATTGTCTGTCGCCTAAACAAATCAAGTGCAATTTCAATTTGTGACCGTGATGAGAAGAAATGCTGGATAACAGTTGACACCGGCATTGAACTGAAACAACCTTTAATGCCTATTCCGTGGTACATAAACGCATTTCCTGCAATATTTACACAATATAACTCGTTGATTATCCCGTATTCATGCGTACAATACATTTTCTATGCCGAAGTGTGAATACTAGGTCTTGAAAAATATTCACAGAGTATTCGAAGGTATTCTAGGTCAGAATACGCGGTGTGTTTTATTCACAGGTATTCACATCGGAATACCCCCAATATTCCGAGGATATTCACAGTGAATATCTGTGAATACGTGTGAATATGGACCATATTCGAACTCATATTCGCACGTATTCACCTGTGAATACGCGGTTTTTCATGCAGTGATTAATTCAACCGATACCAGATTCGTTTGTCACGACAGCTTCGTTTGCCCTTACGAAGCGACGATTATTACCAAGTGATTATTAATTTATTTTATTTCGCGGCTATATTTATTCAGATCTCGGACTTTAAAAATATCCACTGTTTCTTTTTCTGTTAACAGTGATAAACTTTCAGAATATTAAATTGTAACTCTTAATTATTAGACTGTAGTATGGCTTATAAACTTTGGTAGAATTTCGGGTTTTAAAACAGGTAAATATGGGCAATTTCCATTCAAATCGTAGCTACTTTATATCTGGTCGACGGTCGTTCTGCATGATAATTCTGTAAGGATGCATGCATGTGAATTATTGGGTGGTGAGTAAATTTGAACTTTGCTTAATTGGTGATTAAGAGCGCACAGTTTCAAAATCTTTGCCTAGAAATAGATAATTTTTCTAAGGATTTTCATAAAATACAGTGCCAATCGTGTTTTGTATTCTCCTACAAAAATACAGCCAGACTTCCACATGTAAAGAGAAGTTTAATTTTTATACAAAGCTGTGCATATAATGCGCAAGTGCATATCAACAAATCCACTTTCCAACTCACAAGATATCATTTATTGTAAATTAAAAAAAATATTATCAGCTGGACTCAGACTTTTGACCCCCACTGTATATTATTATTGTCAAAATGCCAAAATTAAATCTTGTAGGTGGCTTTGCTGTAACATATTAGTCTTTATTTCTGAAAATAAAAGCAGCTATATGTTGCTAGGTAGTATAATAGTGTTGCTCAGTATACGTATAAAATCATTACGAAAGCAGAAAAAGCAGAAAATATTTCAAGGATTGTATAAAGTAGTTCCGAGTTCCTACGATGACGTGAGGTAGCGCCAAGTGCCTCACACAAATTCTTTACGTTCTAAACTTTTGTTTTTTAGTTTGTTGTCTCGAATAACCTGAATGGCTGAATCACCTTCGGCAGTTATACACGTTATACGAGGGGGCGGATCCCTTTTCGGTTTAAAATTTTTTTTCCATATCGAGACAGACAATGTGGAAGTGGTAAATAACGTGTGCGACACAGTCATTAGACTAGGTTTGGGTCTCGGCGCTCTGTATGCTGGTTATAAATTACTGAGACCATTAGTGGACCTAGCAGTGCAAAATGCTCTTGGTGGCAACAACGATGGTCAAGATCCTCCTGACGTTAAACCTGGATCTTTGCGTGTTGAGTTACATTGTTTCACAGAAAAAAGGTTTCTGGAAGTCTTAGAGGATTATGAATCAGGAAGAATGAAGGAACGCTTGCAGGAAGAGTTTTCCAAAGTTGGAATTAAAGTGGAAGGACTGAAGGTGAAGATTGAAAACATTGAGGAGGTGAATGAAACAAAGGAAGTGATTATGAAGAGGTAAATGTCTGATTATTACGAAATTATTATGCAATCTATTACCGAGAATAATTTATAGCCCAATGGACGATTTCCGATTTAGACTAATTTTTGATGGAAGTAACAAGAAAATAAATCATCACATGCAGTTAAAAAGATCTTTCTTAATATAGTGCAATGCAAAGTTTATCTGCGAAATTTTGTAAAATACGGAAAATATAGGCATGCGAAGATGGCATATGGAAATGCGTAACTAAATTAGGGACACACTTCCGGCCGTATCAAAAAGTATACAAAATTCGTGAACTTCGCATGGCTATATTTTCCGAAATTTACAAAAATTCGCAGCCAAACTTGACAGTTTTACTAAGTTCAATAAGTTCTTTCAGAAAATGTCCTTTTTATCGCCGAGGTAATAAATTAGTCTAAAGCGCTAGTCGTCCAATATAGCCCATATTTTTCTTGGAAGGGGTGGGGAGAAGGGTGGTGAAAACGAAATGCTTTGTAACTATATGTATAATGAATAGCATGGTTTCGAGTTCAATTTGGATATAACATGAATATACACGAGTGAGTTTTTCATAGTCACAAGAAACTCCGATTTGAAATTTTGAACCACCCAAGTAACAAATCTTTCGCACATTCCCTGATAAGGCCATATTAAACAGTGTAATTTTTATGCAACTTGCATTACAATTCATGATTTTAATGGATTTATATATGGCAATTGCGGAAGTTTTGCGCTTATTACACTACTGTTTTTACACTACAATGACTTTTCGGTAATGAACATTTCGTAGAAGCAGAATTACGTTGCGAGTGCATCGAACCGCCGCAGGGGGCATTAAACCATGTCACACTTTAATAACTCTTACATAAAATATAACCACAAATTATGCATGTCACAATCAGGCAAAATGCCCTGGGTACGAGGTTGTGTCACAATGCAAATTATGCACGCTTAATTTTTGGAACGTAGGCAAAAGAAATTGGCACCATGCACAGTGTGTTTAAACGGAATTTTTCTTTCTCATCTCGCGCGCCACAAAATCCTAAAAGCGCTCAATATGATACTTTTGGCACCCATAACCAAACGCCGTTTCTATATATATAAGTCAGCCGTGTACTACCATTCTCTGGCAGGAAACTTAAATGGCGGGTATTAACAACGCAGAGAAGCAACAATTCAATCAAATAGCCATGGCTTAATTGAGGAAAAGAAGGAATTGGAGACAAAGCTTTAGGCCATGGAGTAAAAATGTGATAAAATCATGCGTTGTTTAAAAAACAAATCTCTTTGTTTTAGTTTCGGTGTTTTTGTTTATCATAACGTGTTGAGTGATTTCATTACCCCAAGCTTCTATTAAATCCTTCGTTTCCACATCCGACCATTTTTTTCCCCTGCTGTTCTTTGCGTTCCTTTTGTCGGGCTATTTTTGGCTTTAAAGTATCTTTACAATGTTTAGATACACCCGTTATAAATAGCTTTGAGAAAACGACTGTCATGATGTTAAGTGCTTCCGGAAGTCAAGTCCGTATGTAAACAAACGGTTCGTTTGAAATTTGAGCATCATACTCTTTATATCTAAAATTATTTAGGTTCGTTACGTTACGAAACATTAGAACTTTCACGCACTCACATGTTGCGAGCAGAACCGATGCGCAGAACGGGCTTCACCTCCACTTTAAAAGGACAGCTTGGTATATTATCAGCTACTATACGAGGTAGCTTGACCAAACAATAACGCGCTAACTTTCTTAATAGAGAATTACACTGTTCGAAGTATAGTACATACCACTTATTAACCGAATTTGAGGTCTGTACTAGAAAAATATCAGACCGAGGTCTTGACAGTATGGACCGAGCGATAGCCAGGTCCGTACATAAAAGACCGAAGTCTGATATTTTTCCAGTACGGACCGAACGTATTCGGTTAATAAGGGATTTATTATATGGCATACAGTATTTAGTTTATTTATTTATACAATGCGCTGCAACATTCTTGCCGGCTCTTTCGCCAGCCAGTCGCCAAGCAAGCACTGAAGTGTCTTCCAAAACTTTGTTTTATACTCGTTAAATAAGAATGGTACAGTAATATAAACAAAAATCAAAGATGAATAAATATAATATTCACATGTACCAAAATTAATAATGCTCTTCTTCGTCCATTCTCCGTCGATATTTTTCGGGTCAAAAATGAAAGTGCAAGCTTGTTTTTGTTCAATAATATGAGAGTTGGACCGTTACCACGACAACAGTCTAATATGGGGGCATTCCAGACCGGGAAAGAACCAATCAGCGCACGCCATTTAGTCACAAGACCGCGTGCCATATAATAATATATTATAGTCGATATTGTAATTTTTAACTTCATCTATTCATAAAAAACGCAGGTCCCGGACCAAGAATATTTCTGTTAGCGACATCAAAAGTCTTGTTATTAGTGATGTGGAGGATGGTAATAAAGATAAGGAGGTAGGAAAACTGAAGGCAGTTAAATTTTGCGATTGTTTTCTTATAACCGATGAGTGTGTTAGAGGAATCTTCGAGCCTAATTGCGGGGAGGGAGAAATTTTTACATATTAATGTTGAAATAGGCGTAAAAACAATCGCTATAAAAAGAAATAAGTGAGGCACAAGACGAATTTATGAATATTTAACCCCCCCCCAAAAAAAAAAGTATACAAAAAACTCATCTAAGGGCAATTACTTTCTTAGGCTAAATTACAAACAGAAATGGTTAAACGTGATTCACAACTGGCATCTAAACAAAAAGCTCTTAAAATTAGTCTAAAGCAATACGGAGAAGATCATCCCGACACAGCTAACAGTTATTACAACATTGGAATCATACAAAATATGATGAAATATTTCAAGTCAGCATTAGTTTCACATCAAAAAGCTCTTCACATCAGATTGAAACTATATGGAGAAGATCATCCCGACACAGCTAACAGTTACAGCAGCATTGGATGCACACAAAATGAGATGAAAGATTTCAAGTCAGCATTAGTTTCACATCAAAAAGCTCTTCACATCAGATTGAAACTATTTGGAGAAGATCATCCCGACACAGCTGACAGTTACAACGAGATTGGATATGCACAACATGAATTAAAAGATTTTAAGTCAGGATTAGTTTCACTTCAAAAAGCTCTTCACATCAGATTGAAACTATTAGGAGAAGATCATCCCGACACAGCTGATAGTTACCACAACATTGGATGCACACATAATAAGATGAAAGATTTCAAGTCAGGATTAGTTTCACATCAAAAAGCTCTTCACATCAGATTGAAACTATATGGAGAAGATCATCCCAACACAGCCAGCAGCTACAACAACATTGGATACGCACAAAATGAGATGAAAGATTTCAAGTCAGGATTAGTTTCACATCAAAAAGCTCTTCACATCAGATTGAAACTATATGGAGAAGATCATCCCGACACAGCTAACAGTTACAACGAGATTGGATATGCACAACATGAATTAAAAGATTTTAAGTCAGGATTAGTTTCACTTCAAAAAGCTCTTCACATCAGATTGAAACTATATGGAGAAGATCATCCTCACACAGCTACCAGTTACCACAACACTGGATGCACGCAAAATGCGATGAAAGATTTCAAGTCAGCATTAGTTTCACATCAAAAAGCTTTTCACATCAGATTGAAACTATATGGAGAAGATCATCCTGACACAGCCAGCAGTTACCACAACATTGGATACGCACAAAATGCGATGAAAGATTTCAAGTCAGGATTAGTTTCATATCAAAAAGCTTTCGAAATCAGATTAAAACTATTTGGAGAAGATCATCCCGACACAGCTAACGGTTACAACAGCATTGGAGTTACATATCATGAGAAGAAAGATTTCAAGTCAGCATTAGTTTCATATCAAAAAGCTTTCGAAATCAGATTAAAACTATTTGGAGAAGATCATCCCGACACAGCAAATAGTTATTCCAACATCGGCTCTACACAACATACGATGAAAAATTACAAGTCAGCGTTAGAATCGAAACAAAAAGCTCTCGAAGTCAGATTAAAAATATATGGAGAAAATCATCCAGACACCGTAGAGACGTATCGTGAAATTGGTATCATACAACGTTCAATGAGGAACCTCCACGCAGCACTTGACCTGCATCAATATGTCGTACAAGCGCGACTGAAACTGTATGGTGAATACCACGACGATACTGTTGTAAGTTATCGCAGCCTGGGAATCACACAACGTGAGATGAAAGATTACAAGTCTGCATTAAATTCGCATAAACATGCTCTAAGAATCAGTATGAATTTACATGGAGAAAATCATCCTGACGCTGCTGGTATTTACGGCGACATTGGAGCCACACAATGTGAGATGGGAAACTACAAATCCGCATTAGACTCGCACAACAAATCTCTTCAAATTAGATTGAAATTGTTTGGAGAAGATCATCCCGACACAGCTGATAGTTATACCCAAATTGGGATCGCACAACAGGAAATGAAGGATTACAAGTCAGCATTAGAGTCCAAAGAGAAAGCTCTACAAATCCTAGTAAAACTCTTCGGAGAAGATCATCCTGAGATGGCTGAGTATGATCTCGATATTTCTCGGGTAAAAGGTCTTTTGAATAATAAGGCCAGCCCTGGACAGATACAAAGGAAACCGCCAGTTTGGAGCGATTATTTGTAGGGAAGAGCATCTGAACATTAAAAAAATTCAACAACATTTTTTGTTTGTTAGGGCATATTAGAGGATATACAGAGCATCTTGTCTAATATCTAATCTAAATTCCAGTTTTTATTCGCCAATGTTAGTTTATAGACTCGCGCATATTTATTAGAATTCTGTTATGGTTCCTGTATATGATTGTGTCATATGAAGCAGAAATGTCATGTACGAGCGCGAAATAAGCGTGGATGTCATTGAGAGTTGTCATTAATTAAGTATAAGTATAGATTAATAAGCGCATTAGATAGCTAGACGGTGCATGTGCGGTAAATTATATATGTGTGCAGATGACACGCACATAAATGAGACAAGAAGAGTGATGTAATACGAGTAGAAGTCAGATACTTGTTGAAGATATCGCTTGTTGATTTAGAATTTTAATTTAGATTTTAATAATAGAAGTAAAGTATTGCAGTAAAATGTTGATTATTGTGTCCAACTATACCATAAAAACCTGTGGCCGTGAGGCTGACACATGCCAATAAACAAACTATTATTAGTAAATATATAGTGTTAAGTTGAAATACAGCGTAACTAAATTTGTAACATAAACTTTTTAGGTTCAAATACATAGGGTAGAACATATCATATTATCGTACAAGAGTAGTACTCCTTGTTTTTCGTTGTTAATAATTTCTCCCTGATTAAAATTCATGAGCCAAAATTCGAAGACACGACAAAGAGTTTTCTTAATACGTTTTACACAACAAAGAAAATAATTAAACCACAATGTTAATGACACTAAGATAAAGTGTTAATTACCCTATATACTGATTAATATTCACTTTTCACTAAACATTTCACACAATTATATCATAAAGACAGTGATTTATTTACTGATATTAATGTTGATGTTCACAGTTCCACAACTAGCTCCTTGTAGTAGCCCGCTGAAATCTAGTTTCGAACTTGCACGTTCTTTATAATCTATACAAGCCTTAATTGCTTATTCACAAACAAATTTCCAAACAATGGAAAATTGTACAATACATCACTGATCATGCATTGTACTACACAATACTCCTACTATCAATTAATTATGAAAACACTAGTTTCACCTCGGTGATCATGGTATTACAAACTAATACCATGGTTTTTAAGAATATAGTGATTAAATCTCTCGCAAACCGAGGACTGTTAGTGAAAGTCCCTCGGGACGCCTTTGGGCTTCGCCCGCTGTCTTTCCCTCGGGACTTTCACAAACAGTCCTCGGTTTGCGGGAGATTTAATCACTATATTCTTAAAAACCATGGTATTACTTATAATAACTCGCAAGTAGGCATGCAGCTGCTGACGGGGGCTTGGAGCGAAATGTCACAACAGTGACAACACCCACGTTTAATACCATTATGTTAACTTCTATTTTTTATTTACGATCTTCCCGACTACGGTCACAAATTACGATTGCACAACATACATCTGTAGGAAGCTCTTTTATAAATTTTAATATGCATGCACTTTAACAGATATATAAGTTCAAAAATCGCATATGCCTCCAGTATTTGCCTTCGCCGTGTGGGTTGAGGTTTTTCCCCATGAGGGAGGATTGCAATATCAGCACAATTTAGAAAGGATTCGAGGTTTGTCGTTTACATGTGGAGAAAAAATTGAGATCGATGCGACGGATTTTGATATCATCCAGTCATAATTAACGTGGGTAAAAGCCCTCGTTTTAGTTGCATGTGCGGAACAGATTGTATTTGTCTGCCTGACAGACTCTGTGAAATGTGTTCAGGAATATGTTTAGGCGCGGGCCTTTCGGCGCAATGACTACAATTGCCAGTTCTCCACCACCATGCATCATAAAATGGGTTGTCTTAGATCGATCCCTTTTTGATTAATTTCATTTCTGTAAAAACAACTAAACTGAAATTGGTTGTTTATCTGAGGGAACCAAATAAATTAGTTATGCTGTTTTTACAGTGTGCATTGCTTTCGTACGTTCGTTCGGATCTCTCCCTATCTTTCGGACCTCTCGTGCCCATATATGTAAATTTGAAACAGTTCTTACCGAGTAAACAACACTCGCAATAAAATTAAAATGTACCTGCATTTCTGTAGCTTCAACTGCCCGACGCATTTTCTGTATAATACGAAAATAAATTTTGATACTCTGACCGCGAAGCCCTGCTGATAAAAGTGCCAAGATTATTTTTTCCCTCACGCAGCGGCGCAACTGCAGATCATGAACATAATCGCCCCTGCTTAGAGAAAATACGCGGGAAAATACGAGATGAAAGATTACAAATCAGCGTTAGAATCCCATGAAAAAGCGGCTCTTGAAATCAGATTGAAAGTGTATGGAGATGATGACCTTGCAACAGCCGACAGTTATTACAACATTGGATACGCACAACATGATATGAAAGATTACATGTCAGCATTGAAGTCAAAGCGAAAAGCTCTTGAAATTCGATTGGGACTACGTGGGGAAGATTATCCTGAGACAGCTGACAGTTACTATAACATTGGAGTCACACAACATGAGATAAAAGAGTACAAATGAGCATTAGAGTCATATCAAAAAGCGCTTGAAATCAGATTAAAATTTACGGAAAAGATCATGCTGCAACAGCTAACAGTTATTACAATATTGGAGTCACACAACACGAGATGAAAGATTACAAGTCAGCATTATATGCGAATCAAAAAGCTCTTGAAATCGACACTATATGGAGAAGAATACCCTGAATACCCCCCCCCCCATTATATTAAAATAGACAGTAATAGTCAACCGTAGAATAGCATAGAGTAGCATCGAAGGATCTCGAGAACAAATAAACTATACCGGGGGAATCTTGACACAGGTTAAAGTTATTCCGATGATGGATACACTGATCGAACAATGGCCAGAAGGGCACGGACTTGGAATATGCAAATTGCCGTAAATAATTTGTTCAAATATCTTTCAGTTGCGGCACCATAAATTACATTGCGCATTTTTAAATTTGAGAAATTCATTGAATTTTTACATTTTGCCCTGTTTGTTTCTTGTAAATCAAGGCATACCAAAGTTCCTCCAGGTAATATTTTGCCAGCGCTCAGCATGGGTTTTTAGCAAATCCGCAATTTTAGTTTATTTTTACCAAACTTATTTGTATATTATTCGACGTGATTAATGGTTAAAATTTTGGCTTGGAAAAGCAGGACGAATACTATTGTCTGAGGGGTGTGGCGGGGTGCTACAACCCCTAGTTTTGGC